>NC_068379.1:22689354-24154354 GCF_023724105.1 Carassius gibelio
TTAAATGATAGTATGCAGATTTAGTTACTGCTTTGACATGACTACTGAAACTAAGGTCTGTCTCCAGAGTTACACCAAGGTTTGGGACTTGATTTTTAGCTGTTAGACCCCTAGAGTCAAGGTATGCAATAACCTTGAACTTCATCTTTGTTTGCAAATTTAATGACTTCAGTTTTTTGTATGTGAAGAAAATTCTGGCAATTTGGTTCTTTCTTATTATTTGACTTAAGCATATACAGGCTAAACAAGAGCGGTGTAAGAATTGAGCCTTGTGGGACTCCACTATATGGTAATTAATTTGATCAGATCCATTCATTCATTCATTAGTTCATTTGTTTGTTCATTTATTTGTTCATTTATTCATTCGATCATTCATTCATTCATTCATTCATTCATTGAAAATTTGATAAAACTCTAAATATTGTATTTACAAGATGATAAATGGACATAGTAAATTAAATACAAACAAGACATGATCTGATCATGTGATAAACATTTTGGTAATGTGACAGGAGCATTTTTTTTAAGTTTATCATTGCATAGCATTACCGTTTTATATATTTATTATTTGTATAAACTTGTACAAACTGTATTCAGTATATACTGTAGTATTCAGTAAATAGTCAGCTGCCATCCCATTTGAACATAACCCATTGTTGCATACATGTGGCATAAAAATGATAGAGATAGTGTTATAGGATTAGTATTATTATATTGTATACTGGCTTTATTTATGCTCCTGCTGCTGTTGTTTTATCATCACTGTTAGTTATTTGTTGTGTGGTTATGGTGTTCATTGCGCATCTTTTTCCCCATCTTAATACACCCATTGTGTATTAAGCTCTGAAATTTGTCTGCCGTCTGTTTGAAACTATTGAAGTGATTACTGTGTCTGCATTGCTTTCGTATCTCCCAATACTGCATGATCTTTGTTGTTAGATTCCCTGCTTAACCATGTCATTTCATTTGGACAGACTTTAATTGAGCTTACTCCAAAATGACTTGCAATAATCTGCCTTATTTCTTAAAGCGAGGTCCATGTTTTTTGGACATTTTTACGGTGTAGGTCAAAAGTAAATGTTCAAAGCCCATCAGAAGTATTGACTCACCTTCATTGTCAGATGCACACAAAATTTTAAAGCCATTTGGCTGCATTGATTCACATTGTCAATTTGGTGCGAAGTGTGAGAGGGTTATTTCAGTCCTTGACTCAAGATGATTTTTTTTTTCCATTTGCTTACTCACTGGCCACTTTATTAGGTACACCTTGCTAGTACTGGGTTGGACTTTGCATTCAGAACTTTCTTTGTGGCATAGATTCAACACAGTGTTGGAAACATTCCTCAGAGATTTTGGTCTATACTGATATTGAGATCTGGTGACTGTGGAGGCCATTTGAGTAAAGTAAACTCATTGCCATGTTCAAGAAACCAGTCTGAGATTATTTGAACTTTATGACATGGTCTGCTGGTTGTAGCCATCAGAGGATGGATACAATAAAGGGATGGACATGGTCAGCAACAATTCTCAGGTAGACGGTTGCATTTGAACAATGCTCAATTTGTACTAAGGGGCACAAAGTGAGCCAAGAAGATATCCCCCACACCATTACACCACCGTCCTAAACCACTGAGACAAGGCAGGATGGATCCATGCCTTTATGTTCTTCTGTGGTCTAATTTTGGTGATATACACTGAGACAAATTAAAATGATGACTCTTGGAAATAAGTAACAGCAAGGCAGCCTGATCACTTCAGTAAAAATAATACAAATATATACTGTTCCATGCCAAAAAAAAAAAAAAAAAAAAAGTGATTTAGGCCAGATTCTGACCCTACCATCTGAATCTCGCAGCATAAATCGAAACTCAGACCAAGCAACGTTTTTCCAATTTTATGTTGTCCAATTTTGGTGACCCTGTACCAATTGTAGCCTCTATTTCCTGTTCTTAACTGACAGGAGCGGCACCCGGTGTGGTCTTCTGCTGCCATAGCTCATGTGGTTCAGGGTTCAACGTGTTGTGCGTTCAGAGATGGTATTCTGCATACCTTGGTTCTAACGAGTGGTTATTTGAGTTACTGTTGCCTTTCTATCATCTCTAACCAGTCTGCCCATTCTTCTTTTTGTCTGCACAACTGCCGCTTACTTGATATTTTATCTTTTTCGGACAATTCTCTATAAACCCTAGAGATGGTTGGGTGTGGAAATCCCAGTAGATCAGCAGTTTTTAAAATAATAAGACCAGCCCGTCTGGCACCAATAATTATTCCACGTTCAGAGAACATAGAAATATTAAGGTGAGAAGACTTTCATTGATTAGTTTTTCTCACATTAACTATACACAGGGATATAACATTTCTCAACTGTTAGCTTCCAAAAAACACCATCAATGGTATTTGGAAACATTGAGAGCTTTTTGTGGCACCTTTATTTTGTCCTCTGATTTTACCCTTTGTTTTGTCCTCTCATTGTGTCCTTCCACTTTTTCACACAGTTTATATACAAACATTTGCTGGCTCACACAAATATATTTTATATCACAGAGTTTCATCATAAATTGCTAATTGATTCCAGCCTGCATATTAATAAAGCAGCCATCAAATCAATATCCACAGAGACAATTGAAAATTATCACCCTTGGAAACATATATATATGTTGGATGGTTTTCAAGTGCCAAAAATTCTCTGAAATCCCATAAAATTATAAGAAATCTATGTTATACGTATGAAAAGAAAGAACAAATTATCTGAATGTCTTGAATGGGTGGTCGTTCTTTCATTCTGATTCTTGTTTGGCCCTCATACCAGATGGCACAATGCCGACCTGAGGTGAAGGGAGTATTTAGAAATGGCAAACATAATTCCAGCCTTTCAAATGAAATGAAATGAATTTCCTTTCCTGTCAGGTGATATTGACCAAGCCAGCGGTAAAAGAGCTTTGAATAAAATTAGTTTTTAATCCTGACCGCCAGAACCAGTGAAAGGACAGAATGTGTGGAGCAAAATTCAAAGGCTGGTCAAATGTGAAGTTTTTGAAATGGCCATTGACTCGAATTTGCCATTCATATTCTTGTGTGGAGTCAAAGGTTAGGTTGGAGGTTTCATCACATGTGATTCACTGCTGCCGTCACCCCGCACAGGCAGGATGACGCTGTTATGACATCATGCAGAAAGCCTCATTGCCTGTGTGTGTATATCCAAGTAAGTGTTAGGCAATGGCTCTCCGCCAATGCAACCTAAAAGACTCACTTTGGCACAGTTCTGTCAGTTTTTCGATTTGGGGAGTTACTGGACCATAAATGCACTGATAACCATTGAGCAGTAAGGGCTCAGCATTGGTATTCTCAGACAACACCCCCACAGACCATTCTCTTACTGTCTAATGCCTACTTCACACATGACAAGCACTATGTAGAAAACAGAAGAATAAACATTAAATATAATTTTAGCTAATGTTGTTTAAATTTAAACTATTTTAAAAAAGCATTGATTTAAATAAAGCTGCAATAAAATATGAATAGTAGATGAAAAAAAACGGGAATAAAAATGTAATAGAAATATATACTTTTTTGATAAAATGGCACAATAACAACAATTTAGTATTAACTTGAAAAATGAATATATAAAAATAAAAGCTAATTAAAACAACCTTAAATATTAAATTAGCAAAGAAATAATCTCTCAAAACATAGTATTTTAAAGTTTATATTATGTTTATTTAAGCTGCCAGGTTGATTCAAAAAGCACTTTTGAAGTAGAACCACAGGGATTCCTGGATTTGGCAAAATTTGCCAGGTTAGTTTATATACAATATTATATATAATACAAATATATCGAATTTAGCAATTTAACTAGATATCCAGTAGCAGAACTATCTTCCATTGTGAGTTATGTTAAGTATATCAAATGATTTTTGACTGACATCAATTCTGATTACAAAGTCGTCATACCTGTACATCTTTGCTAATTCCTTTTTTGTGACACTGCTGTGTAAATATTATCAATTTTTATTTTTACTCCGATTATTTTTACAACTATTTCGGATCAACCTGCCCCTAAAATGCTGTAAAAACAAAACCAATTCTTGGGGCCAGATTTCTTAACACCTTTCGTCTTTTGGCATTAAAATAGCACTGTCGGGATTTATAAAGAGGGGCAATGAGGAATTAGTGCTGAAAAGGCGTTGTCGCAGTTATTTTTGCACCTGACTTCAATGAACATACATTTGTTGGAGTTTCCCTTTTTAGACGCAAAATTTATGGATTGAGAGTTATTGAAATGAATCACATGATTTACCAACCTGTGTGCTCGTCAAATTACTGGTATGAGATATTATTATAATGCTCCTAAAAAGTATGTCTTAAAGCGGATGCTAGTTTGCACTGCTCTTGGTAGATGTGTTGGCCATTATGGAAATGATCTGGCTTTGATCTGATATTTGTTCTTTTGTTTGTTTGTTTTTTCGTCTGTAAATCACCTGCAGAAATGTACCCAGTTTAGTAAATATGGTCCGTGATGTTAATACATGCCATTCAAAAAGACTTTTCCTGTTTAAGCAGGTAGATATTTTACATTTAAATTAGCTTGTATGCAATTGGCAGACTCTTATTCAAATGTACTTACAAAGTAATGTCATGCTCTACTGTTTGAGCTACAAGAACCAAATTCTTTGTCAGAATAAGCTACACTGTGGGCCAAATGTTAGTCAAGTCTGTATACGTGAGACTATTAAAGTAGTGACTTATTGAATTTTGTTGTATTAGTAATGACTAAGTGCAACATATTGGCACCAATATTAACATGTTGCAGTATTCACAGTGCTTGTTGAAGCAGTGTGATGTGGAACCGAGCCTATTTTAGCAGTGATCAGCAGAAAATGTGTAGAAAATGCACTATGAACATATTTATCTTTTGCAATATAGGCTTTTATGAGGTAACATAAAATAGAGCCAGTTGCCACAAATGAAAAAAAAAATGTTTTGGCTTGATCCAAGTTTTAAACTAGACTGCAAGATGATCAGGTTTTTAAATTAGTCTTTCCATTTAGAATCTTTTTTTCTTCTTCTTCAGCTTTGGGTTTAATAAATTTAGAACTTTAAAATTTGTGTCCCATTGACTTCCATTTGTATTTTTTTCAATAAGAACCAAAACTTTTTACCAACATACTTCAGAATGTCTTCTTTACATTCCACAGAAGAAAGTCGGTCATACAAGTTTGGAATGTCATGAGGGTGAGTAAATTATGACAGAACATTCATTTCACTGTCCCTTTAATGTAAAAACACTCTATTTTCAGTAAGCAGCAGAAATGCTGCCTGCATGAACTTTGGCCTGCTGTCCCAGTTAATGTGCTGATTCACTTACATACTGCTTAAACATACAATGCAAATGAAGCTTCGAAACCTCTGGACCTCGTGGTGTGGGTCTCTGAAGTGTTTGGACCATGTTAAGTGATTCACTGAAAGAAAAGAGGGACACTAGGAGAGAAAGTAAGAGGATGAAATGGATGGTTGTAGAGAGGTCGTAGGAAGTAAAGGGACCTAACTCTTTGCTGACCCCTGCAGGCTTGCTGTCTGGCGCCTCTTAATCTCAATCAGCGAGGAAAGAGGGTTCATTAGTCATTAGTGAGGTATCTAATGGCAGCCTCGTCCCATGGCTCCGCACTCATCTTCTGCTCCTTCCCTCTAAGGCTTCATTCTCTCTCATATGCACTTTTTCCATCTGTCTCTCTCTATTTCCTTGCCCACCAGGATGATGACCAGCCGTGATTGAGCTTTGGAAACCTGTCTTAGCCTCCAGCTAAACTGCTCATCCATGATCAGTCAATGGTAGTGGGGCCCAAGGAGGACGATTGGATGGGTGTGTGCCTGGTCACCCGTGAGTGCGTAAGTGCAGTTCAAAGAAAATACCTTTAGGTTAAATTTCAGTTCCATTGAGCATCATCTGTCCATCTCTTCAGCATCCAAGGTCTCCTCTGGAGCCCAGCCAACCTTTATTACTGAACAGAAGAGGGAAACGGGCCTGTCACAGGAAAGTGATAAAGCACCATTACCACACTGCAGAGGAGGAATGAGGACAGCCTGCTCTGACACAACTCCTTTCATAAAGAGCTTCGCTCTTAACATATTGGACAGCCAGTCAAAGAACTCCAGCAAAGAACAAAATGACTAGTCCGGCGAAATCCTTTACTGGTATTGACATACCCTCTTTCATTACACCCCACTGTGCTGTACTGCACCACAGGAAGGGCTCAGACTCAAACTCTTTGCATGACAGATGAAATATTTCATTTCACAAAGCAAGTAATTTGCACCATAATATGATGAATCTGAACGATCTGGGCATAAGAGAAAGTAGTTGCACACACATTTATATATATATATATACATATATATATATATATATATATGTATATATATGTATGTATATGTGTATGTCTGGCAGGCATACTGCTGCCATGGTTTGCTTTAGCATCATAGTTTAACCATAGCATGCAGCTGAAATATAGTCTTTATTTCTTCGTCCATATTTGTCTTCTCGTCGTTTCAAGGCTATGAAGTAATGCACGTTAGTTTCCTCATTTAGTTCCATGTGAAGAATTGTGGTGAGATTTTATGACTAAGATCCATCGTTTTCTGTAGATGGCAGTATTAAGTCAAGCATTTTTCAGTGCATTGTGCACCTCCCCATGTCTGCCTGGAAAGAGTGTGCAACTGTATGTGAGGACAGAAACTAACCTCAGAGACAAATTCATGCGTGTCTCTGTGTGTCCACACAACAATGGAATTTTTTTTTAACTCAGACTGTAAACAAACAGTTTGAATGCCATGGCTTGTTAGAGTGTTTAAACAAAATAACTGTATATGAATATAAAATCTATCTTTTTTAATTTCCCTCATCTATTTTCACAAGAGCTTGAATTGTAGCATAATTATATTATCTCTAAAGCTTACAGTAGAGATGTTTAAAGAGACAATCATGTAGGCTATTGTTACAGGATGACAAAAAGGCTCTCTAACTATGCTTGCTGAATTTTAAGTTCAACATTTGTATAGAGCCATCTTATAAATATGACAGATCGCCCTCCTGGTGCGAAGAGGTGGCAAATGTCATATTTTAATTTCATAAAGGGCTGTTATTAAATTTGAGCTATTAAATCATCCTTTGTCCCAAGTGTGAATGGGCACACATTGTAGGCAGGATTTTGCATGGACATGCTGTGTATTGACAATACCAGGATGCACTGATGTTACAGGGCTTACAGGTTAAATCAATTGTTTATTCATTTTTTTCAACTGAAACAATTAGTTTAACATATAAATGTGATCATCACCCATGATTTACACTCCCTCCAAGACCTCAGGAAGCATCTTTTAAGCCATTCCACTTTGTGAGACTGTAAGAAATCCCACAAAAGCTCACAATTAATTTTAATTCTGCTTTCCAGCCTCTTTTCATTTCATTGTAATTTTAGAAGCTTCAGCAATGTCTGTGTTCAGACTTTGAAACGCTTCTTTTGATAGTGTTACCACCTGAATGTTTGTTAAAATAAAAATGGATATATGAATAAAAAACAGAACTTAAAAATATATAAAAATGTAAAATGACAAATAGTAATTAAAAAATAATAAATGTAACATTTTTAACACAGCTGAATTTTCAGCAGCCATTACTCCAGTATTCAGTGTCACATAGTCCTTCAGAAATCATTATAATGTGCTGATTTGGTGCTCAAGAAATACTTTTTTATTATCAACATTCAAAACAGATAGTTCAAAAGCACATTTATTTGAAATGCATTATTTTAAATAAAGTAAAAGTAGTTACTCTCACTTTTGATCAATTTATTGCACCTTTCCAGAAAAAAAAAAAAACTGACCACAAACTATATATATAAATATATATATATATATATATATATATATATATATATATATATATATATATATATATATATATATATATATATATATATATATGTGTGTGTATTATTTTTTTATTTTTGCAGTCCTTTGCATTCTCTGCGTCTAGTTTAAAAAAACAACAACTTTAAATCATAAAAAAAAACAAGATCCACTCTGTATCAGCGTTTATATTGCACTATTGCACATGCACATTGCTTCTGTAAATGTGTGTGCAAAAATTCTAAGAGGGTCCTGATTAAACATGGGTGTGATATCAGTGGGGCACTGAGGTGTCATGTTCACACATGTGCCAGTGGGCCTGTGGAACTTCAGCAGGTCCAGGAAGTTCACTGTGAGCATCACAGCTATTGACAGGGCCAAAACCCTCCACAACATCACTAGAATAATTATTAGTACAAGGGCTTAGCATTTTTGCATTCACCATTCTCTCTGTGTGTTGGTAATTAAGTTTAAAGGTGAGAAGATAGACTAAGGAATGGTGATACAAATCCTTAACATGACAAAATATTTTTTTGATTCTAAGCAAGCGTCAGTTTGGCATATGCAGATGATGTCATTTAAACTTGCAATATTGCGATTAAGAAAATTGTATCTGTCATAACCATGTGAGTAGCTCTAACTAATAGTCAGTTATGCCCTTAAATACCCTTAAATCAAAATTAAAGTCTTTTGTGTGTAAGTTTTAAGATTATATATGCAAGCATACTCCTAAATGTTGAGAGAATAATTGAATATATACTACTATTCAGTGGTTTGGAGTTGTTCACCAAGGCTGCATTTATTTGATTAGAAATACAGTTAATCTGTAAAAAAGCTGTTTTTCATTTTAACATAATGTAAAATGTAAATTATTCTTGTGAAGACAAAGCAAAATTTTCATCAGCCCTTACTCCAGTTTTCAGTGTCAAAAAAGATTACTTATTATAAACATAACCAAAAAAAAAAAAAGAAAAAAAAGAAAAAGTAAACACTCACTCATGTTGCACTGAACAGATTTGGACTTCCATGATTATTAAGTTTTAGACCAATTATAGCTGATGGTTTAGTTTAGTTGTAGTATGCCAAACCAATTAGTGTAGTTTTTGAATTTCAGTGTCAGAATACTGCAAACTTAATAATGAAGCCAGAGTTACATTTTTAAAGAGTTTTGAATCACTGACATGCTATTATTGAATTTCTTAAGGTAAGATTTTGATACCCTCTCTCCCTGGAGTCTTAACAATATAGCTGCTTGAAACTGGGCCTTGTTTAACTTGGAGAAACTGCAATCCTTTTAATTGCTGACCTTTAAGAAAGGGCTGACCATTTTAAGCAGCTCAATTACTACACAATGGACCTCAGCAATTTATTATGGCTACCAAAAAAAAAAAGCCACACAACTGAACCACAGATAACAACTTATGAGACTGCACTATAAGAAATGATTAATAGATACAGTAAATAATGCTAAAAAATAACAGATGATATACTTTATTCTTGTATTTTTCGGTGTGCTTAAAGGAATAGTCCACCCAAAATTAAAATTTGCTTAAGATTTACTCACCCTTAGGTTAGTTTATTTGTTCATTCAAATAGAGATGATAACATTACATCACTTACCAGTGGTTCCTCTGGGTACAGTCTATACAGCAGATAAAAACATCACAACAATCCACATGACTTCAGTCCATCAGTGTCTTGAGAGGTGAAAAGCTGCATGTCTGTAAGAAACAAATCCATCAAGACTTTTTTTCCAAACCATACATGACTTCCAGCTATAAGAGTCCTCTACAAAATATATATATATATATATATATATATATATATATATATATATATATATATATATATATATATATATATATATATATATATATATATATATATATATATATATATATTGCTTTATCCAGTGAAATGATTGTCTCATTTGAATCCGGAGAAGAAAACAGTATGTACAAATCAAGCACTTTTTACAAAGGAAAAAAGTTCAAAACATGCAACCTATAAACAAATATGTTTGGTGGATTTTGTCGTGAGAGGATAACAGGGTATGGACATTTTCACTGAAGGAAGCATTGTTTCGGCCAGAAGCAATGGTTTAAAGTGAAAAAGTCTTATTTATAAAACAACAAATGTAGCTGGCAAGTTGAATTCATGATGAGATTGTTCAGTCAGCACATTTTAAGTAAATTAATTAAACATTTCAAAATGTTATTATATATTACATTTCTGTCAATAGATCTTTGTAAATATTACACATTGCATCTTTAAGGGTCCATTTATAAAGGATATATAAAGGTTTATAAATGACTAATAACTGTTTTACAAATGCATTATAAATCATTTATAAGCAGTTATGGATGCATGACTAAAAGCACAATCATGACTTGATGAGATATAAATAATGAAAGGTTTAATTCCAATCTTAGTTACCTGTGAACCATAATGAAAAGAACCATTTATTAATGAGTTATAAATGTTAATAACCGGTGAAAGTAACACCTGTAAACCATTTACTGAGCATTTATGCTTAGTAACCAACATTTTCTGAGCATAACTGCACACGAAAAGTGGCTTATATATTAAAAAAAAGGAATGTTGCATTATTTTTTAAGCTAATATTTTCAATGGGGCAAGAACATTTTAATTTTTTTCACATCTGGTAACAATATGAGAAGCACAATATGACACGTTTGCTTTCTATATCAGTTATTCATTTTCCTATGGTTGCATGAGCATATAGGTATAGAGGTTAGCAGCAGAACTGAATTCATTATAATTGAATAAGAAAGGTTTTTGCCACACACAGCTATAACTATGCTCAAGAAAAAATGAGTGCTGCGCATAAAGGAAGTTTTATCCTGAAAGACTCTGAACTGCTTATGCTTTGGAGGGGGTCATTGCTGTGCATGCACAAGTGCTTTCCCTGGAGCGAGCCATGGGCTGTGAATGTGTGGGCAGTCTACGGCAGACATTGCATTCTGTGTACTGAAAACACAATCTTCAATAGATGTCTGCAGCATCTTTACAAGGCATGTTGGGGTGGGTTCAAAGCAAGTCATGTTTCCTAGGAATGCTTCTCTCTCTCTCTCTCTCTCTCTCTTTCTTTCTGATGTCTCTACAAAAAAGATAATAAAATCATTTCAATTATCTCATTTCCATGTATTTATTAATTTAAGTGTGATAATGTACAGTCAGATGGCCATTTTTGTTTTGTTTTAATGAAGCACTGACAGGTTGATCAGGACTCTGCAATCTCTTTCTTCTCACATAATAAAATAATTTCAACTCAAATTATATTTTTCCATATCTTTTTTTTTTTTTTTTTCTTTTTTTGGTAAGTGGATGTGTAATGTAGAATCAGTTGGTCATTATCACAATACAATATCTAAGGGCTACCACAACAGTTTGGTTAGCAACATTCATCAGAATTCTTTTTTATGTTCCACACAAGAAAGAACCTCATACAGGTTTAGGACAACTTGAGGGTGATGACAGAATTGTATTACCCTGTAATACACTGTCACTGTATGTTATCCCTTAAATACATACCCTATAACTGTTATACCCTTTTTACAAACTGCAAATATTACTTAATATATCATATTATCTGACCTTGTTGCGAATACACACTTTTTTTGAATATGAAGCCATATAAAGTTAACGATTTCAAATTTAGACAAGGGCAGCAACTATGTAAATGTTCCTTTTTTTATTTAAATTTTTTTAGAGGCAGTGTTTATCCTTAGAACTGACCATTTTGTCTAACTTTTTTGACTATATTTTATCTACACTTCAATCTACAATCAACATGGCTCAGGGATCCAGTGTGAAATCGAATTTGCCTTGGGCTGTTATTGCTGGTTACAATACTACGTGGGAAAGCTTGTGCAAAGATTTTCTGTAAAGGGCATCCTTTTAATATGCAGTATCAGTGACCATAAACAATTTGGGTTTCTCTGGACAGTCATGCCTTTTTGTGAACTGAATATAAATTCATGTTTAAGTGGGATTCTAAGACCTGACAGTATCTACAAAAATTAGAGTGTGTATTTTCACTCAGAAGATCAGGGCTGTGGCTAGTGGGGTGAAAGGTGGCGACAATTATAGGGGCCCACAGCGATTTCAACCAACTGCATGAGGCCAGCATAAAAGACGCTCAGGCAGTTCATGGGCCACTGCTGGGCATAGTTAACAAAAGCTTATCATTTGAACGTGTTTCTAACTTTGCCAATCTAAAATTTTCAAGAGATTTTAAAGTATTCAAGTACAAGATGTGAAAGAACACAGCACACAAAGAGCCGCCTCTCACAGCTCTTAAACACCTAAATGAGTTTTGCTTCTTCTTGTGTTTAAACGGACCCCTGATATCACATGTCCATCGCAGAGACCTCGATTTCATGACTGCATTTATATCTGCAAGACATTTTTTTAGTGTTTGCTCATCTGCAACACGTCTATAGGACGTTTCCTATCAGATGTCAAATAAATGTTTAGAAGATGTCTCTATGCTGTTTATGATTGAGAATGAATGTAAAACTGACATCTTAAAAGACAGCTAATGTTTTATACACAACAGATGCTTTCCAGATGAAGCAAACATTAAAAGACATCTTGCAGATGTACCTATGCTATACATGTCATGTCAAAATACCTGTGTGGGTCCGTATCTTTGAAAAACTGTTGGAATGTCTTAAGTGAACATAAACAGTTGATAAAGAAATTGGATGTAGCCAGGTAAGGGATAGCCCAGGTATGAATGTCATGCCATTATACGGCTGAGGGCCATCATACATGTTGGTTCTTGCCACCTCTTCCTCATCCCAGTTTTTAGGGGCTGTCATTGTTGTTTCGCGTGCTGTGTGACGTCGGAACTCGGAGTACATCGGTCTAGTACGAGTTCACTGGTGGGAAGTCACAGGTTTGACTGCCGTTCCAGTGCACTATCACGGGTTTAAGGTCGGAAAAACACGGGTTACGGGTTGCCTGGAATGCGGCATCATACTAGGCTGAGGCTACCTTTCCTCCACTTCTCCCCAACGTGACGTCATCACCGAACTGCCATTTTTGAGGCATTTTAAAAATGATATACATATCTTGAGTGATTTATGTACCCATTAATCGACAGTGGTGGTTAACCTGCAACATGGCCTTTAATTTTTATACCTTGTCTGTCTCCATGCTCACTTTGGCAACAAACTTGTGCCCTTGTGAGGGCTGTTATGTCCCACTATTCTTGGTGTCGTAGTTGATTATAGGATTTGTATCAGTTATTTTTGGTTATTTCCCCTACCCGACCACTACTAATTTACTGCTGTCGGTGTCCTTAATGCAAGCAATTAAAAGAGAACCGCTGCTTCCCTTGCGCTATGTCAGGTGCCTAGAAAGCGATCAAAATCAAGCTCACAGTGCGTTATTGTCCCCATCTCTCTCTCTCTCTCTCTCTCTCTCTCTCTCTCTCTCTCACTGTCTCTCCCCCCTCTCTCTCTCGTTCTGCTCACACTGTCGCCTGCAAGCTCATGAGCGCGAGCGCCTAGAAATCCATCTGAATGCGAGGAGTGAAGGAGGTTTGGTGCGCTCTGCAGACAAATTTCACTTGTCATTTCTGAATAACAGCGCTCTACCGGGGGACTGGAATCGGATTTCAGCAAAAGAAGTGCGGTGGCCTTCGCCCTCACTCAGCAACGATGTCCGAATATATCCTCACCTTACTCGTCATACTGGGATTTGGGGATATATTCTCAAATGTTCAGACACTGAGGGACGCTAATTCAGAGCAAGGTAAGAGACGCAGCAGCTGTACAATAAAACTTGTGCTCGCAGAGCATCCTGTAATCTGTTAGCGCATCTCGCCACGCGCGTGATGTGTCCACGTTTTTGATTCGATGCTAGCATTTTTCCCGAAATGTTACGTTTAATTGAACTGTTAACTAGTCAGGTTGAGGTTGGCATGTTTCATTCGTGTATTGTAGTTGTCGATGGTCTAATTCAGTTCCCTGTAGTGTGTACTAGTGTAGTGTACCAGTGGTGTGCTTGGATAGAACCAAAAGAGTATGAATAAGCTCAAGCCCTAATCATTATTGTGATTTTAAAGACGGAAATGTGAGGTGTGTAGGAGCATATATTGTCAAAATGAAACACGAATGCGTTTGTTCTTTTTTTTTTTTTTTTTTTAAGTCTTTGAACATATGAATATGCTTACTGAGAAACGTAGGTTACATTTAACAGTGCAAAACATATTTTAAATTGTGAAATAACAATTGAATGGTTGTTTTTTGCAATATATACGGTACGAGTCGCCTTATGATTCAAACTCTTAAGATACATTTCCATAATTCCTTGCAATATTTAAAAAGGTAGTTTGCTCTTATTTTTGTCAGATATACATTGGTGTGAGTTATGTAGCATTATCTTTTAGCGTTTTTTAGGAAAAGTTTATTGCATTCATTTAGTGTCATGTGTTACCCTGATACTATTATTATTATTTTTTGTCAGTTTTATTACTGGTCAATAGTTGCTGAAAAAAGACAATTTTGAGCTGAACTCAGACGAAATCATCATGTGACTCTGTGTTGGACCATCTTTATTTTCAGTAACAAAATGATTTTAGTAGCCAGGCTACTGCCTGAATCATAGTCAGTGTATTATTACATCATAAAGTGGCAACTTCTAACATCTATCTTCAAGTTGGAAATGTTGCAAATCTCTCAGATATCACAACGTCTTCCTTATATGGCTTGCATGATGTAAGCTTTTGGTTGAGGAGTAGCAACTGTGAGTGACACTGTCAGAAAAATCTAAATCAATGAGGGCAGATATTTAATGAAACTTCATGTGAGGGATCAATGAGTCTTGAACTAGTTGCAGGGGTTTTGTTCATTTTCAGCAAATCCCTGTTCACCATCAGATTGAGATAAAGCAAAGATTGTCTGCTTGGAGCACAGACACATCTGTCAGGATTGTTTTCCCCTTGTGCTCTCAATGCTAGACACAAGCTTCATGAAAAAGATTCTGGTTTCAAGTATCATATTTGAATGCATACACAATATAAATTATAACTAGGTAGCTATTGCAAGACTGTCTTTTATAACTAAAAACAGCATTTATAAACAAAGAAGGTCACTTGCACCTCTGTAGCGTTTCACATGACAACATTTTTTTTGAAGACCAACAGGTAAAAGAGTGTATTGAAAGATTTTTGACCAATTATTTAAAAAATAAAAATAAAAATGCATTAAACATCCATGTTTTGTTATGTAAGTAGCAGGACCTTTCGATGCATGACATCAACTACAGCAGACATTTTAAACCATTTAGGGTGTTTTATTACATCTAAACCATCATAAATTAACCTTTGACCCTTAAACATAATTTGATATGGCCATAGCTCTGTGTTTTTTATTTGACAGCATGGCTGCAACTCTTGAAGCAGCTGGTACTCCTTGAATGTTTTCTTTTACTATCATTAATTGCAGTGGAAAGTTGTGAAACTCAAAATACAAATACAAACCTTTTTTTTCACAGAAAACAAACAAATATATAATTTAATTAATAATTTATACATCAAACGGCTAAGTCGAAAGAACTTCCTAGCACATACACTAGATTTTTTTGTCTCTTCATCCAGGTGTGTTCATAGAGAAAAAAAGCTGCATATTCATCATATCAGATGAATCATAATGTCACGGTGCCCTGCAAAGAGATTATTTTAATAGTGAGGCTTGTGTTCTCCTGCTAAGTGCTTGTATTTGTATCTCCATCATATGATACACTGTCCTAATTCTCAAAACAGTTCATTCACTTATCACATATTTAAAAAAGAATTTATGACAATCACAGCAGAGTCATCCGTGTGGTTGTGACATAAGCACTCTTAGGATGCTTGATAAAACTGTTCTTTCCAAAGTCTGTTTAGTGAACCTTTAATCATTGTTTGCCATCTAATCCAGTGTATCGCAGCCAAGAGTTTACAGCACCGGTGCAGGCAGATGGAAAGGCATCATTGAAAAGTAGTTTACTCAAACCATACTTCATTATATCAAACCCTTTTTTTATCTTACCGTGTGACTTTCGCTTAAGATACACTGTAAAAAATTGTCCTGTAAATTAACGGTAGTATACTGGCAGCAGGGTTTCCAGCAGTGTACCGTAATTTTACAGTTTTATTACCGTTTTCTGAATTACGGCTTTTTTGTAAATTAACGGTAGTATACTGGCAGCAGGGTTTCCAGCAGTGTACTGTAATTTTACAGTTTCCAGAATTACAGCTTTTCTGTAAATTAACGGTAATATACTGGCAGCAGGGTTTCCAGCTGTGTACCGTTATTTTACAGTTTTCTGAATTACAGCTTTTTTTGTAAATTAACAGTAATATACTGGCAGCAGGGTTTCTAGCGGTGTAACGTAATTTTTCAGGAATCATTACTGTATTCTAGTTTTTTTTTTTTTTCTAAACCGTAGAACTGGCAATTTTGCCAATCATTAACTTTATTAAAAATATCTGTATTTTAACAAATTCACAAACTGTCATTTCATTTATACTAAAAAGTGGCAGCAAATAGACAGAAAAGAGAAGACCAAGGGGGTATTTCTTATAGAACACTATTTATTTAAGTGCCCAACCAATAATTCAAATGCTTTCTCAAAAAAAAAAAAATAAGCAATCAAAATGGAGGAATCAGTCTTTGTATGTGTTAGAGAAAGATGAGATGAAGAGAGAAGAAAATTAACCAATTTACAAAACAGACAATGTGCAAAATGAACCCTGCAGAAGTCTGTGGACATATTTAAACTAATTTAAGTTGACCATATAAAACACAAAACAAGCAGTCATTTTAGGTCTAGCTTTGTGCTATGAGTATGACAATATATGGGCATGGGCTTGGAGTGTATGTTCCCCTAAAAACAGCCTTTAAGAAATGGCAAACAACTTCTGAACAAGAATCTTATTTTGGTGTCATAAGTCAAAACCTGGCAAGGATTTGTAGAACAGTCCAAGAACGTTTCAGAAGCATAAAACTGTCACCAACTCTGATGCAAGTGTAGCCAGGGAGGGGTGTAGTCTGAAACATAAACATAGAGAAAAATCCTTTTTAAGTTAAAATATCATCAGCAGAATTTTAATAGAACGTAACAAAAAACATGTATACTGTATAACAGTGGTTCCCAACCTTTTTCAACTCGCGGCCCACACAACCAAACACATATGTTTGCGCGGCCCACTTCAAAAAAATTAACTGACCCCGCTATTGTTGGGTTAATAACTTAGTACTCAGAAGCTAGATTTTAAACTATATTTATTGAATAAACTAGGGCTGTGCGATATGGACAAAAAAAAAAAAAAAAAAAAAAAAAACTATCGCGATTTTTTTGATAAATTTTGCAATTGTGCTTTTACAGTCATAAATGCATTCAGGATTAATTTGAAACATATTTCCAAAAGAAAACCAATCAGAGCTTTATCAAAAAGTTGTAACATCTCTAGAACAGACATAAGTCAAAATTATCACTATGGTGAAGATGTAAAAAAATGTATAGACTTGTGGCAAAAAAATAAATAAATAAATAAAAATCCTGTATACAGGGACTTTTTTTTCTTTTTTGCTATGCATTGTTCATAGAGCTCATTAATTGTAGCGGTGCCTCAGGTATTTACAGTGTGTATACAGTATGTGTATGCGGTCAGCAGTGAGAGCGCATAAATATAACGCGAAAGCACATTAAAATAATGCACGAGTGCGAATCTCTCTGTTCGCAGCAGATTTCCTTTGCTCTGTCACAAAACCGGTCGTGCTTGCTCAGATACACGCTGCTTTGCGAGGAGAGAGTGTGCACACTTAAAACGTGTCTCCTCTCACTTAAACTGCATCCTGTTCACTAACAAATTCACTCTATGCTCATGTGTTAGACATGAATTATTTTTGCACGTTTTTATTTCTAGCCTTTTACCGCAGTGAGAACGCTCTGATCCGTCAACATTGGCTCAGAAAAAAAGGCGCATCACAGACAGTGTGTGAACCTGGAGTTAGGCATATGCGCACGCTCAAATCGTGATTTTAGGACGTTTTCTTTTAATCGCACAGCCCTAGAATGGACTGGAAATGAACAGAAAATAATTGGCGGCCCACCTGTAATACCACCGCGGACCACAGGTTGAAAACCACTGCTGTATAACAATATAAAAAATTTCAGAAACTTAGGACCCTACGATTTCCACAATGTGAAAAACATGGAGGCAATCACGGAATCCAATCATGAAAACGGAATTAGGCAAATAATGTGGATTGTCACAGAATTTGTCACATTTGTGATGAATATAATAAAATAGTGTTGTACACTAACTGAAATCGCGATTTGGATTAGTGTATTAATGAATAAAAGTTACAATATTATGTTAGAAGTTGTACTAATAATTTTTGTAAAGTTATCCAAAGTATTAATTAGCTAATCAAAAAAAGGAACACTAGATTAAAGGGGGGGGTGAAATGCTATTTCATGCATACTGAGTTTTTTACACTGTTAAAGAGTTGGATTCCCATGCTAAACATGGACAAAGTTTCAAAAATTAAGTTGAACGTTTGAAGGAGTATTTCTGTTCCAAAAATACCTCTTACTGTTTGTCACAAGTTTCGGAAAGTTTTTTTCGAGTATGGCTCTGTGTGACGTTAGATGGAGCGGAATTTCCTTATATGGGTCCTGAGGGCACTTCTCCCGGAAGAGCGCGCGCTCCAGTATAGCACAGCACTGAGAGCACAACAGACTTCACTGATCAGAGCGAGAGCGTCGCGAAATGTCACAAAAGAAGTGTGTTTTTGGTTGCCAGGGCAAGACAACCCTGCACAGATTACCAAAAGAGAAACAGCATTAAGGGACCAGTGGATGGAGTTTATTTTTACAGAGCATCAACGGAGTTGTGCAAGTGTTTTTGTTTGTTCCCTGCATTTCGAAGATGCTTGTTTTACAAACAAGGCCCAGTTTGACGACGGATTTGCACATCGTTTATTTCTTAAAGGGGGGGTGAAATGCTCGTTTTCACTCAATATCCTGTTAATCTTGAGTACCTATAGAGTAGTACTGCATCCTTCATAACTCCAAAAAGTCTTTAGTTTTATTATATTCATAAGAGAAAGATAGTCTGTACCGATTTTTCCCGGAAAAACACGAGTGGCTGGAGGCGTGACGTGTGGACGGAGCTAAAGAATCACGAGCACCAGTAGGCTTTTGTTGAGAGCATTTGGAAGCTGTGACATTACCGTGAGGAAAAAAACATCCAAAACAAACCATGGCTAACAGTCAGATTCAGCGTATATTTATGATCCAGAATCAGATCCCGAGGCTGAAACTGAACGAGAGCAGCAGCAGCAACGACCCGCTCCGAGCAGGGCTCGAACCCGCAGTTTTTGTGTAACCTGGGACTGAACAGTTGCAACAACATAGGGGTTGTAATGAGTGCGGACTGTATCATCTTCAGGGTAGTTCTCAGTGCCACTGACGACTTTTTTTTGGGTCAAATATAGGTTTGTGGATATTTTATTTATAAAACCGTTTCTTTGCTGTAAATTATTTTATTTTATGCAATGCAAACTACAGGGACGCAACGTTAGTAACCAAAATGAGTCACATCAGTCTTTTTCAACTGACTACTTTTAAATGTTGATTTTTTTTTTTTGTTAAACAAGTTTAAATGTGAGAAATATTCTATGTGTGTAAACTGTGAAATAAGTTGTATTAAGAACTGTATTTAATGAAAATGTATGTGTAACTTCACTTGCCTAGATGAAGTCCCATTTGAAGTCCATTCGATTTTTTTGTAGAGTGGCAACCTTTGGATTGACTGTAGTGGACTTCTTATTCACCACCTTCCCCGTCTTCTTGGAGACTACCTTGCCTCGGCAGGTCTTTGAGGTTTATTCCATAGAATCATCTAAGGAAAGTTGCATTAAAAATTACCAAAGTGTATAATAACCATTTTTCAAAATTCTGATTAATTAATTTGGTTTAGAATTTAGATTAATTTTGTAAAACTTTATAATAAGTATAAAGTAATAAAGCACTTATAAATCATTTGCAAACGATCTATATATATATTCTGACTCGTTTGGATTTAATGTGGATCTACATGCCTTTCTCCTATTTTCTCCGTGTCTGGCATGCGAATAAAACCACATTTGACAGTGTTTCAGATGATGAACTGAAAAAACTGAAATGGAAGAACACAAGTAGAACACAGGAGAAAGGTTGAGGTAACTAGTTTGCAAATAATTTATTACTTTACTACTGTATACTTATTATAAAGTGTTACCACAGATTCTAAGAGAGTGATAAAAACATACGCAAAAAGGAAAACACTTACCTTTGAAAAAATTCTAACCTCTAGCCTCTTGATACTGCAGGTTGAAGATGTAGTACACAGCAAACACTGTTGCAACTGCAGTCAAAAATGTTGACTGGACACTCACAAAAAAAAAAGAAAAAAAGAAGCAATTTTAACAACTGTGCACAACAGCAATGTTAACAATTTTATATCTCAGCCATCAGTAAATGTTTCTTCTTCATCATGTGCAATGACACACTAACCCAGCAAAATCAGATGAGGATTGGCAGGTAGATTGAGTGTCTTCTCAACATCAGATGCAGATGCTGCAACCTGTAGAGAACACACAATACACAAATAATAATATTACATAATATAATGTGGTGATGTGGAAAGAAGAAAATTAAATACTTACATCTGCATGTGAAACCAGTCCATCTTCATGTTCCTGGAAGTGGGACATTAACGTTAGAATCTTGACAAGCATGTGTACCATATCTTTGTTCTCATCCCGGGACATCCTCCAACTTTTCTTTTAAAACACTTAAAAATATTCTGTCTACTGCTCTCTCCTCTTCCTCTCTCTCTAACTCTCTCTCTCTCACACACACACACACACACACACACACACACACACACACACACACACACACACACACACTCCCTCTCTCGCTCTCACACACACACACACACACACACACACACTCTCTCTCTCTCACACACACACACACACCACACACACACTCTCTCTCTCTCTCACACACACACACACACTCTCTCTCTCACACACACACACACACACACACTCTCTCTCTCACACACTCTCACACACACACAAAACTGTATTTGAGGCTGAGGAACAAGTTAGAATGTAAGTGAATGAAGTAACGTTTCCTCTGTGAAATAGAGATTTGTGCCAATAAATCCAGTGCAAAATTAAAATTAAAATGTGCTCACATACAAAGCCCACTTTATTAACAATAAGTTAGAATATATTTAGATTACACTCTAACTAGTTTTAGATACGACTTATATTGAAAGACTAATGTGTCACTCCGAAAACAAACGTTTCTCACCATAACGTTAACGCTAACGTTACTCTTTCCATCTATCAAGTCAAGTGCTCATGCAAAAGGCGATGAGTTTATGCTTCCTAAGTAAAATCAAGTTTACAGGCCTATTTTCGATTTCCCAATATATAAGGATAATATATAAGTTGCCAACTTTATACGCACCTAACTTAGCAACATTAATGCAAAAAAACAAATCCTCCATTGTAAACTACACTGGGTTGGCGCCAATGCAAAATGTAAATATAATTGTGCAAATAAGTGTTTCAGAAAATCAGGAAAACACACTTACTTCATATACTCATTATCTGCAATCTGTAATCGAGATTATATTTGAGATAATATCCGTTTCACTGAGACTGATGATGATTTTCTCTGGTATATCAGACGCTAACCGTTGCTCCCCTCCCCCACCGATCACGTGCTCATCTTCTACCGTTGCCGAATATGTTCAATTCATATCCAATGAAATAATCAGCGAACGCAAGTATTTTATATTTAACTATTTACAAGTTTAACATTTACAGGATTTTACACCAGGAAAGAAAAAAAAAAGATGCAAATCCTTCACAAACACACACATACACACTTAACTTTCAGGAGAAATTTGTAAAAAATTGCATACATGCTAGTTCACCGTCTTGGCAAGATTTGTCAAAGGTAAATTAAAATATTGTGCCCACATTAAAAAAACGCTGCAGTTTAAGATAAAAATGTATTCAGACTTTGATCTGCTTACCTGTAAATGAGCCTCAACTTGAGATGAAATCCATAAAACTTTGACTGAATCCATGCTCCTCCATGCGTCAGCTAGCCTTTGGTTCCCCCTCTCCCACCGATCACGTGTGCATTTACGGTAAGACACCGTAATTTTAGAAAACAGTTCAGTACTGTATATTTACGCTGTTAATATGCTGTAAATTTACAGAAATTTTTTACAGTGTATTTATCGGCTGTTATATACAGTTCAAGGTTTCTGGAAATATTTCTTCCATTTTTTGGGCATGCCCCAAAAAGCAGGTTAAGCACTATCCTTTTGTAATGAAATTGTGATGATGCCCCCAGAGCCTAATTAAATGAGATTGTATCTAGACATGCTGTGCTCGCTTATTGTCTAACTGTGATTTATACCTGTATTGGAGTGAAGTCAATAAAGACACCAAGAGTGATTGTTCTAATGACCTCAGTCATGCAAAGGAAATGCTGATCTGTTACACACTACATAGGGGAAATGCTTTTGTGAAACTTAAGGAAAGGGCAGATATCATGCTCTGTTATCATGCGTGTGATCATAGCAGATGTGGAGGCTGTTTTAAATGGTAAGCAACTATAATGGTTTCTTTGACTAGTTTTCACCAAGTTTTTAAAAAAGTAATTTCACTACTGAGGCGAGCTAAGTAAAAAAATAAATCCAAGATGAGAGAAGTTATGTGAAAATTTATTGTAAATATGAAAATAAAAATGCTGGAAATATATTTATAAAAAAAAAGATTTTTATCAATAATGATATATATATATATATATATATATATATATATATATATATATATATATATATATATATATATATATATATATATTAGTGCTGTCAATCGATTCAAAAAAATTAACTAATTAATCGCACAATTTTTTTAAAATTAATCGCGATTAATCGCGATTAATCGCAATTAAAAGACTGAAACTTTTTGGATATGTAATTGTAAAATGTAAATAATTAATGTAAACTCAAGACAAAGAAACTATTTAAATTCAAAATATGATTGTTTATTGGAATTTTTGTTTAACTTGTAACACAGATTTTCTCATGTAAACAACATACCTGCAATAAACCATCAATATCCTCCAAATTAACTGTTGGCTTGAAAGCCATATTTATTACAGAAATAAAAACAAAGGCATGTAAGTACCATTTGAATTTCAAAACAATCAATGCCAATAAAAAACAAAAATGATTTCCATGTTGAATTCTAAGTGGACTGCAAAAAAATTCCAAAGTATAGTCATTACCAGTGCTTTAAGTGGGCCAGTACGCACCAGTACTCAGTACCGCCACTTCCAAATATAGCTCTTGAGTGTACCGCCACCTCTCTGTGCGCCCAGAACGTGCTTGTAGCGTACCGGAACGCTCATTTGGACATCTGTTTTAATAGAGGTTTTAATCTTTTACCTGCACTGCCGATTTTCAGAGCGCCCTTCACAATGCAAGCTTCCTAATTCATCCCACCGAGAGCAGAAACTACATTACCCATTCACCCTTAAGTTATACAAGTGAATAGCGCATTTGTGGCGCTTTCCCACTGTTAAGTGTCAACAACTCAACGTGGCCGGAGAAGGTGTGTGAAACTCGTTGTGAGTTATACTAAAGCAAAATCTTGAGTATTTATTGTCTGATAAACATTAAAAACTGTCTGCGGAGGTTGAGTCGTCCTGCAGCCCCCGCTGGCTGCTCATTGGCTGCAGCATCTTTTTTCTAAGTTCTAAATACCGTAGACGGCAAGGCACAAATTTAGATATTCATTTATCTAATTAATCTATAGCCTATGCACAAAGACAATATGATCTTTTTGTCCCCTTTTTGTTTTAAAGCTTGATGAAGAGAGAGAGAGCGCAAGTTGCTGCAGCTGAGGAGGACAGTGATGCACGCGTACAGGAGTGATTGACAGTTCGCGGCACTGTGTACAAAAAATACTCCGCTACACAATTATTTCGTTATTTTCATTATTATTATTATTGTTATTAACGTTAGCGTTACAGAAAGGTCTGATTTACGCACTGTTACAGTCATTGTTTTTTTTGTTTTTTTTAAACAATGACATTTGAGTTCATGATTTTGATGTTGCTGTTTCTTGTGGCAGACTAAATGAAGAGTAATGTTTCTTGTGGCAGACTGAAGAGTAATCCGGCAGAGTTTTATACTGAAACTTTCCGTCTAAAAGTCCTTCCTTGGTCTTATCCATATTTCTTTGCACGTTGAACACACATAGGCCACAACTGGAAATAAAAAAAAAACTGCAACCGCGTTAATTGCGTTATTTTTTTTTAACGCGTTAAATATTTCAAATTAATCGAATGCGTTAACGCGCTAATTTTGACAGCACTAATATATATATATATATATATATATATATATATATATATATAAAACTCAGGATAATTGAGAAATTTTCTCCATTTATGTCAATGGCAAAAAGTGTCCTAATTTACCTGAATTCACACCTGACAAACAGATATTGAAATTTGTTGACCCATGCAGAATGCTGTTTGGGTTGTTGCCTTTGTATAACATTCCAAATCGGTCACTTAGTAGGGTTCAGTGAACATTTGGATACTTTTGGCTAATTCACACTGCACTGACACCAACTAACGCCAACAGACTCGTTCATCAGGGTTTGTCGGATCTGTGTGTTACCCCTGTCGGCATCTGTTGCAAAATACCACAGATTAAACATGTTCATTCAGTGTTTGGCGGGTTGTGGAGTGTCTGAGAAGTGACATACTGTGATCTGGTATTTATCGACACAGGATCGTGACTGTTGGTGCAGTGTTTCGGAACAGTGTTGTGGTTGCACACACCATATATATATATATATATATATATATATATATATATATATATATATATATATATATATATATATATATATATATATATATACTGTATATATATATATATATATATACTGTATATATATATATATATATATATATATATATATATATATACTGTATATATATATATATATATACTGTATATATATATATATATATATATATATATATATATATATATATATATATATATATATATATATATATATATATATATATGTATGTATGTGTACAGGCAGTTTCTGGGTATAAATTCATGACTCAACTCCAGGTGTTTCCTCCTTCCCATCCAAGTAATTGGCCCTGTGGTCTCAGTCAGAACATTAAAATAGCCCCTACTTAGTGGCTGACCTTACAATTATCATGTGATACTCTATAAAACGGGTAGCAATAAGGCATTATAATCCCGAGCCAAAACACTTGCTGAAAAAGGGTTTAAAATGGCAAGGAAGATGACAAAGCAAAGCACTTGGGTTTTGTTAAGAGCAGCAGCCTCACTTCTGGATGTGATTCATCTAGCACATGTGTGGCAGGCTTCATTGTTTTTGTTGGCGTTCTAGTGCATGCACCATTTGATCTGATTGAAGTTCAGCTGAAGTTGGCCACACATTCAGCTGAACATTAAGTGTTCTGACTTTTGACGGATCAAGTGGTTGTGGCCGAACATTGCTGTTGGAACAAATCCTGTAATGAACAGGTAATCTGCTGGCCTATTACATTGTTTTTTTATGTTGAAATGCTGGACCAGCTCTGTGGAAGCTAATGGAGAAGGTCAAGATATAAAATAAATAATACATACATTTTAAATAATGTTAATTAATGTTTGGCCACTCCTTGAGTAAAATATTTTGGATGCTTCTAAAACCACAGTCTGGAGAGTGCATACTTTGTTATAGTTTGTGGATTTATGCGCCCATTTTAAGCAGAGGTGGTTACAAGTTACAAGTTACATTTACTTCGTTACATTTACTTGAGTACATTTTTTGGGTAATTAATACTTTTGCAGTATATTTAAAGTTGTAACAGACACATACATTACAAACATTGTATCTATATATCTAACTAAAAATAGACTAGAGATATACAAAATATGATCCAAAGTAACTAGTAACTAACTACTTAAGTAGTTTTTTTTTTGTCCGATACTTTTTTACTCTTCCTCAAGTAACTATTCAGACTATTCCTTTTAGTTTTACTTGAGTGAATATTTCTATAAGTACTTTTACTTTTACTTGAGTAAAATTTTTGGGTAGCCTACTGTACCCACCTCTGAAACATGGTGCCCTGGTATTGTAGACACTTTCGTGAGCTTTTGAGCTGGTGTGGAGTCCCATGTTCAGACCGGTGTGTGTGTGTGCGTGTGTGTGTGTGTTTGTGTGTTCTCACTGTTCAATTAATTATTCACATGTTTCAGATTAAGCATTTTGTGAAATGTGCAGCATAAGTGATGTGATTAATGAAGCAGTGGATCTTCTTCTTCCTCTCTCTCTCTCTCTCTCTCTCTCTCTCTCTCTCTCTCCACTTTTTGTCTTTAGTGGAGGGGTACCAGTCATTATAAAACATCACTAGAATACATGGATATATTTCAATTAGAATATGACAAATCAGAGACAATTATGGGTCTGCAATAATATATCAGTGTTTTATCCTGAAGACTAAAAGATTAGCAAATATTCTTAATGAGCAAAACAATGTGCTTTGTGAAAAGCAGAGGAAATTAATAATTTATTGTAATAATTTATTAAATGCATAGACAAACCAGATATCAAAACCAGATTTTTGTTACTTTGAACATATGAAGAATTTTCATATTTATGTAAGAAAATGACACCGCAACAAGTACTGAAAAAGAAATAAAAGAAATAAGAAAACAATAGTATTATGGTGTTTACAGTTTGCTGAAATGATTTTATGTATTTTTAACAAAGTGTAAATTGACCAAATGTGCTTCTCAGAGGGCTGGACATGAGTGCAGCTGGCTTTTGTGGTGCTGTGTGGTTTGTTTATAATATTGTGAACCATATAGAGGTAATGATGACATACAGAGAAGGAGATGAGCCGCTTATTTTATTTCTGTGGAGATAACAATGAGGATTATATTATATATAAACTGCTCAGAGACTCTCAGAGGTCTTCAGTGTTCTGCACAATTGGAAAGCTTGATGGTTTAGCTGAACCGCCTTGTAACGCTGCATGAAAGTCATGAAATTACATTTATAAATATAATACTTTTGTGTGAATGAGGCTTTCAGTAGATAAAAAAAAAACAAAAAAAAACATGATTCAGTTTACAGAAATTTACCTCTAAATATGTATGTTTTACATCAACATACAGTACAGTTTAAAAGTTTGGGGTAAGTTAAAAAGAAAACAAAATAATTTTATTCAGCAAGGACACATTAAATTGTCCTAAAGTAAAACAACAAGGCATTTATATTGTAACAAACTATTTCTATTTTAAATAAAAGCTATTCTTTTGAACTGTTTATCAAAGAATATTGAAAACAAATTATATTGTTTCCACATAAACATTAAGCAACATATTAAGTTTTAATAGAAAACTGGTCATTTAAATTGTAATAATATTTCACAATATTACTGTTTTTACTGTGTTTTTGATTAAATAAATGCAGCTTTGGTGAGCATACAGAATTTATTTAAAAAGTATTACAAAACCTTACCAGCTCCAACTTTCTTAACACTAGTACATATATCAAGATATAGTTTTATATTACATTTGTGGAATGCATTATTTATTTATTTATTTTTTAACTAAAGATAATGTCAAAATATTATGTTTTGAGCAAAGAAAAAAAATAGCTAAAGTTAAACCAAAAACAAATGTTCTGTTGTTAGTTGGTTTTAATAAAGCATCCACTAAATGTGTCAATGCTAATGTGCAAAGAGACCTAAGATAAGTGAATACTAAAAGAACGAGGTACTTTTTCACTCTGTTCACTTTTTGGTCCAATTAAAGGAATCTGACTTTCATTCTTTTATTGTATAAGGGTTTAGACAGGTTAAAACTAATGCTAGATTCAGCAGTATATCCAGACAGTGGACCAGAGTTGCAGAGATTCAACAGACTCCGCGACAGTTTTATCCTGGGGGTGTCTGACAGCCTGAGTCCAAAACAAGTAGTTGGGGCACCCTCATGAGGCACCTCATAGTTAGCATGTAGCTTCGGTGCACTGTTAAATCTTTACAAATCTTTAAACAGACTCTATACACAGCATGACTCATGACTGAAGCATGAAAGTGCGACCTGAGGTTCTTTCAGCCCTATGTGGTTTTTAGTGTCATACCATATAAAAACTTGTTTTTGGCCAGGCTCCTGTAGGGGCCTGTGGATATTATTGGTTCACTCACTTGACATATGGCAAACAAGGCCACACACCTGGAGAGAGAGATAGACAGAGAGAGAGAGAGAGAAGAGAGAGAAAGAGACCAACCCTTGGCCAGAGGAGTGTCTGAGTGAATTTCTCTTCCAAACTCCCCTTCATCATGCCTGCTGTTGTGGCAGTGATTTAGGACCGCCAAACCAGATTAAAAGGCAACTGTCCCAGCTGCCACCTGGCATGCTGCTATAGGGCTGAGAAGCTGATGCTGGAATGTTTTAAAAACCCATAAAGAAGCCTAATTCATCATCTGTCCCTCATTCAGAAGAAAGGCATTCAAAGGGAATTAAGGTGGTTTGGTTTAGTTTGAATTCCTTTTATCTTAATGTACTTTGATATAAAATAATTATTTGATTTCAGTTAATTACCACCAAATTTGGTTGGTAACCCAGCTCAGCAGGACTCGTGCGGTGATCTACTCTCCGTGCAGTTTCATGCAGCTTGCGTTCTCTTTGTATTTTATTATTGAATTCTGATTTCTCACTGGGCACCTCATCTCAGTACCAGCAACATTAGTTTGTTAAATGACCATACTTTAATATTACTTTTTAAGGCTATAGAGAGCTACAGTTGGGTTTTGAAAGTAAAAATATTTTTTTTTCTTTTTTCTTGGGGGGGGGGACTGTTAATCAATGTTATATGGCCCATTATGTATATATCAGCCTCCTATATGTCAATATTTATTAATACTTTTTTTTTTTTGTTGTTAATTCCTGGTTAACAACTATATTACCTTGATTTTGGAGTGATTCTGAAGTGATTTGGAAATATTATTACATCACTTATTCACCAGTGTGTGTTTTTTACTTCACAATATTTTTTATTAATTGGACTGCAGTTAGGTGGATTACTTGTGGATTATCGTGATGTTTTTAGCAGCTGTTTGGATTCTCACTCTAACGGCACCCATTCACTGCAGAGGATCCAATGGTAAGCAAGTGACGTAATGCTAATTTCTCCTAATCTGTAGGGTAAGTACATTTTCAGCAAATATTCATCTTTGGGTGAAGTATTCCTTTAAAAATAATGTGTAGAGATCCTGGCCTACCGAAAATGGTCACGTTTTGTGCAGAACATAATCACAAATATAACAATATAAATTTGTAAGAAAAAAAAAATCTGTATTGTCTGTATGACCTTACTAATCTACCGTCAGTTGTTACATTAGTCCACTTAACCAGTGTGACCCATATCTTATTTTAAATGCATTATGTGTTAATAGTATGCAATTTAATGCATGTCAGCTTTCTTTCTTGTCTAGTTTGGCAGTCCTTTTGGCAACAGCATCTTATAGTTTAGGTTCACAACCTGCTCTGGTCTGTCACAGCTGACTTCTTTCTGTTTATGACTCCTTTTGTTCTTATTAGATACATGCCTGCTTGTTTTTGTTTCTTTTCTTTCTGTGCTGGAGAAGTGCGTTCACCCTCTGCGTCTCTGATGCGCATCAGCACTCTGTGAAAGCACATGAGATAAAGCACTCAGCCTTCCAATCCCTGACTGTCTTTCACTTCCAGTGCTCACAGCTGGACAAATAACAGTCATCTAAAATGTTCTTCAGTACACAGTCTCATAATATACAAAAAAGAACAGAAGGGGAGCTAAAAGATAAGATGAAAGGCAATAATGATTTTAGAACTTGTGCTATTGTGAGTAATTGTCTTATGAATCATTTGAACTGGTAACTGTTATTTTTCGTCTGGTCTGTTTTGGTAAAACCAATGAAAACATCCAAATGGATGTGAACAGCGATGGTAGATTTTAAGCCGATTTGATTCTGGCAATTTTCTGTAGGCCTGTTGATGCATCATAAGTCACCTGTTACGTTTCCTCCACTATAATTATGGAACAGAAAAACAAGAGGCTAAGAGTGTTTAATACATCCAGCCTGTTGTTTCACACTGAGCCTCGGTGGTTATGCCACAATGTGAAAATGGCCTTTCTTTTTTTTTTTATGTTGCTTTTTCATTCGACTGGGATCCCTGCTTTTGGCATCGGTACTTGACACTTGCTATTTATCTCTGCTAAAGGCAATTAATTTCTTTGAAACAGAAAAGTCAAAGCCCTCTTGCCTAACAAGCCAAAATAGGTGAAGGTAACCAGCTTAGCAAAAATGCTTCAGCGAGGCAGTTTTGTGGTTGCACTTGGTTTCTAGGGAAACAAAAACTCTTCAGCAGGGGATTAATTATTATCAAGTAGCCCTTAAAATCAATTGTAATGCCTGAATTAAATGTTGAGGCAGATTAGTAAATGCAGTCTATAGGAAACAACAGACAGAGAGAGCGAGAGAGAGAGAGAGAGAGAGAGAGAGAGAGAATAAAAAAAGGTGGGTCATTCACTGACATCTCATAGCTTTGAAAAACCACTTTGTAGTGCAGCTCTTTCAAAATGGCCTGTTATGGATACTGCATACAGATTATGTTACATTTAGGTGTTTGATCATTTATCAAATCATTTGTAGAGTTTGGATGTGTTAAAAAAAAAAAAAAAACACACACTAAATAATGGATAGACTGCAAATATCATATTGTATAATGTTTTTGAAACATTGTCTAAAAGTTAAGAGGGAATAGCAGAATTAGAACTTGAGAGCTGAGAGAAGCACAGGTAACCAGACATGTCAACATGGCAGTTTCAGAAATGATTTGCCTTGGATGGAAGAACGTGCATAATGCTGTCATGCTCCATGCTGATTGACAGGACAGAAGGGACCTGAACTTCATCAAATGAAGTGTGCCGCAGTGGCTGGAGTCTGTAATGTGTTGAAGTCATGGGCTGACTGCTATTTTTGATTGTTCAGGTGTCATGCTGACTTGTCTGACACCGGGTGGAGAGGTCATACTTTGACTTTTCCTCACTACGTGATCTGGATCCAAGAGTTGAGCCCTTATTTTAGCTGGTTAACAATGAGTTTGTTGGTGTATCTGGACAGAGGTCTCTGGGAAAAACAAATGAGTAACACTGTGTCCTTAACAGACATAGTGAAAAATTCCACATTACTCTGTTCATGATGAAAGTAAAAATGCTGCAAGTTCTCTTTGTGCATGCTCTTTTCAAGTTCATTGAAGTGCATGAAGTTTTCATTTAGGGCCCCCATTGTTTTCCATGCAAATTTCCGAAAAGCAACACTTTGATAAACACTATATATATATAAAATAAAATAATAATAAAAAAAAACCCACTAAAATATGCTTTTTATAAGATTCAATGTTTACATGAAACTGAGACTTGTCTTCTAAATCACCCCAGGAAAAATTGCTGTTTATTCATCTATTTGAGCTTCACAGTCAAAAAAAGTCTGTCAAAGGTTGTTTTTGGTTGTTAGTTTATTTTGTATGATTGTTTTTTGTTTCGTTTTTGGATCTCAGTTACTAAACTGTTGTAGCATTTAAAAAAAAAGAAAGTGTGAGAAACTTATTTTAACCTCAGAAGGGTTTGAAAAAAGACAAAAGAATAAAAATGCAGAGGAAGTACAAATAGCAATAATTACTAAGTACAAATTATTTTGACCAGCTACTATACAGGTTTACTGTTTTTAGCTGAATGTTGATATTTGGGAAATTGCATGGAAACCACTGTCGGTCACTTTGACCCCTAACACGAAAGCACAAAATCTGTACCCAATTTTTGAGCACAACAGGAGAGTTAAAGGAATAGTTCAGGCAGAACCTGTATTACTCACTTTCTTCTGTGGATTTGTGTGTGTTTGTGCTGGACCACAATGAACTTCACTCTATAGAAAAATGGTCCTCAATGTGTTTTTGTTTTTATGTCTGATGAAGAACATTTAAGCTTGAAATGTCACCCATATTGAGCATTTTTGGCCTAATTAATGTTCAACCTTGGACTGTTTTTTGTTTACAATGGCATGAGGGTAATTGAATGATGACAGAGAAGCCTGAGATCAGCGTAATTTGTATTGAGAAACGCATGCAGACCTACGTCACCAGACTATTTGCCTAATCTTCCCGGTGCTTTTGACCGCAGTGGAAACACAGAAAGCAAAATAGTTCCTGGGGAAAAAAGTTCCTGGTACAATTGTGCCGAGTAATTTCAGTGGAAATGCGGCATTAGATTGGCAAAGACATTATTACTGATGATGCTGTTCGTCAAGACCACTAACTCATTTAACCTGTCCAAAACCAAATGGCTTCTTAGTAAAAGGAAATCTGTACCATACGAACCGTCGTCAGCTTGCTGCTGTGAGTGTCAAAATGTCATCCACAATTTCACTGTTTACTTAAATTTTTCAAAACATTCCACAAAATCGTCTATTTAAAAAAAAAAAAATGTATCTTCAAAAAACAGTCAAAGTACAGTTACAATTCACAATTTATGCGTCCACATTTTGAAAACACTAATTAAAATACAATTTGCAAATCCATTTGAAAATAGTCCGGAAAATCCTTCCATAGTGTATGGTAGAATAATTCAGTAATTCAAAAGAAATATTACTATTTTTGTTAAAATGTTTTCTTGCTCGAATTTTTAGCCATTGCTGTGCATTAGCCATTTCTACCTCGGCTAGTTTCTTTACATAAAACATCTGCAGCCTAGAAAGATGTCTGAATTGGCCATTTTGATTGCTTATAATTGAATGCAGCATTAGTGTACCATCATTTTCTGAAGGTCTTGTTTTTTCTCCTGCCAAGCAGCCTAATGCATCCAGCAGGGATGTTTTCCTGTTCAGAAAGGATCTTGCAGTGTAGGGAAAAATATTTTTCCCTGTGAATATGCTGTTGCCCATGGTAAATGTCTGTGTCTCTGATAAGTGTACTGAAGCGGATCATTTGCAGTAACTGTCAAAGCAGTCTCACTGTGGATTCTCTAAGATATTACAAACTAAGGGCCAAGAAAAAATCATCTCTTTTTTTAGAATGCAGTTTATCAAGCACTATTCAAGTTAACTTTTCGAGGACAGGAACTTCTCTCTTTCTGAGATGTTCCACTTTAACAGTCTTTCAAGTGGATCATGTGACTTTCAAAGCCAGGCTCTCTCCTTTCCCACCGGATCGGCCTAAACAGGGCTTGTCACAATAGCTTGTCACTAGGTGCCAGAATCTGACTGAATGATTTAGCACATCCTGCCTGTCAGGTCCATTATATGTAATAGAGAAGCTGATGCATAGATTCCATCTGACAGTGTGGCTGTTATCAAAATGCATTTGTACAATTTGGGCACCTCTTTGCTCCTGGATATGGCAACCAGCGTGTGCCCTAGGGGACCCTTTGCAGATAGTGCCGCAAAACATTAATTTTCAGATCTGCCGAACGCTAGCGGTGGCCCCTGGCATTGTTTACCCCAGGAGCCCAGGCACTTCATTATTAAAAAAAAGTCCTCTCTCACCATCCTTCACAGTATTTTGACCTAATGGCTTTTCTGAAGATTCAGCAAGGGATTAAAGTTCATCCTTATTGCTCCCTTTCAGCAGACTTTCACAGATCACAACTATTACATTTATTTTGGCTGGCGAACAGCATCACCATTTACAATGTTCCTCATTGATTAGACCTCTACGGCGATGCCAGCATTTTTCACAGGGGCGTAAGAAAAAGAAAATAACATATAATCCTTTCTGGTTTTATTGTCTGGACCAGCGCAGAATAGGAATTAATGTTATAATCGGTATGGGCAGATTGCTAATAAACATTAAAGTAGCATAAGTGATGTTCCACATGAGGATGCATTAATATGTATTAAGTGTGACCCAAGTCAAATATTCTATTATAAGAAAAAATGTAAGAATGTCATTGTATCATTAGTATTATTTGAATCATTTATCAAAGTGAATAACATACTGAGGTTGCTGTGTGTTCAATGCTTGTTGAGTGTGAATGCCAGAACAGGGAGCCATTAATAAAGCCCTGTCATATTGTTGCTGCAAATGATTTGCAATAGTGCAGAGCGGGTTGGGGCGGGTGGAGAGGTAATTTTTGAGACATCGTGGAAAGGGAAGAATAATTGAAATCTGGAATGTGATATGAACAAGTTACACTCGCTCTATATAACGTTTACAACATGGTTCAATGAATGTATTCACAACTGTAATACCCTTGCTAAGCCATGCGTGTTAACCTGCTGACAAGCTAAAAAATGTCCTAGTAGTAACTCTGATTGATATGTCCTGAACTGAGACGCCTCTACTGCTCATTAAGAACACAAAAGAATGAGGGCGATCACATTGACTGATAAAACAACAGCAAGTGTGGTGGTTGTACTGTAGGTGCCGTGAAATTGAGATGATATCCTCATAGCTATTGATTGGCTGATGTCATAGGAAGGATTTCATCTAGGGACCGCTAAAATGCTCATGCACTGTAAAGGGTGAAAGTGAACAAGCCAACATGCAATAGTTCCCTTGGGTTGATTTAAATGTATTATGTTAAATGGACGTATGTGTTACAGCTGCACAATGATGAAAAAAAAAAAAAAACAAACACCGGCAGAATGCTTAATTTATTTCACTTGATAATGAATGTTTATTCCATAAAATACACAGGATTTGTCACTTCCACAATCGAGAATGTGTCGCATTGTCAATTAAGTTCATAAATTGCATTTCTTTTTCATTTTTGGCAGTTTAAACCATTCCAAACACTTAACGGCAGGTTCACTTTACTCTGTTTGCAGTGTGCAGGTTGCATATGCGGTGCATATTTTTTCTGTGCTTCTGTTAACAGATTAAAGCACTCCCACTGCACACGGCTGTGGTCCGGCAGTGCATTCCAGGAGCGGTTTGTGTGCTGCAGTGTGCAGAGATCGTTTCCACACAGAGTCTATTTTTGCTGCGCTGCATGCGCTGAATTAATGTAACAGCGCATTGTTTGTGATAAATATGCACTGACACGAAAATACAGTGATTTATACCATAAATGCATATAATTAAAGTCTACTGTGTTTGATTGAATAAATGAGGCATTTATATAGCGCTATACTATGTATTGCTGTACACCCAAAAGCACTTTATAATCATATGAGGGGGTCCTCAGCCACCACCAGTGTGCAGTATGATGTGACGGGAGAGAACAGTACAACAACGGCAGTGCATTCACCACACACCTGCTATAAGTGGAGAGGAGAGAGAGAAAGAGCCAGTGGATGGGGATTATTAGGAGCTATGATCCACAAGGGCCAATGGAGGGAATTTGGCCAGGGCACCGGGGATACACCCCTATTTAAGAGAAGTGCCATGGGATTTTTAATGACCACTGAGAGTCAGGACCTTGGTTTAACGTATCATCCGAAGGACGGTGCTTTTTTCAGTATAGTGTCCCCGTCACTATTCTGGGGCATTAGGGCCCACACAGATCCCTTGCTGGCCTCACTAGCACCTCTTCCAGCAGCAACATAGTTTTCCCAGGAGGTCTCCAATCCATGTACTGACCAGGGTCAACCCTGCTTAGCTTAAGTGGGCAACCAGTCTTGACAGTGGAGAGCGCGCTGGTTATTCACTCCGCCAACCTACAGTCCTTGCCAGACCTGAGACTCGAACCTGCGACCTTCAAGTTACAAGTCTATCCAGTAGGTCACGACTTCCCCCAAGACACAGTCAACACATAGGCTATGGCTTTTTTAAAGGAAAAGAGCACTTTTAAAAAACAAGGCGGAAATAGTTGACATTCATGGAGGTAGCAAAACAAGTTCTTTATGAACCGCAGGATTGCTTGTAATAAAATGCTTGAATTAAATGCAAAAAAAAATAAAAAATCAGTGATCAGGCGATCAGTGATCAACTTCAAAAATCCTGGTTGGAGCTCTCCTATATTTTTGTTGGAACCCCTCTGTCTGTAAAACATTGTGTTGGAATGTTCTACTTTAAATGCCACTAGGCAACATTATTCCTCAAAGTTCTCTAATGGATGTATTTATGTATGTTTCACCAGGAATTATCTTACCTTTTTTTGTCTTTTTTTTAATCATATATTGAAATAAAAAAATCTTATATAAGATTTGTTATATTAATGTGAGTTGATATGAAAATAGCCAAAGGTGCTGGAATGGCAATAAAAATAAACAAATATTATTATTATTATTTATTTATTTTTGGCAACTGCATGCAATAACCTATTTTTGTATTTGTTTTTTGTAGGCTATAGATCCAAAATACGCTAAGAACTGTTCCTTGATTACTTTCTTATCCATCAGTATATAAAAAAGTAAACTTAGATCCTCTTAGAAGCTTGAAAATCAAAACTGCTATTCAAATTTCAAATGAATTATTCACAGAAAATGAGAAAGAAGACAATGCTATTATAATTAATGAAGCTGTCACTGTAAGTTTGCTCAATATCATGTGACTGCTTTATAAAATCTGTACAGCACAATAATCCAATTTAAAAAGGCTAACATGACACGCTTCAGTTGAAACTGTGAAAGTGTGTGAAGTAAGATCCAAGTAGCTAAACTATTAGCATTTGACAAATGTTTCATGACAGAACCCTAAGAAATGTCCAGTAATCCAGTGATTTTTTTTTGTCAAATTTCAACAAATTATTTAGTATTTGATTACAGCTGCTGAAAAAAATTATATTTCAAAGTATTACAATAATTTACATCATGATACTATATCAATATTCTCAACCCAATCAATATTTATACTTCATTTTTCACAAGAATATTTCAGGGGAAAAAAATAATAATATAAAAAATAATATTGCACTGACAGGTCTGTAGGCTCTCGTCTCTTATTTATGATGCAATTTATTTTGCAGCAGATGAGCATGGTAAGCAATCACCAACATGTACTGTACATTTTGTGCTTCCAATCAGAGGCATTTTAATTATTCTGTAAATTACTCTGTAAATTGTTCTCTTGCATTCAATTAACATTTCATTAATTACATAAATGATACAGGGTATTTTCATAATCTCTATAAAATTTTTGACTATTTATTCAGGCGTGTTATTTCTAAAGTAGTGAAAGACACCACACCTGAGTACCACTACTAAAAAATAACAAGAATACATATGACAGTGAAAATCCATGTTTTTGGGTTAGTAAAGTTCTTGGATGGAGGAAAGGCTTAAGGGATCATACGTTGTACATTTTAAAACCAGTGCTTACATATTCATTGACGTCATTTCAAAAACAGACCATGTGTCATTTTCCTCAGTCAGCTAGCTTGGTGTAGCGCCATAAAGCACTAGATATTCCTGGGGTTTAGTAATTTCTTGTGGCATGAGATAAATTATTTATTATTAGTTAACAGTAGCAATGATAGGCAGCAATCTGATTTATGTGTCTTTCCTTTACAGCTCTTGATAACATACAAGTTCACTTCACGTCTCCTGCTGGAGGTCATATTCTTGAGAAAATCGAGATTGTCTTTTTTTTTCAGTTTTGAATATGTGCATAAGTTTGCTCATATATAGGATTACATATATAGGGTTGTTATTATATAGGGTTCACCTGATGTGATTGGAGACCTGGAACATGGCCAATTTATACTGAACATCAAGTATGCTTTTATTATGCATAGGCTGTACAATAAAGTACAATGTGTGATTTAGTAGAACAGTGGACCTTAAATGACTGGCTAGGAAACTGACCACTGTCACTGATTTTGATTATGAGGAGAGGCTGTAATACAGGTAATCCACCTCTGACCACCAACACACAGAGGAAAGCAATTTAGAAAAGTATAGGTGACATTAAAATCTCCTGCCAATCACAGCACTCAAGCACCTTTAATTAAACAAGGAATCTGAGTTATAATAAGCCAGTGCCCTTCGGGAAATGCAGCAGCTCAGATTTCATTTTACAGACCGTTTTATTTAGCGACAGCGTTTCAACCCCCTCTCTTTTGCTACCTGATCGCAGACATTTCTCCCTGCCTGAAAATTGAATTTTCACCTTTTTATATTAGCCAAGCTTTATCTAGTATGATTACAAAAAGAGAAGCTTCCTTTATATGCCATTCTAGATTAATTTGATTTGCCTGCTTTTCTGTAGCTCACGTAACTTTCAAGATCCTTTGCAGTTGTCACCTAATTGAAATTTCCCCTCCACTCTGATCTACTGATTTATTCCATTTGCATCAAATTCAGCAATAGTCATTTGAGCAGTGAGGCATGAACTGAACTGCAGTTTATAAGATTTTAAATCAGAGATTTGATTTCAGCGCCTGGCATTCTTGTGCATATCCTACAAGGGCTCTCAATAAGAATATTATGAGGGCCTTTTATAGATTTTTATGTGCTTTTCTATTGTGTTGCATTGAATTGAAAGTTTTGTTATTGCATGCACTGTGACAGGATTGAAAGTGCAATAAAATGGCACAATTGTAGAATTAGCAAGTCTGATGGGTTCTAGACAGCCCTTGCTTTTATGAATGTATCTAATCAGTTAATGATAAAATACCTTAATACCCCTAAGTATCTTAAAATGTTACGGCATCAGCAGGGTTCAGTAATATTTCGAAGGCAACTAGAATTGCACTGTTTGGTAAGCACCGGCCTAATGATTTTGTTTACTTCCAAGCAGCAATTAGTCCGTACTTGAAACCATAATTGTTTTTTGAGGCTGTTCATCTGTCTTTGTCCATTCAGCAAAAGGAACAAGATTTTACAGACTGAAATTAATAAAACACGGGATTCAAGACACGAGGATTCAAATTGTGCATTTGTATGCTACGAAACAGCAAGTGAGACAATGCATAATATCTGAGACAGAGTATATTGTGCTTAACATGTCTATCATAGGGATGTGCAAAACTGCACATCTTCAAAATCATCTAGTCAGTGGGTTGCTTGAATGACTGGTTTGCTAAATGTTCTTAAGGAAGCCTGTTTCATAGGCGGCCTTTAAGTAAGATGCATTCTTGCATTTAAAACAGTCAGACAGCACAACAGGATGGAGCACAGGGATTTTGAGATGCAGTCTAAAAATGCATTAAATTTCGCAATTTCATTATGTTATAGTTGATCAATTACCAGTGCCTGATCAAGGGATAGATTACTCAAAAATCCACATTTTATTTACTCATGTTCATGTAATTCCAAACCTGTATGCCTTTTTGTATAATATAACAAAATTGGACCTCATTCAGTTTCATTGAATAGACAAAAAAAAAAAAAATCCCCAAATTGTGCAGCCCCAACGTAGACCTAGGCTGATGGTTTCACTGGTTATGTCTGGGAAATAACTATTGGCATGCTTTAACTAGAGGCAAAAAATCTCCCTGTAGACAGAAGCGCCAAAGCTTAGTGGCACATTTCAATCAGAAAGAAACAGCAGGGGAGACATCTTCCATGGGTGGAATCTTTAGTTCTGCTCAATATGGCCAAAAGCGATAGAAACGAGACAGAAAACAACAAGAAGAAACATTACCATTCTGATTTTGTCTGGGCACAGGTTCAGACATTTCATGTAACTGATGTCATTTTTTTGTATGCTGCTTGTGCCTTAAATGGAAATGATGAGTCTGTGATCTTTTCCCCCTGCTCTCTCCATGTTTTCAACTCATTCAGCATCAGGGTTTATTTTAAAGCATTCATACCTATCCAAGACATGTTGGCTTTTCTTTAATTCTCTTTGGAACAGGCCACCTATTGGACATGTCGGTGGTAGGAATGCCATGTATTTTAGTTGTTAAAAGACTGCAGTGAAATTACATGCACTGTTCTGACTTTGAAGGATCTTTGACAAGCCTCAGACCAGAGTGATCATTGCCTGAAGGCAACCCTTTGAGCAGACACAGCCTAGGTATAGATGTTTTTAGGAAATGACTTTGTACTGTACCTCTTTGACCATTTTGCTTTTGGAGAAAGCCACTGGAAAACCTTTAACCTATTACGGTGATTTACAGTGGAAAAAAAATAAAAATAAATAAAAAAGAAGGGTTGCCTTAATATATCTTGGGTGGTTTCCATGTTCTGTACACCTCTATATATTAAAATTCAGTAATTTGGGGTAATACTGTATAAGTGTGTGTGTGTGTGTGTGTGTGTGTGTGTGTGTGTGTTGTTTTGTTTTTTGAAAGCAATTCTTCTGCGTCTAAGAAAATGTACATACAATTGATCAAGTGTGACAGCAAAGACTTCTTAAGTTGTTTCTTTAAAAATGTTTATATGTACAGTACATCCAGGGTAAATTATCAGTGAATAAAAAACTAAATTTCACATGGCAAGGTATCATATGCCTTTATAAGACTTTCAATGCAGGACGCAAGTCATATAATATTTTAATGGATTTTTCTTTTTCTTTTATTTTTTTGGGCTCATAGGGAGCTTTGCAATTCATGGTCACTGTGAACTGTTCCAACACTATTTTGTGTTCTACAGAAAAATAACAACATACTGATTTAGCATGACATTTTTGGGCGAACTACTCTTTTAATATTGTTACAAGAAAATATATTTCTATATTTCTGTCCCTTCTCACTGATTTAATCAAATAATACTTTGGCATCAGGATGTGTTTTTCAGGATGCCAGCCATTGTGGCAGGCGGGTTTGGCTGTGGATGCTCCTCTGTGATCAGATTTCCAGATATTTGGGTAATGTAGACCAAACTCCTCTAATGAGAGAGCAGCTCTGGGCTCAACATGCCAAAGCACCAAGCAAATTCAGATGGTTGTGAAACAGGATGTTTGCAATTGCACAATGCCAATTTACTGCTTTAGTGTGGCATTTATCAGTCGCACTACAGCAGTGGTCAAAGGCAATTTCCAGATATAAAAATCACCACAGGATTGTTCAGTCGATATGTCATCATGTCAGTTTTTTGCAGGTCAGGCATGTCAAATAGGTATTGTGTTGTGCAATGCCCAGGTTCTGATTATTGACATGTGCACACCATTTAATGCATGCTTCTCTCCTGAGCACACTGCTTCATATTGTTTTGATCCAGTGAGGTTTCTTCTTCTTTTTATTTAGTTTTAATTGGTGTGCCGACAACATGGTGTGGTTTAGCTGTAAGGCAGCTGTCACATTAAAACCTCTTGGAGATGTTTGGTCTTTAAATTTATCCCGTTTAAAGCACCAGCACTACAGGTATATGCATGCAGATTGCAGAAAAGTCGATTTTATCTGTCTTCTGTATATTGTTTTAAATTAGCATTCAAGCTACCGCCTGACTTGTAGTTTATATATGTGTAGTTTTGCATATCCCTAATTTCTAGTATTAGACTTTTGCAAGACATTTAACTCCTGGAGACAAAAGTGCTTTGATCAGTTTACAAAAAAATGAGCTCCTTAGCTTAGCTGTTTATGTAAATAATAGTTATGGTATTGATATTGACAAAGCAATTAGCCATTATTAATGCTCAATTAACTAATGAAGGTAATGTTATACAGTATGTAAACTGTAAGCTTTGAATGTCTTTCAACATCTTTTAACGGTAGGCTTAACAATTCTAATTCAAACTAAATATTTTCTAAATCCATGTTATTGATTTTGTTGCAAAAAATTAATCCATGCATTCATTCAATTGCTTGCTTTAAAAAAATATAAATGTTATACATACCCAAATAAGAAGCATTGATCAATTTATTAAATAATACAAGATCTCTCATTTATCTTAATTTCTTTCTTTTAAATGTTTCAGAATCCTGTTTTAGTTTTTTGAATCCTAGATTTTCAGTATGGTTCTTTAACTCCCTGATCTCAGTATGCATATATTTATTACTTGGAGAAAAAGTGGAGCGTGGAACAAAACATTTTTTTTTTATTTTTATTTTTTTAGCTTTGTTCTGTTTTAAAGGAAGTGATATATGACACAAATTCAATTTAAGTTTTTAATGCCGAGCATGGTATTAAATATCTATACACATTAAGCAACAGCGTTGTATGGAAAGAATCACAGGTGATTTTTCTAGTCTTTACTCATTTATTTATGGTGCTATATTGCAGCATAAGCAGTATGCATCTCTGTGATCATCAGTCAGTTTGGTCTGGCTCATTGGAATTGTGGGAAACAGCAGACTTTTCCAGATGCAACATGAAACTCTCCCACCCGACATTAACACAAAAACACAACCTAACATGATCCCATCAATCCCTAAAGGCCCTCTGTTGTAAAATTACATTATTTTGACAATTTTATAGATTTTATTTGAATTCATATTAATATTTCTCTTTTTTTTTACTGTCTGGATGTTTAATCAACTAAATGCAGCCTTGGTGAGCATAAGCCCATCTTGAAAACTTTTAAACTATATTATAAATTGTAATAGATGCAATCAATTTGATTGTGACTAATTGATTTAATTTTATATTCACTGCATTTATTTAAAATCATTCACAATCATAGTTTGCTGTATTTACATTTGGGTAGAAATAATTCTATATTATTATATCTATTGAATATTCTTCTTTTATTGTATTTTTTATTTCTTTTGAAACTTTTATGATTTTTTTATTATTTTTTAAATATTTTTCTGTAAAGCATTATTTAACATGGAGTATAAAATATGCTTTATACATTAAATAAACTTGCCTTGCCTAGAAAGTCATAAAGCTGTAACTTGAACACAAATCTTTACCGGTTTATCTTACTCTGTGACATGAAAAGGTTGTGATTGCTACGATTTATGGGCCTGATAGATTCAGCTAATCGCAATCTTCTCTTCCTCACCACATATCTCCCAAAAAATAACTCCTACACACACATTCTCATAAGACTATATTAAAAGAAAATCCGTTCCTGCACGTTTGAAAGACAAATTCATTATGTGGAACAGGCAGATAATTGAGGGCATCTGTAATGAGCGTGTTTGAGTCTATTGTTGAAGATCTTCACAGTGTCCACAAATGGAAGCTCGGTGTAGTGAGTCTAATGGCATATTGCTTTTTGATGGGACTGCTAAGCCTCTTAATGAGGTTCAGATGCCGTGCTCTACATGCAGCGTACGGTTCTGCTTAAGGTAACATATTGTACCCCTCTTGTGACCAAACTCATTCATTTAGAGCTTTGAAGAATGACTAAACATGATGGCTGAAACTATGAAAAATGGCACAGTTTACCATTAATACTCTACTGTACGTTATGTGGTCCTGACAGCTGGTAATTTAATAATTGTAAGGATTTGGGTATGCACTTGTCGCTACCAGTAGGCCACTGTTGGAGCTATGATGAGCTGGAAAGCAGACAGTGCAGACATGGCAGTGGCTTCCCTAACGCCAGGTCTCTCAGTGCATGACCTTATTCTGTGTGACATTCTCCACTATTAATCTTTCGACATGGAGTGATGGAGTACCATTCCAAGTCACAATGTAGCTGTGTCACACTGTTTTATGTTTTTCTGATGGGTCGCTCGACCTAGTTGCAAGTCACTTTGCTCAGCCATGAGGTGGCTGTAATTTAATCAGCTCTACCTGAAGGATAACAGCCTCAGGAGTTTTTATTATTTTGTTGTTGTTGAAAGCCATTCATGTTGAATGTGTGACATTGGAAGTTTTTTTTTTGATCATATCAAATAAAGAGTCAATTTGCATGCAAATTGCCTGCGGCTAAGTATGACTCATTGACATTTCTCTCAGTGATTCATGAAGCAGCCTGATCTGTTTTAGAATTTGCAACACTTTTCATATATTGTAATTTTATGGTGCTTGATTACTCTGCAACAAGGGATGATACTAAGTAAAAAAAGAGCTACAAAGTAAATCATTTGTATGAAAAATGAAGCAAACATTCAATGAAATTAAATAATAACACTTATTCTTCATGGTGGAATGCAGTTATAAGGATGGTTTCAAATTCATGTTGTCCTTATTTATTCACATTTATGTCATTGTAAACTTGTTTGATTTTCTTTATTTCTTGGAACATATGAAGGTGAAATCTTGACCCTGATCTTCTTTCCCACATGTGTACAAAATTAAACGTGAGGCACAATATGACCTATATTTTTATATATGTTAGAGCTCTGAAGCAATAGCATTGAAGATGTTTATCTCCAAAGAGCTGTAGAGAAAACAGAGAGATTAATTCACGAATCAGACATAACTGCTTCTCTTATACACAATAAATGTTTTTTTTATTTATCTTTTTAGAGAGAATAACTTCTGAAATTTGAGTCTGTCACACTAATCTTTTAAAATTACTGTATACTATGATTCCATTTTTTTTATTCAAATTTGATTCAGCGAGGATGCATTACATTGATCAAAAGTGACAGTAAAGACATTTCTTTTATTAAAGACATTCATGTTAGAAAGTGACATTCTGACATGGAATGTACATTTCAAAGTATGAAGTATTTATTAAATATGCAGATGTGTTACTCAAGATGCATTCAAAGCAGATACCGAAGATTATCATAACCAATGTCCCATACATATTACATACAGATTGTTATCTAAAAGTTTTATTAATTTTTATTGTCTTCATAATTTTCTCGTATTTTTCTTTGATTACTGTGTAATCAATGCATGCTGGGTAATTTTCTTTAAAAATGACTGTGAATGAACAGCTGAATGATGCTAACATCACAGTAATGTACTGCTCTTGTTTTACGTTGAATTCACATTGTAAATTTGTCTTTATGACAGTGACAATTTTTGTTATTTAATATGTCATTGTTTTGAAGTCACCATAATGGTGATAAGCTTTTGTTTGGGATCCTGGACCTTGTATATTCACATTCAAATTTGTGTATAATAATGTATAATAATAACAAGCTAGAATATAAAATAAGCTAAATGCCTGAATTTAAGTAAGTCAAACTATTCTTAGCATGAACATGGTGATTTTACAGATCTTTTACAGTAGTAAAGCAACTGCTGAGATACATCAACTGTATGTAACGTGTGATATTAATACTTTTCATGCAAAACACAACAATGCTAACACTCAAAAAAATAAAAACAACATTTACAACATCAACCAACATTACAAAATAAACAAACAACATAAACAGCTAAAAGTGAACCTAAAACAACTTCAATAGCACAAATAAAACCAACAAGAATGACACATCTCTACAGCATGATCGACTAATGCTACAGTCCATGCTGGGTGCCTTCATATGCACTGAAACAAAGAAGTTTCTAAAAGTGCAGTTAGATGAGATGTCCCACTGTGAAATTACTGTGAAAGTAATGCAATTATTAACCTGGAATATACTGTGTGCACCATCAACAATCATTGCACAATATTGCACAGATTTGTTTCCCAGCTTCTCTAAAAGAGAGGCCATGTTTTCTTAAATGGTCATTTTGGGTAACTCAAATGGTACATTCTATCAGCCTGTCCACTCCGTCTCTGTCTGTGTCTTCTTACAGTTTCTCCCCTTGCTCTTTCCACTTTGGGGCCAACTGAAAACATATGTGCATTTGATGATATGACAAATACAGAGTTTTGTTTGTTGTGGACAAATGGTACATAAATTGTTGTGATTTGCTTCCAAAAGCAATAAAATGGGCTACATTCGCTTTTTTCAGATATTTCAAAATATTTCATTTTGAGAGTTTTGTGCAGTTTTATGAGAAAATGATTAGCGTGATTTGTAATTTGTATGAAATCAATGAAAACATACAATCTGTTTAAGTCAATTGCAAAGTGTTCAGATCACTGTGTAAACTGCTTTGAGAACAGTAACCTGAGTTTGGAGAAATGCGTCAGAATGATTGGGAAAACTGTAAATGCAGTCTTGGCAATATAAAAATCCTCTCACTTTTGAACTGTAATTTATATATAATGGATGAGTATGGATTCAATTTATAATTCCACTTTAGTTGTTCATGAAAAAATGTCAGTCATACAGGTTTAAAACAACATGATAGTGAGAAAATTATGACGCAGGTTTTTATTTTATTATATTTTTTTCTATGAACTAATCCTTTAACAATGTACTGTGTTGTCTGTGTGTCGTTTGACAGTGAGCAAGAAACCCTAAAGCAGAGCAGACAGATATTACAGCAATGACCCTGGCCTTTTATCAGCCTCGCTGTACCATAGACTTTAATAAGACTAGATGATGGGCAGGTGTGTGGATGGAGTTTATGGATCCACTGATGAACAATATCGCCCTACTCTCGTCCTCTTATAACTGTGGGCCAATACTAAATTAATGCTTTTCTCTCTGTTCAGTAGGCATTATAGCCCGAGGCTTCCCACAAACATTGCTGTGATTCTTGGTGATATGTTTTTATGATGAATTGTAGAGTGGCCACATCTAGGAGAACGCTGTTTGTCCCAATGTCAAAGATGTGCCTCTGCTTGGAACATTTATTTTTGTGAGGACAGCTGTTGCAGTGGGTCCCCTGCAGCACTCTACGGTGCCAACCACCTTGGCATCCCTTTAAAAGTGATGTAGATAAAAGGGCTGCATTTGAGGCCATGTCTCATAGCACACAACATATTGTCAGCTTTGAATAAACAAAAAAGAGCTTCATGGCTCAGAATAGATCACAAAAAGCTGTGCTTTTACTGCGGCCTGTCTGCTGCGAGTTTTAGTGATACAATCAAGTAATCCTTCCTTAAACATTTTTATGTTTTGTTTCAAATTTAATTGCTTTGTTAAGACATCAAGAGAGTGTCTCATATTTGTGGTGAAATGTTTTATTTATTTTGCTTCTGTAAAAACATTTCTTTTTCTTTTTCTTTCTTTTTCCCCCCAAGCTAAATTTCTAAGATGACCGAAGTCAATAAACTCAAATTCGGTTAGGTCCATATTCTTTTTTTCCTTCAGAAATCCTTCAGTGCTCAAACAAACTGGTTTTTTCTTTAGCTCTCCTGAAATTTCCTCAAGAGACATTTTCTACGAATAGAATTCATTTAGTGTTGCTTTATTTATTTATACAATGTAATAAAATTGAAAATTAATTCATATGAATTACTTTAAATTGTATTTTGGTTCAAATAATGCAATCTTGTTGAGCATAAAAAAGCTATCCTGTGGTAAATTAAAATTATTATTATTATTATTTTTTTTTTTTTTTAAATAAAAAAGATTTAAAGTTTAAAGTTTTGCCTAGGCATTTCCAGACATAATCAGTCATCTCCGTTCCATAAAAAATAGCACATTAACTAATTGTGTTTGTAGAATTTCTATTGATATTAGCTACTCATTAACCTTATTCCAGATTTCTTTTTGAGCCACAAAGGTTTCTTTACCCAGAGGCATTGTCTGTCAGAGCGCAGGAAGGGCTTGCCGGTGACCCTCATCATTTGAGTGGCTATATTGACAGGTAGAAGGGAGGTTAGAAAGCAAAGCTGCAGTATTACTCCCCTTGCTCTTCAATTTCTCATCTCGGCCTTTGAAATGATGCTGTGGCACCCATGAGCCAGAGACTGAATTAATAATGAACAGTCAAGAGAGACCCAATGTCCAATTCAGCCAGATATCACCTTGGAGTGACTTTGCTCAGGTATTGAAGCCCAATGGAGGAAAGAAATTTGGAGCAAGGTTTCCTCCTTTTACCCTGCAAAGAGATGAATATGGTTTTTCTCTCCGCCGTTGGCCTTGGCACCCAGATTTGGAGCTCTCGCATTATTGTCACCGGGCATAAGCTTCTGTGCAGGGAGTGCTGTGTGATTTTCAGGGTAATTAAACCCATGTCCACCTGCAGTGTCATTTCCTTTACTCATGAAAAGGGAAGCGCTCACTGTGCCTCAGAGTGGCTTGTTTTTCTGTTCTTTGTTTCTGCCACAGTAATCTCCATTGAGAGCACCTCCAATTTTACTGGGCCGGCATCAAGAAATGAGATTGTTCTGCATTTCCTATTGTGCAAACTGATAGATTATGCATCAGTCAAACAGCATTTTGAGATGTTGATCAATAAATGCCACTGTTTCTATACGACGAATCTCGGGAATGACGCCTTGTCATTCTGTCAAACATCTTTAGACTGATTTGAAAGCACGATGGATTTTGACCCCGAGAGTAGAGGCAGATAGACATACATTTCATTACAGGTTTCAATTGCTTTGCTCATGATTCCAACGAGCTGAGGAGCCATTTCCATTTGCGGTCTCATTTGTTATGCATGGCATAAAAAGTATTTATATATGATATTGTAAATGATGACTTTTTGAGGATTTTTTTTTGCCATGCTACTGGTGTTCATTATGCTCCAACAGCAAAGTACAGGATGCTTACTTCAAACTTCAAACTTCAAACAACTTCAAACACGTTCAAATATTTGTAATTGCAGCTTAGATACCTTTTACAGTTGGATCTGTTTCATACTGTGGGTTTTCTTAATATCATTCATCCACTATGTTCAATACTTTGTTCGTTGATTCCAACTAAGTTTAGTGGATGTGGAACTAAATACCACAAAGAATGTTTGCTGTCTCAAGGTGGTCATCAGTAGCGGTCATAACCAAGCAGGTCTATAGTACCTGTAACTTGAATAAAACTATCTGATAACCTGATAATTTCTCAGTGGCAGTGACATAGTTCGGAAAGCCCTCACTCTTTTCTAATTTCATCGCATTCAGCGCGGGATTCTTAACCTTCTTGTCTTTGAAAGATGGGTTAGTGCCACTGATTTATTTAATGACTGGATTGCTCAATGCATTCTACACTCCCATTTAGCTGTGAAGCCAAAAACTTTAGACAGCTAAAACTTTGAGGTAAAATCACTTGATATGAAACGTATCAGTCAGATATGATTAGACCAATGACCAATCACAACAGACAGGGTTATCTGACCAATCAGAGGAGAGTAGCCTTATGCAAAGGAGTCTTTGCACAAATTATTTGAGAAATAACATAAAATTAAATGCATATTAGTAATTGTACTGACAAGGTTAACATTGACTTAGACCTGAATTTTCCTTTTGTTCATTAATTATAGTAACGTAGCCTTTCTTACTGATTAGAGCTACAAATTGAGCATGTTGCTGACAGAGTGTGAAGACACTGTTTTTTTTTTCTGAGTACTTTTGAGCCTATTCCAGTCAAATAGTCTCAGCAGTGTAATAGTCACCCCCTCTCCCTTTAAAAATAATACCTCTACACTGCACGGATTCTCAAAGCTGTGCTAATCAAAAAGAGCCTCCCCTGAAGACCGAGACTCTGAGAGGTGCCACTCCAGCTTGATGAATCTTTATGCTTCATGCTGATATTCCACCTCTGCACTTCAGATATGGTCCTCATATGCTCACAGGGAAAACTGTAGCCACAGTGCACAAAAGCAATTTTTCGTCCCCCTGTTGTGAAATGGGAATCAGCTTGTGTGTAGGGGTGATTGTCTTCTCGCTCTTGGAGGTGGGAGAAGTCTTCATGGCAACTTCCTCATCATTCTATTGTTCTCCATTATCTCGCCACATAAACCTCTGTGCACAAGATGCCGGGGCTCTGGAAACACATGGGACCAGTGAACTAAATAAGAATCTTTACTGGAGCACAGAGCAGGCCACTTTGACATCACAGGACATTCTCAATTATTTTGACTAATGAGCTTATTAAACAGATTATAGAATATGTCCAGAAGGGGTGATTGGCGAGCAGAGCAGAAGTTCATGTTTACACTTACATGGAACTTCTTGGCATTAAACATACAGTATTCAATTTCCCATTGAGATGTGTGGGAAGTGCTGTCCAACCCACCATATCATTTAGCTTAGGGCCAAAAGGAATCGAGAGAAAGAATGAAAGGTAGTAAGTTGTCTGAATTGTGAATTGGTCTTTTTTGAAGACATCTTTAGCCTTGATTTGACTATTCAGTTTAAAAAGTGGATTAAATATACTAGCAATATTAAATGCTTGATGAATGTGAATCATAGCAATAATTACATGAAGAAATTCTTGACATTGTTAGAACTGAGATTGCCTTTTTAAATCTGTCTAAATTGGCTGAATTCATCACCTGGGATGAAGCACTCTTTAAATGAATAAATGTAGTTTTGAAGGACGTAACTTTTTATGCTAGAGAAGGAAACAGAATTAGACCTAAATGTATGTCAGCAGATGCATTTGCATGTCTGGAACTGAATGACAAGAAAGGTTGTGCTAAATCATAAAATTTCAAAATTAACTTGTCGGTGGGTTACCTTGTAGGACTAGACAATTAATCGCTGCCTTTCAGATAAAGTCAAAGATTGAAATAGCAAAATTAAACAGGGGTTTTGCATCCATGTATTGAAAATAACATTGTCAGTTTTGTTTTGTTTTTCCTGAATTGTCATCAACAAATGCAGTTCTTACAATATAAATGAAACAATTGGGTTCAAATGATTTTGCAATGAATATTTTACATGGCTGTATCTGCAAATCTATTTGCAATGCTGCTTTGGTTTTGAGTTTCAGTCAAGTTTGAGCTTGTGATTCCGTTTTTCCCTTTGCGCTTCGCATTTCTGTGCATCTTACTTTCTGCCACTGTTTTGACATGGAGGTGGAGTCAAGGGATGATATTTTACAATTCCATATTTTCCATATTGCAAAACTTTATGCTTTTGCATATATATGTGGCATTATATTGACTCCATACTTTTCATCGTTTCTTTTTTTTTTTTTTGCATGACTTGAACATGGAAATACTGTACACACACACAAAAAAGTAATTTAATGATATTTCACTTGATCTTTCCTGCTTTTATTATTATTATTTTTTTTTTCTTCTTGAAAATAACCAATGCTACGGGAAGTTGAGGTAGTTGAATATCGCACATTGGATATTGTTCCAGTGGTCATTTCCAAGTAGGAGGTGGCAGAAGTTGTCTGAAATGTAGCATTACATCCACAAATAAACAGAATACTGTCTTCAGGTAAAAAAAAAAAAAAAAAAACCTGAGCTATTAGCTACTTGACTTGAAATTCAGTGCGCAGGTTGTTTAAAAAACGTTATGAGTAAAACCCTCAGAAAATATCTATAACTCATTGACCTTTTCTTCCATTACATGTTGACACATTCTTAACAACAAGGTTTTTTCCAGCTTCTGTGTTATTAAGACATCATCCTTTTTATGGTGGTATTGAGGGGAGTTGATGGTCATCAGAGATAGGTGGAATGAGGCATGCAACATCCAGGCACAGGGGCGGACAAGCAGACCTTTTTGATGGAGAGCACTGCTGGTTAATAATGACTTATCAAAACGGAAGACCATGGCTGAGTGACTGCCCAGTAGAACAAGCTTTGTCCCTAGAGATCCTATCCTGGAGAGGACAAATTCCAAGCACTTAGCTTGGAATTCATCTCACTAATCGCGGTCGAAGAGACGAGAGAAAGGGGCTATTTCAAGTCCCTGAGAGTGATGGAGATAAATGTGTGCCTCCATCTCAGATTGGATCTGGAGCATCTACATGCCATTGGAAAGCTCAGACATGTGGTCATGTGATTCAGATTTTCAGAGTGGGGGCCTCCATCAGTAATTAGGGCTAAGTTATTATGACAAGCTTTTAAATGAGAGCAGCGTAATGTATTGACATACTGATGTTCCATTTACTCTTTCCATGTTACAAATAATTCCTTTTCTAGATCCTAATGAAATACCCTGCAAGTATAAGTTAGTGAAACTGCCATTTTTAGATGTCTTAAGATGGGTATGATTGAAATGCCATCTTCATACAAAGATGTAGCTGTGCTGTCAGGTACACACAATCTGAATTAATAGATTAAAGTGTAACACTGGCAGTTATCCAGTTTTCATTCAGGTTTAGTATTACCATCCAGGATCGGAAGTATTGCATATTATATTTACTATAGACTCTGTTTATAACTTTAAATGTGATTTGTTATTTTTTATTATCATTATTATAATTCATATATTATTCTCATCCTTTCATGTACACAGAGTTGAATTAATTCATTAAGTTTCTTTTTATTTAATTATTTTAAATGGGAATATTTGAACAAATACCCTAAATACAATTTAATCATATTTTTAATAACAAAATGCAATATATTTTGCTGAATTTGTCAAAATTATAGCTTTATCAGAAATAAAGCATAATAAAAATGGTTTCTTCAAAAATGAGTTGACATAATCTGTGTTAAAATATGTAAAAATTATTTTCACATAAGAAATATCAAATTGTCAATAGTTATATTCTGTTTAGATTATCAAAAGTTAAGAAAACAATATGGGACCTAATATTATATTAATATTATAACAATATCCTAATATTATCAGGATTCAGGACTGGGCTGAGTTTCCCAAAAGCTTCGTAAGCCTAAGAACTTCGTAAAAACGATTGTACGAGTGATCTTAATATTACGGTCTGTTCCCAAAAGCATCGTAACTTAAGTAGCACTTGAAATCATCCTAGATCTACGGGTGCTCTGGAGTAATCATAAAGCCCTAAGTGCATTGTAAGAAGACCGATTTATGTCAGTGACTTGCTAAAGTGCATGAAAACCAGCTATGTATTGGGCCCAGAAATAACGTCTCACTCTCTCGCTATCTCTCGCTCTCTCTCTCTCTCTCTCTCTCCCTCTCTCCCTCTCTCTCTATATATACTGTATATATATATATATATATATATATATATATATATATATATATATATATATATATATATATATATATATATATACTGTATATATATATAGATATATACTGTGTGTATATATATATATATATAGTAAATGTAAATGTAAATACATTTATGCATTTAGCAGATGCTTTTATCCAAAGCGACTTATAGTGCATTCAGGCTAAAAAAAATTACCTAACATAATATATAAGTATATAAAGTATTTGAAGTATATTATATATTATTATGTAATGTATAATATTGTACACTATAATACAATATAATATTGTATTTTATTATAGTTATTATATCCAAGTTGTGGATCTGGAACGCAGCATTAGGTTAACGTCAATAAACAATAAACTATAATTACGAGCCATTCTATAACGCGACATTTCAGTACTTGACAAATGGACAGCGACTCCTAAATAGCACTTAAACCGCAGATACGTGCAATTGCTTTACGTGCATTGTTGGGAAATGCACGTGAAACAATAACGAATGATCGTAAATTTACTCATAGAAAACGTTCTTAAGCTCTAAGATCAATCGTTATCGGGAAACCCAGCCCTGGTCTGTGTAAGGTTTTGCCCCAGTTTCTGTGTCTGTTTTTCCTTATTTGGCCATGTTCCTGTCCTAGTTTAATTAATTAATCATTCTGTACACCTGTGTTTCTCAAATTAACCCTTGCATTTAAGTTCAAGTATGTGCTGGCCATCTTTGTCTGAGATTGAATGTCAACCCATGTGTTTCCCCTATTCCCGTCTGCCAAGTGTCACCTCCTGGATCTTTGGATAAAAAGACTATTGTTTGATTGTATGTTTTGTCTCCTCGCTGTAGTATGGTGACAAATATATACTTAAGCAAAAATAAATTAAGGCTTGATTAAAAGTTTTCAAGAAAAAATGTAATGAATTCTTTGTATTACAATGTTCAAAGCTCTTAGTTTTAATAATAATAATCAAAAAAAAATCAACCCCTTGGATATTAAAGTGCTTATTGTAAAAATACATTACATTTTTACATATATATATGAATGATGGGTACATAAACCTCATAACAGTATGTCATGATGGCAGTGTTACTGTGCATACTGCATACCTTCAGCTGTGTCTTTTAATTGACAGAACTGAGAATCATTTCATACCGGATGAGGAGAATAGATGTTTCACCTGCCTTTAGCATGCCAAGAATAGAAACAGAATGAAAGAGAATCTCCTGGTGCTCTGTAATGTAATATTACCCCCAGCCACACATTTTAATAGTCAGGGGCAGGTTTTCTAGTGAGATTGCATTAATTTGCAAAACTATATCTTGTCTTTGTGCCATACTACCACTTGGATGTAGGGATTTGCAGGAACCTGCCATTAATTGTGGGATTTTTAATTGGTTTAATCCCCAGATAAGTGTCAGGTTTTAAATTTAACATTTCTTTAAGCGTAATATCATCCCAGTCAACCTTATTGTGCGATAGATCTCCTCTTATATTGTAAGCAGTAATGAAGAAAATGAAGGATGATGTATGAACAGGAAATGTGAGAATCAAGGAAAAAAGAGCTGCCTGCTAGATGAAAATAACCACACCTGAGTGCAGATTACAATGCATTTGATTCCACTGACAAATTACTTTTTTAAATTATGCATTACTTTTTAATTTGTTGAGCTTGCAGTGGACATAGACTTGCTGTGCAGATGTTATATTTAAAGTAAAGTAAAAAAGAGGTCAACAGCATTATCACACACTCATAGTGGAGATTAAAACCCCATGAAAAGGGAGTGTCGATTAATTTAATTTAATTTAATTTAATCAGGAATATAATTTAAGTGTTTTTGTGCATTCTAAACAAAGTTTACATTGGTATTTCTCCGTTTTTAAATGATGGGTGTTTGCATGTTTAGTAAATATATACATAAATATTTTTATTTATTTTATTTTATTTTTTCTTATATCGCTCAACATCCCTCATTATGGCACATTACATTCTATTTTTAATAAGATCCCATTAGTATAATCCTTGGTAATATTAAACGTACTGGAATTATGTTTTTCCCTGGCTTTAAAATTTGTGCTCTTTAATATGCGTAAATATGTACAAATCACTGTTTGTATGTTAAAATATTCCTCCAAGAGCTAACAATTTTTCAATGCAGATAGGAAATGGAAATTTTTAGCTCAGGTCTTCAAACCATGTTCTCAGGGTAAAAATGTACCCTAGGTTTTATTACATTCCTCTAAAGTGTACTGCACCCTGTGTCCTTAGCCCCCATTGACCTTGGTGACAGAAGTGATTACGACCTCCTTCTAAACCCACAGGATTAAAACTAGTAGCCTGCTGCTTGTGTAGTAAATCACTTCACCCAGGGTCCATAAAGCTCCCTGTGTGCTTTTTCAGTGCAACGAGTGCTTTGCTAATGCCAACTGCATTGCATAACACTTACTATCCATACGAAAAATGACCTAGCTTCCCGCTAATGCATCATTAACATTCCTGAATGCATAAATTGTGAAAGGTTTAGAAGAGGGACAGGATATTTGATGTTGCACAGATAAAGTGATTGTGAATTTTCTTTTTATTTGATTTTATCGTTTATATTTCAAGCATCTGTTTTACCCATAGAAATTGGCTGCTGACCAGCAGTTGTAAATTATGTACCTGTATGTGATATATAATTTTGCATTTGCTGTGATTGATAATCTGATAGACTTCATTTTGTTTTCTCTTTGAATGACATGGTACATGAATAATTACTGAAAACATGAAACCATTTGCAACTGAATTTTTTGAAAATGCCCTCAATTTTCAGTGACCACTTGTGCCATTTCTTCTGCACGTCAACCTTTGGCAGAATTGTATCCAATTGACTGGTTTGTACAGTGTATACTCATGGCCTCTCTGAAGATTCAACCTTAGATTATCATAATGAAACTTTGTGCGATCTGCCCTCCATACTAGACTAGAACGTTGAAGAGTAGATGCCAGCAAGCTGGCATAGTAGCCATCCCACCTGTAGGCATTGCCAGCCTCTGGCGAGGCTCAATGAGCTGCCATCTGACAGACCTGGCGCTGCCCCTCTTCCCTCTCAAACCCAGTAAAACCCTGTAGTGTTTGTGCCATCACAACACAGTCCTCATAGTGTACAGCCATCTGGGCCTGTACAACCGCCTCAGGGGAGAAACATCAATTTCCATGTCTGCCTCTGAATTTTGGAGTTTTCCCGACAGCTCAGTTTCCACCTTTGAATGGATGTAATCAGCAGTCCTTAATGTATCTCTGCTGTTCTTTTGAATGGATGCACACATTCTAAGAAATCTGTCTGTCTGTCTGTCTGTCTGTCTGTCTGTCTGTCTGTCTATCTATCTATCTATCTATCTATCTATCTCTCTCTCTCTCTCTCTGTCTCTCTCTATGTCTGTCTCTCTGTCTCTCTCTCTGTCTCTGTCGTTCATTCGCTAGCTTTTTTGTTTGTTCTACATATTTATGGTTCTATTGTTCTAACTATTGTTTTCAGAATCAGAATGAGCTTTATTGCCATGCATGTTTACACATATGAGGAATTTGTTTTCATGATAGAAGCTTCTGCAATGCAACAGAATGATAGCGACAGAACAAAAGCACAGTTAAAAAAAAAAAAGTAAATAAGTAATAACAATATACAAATTGACAATTCTGTGTGCAGGTATATTACAATAGACAGTTTTGTATTTACAGGTATACTATGTGCAAATTTGAAGTGTACACTAAGTGTGTGTGTGTTAGATAAATAAGTGTATGAGTGTATAAATAGTGTTGTGTGTTCTTTCTGGTCATCAAATCTGATTAGCTGAGAGCCTTTTCCAGCTGTGCGATATTCTAGTGATAACAGAACTCCAAAAAAATTTCACTGTTTGCATCATTCCGCTTGCATTAATATCTCACAGCAAGTGTCATGGTGTACACACAAATGCATAATTTCAAAAATCATAATGTTTTTGTGTCACCGAATGTAGTTAGAATATATATATATATTTTTTTTTTTTTAGGTGAGAATGTAATTGTTTAGGCTTCAAATAAGTGGTCTGTTAATCAACATAGAATCTCTTTGAAAATTTAGTTTAATTTTTTTGGAGATGTAAGCTCCAGGAGTCCAGCAGTTGTTCAGCACTCATGAACCCACCGAGAACAGCCTCATCTCGTCCAGCTCTTCTGGAATAGTAGTCTCTATAGTGGTTAAACATGAGATATAATTAATTTTGGGTAAATCTAACGGGCAGTCTTTGGTATCATTACTCTATAAATTTTATGCTGTATACCAGAGTTCTGCCTTTGCACTTTTGACTGAATTGCCTAGCAACATTTATGATGGTTGTTCTTGTTTTTATTAAATATTATTATTCAATAAATATTTTATGTAAAACATATTTGTATTTAATTATAGTATTTAGTATTGAGAAGCTGTGTGTTCATGATGGTTATTTTAGTTACATTATTCTGCCATTAGGTGGTGACGAAACGAGGGAGGCCGCAGTAAAATATTAAAGAAAAAAAAAAAAAACATTGAAAGAGACTGAAACGGGGTTGTAAACAAGGAAGTTATTTTTACTTTCAACACCACATACAGCCAACAAATGCAGTGAGCAGTGCTATCATCTTAAATCACCCTTCAGATAAAACAGATGAAAGGATAGTACGACAAAGATATGGCTTTTCTCAGAGGACATTCAAACTAATGCTTTATTGTGAATATGAGATTGAGCTGAAAAAAGAATGCTGCATCAGAAGCAGGTAATTACACTTACTCAGTTCATCTCCCTCTCATTATTCTCTATACTAGTGACTGGTGTTGTCACGGTACCAAAATTTCAGTTTTCGGTACCAATACCCGTGAAAAACCATGGTTCTCGGTACCAATTTCGGTACCAAAGCAAAACACAAAAACATGCTAATTAAAATGTTGACTATACTTTCATTTAATTCAATTTAATTAGAAAAAATTAATAATTTTGGAATTTCATAGTCTTGCCTTGGCTGCTTACCTGTGTTTTGATTCTTGCTTTTGTGTTTTTGGATTGCCCTATCGTCTTGCTGTTTGGACTCTGTTTGCCCCTGCCTGGACGAAGTATTTCAAGATGTGGTACAGGTTTTTGACGAAAAAAGATAGGATTTATTTCTTATACATCTCATGACTTTCAAAATGTAATTTTAGACCTAGCAGGCTACCCAACAAACAGAACATTCCCCTGACATTCCCATTTGGTTATTTTTTGGGGAATAAAATATGAACATTCTAGGAACGTTCCTGGTAGGTTCTTTTTTTTTTTTACCTCTCCGCCCTCTCGCGGGTGTAGACAGTCATGTTTTTCTCTTGGTTCATTTCTCTTGGATCATGTCAAATTAATTTTGATAAATAAGTCGCACCTGGATATAAGTCGCAGGACCAGCCAAACTATGAAAAAAAAGTGCGACTTATAGTCCGGAAAATACGGTAAGTCATTTTGTTTTACTGACTTACTAACATTTGTTTATTGATCTCTTTATTTAATAATTTATCATTTAAGTTTAAATAATTTATAAGTACTTATTTATATTTATAGGAGAGTAAATACTGTGATTTCAGAGATAGTCAAGTCACCTTTATTTATATAGCACTTTTAACAATACAGATTGTGTCAAAGTACTTTACAGTATTAAATAGGAAAATAGTAAACACTCAATTTTCAGTTAAAGGCAGTTCATCACTGAATTCAGTGATGTCACCATCCAGCTCAGTTTAGTTTAAAGAGTATCTGTGCAATCAGTTGACAATATCACTGGATATTAAAGGGTTAGTTCACCCAAAAATGGAAATAAGCCTATAAATTACTCACCCTCAAGTCATACTAAGTGTATATGACTTTCTTCTTTCAGACAAATCCAGTCTGAGTTATATTAAAAATTGTCTTTGATCTTCCAAGCTGTTTAATGGAAATTCCAGCTGGATTCGTCTGAAAGGAGAAAGTCATACAAGGATAACTTGAGGGTGAGTAATTTATGGGGTAATTTTCATTTTTGGGTGAACTATCCCTTTAAGTGTCTCCAACTAAGCAAGCCAGAGGCGGCAAAGAAACAAAACTCCATCAGTGACAGAATCGAGAAAAAAAACCTTGGGAGAAACCAGGCTCAGTCAGGGGGCCAGTTCTCCTGCAGAGAAATACTGAAAATAGTGTTATAAATAGTAGAAACACCTCCCCTTTACCTTTTGGACCAGGCACTTGTTTATAAAAGGGGGATAGCCTCATTTAAATGAATGCAATAATGTTTTAGCCAGGTTTTTGTCAAACAGAGCACATCTAGGTTATGATCAGTGATAATATCTATTACAAAAAGGGCTTTTGTAGAAAGGGACCTTATATTCAATAAGCCAAGCTTTATCATTTGTTTATCCATATTACATTTGTTTTTTATTTGTTGAACATCAATTAAATTGTTACTCTTAAATTTGTTTGGATGTTTTTTTTTATTTTTATTATTTTCTAGTTCGGGGAACAGACACACTTTCTACACTGTGATACCTACTTAGGTGAAAGAGTCTCTATGTGCTGAGAATTAACTGATTTCTATGATGTGAGGCGGCTACCAAATGGTCAGTTTGGCCAGTCTGAACCAAACAATGTATAGGACTGCATTAATCATGTGTGAATTCCTCATCGACGACAGAGAGAGCTAAACTATAAATGTGGCAAACTACAATAGCAGAAGAAGAAACCATTACTCACTATGATTGAAGAATTATTCTGTCCTCCCATTGTTGTTTGATAAACTCTAAAAATATGGTGCGAGAGAGAAAAGAAGCGGGGCAAGCGAAAAAAGAAAATGATAATAGACATGAATAGAAATGCAAATGGAAACGTGAATAACAGGCTAACTGGCTAAAGAATGCTAACTTGCTGTACACACGCTGCACTCGCGATTTAAAATTTAAAGCGAACAGTCAGATTGTTAATAATGGATATATGGTGGGAATTACGTTTATACTTTATCAATTTAGACAATAGAGAGTGATAGTAAGATTCAACAGAAAAGCGAAGCTACATGGAGATACAATCACAAACCACTCAGCAGCACGCAGAGTAATGTCTGTTTTACACTGCAAGCATGAGCGGCACCTGAGCAGCATGTGAGCACCACGTGAGCAGTGCATGAGCGTAATTACAGTGTCACTGCAGCTGCAGATTTGCCAGATTCACACTGGAAGCGTTTGTACAGCGTCACAGAGACGGCTCAAAAGCTTCATATTTTTACACACAGCTACTATAAATTTGTTTTTAGAGGATGGTCAGTTATAAACTTTAATATTTTGATGCCTTAAAAATTATAACACAGGGAAATTATATTCACATGAGGGAAAATTGCACCTATCATGTGGTTTCAGTCATACTCAAATATAGAACGTGCTGTTTATACTGTTATTATTATATATATATATTTTTAAATAATACATACTTTTTCCATAGGTGCTTACCATAGACTGTATAAAAACATGGACATAGTGTGGACATAGTGTCTGTGACGTGACCCATTGGTTTCCGAAGAGCATTTTTGAAGCCAAAAGTGGGCAGTGGGCATGGTTTCAGCAACCAGCTTCCACCTTTTTGCTCATTTTCAAATTATCCAGGCGACGACCAGCCCTGCCTACTTTTGGCTTCAAAAACGCTCTTCAGAAAACTATTGCTGACATCACGGACACTACGTCCATGTCTTTATACAGTCTATGATTGGGACGCAGGCTTGTTACGTTTCTAATTGAATCATCTGTTTTGAACAAATCATTTGTTTTGAATGATTCAGCAAATCATTTATCAAAGCAAGGGCTTGCTGTCATCTACTGGTGGTTGTATTGTCCTCATTATTTATCCATGACAGGCCTAAACTAAAGTTTCAGCACAAAAGCACATTTAGCAAAATATTGTTTAATTATCAATATTGACAAAAATTCCTTCATTTTCATTTTTTTATTATTATGTAAAATGAGCAGGACAACCCCTTAATATATATATATATATATATATATATATATATATATATATATATATATATATATATATATATATAAAGAATAAAATTATAAGTATAAAATCAGATCTGCTGTATTTTTATTTTGTGATTGAAATATATTTCATTTTTAAATATGTGATTATATGCTGGTTAAATATGTTACAAATGGTGTTACATGCTAACTTTACGCTGTACCAAAGTTGACTTTTAACATTGTCAAACCGAAAAGGCCCATTTTAGGCTGTGGAAAAAGTCTAATCTATGTTTGGTAAACACATCACTGCCAGGCTCTGTGTACTATAATTGAAATGAGAGAGCATCATTCATAACAACAGCATTTCACTTCTATTTCTCAGCACACTGATAAGATCAGAGGAAGGGTGGATTTTTCTCAGAAAACCTGAGCACATATTATTTTCCCATGTTGAGGCTGTGACTAAATTCATTGTATAAAAATATTCAGTATTGCTTTTCTGCAATGTATTATTTATTTATTTATTTATTTTTTTTCATGGTGTCACGTTCATGATAAGTAAACAGTGTTCAGTTACTGACAAGTCAGATTTCATCCATTAGCTCACACTGAGTCTATGTATAGATTGCAAGAGCTGGGAGTGTGTAGAGGAGATAGGAGAGAAAGAAAGGAGACCCACTGTTCATGTCCTCCGCAACTTTACATGGAACTAATGTCTGCCTTGAGCACAGCATTGACATTTTCTTTATTGCCACATGACAGATTTGGTAGGGATGTTGGGAATAGGCCTGGCAAACCTTAGTAAACACACCGGGGTCAGCTGCATGATTTCACAGTGATAAGAGCATTGGGAAGGGCTGGATTAGTGAACAAGGAAGACGCCAATGAAACCTAGAACACTAGTCTGCTGAGATTTCTGCTTCGACTTCACACATATAAATATCTGGACTACACTGATATATTGCCTCCAGGCCTGCATTGTTTACAACATGCTGGCTGTCCAAATGAGCTGTTTATGCCAAAGAAAAGAGGCAACAGCTATAAATCAGATGCTCAAGATCCGGCGTTTGGGTTGGATTTCACAAGGTTGCTACATGGCTCACACCTGTTGTGTTACATTTGTTACATTTGCCGATAGTCTAAAGAAGAAAAACGGCTGCGTTCCACGGACATTCTATCATCTGCAGACGCTTGTGGAGGAAATTAGCTGTTATACATTAGTAAGACAACATGAGCGCAAACAGGATCACATTAGCAAGTTGTTTTCATTATCATTAGCAGGCGCCGCCTTCATCTATTTGCATTGGTCGGAACCTGTACAGTTACTCGTGTTGCGCTTGTCACCTTCGTTACAAATCGAGCCTCCAATAGTTTAATTACACTGTCACCTCCACCTGCGTAAATATGGTCTGAACCTTCAAAGTAAAGATGCTAACGATTGCTTCCGGGTAGATAATTTCAGTGGGACGGCTAATAAGAAACGAAGCTTGACACATTTATTTACAATAGGGATCCACAGTCTATGGTGCCCATTAGCAATGTAAATATTTTTAGAGGACATATTTAAATCAAAAGTAATTTCCTCAAGGAAATGTGAGCAGCAAGTGCTAATTGGTTTGACTTTGAATGAGACAAAATGTTAAAGTTCCTGAGTGCGCATCAGAGTGTGTGTGCGTGCATCAGAAGTTAAATGCAAATGCAGCTTTCGGTGCTTGTATAATCTCTCAGTTCTCAAGTTTATCAGATCTAGCCTCCCTTAGTCACTTTTTTAAATCTTCTCCCAAATTACTAATTTTATTGCCAAACGTTGAAATGGCTTGGCACACTATACAGAAGAACATGTCCAATTTTAAAGACTTCCTCCCCTTTTGAGATCTATCTATCTATCTATCTATCTATCTATCTATCTATCTATCTATCTATCTATCTATATATCTATCTATCTATCTATCTATCTATCTATCATTCTGTGTTACGGGGAAGTCGTGGCCTAATGGTTAGAGGGTTGGACTCCCAATCGAAGGGTTGTGGGTTCTAGTCTCGGGCCGGACGGAATTGTGGGTGGGGGTAGTGCATGTACAGTTCTCTCTCCACCTTCAATACCATGACTTAGGTGCCCTTGAGCAAGGCATCGAACCCCCAACAGCTCCCCGGGCGCCGCAGCATAAATGGCTGCCCACTGCTCCGGGTGTGTGCTCACAGTGTGTGTGTGTTCACTGCTCTGTGTGTGTGCATTTCGGATGGGTTAAATGCAGAGCACAAATTCTGAGTATGGGTCACCATACTTGGCTGAATGTCACTTCACTTTCACTTTCACTTTCACTTTCATTCTGTCGTTCTAGCTGTCTATCATTTTACATTTCTGTCATCGTCTGCTGCAACATTACGCTATCTGTGTATCATTATTGATACATATATCATAGTTATTGTTCTATTTATCTATCTATCATTCTATTTACCTACAGTATTTGTCTGTCTGTCTACAGTACCTAAATATAGCATTGTTTTGATACAGTTAGCTGCTATTTATTAGTTGCTTCTAGAGTAGCTGACAGCTCTTCCTGAAAGGTATTTTGACTGTAGTTTAACTAATTTTTAATTGAATAGCTCGCCTAAGTTACAGTTTCATATTAACTTTGAACACTAATCATCACATCAATTTTGCATAATGAATCTTTACCCTGATTACATAGCATATAGTGATTTAATTTAATTGTATTATTTATTTTTTGGTGCGTAATGGTGTTTTTTTTTTTTTTTTTAGCTTAATTTCCCCTCGAGGGTCAATAAAGTATTTCAGTCTTTCTGTCCAAGCATGGCAAACAGAGTTTCGTTTATCCAGATGGAGAGCGAGAGAGAGTGGTGGGCTCAGCAGATGGTGGACTTAAGTGGTGGGGAAGGGATGGGTTAGTGTTATATTGATCAGGTGAAGGAGAGAGAAAACTCAGAATTAACTTCATTCTAAGAGAAAAATGTAAAAAAAAAATTAAAAAAAACCTTTTGGCACAATGCACTGTTAATATAGTATTTTGTTTCATGGTGGAAGAATATGTCTGTACAAATTTCTGCCCGAACATTATTCATTTTCTATAGATTTTATTAGGGTTGAAAGGAGAAGTGTGTTTATAATACTACTTTAACTATATTTAATATTAGGGTTAAGTGACATGATTTATATAAATTCAGTACTAATATAATACTGGTCCCAGTAAAAAATAAAAATAAATTGAATGAGGTTTAGTTTTTATTATTATCACAATATTGTTGTATTTGCTGGACATTCAATGACAAGCGTTTCCTATTTTTAAGATAATAATGTCAGTGAATTAAATTCTTTGTAATGCAAAATGTACTTTAATATGATATAGAACCTTTTCTATTTTTTTAACAGTTACATATTGTTTATACTGTAATTTTACTATATACTCTAACTATACTTACTGTTAAAATGGTATACATTTAGTCATACCATTTTATATGAATTTGATCATATCTCCCCTCCAATTAAGACCATAAAAGATAAAGCAAGTGGTCTTACTGATTAAAACCAGTTTTGTAATGAATCTCACAGACCTTAACCTTTAAGATAAATACCATTTTAATCTCCATAGCATTTTTAACATTTGTAAAATATCTCCTGCTTACCAGAACTATGTGTCTTACACTGGTCACCGAATCAGTTGTGAATCACTGTGCTTTCATTGGGGCCCTTGCAATTAAGGGTCAGAATTGCTAAATTAACATGTATTATTAATATTTCAACCGAGGATTGATTAATGGACTGCAGTTAAAATATTTAATTATTTGCCTGGAAGAAGTACGAATGAGCGATGTAGAGTTTAAAATGTATGAGTGAACATTAGTGATATTTCTAACGAGAGAAAAGAGTGACCAGCCAATTGTGTCATGGCCAGAAATTGATTTTTTTCAAAGTTTCTGGGAAATTGCCTCAGGAGTTTGTTAATTGATTAATATGATCTTTATCTTTAGACACAAGAAAAACAATGTGAGGCCCATGGATGCAATAAAGAAGTGTTGTGTGCTGAGAAATCTGAAATGGGATAAATAATTTGAGATATCATAAGGTCAATATTCCTCATTCCGCATTGGCAGGTCGCTTTGGTAAATTACTCTAATTTGACAAAAACATTTGTTCCTACTGGATCCCTTTGGAGTTTTTCCTTGACAGTTTTTTTTTATTATTATTATTATTTTTTTTAATACACATTATTTTAACAAAATCTGAGCTTAGTTTGGATGGAAATTATCTTAAAGGAGCAGCTGAATACTATTTGTTAGGGGTGGCATGGTAAATTTTATAAAGTTTATGGGGGAAAAAAAACTATACTTTCAAGTAAAAATCAAATACTGAATTAAAATTTATATTTAAAACCACTTATTTAATAACACAGTTGTAATATTTCGCAGAACTCTGACTGTACTAAAAGGTTGTGGCAGTAAACCTTTTTTTTTAAAAAACAATACTGTTAACTTTCTATTCATTGAAGATTACTGGTATTATGGTTTCCACAAAAATAGTAAGCAGCACGGCTATTTTCAACACTGATAATAAAAATAAATGTATTTTGTTACTTTCTTGTGAAATTATGAACTGGAGCTTTGCCATCACAGGAATTGCAAATTGAAAATATAATCAAATACAATTGTAATAATATTTAATAATATAATTTTTTTATTAAATAAATGCAGCATCGTTGAGCATAAGATGCTACTTTCAAAAACACAAACATTTTTTATCAAAAAGATTACTGCTATTTCATAATATAATTTTTTTTTTTTAAATAAATGCAGCATCGTTGAGCATAAGAGGCTACTTTCAAAAACACAAACATTTTTTATCAAAAAGATTTGCTTACTGCTATCTCAGAAGATAACTTGAGAGCTAGTGATCTGCCATGCCTTTTGTCTTAGTCAAAAGACCATGTTGTTTCTTGGGTAGTGTAATTCAAACTTACATGACAGCTCTGCTTCTCTATGCATGTTATATTGACAATCTTTAGAAATTTACTTGATGTGTAGTCCATTCCTTTATGGCTTTAGCATGACACACGCAACACATGACAGAGCCCATGAATGAGTGTCCCGACTTCATAAAGCATCTGTTGTGATTTGTGCTTGTTTGTTGTGTTTGCTGTAATTAGCTGGGGCCATGAAGGGCACAGGCATACGGAGGGACATCACTTGATTACGCCCATTAATCATGTCTCAGCGAGACGGCCGTAGGAGGATTTTAGAGCTGAATTGGACTGTGTCATTTTCTTAATGCTCCATTTCAGCTTCAGCTTTTGTCTTCAAACCTCCGCTTACCAAAAACTCCTTTTGTATCTACCACAAAACCGTCTGCTGAGTCATATCCATCACAGAAGTGGCTCTTTACCCAAAACTTGTCATAAATTCTACAGTGGACTTCTCTAGCGCCCCATGTCCTTATAGCATATGCCTGCAATTTGGTATATAATTTGGAGTTGATGGGGCATTGTTGTGTAGCAGAGTAATGTACCACTTCCATTGTGAGAAAAAGGGCATAAACCTGCATCCCACAAACTCGCCCTGAGAAAACGGCGAAAGTCATTTGGCTTTGTGAGGTGTGTTACTCACTTTCTTCCATTAGTCTGCATTCAGAGTGAATATGAAAGCAATACCTGACCTGCATGAGCTAAAGATGCAGTTTTTTTTTTTTTTTTTTTTTTTTACAAAAAAATATTTCTTGAATCAACAACACATTGTATTAGATTCAAAATCAACATCTGCCTCTTTAAAGATAAATGCAGGAGGTACATATCCTTTGAATTTTTAGGCCAAGCTGCTGAGGAATGGGTGACCCAAATTGGTTTCAGGTTCAGTTACTTTCTCTCTGTCCTTTCTTATCAATTATACACTGTGCAGTCACATTACAGTCAATCAACTATATAAATATATATATATATATATATATATATATATATATATATATATATATATATATATAATATATAATTTTTTTTTTATAAAGTTTTTTTTTGAAAGACTGACATTTACAGTTATTGCCAGAAAGAAAAGTTTATTTGAACCTCTAAAACAGCATATAAGTTTGCATATGTATTTGATATGTCAACATTTTATAGCTGATGTAATGTAATATCGGAGAAGATGGAGCTTATATTTAAGGCAGAAAAAAAAAAACAATAACATTTTAGTCCGATGCTCAAACAAAAACATAAGCAAAAATATGAATTTTATTGCAGTAGTTGATATTTGTCCAAAATGTAAGTTGAAATTACCAGAGCTTGTAATGTTAATCAATTAACTCTTAAAAACAGTATGGCAGACTACTTGCATAAAATGTTATAAATAACTGTTGTCATTCTAATCGTCCCTATAATGTCTTAATAAGGTCATTTTTACTTAGAAGGCTATATAGTTTTTATTATGTGGGACAAAAATAAATAAATAATGCAATGCAATGATGCTTGAAGTTGCTTCAGTCTGTAAGTGTTTTACAATTATACTAATATGCCTCTTACTTGCTTAAGTATAGACTATCAATCAGATATGTAGCAGACTGTGTACAGTATAACATAATTTTCAACAAAGTTTTGGTTATGTTTTAGAGGCCTTTGGAATTTAGAGTTTGTTGTCATATGAATAGTCAGTTACTAACTGATTTAAGTCTCAAAATGTTTGATTCACTCAAAAGATCGACTCATCTGTTTGGGAATCAGACTGTATTGCTTGTATTTTTGATTGACTGAAAATAACTGGTTCACAATCATTTTGGTTTCATGTGTCTAAATGCAGGTGCAAAACTTTTTACATAACTAAACATCGATTCCATCTACTATAGAAATACAGCTGAAGCATTTAGAAATTTTGGACTATATGATACTCCATGTGAGTTTCCTCTGCCCTTTTGTAATTGAATATATGGTCACCTTGAATGTAGGTGGTCAGTCATGTGTTTTTCTTCTCTCAGCAGGCTTTTGACACGTCGGAGCCAGACTCAGTGACTCAACATGGCCATGAGCCTCACGAATGAATTACTCCTTGCACATTAATCAGTAAAACTCACACGCCACATTTGCTAGTGTACCTTTAAACATTTCTTACACATGATATTTTAACAGAGCATGTCAGAAGCACTGTCAGTTATCTTTTTAATTAGGCTTCTAATTATTCACTTTGTCTTATCTGTATGGTCCGTACTATATCACAGATCAGGTGGGGTCAATGGTGGACACTCTACGCATGAATCCACCGGCAGGTCTGAGATTATTAATTTAGAGCATCAATAACGTGAGCTTTGTTCTTCTTTGCCCTGAAGAGCACATTCATCATATGAGGTCAATGCAGTCAGGCCAGGGAAAATGGGACAGCTTTGGCCACTAGGACCCCAGATTCACTCCACTGTAAATCTCGCTGGCCTCACGACACTGACAAAGTGCCATAGCAGCTGAGACGCTTGGTGTGAGATTACTAAAGCATGTTCCTGCCTGTGGACGTGTGCTGGGGATGATAAATCCAACCTGGTCTTTGGCTCACTTGAATGAAGAACTGATGCTAGATACATATAATTGGCTTTGGCACAAAGACATGAAAACCACAGAGCACACGCACAAGTTTAAAGCTGGTATAGAGTTACTAGATGTACATGTTTCTTTTGGATAGTCCCTTATTTTGGGGGCCTGTTATCAGAAATGTCTTATATTTTTTTTATTTTTCTGTGTGTTCAAAACAGTGTCAATGAAACTGGTTGTTTTGAAATAGAATGTTAACAATACAAAAAAAGAAATAAAAAAGAAACTGAAAGTGGGAGAGGTGAGTAGTAACTATGTGGTTAGACTAAAAAAATATAATTTATTCATTTATTAATTAATTAATTCATTCATTCATTCATGACACGACACTAATCATTAATGACCCATTTTATAGATAGATAGATAGATAGATAGATAGATAGATAGATAGATAGATAGATAGATAGATAGATAGATGTGTGTGTGTGTGTGTGTACACACCATCCGTACATTTTGTATAGGAAATATATACCATAAAGAAATAATTGAAATGCAGTTGAGGCCAAAGGGAATCGTGTGACTGTAGTATCATGAGGTTTTGAGAAAGGGAACCCATGTGGTGTGTTTGTCTGAAAGGACTGCTGTAGAGGATATGGAGGAACTGTTTGCATAAAAATGTTGGTCTTGATGGACTGGAATGCTTAATGAACTACTTTGAAAAGGTGATGACCGAGCTTGGAGCAGCTCATAGGTGAAGTTAGCTTTGTATTTCCTTATACTGAAGTTTTACAGGCAATCAAATGCAATGGCTCTGAGTATATTACATTCATTTATTTATTTTTTGGTCTTTCTCAACTTAGAATACTTTAGAATAATTGTCAGTAAACTGTCAGAGCAAATAAACACCTTACAAGCAATAGAACAAAGAGTAAACAGTGCTTGAAGTTTTTAAGGTATCTGACAGTGGCTTAATAAGTGTTTATATAATTGAATTAAATGTTTATTTTTGATGGAACTTTTTTCTTGTTTCTTCCCTGGTTTCTTCAAACACTATTAACAACATAACTAAAATGCAACATAATTGAGATACCAAATTTTAGAACAAAATTTGCATCAATAGTGCACCTAAAATGGCTCTGTAGACAACTTAATATCTGCAGTATTTTGGTTTTGGAACAGAATATGAATGGTTATGATTGTTTTCTCTCTTCTCTTATTTGAGTTTCAGACTATTTTTTCCAACTGCTCCAAGCACTTAGAAGCTGTCCAGATTTATCTTGCCTTTGGAGGTTATGTGAAATACCAGGCAAACCAAATATATTACATTGAATTTCAAGGACATTAAATGTTATGTCTAGATGGTGGAGATGCACTTTAATTACTAATACTAGTAGATAGACTGGTCATCATTAGTTAATTGAATAAACTCATTAGAAACAAAGCTTAGGGGGATTTCATTGAATGGGCTCTTTCCATTGGAAGAATGAAACTATCAAATGGATTTTAATGTTGAATGGATTTGAGTGAGTTAGGGGGTATATCTGTTCCTAAGAGAGCTAACATGTTTAGATACCTCTCCCTAGCATTACACAGCTTAGGGGTGGAAAAAAATCAGAAGTGAAAAAATCAAGAGTAAAATCTGGCAAATAAATGTTCTGGCACTTGCGCCTGGGGTGTCAACATAAGGTGGAAAAAAACTCCACCATCAGGAAGATTCGTCTCTATCTGAACTCTAATGTGATTTAAAATAACTAAAAGGATTAAGAAGACCATTGCATAATCCAGATTTCAAAGTGGGGTGATTTGTAATGTTTTGCATCTAGTTCCTGTGCTTGTGTGCAGGTTTGAATCTTCTGCAGTGAGTGATTCCTAACCAGGGGTACGTGAAACTCATGGGTTTCCAGAAGGCGCTTAGAATGATTTTAGCTTTGCTTTGTTAAAAATATATAGAACGATAATACAAATAAAAATGATTAATTTTTTGCAAAATGTGATTAATGCAGAAAGTTTTATGCTCACGCTGTGATGCCAATGGTTCATTTAGTTTAAACTCAACTAGATTGGTCCATCTAAGTCCCAATTCATTGATCAAGATGTGACTCGTAAGTGAAAGACTGAAAGGAAACTTTTATCTTTAAGAATGGGGAAATACCAAAAACTATGTGTCAAGGAATCTAAAATATGGTAATTCAGAATAAGGCATTGATATGTACTTTAAATATGCTATAAACTGACAATATACTAGTTAAATGCACACTAATAAGCAACTAATTAGATTAGATTGAACTTTATTGTCATTATGCAGAGAACAAGTACAGAGCAGTAATATCAGTAATCAGTAGTGAGAATCAATAAATTTAAGTTTTACCAATATTTCAAATAAGCAATGAAATGCTTTCATAAATGTTTTATTTTTTTTATTTATTTTTTATTTTTACTAACAAAGAAAAGGCATTAAATGGCATTATAAGCTCTATAGTATCTCAGCCCGACAATCAACAACCATTGCTCTCTTGAATACTTTCCTTTGGCCGCCATTTTAGCCATTGCTTTGACCCATGACATTGCTTTCTCTCCAGCAAAAGTGGCCATTATTGAGCTTGCCCTCTACACAAAGCAAATTAAACAGACCCTCATATCAATCAGTCATTGGATGTCTGTTTCTGCTGATCACATGGAGGGTGTGGGGTTACCTGTCAGGGATAGCTGAAGTGACAAAAGTCTTTTTCGCTGACAGGCTTCATCATGGTTTTTTTTTTTTTTTGCTGCTATTTTAGATCCACTTTGGAAGCTAGAAGCATTTGTGCAGTATATTTTATAATAAGTCTTATTAATTTTGCAGATCCAGTTTTTGCAGAAATTAACACATTGAAAATGAATAGGCTAAAATGAGCTTGAAAATGGTTTTATTACAATTATTGTAGAAATGTTTTAAGTTAGCCAGCATCTGTGAAGATGTGCTGTCAAAATACTTACTAACCTTCACACAAATGTACTAACCTTTTAAAATGATACCATAAATCATTACTAGTCACCAAATTTGTATTGTTAATGTGTAGCACTACTTTTAAGGAAGAACATTGTGGTTGGGGGGCTCTGATCATTTCAGAGTTAATAATGAATGTTTGGAATAATGAATGTTTAGAATGGACTATTGTCAGAGCGGATTCCACAAAAAGAATCTTATTCTGTTACTGTTCTTTTAAATATTACAAATGGAAGTTTGGAAGCGTTCCCAGATGTCACATTTGTAAATAATGTATGTAAACTTGGAAAGCAAACATGCTCAAAATGAAATACAGATGGTGGGAATCAGGCAGAACTGGCACAATGGGAGTAAAATGCAAAACAATGGTGAAGCATTTGCTGAAGGAAAAGACAAGTTGGCTACTGACACTAGTTGAAAAGGATATATATTTCCTTTACAGTGTGTAGTTTCATCCACACATCTAAGGATTCCAAGAAGATTGCAGAACCCTTCCATTGGTCTTAATGAGTACACCATATAGCACATTGGCTTTTACAATTGCTTGCATAGTTTGAATGCAGAAGCATTCAAAGGCACAAAAGACATATTGCAGGAAATTGGAAGTTGAATTTGAATGAATATGGAATGGAAGTTTGTGAGTTTCAGCATTGTCTAACTAATGTATAGGATTTGAAATTATTGGATTAATAAATTGTGTCATAAACGAGTATATTGAAGATATGTATGTATTAAAAAAAAAAAAATCTCTGTGAAATCACTGTCTTACTAATTAGATTGTAAGAGTAGACTGATTGGCATAAAAGGAAGGAAGCGCTTCCAATTATTGTGTTCTTGTTAGCAATGGTTACCTTCGAAGAAACATGTGCAGCCACCCTCGCTTTGCATCAAAATGGCCTCACATGCAAGGACATTGCTACAAAAAAAATAGGCGCCTGAAAGAATAATTTATCGGATCATGAAAAACTTCAAGAAGAGAGGTTTGACTGCAGTGAAGAAGTCTTCAGGACATCCCAGTGTAGTGAATTAGCTCAAAAATGGAAATTGTTATTATTAATCATAATTAGTTATAAGTAATTAGAAATATTTAGATCTGCTGTAAGTATTTACTTGACCTCTCAGTGTAAACTGTCTGTCAATTCTAAGAACGTTACTTTCCTGTTTAAGGAAAATAACTTTCTTACTGTACAACACTACTCCGAGCATGTAGCTAAAATCTGCATGATTAGGGACTTCAGTTATGAGAAAACAATGAACAACCTCAAGTGTGATATAACTAAAACTTTATTAACTATATAAACACTTAACCTAGTGTAGCATACACACACATACAGCTGGCATAGGAAAAAAGGGCTTAAGCAGTAAAGAGAAGAGAAATAAATACATGAAGCTATGGTACAATTTGATATTCATCAGATCTACAGCCTTAAGGAAACATCAGTTTCTAAGTTCAAACACACCTTTGTAAAAGGTGCACATGATACTTAATGTTTCAAATTGATAAGATCAATTGATCTGGTCATCAGTGATCTATAGGGGGATGATGTCACATCCCTTTGAGTGAGCCAATGAGGAATGGTATGTTTTGGAGGGAAGTTTTACATTTCTTTGTTTCTAGTATGGTGTCTTGCATATGAAATTAGATTGGGGGTTCATGAGAAGAATCTTTAAGATTCTTAGAAAACTAATGTGTTGGATGGGTCATGAATAGATGTGTTGGATAGATCATGAAAATACAAACTCATAGATACCAAAGCTCATAGATGAGGTTATATTAACTAGTGATCCATCATAAGAATGTATAAAACAAATACAATACACAAAACACAATATACAAGAACAGTAACAGCATACACAATGCCCTAAAGCATTTTCAACCTGTGGACTGCAAATTAATATTAAAATATAATTAAATAACAACAAAAAAATATATTAAACTGTAACTATACTTTCACTATTCGAGCTCGCTGATTGGAGAAACCACCAATTTATCTTCGATATTTTTGCTGCATATGCTACAGAACAACAGCAGTTGTGCCAAGCGATGCCAGCCTGAGTTATTTTCTGTTCATTTTCAGTTCATTCAATAAAGACAGTTAACAATCTAGCTTCTGAGTACTAAATTATTAACCCAACAATAGTGGGGTCAGTTAATTTTTTTGCAGTGGGCTGCGCAAACATATGTGTGTGGTTGTGTGGGCCGCGAGTTGAAAAAGGTTGGGAACCACTGCCCTAAAGTATATGTGAATTAATTCAAAGAAAGGTTTTTCTATGAATTAATTAGAGAATATTCTCTTTTTATGTGCATTATGTGTCTGTTTTCGAGAGACTTGAGTTAAGAGTTGCTTAGCCACATTCCGGGGGACACAATAAACCTATTTATCACAAAGTGTGTCTTTGGTTTCTATGGAACCAGATGCCCAAACGCCAAACGCTATACCAGAATGTCCAGCAATTGCCAGGACTGTCTCCTCCTGAGGAGTCAGCTACAGGATCATGTCACCACCAGAACAGAACTTAGGAATGGCAGCAAGTTGGTGTTAGAGCATCTGCACGCACAGTGTGCCCAAGACTTTTGGAAAATGGCCTGTTGTCAAGACGGGCAGCAAAGAAGCCACTTCTCTCCCAAAAAAACTTTAAGGACAGACTGAAATTCTGCAGGAAGTACAAGAGTTGGACAGCAGAAGACTTCTGCAAGTTATTTTCTCTAATGAAGCTCCCTTCCGACTGGGACATCTGGAATATCGATTGTTCACAGAAGAAAAGGTGAATGCTACCATGAGTCCTGTGTGGTGCCAATAGTGAAGCATCCTGAGACCATCTATGTGCAATTTGGTTATGATCCGTGCATTTTCCAGCATGATGGAGCAACATGTCACAAAGCAAGAGTGATAAAGAAGTGGCTCGAAGATCATTAAATTGAGATTTTGGATACATGGCCAGGCAACTCCCCGAATCTCAATCCCATAGAGAACCTGTGGTCAGTCACAAAAGGCAAGTGGACAAGAAGCCCACAAACTCAGAGAACTAATAAGACAAGAATAGATCACCATTAGTCAGAATTTGGACCAGAAACTAATATTTATATTTTTGTATTGTATAATTGTATTTATTTACATCATTTTAATTACTCTTCTCATCTATCAAATAATAAATAAGCCACTAATATGTATAGTACCTCTAATTTATGCACAAAGATTTATGGCATTTCATAATTCACTCATATTTAAAAAACAGCAATGCTGTGTCTCTGACTGTTGTGTTCTTTGAGTATCAATGTCATCTTCTGTGGTGTGAATGCATTAACGGATATGTTTGCCAACATAATGAATTAATTAAATTTCAAAGCTCTTCAAGTGTCATTCAGTTAAGAATCATTTTTTTAGTAAAGCTCCACCTCTCTGACAATGGAACTAAATTTCTTCACATGCATCTGCTGTAGCTGTATGTATAAGAAGCTACATTTGCAATTATGTGTCAGAATTATGATGAATTGGTGGGTCTGGAAACTATCAATTTTAACAATGTGTTGCTAACAACCTTGTTAACTGGCTGCATGAATAAGGTCACATGTCCAATAACAAGAGCAGCCACTAAGATGCACTGTAATTAGTTACCATTTATTGCAAATAGACTTTTTGAATTTATACCTCATCATTGCATGTTTTTTAAATACTTTTCTAGTATGACTGACAGAATCTTTGTCTTCATGAATTTGAATCTTCGAAAATTTCAGTAGCAGCTGTCCTAAAATAGTCCAGTTTTGTCTTCCCGCAGGGTGTTAAAGATGGATAATTTGAAATTGGCTGTTGTGCGAGTGTTCATGGTGTGTGGAAATCAAAAGCTAGCGGGATCAATACTGAGCCCTGAGGTTCAAGATTGTGTGAAATCAATTCAGCCAATTGCCATTCACCATGACAGAGCCTTTATGACCCCTAACCCTCACATGCTCCATATGTGCACTGTTTTGATGCATCATGCTTATGCATATGGCAGTCGTATCTTAATGCTACTTCCTATCTCACTTTATTTCCTTTATAGTTGATGCCAGGTCAAACTTTACTGCTCTCCAGAGGTCTTCCACAGCAGATACTTTTTCCCGCAGAAGCAGATATAGCTAATTGATTGAATCATTTGCAGCATCAGATGTGCCATCCCCTTATTCCGCTCTCACACATTTTATAAAGCTTTTTTTTTAAAGTGATCGATTGACATGATGGATTAAAATGAAGCATTCAGGCCTCATTTTGCTCTTCCACCTGTCTAACCAGACCCAAATAACAGTAAAGCTAATATTGATTCTGTTAAAAAAAAAAAAAAAAAAACACTCATCGCTTTGTTGTCCCACTTAATGGTTGTGTCAAAACATGACCTCAGGACATATATTTTAAGAGCTCTTTAAATGGTTTTAATCTTTTGTCAATAGTTGTAAGCTGTTATCATATTTAAAACAGATGATGTTTTATAAAAAAAATTATGTCAATAAGCTTTGGATAAATAGTTTTTTTAATAGTTTGCATTTTGTAGCCTTTGCACTCACATGTAGCTGTTTCTGGAGGTTATATATATAGGTTTCTTTTTCTCTTTTTTTTTCAGACTACAAAACAAACTTGGTTTTCCTTTTCACATTGTCCTTTTCTTTTGCACAAAACATGTCAATGAGATCCTATAAAGCACTTTAGGTGATGACAAATAGAAGCCAAGCTTTAGTCCCATGGGAAGAAAACTTCTCACACTCAGCCTTGTGTAATGATTCTTTAGTTCATTCATAATTCTCTTATCTCATTGAGCTCCTAGACCTGTAGCAATGACTGTAGCATCCCAGCTCTTGCTAGGAAATCAAGGGCTTCATAATTTAAAAACGTGTGCTTTTTTTCCCCCTTCATAGTTTAGCTAAGCATTTTTGGATTTAAAAGTGACTGAATTTGCTCTAGTTTTTATATAGTCTTGTAAAAGGTGGAGAAAAGCCTTAGTTTAAATACATGCCAGTGGATGAAGCGTTTATGTTAATTGTCCCTGCGGCAAAAGCAGACAGCTCTAAAGTCCCTGGAGAATGGCAGAGTCTGTTGATAATTGTGGTGTCCTGGGTTTATGCAGATTAGCTAAGAGAGTTTTTCTCCATTAGGACTGTGAATCCAAATAATGACATACATATGGAAAGATGTAACTTGTTCTGAATTGTTAGAGTTTTAACCTCCTGCGTGGCCCCTGGGGATAAACCCCTTCTGTACTGTACACTTGAGAGTGCCAAAAGCAGTTTAATTCAGGAAATTCACAACCGCCCACATTAAACTGGATCATTTCAAATGATCTCAGCATATGGAGCAACACTTTATAAGATTAGCCCATTCAGCTGTACTCATCACCACCCACATGCATAGTAATGATTACATACATATTAACTTTACCCAAAACATCAGTAATAGCCCATTATTTTTGACCTCAGATACGTGATCATTAGCAGCTGAAGGCTCCAACTTGATATTGTTATGCTAACTTTCCATTTAGATCTGACGTGCGCTTCCCTGATTTTAGTGGAATGAAACTAATCAGATATTCCGGAGGAGGTTTCCTGCTGCATGAACCCGCTGATTTCATCGGCAGATAAACTGCAAAAGCTGTATATCAGAAGAGTTTGGGCATCTTAATCACAGCCCCCTTCTGCTGCTTCCCACGGAGCGGGAATCTCCTACTGGAAATAACAGTCCAAAATAGATTTTTTTAAGTATTTTTAAAAGATTTTTTTAAATGCACATTTGAGTAAAACACCCTTATCTCTTTCTTAACAATGGGTAATAAGGATTTTAAGGAACTTGAAAAAAAAAAAAAAAACATGTTTTAATTGTGCAAATTAAAACAAGACACATCTATCTTGAGGTGTATGTCCGAGTGCTCTTTATGTTATCAGAGCTTCGGAGGCAATCTTTCTCAGCTGTGATGAAACAATGATATCAAGAGAACCGTTCATGTCTTCCTCAGGAGTTGTTTAGGGAAACTTGACTGGTGGTTCACCTCATGGAGTGACTGAGATACTACCTTGAGCAGAGAAAGGAGATTTTGCACAGTTCTGATGTTTGATGAATACAATATACCAGAGGTCACCCGAGATGCAAATGGGGTCATGAGAGTTTTATATGAACTGTGGCTGAATGGTCAAAAAAATAAGAGGCTAGTGCAGTCGTTTTGAATATGGTGCTTAAAATATGATGTTAAATGTAGGTTATAATGGATGTAAAGGTGACCTGGATGCAAAGACGAACTCCATGTGTCAAACACACAGCCTTAAAGCTGCAGTCGGTAACTTTTGACGCTCTAGCGGTTAATAAACAGAACTGCTTGCGTCTTGCGGAAGAACATTGTAGCCGGAACTACTTATCTCTGTTTATGTCAATGAAGAATCACAAAGGTGCTGGGTTACTCCGCCGTGGTACCACCGAAGCAATCTAAAATAGTCCGAATATAAACACTTATTATAGATGTACCCTAATGACTCAGGACAGGCTAAAAACACGGTTTGGAAAATGGATTCATGGTGTACTCGCTTATTATATACATTTTGTAAATCTTGAACACAAAAAAAAGTTACGGACCGCAGCTCTGATTGGTTGTTTCTTACCGGGAGTGGATGAATTTCTGCATATGGCAATAGGACCACTGGGAGGAGCCAGAGGAGCTTGATTTTTTCACGGATTATCTATCTCATATTCTACTGTCAGGACATAATGACAGGTTTCACAAATGCATTTTTACAAAAGTTACCTACTTCAGCTTTAAAGGTGCCATCTGTAATGTTTGGCAAAAAAAATCAAGTCATACTCCACATTCCATACCAGATGGGGGCAGTATGCCTCAATAAAGTGAATTGGTCTACTCTAGAGTAACAAACGAGAAACGGCATAGTCTCTATGCTCCGCCCCTACTTTCACAACAACACTACAGCCATAGCCGAAGCCTAACTGTGCGTTCAAAACTGGGCAAAAATCACTCTTGCCGCTCTGCTCAAGACGCTGCAGAAAGATTTGTGAGCGCTCAGACGCTCTAACGTAGATCGAATGCTTATTTTGTATTTAAAGCGGCCGCAAAGCAAACAAGCTTGTTGATCTCGTGCAGACTAACCACAAGGAGTTATAACCTCATTAAATATTGTTGTGATCCTTTACTTAAAATGAACAATCTCAGACACCTTGGTCCATGTATCACTTTTAATTTATTTTTTTATGTCCCTGTAGGCAAACAGGGACACATCATAGATTAATACAAACGCTAAACAGCAATAATCAACCTGTCCTTTATTCTGCTTGAGAACTAATGTGCCAACTCTCAAGCATTCACCGTGAGACACACGCAATTGACTCTTTTCACACGCTTTCACGCCACACATCAATTTTTTCAGTCAAAGAAAAACCACGAAGCAAAGAGGACACGGAGACCAACAGACTAGACAGAGCATGTTAGTTATGATACATAGGGCTGTGCAAAAAATCGAATGCGATTTTCATGCACCTCTAATCAGTAAAGACGCTCCTGTAATTAGAAGTATATCTCCAGCATGTGCATTCAGATCAGGGTTGCCAGGTTTTCACAACAAATCCTGCCCAGTTGCTTCTTAAAACTAGTCCAAAACTAGCCCAATCGCGTTTCCGGGAGGTTCCCCGATAAAAATTGCTTCCCGGGGTTAAAAAAAAATTTTTTGGGAAGGGTTTCCCTGGTAAAATTAGCATTTCAGGGGGTAAATATCACATTATTGGTATTGGGATTGCTTCAAACCGCGGACATGAAAAACAACCGCAGACTTGGCAACACTGGTTCAGGTGGAGAGGCAGTTACTGCACAGAGCCTTAGTCTACCGACAACTAACACAAAATCACTTTCAAAATCGACAAAGAATCGCTCCGTGTAGTAAATGCCAACCAGTGTTGCCAAGTCTGTGGTGGTTGTTTTTCATGTCCGCTGGTCACAGCGACCCCAATACAAATAACGTGATATTAAGCCCCTAAAATGCGAATTATACCAAGGCAACCCTGCTAAAAAAAACTATATTTTAACCCCAGGAAGCAATGTTTAATCGGGGAATCTTCTGGAAGCGAGATTGGGCTAGTTTTGAGAAGCAACTGGGAAGGATTTGTTGTGAAAACCTGGCAATCCTGATCTGAACACAGGAGCGTCTTTACTGATGAGATGTACATGAGTAAAGACATTCACAGCCCTATATAATAAAATGGGTAACGTTAAGTTATAGCTAGCTAATTATCAATTACAAAAACATTTCTATGTTATAACTTCCCGAAAACAAATACACAAACATATAAAACAAACTTCTAGCGAAATACTAACAGCATCTAACTTGCAAGTTCTGAGTCGAACCTCATTTCTTTCAGGTCCATCAGTTGTCTCCAGCGATTAAAAGCAGTGCCGATGTTTACTCTGGTATTCTTATCAGATGCCAAGGGCTTCAGCTATCCTTCTGCTCTCTTCTCTAAACTGAAATTAGTGGGCTGTACTTTCCACACGATTGACATCAGGTTCAGGTACGCCCTGCGAGTTATTCGTGTATTCGTTGCAGGTTGGCTGGTGGTTATGTCGCCCGCATACCGCCTCCCACGGCCGAAACTGGTATTACAACACCTGCCGGGCCGGGGCTAGTAATGCTAATGCTAATTAAGGTTGATATCTCTGCAGCACTATAACTTGACATTTTTTTAATGACATCATCGCCCTTATTTCTTCTCATTCTTTTGATGCGTGTAGGTCATGTTATGGATATTTTTACCTCAATTTCTGCATATGGCACCTTTAAAAGATTAATATGCAAATATGCAAGTGTCACTAACTGAGCGTCTTAAACTGCTGACACTTTCTGTATCTATTTTCACAGTTGTTTTCAGTGCTCTTGTTCAGTAAGTAATGAAGAAAAATCTAAATAGCAAAATGTGTTGTTTTTCTTAAGGATGCCACCACTTAGACATGTGTAGCTTAATTCTTTTAGACAGATGCAGTGTTAAGTCACAAAATGTTTCAGACATGTTTAAAAGGTTTGGCAGTATAGCTTCTGACACATCTACTTTTATATTTGCACTGTATACGTAATCCTGAAAAAGCACACAAGCACGTAGTCGCCTATGATGCATCATGAGTTTAAATCTATCTGATGTGTACAGAGATTCATATTATGCCTTTATTTGCACCATGCAACATCACGAAAGGAAGAATATCTTTTGAGGACTGTACATTTAAATGCTCATGAATAATTAATTGTTTACAAGGTAGATCATACCAAGCAGTCTGTTTCTCTGGCGATGGATGTTAAAAATCTAACTGTGTTGCCTTTGATAATTTGTTGACATGCCCCCGCTGTTGTTTCGAAAATAAAAATGACCTCACTGGAAAAGTGAAGGTCAGGCAGAGCTTAATGAAGGCCCTGTTGTCCTTTCCCATTGATTTCTCCGCTAGCTTGGCTACACACAGTCCAACTGGCTCAGAGTTGCCATAGTAAAGGTCTTTTGGCAGAGGATGTGTTTCCTGGATGGAGTGCCTTGTGGAATTTGTAAATATGCTGCACCTTCGAGCATTATTATCCCCCAACCCCCCAGTTCAGCAAGCCACACATCGGTATAAACTGGAGCCTTAAGCGTGGTCTCCATGATCCACATTTGATGTGCATTTTTCAGTGGATACGCAGATCAATATGACTAAAAATTGAAGCAGAACAAATAGTTTGGCTTATGCACTGACATTCACTGGTGTTATATGGGTGAATCTTTCTGCCGAATGACATTCTCAAGACATTTATGTTATAGGTGTCAGGTGACATTAATGTTAATCACGGTTTTCTGATCAAAACTGAGGCAGCTGACATTTAGATCAAAATACCATGTTGTATATGTCAAGGTGAGAATTAAACAGTTCATTGGCCGTTTTGGGTTGTAAAGCTCAAAAACAGGAGCGCACAACAATCGAGTGTGTTTGTGTTGGACACAAGGTTTAGCATGCAGAATTTGTATCCTTTCACAAGTGTCAGAGAAGCATTATATGGATCATATCTAATCTCAGAGGATTTTCACAGCCTTAGAGTGACTTATAACAAGATTTCCTGTGAAATCCAACTAGGAGAATGTCACATTTCTCTGTACACTGACCTCAACATGAAAATGGCACTTTACTTCCATGACCTAATACATTTTTTGGTGAAAGTTAGGTTTGTTCTGTGCTGTTGGTGCAGTTCTTTTCTCTCAGCTTGATTTAAGATGACAGCAAAGATCTCAGTGGCTCAGCAGACTTTCTTGAATTTGGAAAATGTGAGATTGCGTGCCACGGTAGGGTTGTCAAGGTAAGGTAACGGTCTTGGGTGTGTTGCGTGACAGCGAACAGTTGGAAAGATAATGAGACTGAAGTGCCTTGAACAGCTGTTGAGCACCCAGTTAAGGTTTAAATTAAATGCAAGGTGATTAATTTTTGAGGGTTATACTGGAGCATAATTGATTCAGGCTCATTAATGGGGCTCACAATTTTACTGTAGGTAAGTCAATTCAAACAGATGTTTTGTTCTTTTGTTTTCTCTTACAGGTTTTTATTTTATTTTATCTTATTATTATTTTTTTTTTTTACGTACACTTGCAGTATCGGAAAAATACATTAAGCATTACCTTTTTGAATTTAAAAGATCAAGGTAAATGTAACTTATTTTGTCTTATGTCTTAAAAATTGACACTAATATATATATATATATATATATATATATATATATATATATATATATATATAAATTAAATATAAGGTTTACCCAACATATATATTTTCAGATTTATCTAGATTTCTTTCTTGATGGCTTACATTATGCAAAATATTTTGTCATTTGAAGGTTTAAACAAAATATATTTTCAATTTGAAGAATATATTTTCTTTAAGTCATGCTTTTTGTAACACATGTAGCATATATTTAAAATGTATTATGGCCAAAAAGTAAAAATAAAATTAGGCAGTATAGTTTGTGAAGATGCTTGGACAGTTTGTGCTTGAATATTTGCATTGAACAACATCTTGGAGATTAACTGAGCTTACTCTGTGGCTTAGGAGCCTAGTGACAAACAACTATTCTCCTTGACAGACTGATCAAACAAGATTGGCAGAGCTTCCATCCGGAAGCCAATGCTTCTATTCACTGGCTCCCTGTAACAGTTTTGCGTATCAGAAGTGACGAAATCACAAAGGCTGAGGAGCTTTAATGAGCCAAAGTTCTTTGCTCATTGAGGTGGCAGCTTGTGTCAGAAATGAAGCTCATAATAGCATGCCAGTCCAAGCTCCACTGAAAATGTCCTACTGTTATGGTAATGGGTTACTGCTACCTCGTCAAACAGTTGGGGCCATTATGCTCAGTTATTTTTATCTTCCTTCTTTGTGTCGGTTTGAAATTATCTCTGAATGACCGCAACATTTAGCAGTTCAGTGTAGCATTTCCTCCTTTCAGATGTAAATTCCATTTTTACCTCAGAAAACTAATAATGCAATAATTTATTCCTTACCAGGCTGGAAGTGTTTTGTGCATTTTTTCTTTCTGTGCATTTTCAACTGTCTGTGGAGAATCTATTGAAACAGAGCTGTGGAAGCATCAAACACTTGAGTAAAGAAGTGAAGGAGGTAAGAGGGAAGGTAAAGTGGCATCACTGGTCATTCCAATAATTCAAATTGGGTTGTGCTTTTAAGGGCATCTCGACAAGAAAGCAGGAACACATCAGTGGACAGATGCCGCTTCTGGGTTCTGAAGTGGTCTCTGTTATGGTTTCTGCTGCTTGCAAAAGAAACTATTCTCAGGTAAAAGAGATTTTTTTAAATGCAAACCAAGTCAACTGCAAAGGTAAAAAATGCCTTCAGACTGGACTCAGGAGATCTTTTATCGGGAGACTTAACCAAACCTTTCCTCTCCTTGACTTTTTTACTTCCAGTTGAATTTGAATCAGGAGAGAGTTTTTATTTATTTATATATTTTTTTGTTTATTATTTTTTTACTAAGGCCAGTCACACTAGCTAAAAACTCTGGCTTGAAATCCGTTTCAATAACCACTCATCCAAAAATATAGACACGTCTTTTTTAAAGCCACTACAACAATCAAATCACCATCACTATTCATTCAGAGCAGCAGAATTGCAGTTGCTTTTGTTAGTAAGAATGAAGGACAGAGGGCAGCCATCATCATATTCCCTGTAATTGCTTTTTGACTGATGTGCAGCTGCCATTGAATTGAATCATGCCAGATTACCAGCCGAGTTTCAGGGCCACTGTGGCTCTAAAGAAAGTGAATCAATTGTAGGAGAGCCCAGGTCTCGAACAATTTGCCAGATCCATCCTTTCCCATAGAACTAATCTTCAGTCATGCTAGAGAGAAATGCATCCTGCCTTTCATCGGAAGATGTGCAAAAACTTTTTTTGGATATTCAAATTATGTAGGATGAACACGTTTATCTGAATCATTTATTCAGATTTATGTCATTTCAAACCTGTTTGACTTTATTTTGAAGGAAGCTGTGTTCCAAACAACATTAAACCCATTTGATTTTCACTGTTTGGACATAAAACGACACTGCCACTTTTTAAAGAATCTTCTGCGTTCCACAAAAAAAGAAGAAAAAAAAGAATGTCATGCAGGCTTGCAATGACACGAAGGTGAGTAAATGCACTTAGATAATGAATAAAATGGTCATCTTCTTTAAAAGAAAAGCATTCCAATATAGATCTTAGATTTAGTATGACCAGAACTGTAACAAGGGAGTATTCCTTGGCATTTACTGTACAGTAGCAGTGAGCTTCAGTTGTAGTATGTGGAGATTTATTCTATATATAAGTTTCAAAATCGACCACGATCAAAGCATTACCCAAAGAGGTGTAGTGAGAAGCACTGTTCATATACAGTAGGTTGTGGCCTAATTTTGAGGCCTGCAGCTTGAAAGAGACAGAGACTGAGAAATACAGAGACCAGGAGCAAGATGAAACCGTTTGACATTTATAATTCTGTCCCTTGATAGTGAATTTGCTTGGCGGGGGTTGTGTGCGTGTGTGTGTGTGTTTGTGTGTGAGAGAGTGTGAAGTAATGTGGAGGTATTGGTGGGGCATAGCAAGGACAGAGAGCAGTGGTGCATAGAATTATCACTTGCAGTCCTGCCTCAACATTTTGGATCATAATCATTTTGATATGTTCATAAATCATGTAGCTTGGGAAATCAGGAATTTAGAAGTGAAATGTGTGGCCCAGTTCTGAGTGATGTGATTCTCACAGCTGCTTCTTTTCTTGTAAATATTGTTGGATATAACTGTGAGGCTTTTGTACTAACAAAAGAGAATGGGAAAAGTTATCCTGTGATGTTTCTGCAACTGAATTTGCCTTTAATACTGATTATTCTTGCCTGGCTGTACAGTGAAATTAATTGTCATCATATTCATGTCACTGATGAATCATTGTGAGTTAATGCATTTCACATGTACTTATTGTACTAATCCTTATATTGATTACATAATCATGTAATTTAGACATTTAATTACTGTACTGCGCCTCATTCCATACTCCATCTCTGTCTCCACCCCACTTTCTCATTAGAGCCCATTTTCTGTGACGTTGGAGAGTTACTATGCGGTGACCAGCTGACCTGTGTGTCCGAGAGCTGGCTTTGTGATGGGGAACCAGACTGTCCAGATGGTTCTGATGAGGTTCTGGACAAATGTAAGTAACCATTACATCAACCCACAATGCCAGAAAACATCTCTGCATTCCCATATCTCCATGCACCAAAAAAATCAGCATCAACCTGCACCATTGTTCCTCACCTTGTTTAATTTCAGATAGCACTTTACATACAAAGTGTGGGGAATTATATTAATGAAAAGATCAATCAGTTAAAGGTAAATCTGTGTGCACAGTTGCTTAGATGCAGGACATTTTTAGACACACTTAATTTATTGCATATTCCAGGCACAGTGGGTCAACAATTCTCACCACTGGTATTCTATTATCATTTAGATTAATCATGTTCACTCGGTTTTATTTATAATTCCATAGAATGGATTCTAGGCATATTTATCATGGGAATTTTGAAAAGCTCATTACCATAGATTATGTATTGATAGGCAATGCATTTCAAACAGCTTTCCACAACAAAATGTGCAGTGGAATTTAATGTGTTTGTAAGCCAACACAGACTACTATCGCATGAATGTACTAACAACACTCCACTGGCATGGGTAAATGTATTCATGTGTTTGTGCATGTTGAGCACCCTACGGTTACTGTGTTCCTTACGATAGGGGAGTAAAATCAGTGAATAAGCTGTGCTGCCCCTTTAATCTAGGAAGCTGTGCACAATTTTTTATCATGTAATGTGTATATCTATGTATTTAGACAGGTCTGAAGGATGCACATAAAAAAGTAAAAAAAATATTTTATGTCAAATCTAAATTATCCAGGTCTAAAATTTATATTTTTGCCAACATTAAACCATGCTACAAACATGTACATAGTTCGGCTAAACATTATCTTAAGTAAAAAGTGACAAAGCTTACTCCACTCTTTGCTCTAACTGCTTTAATTTATCCTCACTTTTTTATTTTATATTTATTAATTTTGACTCTTCATAGAGAAAGGACTACAGGTCCCACTTTATATTGGGTGGCCTTAACTACTATGTACTTACATAAAAAAATAAGTACAATGTACTTATTGTGTTCATATTGTATTGTAAAACACTTTTGCTGCTATTGAGGTGGGATGGGGTAAGATTAGGGAGAGGGTTGGAGGTATGTGTAAGTTTAAGGGTGGGTTAAGGTGTAAAGTATGGGTCAACAATGTAATTATAAATGTAATTACAGAAATTAAATACAGATGTAATTACATGTAGTTTTTTTTATATATATATAAGTACAATGTAAAAACATGTATGTACACAATAAGTACATTGTACCAAATTATTAATTAAAATGTAAGTACATAGTAGTTAAGGCCACTTAATATAAAGTGGGTCCGGACTACATTTGCCGCGTTTCCACCGAAATTACCCGGAACATTTGTACCAGGAACTTTTTTTACCAGGAACTTTTTTCCCCCCAGACCTGTTGCTTTCTGCATTTCCACCGCGGTGTGAAGTACCGGGTAGATTAGGCAAATAGACTGGTGACGTAGGTCTGCACGCGTTTCTCAATACAAAGTACCGCTGATAAAAAAAAAAAAAAAAAAGTACGCTGATTTTGGACGTGCATCATCGGTAGTTAGTTCAGACTTTATGCATTCGTCTTGGGAGTGTGATGTCCTTGACTGCACAAGTCAGGTAAATCTATAAACAGCAGCGTACTTGATAACTTCAGTCAGCTCGTCTTGGCTACTGCAATTTTCCCCTCAATATATTTACAATAAAACGAAATAGGATATAAAATACCACTGCCTCCTTTCGTTTTCATTTAAGCATAATAACAGCTGCAGAAATGTACTTAGTTCAGGGATATGTGTATATGCAGCCAACCAATGCTGCGTGAACTCAACCAATCAGCGTGTTTAGCGCCAAAGTCCCGCCCCCGAAAGTTCCGGAACTTTGAAAAAGTACCACCTCGCCAGCAGGGACTTTCTGAGGGGCATTTTTTTACCCGGAACTTTATTTAGTTCCTAGTTCCTGCGGTGGAAACACACCAAGTACCAGGCCAGAGTCCCTAGTTCCTAGGTAAAGTTCCTGCGGTGGAAACAAGGCTATTTATTTAAAGTCATTGAGCTGGACACTGCACTGGCATCCTTATTCACTGGTTATTACTCATACCAATCTTCAAAATAATTGAAATGTATTGCTTCAAAGTTGATGAACACTGTTGTACTTGCCAAGTACATCTCTGCCTAATGTAACACACACATTGGGACTGTTTATATTATACTATGTCACTTGTAATATTCGTCAAGTAAGACTTGCTTGAGAACACCTTAAATGACTACTAGTTCTCATGTAAGTGAATCTAACGATAGAGTGATACTGCAGAAGCTGTCTCCATTTGCTTCATATTATTAGGTTCAACTCTTAATCCTCTTAGATTTATAATAAGATTCACCTGGAGTGTTTTTAATTTCTGAGCCTATAGCTGCTACTTGATAGAGATTCACTTCTGAGTGCAGTTAAAGAGTTTATTATGAACAAACAAACAAATAAACAACACAAGAGTCAAGACATCATGAGTGCAATATCCAAAACAGTGGTAGGAAAATTAGACAACAACAGGAAACAAATGGACTCGAACAACACAATGATCGGAAAAAGACAGCGCAAACATGGTGACAGTACACACACACACACACACACACACACACACAAAGCAGAATTTTTTGCATCAATACTTCATTGTCACATGATCCTTGAGAAATCATTCTAATATTATGATTTGTTGCTAAAAAAAACATTTATTTTCTTTATTATTATTATTATTATTATTATTATTATTATTATTATTATTATTATTATTATGAAAATTTAATTTCTATAATTTCTTAACCCCCTACGACCCACTAAAACAAACAAACGAACAAACAAACAATCAAACAAACAAATAAATGTGAGCTGTTGTGAGGTAAGCAAAGCGTATTCCTCTCAGTACATCTTCTGAGGTAAATACAGGCTTATTCCTCCGCATCTTCTTTCAAAAATGAAAAGTGAAAAAAAAAGTGAAGTGAAGTGAAGTGAAAGTGACATTCAGCCAAGTATGGTCACCCATACTCAGAATTTGTACTCTGCATTTAACCCATCCGAAATGCACACACACAGAGCAGTGAACACACACACACACACTGTGAGCACACACCCGGAGCAGTGGGCAGCCATTTATGCTGCGGCGCTCGGGGAGCAGTTGGGGGTTCAATGCCTTGCTCAAGGGCGCCTAAGTCATGGTATTGAAGGTGGAGAGAGAGCTCTTCATGCACTAGCCCCACCCACAATTCCGTCCGGCCCGAGACTAGAGCTCACAACCCTTCGATTGGGAGTCCAATCCTCTAACCATTAGGCCACGACTTCCCTATCAGAGATTAACACGTTGCTGCTTTGTTTATGGTGATGTAGGTGTTTATTGTACATGTTGTGCGACTTACATGTAGATTTGTAATATTAATAGCGCGAAAACTGCGTTGGCATGATCTAATTAGAGATAATAAGAACAGAGGGGAAAAACTGGATCTGTCATTGGTTTCATATGGATTACTTTATCACAGAAGAGTAGAGATGCCAAGCTTTCTTTATATATATTTCTCCTGTATGTGTGTAAATTATTTGTTGAGTTTCAGTTAATTTTAGTGACACGTTTCTGAAAGCAGCTTGCGGGGACAGTGAGGACTGAGAGCGCACCCTGTTTATTTTCTTTATTTTACAAAAGCACATTGCTTTGTTGTTATAATGACTATATACAAATAAAAGTAGACCCTTTGCAGTTTCAAACGATACCTTATTCTTTACTTAAGAGTAATTGTTATTTTAGTGGTCAACAATAAAATATAAGACAATCCGCACCGGTGCGGGCTTCCACTCCAAGGGGTTAAGACTTTGGTTTTCATCAATATAGTTATTGTTTTTGCTGTTCCAGGGGATCAGAAGTCACTGGCGGATGTCCACATGTTTTTTTGTTGAAGAAATTGTAGAGGATGTGTCATCTATAACAAAAAGGTGGCCAAAAATTTAAGATTGAGTGAATATTTGAATTAAATGTTTAGCCTGTAAGTGTAACAGCAGCAATTACCCTTTGGCTCCCTTTGCAGGTATTTGTAATAACATGTTATGTACATAAATTTAGTATAAGCCTAATATATATTTTTACCCTCTGATGTCTAGGGTTTTTTGAAAACAATAGATTGATTTAAATTTTCTAAGACCCTAAAAAGTAAAAGTCATATGTGAGTAGGCATCAACTATCATGAATATTATTGTGATTTATACGTGATAAGGCAAGGACCCACGTAATGAGCTGCATAATAAGCCTTTCAGTCAGCTGTGTCACTGCGAGGGAAGTGTTGCAAGAATGAATGTAAGGACAAAATAAATGTATATAAATTTATGTTTTTAGTATATTTTGAATATATTTAATTAACCCACAGAATAATTTGAGATTCACTCTCGAGTGCAGTTAAACAGTTTATTAGGAACAATCAAAGCTGACTTTCAAAATTGATTTTTTATAATCAGTACTCCAGTCACACAATCCTTCAGAAATCTGTCTAATATTCAGATCTTTTACTCTAAGAGCTGAGAATATTTTTTTCATTTTTTTTTTTATATAAATTGAAAGTACAGCATTGTAACATTTATCGTATTAATTGTTTTTATTTATCATCATGTGTGTGCTAAATAAATGTTTTAATTTCTATATATACTGACTCCAAGCTTTTGAATGGTATAGTGTATATGGACACACTTGGAGTAAGACTGGAGTAATGATGCTGAAAATGTAGCTTTGATCACAGGAATAAATTAAATTGTAAAATATATTCAAATAGAAAGCAGTTATTTTAAATAGTAAAAAAATAAATAATTACTGGTATATTATTATTATGGAAAAAATATAAATGAACATCCCATAACTAGCATTTCCAAAGTGTATATTGTTTATGTGCTCTCAAATAAACTAATTGATAAACTACATTATTAACATTATTGTGATGGTCACTGATACTAGTAATACAGTAGAACATTTAGATTATGTGAATGAAACTTCATAATGTTTCACTTGATTATACATTTAGTCAGGAAAAAGTCCTATTAGTAAAACGTGTACACGTTATGTGAAACCTAATACAAGTATATTAATAATAATAATAAAAAAGACTTACCCATGTTTATGATCTCTGCAGGATTAAGCACTTCATTCATTCTTTTTTCTGAGCAAATCCAAAACTCAAATCCTGAGGTAATCCTCAGCGCATCTTCTTGGGGTGAATTATGTCTTATTCCTCTCAGCGCAAAGCAAACAGTAAAATAAAATAAAAAAAAAACCTGAAGAGCAGCCACACTGCTTTGTTTTCTGTGGTAAGGGCGAATATAACCCATGTGTTTCAAGTGTAACATTGTAATTTCAATAGCGAGTTCAGGGAGTGGGCGTGGTCGCATTAGATATAATGAAGGGAGACGTGAAAGACTGGACATCGCGTTGTTTTCATATGGATTATTTTATCACAGAATATTAAAAGTAGACATGTCAAGCTTTCTATAGATATATCTCTCATGTCTCTTCGTTGAGTATTAACTGAGTTACAGTTAATTTTAATGATGCTTTTCTAAATTAAGATCACTACAGACCAAGGCTGCAGACACCTTGTTTTCTTTATTTTATAAACGCACAAAGTTTTGATGTTATTATATGTGTTTGCAAATAAAAGTAAACCCTTTGCACATTCAGTTAATGCATTGCTCTGTACGATCAAAACTGAAAGTGTAATTTAAGTGCTTTTCAGGGATATCAGGAAAAAGTGCCTCATAACACATATATGCAGGGATCGACTCCAGAGGGTTAACCAATCATTATTGCTTCATTGTTTTTAAATAATGCATTTTAAGTTTTTAGTTTTTACAACAAAAATGAAAAATATTACAGTATAATACTTCTTTGTAAATTATTATTTAAGGTAACAAAAGCATGGTTAATTTGCAGTTAACATGGCTACAAGAACGCTGATTTTTGGTGTAATTCTTGGTAAAACCATTGCTAATTTTTGTAAGGGAGCCTGAAAAGTCAGAGAGAATATTAGATGCTTGGTGGTGGTGAAAAAATAAAATAAAAAAATCACAGGAATGTGCCTGAAAGTGATACACAGGCCTTGTTTTTACCTAATGATTTACAATTTATTTTAATAAATATAAATAAATAAAAAATGTATAAAGGCGTGTATTGTAGCTGACACCTAAATGAAAACATTACAATTGTTTTATGACTGCAAGTCTTTCTCCTCAAATACTATTGAGCTTCAGATTTGCCTTTGAGCCCATTCAGTTGTAAAAAAGTAGCACAATTTACATATGATTTACAGTTTATTTTAATGAATATCAAAAATGTGCAAGGTTTGCATTATAGCTGACACCTAGATGAACGATTACAGTTGTTTTTATGACTGTGTCATTCATAAAATGCTATTGACTTTAGAAAAGTGTATGCTAATATTGCATGTAACTTTATAGATGGTCCCTAAATTGGCGAATATCGATCGTCAACGTCAAGCGAACTTCATGCGTGTTTTTTTGTTGTTTACTTTCTTTTCTCTGTGACAGATTGCTGATGTCTTTTAACCATGCATAGATGTCCATCCATCAGTTATGAAAATTCAGCTGCAAACGTGAGGTGCGAACATTTGTGAGCGCGGTTGGGGGAAGGTTTTGGGAAGGCAACTGGGATGGTGCCACCCTGGGAGTTGGTGCCCTACACAAACCACGTACCCTGCGTATAGGGAGCGGCGGTACTGCATATTCCTAGCGTTGGTGTGACCAAGTTCTGCCACCACAGAGAAGTGTAATCACTCCATTATCAGGGCCTCCAGGGAAGGGCAGCTGCACATTTTCATTGCCACATGGCCAGCAGGATCCTGGGTAGGCTACCCATCCAGCTTCCCTGTGGGACCAGCATGACATATTGGGTTATCAGGGGAGCTGGGGGACAGCCCACTTTACTGTAATGAAGAAAAACATATTGTGATGACAGTCTTGGAGCTTTCCAAATACATCATGCTATTTCTTGTATCGGTCAGTGGAGTATGACCTCAGTTTTTTGACATGAGTTATGAGTAGAATGACCTTACAGCTAAGATTATCTCTGAATTGCTAAAGAGAACTGCAGGAAAATGTAAAGCTGAATGAGGAATGGCTTCTTTGGGTTTAAATAAAACAAATGGAGTTAATTGGTATTAACTAAAGTTCGGGGCAGGGGCACGCCCAAACAATCACCTGACTTCTAAGAACCTCCATATATACCGGGCCACGTCACACCGCACTGCTAGTCTCGTTCTCTCGAACCCACCCTTCCCTCCCTTATCATCCATTTAGTCAACCTTCTCCCACATTATATCTCTATTAGGTTGTATCGGGGGGGTCCTCATGGTATGGCCTAAATATATGCTAGAGACGGTACACCCACCCTGAGTCTCTCTGAGCCCTCAATTCAAGACGCCCTGATCAACCTGACCATCATCCCATTCCCTCGACCCCTTCATCCTCTTTCTACTCTTCCCCAGTTCCTTAGTTTGTGGTCCTAGCTTGTGAATATGGGTCATTTCAGTGCTCTTCACTCTGTTCCATAGGTTCCTGCTTTTTATTTTGAGCGTAATGTTCTTTATCAGGAAATACATGCTTGAGTGAAAAATTGCTGCTCTTTTTCTTTTCTTTTTTTCCCCTCCCTTGAAGTTTGAATTGAACAGAAAGGATGAGATAGATTGATTTTTGTTTTGTTCTCATTTTTGTTCTTGGCAAAACATTAACTCGCAACACCCAGAAGGTGATGCAGGCGGTGAGCCACAAGGTGAGCACATGATGTTCTAGCTTTTGAAGAGATGACAGCTGTTTTCTTTAGACATCTGTCAAGTTAATTGTACGTTACTGGCCCTTAAACCCTTCTTTGATTAAATATATGTTATATTACCTGGATTACACATGAAGCTGTACATGAAGTTTTATTTACTCAGGACACAAGAAAATACCTTTTTTATATATATATAAATTTTCGTGTCTTTCTCCCTCACTTCCTTCTTCCTTCTTCTTTTTTTTTCTTCTTCTTTTGATTTATTTATTTTTCTATTTTGTACAGAGCCCCACACATGGAATGTTCCTTATTGTTTGATCTCACTTATAAAAGGCCGGCAAAGGCCGCTGTGAAAATAAATCTACATTGTTAATCCATTCGACCTTTCATTTAAAATATTACCAAAAATCTAGACTTTCATTGAAATAAAGTAATTAAAAGTGGGGGGAAATCTCATTGTTAAATAAATGTTTTCTCTAGTTCACGTTGCCCACAATTATTGGCAACCAATTATTGCAACATCCTTTTTCCAAGATACTGTAACAGCTCTGAGTTTTCTCCTATAATGCTTGAAGAGTTAGGAAAACATCTAATAAGAGATGGTATCTGATTGAATACTTTATGCCATGTATCTGAACATGACACCAGGACTTCCAGGAGTAAAACAGGCCCAACAACATTAAATATCCAGCAGTATATTTAACCCTGGTAATGGGGTTTTTTTTTTTATACCCCGGTTTGTACTAAACCCATCAGGTGGGTCAGCTACTTAAAAGCTCCTTTTTTTTTTTTTTTTTTTCTGACCATAGAAGCCAGTGACATTTGAAGTTCCAATCGTGTCTGACAACTGAATATGATGGAGTTTGTTTTTGGATGAGCAATGATATTTTTTCTTGAACAACATGTGCTGATGGCTATTTATTTATTTTTAGGCTTTCTGACCCCAATACTCAACTAATCACTGCAATTTTGTCTTTAGCCACTCAAACTCTCCTCCTCACTGTGCATTAGGACGATATAGACACATGTCCTCTTCCAGATTTTTAACATATTTAGTTGATTATTGATTTTAACATATTTTGATGATTATCGCCCTGATGGTGGAAACGGGGATTTTCAATGTTTACAGCTACTTTTTTATTTTGTGAAGCTCAACAATCTTGTTATGCACATCAGAAATATATTCTTTGGTTTTACTTCTTGTGATGGATGATTAAGGGGTATTTGGCTTTCGTGTTCCTCATATTTATAATTCTGTGGAACAGGAAGCCATGGCTGGAAAATATTATGCTCCTAGTCACCCTGGGGTGCTAAAACATGTGAATATCAATGGTAATATACTTCAGAGATATTTAACTCAAAATAATTTCTAGGGGTGCCAATAATTGTGGCCAACATGCATTGGAAAAAAGCATTATTTCATCATGAGATTTTCTCCCCACTTACAATTGTTTTACTTTAATAATACATAATTATTTAGTGTTATTTTATTTTTTAGTTTTGTAAATGAAAGATCAAAAGGATAAACAATGCAGATTTATTTTCTCAGCCACATTTGCTCATATTTACCAAGGGTGCCAATAATAGTGGAGGGCATTGTAAAAAATGACAAGCAATGTATCAATAATATGTATATACAGGCAAAGATAATATATAAGCATACAGACAAGTAACAGTAGTTTAGATTTAATAATTCAATCAGTACTAACAGCCTTGTACACATAGCATAACATACTCAAACTGATAGAGCAGAAACAACAAGTAAAATTAATGTTGACAGTGTTGACTCTCTATTAAACACTTATTTAAGTGAAACATAAAAGAGCCATAATAATTTAAATTTAACATTAAGTTGGGATATAGTTCCACTCATGAGAAGCTTAATGTTACTTGTGCATTAATGATGATTATAAATGTCATACAATATTTACACAAATAAATATTGTACAATATGCAGTTATTTTATGCTTTTATTAAACTGCAACATTCAGTTTTTATACTGTATTTAACAGGATCCATCTGCTCCATCTTTCTGTCCACTGAGTATCCATGGCTTAAAAACAGTTGACCCCAAAACAAAAGAGCATACCTCAGAGTATAACAGCATTGGACTTGGGTTGCTTGGAATTAATAGGTGGTCTTGCAAAAATAGCTTGGCTGTGACTTTCCATCTAAGATGCATAGAAATGTGTATGGATTTTATGAGCACTCCTCTAAGGGCAGTTATATGGCCCCTCTCATACTGAAATAAATGGAGAGTAAATGTGCCTATTCCCCCAGAGAACTGACACCTGCAGAAAGGAGGTTTGAGAGGTAATGTAGCATAGCATCTTGTTATTGAGCTGAGGGAATGGCATTCTGCATTATGCAATATTTACCTCAATGGCCGCCTCTAAGCACAGAATGAAATGCTAACTAAATGCTAGACTGTGCAGGGGACATTTATGAGATCATCAGATGACATTTAACTTGATTAACATCTTTTGAACTCTGTGTTTTATGAGTATATGTACACTGCCGTCCAAAGGCAAAGTGCAGTAAATACACATCTGGTCAAAATTGAGTTAAGTCCTAAAATGGGCTTTGTGACATCTGTTCTGTCTTGTGACAAAGTCTCCTGGTTGAATTTTGTCCCATTGCAGAGAAACAAGGTTGTCAAAATTGCAGTAACTACAAAATCCAAACTAATACTAATGCAAACCATAGTGAAGTGACTGCATTCTGGCGTTGTTTTCCCGCTAGACACCACAGATACAGAGCAGTCTGCCTTGAAATCCCATGGCCAAATTATGGTTTAACTTGTGTTTAAACGCAAATATCCAAAGACGGGTAAGGAAGATAGCAAAATATTAAGTAAGTGTATTTATTTCTTGTCTCATTAGTGTTTAGCGCAGTTGTCGTTGCTAGGAAACACTGGTTTGTTTACTGTGTTGAGACGTGCTGCGTTTGGTCTCGTACTCTATCGCATACGTTGTCAGTGTTGTGCGCTTGCTTAGACCTTTGTTGTGATAAACAGTAAAGTACGTTCAGCTGAATTCAATTTCCATTTTGTCGGGTTTAAAAAAGATTAGTATACCGCGGCAGCCCTCCAGTTAAGCCCTCCTTGTGGGAAGATCCTTTTCCTTTTACTTGTTTCATTTCTGTTTCAGTTGTTTTGTTTTTTTTTGTTTATAACCAAATCTTACTATGTGTTTCCAGATCCCTACTATCATTACCACTCGTAAACCATGCAACACACAATGTAGACAGCGCAATCTTAACAACCTGCATACTTTGCCTATGTCTGCTAATACACTACTTTCTTTTCCTATTGGTCTCTGTAATTGCCAGTCTGCTGTAAACAAAACCGATTTCATTACTTCTATTATTAGTCATTCAAAGCTTAATCTCATGGCCCTAACAGAGACCTGGATCAAACCAGAGGACACTGCTACACCTGCAGCACTCTCCAATAATTTCTCATTTTCCCACTCTCCCCGTTTGACCGGAAGAGATGGAGGTACTGGTCTGCTCATCTCTAATGATTGGAAATTTAATCCTTTACCATCTTTGGGTATCAACAGCTCCTTTGAATCTCATTCAGTTACTGTAACCTACCCTTTTAAAATTCATTTTTTAGTTGTCTATCGACCCCCAGGACCACTGGGTAACTTTTTTGGATGAATTAGATGTGTTGCTCTCAACCTTTTCTGAGGATGGTACTCCCCTAGTTATGCTTGGAGATTTCAACATTCATCTAGATAAACCTCTGTTTGCCGATTTCCACACTCTGCTTGCCTCTTTTGATCTCAACCGAGTGTCAACTACTGCTACTCACAAAACAGGATACCAACTGGACCTTATTTATACACGAAACTGTTCTACTGATCATGTTCTGGTTACTCCACTGCACACGTCGGATCACTTCCTCCTAACTCTTAACCTCAACATGATCCCTGACACATCACTTACCCCTCCACATGCCATCTTTCGACGTAACCTACGCACACTTTCACCCTCCCGGCTATCTGCAATGGTTTCATCTTCACTTCCTTCCCCTAAACTGTTTGCATCTTTGGATGCTAACAGTGCTACTGACACTATCTGCTCCACTCTTACATCTTGTTTAGACACTGTTTGCCCCCTATCTTCCAGGCCAGCCCGTAACACCCCTTCTGCCCCTTGGTTATCTGATGTTCTACGCGAACACCGTTCTAAGCTTAGAGCTTCTGAAAGGGTGTGGCGCAAGTCCAAAAATACTACTGATCTTATTGTGTATCAGTCACTCCTATCTTCTTTCTCTGCTAATGTCTCCTCTGCTAAAAGGACATATTACCAAGACAAAATTAACAATTCATCTAACTCTCGTATGCTTTTTAAAACATTTCACTTCTTTGTCCTCCTCCTCCTCCTCCTGCTTCATCTCTAATATCTGCTTTGCAACGTTTTTCATTAATAAAATTAAACATATTAGTGCACAATTTTCCACACCACAGTCAGTCAAGCTCATATCACCAGCAAACTAACACTCATTTACATCCTTCTCTTCACTCTCTGAGGTAGAAGTGTCAAAACTCATCCTTTCTAATCACCCTACAACTTGCCCGCTTGATCCAATTCCATCTCATCTCCTTCAAGCCATTTCTCCTGAAGTTGTACCTGCACTCACTCACATCATCAACAATTGCCTCCACACTGGTGTTTTTCCCTCATCATTTAGACAGGCACGTATAACTCCACTACTTAAGAAACCCAACCTCAACCTATCTCTTTTAGAGAACTACAGACCAGTTACCCTTCTTCCTTTTATTGCAAAAACACTTGAACGAGCTGTGTTCAAACAAGTCTCTACATTTCTCACACTCAACAATCTCCTTGACAGCAACCAATCTGGCTTCAGAAGTGGACATTCAACTGAGACGGCCTTGCTCTCAGTTGTTGAAGCTCTAAGACTGGCAAGAGCAGAATCCAAATCTTCAGTACTTATCCTGCTTGATCTGTCCGCTGCTTTTGACATGGTTAACTACCAGATCCTCCTATCAACGCTACTGGCAAAAGGCATCTCAGGAACAACACTTCAATGGTTTGAGTCTTACCTATCAGATAGGTCCTTCAAAGTATCTTGGAGAGGTGAGGTGTCCAAGTCTCAGCATCTAACTACTGGGGTGCCTCAGGGCTCAGTTCTTGGACCACTTCTCTTCTCTGTCTACATGGCATAATTTGTCAGGATCTTGGCAAGGAGGAACTCAAGTGCAGACAGGGAATCACAAAACAAGGGGTTTATTTACAAAAAGGGGAAAATAAAAACCCACGAGGGGGAAAACAAGGGCTAGGGTAAGGACTAAATAACCAAACAAGACAGGGCTGACCAGATAAAGACACTAAACACTAACTATAAACAAACACTCACGGTATACAGGATACAATCACAGTCACCAGTGTGGAACACATCTGAGAAGCACATAAGTAACACACAATGAACCGACGCAAGACAGAGCACACTAGGAGATCTAAATAGGGGGAACAATTAAGACACGACAGGTGACACAGATAGGGCAATCATGACACGACTAGGATAACAAGGGGGGCGGGGCAAGGGAACGAGACAACACAAGCACATGGCCCAAAGACAAGGCCATGCGCTTGTACACAAAACAAGGGTCTGTCATGATCCTGCCTCAAGACTAGGAAAAATCAAGGACACGAGGGCAGGATCATGACAGAACCCCTCCCTTAAGGAGCGGCTTCCAGACGCTCCTCAAGGGAACATCAAACACGGGACATGACTGACATGACAGACTGGGACACAGACACAAACCAACAAGACATGACTAATAATAACAAAGGCAAACATGAAAACACAATGGCAGGGTTAGGGTGACATAACAAAAAAAACAGACAGGGAAGGGGAGGGGGCGGGACCACAAAGTTTATGGGGGACAGACCAGGGCGGGAGGGTGGGGTAGGAATCTTAGGAGGACAGGACAAAGGCTGACGACGGGGGGTACGGGCAGGTCTGGGTGGTGAGGGGCGGGGAGGGGTCTCGGGACAACTGACCGGGGACATGACGGGAGCAGACAAGGGACGCGGGGCAACACTTACGGGACGCGGGGCAAGACTTACGGGACGCGGGGAGACGACATCTACTGGACACGAGGGGACAACATCTACTGGACACGGGGGGACAACAGGACACGGGGCCACATCAACGGGACACGGGGCCACATCAACGGGACACGGGGAGACAACGGCTGGACACTTAGGACTTCTGGGGACAGGGTCAGGGGACAAGACAGGACTGACGGGGATTTCTAAAATTTGGACAAGACGGGACAAATAATCAGAAAATGCTTTAGCAGCTAGGACAATTGGCATCTCCTTATGAGATGAGACCGACTGTACAAGAGTCTTTGCTGCAGAGTCGGCCGCGGCTCTCTCCTCCGCTCTCACGACTGCCGACTTGAATACGGCTTTCTTCTTTGCCGCCTCGGGCACGCCAGCGCTCACCGCTGCTGGCTCGGGCACGTTCACCGCCGCTGGCTCGGGCACGCCCACCGCTGCTGGCTCGGGCACGCCAGCGCTCTCCGCTGCTGGCTCGGGCACGCTCACCGCTGCTGGCTCGGGCTTGCCAGCGCTCACCGCTGCTGGCTCGGGCACGCTCACCGCTGCTGGCTCGGGCACGCTCACCGCTGCTGGCTCGGGCACGCCAGCGCTCACCGCTGCTGGCACGGGCACGCCAGCGCTCACCGCTGCTGGCACGGGCACGCCAGCGCTCACCGCTGCTGGCACGGGCACGCCAGCGCTCACCGCTGCTGGCACGGGAGGAGACAGGGTCACAGGACCGGCAGGCCCCTTCTTCCTCCTCTTCCTCCTCGGGCGCGGTGCAGAGGCTACAGCTGGGTCAGAGGCGGGTTGGGGGAGGTTGGTCTCGGGCAGGGCAGCCTCGGACGCCGAAGACTCTGAAGCTGACTCCCATGAAAGCCGTCTCCCTCGCTTGTTGGGGAGACTTAAGGTAGTGGGAGGTGCCTCAGGATCTTGGGAGGGACCTAACTGATCCCCCAGGGTTGCCACGGCCAGGACACGACCCTCCGGGATCGCCGGCAGCTGGGTAGGTGGGGGGGACCTCTGTGGCTCCTCCTGGGAGATGCTCTCCCACAGCCGGGCATAATTCCGAAGGATCCACTCCCCCTCGGGCGAGTATGGGAGGGTGACCCCCTTCCTGTCGGTGGGGGACGACATCCAACATTGTCGACGGAACTCCAACAAGTGTTGGAGCTCGGGGGACCTCCTGCCTGCTGAGTTCCTTTTTGGTCGGTTCATTCTGTCAGGATCTTGGCAAGGAGGAACTCAAGTGCAGACAGGGAATCACAAAACAAGGGGTTTATTTACAAAAAGGGGAAAATAAAAACCCACGAGGGGGAAAACAAGGGCTAGGGTAAGGACTAAATAACCAAACAAGACAGGGCTGACCAGATAAAGACACTAAACACTAACTATAAACAAACACTCACGGTATACAGGATACAATCACAGTCACCAGTGTGGAACACATCTGAGAAGCACATAAGTAACACACAATGAACCGACGCAAGACAGAGCACACTAGGAGATCTAAATAGGGGGAACAATTAAGACACGACAGGTGACACAGATAGGGCAATCATGACACGACTAGGATAACAAGGGGGGCGGGGCAAGGGAACGAGACAACACAAGCACATGGCCCAAAGACAAGGCCATGCGCTTGTACACAAAACAAGGGTCTGTCATGATCCTGCCTCAAGACTAGGAAAAATCAAGGACACGAGGGCAGGATCATGACATAATTAGGTTCTGTCATTCAGAAACATGGCTTTTCATACCACTGCTATGCTGATGACACTCAACTCTACCTCTCATTCCATCCTGATGATCCGACGGTAGCTATTCGCATCTCAGCTTGTCTAACTGACATTTCTTCCTGGATGATGGACCATCACCTTCAACTCAACCTTGCCAAGACAGAACTGCTTGTGATTCCAGCAAACCCATCGTTCCATCACAATGTCACGATCAAGTTAGGCACATCAACCATAACTCCTTCAAAAACAGCTAGAAACCTTGGAGTTATGATTGATGATCAGCTGACTTTCTCAGACCACATTGCTAAAATGTCCGATCCTGCAGATTTGCTTTATTCAACATCAAGAAGATCAAGCCCTTTCTTTCGGAACATGCTGCACAACTCCTTGTTCAAGCTCTTGTTCTGTCCAGGCTGGACTATTGCAATGCCCTCTTGGCAGGTCTTCCAGCCAATTCTATCAAACCTTTACAGTTAATTCAGAACGTGGCAGCAAGATTAATTTTTAATGAGCCAAAAAGAATACACGTCACACCTCTGTTTATCAATTTGCACTGGCTTCCAATAGCTGCTCGCATAAAATTCAAGGCATTGATGTTTGCCTACAAATCTACCACTGGCTCTGCACCCATTTACCTAAATTCGTTACTTCAGACTTATGTGCCCTCTAGAAGCTTGCGTTCTTGAAGTGAATGTCGCTTGATTGTTCCATCCCAAAGAAGCACAAAGTCACTTTTACGGACTTTTAAATTAAATGTTCCCTTCTGGTGGAATGAACTCCCCAACTCAATCCGAGCAGCTGAGTCCTTAGCCATCTTCAAGAATCGGCTTAAAACACATCTCTTCCATCTTCATTTGACCCTCTAACTTTAACACTCACTATTCTAATTCTATTCTTTAAAAAATCTAACTACCTTTCTAATCTTTTTGTATTCTATTTTCTTTTCATTTATTATGCAATTGTATATGTATGTGTGTGTGTATGTGTAAAGACCTCTAACTAGCTTGCTCTATTCTTTTATTTTTTTTTTATTCTATCTGTTTTCTTTTTATTTATTATATTAGTTAAAATCCCATGCTACGTGTACTGTGTTAACCTAACTGAGACTTGTTATTGCACTTATATAGCATTGCTCTTTTTGATGTTTTTGATTGCTTCCACTGTCTTCATCTGTAAGTCACTTTGGATAAAAGCATCTGCTTAATGAATAAATGAATAAATGTATAAATATTAACTCCTAGCAAGGCAAATTACAGCTTTAGAATCAGTTAACATTACCTAGCCATTCACTCGCAAATTAAACAGCCTACCTGCATTGCTTCATATCCACCAACATAATAATGATCTGACATTATAATCGCATTGATGTTTGTTGATTTGGACATGTCTCCGCATTCCAGGCAGCTAATCCAATTGTAATAACAGGGGTTTTCCTTCAAAAGTTAGCTGGTTCCAGTAAAGTTATATAATTCATCAGAGCATTCTGTATGAAAGTTATACAGAACACAGTCTGTCCCCTATTCACAGTCATCTGCCATTTGATATGACTACCAGACCATGAAAATAACAAATTCTTAACTGATAAGTAATTTTGTTTGCACAAATCACCGTTTCCTTTGTTAACACATTCGAGGAAGGATTGCAGACTGCAGACATAGACGTGGTACGGTACAAATATTTTGAGCATCCCTTATTCTGTCCCTTATTTTCCTATAAAAAATCACAATTATCCCTTATTTTCCTTTATGACATCCCTAGTTATATTGTTAGAAAAAGTTTAAGGCACCATTTAGGGGTAAATAAGTTACATTGGGTGCGCATTTTAGCTTTTGTACCTTAAATTGTCCCATTTACAGCTTTGTACCCTTTATCTTTCTGTGTGATGGGCAATGTTTTTAGTAGAGTTTGATGCAATTATGAGCACAAACTGCTGTAATTTTTTTTTTTTCTGTTTTGTCTCACAACATTAAGACGAAAGCCAAATCAAAGCAGGTTATAAAAGTGACATCGTTTTTTAAATGGTGCTTTCTCATTTCATTCTCTCAGTTGTTATATACAGTTACAGCCCACAGTGCCCTCAACTAATATCGGCACCCTTGATAAATAAGAAAAAAGATGGCTGTGAAAATAAATCTGTATTGTTTATCTTTTTGATCTTCATTAAAAAAAGTCACAACATTCTAACTTTTCATGGAAGTACACCAGCTGAAATTGAGGGGAAACCACTGATCTATAATATAGAACTGGATTGCTCATGACGTCATTAAAGTGAAGCCGCTGCGCCGCCATATTGGTAATCCATAGTGTGCAAAAACATTCCATTGAATTAATAGGAATTTGTATGATTTTAATGAGAAAACATCACCTAACAAGTCAGTGTTTATAAATATGAAGTATCACTGTACATTATTACAATGCTAACACCCTAGGCATGTAAACGATTATTTTTTAAATGTCGGGAATTTCCCCTACTTATTAAAAAGCTACATTCATTACAGTAGTGAGCATCATGAACATGATAAACATCAGAGGGGCACGACCTCAACACATATAACAAACTACAAAGTGTTCGTTCTGAAATCTGAATTTATTCAGAGAAATAACTGACTATATACAGTACAGATTTAAGAAATAAATACAAAGCTTTATTTCCCAGATAGTAAATTATTATTTTTTATTTCATTATAGAGAAATATTAACAACATAACTGTATAATTCATTATAATATATTAAAATCCATTTCTGATACTATGTTCGTTTAATAATTCCCGAATAATTTTGTTCATAAAGAAATAAGCCATTTTTGTGTTTGATCAGTTACCTGTGTCGTCAGTGCGCAGTAGACACACCCAGCTACACGATTTAAATATATCGCTTTTCCTGTCCCAAAAGACCGTAAACACTGAAGATAACATCTGAAGTAAACATTACTTCATTACACATGACATAAAAACGAGTCCCGTTTGACTGATCAGCTTCAAATCGAGTTATTTTAGGACAGCGGTTTGAATGTAACTCAATGGTGCTCTCTGCTGGTAGGGATTAGTAAGATGGCGGCTCGAACACTTCCGGTGGCTTCACTGCCTGTTGGCAGTTTAGAACGCGATGAGCGATCCAGTTATATATATAGATCAGTGGGGGAAACTCAAATTATGAAATAATAGCATGCTCTCTCGAGAAGCGCTGTGATCCACACACCTTTCATCTGATGGGGGCATAACTTAGCGATCAGCTTTTTGCACAAATAATTATTTCCTTTTTTTTCTTCTTCTTCAACACTTTTCATATATGTGTGTGTGTTTTGAGGAGAATGTGGCAGTATCTGCATGATTACCATCTATATGACTGATAATCAGTGTGTGATAGACAGCTATCATTGTGAATGCGTTCTATATGAATAGAGTGTGATCATTGAATATACGGCGCATCTGTATGATTGCCATCTGTATTAAGGCCATCAGCATGTCATTATCGACTGTTTGAGTGTCTATCATTGTAAATGCTGTATTTCTATCAATCTCATGATGTACTAATTGGCATAGGCCTATAGTTAATTCATATAATTTTTTAATATATCATATAATAATATAATTCTTATTATTACTCAAATTATTTTTAATGTATTTTTCTAGTGCTCAAATAAATCATTTATCCAATGTTGAAGATTCTGCCTATAATTTTATAATGGTTGCACTTTATTTTACAGTACGTGTACTAACATGTACTTATAGTGTACTTACAGTGTATTTATCTAAGAAAGTTCTGGTAACACAAGGTAACTACATGGGGTAGGGTTAGGTTTAGGGGTAGGTTCAGGGTTAGTACCTAGTTATTACATAGCTATTGTAATTACTATAACAAGTACATGGTATGTACATGAGGAACAGGACTGTAAAATAAAGTGCTACCTTTATAACTATGCAGTGGTATGTTTAAGTACTAAAATAGTAAGTGAAACCCTTACATTTTTTGGTAAATATATTGTCTATCTAGACATAGTCTTAGAAAAATGGTTGCAGGAATCTAATTTTTCATGGTATCTTCTTCAGATTTGAAATAGAAACTCATGAGACATGTGACTTTCAACCCATTCATTCTCTGGATTACTCCAGGAATGATGTCATGTATTTTTATATGAAAAAAACCCGGTGTGCTAAAAAAAAAATGTTTCCAGGGCTCTTCAGTGTCTAAAACTTTTTATCTTTTTCAGCATTATCAATGGGTTCTTCTTTCCAAAGACACCAAAATTGTGTGTGTAGCACACTGAAGTCAGGAACTATTAAAATGTTAAGTTAGGAAGGTAATTTTCAGTTGTGAGTCCCATAATGGGAGTTCTGGTTAACAGGTTAAAAGGTTTGTTCATCCAAAAATGAAAATTAGCTTGTGTTTTACTCACACCTCGAGGCATTATGTGTATATGACTTTCTTCTTTCAGAGGAATTGATTCGGAGTTTAATAAAAAGTTGTCCTGGCTATTCCAAGCTCTATGATTGCAAGGGGTGAGTGTTTTAGTTAAACACAGTCCACAAGTCGTCAAATAAAGCATGCACATCCATAATCAAACATACAGCACATGGATCCGTTGGATAAATAAAGGCCTCCAGTAGTGAATCCATGCATTTTTGTAAGAAAAATATCCAGATTTTAAACATAATAAACACTTTTTTCTAGATTCCTTGATCTGACATACATGGAGGCCGGTCCAGCGGAATATTTGATGACTTGTGGACTGTTCAACTGCATCACCCGCTGACTGCAATAATAGAGCTTGGAATAGCCGGGACGACATATTCAGCCCTGCACCGCATGACTGATATTGCTTGCTGTGTCCTGTGTAGCTTTTGAACTGGGATTGATTGCGTTACACATCTGAAGCGCATGCGTGCTAGAGTGGCAAAGATAAGGGCAAACATAATTTAAATAATAATATTGCATTTAGTTTTGAGTAGTATGAGGCTTCAAAGCATTTTAGATTGTTTCTTTTTTTGTCTACGTTCATAGAGGGAGAGGTGGGCATGCACCGGTGGCTAGTCTGTGCAAAAGATCCAACAAATTGGTTGTTTACAGTGTTTCAATGACGATTACAAAGAACAGGTTTCTTCAAATCCAACACTGGAGAGGTCATTGTCCTGCAGAGTTTAGCTCCAACCCTGATAAAAAACTCAGTTGCCTGTAGCTTTATAGTACCTCTGAAAACCTTTACAAATAATTTGCATATTTTAGTTTTTTGTTCAATTGTAAATAATTTATTTACATCATTAAGAGATTTGCACAAGAGTTAACTAAACTATGCAAACATTAAACTTTGATAAAATTGTCTTGCTTTGATCTACATTGTGCTCCATTAACTCTGCTAAAAATTAAACTATTAAATCTGCTATAAAATGTAATTGTATAAAAACTAAAAATAAAATATATAAAAACTAAATAAAAATGTGTTTACAAAATAAAAACTAAACTAAAACTAACAATTAATGAAAATAACTAAAACTAAACTGAAATGATAGGAAATTTGAAAACGATATTAATTTTTCTATTAATGTTTCTCATTTTGCGCTGCTGCCGTCTGTGGATTAAAAAATAATGCACTGAAAGACAGGGAGGAGCCAAAAGAAGTCTGCCGCTGATTTCATATGAAATTTAAAGAGGACTGAGGCGAACACAAATTTGTGTACAGTTCATGGAACTATAGGGACTAGCCCTCCTAAGAATGGCCTAGCGACGCCTATGACTCCAGACATCCAGGGGGTTTGGTATGTAAGTAGGGAGCTTTGGAGATGATCCTTTTAATTTAGTGGGAGCCTGTGTGCTGTAAGAGCCAAGCTGATTCACTTCCTGTGGATGATGCCATCTGCTTGGGAGCAGCAAACAAACAGACAGACCAAACAAAGGCAAAGCTTTCTTCACTGTCAGTGCGTGAAGCATGCAGAGTTGGGTGCAGCTCAAATAAGGTTGAGACTTAATTTTATTTTCTAAATTAAGACTGTAAATGAGATGCGAAGGTTTTTCCTTTTGCATATGTATGCAGTTTTTTTATTATTATATATGTTTTGATTGTCTGGGTAAAATATTTGTATTATTTTAATGTGTGTGAGTAAGTAAGTAAGTACATAAATATGTAGATATTATTAGGTAGTTGTCTTTTACCATAATGCCACAATTAACTGAACCTGTCTTTATTTGAATGACTAATTGATTATTTATTTATTTATTTATTTATTGAACCAAGTGAGCAAATTGGCAGTTAATTAAGATGTATTTTATGTCGTTCTAGTTACAATATTTTAAGTAAAACATTTTCTTGGAACTATTATTTATTTGTTAATTAATTTATAGTTTGCCTTTCCATCCTGTTACCTATAACTAAAAAAACACCTTGAATGACATCATCCTATAGGAAGTAAAATATATATTTTTTTTATTAATGTTTTTTTATAATGTATTTTGTCATACCATCTTTTGGAATTCACAATGTTTCTTGGCAGATATCGTACCTCCATAGTTAGAGATTCTTTTTCTATTCATGACAGATCTTTTGAGTTCCACTGCTGTCTTCTTTCTTTCACTCCTCCGCTTTTTTTTTTTTTTTAGTTAGGGACAAAATCACTAGCTTGTCACCAGCAGCCTGTGAAAAGAGCATATTTCAACACCTTGACAGTTTCGCTGTCACGATACCTCTGGATGACATCAAACTACTAAAGCCTACATTAGTCCCCTGCTGTTATTGAAGAGAACTCTGTTGGTATATGTTAAGCGTAGAGGCAGGAGTGCAAACAGATGGTTTTCATTCAGTAGAGAAGTTGTCTACTAAACAATTGAATACAGTATATAATGCAAAAGTCGGTAAATACTGTACATAATGCATGTATGAAAACCTTTGTAATATAATCACATTGTAAATTGTCATTTGTTTTAGAGAACATTTCTTGTTGATAAAAATCTGCAAATGTCATAGTGTACTGTACTCACTGCCTAACCTACAATATATAAATTTATATATATTTATATATATATATATATATATATATATATTTTTTTTTTTTTTTCTGTGGAAGACAAAAGATTTGAAGGATCTTTCATTGTATGGACATTTTAAAACACAAACAACATCTTTAGATGGCATTAAATTCTAGGCAGTTCAATTGGACAACAGTCGTATTGTATTCAGTGACAGTCACCAAAAAGCATGCATTTCATCATTCATTCAGTGGTTTGGTTGACCAACATCCCTTGAAGGCAAGACGACATAACAGCATGCTGGAAAGCACAAACAGTAGCCTATTTTCTCTAAAGGACAGGATGTGAATCTTTACAATTATTAATATCACAGAATTGTTTCTTCAATGTGGATGCTGTCTACTGTGACTTTGGACAGTAGTAGACGGCATCCTACTATGCTGTGTGGAGCTTGAAACTGCTTTCTCCTGTGATTTTCATCAAGTTGGGACCAAGCCAAGGGTTATTCTTTGTTCATGAGTACAGTACATTTATTTCCAGAGTAATGGACTGTCAGATAAAAAAAATCATCTTCCTTTGCAAATAATTGTTTGTATGAATGTGTTGGTTTTTTATTTAATTTCATTTATTTATTTTGGCTCTGCATGTTTCTCCAAAGAAGCTATGCATTATTTATATGAATGGCATTTATACTAAGGTGTTTTCCCTGGAATGGAGCCTGTACGAAGATCTACATAACAACAGACATCAAAAGATTGTGGAATATAAATTGAATGCTTTACTATAAATGCTTTACTATGAATCCAAGCACAAAGCCATCTGAATGCATCAGGTGTTTGAAAGGGACTGAATAGTACTGTTTAAAAATGCATGGAAGTGTGAATGTGCCGATTCTCCTACAGGGGCTTGGGGGTGATGTATGGACATTTTATTGAGCAGTGAGTGGTTTTGAATGTGATGTATTAACAGGCGGTGCATTGGAAGGCATAGCCCGGCGGAGGAAGTGATGGCTCCATTTCATAGGATGTTGATTACATTACTTCGTGATGATGAATTAGTTTAATTAAATCCAACCAATGATTTACAGAGGATACATGCCAATATGCAGTGAGAAACAATGGGATGTGTGCATGTTGCCCTGTGGACTTTCTTATTGAACTTTCTTTTAAGGGATGGCAGAGAAGCTGAAGATTGCAGGTTTGATCCCCCACTTGGAGCCGCTATCTTGTCTGTTGTGCCATTCTATGGCATTCACTAAACAATTCTGTTACTGGTACTTTAAATCATTTATTTGATGAGTACAAATTATATATACTTGTTGATTTTAAGTAATTTTAATCTTTTCCAATTTTATGAAGCTATTATTTATTCTTAAATCCCAAGAATCAATTAGTAGTTCCAGTTTTCAGTTAATGAACGTAAATTACATATTCTCCAATCCAATAAAGTGCAAAGTCTAATATTTCAAATTCAAATTTTATTCGAATTTTCAAACAATAAATAACATTTTGTCGAGTGTCAAATGAAAGACTGCTGTAGCGACTCAGCTTAAGAGAAGCAGGAAGTGCACGTGAACTAATCACCTCCTCCACTTTAATACAAGTTATAGCACAAAATAAACATGAATGAAAATCTGAAGGTATGTTAAAAGAAATAGTACAACTTACCGAAATCTATGAAAAAAATATGTCACGTAAAGTTCTATTTACCTCATAAATAAACATATTTGGTGACCATAAACTCATTAGACAGCTAAAAAAAAAAAAAAAACTTCATAACACATTTTTGCAGCATTAATTAAGATATTTTACTTTACTGGTGAGACAAATTGCCATGTTGAATTGGAACCTAATTGAACTGCAAGCTTGTGTATCAAAATTGTATCGAATCAGTAAATATGTGTCAATACCCAGCCCAAATATAATTTATATAAAAATTATATATATATATATATATATATATATATATATATATATATATATATATATATATATCTTTTTGTTATGTTTATCTCCATAGGGCTTAATTAGGTTGTAAGCTGTGCCATTAAAACACATCCTCATCTAAAATTACTGGCTAGTCTTTAAAATTCAATAAATCCAAGTTTTTTTTTTCATTAGAGCTCCATATAGTATATAAACATGGGAGAGAGGCATGTTGAGATAACAGAAGTGGACAGTTTGACTTGGAGCTAATCTCTTTGACATTTGAAGATAAACCCAGGTTGACATTGGAACGAATGCCACTGTCTCTCTGACCCAACTTTAGGAACACAAAGTACAACTCTGTATCCCATGTAAATGGCAGATATATCTTCTGAGAGGAAAGTTAGGAGGGAAATTACAATGCTTCTCTCTTAGGATAGTGAAAAATACACAATGCCACAGCACCTACACCATCTTGACAGATTGCTGTACTGTTGCCAAGAGCATCCACAAGCGACTGATAGCTAAAAGAGCTAATAAACAGCAAGAAGGAATTCTAGTGACATTTGTACGTAACCACGAGGGTTGTGGCTGCTCTGTCAAAGGTGTTCAGTTTTCAGAGTACTTCAATCCTTGTTTATACAGGTGAGTTTAGACTAGGTTTGTGTATCCTGAAGGAAATAACCACTGTTTACAAAGCAGAAAAATATTATTGAGTTTTAGGTTTTCAGCTTTGATTGTGTGTAAATGAAAGCCACACTAACAACACGTCATGTTTTCTTACTTTAAGAAATGCCTTTGAGACTCTTATTTTAAAATGTCTGCAGAAGAAAGAAAGTCGTACAGGTTTGGAAAAACATGAGGGTGAGTAACTGATGATTGAATTGAGGTTGAGCTACCCTTGTGGATTTTTAGTACAAAACAACATAGAGTTCATCTGTACGTATTACTACTCAGGAAATGGAGAGAGAGATATGCTCACCAGTCATAGTGCACCACCTGCGTGAGTACTTCATGAAAATAATCTGTTTGTAATCGGATAGACATCTCAATCAGACTGAAAAACCTTCATGTAAATACGTTAATCGATCCGATTGAACCTGATCAGAATTAAATTTCTATTGGATTGAAGGGGGTGATTTATTTATTTTCTAATAGATTGATAGTGGATGTGAACACTCAATCGGATTGAACCCCAAAACCGAAGGGACTGCGCATGTGCAATGATGCAGAAATAGCATAATGAATAAAGTGTTGTATAAATCCATGTCCTGTCATAATAAAACTCCCCTTTCACCCTGAAACTGTGAAGTGGCGCAGGACAACCTTCTCACCCACAGGCATGAAGCGTGGGGAGTGGCATTTTTACTGAATGTATGAGCAGCATGGCACAGCGGTTTTTATGTATAATTATCCATAAAGGGATAAATATTAATTATGTTGTTAAAAACAAATAGAGAAGCCATTTAGGAGAGTGGTTATTATGTGCAAACAGTGAGAAACTATATTTGTGCAGTGTGCACCTCAAAAAAATCAATTCCGATGTGAAGCTTGTGACATTTTAATGCACATCAACCCGATCACTTTCTTTAGTGTTCATGTGAACACTACATTCAGATTCATCAATTGGAATGAATTCTGTCCAACTGAACCAAAAATTGTGCATGTAAACGTAGCCAGTGAAGAAATTGAGGGTCAGTGTGGAATAAAGGCAGCTGAATATAAAGTACATTACATACATAATAAATTCAGCTAAGATTTCTTACCGGGCAAAAAAAAGGTGTGTGTGTGTTTCTTATCTTAGCTGTAAGGGTACCAGCAAGTTTGTTTGATTTTCTTATTTTCATCCAAGCTTTGAAGAGATATAAGTTCCTTGAAATCAAAGTGTTGCCACAAAAAATATTAGCCTTATTTGCACATATAAGAAAAATGCATAGGTGATTGTGCTCTTGTGCAGTATGATGATTAAATAACCATATTGAGGCCTCATTTTCTGAGAACCCCATATGAAGCCCCATGACCTCTTTCTTCTCTAAAATAGACAGCATGTAAACCATGGACTGAGCCATGTCTTTAAGGAATAACCATTGTAGAGTTGTCTTTTGGCTTATGTTTTTATTGGACCTGAGGCTTTTCTTTGGCTCTGAGAGATTCTGGTGAAAGTAGAGCTCAGAAGGCATTCCCAGGGACCTCATGTACTGCAAACAGTTTGCTTTCCTGTCCAAGGTTAGTTAGACTTTTCTTTCTCGAAAACCAGTACATAGAACATTTCAAATGTGACTGACCTAGAGCAAAGGAGGGAAAATAAATACTGTGTCTGACTGTATGTGTAGGAAAGAGATAGAAAAGTGATTGCAGAAAGGAGGATAAAGGAAGACACTCTTGCAATAAACAAGAAATGACTTTAGGAGCGTTTAAAATGTGGGAGTTTGATATACAGTGTCCGCAGTGTTATACAAACATTTATACACTGGCTAAGCCATACACATAATCATGAAAAATAATAACTGGTTTACTTAAGAATAGTGGAGAGTCGGGTGATTTGTGGTAGTGGGTATCCCTCTTAATCTACGCATCATTGTTGTGACCTTAGAAATGGACTGCCCATTCACCGTCCAGACATTCTGAATAGTTTATTTTATACATATATTATATATACAGTATACTTTTTATGTAAATCACATGTTGATTAATTATTTGATTTGATTAATTGTTAATGCTAATTTGAAATAATATAATTATTATTACAATTATTTTCAGGTGTTCTAATCACATTAGTTTTTACTGTGATTTCAAAATTGATGGTGAGAATGAAATTTCACAGGTTTTGGTATCGGCTACTGAAATGTTGGCATTGTGTCAATCCTTGCCATGAAATTCTTTTAATCATTTTCCTCAAAGAATTCATTATTTTAGATTCCTTGATTAAAGTCAGAATGGATGATTTCATATGAAAGCCTTTCGTTACACATTAAGTAGATGGATTAGCAACTCCCAGCTGATTCTTTCACATTGAGAAAAGAGGGTAAATATCACCATGGCTTTTTAATTAAAAGCAAAATGTGAGTGACAGGGAAAGGGTTTATTTTGGCAGTGGACACTACATTTTTAAAGTGACACTACAGCCATTTCAGCAAATTAATGAAAAGGCCAAAATGCTGTTCAGTTGTGGAGGCCCTACTTTGTATGGAGCAGGAGTGTAGTCTCCATCTGTATGCTTATTGTTGAGTCCAAATCATTTGATTTCCTGAGACTCCTGTTTTTTTGGGGGGAACTAATTAAGGCTCGTATTTACATTTCATCATGGAGGCCTTTTACCACCAGACTCAGACAGCTGGCATCACAGAAGACCTTGAACTGTAATGAATTTTAGTGAGACAATGTGTGCATTTGTAAGAAAATGTAAAATCATTTTATATATATATATATATATATATATTAAAAGTTTTAGTTCAATTACATCAACTTTAGGATAGCTCCTCTTTACCACCAGAGGTTGAATAAAACTTAGATGCATTATTCATTATGCACTGTCCTGTGGAGTTGGTCATTTGTTTTATTTGTTTCGTAGAGTGAAACCTATGACAAATCTCATGCCAATTAAATAAATAGCTGGAAGAAGGTTCAGATTTATTCTCTCCAAATGCTCCTGTTTGTTGATCTGTTTTAAATTAGATACACAGAACATTGTGCTATGTACACTTTTAAAGTAATAGTTTACCCAAAAATGAAAATTTGCTCAAAGTTTACTTACCTTCAGACGATCAAGATGTAGATGAGTTTGACAGAACAAAACAGAACAGATCTGGAGAAATTTATCATTACATAAATTTCTCTCCAATGGATCCTCAATGGAGTGAGTGGGTGCCGTCATAATAAGATTTTAGTTCGCCATTTGACATCTTGTAAAGTGAAAAGCTGCATATTTGTATTAAATTCTGAATTAATATGTTTTTAACTTCAAACAGTTGCTACTGGCTAAAATACGAGTCATCTATGCACAATATAGATCAATATTGAAACAGTCATCTTGAGTGAATCAGGTGAGAAATAAGCACATATCAAACACTGTTCTAAAAACAGTTTTAAAATGTGAGAGGACAACAGGAGATGTTATTATGGATTATGGAATTTTTTTTTTTTTTTTTTTTTTTGCTTGAAGTAATGGTTAGTTAATAGTTAATTAGGTTAGTGAGGTTAGGTCATAGTTAATGATGGATTTTTTTTTTTCTTCATAAAAACACGTAGCTTTTCTTTTTACAAGACATGTAAGATAAAATGTCAAAGAGACATAAATGTGCAAAGCGAATTCACTATAGACTATTATACAAGGGTTTTTTTTTTTTTTTTTTTTTTTGGACAGTTCTCCTACATGTACTTTAAGTATGATAAGCATGTGTTTTCCGCCTCCACTTTCATGAGTTTTCTCATGATGGAAGATGTTTCACCATGAGTGCTATCTGGCTTCTAAATTGGTACAGGGTGAAAATAATTTCCTATCATCCCTCAACTGCAGAGACACCATCTGTGTTATCCAGCACGGTGCATCTGAAACTCCTGAATATTCATCTCTCCCTCTCATCTGATTAGATTAATCCCCAATCAGTTTGTGAGTGGAATGATTCTGTATTTGACAATGTGGTTTTATTAAGATAATCACAGTTTGTCACAGCCCCTCACTCCACTGCGTTAACAGAGCAATACATGTGACATGGGCCCCTCAATTGTTTTGTTGTTGTATTTACTCATGAATAATGGAAAAGTGCCTCATGAATGCATGATTAGAGAGATGTTGGCAAGTGTATCTATACAGTTTTAATTGAAAATTAGCATGGGTATTAATCAACCTATATTGGGCCTCAAAATCCCTCTGTCACTGTACAATTTGTACGTATTTGTTTGTATGTATGGCCAAGGATTGAAACAAATGACATTTTAATTGAAATGCCTGTCCTGTATCTTCTCCTCCAGAACTCTGAAGAAAAGCCACAAGGTTGTGAGGTTGATTAGCCTGCCTTTTGGACTCACGTTTGAAATATGAGTATGCAAAGTTCAGGTCACTTACATTTGACTTTGCCTAATTTAGAATATCCTTGGGGGAAAAGGTGGTCAAAAAAAAAAAAAAAACCTTTCGGCACATTTCCATAGCTGAGAAAAAGGGAAACGTCTGTGAGAACAATGAGATACTTTTGTGAAATGTGACAAGCATAAATGGTTTGGCAGATAAATCATGTGCTTGTTATATATTAAGGGATGACATTCCCCCATTAAATGACCCACTTATTTATAGTGTCATTTTATCTTATGAAGTCTAAATGAAAACTGATGAATAACCCTGCCTCTTTTAGAGTATGTTTTCAGTGGGATCAGAGCTCGGAGGAAACTGGGACTCTGAAGATTTGTAAGAGGTCCAGTCACATGAGCTATAACTCTCATGCTAAGTAGCTGTGTTGCAGTTATGGTAATTGATACCAGTGTAGTCAAGGTGCAATGTGACATATTCACAGTGTGCGAGATGGAAGTCTAGGTTTCACTTAGACATATTTTATGCGTTTGTGTGGCTGCTCAAGCAGATGGGGGTCACCTATGTGCCTCATGAATCTTTAAACAGCTGCTTTGGTGCAGCCATGTCAATAGATATCTCTGAAGCTTTGGCTCCGTCTCTCTCTTTCATTCTCTCTTTCTCTTGCTCTTTTTCTCTCACACACAGAGTGATTCAGAATAGCATAGCAGCATAGCCTACATGCGAACGTCTGCTTACTGTACAGAGTAATGCCTTCAAGTAAACACATTTGCATTTGTGGCTGCGTTTACAGACTGTTGATATATTTATTTATTTATTTTTTGTTAATGGAGGAGAGGGCTACTTACAGCAATGCTATCATTTACCGCATGAAATCTGTTTTATTGAATTCATTGTTTATCTAATTCATTGTGCTGTCTTTGCAGATTTTTGAATAATGTTGTTTCTACAGGGTTTTTGTCTATGGCTGCATATTGATTCTAATCAGTGTATAATATTTGTTTATTTTATTATGTAAATGTTATTATTATTATTGTTATTATTATTTGGTCTTATATATTCATAACTTAGCTTATAGAAAGTATGTTTAAAATGGTTCTGCAAACTTATTGCATTGTGTGTATGTATTCTGCATTTATTTGATCAAATACAGTAAAAACAGTAATATTGAGAAATATTACCATTTAATTTAATTTACCATTAAAGTTTCCTACTTTCATATATTTGACAGTGTAATTTAAGTATGCGATGCAATGCTGAATTTTCAGCAGCCTTTACTTCAATCTTCAGTGTCACATGATCCTTCAGAAATCATTCCAATGTGCTGATTTGGTGCTCAAGTAACATTTTTATTATTATCATCAATGTTGCGAATGGTGGTTTTTTCAGGATTCCTTGATGAATAGAAAGTTCAAGAGAACAACATTTTTCCGAAATACAAATCTTTTGTAACTTCATATTTGTTGTCGCTTTTGATCAATTTAATCTGCCCTTTAGATTAGTAATAATTAGGTATAGTGTTAAATAGTAATTTTTACTTTGTTAATATTTCTACTTTGAAACAAATGCCAATTTCCTTAAATGGTTTCTGCAACCTTATTGCATTGCAGAACTTTACTTTTACAATAAGTGATGTATTGGCTTTAAGTTGCTAATTAAATTAGCATTCATTAGGATAGGAAAGAGGAAGGATGAATTGTAAATGAGAAACCTGTAATCATTCTATTAGCATTTCTCTTAAAGAACCACTGACAGGAAATGGTGCTGAAGGAAAGTTTTTGTTGCAAAAATGAAATCGCTCTGGGGCTGGCAGTGCATTTTAAGCTAAATTCAATCAGCTGGATTGTTTCCCATTTTCATTAGCATCCCTCAAAGCTTAGCGAATTAAAGCAAGTGACAGTTGTCTGAACCACATAGATTTGCATAAAACTGTCTTAGCAGTTATTACTGACAATATAGTGAAACTGTGTGGATGATATGTTTTTGCCAAATTCACACCAGACGTGTAAACCATCATTCTTTCCTGTTCTTTAGGTAAGGTGGAGGTTATAGTCAGATGTCCTCTCAATCACATACAGTGTATCGGGACGAGAAAGTGCATTCACTTCGACAAGCTCTGTAATGGGGCAAAAGACTGTGAGGATGGTTTTGACGAAGGAGTCCACTGTCGAGGTGAGTAGACTAAATTATAATGTCTTTGCAAGATATTAGCTATGCAGATGTTTATTTTGATCTGTCAATATCAATAAGCTCACTATTAGGACAAAAACAGCATTTATAATGATAGCCTAATGCTGCATAGCTTTACACAAATTGGCTTTACATTAATGGAAGGTAAGCAGGTGTATGACGCCGCAGGTGTAATGTTGGACACAATCAACTCTTGTTCACAATCATTCAAGCCACAAAAACAAGCAGGTGGATCCACCTGGACTCTGTGATATGACAATACTGACTCAGCAGTTGGCATTGGGTGGATGCCTGTTAGTAGAGGCGGCACACCTCAGGCTGGCAAAGAAGTGCGACCTTTGGTAAACTGGAAGAGTATGGCACCCAGCTGGGCAGTGCCAGGAGCATCTGATCCTGCCCTTTGATCCAGAGCCTGTCTGAAAACAGGCCAGTGACCCATATAAACAACACCAGATTATAATGTCAGGTGGATTGCAGGGGTTTCCTGCAGGGTTGGAGCAACAACACATTTTTCTAGACTTGAGAGACTGGTGGAAGAATAATAATTAATTTTGAAGTGCCTGAGAAATGTGACTCATGTACGTGTTGTTAGGTTTGAATAGACAGTTGTATCCGAAAAGTATTTATTAACTTATTAACTTATTTATTTATTTATTTAAGGAGCCGGTCTCTGCCATGGAATAATAAACATAATTTTTAAAAGTAGATTTTTTAATTTGTTTTACGATTCAGACTTTTTTTTCTTGCTGCTCTTCATCTCTTGCAGTTCTTCATCTCACAGATTTGTGTTTAAATGTCACAAATCTGGGATTATATGTTGAAAAATTCAGAATTGTGTCTACATGACAATATTGCCCTTTGCCACTATATTAGCTCATTCCTTATGAGCCAATCCTCACTTTTCAGGTTTATCTGCCCTAAAGCAAAGGCTAACCTCCAAACATCTTTCTCTGACAGAAGAACCATTCACCTTCCAGTGCAAGGAAAGATATTGGTCTATTTCCGTGGGCAGAAAGATAAAAGTTTTGACTTGATGTATTGCAGATAAAGAAGGAGGTGCTAAGAGCCTGAAGTGATGTATCACAGAAAGTTATCATTGGGTGTTAGGAAGCATTAAGAGACATTATGTTCATTGTTCTCCTCCTCCATTTGTTTGTTTTTAGATACAGCTAATTAAGCAACGAGTGCCTGGGGCAATAAATCGTTTTTTTCATTCCACTCTTGCTCAGTTTGCACACTTTTTAGTTGCAGTTTACTTCACTGCAGTCATAGAGTAAATGTTTTTCAAATGTCTTTGTTCTATTTAGTTTTACACCTTTAATTTGATGTTTTTTCAACTTGTTCAAGGAAAATTACATTAACTTGTAAACCACATACAGGTGTTAGTAATGATACGTAATACAGATTTACTGGTTACACAGAAGTGGAAAGTCTGGATGTGTTTTTGTTGGTGATTTAATTGCCAGGACATTCAACATGTGTTTCCAACCATACACTGCAGACGGAAGGAAATGAGGTCATCGCAGAGAAGTTGGAGCATGGCAGCTGGGTCTTCACTGACACTTTCCCTCCCACTCATAATGAATTTACATAATGAATCCCAGGAGGGTATTACACAAAACTGTGCCCATATGGAAGACAAAGACAGCATTCTATTTCACCTTCACACACTTTGGCAATTCTTTATTTTAATGATTATATTTCACTGGACTGGAGATTTTTAGAGATGTTATGAAAAACCTTTTTTTTTTCACCTTTCTTTTTTTCATTTCAGCACCTGGCTACGTATTTTTCACTGTGCAAAATCTGGCTCCTCTCAGCCAGCACTGATACTTGACAGGTGGAGATGAAAAGAGGGCACATTTGAATTTAGGAGCTCTTAGGTGGAATTTTCAGAAGTTTCTCACAAGCTGTGAGCATACAAGTGGCAAGAAAAGTGTCTGTGGTGACAAAATTTGGTCATAGTAACTTGTGGTTATTCAAAGGTGCTTTCAAATACTTTTTTGACCAGCAACTCAACATCAAATTATTATTATTACGGTATATGGATTATGTATAGATCTTTTTTTTCTAGATTTGATTGACGCTTGTGCCATTCTGAAAATACCCAACTTAGTAAAAATAAATAGATAAAAATTGCTTGTAAATATCTCAATATGCTACAGTTTATTATCACCAAATCTTGGATTCAATATTTTTTGCCATCTTGTTTTCTTCCTGTTACCACAGGCTTTTATTTCTTTCTGGAACTGACTGGCCGTAGGCTTTATTGAGTGTGTTTACATGCACTGGTTATGCTTAAGCTGCATGTAAACATGTTGAACTGCTTCCCTTTATCGATGTATGGTCACAAATCACTTAAGAATAAACCAATCGACACAGGTGCCCATTATCCCGATTTCTCTTGAGTATATAAACACCTTAACCATTCTGCAGTAGAGGAGGAAGAAACTCTGACTTTTTCTTGACCCTGAGACTCATCTTGTGCAGCCATAGGACAAGTGGTACAGTTGTAGACACTAGGAATGGCAATGATAGTTAGAAAGAGAGCTAATATCAAATTGAACAAATTGAATTAGCATTTTCTTTATGCTGAAATGCAATGACAACTGAACACTCTTAAGTAATTCCATAGATTGTGCTTTTGTTATGCTCAGTCATTAAAAAGCAGCTTATGATTCCTTTCCTAAAATGCAATTACATACCAATTGGAGTAATTAAAGAAGTAGAAAATAAAATAAGAAGAACGCTTAGAGAAAGTCTCTTTCAGTACAGAAGAAGTCTCTTCACAGCCCTGAAATTTTATTACAGAAAAAGTTTGGGGTCAGCTAAATTTGTCAGATTTTTTTTAAATTAGTCTCTTATGCTCCCCAAAGTGTGCATTTATTTAGTCAAGAATACAGTACTATATATTGTAATTTCTATATCACCATATTTTTATATAGTTGTAAAAAAAGACTTTGTTAATAGATACCGCTGCTTTTGCAAAGTAATGAAAAACCATGTCACATACGTATGTACCTTCCCTCCCTTGCTCTGCCTCTCAACAGCATTCAGTTATTTCACTTGATTAACTTTTAATTTCCAACAATTCATATAAACAAACAAACAGTATCCCCCTAGGTTCAGGAAGGCAGCAGTAACAACAATACAAAAATGCAGTGCAAGCCTTTTCCTGTTTTCTCTTCAGTTTAAAGAAAAGTGGAGTGCATTCACCTACACAAAAGCTATTAGCATATTTATTGAATTTGTTTTATATAATGATACGGAATTTCATCCAGAACACATTAAGTGCTCCCCTTGCTAGCTGCTGGTCATTTTCAGATGAAACCTATGATGTTCTGTGATGTGGTTGTTCACTGTTGTTTGAAGATGGCTCATATTGTTAGTCTCAGTGGGTCATTCACCTTTAATTATCAGGCAACCATAAATGTGAAAGTCAAGTGCCTCGTTTGAATAATGTAGGGTCAAATTTGTGCAATAACAAGCAATCACAGTTGACTTTTTGACCCATCTGAGTTAATAAAGGCATAGCTAACTCTCCAGGATAAACCCAGGATTTTTTTTTAATCCAGGATCCTTCGGTCATTTTTAGTCTCATTTTCACTAATGGGATTATCTAGAGGAGCAGGAACAGTCTTGTTGGTAATGATCACAGCATAGCACAGCTTTGCTAAATGTGCTTATGGTTTTTATGCATGACTTTTGTGGTGCTTTAAGCTGAAGGTTGTGTGATATCCCATGATGCAACTGTAAGGGAAACAGGTCAGTTTAGCTCAAAGGGAATCATTTAATATTTTAAAAGGAATTTGAACAGAATCACTGTTTCACGGCTGATCACTGAGATGCCCTGCGATTCACTGAACGAGCCGTTTAACATCAAATCTGCACTGGATATTAATATCCAAAGTATAGTGAAAACACTATTAATTAGCACAGCAACAAGATCGGCAGTTTAAGACATTAACTTGTAAGCAGAAAACACAAGATACTTCTCTTTTCAATATGAATAAGGCGTTATTAGATAAATCTAAGACTTATAACCTAATCTAACACATAAGCGCACACACTCACACATTCACACAAGTTGCAGGAAGATCGAAAGTTAAGGAAAGATGAGTTTAAGAGAATGGAAATATGGAATCCCAAGTTTACAGCAATACGTGAAATTGCATAGACATGAACAGCCAACAATCACTTAATTAACCCTCGCATTGAGTTCCTCAATGAGGTTAGAATTATATTAGATACATCCAGTGCTTTAAGTGGCCCAAAAGAGGTTCCGGTACTCTATTATAGGCTATTTTATTAACGGGGGGTGGGGGGGGTGTCTGTGGTCTTGGGTGACGGGATGGGGGGGCTTATGATATTAGACTTCGTAGCCTATAATAAAAGATAATTAATTTCAAACCTTAACTAAACACATTTTTATTCAAAGATCAACCGTTTGTCATTACTCTTTAGTCTGGAACAAGAAACAGCAACATTAAAATCATGAACTCAAATGTCATTGTAAAAAAAAAAAAAAAAAAAAAAGTGAGTGTTGTAAAAGTGCGTAAATCAGACCTTTCTGTAACACTTAACGTTAATTAGCTTAAACGAAAATAACGAAATAATTGTGTAGCGGAGTATTTTTTGTACACAGTGCCGCGAACTGTCAATCACTCCTGTACGCGTGCATCACTGTCCTCCTCGCAGCTGCAGCAACTTGCGCTCTCTTCATCAAGCTTTAAAACATAAGGGGACAAAAAGATCATATTGTCTTTGTGCATAGGCTATAGATTAATTAGATAAATGAATATCTAAATTTGTGCCTAGCCGCCTACGGTATTTTTTTAGAACTTAGAAAAAAGATGCTGCAGCCAATGAGCAGCCAGCGGGGCTGGCTGCAGGACGACTCAACCTCCGCAGACAGTTTTTAATGTTTATCAGACAATAAATACTCAAGATTTTGCTTTAGAATAATTTTCGGGACAATTAGGGCCAGATTCGGGTGTCGGGACAACAGTTTAGATCTCGGGGCTGTCCCGAATTTTTCGGGACGTCTGGTCACCCTTCCTGAAAGAGCTGCATTACTTCATTAGCATGAGTCTGACCTGCAGTGAAATCATTCAGACTTGGTGAGGAGTCAGTCAGCGAATCATCTGAGTCTGATCTTGTTCTTTCAGTATTCAGAGTCTGAAGCCAAGAGAACATATTAAGTGTTGTTAACTGTATTTGATTTTAACAGAATTGAGTGTACACTCATAACGAGTTTCACACACCTTCTCCGGCCCCGTTGAGTTGTTGACACTTAACAGTGGGAAAAGCGACACATGCGCTATTGTCTTGTATAACTTAAGGGTGAATGGGTAATGTACTTTCTGCTCTCGGTGGGATGAATTAGGAAGCTTGCATTAAATCGGCAGTGCAGGTAAAAGATTAAATCCTCTATTAAAACAGATGTCCAAATTAGCGTACCGGTACGCTAAAAGCACGTTCTGGGCGCACGGAGAGGTGGCGGTACACTCAAGAGCTATATTTGGAAGTGGCGGTACTGAGTACCGGTGCGTACCGGCCCACTTAAAGCACTGGATACATTACTATAGATCAGAGTCTGGAGGTACTTGCATTGCCTGTGTAACGGGGTTCCCTTTGTTGTCGTTGAAAAGGGGGTTTCTGATTGCTGATTGGCTGGAAGTTCAGTAGTCGTTGAAGTGACATCTTGGGAAGCCCGTGGTTGGGCGTTGGCCGAAGACACGGAGTTGTAGGCTGGTTGAAGTTGAACAGGCACTCGAGGTCAGACTCGAAGACACGGCGTTACAAAACTTAACTCAGAACACGAAACTCTCAAATGGAAAAGAAAAAGAAATTAAAGTTAAAGAACAGAAGTAAAGTTTGACGAGACCAGCTGGTGTTTCTTCTCATCGTGGCTAAGTAGCAGCAGGCGTGCAGGCCGAAGCACACTGGAACCACGCTCAAAGAACACTATAAGTGATGACTAAAAGTATGACTAAAAGCAAAAGCTAAGAAGCATGCTAAAAGCAGCATTTGATGGTGTCCTGAGTATTAAAACTGGCCTTTTGACCTCACCTCAAATGTTGTCTTGAGCAATTAGATATTGTCTTTGCTCGGGGTATCATAAATAATATGTTATCTTATCAAGCACGTGGTCCGAATTTTCCCCTGCACACAGAATATACACAGTTTAGACATTCTAGAAAATAAATAAATGCTATATGTTAAAATAGAAAACAGTTTTAGACTGTAAACATTTTCACAGGAACACTGTTTTTAACTGTATTTTGTAATACCTGGAGTTTAGATTCAACCCTAATTAAACACACCTGATCCAGCTAATCAAGTCCTTCTGGCTTATTTGAAAACTACGGGGGTGTTGGAGTAGGGTTGGAAAGAAAACTCTTTGAGTTTGACACCCTTGTTGTAACTGTATTAACTGTAACTGTATTAAATAATTGCAGCCTTGGTGAACATAAGAATGTTTTTCTTATCATTGTATTATAAATTGTATTATCACATTTATTGTAATGTAATTATGTGTAGCAGAAATGAGTCGAACCAGACAAATTAAAGAGTCTATAAGAGCTGTGTGCATTGAAACGAGAGCTGAATTCCTCAGGAAGTCATAAATCAGTTCTAGTGCCACAAGAACCAAGCAAGATAACCAACCAACCAATTTGTTCACACAACAGCTTTCAACATTAAAACCAATAGAACAATTATTGACAATTTTAATTCGAAGAAGAGATTGTCAAATTTATTGTTCGTGATTGAAATGCAACGCTGGACATCACCTGTAAACCCAGGAGATCAAGTTAAATACTTGCATTGACTTCCCCCACCCAGCAGAACCAGACTGAAATTCCTAAGGGGGAAGGGCTTTAAACCTTTGTCTTCACAGCAAAGTCCCTTTGCCAGAGAATGGCAAAGAAACTGCTTTTTGTACATTATATATGGACCAGAATGAACTCAAAAAGACTTATAAATTTATCATTCATGTATAATCACTTATTGTGTATGTCTTTTGATAACTATAGGATACATAGTCATGTCTAGTATTGATATAATCGAATTTTCTTGCTTGATATTGTCCTGACAATCATTTATTTGTAAAATAAATCATAATCGTGTTATAGGAATCATGTCCAAAATTAGACCCTGTGAGGCAAGAACCACATGCTTGGTAAGATAAACAAATGATTTATGATACCCCCCCGAGCCAAGACCATATCTGATTGGTCAAGGCAACATTTGAGGGGTGGCCAACAAGGAAGTTTAAATACTTTGGACACCATGAAATTTAGCTTTTAGTTCTAGCATTGCTTGTGCTATCAGTCATGACTTGCTTTTAGTCTGCTTTTAGTTCCAGCCTTGCTCGTGCTATCAGTCATGCTATTAGTCATGCCTGCTCTTAGCTTTTAACTTGTAGCTTTGCTACCTAGCTTTAGCTTGTAGCATCTAGCCATGCGGTTAGTCATCATTGTTCTTTGAGCGCGGTTCCAGCATGCCTGCCTGCTGCTACTATGCCACGATGAGAAGGAACACAACCTAGTCTCGTCAAACTTTATTTCTTTTCTTTTCCGTTTGAGAGTTTCGTGTTCTGAGTTAAGTTTTGTAACGTCCGTTCAACTTCAATCAGCTCACACGACTCTGCACTTTCAGCCAACGCCCAACAACCACGGGCTTCCCAAGACGTCACTTCAGAGACTGAACTTCCAGCCAATCAACGACCTCGGGATAGCCCTTTCACCGAGTCTCCTTCTTCACAGGAGATGCAAGTAACTTTACCTCCAGACTGTGACCTTTACTGGTGTATCTAATATAATTTTAACCTCATTGAGGAACTCAATGCGAGCGCTAATTACGTGATTGATGGTTGTTCATGTTTATGCAATTTAACGTATTGCTGTGAATTTGGGATTCCATATTTCCATTCTCTTAAACTCATCTTTCCCTAACTTTCGGCCTTCCTGCAACTTGTGTGAATGTGTGTGTGCGTGTGTTTATGTGTTAGATTAGTTTATATGTCTTAGATTTATCTAATAAAGCCTTATTCATATTGAAAAGAGAATTATCTTGTGTTTTGTGCTTACAAGTTAATGTCTTAAACTGCCGATCTTGTTACTGTGCTAATTAATAGTGTTTTCACTATAGTTTGGATATTAGTATCCAGCGCAGATTTGATGTTAAACGGCTAGTTCACTGAATCGCAGGGTGTCTCCGTGAACAGCCGTGAAACAGTGATTCTGTTCAAATTCCCTTTAAAATCTTAAATGATTCCCTTTGAGCTAAATTGACCTTACATATGGAAATGATTTTTGCATTTTGCATAAACAGATCTTGATAAATACAGTATACTTTAATGTCAGGAATTCATCAGTTTGGATACAGACTGTGTGAACATTAATTTGTCAAGAGAGTACCATTTTTAACAAATCTAATTCGTCTCAGAGAGGCAGGCCTATGGCATGCTTATTAAACACTATTGCTTCTCCAATGACCATGGCTTGTGCAAAAATCAGCATCTTAATTTGGTCCCAGATTAATCAGGGGGCCTTGAAAACCAGGCAAAGGATCGGATTAAGACAGACCTTGGAGAAACAAAGGCCAGGAAGGTCTCCAGAGCTGGCCTGTAATTAATCCATATGGGGAAGTAAAATCACACACTTCTGCTGCTGTTTCTTTTCACTCATGTTAGTGTTTGTGTGGGTGGGGTAATAAGTAGTTTCCAGGCCATCTGTGTATCAACAGAAGAAAGAATCTTCTCTAAGTTATTGATAAGAGTAAAAACTTTATGTGTTTCATTCCCACACATAATTTCTATTCTGTCTTAATTTGCCACAGGTTTAATTCATTGTTATCTGAGTTCTGTTGAGCCTCTCATTTAATTAATAATAGTTGGAGACCTCTGCATGGTCTAGCCCCTGAGTATGATACTGATTTAATCAGCCGCTGTCAATCCAGCAGATCTCTGCACTCGAATGATCAGTTGCTTCTTGTGGTTCCACGAACCCGTTTAAAATGTAAAGGTGATCATGCGTTTTCTGTTGCAGCTCCTAAGCTTTGGAATGACGTTCCTCTGTCTGTAAAAACTTGTCCTTTATTGGGTGTTTTTCAGAGTGCGCTTAAAACTTATTTGTTTTCTTTAGCTTTTGATAATGCTTTGTAAGTGTGTATGTCATATGACTGTTTTTTGTTTTTTTTATGTTTCTCTTTTGTACTTTCTGTACAGCACTTTGGTTCCACTTGTGGTGTTGAAAGTGCTTTATAAATAAAGTTGAGTTGAGTTGAGTTGAGATGTGGTCTGGTGGGCAATGCTTAAATATGCAATAGACAAAGCTAAAATTTCAGCAGTCATTGCTTCAGTATTCAGTGTCACATGCTCCTTCAGAAATCATTCTAAGTATGATCAAGAAACATTATAAATGTTAAAAACAGTTACTGTAACGATCTTCATTTTGTAGCTTAAAATCTTTTGTTGAAAATCCGATAGGATTCTTTCATGATTAAAATGTTTTGTTTAAATACTGTATACTTTATGTCAAAAATTTAAAAGAAACATAGAGGGGCACCACTGAGTGTAAGAAAATAATGTCAGACATTTCCCTGTTTTTTGACTTACCTTTATATATATATATATATATATATATATATATATATTATATTTTAGAAAAAGTCAAAGGATGCTGTCACCTAAGGCAACAAGTGAGCCAGGAGTCCCACTGATATCTTGCTTTTTTTTTTTTCAAGGCCTTTAAAGTTCTGCCCTTGACATTACTCTGAAGGAATTTTAAAGAAAAGGTCCCATAAAAGGAGACAGTTCCCGCTTGTCTGGACCAGGGGACCAACGGCTTACTGGTGGCCCCTCATGTGGCATCGTACCTTGACCTCAAGGACAGTTTGTGATGCACAAGGGGAGGCTGACTCAGCACATAAAAGACGTGGGGCTGGATTTATGGCAGCGATGACAGGGCACAATAAGCATCAAGTGTGCCTCGTCAATCGCTGTCAGCTGCATTTTGTTTTTACACCCCTCCTGTGGTGAGCCTTCATGTGGGCTGGGGTGACAGTGATTGGAGGAGATACCCTCTGTTACAAGAAACATAAGTGCTTTGCCATGGAAAAAAATAAATAAATAAAAATAAAATAACCTTTACTGCTTCTGGCCCCAAACTCATGTAACATTCTAAAGCAAAATTCTTGCTATTATTGTCTTATTTTTCTTACTTTTGCATTAAAGACAAAACTTTTGAATAAATCCTGAAAAGAATGTGTCTCATTCACTAATAATAGCGTGGATTATTTTTATTTATAAGCAGAAGAGAGCTTAATTTCTTCACATTCCCAGTCCGCGTATGCGCATTCATTTGTTCTCAACCTCATTTCAATGTGAAACTATTTAAACTATTTTAAATAAGCAACTGTGTGCCAACTAGCAGCATATAAGGGCTTTTCACAAAACTCTCAATGGCCTTTCGTCAATCTCAGAAAGGACAAATTGTCATCTGAGAGATGCATAGAAAGATCTTTGAGCAATGCTACCATTCTCAAAACCAGTTCAAATACAATAAACACCTTTAAAAACAGACCTAGGTTACAGGCCTCTTATTAGTCAGCTGCACATATGCATATTTGTTTTGCATTTTACATACATTTAGAATACATTTTACTTTTAAAGTTATTGATGAATCATGTTTTACCCCTGAAAACATTCATAGGCAGATTTGTGTATACACTATTATTGAATGAGATCCATTGTTCTTTAAAACCATCAGAAATAACCTCTTAAAGTTAGGATAACTTGACTTAAATCCCCAAAGGTAAGATGTTTATTGAATTTACTGGTTTATTTACAATATTAAGCATGCAATATAAAACTAACTATATAAAATACATATTACAATTAATAGTATGCTACTCATAAAAATGTAAACCATGATTAGTCATGATTATGCATGATGTAACGTTTTGTTGAATTAAAAATAAATGTACAAAAAATAACTCCAATAGTGACCTCATTTTTAATTAAAAAAATTGTCATTTATCATTTTCAGCAGCATTCAGGTCATATGAGAGTACCCACAACCAGGACACATTCACTCTAATACAGTGGTTGACAGTAATGGAGAAACTTTACTTTGTTATTGTACTTAAGTATTTTTTTTAAGTATCTGTACTTGACTGGAGCAGTTTTATTTTGAGTAACTTTTACTTTCATTAGACACGTTCTTAAGAAAATATTATTGTGGGTGGACTGTCACTTTATTCTGTTTAAATGTTGATCTCTCTCTGATATGATTTATGTATCATTTTCTGTAACATTGCCAAGCAAAGCAATGACATTTTTCAGCATCAGCGGTAAATGTTGTGAATATCTGGCTACTTGCTGGCTATGTGTCTTATCATGAGACCGTGCTGATGTTTAAAAGCAGATATAAGGATTAGTTCTGAATATCTTAGGGCTGTGCCGATCACGATCAGTCGATCGTTATACGCATCTCGTCAGTAAAGCCGGTTCTCTAATCAGCGGTAAATTCCATTAGGTGCATGATTTCACATAGAGCAGCTGTTACTACACAGAGCCGTTGTTAACTGAGAAGATGTGCAAATCCACGTTCATTTTCAGCGTTTATTCGCGCATCTTCTCAGTTAACAATGGCTCTGACAGAACAGGAAGGTGGTTTGAAGCTGGAGGAATTCTAGGTTGTGGCTTCTTTGGACAAGTAATACACTTCTCAAAGCATTCATCACTCCATTTGAGAATCTCACCGGTTATCCATTTGACGTGCGACTAGTGGGCGTTTAAGCAGGGGTGTCCCAGGATGATGTCCGCGGTTGACTCCTCCAGCACCATGAACATGATGTCCTCCTTATGCAGGTTGCCAACACAGAGAGTTAGTTTGGGGGAGTAATGGCGGAAACGACCTCTACCCACCGGCTTCCCTTGAATGGTGTTTATTCTCAGGTCGACTGGGCATCTCTTCCGACGAACATTTAATTCTTGGAGGATCTGGGTGCTAATGAAGTTCCCAGCCGACCCGGAGTCTAAACACAGGAATGAAAATTACTGACCGCATTACTGACTGACCTGAATGTTCACTGACCACCTGATTCATGTTGCACACATAAGCGGAATGCACTATGACACTTTATTTTTTAGTTTAGTTATATAAAAATGGAGAATAGCAATATATTTAATTTTATAAATATTTTATTAACAACAACTACAACAATAATAATAATTTAAGAAAATACATTTAAAATGTAATGTTATTTTATAATAAAATCAGGATTCACGAGTGCCAATGGATGTTAGTTTGTTAGTAGTGGTAATAGTAATACTTGTTGTATGTTAATGTATGGAGTTTTGATGTACAAAAACAGTATAATAGGTTGTACAGGGCAGAAAAAGAAAATGTACAGAAATAGATTTGGTTTTAAATTATGAAGAATATATAACTAGATATATAATTTGATTCTATTAATTTATAATCAGCTATCAGACACAAGATGTAATAAATCAAATAACTGATTTGCATACATTCCTTTGCAGTAATGACTGTTTAGCAGCTAAAGAAAAGCTCCTCTTTGTGATAGTTCATTTAATTTCAAATCAAAATAATGCCTTAATTGACCTGTTTGTGTTTTTGTTTTTTTGTCAAGCTGTTAAATCAATTTTCTTTGTAGTAGTTGTAATTATACAGTTGAATCCACACCCACAAATGTCTGAAGAGTGCAGTGAACAATAGACGGTTGGGTCTGTTGCCTTTCTCAGGAGCTGCCACATGATTTAATATGTGACAGGCAGACAGAGGGATTCAGAGACGTGCTGATGTGGCCTTTGTTGCTTGCACTGTATAAAAATAATTTTAGGTTGTTGCAATAGTATTCCACTGAGACCTTACAGAAAGAATGACAGGCTGGAAGGCAGAAAAAAACATCAACTCGAAAGTGAATTTTAGGGTTGTCTTAGTAGAAAATTGTCATGTTATGTTCATTTTGTCAGATATTCCACACACAAAATACAATACATTTTTGCTCTTTTCCTTACAGGATGCATTATATCTAATATCAGAGCTCAGATCAGATAAATAAACTTGAACGTACATTTAAATATCTTTGAGTTTTTCAAAAATTGTTATTAAAGTGATTTTGTGTCTCTGTTATTACTTTAAATGATAGAGACATGTTTTGTGATGTTTTTTTTTATATCTTACAGTGACATTTTTTAAATATGACTGTATGCCTAGTTGTAGATTTGTTTTCTTTACAGTTCTGTCTTTTTATTTTTATGAAGACGTTTGTTGAATTTTTTTTTTAACTAAAGCTTTTAGGAATGCAAATAAATCAAATATTTCAGTAAATCGTAGATAAACTATTCCATAGATAAACCATATTCCATAGATTCATAAAATCATATCCCATAGATCCATAGATAAACTATTGATTGATTGACTGATTGATTGATTTATAAAAAAAATTGTAACAACTTCTAAAACCTGTAAAATTCATCCTAAATCACAACATGCAAAAAAAAAAAAAAAAAAAAAAAAAAATCATTGCATTTCAGGACAAAACAAATCAGTAGTGATTGGGTATAGGTTAGACTGCATGTTTCATTAGAGTACTTAATGCAGTTGGACAATAAAATAGCAATCAGACATTTATTATTATTATTTATTTTGTTTAGTTTTTTATCCTCTAAGGGTGCTTTCACACTTGGTTCGCTTGCCTGGTACGAACCCGAGATCGATTTCTCCCCCCTCCCCCTGCCCCCACTGACTGGACTGTGTTCATATTATAATATTTGAGTCCGATCCGCAGTTTGCTTGGGTCATCAAGCCAGCTGCTGTTTATCACGTTGCTTAGTAACAACGGCGCAGGAGAAGGCAACAAATGCACATAACATTACTCTCTGCACTTTTATGTATTAAAGTTTTTTGAACCATTCATTTTGTTTACAAAGCTTCAGTACATAACGGCACTTGCGTCTGTCTTGCAAATTTACTTCAATGCTCTAAAGAACGCTGAAGGCGAACAAAAATGACTCATTTCAAATGAGATGTACAGTCACGTTCATCAGGAAAGTGAGTGAAACACACACAAACACACATTTTAATAAAATAATATGTTATTAATAGTGGTTCACTTCCGCGATTTGGTACGATTGCGTTCACATTAGCAGCGAACCGTACCAGAGTACACATGAACCGTACTCCAGACCACCCTTTTTAAGTGGACTTACGCACACGGAAAACGCATGGAAAACACAACATGACTGAGCATAGTTGTATTAATTTTTTTTTGTTATCTTGGTGCTATTATGCACAGTATAATAATTAATTTTAATTATTTTAATTATTTAATTTTAATTCATTTAATTTTGACTTTTAGGAGTGTGTGGAATCAACCTCGGCTCTCTATGTGTTGAGGAAACAATGATATCGACAGTGTTACGCATGCACGGGATACTTTACTTCCTGAACAAGTGTGCACCCGAGTCCGTGTTGCTTGCACATTCACACAAACCGCGCCACAGCTCGGGAGCAACCGAACTCAGACCACCTTCTCCAGGTAGTCTCCTAGCCACCTAGACAGGTAGTGCGCACCAGGGTCAGATGACAGCGTTCACATTAACGATCTTTCATGCGAACCGTGCCCCGTTCCGCACTAAACTGCCAGTGTGAAAGCCCCCTAAGAGGTGTAGTTCATCGGGATCATTAACTTTTCAGCATGTGATACATTATGCAACTGCATATTTGTTCCTCAATAGTGTTTTTGCCAATAGTAATGGCAGATTCATAAGGTGTTCAATTATAAGAAAAAGGTATTGGATACCAATCAGAATGTTTCATACAGGATGCCAAACAATCAGGATACTAGCTGCCATTTCCATTTCATGCTTGCTAAATATGGTGTTCAGAGAAGGTCCACTGTGGAGACTATTAATAAAAACCCTAATAGCCAGTTGTGCACAACTCTTTTGTGGCAGGTTGATTGAATTTTGTGGACCAAAGACCAGGAAGAATTGCTAAAAGCTTCTGTAGGTCTCCAAACAAAACCTTTTTTCTTTCCTCATAGAATTTTCAACAGAAAGGTTGGGTATTTCTTCTAATTTCATCTCTTTTTCCCTTGTGTGGAACACCTCTCTGATTCCACCTGCACGGAGTGCTATTGATTCCCGCCTCTGGCTCACAACTGTCAGTATACGCTGGCACATCCTTGTGCTGATGGCAAGGAAGGGCTTTTAGAAGGAGTGAAATCAAAAAGCAATTTACATGTTTTTCCCTCGTTCTCAAACTCTTTCTTTCTCTCTACTCCCACAGAACTCCTGTCAGCCTGTCACGAGCTGCACTGCCGTTATGGATGCATCATGACCAGAAACGGCACATTCTGCTTCTGTGCGGATGGATTCGAGGTGGGAGAGGATGGGCGTAGCTGTAGAGGTAGGCACTCTCAGACAAATGATCGGCTTCTGGTGGTGAGGAGGGAGAGGGGTGGCTATCCGTCCCCAGGGTGTCTTTTCACACCTCAGTTCTGCTTTATTTGATGCAAGGCATTGACTCCAGAGAGGTCAAAATGACTTCTCGGCCTTATTTGGTCTAAATGAGATCCACTGAGCTGATTGTCTCAGTTGCAGAAATCAGACTCAAACAGGAAGTTGTAAACTGGATAGATTATTCTCGGGGAATACAGTATATCTCTCTAGGTCTCTTTGCTTTTAAGCATTAACAGCACAAATTCTATATATTTTTTATTATTATTTTTGTCAGAACATTAGGTATGCAAGATGAACTATCTATCATAGCTAACATAAAAATTTATTTAACATTAAGTTAACCTATCATGAAAATCAAATAATTCAAATATTGCCCCCCTCCACAAAATTGTGATTAGTTTTTTTTTTTTGACTACATCCAGCAATTAAATTCTAGAACTAATATTCAGTCGGTTTTATTGCAAGTATTTATGTAATCATTGATTTAACCAGACTCTATAATATATATATATATATATATATATATATATATATATATATATATATATATATGAAAATAAAAAATTTTAACTGGTCACACCAGGCTTACCCATGTACAGTATATTTGTTGAGAGGACAAGAATTGTCTTTACATATTTTTTTGTCTTCCTTGTCTGTAAAATATATTCAGCTTTGATTGTTGGAACTTTTTTTTATATATATATTTATTTATTGGTTGTTTGTTTGTAAAAAAATGATACATTAAAAAAGAAAATAAATAAATAAAAAGTACAAATCAATGTGTTGTAATTTAAATGTTATTCTTGAGTTTCCATTAATATAGCCTTTGATGCTAAGGAGTAAAATTTTATTTATTTATTTATTTGTTTGTTTGTTTGTTTGTTTATAAAGTGTTTCAACCCTGATACTTTGTTACAAACTATTAAATATTATATTAGAATCATATAATCATATTTTATAGATTATATGCTTACTTATTTTGTTATTTTTTTTAGTGTGAAAACTATATATATGATATAAATATATCAGTAAATCGCCACTGGAACATTACACTTCAGTACAGCTTAAACAGGCAAAGCTCTGGAGACTGGTGCAAGGCAGGACTTGCCCGGAGAAACGAGGTGGCATAAGGGAGAAGCCACCGAGAGGCCACATTAAGTGGATTTTATGTATTTGGGTCATGTTTGAGCACACCTTATTTTTCATAAATGACTCTTCCTCTGTGTACAGATCATGATGAATGTGCCATGTACGGGACATGCAGCCAGACCTGCATGAACACTTATGGGTCATATCGCTGCAGCTGTACAGATGGGTACAGCCTGCAGCCGAACAGACACTCCTGCGTAGCCAAACACGGTAAGAGCATGATATAATGACCGGGGATCTACATAAGCCGCCTGAAATGTTGTCATGTCCTGATATTGTACTTTCACAAGAGCGGACTGAGTTGAAACAAGGTGGATTATTACTTTGTGTGATATGAATGAAATCAACTTACAGGGGCTTCACTTCTGCTTTAAGCTGCCTTTGGCGCTGGTAATTCTCTGACCTTGAAACTCATTTTCTAATGTCTACTTGAGAAATATGCTATGCTGATTAGATGTTGCATGTATCTGAAATGACTTTTATTTGAAACAACATAGTTCTGTTCAGTGATTGCCATGCAAATTGGGGAGATTTTCTGTAAAAAATCCAATTACACAAGCAGAAATCGTCTTTATTAATTTGAAACACCTGGTTCAATTACACTATTAAATTATAATCCTTTTTGAGATTGCAATTAAATTTGTTTCTTTTTCTTCTCCAAACTCAATTTTCCAAAGATTAATTTCAATATATAAAATATTGTATGTCAGGTAAAATGTATGCCATTTGTGTTATTTGTTGTAATTTTAGACTATTTATTTATTTATATAAAACATTTTTCTTTTCCCATGAATTATTAAGGTTGAAAACTTACCTTATAAAGTGAGAACAAGCCTATCTGCTAAGTCAATGGTTGTTTAAAATTCAACTGCATTTAACTTTTCTTTTTTCTTCGAGTCATTAATAATTCTATGTATGTATGTACAGAAATTCTAGAAATTCTTCTCTGTTCTCAGGTTTGTCTTTCAGGGATCACATATGAATCCAGACTAAACCAGTTTAGTCTCTCATTCCCATAATGACCTGAAAATTAAGTCAGTTTGCTTTGGATATTCTGCTACAGTCCCTATATCAGTATTGCTGTGCCAAGGGACAGAAATAATGGAGCTATTGGTGGAAGATAAGCCAGACATTGAGGATTAATTGGAGGCTGATTTTTATGGAGAGCAGGGCCTGAAGGACAGCTATTCTTTGTCTTTATCAGTCTATGCCAATGATTATTTGACTAATAGCACCTGCCTGTGAGGGTGTCTCCCCACCAGCCTCAAATCCAATCAAGTTTATCATTCAATCGGCTGCTTTTGTAATAATGGGGTTTTGTAGGGAAAACACTCACCACAATTCTAAATAGGTTCTAATCCCTTTTTGCAGATTGGTCATTTGTTTAGGCTCAAGTAATTGAAGTCGTTTTAATAAAAGAAGTGTTATTGAGTCCCAAATGCTCAATAGCTAGATTTTCTACAGCTGTGAGAATTATTAAAAAATAAGGAGAAAATATCAGCTGTGGGAAACTATTTGGATTAGAGCAAACATAGTGAGCATGTATATGAGTGGATCAAGAGCAGATCCTTTATAAAGTATCCTTTCAAGGATTAATTCCCTCAAATATTTAAATTAGCTGATCTTGAGATCTGGAGAAATTTAGCATTACATCACTTGCTCACCACTGGATCCTCTGCAATGAATACTGTAGGTGCCGTCCGAATTAGAGCTCAAACAGCTTAAAAAAAAAAAAAAATCACAGCAATCCACAGGTAAACCAGATGACTCCAGTCCATCAATTAACATTTTGTGAAGTAAAAATCTGCCTCTTTGTTGTAAACTAATCCATCATTAAGATGTTTTTAACTTCAAACCGGCTTCTGGCGGAAAAGTCCTCTTTCCATAATTTTGCTTTCTTCAGTGAATCCTCATTCTGACGGGAACCAATCACTGCAGAGGAACAATTTAATCATCATATTTGTATACAAACCTCTGCTTAACATTTTAAGAGTTGATTTACATTCATTTTGAATCATAAATGTTGTTATAACTGACTGGAACTATCTTGGAAATTATACACACCGCTTTTATGCAATTTGACTTTTAGCTTTTCTAAGGACCATAGGGTCTTTTAAAGTCTTATGAATACTGGTGTTGTAAACTTGCCCCTGCATAAATTAATTACGTTGAGTACACACAGTTCATAAATAAAGTCTGTTACTACGTGTGCTAGGTTTGCTGGCCTCAAATGATTCCACGTGCAAAGCATGTTTTGACCTAAAAAGATGATGCATCCTTGTATTTCTAATGGTGCGGTGCACTGCAGCCAGTCTGAATATGTGCTTTAAATTAAATGGAGATTACACCACTGTACACTCAGTGGGATACAGCCAGCAGGCAGTGGTGCACCTTGCTGCTGGATGCAGAATCTGTCCCACGTTTAATCAATGTGACTGCTTTCCTATGAGGAATAAACTGAATATCATTACCCATAAACTTAACTGAACTCAGCGCTCACCCACATTAATATTAATTTAGCAGAAAGAGGTTGTTGCACTGGGATAACTATGGGTTTCCATTAGATATGAAAGCTCATGCATATAAAATTCAATGCATCTTTTCCTGGCCGTCTGACGGGGGCCAGCAGAGGATGACATAGCCATTAGAAAGGTCAATGTTTAATAAGACTGTTAAAAATAAATACACTGCAAAAGAATTTAAAGGAAAGATCTTTGTTGGTTTATTTTAATTATATTATACCTGTATACATACTGTGTGTGTGTGTCTGTCTGCCACAGAAAGAGAAATACACACACATTTTTGCATATATACACACATACAAATTGTATTATACAATGTTCAGTTTTGTAAAGGATTTTGAAATTGGGTATTATACACCCACATTCAATTTTGAAATACTTTGCAAAACTGAATAAGAATAGAAATGTCCAGCTGACTGCTGTGTTCTGAAAATGGGTTTCTCTCCTAAGAGACGTGATTCTCAATTACTTGTGCCCTCTGCAGAAGCCTGTATTATCCTGTTCTACTGAAAGCATGGAATACCCTGGAAATACCTGGCCTCAAGCTGTCTTGTCACTATTTTCCTATCCATCTATTCCAGAGCTCGGTGAAAACCCTGCAGCACTGCTGATTGGAAGCTCGGATAATATTATAATCACAGCCCTAAATGGATCCCGCCTGCAAACCCTCAAACAACTGGACTCAAATGGAACTCATGGCTTGGATTTCAACCATAAAGAGGAATCAGTATGCTGGGTCACATCCTCAGAGTCCTCCGGACAACTCCGGTGTGCCAGGATGAGGAAAGCGAGTGGCTTCACTAAAGAACAGGAAGTAAAGACAGTCCAGAATCTTCATGGTACGGCTCCTGTTAAACAGTTACATTAAAGTTACAATAAGAAAACTAATGCACTGATTAATTTTGATGAATTGTGAGACCAAGCAAGATAACAAATTGTATGGTTGTATATCAATATATGGTATAATTATCAATACAATGATTGGCTTTTGGGGGAGCCCATTCTTAAGTCCCTGAGTTTCATGTTAAGTACTAATGCAAAAAAAGAAAAAGAAAAAGAAAATCTGAAACAGGACTTTAAATTGTTGTTAAAAATTCAGTACATTTTGTCTTTTATTCATGAGTCCTGATCTTCTAATATTGAAAAAAAAAATTAGTGTAACACTGATTTCTGCTTGACTGTGTAGTGCTTATCAGTGCAAGCTGAATGGAAGCTAACAGAGCTTATAATTTATTTACCACTACATTAAATAGTTTATGCACATTTGTGTAGTTCATCCTACAGTATTCATTAAGTATTCATTAAAATATCTCAATTCAAAAATGATTTATTACTTATTTAATAAGTAGCCTATTATTTTACCATGTTAAATTGGATAATAAGTTCATGCTTAAACTTAAAGCAACGCATTTCAGTTATAGCATATTTCATCTCTGGTGCAATGAATTAAGAGCCTCTAATGGACCAAGTTTATGATCTTGAAAAAGTAAATAAATTGTACCAATATGTCTTAGTTTACGGGGCACTTTTTGTTTGCTTTAACAAAAGGCATTTTTCTTTTTAGTTAAAAAAGTGCACTGCTTGTTTTACTTAATTCTTCTAGTTTGTTTGTCATGCTACAATTACGCAATTTTTATATTCCACCTAAATGAATATTCAATATAATATATTGAACAACACTGAACAATAAAATATTCACTAAAAAAGTAGAAGTAGCAATTATAATATGTAGATTAGGCATTTATTTTCATGAATAAGGTCTTTCATGAATATGATCAATTGATTAACACACCATTCTCTATGACTTAATCACACCAATATATCAACTTGTTTTGTGTTAATTGGCCATGTTTTCCTTTGTTCCAGACGTTGATCAATTAGCCTTCGACTGGCTCACAGGAAACTTTTACTTTGTGGATCAAGCAAGTGACAGAATATTTGTTTGCAACCAGTATGGAGACACCTGCGTTACAGTGATAGACCTTGACCTGTTGAACCCTAAAGCAATCGCTTTGGATCCTCTGATGGGGTGAGTTGAAAATGATGAAGTGAGATTTCATCTTTGACAAGGCCTTTGATGATCTATATCCTCTTACATATATTGCAATATTTTAGGCAAATACGTCTCCGACTGTGTCTTGCCTCTACTGTTCCCAGAGCTAAATATTTACTCCTCTGCACGGTCTGGTTGCATGATTGTGCTACGACTCCTACAGTCAGGAGTGTCATTAGTATTCCATGATTTATCCAGCATCCCACAGTCTTGAACGCCCTTGCAGAAATCAGCTTAAGCTGAGTTTTGTTTTGTTTTGACACCACAAAGCCACAGTTGAAACAAGGTGGTGGCGGGTCCCTCATGTCAGCACTGTAAATGTGGAAATGTTTCGGGAGAAGTGAGTAAAAGAACACATAGTACTCAAAGGAGAGAAGGGCAATATGATTATTCTAGTTATTAGCTGCTAAAAGGAGTGCCATGGTAATATTCCCAGTGAGCTTAGAATAGGAATTCAGGAGAGAGATTGTCCCATTTATTCATGAGAGTGCAAGGACAGGCAGAGCCCTCCGTTACGTTTTTTTTTTAATGAGACGCCTTGTGCCTAGTGAACCTAAATTGCAGCACTAGTGTTCAGCAGACTAAAGACTGCAAGGAAAGCCTAGGCCATTAATTTCACCTCCATTCTTCGGTGTGTGGTTGTCATCCTTTTCTTTTTTGTGCTCTGACTCTGACAAAAATGAAATCCTGAATACCCTGAATGAAGGCGTGTTTAAAAGAAATGGCAGCCGTTCATCTCTTTGAGACTAAATGCTGTGTTCTTTTTTCTGTGATCATCAACAACCACAGAGATCGTTTAAAAACTTTCAAGAGATTTTGAATGGAATGCACAGAGGGCTGAATTCTCCAGTTGCATCACTTTGGTCTTTGCCCTTTTAGTGCTAAAGTTTTATTGCTCACTGGAAAAGGCAGAGATGGTCCATTCATCCATGGTGGCTGTCTTTTTTCTTTAAGTCTATAAGTGCCAAAAATATTTTTTATTAAGGAATCGTAATGCTCAAAATGGTGTCTGTAGGAAACGTATGGGAGAAAAACAGCTGCCAGTTTGTTCAATCTAAACCAGATTTTTAAGTGGAAACCAACTTTCAGTGTGTTACATGATTTACATAATGCATCAGGTGAAACAAGTTAAATCATTAATTCAAAGATACTTTATATTCTAAAAGTGTAAATAAAAGCATTGATAAATAAAGTGTATATATGTGTAAAATTATACATATGTACTATACATGTATGTGCATATAAATTCAGTAAATTAAAAAATATTTTTTTTTTTTGACATTCAAGATATACTGTATTTGAATTAGTTTATTAATAGATTTAATGCATACATATAAATACATATTATATTATAAATGCATAGTGTGCAAATAAAAATATACAAAATGTACAAATAAAGTTAAAGCAAACACTTCAGACCTTTTGACCAATGAAACCTGTGGCTAGATACAGAATTGTTCAGGTTTTTTAGCTTTCATCTCTAGAAAGCTCTCGGTGTGCAGTGCATATGCTGTAGGATATGGCTTTAGAAACATATGTTTCTGGTTTCTGCTTTTCTCTTAGGCTCCCATATGTTTTGAAAGATCACCTAATTCACCTCACAGGGCCAAATTAAGCAGAAAATTCGGTTTAGGAAAAATCTTGCAGTTGGCCCTTTCTACCCTTATCAAACGAGCTCAACACTGTTCCTCCTCCATATTCTGTGAACGCGCCTTTTTGTGTCCTTTATGGTCCATGATGAGCATGTAATTATACCAACTTAAACGCTTATACAGTATTGTTCAAAATAATAGCAGTACAATGTGACTAACCAGAATAATCAAGGTTTTTAGTATATTTTTTATTGCTACGTGGCAAACAAGTTACCAGTAGGTTCAGTAGATTGTCAGAAAACAAACAAGACCCAGCATTCATGATATGCACGCTCTTAAGGCTTTGCAATTGGGCAATTAGTTGAAAGGGGTGTGTTCAAAAAAATAGCAGTGTCTACCTTTGACTGTACAAACTCAAAACTATTTTGTACAAACATTTTTTTTTTTCTGGGATTTAGCAATCCTGTGAATCACTAAACTAATATTTAGTTGTATGACCAAAGTTTTTTTAAAACTGCTTGACATCTGTGTGGCATGGAGTCAACCAACTTGTGGCACCTCTCAGCTGTTATTCCACTCCATGATTCTTTAACAACATTCCACAATTCATTCACATTTCTTGGTTTTGCTTCAGAAACAGCATTTTTGATATCACCCCACAAGTTCTCAATTGGATTAAGGTCTGGAGATTGGGCTGGCCACTCCATAACATTAATTTTGTTGGTTTGGAACCAAGACTTTGCCCGTTTACTAGTGTGTTTTGGGTCATTGTCTTGTTGAAACAACCATTTCAAGGGCATGTCCTCTTCAGCATAGGGCAACATGACCTCTTCAAGTATTTTAACATATGCAAACTGATCCATGATCCCTGGTATGCGATAAATAGGCCCAACACCATAGTAGGAGAAACATGCCCATATCATGATGCTTGCACCTCATGCTTCACTGTCTTCACTGTGTACTGTGGCTTGAATTCAGAGTTTGGGGGTCGTCTCACAAACTGCCTGTGACCCTTGGACCCAAAAAGAACAATTTTACTCTCATCAGTCCACAAAATGTTCCTCCATTTCTCTTTAGGCCAGTTGATGTGTTCTTTGGCAAATTGTAACCTCTTCTGCACATGCCTTTTTTTTTAACAGAGGGACTTTGCAGGGGATTCTTGAAAATAGATTAGCTTCACACAGACGTCTTCTAACTGTCACAGTACTTACAGGTAACTCCAGACTGTCTTTGATCATCCTGGAGGTGATCATTGGCTGAGCCTTTGCCATTCTGGTTATTCTTCTATCCATTTTGATGGTTGTCTTCCATTTTCTTCCACGTCTCTCTGGTTTTGCTCTCCATTTTAAGGCATTGGAGATCATTTTAGCTGAACAGCCTATCATTTTTTGCACCTCTTTATAGGTTTTCCCCTCTCTAATCAACTTTTTAATCAAAGTAAGCTGTTCTTCTGAACAATGTCTTGAACGACCCATTTTCCTCAGCTTTCAAATTAGGGATGCACGATAATATCGGCACAATATCGGTATCGGCCGATAAAAGCTTAAAATGACCATTATCGGTATCGGCCGATATGAATATTTCTGCCGATGAGCCAAACCGATATTCTCCAAGTGAAATAATTGACCTGTTTTTCAGATGTGAATGTCTGTCTACATTTGTAAAATAATAAATTTATGGTAGAATCAGTACAGAAGAGATACATGGATTTCTCTTCAGTAAAATTAAAGTTTAAATATATCAGTATATATTTGTATATATATCGGTATCGGCATCGGCCAAAATTATTTTGAAAATATCGGCATATAGAATATCGGCCAAAATCCAATATCGTGCATCCCTATTTCAAATGCATGTTCAACAAGTGTTGGCTTCATCCTTAAATAGGGGCCACCTGATTCACACCTGTTTCTTCACAAAATTGATGACCTCAGTGATTGAATGCCACACTGCTATTTTTTTGAACACATCCCTTTCAACTAATTCAACTAATTGCCCAATTGCACAGCCTTAAGAGCGTGCATATCATGAATGCTGGGTCTCATTTGTTTTCTGAGAATCTACTGAACCTACTGGTAACTTGTTTGCCACGTAGCAATAAAAAAATATACGAAAAACCTTGATTATTCTGGTTAGTCACATTGTACTGCTATTATTTTGAACAATACTGTATATGTATTTTTTCAACATGCTGTTGGTGCATTTACATGAACACAACCCACGGGAATGGCTCTCTCGCATTTGTACATGCCCTTCAGTGCATCCAGCCAGTGTCCTCACACGAAAGTGGGAGAGGAGTGCAGTGGTTAAACCTCCAGGCTTCAGCAAAGTGCAGTTTAATACATTAAATAGCCATTCTGCTTTTCTGGTCCTCCTCCAGTAATTGGCTAGATGAGGTTGGAGCTGCTTGTGTGTAAGGGAGGCTGAGGGAACGCAGGAGGTCTGTCAGCCTGGAGCACTTGAGTGAAAACAAAAGAAATTGGGGTAGTTTGTGATAGTGGCTCAGCATGTGGCATAGTAGTTATAGAAAGAGTTCACAAAACGTTAAGTGTTTCGTTTGTGGCACTGATACGTTTTTTTTTTTTTTTTTTTGCCAATTTCTTGCCTGCTTTCCTGAAAAAGCCTGTTGTATGATTTTAGAGAGGCTTTATGTAAAATTCTGCTTTCTAATTTGAAACAAAAATCCCAGAGAGGGAATAAGACTGAACTTGCTTTTACCTCGCTTTTCAAAGTCTAACTTAAAATCCCCAAATCAATTTGAAAAAGCAGGGTGAGAGGTTTTTGTGAGGAGAGAGTGTGAAACTTGAATTTGATTTAGAGCAAAATGAAAACAAAGCAGTGCACACATCTTTATACATCCGCTATCCCCCTCTTGTTTGGTAATCTGTCTTGGTGAAAGAAAGGGGAGGCATTTTCTGTTCAGTATTCTCTACAGTAATGAAATTCCCCTGCACTCCGGGTTTGGGTTGGACCATTGTGTCACCATACAGTGATTACTTAAAGTCAGGGTCAAAGGTCTAAAGCAGCAAATGACATGTATGACTGGGTCAGATTGGTTACCATTGTGTTTTGTGGTTTGTCTGGGCTTATTGAGTTTGTTATCTAACCACCAAACAAATAAAGTATTAGAAAATTCACTGCAATAATATCTTCTGCATCCATGTCTCATCTGTTTGTATTATTAGAATCAGATGTATAAATAATATACAGTGAACAATGGTGGCAAATGTTTGTTTGCATCAAACACACACACACAGTGCAAGAGTGCAAGAGCAATATACAGCATATACACAAGTTATGGATCTATTTTTAATTCATTTTGCTTTATTGCCTTCATTGTTTCACTTATGGGAGATATTTCAGACTTGTTGAATGTCGCTACGAATTATTATGAAATCTAAATGATTACTATTTGAATAATTCCAATTCTAGATTCTGATTGGATAAGGATTACATATTCTATAAATGTAGCAAGTTGCTACATTGTTTGGCGATAATGTCTACAATCAGTCTAATAAACTGTATAATTTGGAGGGATTATATTTTGTTCTGACTGTTATATTAAATGAGCTATTTATAAAAACAATAACTGCAAAAATGATGACACAAGGCCATTCACTCCTTATTAATTTGTTGAATTTAAGTATCTGCAATTATAAAGAAAATCCTTTATCTACCAATAACATTAAATGATATATAAATAAATATTTATCTAAAATACAGTATGTTATATTTATTCTGTGCAGATTGCAAGCTGTCCCACAGATTAAATGTGGATGAGTGAATAAGATCATGGATTGCTGTATGATAGCTTTGCTTTCATAAAATAGGAGAAAGACAGTGAACTTGCAGATACATTATCAGCTTTATCCTTCTGTTTGTCATTTATTTTGGAGTTAAAAATCACAATGAGTAGTGCTTGAATCTAACATGTGGCAGTGGCTTGCTCAGAAAGAGATTATCTTCTTTACACTGACCTAAACAAGTTAAAGGGGGCTATAATATAATATAATATAATATAATATAATATAATATAATATAATATAATATAATATAATATAATATAATATAATATAATAATATTTAAACACATATTAATGCCTTCTACATGACTGTATTTTAGATCCCTTAACCCTACTCAATATCTAAATGTAACCACTACCTTACTAACTATTAATAAGCAGCAAAATATGAGTTTTGCTGAGTTAAAGCTCATAGTTAATCATTAATTACTTAGTTTGGAATTGGTCCCCGAAATGTGACCATCCTGTAATGGTAGCCGAATGTTCAGCATCATTATTACAGTGTTCAGTGTTACATGATTCTTCAGAAATCACTCTAATATGCTGATGTCTCTTCATCTTTTTCTTTCATCTTTTGTAACTTTGTAAATGCCTTTGATGCATCCTTGCTGAATAAGAGTAATAAATCCTTTACGGACACCAAACTTTTGAACAGTATTGTATATTGTATTATTGTATTATTATTATTATTATTATTATTATTATTATATAATATATTCATTCTTTACTTTAAAGCTGCTTTTCAACGGTGTGTTGCATTTTTAAGATATGCCAGTTTAAAACTATGAATCTTGCCAAATTGAAAATGGGCTGTCCAGATTTTTGTACAATATGCATTAGATGGTCAGTGAACAGACTGTGGGCAGTCTGAGGAAGTGGCGGAGAGTATGTCTATCTGATTTATAATCATGTTTGAACAGCTTTTAACATAACAGAACAATGCTGTCTGTGTTTTGTTTTGTTTTTTCTTCTGGTATGAATTGTTCTTTTCTTTATGGAACAATGTAGTATCAGTTTCTGTACTGAGAGCTGAACTGTTCCAAATGTGAAGGGGAAAAAAATCTGGCTGAGGAAAACAGCAAGAAAAACACACCACAGTGAACGGGAACTTTGTAAGTGTTACAGGATCCAATTAGTTTTTTATTGTTGGCAGGCAGGAAAAGAATCACTGATACAAGGTTCAATTATTTCTCGCATTCAGAAAACAAAAGACTTGATAAGGGTCAAGAAGCAGAAGCCTTAGAGAGACATGTTTTTTTTTTGTTTTTTTTTTTACATCTTTTACTAATATTCTAATCAGCTAGAAGTCTGACTTTGAAAATTTTAATGAGTTCTGCGACTTCAGACCCCAAGGGACAAATGAATGACTTACAAGAAAAGGTTGATATTGTGCTGCAAAGAATTCTGGATAACAACTGACTACGAGATGGATCTGCCATGATAAAAAGCTCCTTACGGTGAAGTTTTTTAATTTCCTTTATGTTTTATGTTTGCTTCTCCGGAGCAATTAAGCACTTGGGGAACACAGGCTGAGTGTGAACTCTTTCCTTGTTAAATTCCTAATTAAATTATGTGTTTGCAGTATCAGCCACTAGGTATCTGAAGTTGTTAGAGCTTGAACACTCAGTCTAGCACACTTTGCATTCACTGGTAGACTTTTTGTATTTTTTGTAGCTTGGTCATCTACCATAATAATTAATTTGCATACACAAAAGGGAAAAAAAGTACCTTTTTGGAACAGGGCTACTGTAATTGAAATACTTCAAAGGAGGATGGTGTCATTTGATAAATGCATTTATGCATGTCACTAATGAGGTCTTTTTATATATACATATATACAGGAACAGCCACAGTAATGTGTACTTTTAAGAGAATAGGAAACAGTGTTTCATTATTTACTTAACCTCATGTTGTTTTGAACCTGTATAGCACAAAGTATGTTTCCTTGGTCAATTCTAGCTGTTGACATATGGAAAATATGTCATGGTTTGGAATGACATGAAGATGGTTAAATAAGAATAGAAGTGAAAAATCTAAATATATATATATAATTGCACTTTCTTTTCTGATCAATTGCAGGATGCTCTTCTTCACTGACTATGGGAATCAAGCCAAACTGGAGCGCTGCAACATGGATGGCACCAACAGAACTCGAATTGTGGATTACAAGATTGAGCAGCCAACTGCAGTGGCATTGGATTTGGTAAAAAAACTGGTGTACTGGGCTGACGCATATCTTGATTACATTGAAATGGTGGATTACAATGGCAAGAACAGATACACTATCATCCAGGGATATCAAGTAAGTTATTTTTCATTCAAGTGTCATTTTACAGCCTTATACACTACTGTTCAGAAGTCTATGGTCAAAGGTTTTGTAATAGAAGTCATTAAAAGAAGTCTCTTATCCTTACCTAGGCTGTATTTAATTTATCAAGAGTATAGTAAAAGTAGCCATTACTCCAGTCTTCAGTGTCACATGATCCTCCTGAAATCATTGTAATATAAGCATATTAAAATGATTTATGAATGATCATGTAATAGCAGGATTATTCGATGAATAAAAAAGAAAAGCATTTATTTGAAATAAAAACCTTTTGTAACATTATACATGTATTTTCTGCCAACTTTGACCAATAATTTTTTTTTTTTTTCTTAATTCTTCCTAATTCTTCTCATGCATGAGGTTGAAAAAGTTTCCCAGGTTGATTCCGCTCATGTCCACGTTGCACATGTGACTCTTTCCATGTCCATAACAAAAACTGCTTGTTTTGGAAGTAAATTGTCCGTTAGCTGCATAACAACGCTTTTGACAGAATGACTATGGACCTTTTTGTCTGTAAAATCTTGAAACTTTGCTAATGTGACCATGCTTCATCAATCAATGTTGTTTAATTTACTGAGCTCTTAATAGTGAAATTTAACAAAGACTGTTACTTGTGATGCACATACTCAACAATGGTGATGTCAAGGGAAGTAAAGGTTGTTTGTCTGTCTGATGCAAGACTCTAATCATCCCTAATGGGGGAGGATAGAAACCAACACAGTTGTACACAGATTGATTTCAAGTATTAATTGGTTATGACATTTATACCCAGCAGCAACTGTATGTGTGTGGCTTCATCTGAGTTTTATTCTTTCAAGCTTGTTCTTGCATTAATTAGTCTAAACGAATACACAAGATACAGAAACAGATTCACCATTTGAATATTTTATGCGAAGTGCACTTAAGAGGACAGTAATTATGGATCATTATTATTCAAAAGTAGACCTCAGCTAAGCAACCCACAGATCTTCTCATTGTTGAAAAGTGTAGAAGGCCACGCACATAAAGCAACAGATGACTGTATGCAGGCAGGTGCGGGTATGCTTGGTTTAATGGCGCTCTTGAATGTGAGCCACACCGTATTGGTGAGAGGTTGCTAACACATTTAATTTCCATCACAAATTAAAGTTCTGCTAGGCCGGAAAACTCTCTATTCCCTTTTTTTGACTTAATTGTTTCAGACGTGTTCGTTATTGTGAGATGACAACCTTTTTAATTAGGCACCCTTTCAAGAGAGCTTTTTATTTTTATTTAAAGCATGGTTTGCTCTTACCTCACTTACTGCACTCAGCTGTATTCTGTAATATACTGTGCATTCCAAAGTAAACTATTATGTTTTATATACAGTGGGCCCCATAATGTTTGGACCCTTAAACTGCACTTACAGTTTTATGCTTTCATTATGACGTTCTCCTTAATTGTGATTTTATTTTTAATGACAACGTTATATCTCACAACTGTCTATTATACATACACTACCATTCAAAAGTTTGGCCTCTGTAAAATTGATTGATTTTGAAAGAAATCGATAGTTTTATTTAGCAATGACACATCCAATTGATATTTATTTTAAATAAATGCAAACTTTTCATCAATGACATAATATGTTGTGCACCAACTCTTCATTTTAGAATGCTTTCGGAAAGATAATGTGACACTGAAGAGTAATGGCTACTGAAAATTCAGCAGAATAAATGATATCTAATAATATGTTATATTACTCGCTTTTCGAAATTCCTGAATTCACACTAGTTCGAGCGGATAGAGATAAAATGTCAGGTAAAAATAAAGGGGGAGGCATCTGTGTGTATATTAATGAGAAATGGTGTCGATCTTATTCAGTAAAATATAAAATATGTGACTCAAATGTGGAAATTCTCGGCATGACCTTAAGACCTTTTTATCTGCCTAGAGAATTTGGTTGTATTTTGTTGTTCGTGGTATATGTACCGCCCAACGGTAAACCATCTCAGGCAGCAAGCCTGATAGCGGACTATGTTCACGAACTGCAACTCAGCTACTCCGACGCACCTGTGATCGTACTGGGCGATTTAAACCAGTGCAAATTGGAGACTTTGTTGCCGGGATTTGAACAGTATGTAAAGACTCAAACAAGAAACAACAACATTCTGGATAAGTGCTTTGTAAATGTAAGGGATGCCTATGTGTCCAAATGTATGCCACCAATTTTAAATTCTGACCATAATGTTGTGCACATGATTCCCGTGTACAGGACTAAACTTAAAAAAAGTAAACCAGAAACGAAAATGATCAGAATATGGTCGAATGAAAGTGTAGAACAACTGAAAGCCTGTTTTGATTGGACAAACTGGGACATTTTTGATGAAGGCTCACTGGACGAAAGAACTACAGTGTTAAATGGCTATATCAATTTCTGTGTGGAGCTGAACATACCTACTAAAGAGATTAAAGTTTTTCCAAATAATAAACCATATGTGACTAAAGATATTAAAGAAATGATAAATGTGAGGAAAGTAGCGTTCAAGGATAAAGATATTAAGGTATTTAAACAAACGGAAAGAGAATTAAAAATTAAACTAAAGGAAACAAAAGAAGCTCATAAGAAGTGTCTGGAAAAAGCCCTCAAAACTAATAATACTAAAAAGGTTTGGGACATTATGAAAACTATGTCTGGATTGTCATCTTCAAAAAAATCCATTGTAACTGATGATGAACTTGGTTTTGGGAATGAATTAAACACCTTTTTTACCCGGTTTGAACTAATAGGCAAACAAGACAAATTCATAGAAACAACAGATGTAGTTCTAGCATCATCAGAGAGAATTGTCATTGAGGTTGAAGATGTTAGGAAAATGTTTCAATCTATCAATACAAAAAAGGCTGTGGGTCCTGATGGTTGTAGTGCAGGCCTTTTAAAAAATTTTGCTCATGAATTAGCACCTGTGTGGCAACCAATATTTCAATCTTCAGTCGACACACATGTTGTTCCTGTGATATGGAAGACTGCATACATAAAACCACTACCAAAAATATCATGTCCAAAAAAAATGTAAAGACTACAGACCAATAGCTCTTACCTCTGTAATTGTGAAATGTCTAGAGAGACTGTTACTCCATCATTTGGTTATGGTAGTTAAAGATAAATTAGATCCCTGGCAGTTCGCCTATAAGAAAGGCTGTAGTACTGAAGATGCAGTTGCTTCTTTAGTGCACATTATCTCAAAAAATTTAGACAAACCCAAAACAATTGTAAGAACTTTGTTTTTGGATTTCTCTTCCGCCTTCAACACAATACAGATTGACAGACTGGTGTTAAAACTTGCACAGCTGGGGGTAAATCCTTATCTGATTTGGTGGTATAGATCATTTCTCACTGATAGAGTTCAGAGAGTCATGGTGAATAAAACCGTGTCGTCTGAAATCATTACAAATGTCGGAGTACCGCAAGGTTGCGTTAGCTCTGCTATAATTTTTACTTTATATACTGACGACTGTAGAACGGACATGTTTAATCAGTATATTCTGAAGTACTCTGATGACACTGTCTTAATATCTGTGTTGAATGACTCGGATAGTTCTGAGGTTCATCAACAAGGTGTAACTAAATTGATAGAGTGGTGTGACAATAATGCCCTTATCATTAATACAAGTAAAACTGAGGAGATTGTATTCGGGTCTATGGCGGATATAACTCCTGTTTTTATTCATAACGAGACAATTAGATTTGTTAAGACCTATAAATACTTGGGAGTAATTATAGACGACATGTTGTCATGGAAAGATCACATTGATACTCTATGTAAAAAAACAAAGCAGAGAATCTATTTTCTTCGCCGTCTTAGGTCATTTGGAGTAAGAAGGCAGATTCTTTTGTTGTTCTATAGGTCTGTGATAATGAGCTTACTGCAATACTGCAACTCTATTTGGTATAAAAGTGTATCTGTTGCGCTAAAAAACAAGGTTTTTAATCAATTAAAAATCTGTTCAAAGATAGTAGGTCAGCCGCTTGAGAAGCTTTACGATTCATCCTATTATAAGAAGATGCTTAGGCTTGCTAACAATATAGTCTCTAATCCTACGCATATACTGCATAAAGACTTTGAATTATTACCGTCACAACGGAGGTATAGAGTTCCCAAATTTAAGAAAGTGAAGCTGAAAAATTATTTTGTGCACCAGGCAATCCTTGCACTGAACAAAAACACCTAATCAGAGATCAAGAGTATTGGGACGGTGTTGCGGATGTATAAATGTTGTATGAAATGTATAATTGTACGTGCTAGAGTGAATGTCAATGTAGAATGTATGTTAAATGTTGTAAACATAAATACTGTTATGCAAGAAAAATTTCAGACACAGTCTGACAATAAAGTATAAAGTAAAGTAAGTAAAGTAAAGTAATATTATAATATTACTGTTGTGATTAGATCAGCCTTGGTGAGCTAATTTATTTTTATTCTTTTTAAACTACCCACCTCGAAGAGGTTCAGAGTTGGAAACTGGCTTTCATATAGTATCATTATGAAATGATCGGGAAATGTTAATTATTACTATGATGGACCCCTGTGTGAACTCACTTTATATATCCACTAAAACTGATCTAAAGACCACTTGATTAGAAGTAATTGCTAGAATGGCAAAATTTTAATTTAAATTGTTCAGTAAGTGTCCAGATATTTTGGGGGGATACTGGAATATCCACTCTTGTGGGCCTGGAGGAATGGCTGAGCATCTGTTTGTATATTTAAACGAGAATATGAGCCACACTATTTTGCCACTATTTCTTACTAGACGGCGGGCCGAGGGGAGATTTCGTGTTTTCAAACGATCTGTGGCGAGGGATAACCCAGTTTATTATATGTAACCGCTACGCTTTTCAACAAAGCAAATAAAAATTGTTGCCACTCAAACACTTTGCACATTACTATAATATCGGTAATTTTCTCCAGGTTATTTTACCGGCGAATAGAGCAAGCAGCTACATGCGGGGTCCGACCTGCATGACGTATTTGTTGCCTTCAGCCAATAGCGTGCGTGGAAAGTGTCGGTGATGCGTTTGTGAATGCACTGGCGCGCTTCGCGCCCAGGATTTAAGATTGTACTATTTTACCTAATTTTGCTACATATTCAGTTTGACACAAAATTATAATGTAGAGGTTACGTTATACGATATCCTGTCATTTCTTTGTAATCTTTAATAAATACACCCTTCTGATTTAACACATTTGACATAAATGGTATTGCTTGGAAACAGCGTCATGAAAAAATGAGACAGACAATACTTTTTTTCCTGCCCATGTTTACTTGGATGAAATGAAAAAACATGAAGTGCTGTATGCATATATTTGAGGGAAGTGGTGGACCCACCATTCCCTTCACAGACATAAGTTGGGAGAAATTTATTAAATCAGTATTTCTGTGGAAAGACCTTGAGGGCATAGAAGGTATCATTGCAGAAGAGGCAGTACGGGCATACAAGTTACAAAGCCAAGAACCTACAAACCAGTTAGTCAAACCAGCTAACACTGGCTACCACAGGGAGTGCTACAGTCATTTGACAAATATTACGAAGATAAAACGAGCACAAAGGAGAAGAGAGAAACTGCAAAGGAAGGTTGGCATTATATTGTAGACAGGCAGTGCATCATTGGACATACAGTACAGGTCAAAAAGTTTGGAAACAGTACTATTTTTAATGTTTTGTTTTTTTTTAATGAGTTTCTTCCGCTCATCAAGCCTGCATTTATTTTATCTAAAATACAGGGGGGGGGGGGGGGGGAATGTAATATTGTGATTATATTATTACAATTAAAATAATTAAATAATTCATTAAATAATTGATTTTCAATTTATTATACTTTAAATTATCATTTATTTTTGTGATGCAAAGCTGAATTTTTAGGATCATTATCACACAATCCTTTAGAAATCATTCTAATATGATGATTCATTATCAAAGTTGGAAACAGTTCTGCTGCTTAATATTTTTTCAGAACATGTGTTACTTTTTTAGGATACTTTGATGAATAAAAAGTAAAACAGAACAAAAAAAGCAGCAGCAGCTATGTTTTTAAAATACAAATATTTTGTAACAACAATATACACTACTGGACAGTCTTTTTTTTTTTTTTTTTTTTTAAATTAAATCAATACTTTTATTCAGCAAGGATATGTTAAATTGATAAAAAGTGTTAGTAAATAAGATTTATATTATTAGATTTTTTTTTCTTTTTAGTCTTTTATTCATCAAATATATTAGACAGCCTGAATAAATGTGTGTGTATATATATATATATATATATATATATATACTCATTTATTCAGGCTTGAGTAGAAGAGACTTATTTCAAAAACATAAAAATTTGTAATGTTTTCTAAACTTTTGACCTGTACAGTGCAGAATGGACAGTAATACAGTTAAGAAAGTAGTATTTACAGTAATATAAATTAAATATAAGAGCAGAATAGATATACAGTATGAACAACACATACAGATATGTGCAGTGTAGTTGCAGTAACAACATGAGATTAGTACAAAAAACTACATGAAATGTTTTGGCAAACTTTTAAGTTGGCTTAAAGCCTAGCCCGAAAGTTAAGGCAATAAAGTTCAATAGACAGGTAGAAAGAAAAAAATAAATAGATAAGAAAAAAAAAAAAAAAAAAAGAAAAGGTTAGAAAGAAATCTAGAAAGAAGGATAGATAGAAAAAAGACATGACTTCAGGGAGTTTAGATTTGAGTTAAACTTAATATTGCTACACAATGAATTAACTAATATAATAAAAACATGCAAAAATTAACTCTTCCTATTACGGCCTCATTAACATCAAGGACGGAAACACTCCATGCCGGGAAATTGCTACTCGCCGCCAAAGGGAAAAGGGACGAGTCTCTCCTTCTCCATATCCAAGACAGGGACTTGGTGGCTAGAGAAGCACGGTATCACTTCACTTGCTATCGAGATTATACCTGGTATCTGACCACACACAAAATTGAGAGAACAGAAACAAACCTATATGAAAATGGATAGAAGCACTTCTGCAAAACAATCATTGAGGAGAGGCTGTTAAAACAACGCGAGGTACTTCGACTGTCAAAAAGCTGAATTTGCTTTTAAAAAAAATCTGTGGAAGAAACAGAGGGAGTGAACATTACAGCTTATATGGCACACTCACTCAAGTCAAGACTTCACAAGTCTTATCCCTTCTTGAAATTCCTGAAGGCATCCACAACCTACCTTGTATATGTGGACAACCTGTCATACTGGAACTTGTGCACTGCTCATGTAAAAAAAACGAATTGTGTTAAAGGTAGATGCACATGTAAACTGCAAGAGCTGCCTGCCATGTACAAACCTCTGTCAGTGTTTAATCTTTGACAATAAGTCACTTGGAGATGACTAGGGCACACGTGTGTATGTATGTACACATGTGGGGAGATGCGTGTTTGCTACTCTTGAAGAAGTAAATATGTATGACAGGTTTATGTACATTATAATTCTACTTTGTTTGATAGTCTATGTTTTTTGATAGTTATACTTATAATCTTGTTTGTTTTACATGCAGTTTATGTTCTTTGATAGTGATAATCTTATTTCTAATACATACAGTTCTAACTAACGTTAGAGTTCTTAGCTCTCCGGTATGAATATTGATTAGAATATTAGGATACGGACTCTATAACGTTATGTCAGATTTAACTGGTAATTAAATATATGTCTTAAACATCAACAGGTTCATGTTCGCCTTGAGTCTAAGGTAATTATCCACCAACATACAGTGGAGCTGTAGTCTATGCGAGTTGGACGAAGTGTCACCGTTAGAATGTAATGTTTACACCAAATCAAATATGTAATCGCATGATGCTATTTACTGCCAGAGCCGTTAAATACGATATTCTAAACGGCTCTGGCTACTGCTAGTTCGCCAGCTGAAACGTTACCCTACTTAAAACGACACTAACGAGACGCTTACACACGTTTGAACAACACAGTGTACAAAACAAACATTTTATATAAATATATTCTAATTAAATGAATACTTACAATCACACAAAGAATGTCATTGACGATCAATGCGCTGCTGGTGCTCGTGTCTGATAGCTAAATCATTCGTGTAACAGCTGTTCTAAATAAGCTACATCTGATTGGATAGTAATAATCCCATGTCAGTATCTTGCCGCGCTATTGGCTCAACTAATATAGTAGGCACCCTCTTTTGCCTGCATATTTACGGATCGTACATTATGATTTCGGGGAAAATGTGCAATAAATGGGAGTGGCAACACATTTCATATCATTGAGAATAAAACAACCGTCCCAACTTTACAAATCCAGGTTCTCCCTCCATAGGGATCATTCATCTCGAAAAGTAAAGCAGATACGGACCCTCGGCCCACCGTCTATACCTTTTGCAGCAAGGGAAAAAGAGGGTTATCTCCCTGTGAGTTTACGTGATGCACAATGCAGATTTTAACTTGTGTCTATTTGTGGGCGGGGTTCAGTGCTCCCAGTCTGCCTCTGTCACATGTTGCTTGCAGAGATAACATGTAGGCTAGAATCAATGCACAGAACCAAGGTGTCCCCAGAGAAACACATGCACTCTGGCTGACCCTGCCAAACTTCCTGAACTGTCTGAATGCATATACACACAATTCACTTACCTTCACCCTGTCTGCAAATCTGCAACCGTAATTCAGATTGTGGGCTGTTGCCAGGTCAAATTACGTCTAATAACAGCTTAAGCTAATGGCTAATTTGATGTTAAATCAAAGGGGAAATACCAAGTACTGTCTCTGTGCTGTTCTGCTTTCTGCCGAGCGTACAAGGTGATATTTACCTAGCTAAGTAGATTCTGAGCACTCTAATCAACCTGAAGTAGTCAATGCTCCTTTTTCTAGGTGGCCCACCTGCATGGATTAGCTGTCTTTGAGGACTACTTGTACGCAACCCGCTCTGAAACCTCCAGTGGAGCAGTGGTAGACATTTTACGGATAAATCGCTTTAATGTCACAGACCCGGAGACACTAACCAGCATAGGAAATGCAAAAACAATACGGGTTTACCACAAGCTCAGTCAACCAAAAGGTAAAGTATGTGTTAGGCTGGTTTGAATTGTTCGTTTAAACTGAACAAAATGTGTATAGGCATCTGTGGGGTGGGGTTTCTTCATCATACACATCACTGTTTAGCTTTTTTTTCAGGTCTTGTATTATATATTTTAATACAAAAATACATTCTTCAAGATTATATGTTCATACGAATATGCAAACTGCAAATGTGACACCAGTGTCCTCTCTTCAGTCAAGGGCCATGCGTGTGAAGTGGACCTTTATGGTAAACCAGGAGGATGCTCGCACATCTGCCTTCTCAGCGGGAGCTACAAATCCCGGAGCTGCCGCTGTCGTACCGGATTCAGCCTGGGAAGTGATGGGCTGTCCTGCAAAAGTCAGTGCAACATAGTTCACATCCTTTCTTTTGTGCACGATGGCTGTTCATATGTGATGTTGTGCAAATAATAATAATAATAATAAGGCTGTCAGTTTAACATTTAACCCTGTAAAGGCCGGTTTATCTAATAAAATCATGACAAATCGATTGCCTTATTTAACCTTTATTGAAAGACAAAACCTAAAAAAGGTTTATGACCATAGCTCTGTAGTTTTTATACTTAGAATGAAACCAAAAAGCCTTAACTTGCTAAAAAATATGGTCACACTTTATTTTAGGGTCCAATTATCACTATTAACTAACCATTAACTATGACTTTTGCCTCAATTAACCCCTTATATGCTGCTTATTAATAGTTTATAAGGTAGTTGTTAAGTTTAGGGTATTGGGTAGGATTATGGATGTCATGCATTATATGTACTTTATAAGCAAATTATAACAGCAAATATGTTAATAATAGACATGCTAATAAGCAACTAGTTATTATTGTGAATCGGACCCTATACTAAAGTGTTACCAAAAATATAAACCATCAATCAGATGATAGAAGGCATGTAGTAGCTTGCGTACAACAGGATTTTTAGCAAAGTTTTGATCATGCTGTTAATTTGGAGGCCTTACAAATTTGTGTAATAAATATGATACCGTTGACTTTGCAGGATTAATGCAATCAGTTATTTAGAAAAAAATAACTAAATAAAATAACATAAATTCTGTAATTCCATATAATGTTATTATTTTATATTTTTTATCGATTGAGAGCCCTAATCAATATATATTTCTTGTTTGCCACCAAAAAAACTCTCCCAATGATTTTACGACACCAGATGTGACGTCATCCCTGCAGAAATGGTGATGGAATATGTGTTTGTTTTATTCGATTTTTCGTCAGCTATCCAGAGCTGGAAATTGAAATGCGTGTGTCGTTGCACTATTAAGTGGGAAGATTTAGTGGTTCAGTATATGTGCCAGTCTTGGCACTAACTCGGATTGACAGAGATGGAGACTCACTTTTAAGGAGATTGGCCCACGTGGTTGTGATGTTATTTTATTGACTGCCTATAGAATGATTCATTACTGCCATTACTGCCATTTCCACTCTGTTCCCCTATACGCAGATTCTCCTGATCAATGGATGTTTTACTTAGTTGACAATGAAAGCTACGGGTCAATTAATGACTATCCTGAGTTAAGCATGAAGCGACTGCAATAATGAACCAAGCTATGCTTCTTGAGAAATTTCTGATTTATAACGCCAGCCAGATGTTCCACTTCCTGTCTCTTTCCATGAGATGAGAAGCTATGTTAAAAGACTGTGGCTGCCTTCATCCAATAGCCCCTTTGTTGTTTGATATATAGGTCTCAAACCACTTAATTGTCTTCAAGGTAGCAGAGCTCTTCCACTCAGAATGAAAAATTGAAGTGATATTTGTGTGGTCTCACCCACACTGGTGTGGTCTCTTGAGGAAAGAAGTAGATGTTGAGGTGAGGTCCCTCTGTTTCCCCAGAATCCTCCTCCTTTGCCACTGGCCTGCTGCATAACAGGCCGAGCTGCCCTTTGTGTAATCCCCACTGTGACTAGAGGTTCATTTATTTCAGCTTGTTACAAGCTCATGGATAACCTCAGCTTCTGTTGTGTGTTCTGTGTTAATCTGACAACAGGAGATTTATTGTTTAAACAGATTCTCAGTGAACAAAAATATGATTGCTGGAGCTTGTCAAATAAATCCTCTCAATCAAGATAATTTTTGCCTGGGGATGCTAAGTGGGGCTGATTGCTCCATTCATTTCTGTAACTCAACACTTCTGCCTCTGCCAGATTGGGCTTTGTAGTTCTTCACATAACCGATTTGTGGTCAAAAAAATAAAAATGTATACACTACTGGTCAAATGTTTGGAATAATTATACTGTATATAAAGTATAAAACGTTTTTGAAGAAAGTCTCTTATGCTCTTCGAGGGTACATTTCTTGATCAAAAAACTGTAATATTGTGAAATGTTATTACTATTTAGAATAACTATTTTCTGTTGTAATATATTTTTTTTAAAATGTAATTTGTTCCTGTGATCGCAATGTTGAATTTTTTGGAACCATTTCTCCAGGCTTTGTTGTCAAATGATCCTTCAGAAATCCATCTATGTTGATCTTGCACTCAGTAAATATTTAATATTATTAGCAGTGTTGAAACCAAGATACTGTAATCTTATTTTTATTTATTTATTTATTTATTGTTTTTACATAATTTGCTTTAATTAATTATTTTTTATTTTATTAACTCATTCACCGCCATTGATGAGGTATTTCATCATTTAGACGACAACGCTTCTCTGCCAAAGACAAGTTTTTATGGCTTTTCGTGTTTTCACTGTTGTACACTCAGGGGTGCTATAACACATCTTCTGAACAAGTACAAAACCTCACGGACCAAAACACACATGAATAGTTGCATATGAAAAATAATGAGATCGTCATCAATAGACTGGATATAAATTAAAACTGCATAATGTTACTGAGTAAATATTTGATCCAGGAAGTGGTACAGTATTTGTATGTTCAAGCTTTGGAAGTATTGATGAAAGCAATTGACTGGATTTATGCTTTAATAATTGTACTGAATATTATACAGATGTAGTTTTTGATAAAAAAAAAAAATGCTCAGAATAATGTTTTATTCAGCAAGGACAGATTAAATTGCTAAGAAATTGACAGTAAAGACATACATTACAGAATATTTCTACTTAAAATATTGACCTTCTTTTTAACTTTCTATTCATCAAAGAAAATCATGCTTTCCACAAAAATTTTAAGCAGCATTAAGAAATACTGATAATAATAAGAATCATTATACATATATGTAGCACTGATAGTAATTGAGCAGCAGATCAGCATATAAAAATTATTCTAAAGGATCATGTGACCAAAAAATCATAAGTATTCCAACCTTTTGACCAGTATTTTAAATGACATAAAAGGGCTTATCTTAATACTTTCCATCTGTCTCTTTGCAGAACCCAAGAAGGATCTTTTCCTGTTTTATGGAAAGGGGCGACCTGGGACAATCCGTGGTTTGGACATGAATGTGAAGTCTATTAATGAGCACATGGTTCCTATTGAAGACTTGTCGAATCCAAGAGCTCTTGACTATCATGCTGAAATGGGAAACATTTACTTTGCTGATACTACAAGTTTTTTGATAGGACGGCAGAAAGTCGATGGAAGCAGTCGGGAAACAATTCTCAAAGATGGTAATTCTTCTTCATGTTATTGGTGTTTTCAGTTTGTAAAATCGCTCCATTTTCTTATACAAAGACTCTGTTTATACCTTGCTTGAATTGAAATCATATAAAAAGTACAAAGGTTATTTTTATTTTATTTTTTATTTTTTTATAACAGCTTTTCAGCAGCCGAATTATGTGTGCTCTTACAGATCTTGATAATGTGGAGGGGATTTCAGTGGATTGGATTGGAAATAATCTCTACTGGACCAACGATGGCTACAGAAAAACCATCAGCGTGGCTAGGCTAGAGCGGGCATCTGAAACCAGGAAGACTCTTTTGGAGGGAGACATGTCTCACCCTAGAGCCATAGTGGTGGATCCTTTGAATAGGTACAGTAGAAAGAACAGCTGTGATATCATCACAATCCTAGATTATGATTTTCAAATCTGGTTAAGGTTTCTATTTCATGTGTTTTTACAGCATTGAATAATGTAGCCAATTGCAGACATTATGTATTGGTTTCGGGAATGCAGTGGCCATTTAGAGGTTTAAGTTAGTCAGAATCCACTCCACTCAAAAGTGCTGGGGTCTACACGTGCACAGATCCTTTCAAAAGAAAGTGTAGATATAATGTAAATAAGAGATTATTTGTGCAGTATAGAGCTTTATTGATTGTAACATAACTTTGTGAGATCAAGATGAACTTAGATGTGTGACAGCCTTTTAGTGATTGCGAGGAGTGTGTTGTTTGCATGCTTTCTAGGCTATAATCAGCTCTGAATTTGACCATTCTTGAAACTGCGATGAATGGCATTCCAAGAAGCATTAATCCAAGATTGTCACTTGCCATTGTGTAGCATTTACTAGCTGGTGTGTTTGAGTGGAGGCGGGAAATAATTGGCATATATATGATTTCACGCTTACTCAGTGAGGTAAGGGTGTAGAGTTTTATTCGAGAGTTATATTCCATTTCAAGATGTGAATTAATTATTTTCAGGGGGCAAAAGAAAAAAAAATAATTATAAAAAAAAAACCTTTATTTTAAGTATGTCATCTTGATGAACAAAGATACGTTTTAAGGGATAAAATTAGTGATTGCAGGGGGACATTAACAGATATGGTGCCAGAATATCAGGCCTCCCTAGGTGTGTTCTATGTTTTGTGGATATAAACCTTATATCAAATGAAATATTTATTACACTTTTTCTCAAGTAGACTATTGAAATATTCTAACTATAAGTAAATTTGCAACTACATGATCTGACTTTCATTAGAGCATTAGTAGACTGTTAAATTAGGACAGTGTTGTGCCTGAACGCGTTCATTGAACGATAGTTCATGAACTCGTATATATTTTGGCCGAACGTGAACTGAACATGCTTTATTAAAGCCTGATGAACGTTACTGTGAACTCGTTCATTTTGGTGTCTGTTAACGGCACGCTCTCTCAGGTTAACTTCGTTCAATAGGGTGCCAGATTTCTATAGAGCCTTCCAGGCAAAAACCTGGCTAAAACACACCGTAAACGGGTCTTTATATGTAGTGGAAAAACACTCAATCTGGCAACACCACCAGTGCCGCACCGCTGTCCGCCGCATGCATGACACGTCATAAAAAAAAAACAAAACAAAAAAACAAACATGGAGGTGACAGCAGCATGTAGCAAGAAGGCGTACGATCATTTAAAAGATTTTTATGATGTTTATGTCAAGGTCGGTGAGAATAGGAGACAAAGCATTAAAGCAACATTGGGGAAATGCTGTCCCCTCAATGCTAATGTAAACCCTTGTTGGATAAGGATTCAAAATTGGATATGAAGATGAAGTCTGACGCATAGCTTCATTGTTAAAACTGATAAAATAATTGCTGTCTGTGATTCTATATGGGCTGTGGCAATAATTGTGAAAAACAATAGCAGCAACATATGGAAAAAAAGAACTATGAACTAGTTCATTTTAAAATTTGTGAATTGTACTTTGAACTAGTTAATGTAGAAAGTGAACTTTCCCAACACTGAATTAGGATTAGGGTTGGGTCTTGCAGAATAAGTTGACTTATAGTCAAGTTACTTATAGTCAGCGGAATGTCTTATGGGGGACCAACAAATTAGTGTTAGCAGATGCTAAGTCTACCAATACTCTTATGACTAATAGTTGACATGTAGTTGCATAGTTAGTAGACTATCAAAATAAAATATTAACGAAAAATCTGGTTAAAGTTATCTTATTTTATTAACCATCTTTACATCAACATTTGCAATCTGTAATGAAATGCAGAGCTCTACTCACTTTCCACCTGGCCTGAAGGAACAGCCTTCATTACAGTTCATTTTTAACACTTGTTTACACTGCATGGCTTCAGATGCGATTGCAATTGTACATAGAGTAGTGAAGCATGCATGTGCCCATCCACGCATATCTCTGTCTGTACTTGTTAATGTTTGTGTGTGTGTGTGTACCAGTAAGTTGGCATGGCATGGCCAGTAAAAATGGTGAGGTTGATGGCCCAGAGCCAATCTCATTATCACCCTCCCTGGGTGCGAGAGTAACTCATGAATCCTGAGGAGGTGCAGCCAGCCAAGGCTGAAGAATCGAGATACTGCAATGAGGAAACAACCACTCTCAGCCCTCTCGGATTCAATCAAACAACCTGCTCACTCTCTCTTTATCTGATTAAAAAGTACTCAAGTACCAAAATACTGATTGGTTGATGGTCGTCAGATCTTTTGTGGTATGCCACGTGGTATCTTAAGGGTGCTTTAGGTACTTTTTAATTAATTAATTTTTACATTTCTGTAAATAAATGCCTTATTTTAAAAGTGTGCAGTTATCATTAAGCAATCAATATAAATTGGAATAGATTTATACCATCTTCAATGAACCCAAGTGGTGTTGATTACCAAATCATTTGAAGAGAGGGAAAGTAAATGCAGAATAGTTTAATTATTTCCAGACATAATCGTTAATTAACTCAGAGCCGTAATTATATTCATTGCACAGACCTCATGCTTGTACGATTTATGCGACTCTCTCTATCGCATTTAATAAAGCTAATGCATCTCGAATGGAAGTTCTAACAGTAAAATAAGCAAGGGGCAATGACTGAAAGCTAAAAACTGTCTTTTTGTGGGTTTGTCTACAGATACTTGCAAATAGTGCACATTTGCGTGAGTAAAATGTAAAAACGACAACTTCTCTCCCAGTCACAACCACGTGTCAATCCCGATGGTATAACTTTAGTAGTGTGGAAGCGATTAAAATCTGCATTAAAAGCATTGTCTGCTGAACTGCCAGCTCAGAGGATGTCATGCAGACTGCTTGACACTATTCTTTGGGAGTGGAAAGCTAAAGCTTTCTGGAGCTAGCACTCAGACAGGAAACGAGAAGCACACCTCTTCTGAGATGCCATTGATGTGTCCTGTTTTGACAGCCGGTAAAAAAAAGTCTCTGAGGAAAAGGATGAAGGTGGAAGATGGAAATTTGGAGCGGATGGAAATTTTTGATCTCTCTAACAGGGCATCAGAGGATAGACTGCATGCACTTTGAATGACGGCCAAAATAAAGTGATTCATGTACAGTGCTTCAAAGCAAAGCAAGCTTTTTCTGGCTGTAAGAGTGAGAAACTTATCAGATTTATGATAAATTACGAGACCACTTATCAAATGTTATATTTTAACAATTTAAAAAGTATTATAATATGATGCAGTATTATTATAATAACTTAATAATCTTTAATTATAAAATAAATATGAAATTATTATAATTTTATTTGACCAGTCTAATCTTCAGTAAAATGATATAGTATAGTGTCAACTTTACCTAAGCAAAATGTCTTAATTAAAAATTATGTTATGACTGAATGGAATCAAAATACAAATTATACTCTTTTTAATCAATTTAGCCTTAGTTGGAAAACCCTCAAGTACAAATTTCAGTTAAGTAAATGCAGTCATGGTGAGCATGGGATTTCTTTCAGAAACATGAAAAAATATTACTCCAAACTTTTCAATTGCAGTGACTTGCAGTGAGACCTTATCAATTTTTTATATTTTAACAATATAATAATTACTCAGTTATAAATATATATATATATATATATATATATATATATATATATATATATATATATATATATATATATATATATATATATATTTCATATATATTTTATATTTATATATATATATATATATATATATATATATATATATATATATATATATATATAATTATAAAAAATAAATAATAATGCTTAATCTGGCATGTGGTTCAACACACACATTAAAAATTTGAAAAATGGTGTGTGTTGACATCTTTCCATAGTTGAAACAGTGTTAATTTCGTTGACTAAATATTTTCGTCATTATTTTCGTCACGAATATATTTTTGCGGACGAAAACGAAACGAAAACTAAAAAAGAAGGCACTGATGGAGACTAAAACTATGACTTAATTGATTGACATTATCGTCAACGAATAAAGGACGAGACGAAAATAGACTGTGACGAAAATCAAATCAGCAGACGGGAGAGATGCGAGGAATGAACAAAAGAACCGGCAAAATGGAACAGGCGAGACTGCATGAGAGAAGAGAACCAATCCGAGTCTGACTTATTGAGACGTGAAGCGAAGGTTTTCAGTTTTTAAATGAGCTCCCGGGAAGACGGCATTCGAAGAGGTGATGTCTAAAAGAGTGACAAAATGTCCACAGCTCACTTCACGTTTGACGACGAACAAAACAAAACAAAGTGTAAAGCACGCGGAGCGCTCATTCGTGGCAAGAACACAGCCAATTTGAAAAGACATTTACAGACGAGCCACCCGGACATTTTCTCAAATGTAATTTCACAACGATGTTCTTTTGTTTATTGAGCTAAGCAAAATTGGAAGACTGCAGTGCGTAGATGTTGTAGCATTAAATATTACGAACTGAAAAGTACTGTAAAATAGCCCCTTCTTCCAGTTAGATGAGAGCACAATACTAATACGTAATATTATGATACATACATTTGATTAATACTAATGTTTAGTATATTTTATAATGTTCTACTTGTTGACAATATCACAAATATTTCTATATTAGTCATGTGAAACGTGAATGTTCAAATCCTATCATTATACATACTAATCTAGCAATATTGTAGTATTTAAAACATACAATATTGCTAGACAAATGAATACCTTATAAAATCTTGTTACTTTTTTTATCCACCCAACTTATTAAATATTTACTTTAAATGTATGCACTTATTGTTCAGCTCAGCTGTAAGCTTTAAGGTCCTGGACCTAACTTTATTTTTCTTTTATTGATGGTCAATTGGCAGCTAGTTATTGTTTACATTATCATGACAGTGTTTGTTGCTGCATAAAAGCTTTTGAATCGAAATAAAGACACAGTTGTGTTGAAATAAAGTTTAATTTGTGTTTTATATATTTTGGTTAAGTTTGTTTCCTATACCAGCTGTAAAAAATTGTCTAGTAAATCTGTTATTGATTTTAGTCTTATTTTAGTCGACTAAAATACCAAGCAATTTTAGTCGACTAAAATACCAAGCAATTTTAGTCGACTAAAATACCAAGCAATTTTAGTCGACTAAAATAAGACTAAAATTAAAACAAATCAGATGACTAAAACTTGACTAAAACTAAAAAGAATTATAGTCAAAAGACTAAGACTAAAACTAAATTAAAATTTCGTGTCAAAATTAACACTGAGTTGAAACAAGATACCTTCTGATGTTCATTCATGTTTATTTTGTGCTTTAACTATTGAAGAGGAAGGAATGATCAATTTACATTCCGCTTGAACTGTCATAAAATTGAATTTATTGTTTGAATTTCCTTAAAAAATAAATCTAAAAGCTGTTTCATACCAAAAGTAACCTGTTGGCGCTCGTTGTCAGTGTCCTCTTTGCTCTGAATTACATTTTTCACTTCGTAAAAGTGCCATGACTTGTTGGATGTCGTAAAAATAACTGGGGGGGGGGGGGGGGGGGGTCTTTGCGAAATGGTCAATTATGACTGAATTTAATCAAAATGCCTTACTAGTTCAACCTTTATTTTTATAATCTCTAGTACAGTTTTGGCTGTTGTTTTGGCCCACCTCTGTGGGCTTATTTATAGAAATGGGGTTAGGTCCTGTGATTAGGAGTTGGCCATCTATCAGTTAGACAGGTAGCATGTTGATCTTTATCTGGTCTGCTGGATGTGCTTCCCTCCCTGTCCTGATTTCTTTATCTCTTCAACCCCCCCCCCCCCCCCACCACCACCCCACTCACACAACTCTCTGTTGATGCCACAAGCAGCCTGTGATAACTTGATAAAATGATCTTGCCTCCTTTCGTAACTATTTTTTTTTCTCTTTTAGTATCCTACACTCTGTCATTTGGACTTTCACGATTAACATGTCTGTCTCTCTATTTGTTTTGTTTTTTTGAGTTCTACTCTGTGCTCACTTCATTGCTGTCCTATATTCATTCACCGAAGCAGATTTTCTAAACTGTGGGATTTTCAGATGGTCAGAACTGATTTTTGTAAACTCCTACGTAGGGATGGGTGATGTATCGCATGCGATTGTCACGCGCATTTCGTTAGTTGGTTCCCTGATTACCGCTAAATCGCCATCACCTGCTTTCAAATGGAGCACCATTTAAATAATAGACAGAACCATAGTTCACTGACAAGCTACGCAATATCGCGTTCATTATCGAAGGCGATTCATCTGCGATAATGAATGTGATATTGCGTATCTTGTCAGTGAACTATGGTTCTGTCTATTAAATGGCGCTCCATTTGAAAGCAGGTGATGGCGATTTAGTGGTAATCAGCTTTACTGACGAAATGCGAGTGACAATCGCATGTGATATATCACCCATCCCTACTCCTACAAGTTCATAGAACATAAACTCCACAGTGTAATGAAGTCATTATTGTGCTAGCTTGATGCTCCAGTTTAGGGAATTCATAAAATCTTCAGTGTTTCTCTCACCAATATCCCCATCTACACTCCTTATTTTTGTCTTTCTTACTTTCTGTCCATTAGCTATTCCTCAATCAAATTCAAAAACATTCAAAACTTTAGGTTCAGGATTATTTATTTGATGTATTTATTTGTTTGTTTGTTTTGGCATAAAAGAAAAATCTATCATTTTGACCCATACAATGTTATATAAACAAGACTTCATTTTTTTCAGAGCCTCGGGCCCTGTTTTGTGCTGTACTCATGGAAAATGGCATGTAATCTTTGCTCATGTTGGTTGGACCCTGCATGTTATTAAATTCTGAAATCTAGAGACTTGGAGCATGCTGTTTGCCTTCTGAATAATTCATGTGGTCATGTAGCCAACACTACTTGCACGCTTGATTCGCCCTCTGTCCAATTCTGTTTTATGTGGTGTACTTGAAGCACGGCTTCTATCAGTGATGAGACAGAAAAGCTTGCGTTGACCGCTGAGTAGTACTCAGAGGCAACAAATCCCTTAAGCACACTTACTAGGCAAAGGATCATGTCAGAACATTGACCCAATCACTTTTCAAATATCACTAACCTATTACAGTTCATGTTGGCACAGTAATCTATACGCCCCACATTGAAAAGGAAATGTAAAAAACGTCTTGGTTACTTATGTAAACCTCATTCTCTGAAAGAGGGAACAGATATATGTCTAAAGTGACTGACTAAAAGGGAAATACATAAATGTACACATATACAGATTAATTTCCAGATTCCCCTGGGTGCGAGTTGCTGTTTTTTTGGTTAAACATATTTTGTTATGTTCAGTTAAGCTTGCACATTTTTAGACCTGCAGGCAATTTGTTTCTACATGCTTAAGCTGTACACTTCCTGTATTAGCTAGTAATATGTGATTGATATTAATGCTTGCTTCAAAAGTAAATAGAAGTGCTGTTTTTCAAGGACTGTGTTCTGGTTTTGGGTACAGTTGGATGTACTGGACGGATTGGGAAGAGGATGAGGTGAACGACAGCATCGGTAGAATAGAGAAAGCCTGGATGGACGGTTCCAACAGGAAAATATTTGTCACATCTAACATGCTGTGGCCCAATGGACTCACTCTGGGACATGGAACCAGTACCATGTACTGGTGTGATGCCTATTATGATCACATTGAGAGAATCTACCTCAATGGCACTGGCAGAATGGTGAGTTAAATTTTTGTTTTTGTTTTCTTAGCTTAGAAATCTTAGAAATCATTTGGGATTATGTTTAAGGGGGGGGGGGGGGGGGGGGTGAAATGCTATTTCATGCATACTTAGTTTTTTACACTGTTAAAGAGTTGGATTCCCATGCTAAACATGGACAAAGTTTCAAAAATTAAGTTGTACGTTTGAAGGAGTATTTTTGTTCCCAAAATACTCCTTCCGGTTTGTCACAAGTTTCGGAAAGTTGTTTTTTCGAGTATGGCTCTGTGTGACGTTAGATGGAGCGGAATTCCTTATATGGGTCCTAAGGAACTTCTGCCGGAAGAGCGCGCGCTCCCGTATAGCAGAGGAGAGAGAGGCTGAGCACAGCCTGATCAGAGTGAGAGCGTCGCGAAAAGTCACAAAAGAAGTGTGTTTTTGGTTGCCAGGACAAGACAACCCTGCACAGATTACCAAATAAAAAACAGCATTAAGGGACCAGTGGATGGAGTTTATTTTTACAGAGCATCGACGGAGTTGTGCAAGTGTTTTTGTTTGTTCCCTGCATTTCGAAGATGCTTGTTTTACAAACAAGGCCCAGTTTGACGACGGATTTGCGTATCGTTTATTTCTTAAGGATGATGCAATCCCAACGAAAAAGGGTCACGATCGTGTGTTGGAACCGCAGGCGGTGAGTAAAACTGCTTAAAATATCTCTGCCTCCTTGTTAGTGCGTCCGCCTCCCATGCCGGAGACCCGGGTTCGAGCCCCGCTCAGAGCGAGTCTTTGCTGCTGCTGCTCTCATTCAGTTTCAGCCTCGGGATCTGATTCTGGATCATAAATAAATGGCTGAATCTGACTGTTAGCCATGGTTTGTTTTGGATTTCTTAAGCTCCCATGGCAAAAGCCTACTGGCGCTCGTGATTCTTTAGCTCCGCTCACACGTCACGCCTTCAGCCAGTCATGTTTTTCCGGTAAAAAAACGGTACAGACTATCTTTCTCTTATGAATATAATAAAACTAAAGACTTTTTGGAGTTATGAAGGATGCAGTACTACTCTATAGGTACTCAAGATTAACAGGATATTGAGTGAAAACGAGCATTTCACCCCCCCTTTAACAAATGATACAGAGCTTCCTAAAAAATGGAAGAGAATTAACATTTAGCCTGGGTTCCTTCATAATTTAATTGAAAAGACTTTTCTCTTTTGTTCTACAACATATACATTATCAGCAGTCATACCTTAAATGTGAATTTTGTTTCTAATAACTTATATGCCCTCAACACCAATGCTAATGCTGTTTTATAAGGATCACAATTCAACAATTAATTAAGCATGTACTATCACACTCACAAATTATTATTATTTTTTAATGAACTTCAAACGTATTTAATCAGACAGTTATTGCAAAAATGAAAATTGAGGTCTGACTGTTACTAGTTTGTTGCACAGAATGGGGAAGTATCTTCAAGTAATATTCACTACAAACTTTATTTTTACTCCAGATTGAAAACCACTATTATAAAACCAATTTGAAATTCCTGAGGGAACCCATGGCAATTTAGCTTCCTGGATAGGCCTATGGATTGACGTTATGACTAAACTGCTATATTATTGAGACAAACTTTGACAGAATTAACATATAGAGCTATAAAATGTATGTTGACAGCACAGCTTTTAAAATATGGTCTTGGATGAATAATTTAATGCAAAATGAGAGTGCATTTTGAGAGTTTACTGGCATTTATCTGAAGCGTTGGAACATTGTTGACATTATTTTTAAACTTTTCATCCCATTACTGTGCAGGAGGAAAAGAAAATAGACATTAAAGAAAAACAATAGTTAATCCTTCTGGCACAGGTGTCAGAACAGTGCATGGTAATTATTATTATTATTTTTATTTTTTTGCAATTCACTGTAGGTTGTGTACAGTGGCAGGGAACTCAATCACCCGTTTGGGATTGCACTGTACCAAAATTCCATCTTCTGGACGGAGTACATGAACGCCTCCATCTTCCAGTTGGATCTGGTCTCTGGTGAAGTCACTCTGCTGAGGAGTGAACGGCCACCTCTGTTCGGGATCAGAGTTTATAATGCACAAAGCCAGCTGGGTAAAGTCACTTTAACTTAACACTTAAAAAGTCAATTTAAGGAAAGTTAAAGATTACAGAATGACACATTTTTCATCTTTTTTCAATTATATTTTGATGAGTAATGGTCAGACTTTATATTATTTCTCTTTTAATTTATACAGGTTGTAATGTAATTTGAATTGACCACAACACAGAGGCATTTAATTAGCAGTAACAGGAAGATGAATTTACTAAATTGAATTTAATTAAAAAATAATAATAATAAAAAATAAAGACTTTCAAAGACTGGAAAATTAATTAAAGTTATTTATTAATGTATATTACCGTTCCATAGCCTGGGCTCAGTAAGATTTTCTTTCCTTTTTGAAAGTGATTAAAAAATCTGACTAAATATTTTACAGTTTTGTAATCAAATAAATAAATAAATAAAATTAAATCTAAAATCTAAACTTTTTGGATGTTTTCAGTTCATTTCTGAATGGTGCACAACATTTGACGTTGGTGCATAATGGTTCATCGTACCAAATAGTAATATGCTTGAAATAAATGCACAAAAAAATCTAGCTGGAAAATTGTTTCACATATTACATGGAGTAGTTCATTATTTCAGAAAAATCATAATAAATGATTTTTTTTTTTTTTTTTTTTTTTTTTTTTTTTACAAACAGTTTGGCTTTTACAAATGTTCTTGGTTTTAACTTTGATCAGCATAGGCCCATCTGCAGAGTAGGAGCCATACAGTTGAGTGGGTGGGTTTAATCTTCTAAAGCTCTGTTTAGAATGTTTAACTCTGTGTGGATGTCTGAGGCAAGGAGGGATGATTACTGTCATCCTCGCTCATAACTGCTAGTCATAACACACAGAGGGAGGGACGCTGCTCAGCGGGGCCCTTGCACATGCAGACGAGTGGCACAGAGAACACAGCCGTGTGTTCGGCTCCCACGTTTCATCTCTTACTTTCCTAAGGGTGGTGCATTTTTAGAGGAGCAGACTGTATGCTTACTTGTCAAAGAGACTCACTCTTTTGAGAATGACGACATAGGCTTTTGGGACCAGCAGTCTCGTCTCATGTTTTAAATATTCTCCTCTTGACATGAAACTTACAGCATTCATAACACCAAGTCTTGTGGCAAGAGAAGTCTAGGAACTGCTGTTATGTCATGTATGAATTTCCTGCCTTGACAATATGGCCTTTTTGACAGTCTATGTTCTCAACAGAAGAGGAATTTCTTCAAAGCGCTTGTCAGGAAAAAGATTAATTGTGTTTCCGCTCCCTGGGGTACCACAGATTGGCCGTTACAAAACAGTTTTTATCTCATTGGTCCAGGCAATGACTTTCAACCCCTCTCTAAATGAAACCTTATTATTGTCCCCATTCCTCAACTTAATAAGTGACAGTTTTCTCACAAAACGTTGTTTTTCTCCTCTCGTCCCCCATCGTTCTGAAGGTGTCATTGCCCACACAACAAATTATGTCTTGCGAAAGAAAAAGAGCATCAAATGGCTCTCGTCTCCACTGTTTCCAATAATTTACTTGACGTGTGATTAAAAATAATGTCCCCGTGTACCACCAGCATCCCAGAAGAGCAGGAAATTGGTTCTGAGTGGGCAGTGAAGAAGAACTTTATGTTCTGTGCTTCAAGGAGAGACATTGATAAAAGCCATAAAGTGATGAACACATAAACAGTCGTCCTGCCCGTGGGAAAAAAGATTTGCAGATATCTCTTGTTTAGGCCTATGTTTGTTTTTTAGGTGACAATGCCTGCCGGGTGAATTATGGTGGTTGCGGTACCCTCTGTTTGGCCATCCCAGGAGGTCGGGTGTGCGCATGTGGCGACAACCAGCACCTGGACAAGAACAATGTCACATGCTCCGGTAGGGTTTTTAAAATACCATTTTCTTAAACAAAATACAGGACTAAGAGAGCTTCTATAAAAAAATAAAGGAATCAGTTACCAATGGGTTCATTATAAGCATAAAAGTTTTTTTTTTTTTTTATGATAAAATCAGATTGTCATATTTATTTATTTTTTATCTAACAAATGTTTAAAAATACAGTTAAATGTAAAAACCTCTGAATGTCAGTATGTTTGTATGTAGAGCTTTTCAAAATTTCCCAAAAAACTGTGCCTTTGCTGGTGACCATTGTTCATCAAAGGCCAAAGTTTGATTTTTTATTTTTATTATTTTAATTGAATTTAAAAGCTGTATTTTTACTTTACATTTAACATATAAATTATTTCAAATGTCTTCTTATTTATCATGCAATATGTGATTTTATCAATTTAAAATATTTTTTTAAATTATAAATGGCTAATTTATTGCTTTATTTTATTTTTAGATCAGTCCTAGTCCTTCATAGAACTCATCAGTTACTCAAATAAAGACGAACATAATCTAAATTCATGCTGTTTTATATATGTAATACTTGTTTATTGTCATGTTACAATGTTATAATAAAGATGGAAGTAACATGCTTGGTTTATTTGAAAAAGTATCACGACGAAAATTTTATGAATTTAAAAAGCAATATGGTATGGTACTAGTTTTACCCCCAGACTCCACATCACCCAAAAACTGAGTCTGGCTATATTTTCCTTTAAGATCTTTTCTTTTTTTATTATTCATTTTTTCATTTTTTTTTTTTTTACTGTAGACTCAGCAGGTCGAGAGGAGCCCCAGCAGTGCAAAAATGATGAGTTTCAGTGCAGGAACTGGCGCTGCATACGAGTCAGTTGGATTTGTGATGGAGATGATGACTGTTTAGATGGCAGTGATGAGGAGGCCCACGTATGCTGTATGTACCTTGTATTCTTTCCCTCTGACGACGATGTATAATCCCTGTTGTGTCTGCTTTACTAAACCATCAAACCTCTGTGGCCTCAAGCTGTGTCATTTAGCATGCACTCAGTATCATATGTCTGTGATGTATTACTCCATACAAAATTTCCATTCTGTTCAGGTATCAGAGGTGTCTTCCATTTTTTACCAAACTGGTAACAAGATGAACACTGCAACAATATCACAAAATGGATATTTTTTATTTTTTACATTTTTTGGAAGGAAGTGCTCATCAATTCTATATTTAGTTGATCAAAAATAAAAAAATAAATCCTTCAGGATTCAATTAATAAATGTATTTGAAATTAGGGCTGTTATTATTGTGTTAATACATTAATTAATTAACAGCGACAATTATTTGATCACGCATTAACACAGTTATTATTATTATTATTATTATTGTTTTGTTGTTGTTGTTGTTGTTATTTTGAATGTCACTTGCTCACTGGCTCTGAATACACATACAGACAAACCATGGGTCACGATTAAGGCTAGAGGGCATATGGCAAAAACCACTGGCCATGCGCGCATCAATATAGCATATTTTTTTCTCATTTTGTACAAAAATAATTACTATTTTTGCATTATTGTAAGGGATATGTTTAGAACTGTGCTAGGTGTAGACGTTGATTAAACGCAATCTAATATGTAGAACATTTTATCTATTGTTAGCTTCCAGGGATTTGTTGCACCGCACTGCTTGTGTCCGGTGCTAGGACCACCACAAATACTCTCATTGTATAATAGTAAATACATATGCTGATAAAATATATACTGTAGCTAAAATTGCACTGGATAAATACATCTACATAAATGTAAATCTGAACAAGCATACTTTTTACATATACTTTGTAGGTAATTAAAAAGTTGTTAACTGACATCTCAGGGAAAAATGGCTGCAATATCAAGCAGGAAGAACACCGGTATTAAAATGTTCTCCCACACGCTGCATCCCACAGCACAGTCAGCTCATGAGCTAATCGATAAGATAAGCACCATGTTAAAACACTGAATAATTTTTCACTATGAGAAATACTTTAATGTGATGTTCTACCAGAATTATTAGAATTGCAAAATCAATTTTCTGCTTTGCTGGGATGTCTTATAGTTTAATATGACAGATACTTTACTGCCTGATCCAACTTGAATCTGGTTTCCCATTTCATCTGTTACTCATTGTCTGTTGGGGACGTGTTGAGTATCCAGGGTCATGAGTAATAGCAGGTTCTATTATTAAATAGAACAAATAGGAGAGGAAAACACAGGTGCTACTTTGAATAAACCCAACATCCTGAGGGCAAACTCATATTTTGAGATAAATGTGAATCTAGCTCGAGAGAATAGATGAATAGCACAATGAAAGCTGCTGTGCCAAAACAAAAGTATTTTGAGAGTATTATGCATATGTACTCACTTATATGTAAAGCGGGCTGTCAGCAGTATAACAAAACATGTAAAACAAATAATAATAATAAATAAATAAATAAACAAACATAAATAAAACAATAGAAATACATATCAAGCTTCCAAATGTTTTGTAACCTGCAATATTTGATACCATTTTTATACAATATGTACTCATTAGAACAAAACATTTCATTGACATGCACTGAATTTTTTGTTTCTTTTGTTCCTTCCAGCTAACCACAGTTGCCCAGTTGAACAGTTCAAGTGTCCCAGTAACCGCTGCATACCCAAAAGGTGGCTTTGTGATGGAGCTAATGACTGTGGAGATAATGAAGATGAGTCTAATAAAACATGCTCAGGTAGAACTCTACTCCCTACACCTTAAATGGATTCATGCACCAATATGTGCCTATAATACATCGGGGTCACTTATTATAAAACCAATAAAACTTATTAATCCTCTATGATTTTTTTTATTGTTTTTTATATTCTTTCTTATTTCAGAGTCACATAACTGTAGAATCTTAAAGCAGACATTAATATCACTTAATTATTCATATTTGATAATTAAAATCTTATTATAAGTGACAGAACTGGGCAACCCACATACACATTTTTTATTTTGTCTTTAATATATTATAGTTTTTGCTACATTTTCAGCTGGAACATTTTCTTGGCTTTACTGAGTAATTGCATGCATATTTTCATGTTTTAAGGGGCAAAATATTATTTCTAAGATCATATATATACAATTACAGTTTAAAAAAAATAATTAAAACATGGATTTCAGTAGGAGCTGTGAACATTGCAGGTTTTTTTTTTTTTTGCCATTGAAAAGTGAGTGACAGCATCAACTTTTGCTACAAGATAGTAGAGTGATTCACCTTTTATTTTTGAAATGTGGGTTTGTTATTTATATCAATGATGAGTATTTCAATTTGCAGCATCTGTTAGGGTTGAGTTACCTTCTCAGGTACTGTAATAGGGTAAGGAGCGTTGCCTTTTTTTTTTTTTTTTTTTTTTTTTTTTTTTATGAGAGCAAGATAATCGATAAGTGCGTATGTGCAATGAAGTGAAATTTCTCACTGTGGATTGTCAGAATCACTTTCTCCCAACCTTCTTTTTACAAACTAGAGTAATACCTGGCAAGTTTCCAGGAGTTAACACTTTTCACTAGTGCTGTAAGATCAATGGAAGAGAAGAACAGATGTGATAAATGTTGTCAACAGTCTGACATCCCTCTGATAAAGCTGACCCTCCAGCTGGAGACAGCTTAGGCCTTTGTTGACATGGCAGAAGCTTTTAGAACAAAGTGATGTGGAACACAAGTCATTATACTGAACCAGTGAGGAGCTGAAATTGACAGCAGACGTTAAAGCTTTTCATTATAATGAGTCTGAATCCAAAATGGGCAGTCAGACTCAAGTCTGATTCCAAGTCATGTCTGAGACCAACTAAACGCCACTGTTTATCAGTATCTTAGGCTTGTTTTAAACTTTACAATTACAAAAAATGGCAGTCAATGTAAATATAACAAATGCAAAACTCTATTGCATCTTGCCATTTTCATTTTTGATTTCACATCATATCATTTTAGTGTCCTGCTCAGTAAAATTAAAGTAATGTAACAGAAGTTGTGGCTGACTGGATTTATCTATTGTGACAAATTTCAGAGTGAAAAAGCTTTTAGAATGTGAAAAATTAGAGGGCAGGATTTTATTGTATGCATAACATAGAGTAAACATATAAATTCAACCTTGGGTGGTGGTGACCAGTGAATAGAACCTGAAGAGCAGAAAACTTACCTCTTATCTCTGTTTGTGGCTGCGTGTGTTTGATATGATGGGTGGTTATACTTTAGTCAGGGTAGACAGCATTTATTTTTTATTTTTTTGGGGGGATGAAAATGAAAATGTGAGCAAGTCTTTACAGTGACAAACTATATATAAAAACCCATAACTCACAGTCAACTCACAACTGTTTTGTTTTTTGTAGGCATTTTGATTCTGTTAGGTATTCTGTTAGCGAATTACTAATCAGCCACACCTGACTGTCACCAGCTCATCAACACTAGCTCACTGCAGTTGCAATTTGTCTGGTCTTGAGTTTACTATGCTACTCCTTACCTGACTCACTAACCTGGACTAAAACCGGTCATCTGTTTGTCTTCGTCAAAGTCATTATGCGTCAGATCTGAGAAAGACACAGAAGGACCAGTCATTACGTGAGCTATATTCCTTCAGTTTTCGGAACTCTGTGCTGATTTACCCGTTTGCTCTGAATCTCTCCCCTAAGAACCTCTGCTTAATAAAGAACCGCATTTATCCGTATATCTTTGTTTGGTTTCGTTATGTAAGGAATAATTGCTTTTGATCCATAAAAACTACTGCCAAAGATGTTAGAGACATTATTTTTATTTGAAACTATAACATGGATTGTAAGTCTGTGTGAAACACTATGCACAGCTAGTTTCCTAACTGATCATCAAGTGTAAGACATTGTATTAGGTTATTACATGCAAAGTTTTTGTTCCAATAATTAAAACCCTAGGTTTTTTTTTTTTTTTTTCAGAATTTACAAGAAGAAAATTACTAGACATCCTGTGTGTGTGTGTGTGTGTATGTGTGCGTGTGTGTGTGTGTGTGTGTGTGTGTGTGTGTGTGTGTGTGTATATATATTCGGCGGACCGATTATACTGGAGCACCAACTAGCATTCGCATATCACCGCAGGCGCAGCATATAGCAGCTAGCGTGGACTTTACACTTTATGTTGAACTATGTATTATTTTGTTGGTGCAACAGTTTATGTTGAACTCTTTATTGTTTTGGCCAAGGTTATTGAGGGTTGGACTTAGTATGTTATGGCCTCTGAAGCAAGAGAGAGATGTTTTCTAATAGTCAGGGTTTCCAATGTTCTGAATGTAATTGACAGTATTGTGTTTTACTTAAAAAAAAAAAATACTTTACAGAAGGTTCCAGCACCTATAAGCTTCCTGAATTTCTGAAACGTACTATTTCTAAATTGTTTCTAAATATGCTATTGCTACACTTCAAGGCAAAAATTGCACTGGTCTGCTAGACTTGGTTGAACAAAAATAAACAATATTTTGTTACTTAAGCTTATGTATTCAGTCATTATTCAATGGTATACTATAAATCCCTGTGAAAAAAAAAAATTACTTCTCACTGTTCTCAGGTCAAATATTTATATGCGATTAAAATGCGATTAATTTCGATTAATTAATTACAAAGCCTCTAGTTAATTAGATTACATTTTTTAATCGAGTCCAGGCCCTAATATATATATATATATATATATATATATATATATATATAGACACACACACACACACACATCACCATAACAGTGAAAGCTGACACCATGTTTCCTGATGATATCTCCAAAGGTAACATGTAAAGTGTGAAATGCAAAAGTCCTAGTACTGAGCCTTGTGGCACTCCATACTGTACTTGTGAATCATATGATAACTTGTAATTTTCAGCTACAAATTAATGACAGTCAGATAAGTATGATTTAAAGCATGACAATCGTGGAATTCCATTAATGCCGAACATTATTTTGTAGTCTACTCAAAAGAATGTTGTGGCCAATAGTGTCAAATGCAGCACTAAAATCCAGTAGCACTACTAGAGCAATACAACCACGATTGAATAAGAGCAGGTCATTTGTAACTGATGATAGTGGTCTCTATACTTTGATATGGTCTCAATCCTGAATGGAAATCCCCAAATACACTATTTCTCTTTAAAAAGGAACATAGGTGAGATAATTCTGCCTTTCAAAAGTATTTTTGACAGAAGACTGAGTTCTGTCAGGACCACTATCATCAAAGATGGCTGACAATTAGCATACAATTTGAATTAGATATGGTTCTGGTCTGGGGCAAAAACTCCCTGCTAGGCTTCATGGATAAGAGCAGGGACAGCTGCGATAACCACCCAGTGTAAACAGAACAGAACCAACATTATTGTATTGCAGATATTATTAAAGTTAAATAATTTTATGTACACATTTAGAATTAGTCTGATTCAAATGAGATTCAGAAAGCTGAATCTTGACTGACAGAGGAGGAGTCAGGGATGGAGGAGGGTTATTAGCTATTAAACAAATCAAAACTGCAGATAAACTGAGGGTTGTTATATATGAATGCTTAGATAGTGGTCATATTCCAATAGTAGATGGGGATCAGCTGAGAATCAGCTGATGCTTGCTTGACTAATGTGACCTGCTACTTACTAACGATAATAGAATCGATCATGGAAGTAAAGAAGTTAATAAAATCATTACCGCTGTGCTGTTGAGAAGTTCTGTGTCTGTTGATGCTTTATTTTTTATTTAGGCACTGTATTGAATAAATATCTTGGATTGTGTTTGTTTTCTTCTAAGAGAATCAAAAAGTAAGCTAATCTAGCAGCTTTTAGAGATTTTCTATAAGTAGAATTACTTTCCTGCCATCCAATAATAAATATTTGTTTTCTTCCAGCTACGCTCCATTTTCTGGTCTGCTTTCTGTGCAAGTGTGCTTGTTATACCATGGTGTCTGACTGTTTTCCTTAATCATCTTTAAGCAGCTTAAGGACCGTTAAGGACCAACCGTATCTAAAGTGCTAGAAAAGATAGAGTCAATAGTTTCTGTTACACCATCAGGTTTTCCTGAGCTATTGGATATGATTAGATATGAGCCTCTGGACTTTGCAGGCTTCATGTGTCCATCATCCAAGGTGATTAACTCACCCATTAAGTCCTACTGCACTCTTCCATTGCAGCCTCTTTCGAGCCGAGGAGGAAAGTGCCACAAGCTTTTGATGTAGATCTGTCAGGGTCAGGTTAAGAGCTAGCGCAGGCTCAGTGCCCATGCTCCCCTCACCCCTTGCAGGTTCCCTTACAGTGTGCTTCATGACCGCTGATCTCCATCCCTCCCCCGACATTCAAGATGTGGTGTCCTTCGGCTCTATAGAGGGTGCTGAGGATGATGCCATTTTGGTGGCAGCAGCTGCAAAGGATGAGTGGTTCAACAGCCCACTGGATTATACTGTGCCCCACTGCAGTGACATGGGGGACCTCCATCATAGTAGAGTTCCTACATGTCCTGTTCAAGGCAGTTGATGAGCTTGGTTTAGAGTGGGCACCTCCTGCCAAACCAGCCAGAAGCCATCTGGACGAATGGTACCTCCAGTCGGACACCAGCCGAAAGAACAACTAGCAAAGGCCCAGTCTCATTTTCTCCAAAGTGTACAACGAAATATCAAAGTCATGTAACGTGGTTCTTACTAGTCAAGTGCACAATCCAGGATCCTCCCTCCTGTCCGAGTGAGGTATGTTATACTCCACTGGATCTGTCCCTCAGTGAGACAAAAGTGACGGATGGAGCGATCCGCCTCAGCATGGGAAATCAGCTGTGAATGAAGCATTGTAAGGTCTCGAAGAAGAGCCAGAGGCCCCACCCTGACAGAGACAGCAGGCTAGCACTGGAAACAAAGCTGTGTTCCTGATGCAGTCCCTCAGAGGAGGAAAGCTGCACCTAGCACCAAAGACGAGCCACTGAAGGAGTCAGCACACTCCGCTATGTGTATTTAACATGCCTCCCTGCCTGTTGTAGGCAGCAAGAAGAAAAAATCATTTTTGTGTTTGGACTGTTCCACTATCCAATGCAATAAAGTAAAAAAAAAATAAAAAATACAAAAACAAAACTCACCTCAATATCAGAGCAGTTTTTCTCCTCTTACTCCTCTCACCCCCATCACTCACTGTCTTGCTCATGCGGCATTAAACTCCCCATTCGCCCCAACAGTGAGTTAACCCTCACAGTGTGCAGTCTGCCTCGAATACTGTCACAATACACAAAAGTTTGGTAGGCATTGCCAGAGGTATCAGAGTGGGTTATAAAATCAATAAAGAATGCTACACACTTCAGTTCTTTCTCAGACTCCCCCATTTCAATGGTGTGTTGATGTACACCGTACAGAAGCAGAATGCCTCAGTTATACGTGAAGAAATCCACAACCTTCTCACAAAATGTGCTGTAGAGACAGTGCCCCTTGCAGATTGTGAGAGCTGTTTTTTTCTGGTACAAGTGTCATCATTTTCTGGTACCAAAGAAAGATGTTGGACTCTGCCCAATCTTTTTATCTGAGACCAATTAATCGTGTGCTATTGAAGCACTCATTCAAAATCATCACGCTGACTGCTTCAGCTCTGGATGAAAACTCACATGCCACAGAGCGTGTGGCGCATATATACGTTGTGCATTAGAATGACGCGTGACTGTTTGAATGTGCTGACCCCTTGGCACAATATGACTGTATCGCTAGGGTCTTCATATTTGCCAGGTGATCAAGTAGCATTTATAAATCACCAAGGGGGTGTGAGCTCACAACCTCTGCTGCAGCTAATGAAAGACTTTCTTCTGTGGTCAGATCAACACCTCCTCTCTATTCAGTCAGTACATGTCCCCGGATGCCTGAATTATACTTACTGTCGAGGGGTGGGGTGATCCAATGAGAGTGGAGATTATACCCTTTGACTGTCAATATGATTTGGAGTGTATTTGGCAGGATGTCGGTGAATCTCTCCTGACACAATCTCCTCTGGGGATGGATGCACTAGCTCACAGCTGGCCAAAAGCGCACAAGTATGCCTTTCCCCTAGTGAAACTTCTGCATTTGTGTGCTGTGCAAAATCTGAGAGGTAAAAGAATCCATTCTGTTAGTGGCATCAAAATTGCCCAGCAAGCCATGGTTCCCAGAAATTGTGGAAGTGCTGGCAGCCCCTCCGTGGATTATCACGCTGAAGAGAGACCTCCTCTCTCAAGCAAAGGGAATGATATGGCAGCCCAACCTAGAGTCATGGAATCTTCTAGTCAGGCTGCTCGATGGAGCTCGCCAGTAAGACATGTGCTTTTTCAGTGCTTGTTGAACACTATCAAAAGGTGTCTTTTCGTTAAACATTGAGAAAGTTGCTTTCTACTCTGTTTAAAGCAAAGGTCATAACACTGCATTTCACTTGAAACACCGGCTGGGACAGAGATGCTTGATACATGCTTGCTGTGACCTATACTTGCGTTTATATTGAGCACTCAAGACAGTTTCAGCTTCTCAGAGCAGCTATTTGTATACTTTGGAGAGCAACAGGCCTGCCTGTGTCCAAGTTAAGACTGTCGCACTGGTTTGTCTATGCAATTGCTTTTCTACAGGGCAAACATGCTACTGGGCAAAACTTAAAAGTATAGTGCACAACTCAAGGGGGTTGAAACTTTTGTTGTTGTTATCTTGTTAATTATTCTGTTAATTGTTTTGTTTTGTTTTGTTTTTTGAAACAGCACAAGAACACTGGGTAAGAAGGGAAGCCCTTCTGTCCTTTTGTAATCAGTTCTTATGAAAGTATACTTTAAATAATACATTTAACAACCTAAATTAAAGTAATGCATTAATTTGATTTAAGAAACTACTCCGTTTGTTTTAATTATATAACTAAACATTTTTTAATTGGTTCTGTTCTGTAAATGTTTGTTTTTAAATTATTTTTGTTTTATTTCTCCAAGAATAGTATGAATTTTATTTCCAAATGAATAAATAAATGAAGTGTTAATGCAGAATCAGACTAAAAAATTATATTAAATATAATTTTTATTATTTACTTATTTTTAGCTATTCATATCTCAGGTGGTCACTGCTAAATACACTAAAAGTCATGAATAATCAAATTAACTTGTTCCCTTTATCATTTTGTCTATAGCCCAGCCATGTCGGGCTGGTCAGTTCACCTGTGGTAACGGTCGCTGTGTACCAGAAGTGTGGCGCTGTGATCAAGATGATGACTGTGGAGATATGTCAGACGAGTCCACTTCCTGTGGTGAGTCACTGTCCTACTAGATTACTGGCTTGTCAAATTTGACTGTGGTTAAACTGGTGAATCTGTCAGCTCTGTCATCATGAAACTGCTTTTTTTCACATGGCCATTCAGAGCAGCACATGAATGCTGGGAATGCTGGGTAAGACAGGTAGCCCTTTGAAGAGGCTCAGCAATCTCAGTCCAAAAAAAAAAAAAAAAAATCCTTTGTCATCGGTTCTCATGAAAGTAGGGAAAGAGTATTTTTCCCCTTTATACTTGGAAAAAACTTACTACTTAATTTATTTCACCCTTAAAAGGAGTTTTTTCCTTCAATTTTTCAAATGTATTCTCAGCCAGATACAAAGTAAACAAACTAAATTCATGTTTTTATCTTTATTATGATAATGGGCTAATCTGGCTACCATTTATATATAAAGTTGTCTAGCATACCATCTCTAGATCTGTGTTTTGAAAATTGGTGCTTGTCCTGTTTTTTGTTGACTATGCACAAAAATCACCATTTCGAGTATCTGGTTCTTTGTGTCCCTGGGGTCTCTGTACATTGATATGTACATTAAAAGTTCTGTGTAAATGCATATTTTCATGGTGTGTGTGTGTGTACAGTATATATATATATATATATATATATATATATATATATATATATATATATATATATATATATACTTCTCTTTCATGTCATTTTAACTCCCTCAAGCACTAAATAAAAAATTTGCCACTGGACGCTGAAAGTAGTGATTGCCAAAGTCAGGGGACTGGAACACTCTGTTGTGAAATTTAGAAGTAGGATTTACTCCTGTCAACAATAACAGAAACATATTATGAGAATACATTTTCAAACACATCTTTTATTTGTTGACTGGCCTGTAATCTTGATTTGTAACAGTCTTCTCCTAGATTAGCAACTCTCTGAATGATGGGCTTTCCCCTGACTTCTAAGAGTTCTTATTTGTGCCGGCAAAGGTTTTATTTGTGAGGGAGAAAGTACAATACCCTAAAAGTAATTTGGCATCTGTTATTTCTGAAATCTCACAAGCTCAGTTTACAGTAGTTTCGGAGATGTCACCCAGTGGAGCAAAATTGCTTTTAAGAAAAAGCAAATGCTGCCTACGCTCATATTCAAGCAATTGTTACTTCATTTAGCATTAATTTTCACAGGTTTCAACCAAATTATCATAAATATGGCCACCTTTTGGCGACTTTATAATTGCTCAGTAATGAAGGAACATAGATTTGCTTAATTTCAAAGTGTCAGAAGCACACGTTTTCGTGCATTTTGTTCTTGACTCTTCCCTCAAAAATTAATAAAAATAAAGAGAGAGAGAGAGATCTTGATTAAAACACATTCTTAGCATTTATATGTAAATGTATAAACTGTGATCTATTCTATAACAAGAAGTGTGTTCATTCAATCCCCTCAAGTCATGAGTCATGAGTTATTAACCTTGGGCCCATTTAAACAGCACTTAAGACTAAAATGCTCCAAGGGAACTATCAATGTACATGGTGATGTTGTGAGGGTTTGGTTTCATCCGTGGAAATACCTGGTAGACTGTGTGGAGGTTTCATGACTGAGCTGAGAGACACTTTAAAGAGAAATAGATGTTCTTCCTCCACTGTGTGTCATGTCACCTTTCCTGTACACAAATGAGCACTGAGTATTCACGAAAAGGTTAAATTCAGTACAAGACTAGATACTTATGAGTTTGTGTGGATTGCATTCTTCAAAATACTTGTAAATGTGCCATTTTCTTTTTTTCTTTTTTCTTTTCATAAACTATTCTATCCCAAAAAAAAGAAAAAAAAATTAAGGTCAACTTTTTACTGAAGGCATTGTGATCCATAGGTTAATAGCAAAAGCTGCAGTAATTCATAATGTTGAAACAATAACCTTTTGATATCTTTAAATCAACGCTGTAGTAAAGCGCACAAACCGTGCTATGGTTGATGTGTTATTGCTTCCTGGCAAGCTCTTATTGCCTCTGACTGTTTTCCACCGCATCTGTGAGGTCTCGTTTTCCATTGTTTGTAATTTCTTTTCATTACCCTTAGCAAGAAAATAGCAATAATTCACGGTGACATTTCACATGACCTTCAGGGTGTTTCTTTTTCTGCAATACTGGCTGTGAACCCCCCATGGCATGACTTGTGTTAAAAAAAAGTGTGGTGCACTGCAACAGAGTAGTTACCAATTCAAACTTGTAAGAAACTGTGAAATTTCCTGAGGACAAAAGAGCCTCCAAATTTAATCTATTTGCATGACAGGGCAATTTGAGCCAGGACAAACTTCTTTTGCAATTTTCCAAAGCTAAAAGCTAAATGAAAAATGGGTTCTCTTCTCCAGTGCATCAAAGAGAAAGTGATGTATTGGATGGGGTTCAAACATCAGGGTTTTTGTGGCAAACGTTTCTCACGGACTTTCTTTCCCCTTACAGCATTTTCTACCTGTGAAGCCCTCAGCCAGTTCAGCTGTGCTAATGGGAGGTGCATTAGCATGAAGTGGCATTGTGACTCAGGTGAGTGTGTCTAGAAGTAAGAATATACTTTACCATTTACTTAATCTTCCATATGGCATAATGATGTACTAGCCTATTTTCTCGGGAGCTGATAAAAGAAAGTCCGGCACTTTAATTCAATTAAGTCCATTGATCCCGCTGTCCAGTCTTTTTTGTCGTGCAAGAAATTAATCTAATTTATAACCATTGAATATTCCGATTATTTTATTTGAAATATCTCCATTTGAGATCAAGGAGGGTGTAAAATAACAACCCTTTATAATTTATTTCCAGCCCTCAAGGTGTTCAATATGTTATTGCCTACATGCAATACTCAATAATCAACAACAGTAAAACTTGATCGTATTATTATTTTTTTCTTATTTCTTTCTCGCTCTCTTTTTTTCTCAAATGAGAGCATTCAGATAAGGGCAGCTTATGGAGATGGTTTTTCTTATCCAGGGACAGGGCTTTCAGATACCTTACTGATTTTTCAGCACAAAATGAAGCTTGACATAATTTGATGGCCTGAAGACTCTAATTTTAAAAAACTCCTGTAGTGCTATCCACTGTTTTATCACTTCAGTTCCTATCATTGTGCAACAAAGCATGAAGCACAACAGGGTTAAAGACCCCCTTAAGGAAAATGTGCCATTTTCTTGTACCAAAGTGTTTTTTACAATCATAAAATCTTATAATAAATATATATATATATATATATATATATATATATATATATATATATATATATATATATATATATATATATATATATATATATATATTGATGGAGCGACACTATTTGTGTGACAATGCATGACAAAAAACACACACAAAAAAAATCAAATTTACACTGATGTTCAAAAGTTAAAGTAATTTTTTAAGAAATTCATATTTTTTTTCCGCAAGGATGCATTAAATTGATCAAAAGTGACACACATTTAAAATGTATTTACACAATTTGTCTATTTCAATTAAATAGTTATTTTGTATTGTCTATTTACCAAAGAATCCTGGGGAAAACAGTGTTTATGGTATTAATATTAAATATTATGGTATAATATTAAAGAATGTTTCTTGAGCAGAAAATCTGCATATCCTAATTTCTGAAGGATTATTTGACACTGATGACTTGAGGAAAGTTCACATTCTAGTAAATATATTGCAATTGAAATATATTGAAATTGATTTTTTATTTTATTTATTATAAATAAATCCTACTGACTGCAGCATATGGTTAAAAAGTCTCTATTATAATTAATGAAGTTATTCTGATACTAATTCTGCATGGATGTAATGTGTTTGTGATTGTAGATGATGACTGTGGAGACAACAGTGATGAGGCGGGCTGTGTCCACTCCTGTGCTAATGGCCAGTATAAATGCACCAGCGGCAGGTGTATTCCAGACCACTGGGCCTGTGATGGGGACAATGATTGCGGGGACTTCAGTGATGAAAATGTGACTTGTGCTGGTGTGGCCCCTGGTAGGACATCACATTTCTCTCTTTTGCCCATCTTATGTTTTTTTTTGGTACAACTTTTAGGGCATTTTGACTGAGGTGGACGATTCTTATCGAATCGAGATCTGTCTGTTCTATTACTTTTGGTTGGTATGTACAGTATGTGTCAGTTGGATATATTTTGTCATTGTGCCTTCTGTGAGCAGTGTCTTTAAATTCATAAAAAGATCCATTTTGAAAAACTTAAATGAAGGCCTCTGTGTTCTGTTCCATTTGATCATCTGTGTGCAGCCTAGATTTGGTTGTTAGATTCTATTTTAGAGCCATTGTGCCAAATGCGGTGCCAGTAAAATGTAGCTAGAATCTAACCAGAAGTGCAAGTAGTAACATAACATTTAAATAAAAAAATGGTCAAATGCAAATAAGCCGTTAATGGTATTATAATATATAGCAAATGATCAGAGCAATATTACCGCCACAGACTGAAAATCAGCTTGTATTTGTAATCGTTACTGTAACTTCAGAGTATTGGGTGCATGTGGAGAGGTCAAATTTCCCTGTTACAGTAATTAAAAACACATTCGTGTTCGTTTCTGTACACAAACAACTTAACCAACTTACCAAGTGGTTTCCAGAGAATCTGTATAACAGGACTAATTAGCAGACTTGCAAACAGCCGAACAATAGCGATCAAGTCAGTGTTGCTCGTAATTGCCTTGGCGCAATGTCCCTAATTTGAGGAACACAAGTTTAAAACGGTCTCTCTTTTTCTTCACTTGACAGATCTAATCTCATCTAAACTCACTAGGGAGCAACCTTACAGATTTGAATCTTTTAATCTGCTGTAATTACCTCTGAAAGATGAGGCAGAGTCCTCCCATGCTTTTAGCTCACCAGCTTGTCACAGAAATGTTGGAGCCATTCATCAAACGGGCTCCTGACGGAGGTCCTCAGTTCCTGTCTGTCTCTGAGGGTTTGTCCTGCTTATATCCTCCCAGGGCATTGTATAACACATGCTCTGTGTGTGTAAAGTAGATGAGACACTGCTAACTCTCAACATTAGCCTTAAGCAAAGAAGGGGGGCCCTTTAGTCTTAAGGGTTTGTAATGTTATCAGCTGTCTTTTTCAGGAGGCCATTTCTTGTTTGATGGCAGGCAGGGGATTAAGGTGGGTTTGGTGTATGTAACACATTTCTGAGGTATGTATTTAACTCCTGCCACTTGGCATGGTTAAGAATGAATCAGAAACATGAGGCAGGCTACAGTAAAAAAAAAAAAAAAAAGCCTTTTTTTTTTGTACTCGTCTTACTCTTGAAGAAAGTCTCGCCCCTGTCCTTTGAGTTGAAATCGCACATTTTAAAGTCTTTGCCAGTGTCGGAGAGAATATTTAAATATTTATTAACTTGACAAGAGGAAATCTTAAAGTATACTTAATAAAACTCTGCCAGTTTAACATTATTAAGGCTAGCTGTAGCCTTAGTAGTCTGATGTGAGAGCATCTGTGAGCTTTAAAAAACTTTTCTTTTCTATTTGCCTTGCTATTTTTAATCCTGCCATGGATTGTGCCATGGAATGTGCCATTATTCATTCTTTTAGTACTTTTAAGTAATGAATTTTGTTAGACAAGTGTTCTTCCTTTGGCAATTGATGAGATAATTTCAATATTTTTATTTTCTATAAGTGGCGTAAATTCAGTTAATTTACTCTCTCTAACAGTTTAACAGAATTGTTGTTGTTTAAATCACCCAAAATGACTGACTTATCAGAGTCATTTGTTCAGGAATAGGGCTACGCTGGTCGTCGCCTGCAGTGTTAATTTCGTTGACGAAGACTATGACGAAAAATATTCGTCAACTAACCTTTTTCACGGACGAAAACTAAATAAAAACTAAATAAAAAGTCAGATATGATGACGAAAAACGTGACGAAATATAACTGACACTTTAGTCAACGAATAAAAATGAGACGAAAATATATGGGCGGGACGAATGGAGAAGAGATCCAATCAGAGCGAATCTTTGAGGGTAGGTTGATCTATGCAGAAGCAGCCGAGCCATTATAAAAAGCCGCTGCAAATGCAAGCGCCACAGCTAAACAAACGCAGCAGCAGTTACACAGAAAAGAGAACAAAGATGAGTTTGCAGAAATTCGCACAGTTTCGAGGACGTTTTCATAACAGTTAAGTTGTTTACACAGGGAACTACACTGCGACCTTTTGAAATGCCATTGCGACCCAAATTTTTATGGGGTCGTAAATGTATCACTGATTATTTTTGTACCTACTTATGTGTAATGCTATGTTTTAATATGAGCATTTATTAAAACAGAAATGTGTAAGAATACGTTTTATAACGTGCTCCAAGCATTCAACACATCAAATTGGCTTCAGCCCCGCGCTTCGGGAAAGTTGAACTGAGCAGCTGGTTACTCCCGCAACACTGAACCGAGTTCTCCTTCAGGACGTTTGCGTCCTCCTGCACCTGAACGAACAAATACAAATCGCATTTTAAATAAACATAAGAAAAAGAGCGAAAAGTGAAAGAGCTCAATTCAGCAGCGCGGTGTTCAGGGAGCAAGCAGAGACGCGTCTCAAAGTCTTCTTGCTTTTGTACCGACAACAAATACATACTAAATATGTCGAAATACCCGTCTTGGAAAGTGTGTTCGAAAAGGTCTGTAGTTGTGTCTTCAGTGAAAGTAAAGAGTTGGAAAGAAATCGGATGCGTATCTTTATAATGGATGCATTTGTCTCTTAAAGTGACCGCGCCTAATTTACTAGCTCTGCTGTCAGTGTCTTTAATGTATGAAAATGAAAGTAAATCACTCACTGCTCTTGATTAAATTACTTTGTAGTTTTAACAAGAATTTATCCAAAGTCAATCCAAAAATCAGATAGAATAGATTATATTGTTTTACTAGTGACTAAAAAATACAAAAAAAAAAAAAAAAAATGATTAGGGACCTGAGCATGTTTTGCTTAAGCGTTTCTTTCTTTAATTGCTAATACAACCTTTTCACACCACAGACTGAACCAAATTAAGCATTGCATCAGACATTATCAAGATGAATTTGTTGTTCTGACACAGTTTAACCCTGAGTTATTGTCATATTTTATTACCAATTTCTAAACTACAGCAGATAAACTGTGATATTGTAAGAAACGTTGAAGGTGTCTGAATACATTTTGGTTTGATTGTGTATTTTATTTTACAGTGAAGACTATGCAGTGCTATTTTAAATGAACAAAAACAAACTTAAAAAATGTAAACTTTGTGTAAATATCACAAATAAAGAAATAGAATGAACATACAATACAAATATAATATAGGTGGTTGTCTATTTCAATAATACTGTACTTCATCTTGAAAGAATGTCATATGCATTGCATATCATTCAGGACGAATGCATATCTTTTTCAGAGAGCATGTATATTTTTCATTGAGAGCAGGCCTTATGTTTATTTTATAAATACCATTCCATAACAGACTGATGGAAACATTTAGTCAAGTCAACTAAGTTGACTTTGTTCTACTAAAAAAAAAAAACTAGACTAAGACTAAAAGACTTAAGACTAGACTAAGACTAAAACTCTTATGATATTTAGTCGACTAAAACTAGACTAAGACTAAAACATTTCAGATGACTAAAATGTGACTAAAACTAAATGGTGTGTTATTCAAAAGACTAAGACTAAGACTAAATCCGAATTTGCTGTCAAAATTAACACTGGTCGCCTGCATGTGATGATCACTAAAAAGAATTGACTGCATAGAGTCGATTGTTTGGGAACGGAGTATACTCTGGCCGTGCTGAATGTTATTTCCACATACTATAAGGATCTGAGTCATTGGAGTCATTAATTTCAGAATCAGACTACACTGGTCGGCTGTATGTGTTTGATCCCCTTAAAATATCACCCATTAGACTAATTTTTTCAGGAATCAAACTACACTGGTCATTGTTGTATGTGCTTTATTCATTAAAAAGAACCAACTCTTAAGGATCATTTATTACGGAATTGGACTACACCGATCAGGTAGGGTTAGGATAGGTGTTAGGAGAGCTTTATTGTACCAATAAGGTGGCATTCATTTAATAATTTGAGTTAAAATTACAATTCGACCTCAAGTTAATATTGTATACTGTTTTACAATGTACTACAATACTGAGGAGCAGATAATTGCCTTTATTTGCACTTTAATTAACTAGTAACATTTTTGCATAGTGTAAATAGAATCTATAGCTATTTTAAATTGGTGTAAATTGCATCAAATTGCTATTTACACTTAGTTTAAATAGCCTCTATTGCCATGAATACACTGGCTGTGTTATGTGTTTGATTCACTAAAATGGAACTGACTCATTGACTGAGTCATTTGTGTTTGAATTTGACTACACTGGTCGCCCACTAAAACAAAAACATGCTCTTTAGAACCATTTGTTCGGGATTTGAACTACAGTAGTCACTCTGAATGTGTTTTATTTTGTTCCTATGGCTCAGTGGTGAAGCATTGCGTTAGCGGCACAAACGGTTTTGGGTTCAATTCCCAGGGAACACACATACTGTTAAAACAAAAATAATAATAATAATGTATAGCCTAAATGCAATGTAAGTCGGTTTTAATCAACTGCCAAATGCATAAATGTAAATGTAAATAAATGTAAATGTACTGTACGTGTTTTATTCACTAAAAAGAACTGACTCATTAAAATCATTTGTTTGGGAATCAGTATAAACCAGAATCAATCTCAGTTGTTATGTGTGTTATGTCCAGCTTTGCCTCCTGTGGAATGCAGTGGAGAGGAGTTTCACTGCCGTGCTGATGGGACCTGCATTCCTGAGCGTTGGCGCTGCGATGGGGATAAAGACTGTGAAGATGGCAGTGATGAAACAAACTGCAAAGGCGTCAAGAGAATGTGTGATCCCCAGGCAAAGTTTACCTGCAAAAGCTCAGGTAAGCCTACCAGGTGTTCCTAAAAAAAAAACTTTGTCAAAGTTTCTCTGCACTTACCTTACATCTTTTTTTCATGCACTTGACATACAGCTAGTATTTTCTCTTTGTGTTCTATATAACATAAATAAAAACTTTAAATTCTGTGAAGCGGTGGGTGATATTTTATACCTCAATGCCATACTTGAGCTTTCAGTTATAGTTGCCTCTCTCAAATTGAGTCGGATGATAAATCCAGGATGTTTTCCGTTACATGGTGCAATCCTTTGCAATATCTCTGTATATTAGGATTTGTTTTTATCCAGAATGGCTGAGATGAATGATGTGAGACAGAATGATTTGCACTTCACAGTGAGGTATATTTTGCCAACATTGTCATTGTACCATATTCTGAGTTAGATATGACATTAAACTATAAAGGTGAGGTATGTAATATCTGTGCCAATAGCATATACAAAGAATATTAAGACATCTACGGGTTTCTCAAAGACACCTCGGTCTGCTTTTAGTTGGTCAAACTGCCAGTTCAGCCCCTAATTTGCAGCTTTGATTGAGCCAATGTTGCAGTGTTAGAATGGATGCTGGAACGAACAGAGTAAAGCTATCCTAATGCCACAGAGAATCAATGTTTACACTTTTCAAGAAATAAAGCTACAAATACTGTATCTTTCTTGCATTTTTTCCTGCATATTAAGCATAAGTAGAAGAATGTATTGAATGTATTGGAAAAAGTTACACATCTTACCTCTGCACAAAAAGTATTATAATTCTACTTTCTGTTTCTTTTGATCATATTTTGCTGTCATTTGTACCTATAACTAGTTTTTGCTCCACTCAGACCATAGTGGAATCAACCAACATGGGGCTTTTTGATATAGCAGTCACCCTAATTGTAAATTATTTTCTTGAAAAGACATCTACTGTACAGTCAAGCCATAAAAGAGTTTTGTTCCTCTTCCTTTTGATGTAAAAAATTTGTTAAAAAGCAGCAACGTACACTTTCAAGACCACTGCACCTCACACCGAATGTACAGTATTGTTCAAAATAATAGCAGTACAATGTGACTAACCAGAATAATCAAGGTTTTTCGTATATTTTTTTATTGCTACGTGGCAAACAAGTTACCAGTAGGTTCAGTAGATTCTCAGAAAACAAATGAGACCCAGCATTCATGATATGCACGCTCTTAAGTCTGTGCAATCGGGCAATTAGTTGAATTAGTTGAAAGGGGTGTGTTCAAAAAAATAGCAGTGTGGCATTCAATCACTGAGATCATCAATTTTGTGAAGAAACAGGTGTGAATCAGGTGGCCCCTATTTAAGGATGAAGCCAACACTTGTTGAACATGCATTTGAAAGCTGAGGAAAATGGGTCGTTCAAGACATTGTTTAGAAGAACAGCGTACTTTGATTAAAAAGTTGATTAGAGAGGGGAAAACCTATAAAGAGGTGCAAAAAATGATAGGCTGTTCAGCTAAAATGATCTCCAATGCCTTAAAATGGAGAGCAAAACCAGAGAGACGTGGAAGAAAACGGAAGACAACCATCAAAATGGATAGAAGAATAACCAGAATGGCAAAGGCTCAGCCAATGATCACCTCCAGGATGATCAAAGACAGTCTGGAGTTACCTGTAAGTACTGTGACAGTTAGAAGACGTCTGTGTGAAGCTAATCTATTTTCAAGAATCCCCCGCAAAGTCCCTCTGTTAAAAAAAAGGCATGTGCAGAAGAGGTTACAATTTGCCAAAGAACACATCAACTGGCCTAAAGAGAAATGGAGGAACATTTTGTGGACTGATGAGAGTAAAATTGTTCTTTTTGGGTCCAAGGGCCACAGGCAGTTTGTGGGACGACCCCCAAACTCTGAATTCAAGCCACAGTACACAGTGAAGACAGTGAAGCATGGAGGTGCAAGCATCATGATATGGGCATGTTTCTCCTACTATGGTGTTGGGCCTATTTATCGCATACCAGGGATCATGGATCAGTTTGCATATGTTAAAATACTTGAAGAGGTCATGTTGCCCTATGCTGAAGAGGACATGCCCTTGAAATGGTTGTTTCAACAAGACAATGACCCAAAACACACTAGTAAACGGGCAAAGTCTTGGTTCCAAACCAACAAAATTAATGTTATGGAGTGGCCAGCCCAATCTCCAGACCTTAATCCAATTTAGAACTTGTGGGGTGATATCAAAAATGCTGTTTCTGAAGCAAAACCAAGAAATGTGAATGAATTGTGGAATGTTGTTAAAGAATCATGGAGTGGAATAACAGCTGAGAGGTGCCACAAGTTGGTTGACTCCATGCCACACAGATGTCAAGCAGTTTTAAAAAACTGTGGTCATACAACTAAATATTAGTTTAGTGATTCACAGGATTGCTAAATCCCAGAAAAAAAAAATGTTTGTACAAAATAGTTTTGAGTTTGTACAGTCAAAGGTAGACACTGCTATTTTTTTGAACACACCCCTTTCAACTAATTGCCCAATTGCACAGCCTTAAGAGCGTGCATATCATGAATGCTGGGTCTTGTTTGTTTTCTGACAATCTACTGAACCTACTGGTAACTTGTTTGCCACGTAGCAATAAAAAATATACTAAAAACCTTGATTATTCTGGTTAGTCACATTGTACTGCTATTATTTTGAACAATACTGTAAAATCCCACATCATTTTGACAGACTCAGAAACAGACTAAAGTGTGTTCACCTGTTTATCTGATCATGGAGGTGGACTGAACACAAGGAAAGCCAACTGATTTTAAATCCAGCGTTTTCAATGTTGCAAAGTGTAAAAGAACAGCATTCAAATGTTTGAGGTCAGTAAGATTAGTATATATTTTTTATTTAATACTTTTATTTAGCAAGGATGCATTAATAATGCATTCATAATGTGGCAAAAAAATCTATTTCAAATAAATGCTGTTCTTTCTATTCATCAAGGATTCATGGATACAAATGTATTGCTTTCCATAATACATATTTACTGTCTTTTTGATCAAATAATTGTAGTCTTGGTTGGCATAAGGGACAAAAAAAATCTTAAACCTTTGAAGGAAGCCTTAACAGGAAGCTTGGAGGTAGAAATTCAGATGTGTTCATCTCAGAGCAGCCCTCTGACTCCCTCTAAACCTTCATGATCCTGGGGTATTCAGATTGTGTGCTGATCCCCTGTATTTATATGACTCTACTGCAGTTGCTTTGACCTTTATAAAAGTCTTCCCAGTGAGCTAGAAGGCTGAAACTTCACTATGTTCACCTCAGCAGCTCTCTGATTCTCTATGAAATGTTATTTGGCTAAATTGAAAGAAATTTGGAATAGTATATATAATTTGCTGAATAAGCTCCACTGTGTGAAAATTGCATGTTTAATAATAAAAACAAATGTTGCAGTTTTGCTAAAGTTGTTCTCTGAGGGTTAAATAAGCTGAAGCTTCTGTGTGTATCTGACATCATGCCAGTTTGACGTTCTGCCACCTTTAAAAAATTTACCCCGATTTATCTTCATGCTCACCTACAAACAACAAATTAAGCCTGACAGCTTGATTTATATAGCGGCCTGACTGAATGTTGTGTCCCAAGGGAAGTGTATCAGCAAGAGCTGGGTGTGTGACGGCGACAACGACTGTGAAGACCGCTCAGATGAAGAATCGTGTGAGTCCTCCATCTGTAAGCCTCCCACTCAGCCCTGTGCTAATGACTCTAGCACCTGCCTGCCCCCCAACAAGATCTGCGATGGGAGAAATGACTGTGCTGACCATTCAGATGAGGGTCCTTTCTGTGGTGAGTGTCTTTGATTAGAGGCTCATCTGCTGTGTTACTTCAAGATGTGATAAAAATGAATCATTTCAACTCAAAATTTTGATTGGATGAAGCCTGTCTGAAGCCATGCTGAATAAATTTGCACCTGTGACTGCTAATTCTACATTATAATGCCTGTGTTGCTTGGCAACTGTAAACAGAGTTTTTCAGAAATGATTCTGTTTGCATTATGATCTTTATTTCCTGTCTATAACCGCAAGGAAGTCGTGGCCTAATGGTTAGAGGGTTGGACTCCCAATCGAAGGGTTGTGAGTTCTAGTCTCGGGCCAGACGGAATTGTGGGTGGGGGTAGTGCATGAACAGCTCTCTCTCCACCTTCAATACCATGACTTAGGCACCCTTGAGCAAGGCATCGAACCCCCAACTGCTCCCCGGGCGCCGCAGCATAAATGGCTGCCCACTGCTCCGGGTGTGTGTTCACAGTGTGTGTGTGTGTGTGTTCACTGCTCTGTGTGTGTGCATTTCGGATGGGTTAAATGCAGAGCACAAATTCTGAGTATGGGTCACCATACTTGGCTGAATGTCACTTCACTTTTCACTTTCAAAGCTGCCCTATGAATCTGTGCTGCATAATGCTATATAAATAAAGGCGACTTGACTTGATTGGTTAAAGCACAGTATGTTGCAGCAACAAGCATGTTGCCAGTGACATCAGATTATAACGCACATTGCCAATATGATGATCACATAAGCCTAGCACAAGCATTTCACTGAAAATGACTAAAAAATCCTAAACAACATTGATAGCCTTAGTAACAAGCATGTTGCTAGTAACTTGATATCATTAAAAAAGGAACTTAGCTTAGCTTTGTGAAGACATTCAGAGATGAATGGAGTGTAACGTGGATGCTTGATCTCTTGATATCCTTCTTAATGCGTGGAGTGCAGATCCCATCTGAACTTGTTCTCGAGTCAGTCACATTAGTATAAGTCATGGAGTCTATGTCAGTAATGCAGTGATGCGAGAAGCAATGCTAACTCAATCACTTCCCAATCAGGCAGCTTATGATCAATGCAACGAATTCACATATTCAAGTTCACAAACTTGAATGAATCTGAGGTGAAGTCCATGAGGGGAACCAATTCCTTTTGCTAAATTCCTGATTGCACAGTTCCTGGTGAGATGATGGGATTTTGCCCTGCTGAATTCACCATTTAATTAGCTATTGAGCAATGTGAAAGCTGCTGATTATACTGAAGGACCTTATATGTGGATGCTGTGATATGGACAGTGTTGGGAAGGTTACTTTGGAAATGTAAATTACCAAATTCAGACTTTGGTAATGCCTTGTACTTTGAGATTGATCTAAAGTTCAATGCATATTTAAAATCATAAGAAATTGTGTACTGATACTGTTTTTGAAACCAAATATTTGCATAACTACAGGAAACAATAAAAAAAAGAAGTAACTGTAATTTAATTTGACTGATGTGATCTCCAAGAACTAACGCAACACTTGATTTTACAAATTCATTTGGTCTTTTATTGATGCAAGCCAGGGTCACAGTGCATATTTAACACTGGGTTCATAATGCTTGCATTAACAGCCTTATTCACTGTACACCTTGTGTTTAATGCTAACTGAGATGTTACGTGAAATCTGGTTCATTCTACAATAAATGCTGGATGGGTTGAATAAGAAGTAGTCATATGGAGTAGTTCTATCAATACATAGAAAGCCAAATCATTCAAATAAAAAAGGTAACTAACCAATGAGAATAGAATACCTGAGCTGTAAACATTCAGATTCATACACTTGTGCAAATCAATATGTATTGTGGTTACTTCTCCATGGGTGAAAAGATTTTGATGATATTGTGTTTATGCCCACACGGCATGTCCCTCAGGGCTACTTAAATCTCTTTGAGTTGCATCCTTTAGTGAGTGTAATGGAAATCCAGCACATGCTCTGTAAGCTACCAGCACACAGAAAAAAACGAAACCCGTCTGAAAGAGAGCTAAACATGAGGATCTGTTTGCCTCTGAAGTCCCCACTTGGGAAAGTGTCTCTTGAGAGTCACCAATATATAATTCTCTCAGAATGTGACAAACATTTCAGTGACTTTCAGTGCATTGCCAGCAGCTGCCCATGGGAGCCCACCACTCATGTTCTGAGGACGAGGTGTATTATCTGTCTGACTAGACCTGCTCTTGGCTTGGGTATCTTATCGGCAATTAGATTGTGCCAATGGACCTTGAGGTGGCTGACTGACTCAGACCAGCACAGCAGGACTCAATACCATTTGTAACCTTTGGGAAGCAGCTATTCTTCACCTCCATATAGACTTCAGGGCCCCTGTGAAGAAAATTCAATTCTCTCTTGCAACAGCAGAGGGGATCATCATAATCAGTAGAGGCAAAAAGACCTTGGAAGCTGTGAGTTCCCTCCCCTTTGTCTTTCTCCCATCAAAAGGGCCTAGGTGCTTCAATGAAAGGAAAAAGCTTATCCATTAGAGTTAAGAGACTAAGAGTACCCGAGTTCGTCTGAACCATTCTTAAGATTTGTGTTGTATCGGAGACCTAGTTTTCATTTCTTTTAAACTTAAGAAAAAGCAATTTTCCAACATGAATGGATTTGTTTGGTCTGTGCAGTGGCTGAAGTCTGTCATAATTCAGACCTGTGATTTCTCATTGAATCTGCCTCATGAATAAAGTAATTATTTACGCTTTTTTAAATTATTATTATAATTATTATTGTGACATCTGGCTAGTGATGTTGAATAGGTTAGAGTAATTGCATGGTCTAGTCAAGAAAGACACCAAAACTTTTGAGACAAAAAGCAATAAGCTTGAAGCCTTGTGCAAATGTTCAATCCAAACCATCTGTCTTTGTTCATCTGTGGCTTTTCTGTTTCAGTTCGCACCTTGAATCTCATATGCCAGCAAACATGGCTTCATATCACCAGCCTTTCATATTGATTCTGTTTTTGTCCTCACTCATGCAGTTCTTGTCTGTTCCAGAGAAATGTTTGCAAGGTAATGGGGGCTGCAGTCACCAGTGTTCAGTGATCCCCAGCAAAGGGGTGGTGTGTTCATGTCCCACCGGACTCCATCTTGGCTCAGACAACCGGACATGCGAGACAGTGGACTACTGCTCTGCTCACCTTAAATGTAGTCAGATATGCGAACAGCAAAAGACCACTGTCAAGTGCTCCTGTTATCCTGGCTGGCGACTTGATCCAGATGGAGAGAATTGCCACAGCACAGGTATTTAAATTCTTCAAACGTATATTTGATATACTGTATACTGTGTGTGTGTGTGTGTGTGTGTGTGTGTGTGCAACAAAAATAATATTACAAATAATTTAATGATCTAGTGGTCAAAAAGAAGTTGGTATTTAATTGTAATTTTAGTTCCAAATGTGTGTTTTTTGACACATACAGTGTGTATTGTTGTTGTTGTATGTATTGTTGACACATACATAGAACGTTTTAAAGAATCAGTATGCAGATCTTCCCATGCAACAACAGTTCATACATAATGTGACCTAGAATGACAAAAAAGCACTATAAAATATCATAAGCAGCATCGATGCAAATGTGTTGTTTTAAGAACAGACAGAAAGAACAGATTTGACTTACTAATACAAGCATTTTTTTCTAGACTAGTTCATGATTCTCAGGGAAATAACTACACTGTGCGTCGCTGTTTGTCCACAGTGGATCGGTTCATGGTACACAACAAAAAGAGCAACAGTAATACAATGACAGTGGGATATGTAGACAGGAGCTTCCCATTGAGAAGCTAATGTCTTTACAGCAGCATGCCTGCCAAAAGCTTTTCAATTGTCTCAGGGAATCTGAATTTGGGTCATTAGTCAGAATATGACAACAAGCATCTTTGTGGTATTTTATGGATTTAGTGACGTATATTGCTCTTGAGAGTTTAAGTTATTGTTATATCAGACAGCCACATTTATACTGTAGCTCTCAGCGGGGTTTATCCAATAGGGGTTTGTTTTTTTTTTGTTTGTTTTTTTCTGGGATTGTTGCCTAGTAGATATAGAGATGGACTGCCAAATTAATTATATTAAGAATATATATTATAATACATTTATAATATAATATTATAATACATTTTTAAATACTTTACATACTGCATACCAGGGTGACTTTGTTCTAGAATCTAGATGGAACGTGTATATTGATCTAATTAATGTGGGTTGATTTGTGTGTGTGTGTGTGTGTGTGTGTGTGTGTTAAAAGGATGACTCAAGTGTCTTTCACCATTATCCTTGGGTTTCTATAAGTGTCCCTGTAAATCTTTTTGATAAAAACATCAGATGAAAGACTAATTAGTGGTCGTGCAGAGAAAAATGTGCATGACTGGCGCCTCAACACAAAGCGCAATGCTCTTGTAAACTCTAATGCACAGGTGTGAAGTGCTAATAATCAATTTGTTTCTTCTCCTAGACCCCTTTGAGGCTTTTGTTATCTTCTCTATCCGGCATGAGATCAGACGAATCGACCTTCATAAACGTGACTACAGCCTACTCGTGCCCGGCCTGCGGAACACCATCGCTCTCGACTTCCACTTCAACCGCAGTTTGCTTTACTGGACCGACGTGGTGGAGGATAAGATCTATCGGGGAAAGCTCTCTGAGAACGGAGGTAATGAACACCCAATTTGATGTCCCATTCCCACTCGCCCTTTGTTTAACCTAAGCTCTAGTTCGAGTAGATATTCTGTTTCCCCGATCCTAGCATGCAGGTCATGTCCCCTGAATAGTAAGGCAATACAGAATGCGCTGTCCCTACAGTGGCTCTTTGAATGACACAGGAAACCTCTGAAGGAGCTGATGAATACCCTTGAATAGTTTTGAAGACTATTTTGAGTCTTTCTCTCAGAGGAAAAGGCCCCCAGTGCAGCCACTGCTCTCTCCTTTTGTCAGAATTTCATAAAGCCCTCCACAGCTGAGAATAATTGCAAACAGCTGGATTATAGATAGCTGGAAAAAAATCTTGTTTACCGCTGAGGGAAAATGTTATTTCCTTTAATGCCAGTGTTTTCTTCTCCAGAGTTCCTTTCAGAAACCCTATTGAAAAGACCAGCAAATGTTGTGATTGCCTGCTGTTGATATTCTGGTGTCCATACCAGGCTTCTTAAAGGGATAGTTCAGCCCAAAATGTTTTTTTGTTTGTTTTATTTTTAGATGAATGGTTTACTTTTATTGATATGAACATTATATGATATGAACATCATTTTACTGATAATACATTATATTGTGTTTCAGAGAAGAGAGAAAGTCATTGGTGTGGTTTGGAACCAGTGTTATTTTAGTATTATTGAGACACTATTATAGAATTTATTAATAATAGATTTTATTTGTAGAGTTTGAGGTTTCATTTTAATTTAAGTTGTATTTTATGTCACTTAATTTTATATATTTGTATTTTGATTAAATTATTTTTAAATGTATTTAGTTTTAAGAGTTTTTTTAAGTAATTATTATTTTTTAAGGTTTTTTTTTTTTTTTTTTTTTTTTTGAAGTAGATTTTGTTTATATGTGAACTATTCCTTTAAATAAATTAAAATTGGCACCTTTTGCCAACTTCATCAGAAAGACCTGCATCATTTGTTGGTGAAAAGCATAATAATGCAGCATAATAATGCATTCTGGTTCAAGCTGGTCTTTTCAGCATGGAGTAGCATTTTGAAGAGCCGAACACTTTTAAAGAAAGTTCAAAACAACCAGAATGCTTTGCTGTGCTTAATCCGAAATCCCATCCACCCTGTGAACTAGCGAGAGTGGTTTGTTTTGTAGGTGTGACCGGGGTCGAGATTGTGATTCAGCATGGTTTAGCCACCCCAGAGGGACTCGCAGTGGATTGGATTGCAGGAAACCTTTACTGGATAGACAGCAACTTGGATCAGATTGAGGTGGCCAAGCTGAATGGCGAAATGAGAACGACTTTGATTGCTGGTGGCATGGAGCACCCACGAGCGCTGGCTGTAGACCCGGGACAGGGGTGTGTACTAGTTTACCACAGCCTAATTTCTTTCCTCTTACTCTGCTTTTCTTTTTCACAGTCCCTTCAGCAACGTTCACAGCAGCAAAAGCAAACAGTGAAAAACAAGTCTCATTTCTTTTTTGCCGTAATTTGTCCTCATAGAGACTAGCTTTGGTACATAACAGAGCAATCATATTTCAGGGGACTTGTTTGTCATCTATTACTAATGATCATTCTAGAATAACGTGCTGCATCTTGCTGTTTATTTGTTGTGTTCTGTTTCTTTTTTTGTCTTCTTACTCTCAGCTGTGTTCTTCTCTTGCTCAGCTCTACATTTCTCATGGAGGCATGCTGGGAAAAAGAAAGCCTTAAATATGACAGCTTGAGCTCAGAAAAGTCACATTGGAGCATTTGAGGACCATTCATAATGCTTATTCACATTATAAATGAACAAAAACAAGCTTATGACTAGGACTGCAGATATTTTGGTAGTCAAATAAAATGCCAATTACTTTAATTGTACATTATCAAATCTCTCCATATTCTCAATAATAATTAATATATATAACAAATATATTAGATTGATTTTCCTAGGGGGGGAAGTCACTTTTGACTGCAAAGGTACCAAGTTTGACCCACAAATGAAGACATTTCGTTCCATAGAGTTTTGTTGATTTGCTGTTTGTAGCCCTAATTGTGGCCTATGTTTGCCTGTTTTATGCAGCTAAAATATTTTTGCCAAACCCTATGAGCAACCCATAGAGGAGAAATATGGCATCCCCGCAGTCCAACTAGAACTCATATTGAAGCTCAGTTGGATGGCATACTGTAAATTATTTCACTGAAAGCAGAAAAAAAATAATTAGGGAAAAGGGACTGATTTCACACTCGGCAGCATGGCACATATTAAAAAGCACCAAACTCATTACGTGGTTACTCTGAAATGCCCCATACAGCTGTGTCATAGAGAGGTGTGTTGAAAATGTATTGTAGTTCTGAAGGGATTAGCTGTCTTTGTAATTAGCAGCTCTTTTATTCATTGAAAGCCTGGTTTAATAACTGTATGCCGCTGGCCAATTAATTGGCCTTCTGAAAAGAAGGCTCCATCCTTGTAGCAAAATTCATATGAAGTCTTTTTGTATGCTTACCTTCCATACGCCTCAAACATTTGGCTGACAATTCAATTGTTTTTGATGCCTGATGCAGGAACATGATCACATATTTGATTTGCATATGAGCTTGAAGTATTTAGCATTTTACAATCCCTGTAATACCCACATTAGAATGTGCCCTTTGTTTTCATGCCACCCCAGAGAACTGTGACATTAGTTAAAAATTAACACCCATGTGTTACACTGACTTCACTGGCAGACAGTTTCCAGCGAACCTAACTGTATGCATATAAAATAATAGTTTGAAATTAATGTTATTTTACATTTAGATTTTTAAATCGTTTTTACGATGTAAAGTGGCACTGTTCTCTAGGGAAGAATAGGATGCAGCCCTGCACACACAGCTCTCATAAACACATTCCACTATTGCTCATATGCAGCAGTTTCACAGGTTTGTGCCAACTCTAAGTTCTGTGACCAACAGTATCGCTCAATGAAAATTATGTATATTCTAGCAGGTAACTTTACTCTGAGTCAGCTCCCTGCGCTATATACTCCCCATGTTTATTTGGATAGCACTATACAATACATGTTGTTTTAGAGCAGTAGCAGAGGTCTGTGTCTCTTAATTGTTCAGTCATGAGCAAATAATCAAAATAATGGTGTTTTTTTATCTATAAGAATACTTCCTTGGGCTTATGAGAAGAAGATGTATAGTTTCTAATCATTTTTATTCTATATGTAGCATTCTTTTCTGGACTGACTGGGATGCCACTTTTCCTCGGATTGAGGCGACGTCAATGAGTGGAAGTGGAAGACATGTTGTGTACAAGGACATGGAGATTGGAGCCTGGCCTAATGGACTCACGCTAGACCATCAGGAAAGGAGAATAGTGTGGACAGATGCTCGGTAGGGGAAAATAAAAATGGTTCAGTTTACAAGAAGCACTGACATTAAGTAGAATTATGAATAGGTGTTTTGTGTGTGTGTGTGTGTGTGTGTGTGACTTTTTCAACTGCATTAATACATTTAATCCAAAAGGAATGAATGAAATTATGATAGATTTGTTTCTTATGCTGTAAATTCACAACAGGGGAAAAAAAATGCTTGACTCTTCTGTATTTCCCTCAGGAAGTTGTCATCGCTATAACATCATTTTGATATGGACATAGAGTGCTGTTCACACCTCATGTTTCTCTTTTTCTCTTTAGCTCAGATGCAATATATTCAGCCCTGTACGATGGCACGGGGGTCATCGAGATCCTCAGGGGCCACGAGTACCTGTCACACCCATTCGCTGTGTCTCTCTTTGGAGGTGGTGTGTACTGGACAGACTGGAGGACCAACACTTTAGCCAGAGCGAATAAATGGACAGGCCACAATGTAACGGTCATCCAAAAGACAAGCGCCCAGCCGTTTGACCTGGAGATATACCATCCCAGCAGACAACCTCAAGGTGGGTCTGTAACCATCTAAATGCTGTAAATTCCATATAATTCAACATAATTGTTTTAAACTAGTTTTACTGATTTAATATCAGCAAAATAGAATAGTGCTTTATTTTTTGTTTAAGATTTTTGAATACGAAACGTTTTATCATCTATGTTTTTCTGTGTTTGTCCACCATTTTGGGCTTATATTTCACCAAAACTGTCAATGGCAATAGCTTTTTCTGTAAAGGATACATTCAAGGATACGTTCTCATTGGAAGAATGTCTGTGATACCTTAAAACATGGTTTTCTCATCCTGCGGTTGTTCCTGACTTATTAAATAATAAAAGTTCAGTAAATACAATCGTTTTAGACAAGTACTGTGCTATGGACAGCAGTGTCACGAAAAAGAATGATAAAATCACTTAAAATCAAAGAATAAACACAGCCATACACAAGTATGATGCTGAGTGATTTGCTTGAACTAACTAGACTAACACAACCTTGTTGCCATAGTGACAACAACTTCTGTTTATTCTATGTATAACAAGCATCACAGTTTTCTTGAATATAATTGCTGGAGGTGTCTGTCTTGGCATGAGATCCGGAGAGAAGATCTATACTAAAAAATCTCACCCTTACTGATGCTGATCATCCAAATGTTCTGTTAGAGTGTTTAAACCTCTTTTCTGACACTCCTGTTTCCTGTTAGCGTTTGTACCCCATGAGTTCATTCTACACGCAAACCACACACAGCAAGCTTAGCAATTATCACATTGACCTAACGTGCTTAGATGCACGTTATTGAAAAATACAATCAGCCTTTGTCTGGTTTCAGTCTGGGAGAGAGAGAGAAATCTTCCTGCATGCTCTGGGGGTGAGGATTCATTTGAGCCGATTCCCGCTGATCATTCATTTCTTCTGCCAATCTGGAAGCCCAAACAGCTCTGTTTGAGAGCAGCAGAATAATTGAAAAAGGGGGTCATGCAGAGCGTAAGCAGGCCTGACGTGGACTCAAGATGTGCTCCTTCCTCAACCCAAATTCATTTTAATTGTTTCATGGTACAGTGTCACACAGGGCTTTGTAGCCAGCAATGACAGCAGATTATCTTCTGTTAAACAGACAGTAGCTACCTCAGTCTTAAAAAAAAAAAAAAAACAGAGATGACTTTTATTGGCATTTCCTAATTTATAGACACAGATATTATGATTTGTTATAATTGTATTTTTGTAGAATTTACTTGATTTTTGTTCGTTCAAATTTATATGTGTGTATTTTTTTATTTTGATTTTTTATGATTTTATGCTTACACGATCTGTTTTCCTTTACTTTTACTCATTTCTAAATGTCTAAAAACTGCATTTTGTGATTTGAAAGAATATTAGCATTAGAGGTTGTTGCAATTACAACACTGTATTAATTTACAAGTTCTGAGAAAGAAACATATACTACAGGGTTAGTTAATGTTTTTATTATTATTATTTATTTTCTTTTTAAAGAAATTTATATAACTTTTTATGTATTATTCGTTGTTTTCTACAATTTTAATTCCTTACAGAATTAAAAAATATCATAGTTTCCACAAAAATATTGTATTATAAATTAAGAAGTGTTTCTTGAGCACCAAATCAGCATATCAGATTGATTTCTTAAGGATCATGTGACAATAGAGACTAAAGTAATGGCTGCTGAAAATCCAGCTTTGCTTTCACATAAATACATTACATTTTAAAATATATTAAAATGAATTTATTAAAATGAAAAACACTAAATTTTCTGTAATTATGACATAACCCTTGCATGAGCCAATTTTACTCTTACTCATTTCTGGTTTATAAAATATTCGCTTTGTGATTTGTAAAACACGTTAACAGAAGTTATTGTAATTGCCAAGTGTGCCACGTGCCCAGATTTCCAGAAATGTAGCCTTCTGCAAGTACTCATCAGCTGAAATAATCTGATTTGCATCATTTCAACCGGCCCAAAACTATAGGGAGCCCCGCCAAAATAGCTCATGTCTCCTGCCACAGCAACAGCAGCCGGGTGACTGTTTTACACCGATAAGTCTCGACAAATTGTGCAGCATTGCCAGAGAAGCCAATAAATATGGCTAATCCAATTTTATAGAGCCCATGGGAAGGTTTGGCTATTAAAGGCGTCCAAAATCTTGGCTCTGGCCACTTACAGTCCATGGCAATTGTGTTTATGTTTGGCCCCTACAGTTCTGGCAGAAGAGTTGCGAACCTTGGAGGGTCCATAGGGAGTGAGAAGGGGCTACGCTAACTAACCTAATGGGGCTAAGGCTACAGCCATTAGCAAGCACATTGTAAATGCATTATGTGTGGTAAAAGGACTGATGGTTGAGTTCCAAGAGATCGACACCAGTTTGGAGGGCTCCTATATTTAGTGCCTGTGTGGCCTGCAGTGTTGTAAGCACTTTTCCAGCACATTGCTGACAGGCAAACCACTTCAAAATTACTATTGGAGTTTGCAGACAGGGCGCATCCTTCCCTATTCGGACAAACCTGAAGCAGTGAAAATACAAATTACACTCCGCACCCACTTTACATATAGTAATGTTAAGGAAAAGTCAGATTGATGTGGAGATTTATAAAATCTGTGACTGATTTATGACTATGAAAAATCAGTACATCCAAATCAAGTGTTTCTATCATGAGTCAAGTGCACTTGCACTGTTTATACAGTATTTATTCAAACAGCCATTTTTCCCCCGCAGACCAGCGGAATGTATAATTAATTCTATGGGATTCTAGCCTATAATTTAGTCGCTTGGAATTATTTGTTATTTTCACTTGCAAAAATATGCTTGCTACATAAGTGAAATGGGTTCAGCATCGCAAAGAAATAATGGGCCTAAATTCAAACTCCCACTGGATCTATTATTTACAAGATGCAACTGCTTGTGGAGCTAATTGCAAGTAGTTGCTCTGGGTTTGTGGAAGGGTTAAAGTAATCTTACAGTAGGCGGTAGTCTTGTGTAATGGCAGCAAAAAAAAAATGGCAGCACAATATAAATAAACATGTTTTGACAAAATATGTCAGATAGTGTACACTAATGTTCAAACATTTGGGTCAGTAAGATTTGTTTATTTTTTTATGTTTTTAATATATATTAATAATTTTCTTCAGCAAGGATACATTCAATTTATCAAAAGTGACAGTGAAGACATTTACAGTTTTTTTTTTTTTTTTTTTTTTTTTAAGATCACAAACAAAATAATGATACTATATAAAGATCTGATGAGTAATTGACTGATTTGCACCAGTGGCCTTTAGCCATTATCTGTCTGCTCGACATTACATTCTGTTGAAATATAGCTGTCAGCACTGGTTATTCAACCTTCTTTTATATTCTTCCCTTTATCCTGAAGTTAAGATGAATGTTTTCTTAGTGCAATGTTTTTTAAGTGTATTTTCACTTAGTGCAGTCTTTTATTTTGCACCCATTTTTATGTTGCCCTCGTTAAATGCAGACATCTAAACTCTCACTCTTATTCTCTCAGTTTCACTGTACAGTAAGGTTTTTTTGTTTTGTTTTTTTCACAGCTGTTGTTCCTGACTCTTTTTAAGAGCAGTTTTCCTTAAACAATTCATAGTATGTGTAATTGATTTTTGCCTTGGTGTGTTTTCTTTCCCTGGTTTAAATGCATGTCACCCTGGGTTTTTCAGCCTCAAACCCGTGCGAGGGAAAAGATGGAAGAGGCCCTTGCTCTCACCTATGTCTCATTGATTACAACCGCACGGCATCTTGTTCATGTCCTCATCTCATGAAGCTTTCCCTCAACAACCGCTCTTGTGTGGGTGAGTATGCAGCTCTGCGACATCCCACAAAAAAAAAAAAAAAACATGCACACAAAATTATGGATCCATTTGAGCTTTCTAGATGAAGTATTGACTTATATATTTTTGTTTTGGCATGCACATCAGGCCTGAAGAAGTTCCTGTTGTATGTGAGGCGATCAGAGATCCGTGGAGTGGATATCGATAATCCTTATATGAACATCATGACTGCTTTGACGGTTCCTGACATTGATGATGTCACTGTGGTGGATTATGACGCTCTTGAGGAAAGGATATACTGGGCAGACGTTAAGACTCAAACAATAAAACGTGCCTTTATTAATGGAACAGGCCTTCAAACTGTTATTTCTGGAGGTGAGTCGAGAGTCCAAGTGGAAGTGTTTTTCTTGTTTCTTTTTTCACATTCAGTGTGGTGTAATATTTTTCTCAATAAACACCAACTAAGTGGCAGTTATTACATTTCTGTGCCGTTAATAAGTTTTGGTCCTATTTTTTCTCTCTCTGCTGCCACATTGTAGGTTTGAGCTGAAATACTGTTTTATTTTGCTGACACTCAGTCTTAAATTGTTTTTTTCAATTACGAGAAGACTGTGTACACAGGCGGCCTGCATTAAAAAATGACAGTTGAAGGAGTGTGCGGCAGCACATAAATAATATCTTGCGTGATAGGAGAGCTTGTTTGTGAAGTTCTGCAGGGATTGCTTCTCCGAACTGCATTAAGAGAAGCAAGAGAAGTGTGAGATGAAGACTGAACTAGATTTCCTTAAGTGCTGTTAGAAAGCACAGTGTAATTTTTAGACCTTCTCAAACTGATCAGCATGCCGACCATGTGCCTATGCACACAAGACATTTTATTACAGCATGCGCAGAAGTGTTGCAGTCACCCAAGAGGTTTGTTATGATGTGATCTCTGGTACGTGCAGATATTCAAAACTGCCGTGGGCTGGCAGTAGACTGGCTCTCGAGAAACATGTATTGGCTGAGCTCTGAGAACGAAGAGACGCAGATCAATGTTGCCCGACTAGACGGATCTCTAAAAACCTCAGTCATTCATGGGATTGACAAACCAAAGTGTCTGACTGTGCATCCAGCAAAAGGGTAAGCTGCCAACGTGGACAGATTGCATGTATGATTGAATAAGATTTGCTTATGATTAAGTATTTGCTCTTTGTATTTATTTATTTATTTTGTCATGTCAGTCTTAGATACAAACCGTGAGAACTGATCTCATGATTCATAAGTTTTCCCCTAAAATCCTCTTTGTTTCATGGTCTAGAAAAATCTACTGGACCGATGGGAATACAATAAATGTTGCCAATATGGATGGAAGCAACAGGAAGGTTCTTCATCAAAATCAGAGAGAACCAGTTGGTACGTCTGATTTCAGGCTATCTGCAAACATTTCACTATTACTGTATGTCTAATTTCTCTCTCTGATTCCTTTGTCAGTCTAACAATCACAGTTTTAAGTACAAGAGGAATTGTACTTTATTGATATACTTAAGTCTTATTTTTAGAAAGGAGTTCTTTATAGAAATATAATACTAAAATATAATACTATTTACCGCTGTAATAAATTAATTGTAATTATAACCATTGTGAACTTGAACTTGAGTGTCTATAAACTTCAGATGAATTTAAACAACTTCCTGGATATAAGTTTCAGATTACATTTGCTATCCACAGCCGCAAAAAGTCAGGACCCTGAGGAAATGACTGTTTAACAGGTTGCTTTACAAAATGTATGCATAAAAGTTACTTTAATGGAAAATCTCCCTTGGCTTTTGATTTCATCAGTCTATTTCTAAAGCTAATACAAAAAGTTTACTTTTTAACACACAGAAACATGCTTGTGCTTTGGGACATTTTTGTGTAAAACATCTACACATTTCCCATCCTCAAGCCTGTTTTACTCTGTACTTTTTCTACCCCTGTATCTACATTTAGTGGCCTTATGTCCCACGTGGGATGAAGAGAACTAAGATAAGACCTGTATACATTTATTGATAAGCAAAGCACAATGCTCATTTAGTTTTAATGGCAGTCTTAGAGAAGATGTCTTAAAAGAGTTGAAAGTCTGTTGTTGTTGGGAGTCTATCATTCACAAGCCCCTCTCAGTCAGAGCTGTCCTGACGCTCAATTGAAATATCCTTCACTTGACACAATCACCTTTACCACTCTTTCAAACTCTCCCCATTTCCACTTTTGAAACAGGTTTTAGACAGAGATGAATTTTAGTGAAGTGATTTATAGCACTTTTCCACTGCGTGGTATGACTCGGCACAGCTCTACTCGGCTTGGCTTGCATTTCCACTGTAGTTCAGTGCCGCTTTAGAGTAGGTGAGATTATTCACATGTCGTTATAGTTGCACCTCCTATATTGCCATGACTTGTGAAAAACATATTCATTCCGTGTTGCCCCATCGAGCTCTCACTGGATCCGCTCCTCTGCTATCAACGAGAGGAATGTCTGTACTTCCTCCACAGACAACGAAACAGACATTTTCGGGTTCTTAAAAAAAGGTGCGCTCGTTCAAAACACTCGCGTTCGATCCTTCGCTGGCTGTGGTGATTTAAATTTAGCAGTTCTGTTGTGTTTTTTCAGTGACACATGTAGTGACGATTCTCTCTGGGCAATCGGTGATCAGCAGTTTACATGTTACGGTTTAGTAACAGTACGGTTCGCTTGGAACCTCAACTGAGGTGGTACTAAAAAAAAGTACCAGGTACTGTAACCAGTAGAAAAACCGGTAGCACTTTATTTTACAGTCCTGTTCCTCATGTACATACTGTGTACTTATTATAGTAATTACAATAACTATGTAACAACTAGGTACTAACCCTGAACCTACCCCTAAACCTAACCCTACCCCATTTAGTTACCTTTGTATTACCAGTACTTTCTTAGATAAATACACTGTAAGTACACTATAAGTACATGTAAGTACACGTACTGTAAAATAAAGTGCAAACGAAAAACCCCAAAAGTGAACCGTATCGAACCGTACCGTGCCATAACATGCAGTAGAAAAGCGCCATTAGAGTGTCACAAAGAGGTCACAACTATATTTTGAGTTATAAAGAACCATCTCACACTCAGTGCATACTGTAGATATTATGTTATAGGATATGTAGGGTGCTTTTTTAAAGTAGTGATCAAACGGGATTCCATACCAGCATTTTAAACAACAGTTTCTAACTGATTCTTGTTCTCCCTCAGGACTTTCGATTGACTTTCCAGCTGGGAAGATGTATTGGATCAGTTCTGCTAATGGTACTATCAACAGGTGCAATCTGGATGGTAGTGGCTTTGAGGTCATTGAAAGCATGAAGAGGGATTTAACTAAAGCCACGGCTCTAGCAGTCATGGGTAAGTGAAGTGTGTCCAATTCCCTCTTCATTAGTCAATATCTCCACGTTTCACTCAATGTTGCAATTATTCTGCTTATATGTATATGTAAAATACAAGAAGTTTACATCAGTTGTCACATATTCTACCAATGTCTTCATACAGTATGTGCAAATATAAACATTGAGAGAGTTTATCTTATGTATGTATACACACACATATTTCTTTTACTTTCTGCACAACTCTGTATACATTGGATTGATTTTAAAAACTTTACTGTACTTACATTTTGCATCAAACACAAGGAATATACAAGTATCGGTTTGGGACTCGGTAACTGCAAATAATCAATATTCAATTACTTATTTTCAGTTTTGTTCACAGAGATTGCTTAACACATATGTGATCTTGAGCCAATGTCTGGTTAATACAAAACTGTTTAGTCACTTTACAAAGTGGTTAGATGGTCTCTTTATGTCAAAATGGCCAGTACAGAATGAGTTGTGAAATATATCAGACAATATGTCGATAGTCAAGCCTGGCACTGCAATGATTCTACAGCTACATTGCCTCAGAATGGAAAAGACAGACAACTCAAGACATTTTGTCAAATTAGATTTAACAATTTCCATTTAGCCATAGGAAACACAACATGGTATGGGAATAAAGAGCAAATTTTGGTTCCCTGAGGGGAGTAAACATTCATCTCAGTGTTGAAGAAGTAGTGAAGTTTGAGTGATTTAGCTTTATATAGACCAAGATAATAAAGGCTGTCTTAGAAGATATCAATTTGATTTGACGCAATTTTTAATCACTCAATTTAGGCCTACTGTATGACTCAAATTACAGCTCTAACCATTGCCCAAATGCTGTAATTCCAGGGATTTTAGAGAAAAGTGGCAGCGTCAGAAGCGGCAAGAGTTGCATAATGTTTTTTTTTTTTTTTTCACCCTGAAGCAAAGGAAAGCAGTAAATGCAGCAAAGCCTATAATTGTGCAATTCACTTTTCTTTAAATATTAGACAAATCTATTTTCTCTGTCTTACGTTTTGCCTGAATGTATTACTCCTTTGTTTTGGATTGCATCTGACATGTTTTCTCACATTACTCTCTGCCTGTCTTCGTGGGTAGAAACTTATGCCCCCAAATTATTCATTAACATGTATTTATTTCCCTAAACCCCAGTTTTAACTGATTACACTGTCTCCATGCTGCAAAGGTATTAATCTTTGGAAAACCTCTATAGTCACATTCTATTTTAGAGCAGCTATGATGAGCTACAAAACAAATGCAATTTGTAAGAAGTGGTGACAGACTCTTTTAATTAAACAAAGTTTGAGTCATTATTAAATTGGGAGCAGAATGCAGGCTGCCACAAAGACTAATGTGTTACTTTCACAGAAGTAGCACAGTACAGCAGAACAGCAAAATGATGTATTCAGTAGGTGCTATCTATCATAATTAATAGGCCTTTGTTCCATAGAGGAAATGCTTTCTGTTACTTCTGCAAAAACCTATGGCTCTGTTTGTTGGACAGTTGTTTCTCATTTATAGTCTGACAAACTGCCAGGATTTGGTGCAGATTTATTATTTTATTTATTTTTGTGTGTGTGATTGCTTGTGTTGAGATGTCCTGTGCCTCTTAGAAGGACATGAAGAACTTTCATGTTCAACAATTCAATACAGAAATTCAGTAGCTGGTTGATTATTTTAGTAGAATTTTTTCTACTACATCACATTACGAATTTTCTGAACACGTGAAGATGGATAACAGATTCAATAATTATTGCCTATATCATCTCTTTCAGAATTAAATGCAAATTAAATCAATTCTGTTTATAAATATAAATGGAAATAAGTATTAAATGTGAATATGCTAAAGTTCAAAAGTTTGTGGTCTCTAAGATTTCATTTCATTTATTTATTTTACATTTTTTGAAAGTCTCATGCTCACAAAACCGCATTTAATTGACCAAAAATACAATAAAACTGTAATCTTACAAAAAAAGTATTACAATTTTAAATCATTATTAAAATATTAACTTTTTTCATTTATTTAATGTAAAAAGTTATCTATAAGGACTGAAATAAACAGAATTTAATTGAAATATATTTTAATATTTCAGCAGCCTCTACTCCAGTCTTAAGTATCACATCCTTCAGAAATATTTGTAATGTGTGGTGCTAAAGAAATATTTATTTTGATCAATATTGAAAACTGTTGTTCTGCTTAATGTTTAAACTGCTTTTCCCAGAATTCTTAGAAGCCTGATAAAAAATATTTTTTAAAGAAGAAAATTTCAGACGTCACTTAGTCACTATATATATAATGTATGTATATGTATATGTGGCATGCCACCAGCATTATGGATCAATTCTACACATTTTTAAAGCTGTACCATACCTTTATAAAGGAAAGAGTTCTCAGAGCCTGAATGGCCAGGGGCCGATAAGATATGCATGGAGGTGGGTAGATGGCCTTGCAGAACCTTGATCTGTTGTATACTGGAAGTGGGCGGTGAGTGGAATTTCACTTCAAATTCCATATTTTCCTCTTCCTTTCTGAATATGAACTAGTCAAAGATAATTTCCTTCTCTATATGCCTTGCAAATGTACAGCATATTTACCTTACCATGCATATGGAGTTGATTATAAGGGATAAAATATAAAGTAATCACAACCTCAATGTGAATATGAAAGGAAGCCAGATTAAATAATATCACACCATGTGATAAGTAAAGCAGGGGTTTGCAGGTATAGTCTTTATGATAAGACAACTATCCATTCCAAGCACACAAAACGCTGCTTTTCTTTCCAAAAAAGGCAGTCTGTGTTTTTATAATGCATACGGCACATTGCCCTGCAGGTTACCCACAGAGATCTAAAAGAATGGTATTTATTAATATGCAATTATGAGAATGTCATCAGAGAACAAAGAGTCTGATTCAGCATAGAGGAAAATTTTGGAATATGTCCCTTTAAACCATAAGTGTTTTAAGTCAAAAGTTTAGGCAGACTTTCTAAATGTTTATTTATACTATTTTGCACAATTTAAAATAATAAGTAATCAAAACTACGAAATAGCACAACAAATTATATAGCAACCAAAAATATTTCACCACCCACTGTTTAGATTGCAGCTCTGTGAACTGGTAATTTTCTCAACCAACTTCATGAGGTAGTTTATGGGATGCTTTTTTTAAACAGTATCCTATGTGTGCTGGACACTTCTTGGCTGCTTCTCTTTCCTGTCAGGTCTTCATCTGTTAGAAAATGACTGTTTAATTATCTATTATTATTGTTGGCATTGTTAGTATAGTATTTATTTACTATATGCATGATTTATTTGCAATGATACAATTTAATAGTTTAGGCCTAGCATCATTTAATTTGATTATGCCAAGTTTAATAAAACATTAATAAAAAACTTTGTAGGCTATCACTTTTTTTTCACAAAAGAACGTTTTAAAATTATATATGTGCAATTATACCTATCTGCTTTAATAGACTTATCAAAATAACAAAAGCAGCCAATTGTAATGATAAAAAGTATTTAGAATGTATAATGTAATTTACAATCTGCAAAGGAATGGAAATACTCTGTTAAATGTCATGGAACTTTACATAAACACAAGCTTATTTTATTTTATTTTCCTATATTCTTTCTTTCTTTCTTACAAATTCTGTTATTTTCTAATGCTGCTTGAACACCAACAGATGTAGCAGATGTAGGCACTGGCCATAATTCTAACCTTGAACCCTGGATTAAGCATAAAAAAAGTCTTCAGAATCATTCTCACATGTGAAATTTATCTGGAATTTCAACAAATAGTTGTAATCTGGCTCAGTGGAAGGTAAAAATCTCTTTGTGGCTGTTTTTCTGGTGATTAAGGGATGATACAAGTGTGAAACAGTCATTGTTTTTGGAATCAGCACCACAAATTTAGTAGGAAACAAGTATTGGATTTAATTAAGCAAATATGACGCAGGGTTGTATAGTCAAAAACCTGAAGTCTTTTCAAAGATGTATGTGATAGCTACTTACATAAAGTTTTAATATATTATTATTATTATTATTATTATTATTATTATTATTATTTTGCCCAGTTTATAATTATTTGCTTATCTATGTACATTTATAGGTAGAATGGCAAAATGACTACTTTTCATATCCGTGTTTTGAAGTTGAATGAAACCAAATAAAAACCAGGCCATATGATTTCAGTGTTATGCATTTGTGGTGGTAGCTGGTCAATGTTTGATACAAACTGCATGAGTTCTTCGGTTTCTATCGCCACTATCTCCATCCCAGCAAAAAGCAACATAAATTAGGGCATTTGCCAAGGTTAACTTGTGTAGCAGGCTATCAGTTGATGTCCCCGTAAATTTACTTTGGTCTTGCAGTAAAATCAAGCACCCTGTAGCATGCGTTGAGGGACAGGCCTTATCATTACAGGGAGTTGTGCTGGGGAAATATACAGTATTCAGCAGAGACAGATGATCAGGGAATCGATAGGAGTGGCGGCTGGTTGAAAGATGCAGCATCATTATTAGAAAAAAATAATAAATCCAATCGCCTCTTTACATCAAAGTCACATCTGTTATTAGACCGTGAAGCAGTAATTGAAGAGCATGATGACTGAAGAAATGAAAGCAGTTTTACTGACAGGATGCGATCTTGCCACCTTCTCCTAGTACAATCTTAAATGGGATGGGACCACTCAGGGAAGTGCAAGCTGCTGTTTTGGGGGCTGTGTGTGACTTTAAAACTAGTGCTGGTCTGTGATCAAACAGTTTAAGTGAACATTACACCCAGAAGCAATCACTGATGTCTCTCACCCTGGACAGGTAAAGATTAATATTGACTGCAGTGATGACCTGTGCAAGCAATCTCTTAATGTCAAATACGCTTCTGACTGTTCAGGGTAGGATGTCATTTATACACAGCTGGCCTCACTACAATAAGCAAATATATTTTTGGAGGCCCAGTGTGACCTAAATTACACTAGCATTTGTTTCTGGTTTATGGAGTAGGAATGTCCTGTTAAGAAAATATTTGTTATTCATTATTAAGTGTACATGTAAAATAATTTAAACATGCAGTAGATATTGCCTCTTTTCTAAAACCTAGTTTGATGCCTACAGAGACAGCATTTTAAGGATCAAGTGGTAGCTAGTGTGCAAATGCATTGCTGCATTATTTATATACACTTTTGTTCACAAGTTTGGGATTGGTAATGTGTTTTTTTATGTTTGTTTAAATGTTCTGCATTTAGTTGAAAAAAAAAAACTGTGATATTGTGATTTATTATTAGAACTTAAAATAAATGATTTCCATTTTAATATATTTTCAGTGTCACATGATCCTTCAGAAATTATTCTGATATTCTAATTTGGTATTAAGAGGCATTTTTTATTATTATCAATGTTGTGTTGTTTATTTATTTATTTATTTTCCTGTGGAAAACCACAATGCTTTCATTATTTTGTGTGTGTGAATGTGTGTGTGTGTGTGTGTGTGTGCATTAAAATACTATAGGCACTACAGTCATTGTTACTATTGTAAAATCCAAATATTAATCTTACAGTGTTAGTCCATTAACAGAAAGAAAAAAATATTTTAAATCTTTGTCATTTTATTTTTAAGGTGCTAATCCAAAGTGATTACAGTTTTATTGTAGCAATCACATAGCAGTATGTGGTATTTTGGCTGAAACTGTGATTAATGTGAATTTGTTGATTCGTTTCTTTCCTCCTTTTCATTCAATGCCATTCGATTCATTTAATCCCTCTGTACTTTAACAAATACGTGTTTCATTTTACGGTTGCACAGCTACGACTGTCTCCGACTCTCCTGTATTCCTGCAGCAGACAGATATGGTCTAGGCTCAGAGCCAAGGACAATCTCTGAGGCCCTTTGTGGCACACTCAGCCTTACAGAGCGGAAACAACACGAGGGGCTTGCTAGGTGCAGCGGCGCTGTGGGAATAGATGCACTCTGATGGCTTTGTGAATGAAGAGACCTTGTCTTCAGCCAGGGCACGTAGCCAGGCTGCCCTGAGCTCTGCCTCATTGACTCACATTGGGAAGGGAACATGCATAATGCTCAAGTCCTATCTCTTTACTTTTCTCGCTCACTCTCTCCAACCACATCCCTTGCCCACCTGTACACTGAAGCATAGCATAGTTTTGGCACTGAAAAAAGCACAGCACTCCACCGGATTTTATGCATGTGGTATAAAAGGGACAAACAAATGATAATGGCATGTGCTTCTACTGGCAGTCAGACCTGCTGGTTCTGGGACTTTGGGAAATGAATAATTCATCTGTTTTTCCAGGTGGCAAGCTGTGGTGGGCCAATGAGGATCTGGCTCAGCTGGGAACTGTCGCCAAACGGGACGGACGTAACCTGGCAGTGCTGCGCAATAAGACCAGCGGAGTGGTACACATGAAGGTGTACGACAGAGATGGTCAGAGAGGTGCGTTGTGATACAGGGTCAGGGATGCTGCATAAATACGTAGCTTGGCCAGCCATTGTCTTTGAAAAAGTAGGCTGAAGTTTAAAACATGTTTAGAGCTGTGCGATTTCTTTCCAATGTTGACATGTTTAAAGAACACAAAGCTATACCAAAAAGGACAAACAAACTCCAATAAAAAAAAAAAAAAACACTATCAAATATTTAAAATATACAGTATATATATTCTAAATCATGTACCATGATTTAGCTACTTGATAGTACTGTACATTTTTATTCTTGAAAGCATTTGATTGGGCAAAATCTTATCCAATATAATTTTGTTCAGTTTTCCTTGTTTAGGACTACACAAGCATATAAATTATCCTTAAAGTTAATAGACATGGATTAAAAGCCACAAAATTGATTTAGTTTTAAAGTAGCTTATAAAAATGAATGTGCTAAAATAAGACCATACATTGTAAGCATTATCCTGTGCTGTTTAATTTACCTAAATTGCTAGCTCTAACTCAACTCTTTTCTGTTTTGGATCCTCATTTTTTTTTCTTTGCATAACATCACAGGCTAATCTTCCCGGTGTAAGCAAAGATATATTCAGATATTGGTTTTCTATTTTGTGAGTTATTCTGCAAATGATTCACACTAATGGCAGATCCATTAACGACATTGCTGTGGATCCCACTAAACTGTTGACTTGAATAAGGAATGACCATTAAACGGGCTCAAATGTAAATCTATCCAGCCACCAAATATCTCCGGCAGTAATTAGCCTCTCTATTCATAATGTGGGGCTGTCTTATTACTGTCGTAGATGTGCAAGCTGAGCTTTCCCTGAGAGCTTGTGCTAATACACTGGTGCAGTTTTCCTCCCCTTCACTTTCAGTTATACAATTAAGACGAGAGTGAGACTTCCAGGAAGAATGTCAAGTCATCTTGACTTGACAGCAACACTAAAAACTTTCATCAAATGAGGAGAGATATTCCGAATTTAGGACCATTCCATTGTGCCCCAACCTGTCAATGAACTGCTTTCAAATAAAAGTGTAAATGTCAGAATACTTAGCTGAAAGCATAATCAAATACACAACAAGCAGTAAATGTGAACTGTAAGAACATTTAAATATTTGATGTAGAGGAACATATATGTAAATAAGAAATAAGTATATTACATGAACTGAAAATGCTTTTCAATTTAATCAATTCCATTGAAGTTTTGTTTACTGAGTTTTGATGTAATTATTATTTTTACTTAAGATTTCAACTAATTAAATTTGATATTATTATGGTTTCATTCTTTTTTTTTTTCTCCTCAGTTGACAGTCCATGTTTTTTAGCATGAATTGGAGTTCGTATTACAATATTCCCTGTAAAACTGCGTTGGAATGAAATTAGAGTAGCTTTATACAAAAGATTAAAAATAAAAATCAGCCTCTGCATCACAGTAATAAATGACATTTTAAAATGCATTGCAATATATAATTATTTTACATTGTGATTATATTTCACAACATTGCTGTATTTTTTATCAAATGAATGCGGCCTTGGTGAGCATGAGAAACCTCTTTACAAAAACAGAAACCAATCCCAAACATAAAAGGTGTACACATTAATATTAAGAATAAAATAAGCATCAGTGTCAACTTAAATATTTTCCAGATATTTTAATAATTTGCTTTGGCTTTATTACAAGGACTATATATATTTACTTTAATTTTAGAAGCCTTCGTATTTTCTCATACGGTATAAATGCTTCAAACACTAAACCGTGGATTGCAAGAGGGGTTCAGGAAATGTATGAAAACAGTCATTATGTTTGCAGTTTAATTTTGGCTGCAATAGTAAATCTGAAATTACATACTCTATATGTTTTCAGAACTGTTTGGAATATTATATTGCAACAATGTAGAGATGGAGAAGCCAAAAAGCTACAGTCAGCATTTCTCAAGACTGATTTTTCATTCATCAACATGTTTTCTCCTCTCATTATGGTCTGTCTCAGGTAGGAATGCCTGTCAGTTGAATAACGGCGGTTGCTCGCAGCTCTGTTTGCCCACATCTGAAAACACACGCACATGTGCCTGCACCACTGGCTACAACCTGCGCAGTGACCGTCTCTCCTGTGAAGGTAAGCTGCTGTCATGACCTTATGTTTTACAGGGATGTCATATATTTTTCTCAACTTCTAATAGACCCGTTCTTATCAAGAATGATAACTATAAAGATAACAATATTAGTATCCACTCCAGCAGACGATATCGTCTGCATCTTTAAATTCTCAAGCTTGTGATAGAAAGATTGATTCTGATTGGGTGTCAAAGTTTTTATCAGCTGGGAAAAAAGTTCTGAAAGTGATAGCTTTTCTTTGTGCCTTTATCATTATAGCTGTGGTGTGGACTCTGCTATTCTTTAATACTGATAATTTTTTTTTTCTTTATAGTTATCATCCTTGGTGTGAACAGGCCTTAAATCTTGTTGTCTTTCATGTAGTTACTTGTTTAGTTGTGTGGAAGGTGCCCAAAAAAACTGTGTGAGGTTTGTCTGACCTCGATCTAACGTCTCTCGCTTGCTGTTGTCTATCACAGGCCTGAGTTCTTTTCTGATGTACTCTTTTCATGAGGGGATACGTGGAATCGCTTTGGATCCCAGTGACCACGCCGAGACCCTGATGCCCATCAGCGGCACCTTGTTTGCTGTTGGTGTGGACTTTCATGCAGGTACAAACATGGCACTTCCCATGACTCAATACTGCTATCTTCCGCTCTCTTCACTAATATATAGAACCACTCTCTGAGTCCTCTCTGTGTGCACAACAAAGATAAAGCATGTATTGCTTTTTCTGCATTATTTCTTTAAATGTTGTTTGCTGCACAGTCTCTTCTCAGCTCAGAAGGGACTTAACAACACTGCATATCACAAGTAGAAGAGATAAACAGCTAAGATGAGTTAAACAAGAAGGTGTAAACTGTAACTCCGATAACTGTTCTCCTTATATCTCTTATAATGTAGCTACAACCATAAAAGACAGAAAAACAGTATAGTAGATAATCTAGTAAATGAAAGTAAAGCCGACATCACCACGCTGATGGCGTTGAGGGGTTGTTGTCATGCGATGCATTATTCATTCTGTGAATGAGGTTAATTTGACAGCGGTCTGATGCAAGATTATTCAGCCTGTTTCTGGGGAACTTTTTGTGGTGACAAGTGGCATAGATGAAGTGAGCGTCAAGGGGGCAGTCCACATGTGATGGTACCAAATTAGCATTCTAACAGTCAATAAAATGAGACATTTCCATAAACATGCACACACACATATGCCTGCAGTAGTACAGTCTACCTGCTGGATCCACTGAAATGTGACCTGACCTTTTCTTCTCCCATAAACAAACAACCGAGAAACACTGTGCTGAAAATAATGTATATAGCATTCCATTCAGTTTGCTATGAAAAGTATGCTATGCAGATGGTGCAAGGTATGTATGTATGCATTAATGTATTTATTTTATTTTATTTTTATTAAAATTAACAATTTAGTAAAGTCAAATAGCACTAATACTATTAGGGCTATCAATCAGTGAGACTGTATATTAATATAGATTTTATTTTTTTTATATTTGTGTATTATTATTGTGTTAACTTAGATGATAGCTAAAAAATAGTTCTAAATCCATATTAATGTACAATAATAAAATTATAATTGCATTGAAATTACAATATTAAATTATTATTGCATTGTATAACTATTTTTTATTTATTTTGGCATGTTAAAATTATCATATTTTGTCATGTTTTTATGTACTTAGTTATTTAAATTAGCAATATGGTAACGTAAAATAGCACTACTACTACTACTACTTTTCATAATAATAATAATAATAATGGGTCCTTAAAAATAAAGGCTGTCATTCAGTGAAAAAAAGTATATAAGTCTATATTATTTATATTTATATTATATTAGGGGTTTACCCAAAGCCGAATAACTTATTCGGAAAGGCACGGTTAATGGCTTCAAAAATGAATAACGGATAAAGAATAATTCTGCCCGAATATTCGGCTGAGGCTGCAGCACAGTCTGGTGTTTACTAGATTCACAGGGGATCAGCGCAATATTTGACGCAAACCTCTGAATTCATTTTTTACATATTTATTAAACCTTTCATTATGTCCTGACAGTAGAATATGAGACAGATAATCTGTGAAAAGATCAAGCTCTTCTGACTCCTCCCAGTGGTCCTATTGCCATTTGCAGAAATTAATCCGCTCCCGGTAAAAAATAACCAATCAGAGCTGCGGTCCATAACTTTGTTTGTGTTCAAAATGTAGAAAAATGTATATAATAAGCGAGTACACCATGAATCCATTTTCCAAACCTTGTTTTTAGCTTGTCCTGAATCACTAGGGTGCACCTATAAAAAGTGTTTATATTCTGACTATTTTAGATTGCTTCGGGGGTACCGCGGCGGAGTAACCCAGTAACTTTGTGATTCTTCATAGACATAAACAGAGAGAAGTAGTTCCGGCTATGATGTTCTTCCGCAAGACGCAAACAGTTCTGTTTATTAACCGCTAGAGTGTCAAAAGTTACCTACCGCAGCTTTAAATATCTATTTATTGGATCACGAAAGGTCCTCAAGCTGGGACTCGAACTCACTTTGCTCGAATCACAACCACACTACATCTCGAAGCACTGTCTATACAATGAAATCGGCGCCGACTGTTAGAAGATATTTATTGTATTTTTCGGACTATAAGTCGCACTGGACTAGAAGTCATATTTATTTAGAACCAAGAACCAAGAGAAGACATTACCGTCTACAGCCACGAGGGGGCGCTCTATGCTGCTCAGTGTAGGCTACAGGAGCAGTGAGCAGCATAGAGCACCGTCTTGCGGCTGTAGACGGTAATGTTTTCTCTTGGTTCATATATATATATATATATATATATATATATATATCATATATATCATTTAAACAGTGCATATTTGTTCAGTGATCACTATGAAAAAAAGATAGGCTGTAAAACCTTAAATCAAATAATATACGATGTTCTGCTTCAGGCTCCGCCTACTTCCGGTTTTATCCGAATACAGATACTAATCCGAATAATTTTGTGATCGATACAGATACGAATACAGATACGAATACTGGCTTCGCTGTATACCCCTATTTTATATTTTAAAATTGATTTAAATATAATAATATTGTGTACATTGTTCATTAATAATAATAATTATTAATATTATTATTATTATTATTATTATTATTATTATTATTATTATTATTATTATTATTAATATATACTGTAATAGGTGCTTTTGTCAATAAATAATTGAACAAAAAAATCTGTACCTTGTAATATAGTCTACTTCATCCTTTGTTTCTGCTGAAACTGAATGGAGGTATATATATATTGAAACTAATAAAATAGTATTCAACTGGTGACTTTAAATCATTAGCTAAACAGGTCGTTTTTCACATGCTGTGTGGGTTGGGAAACATGGTAGAATTGCTGAACAACAGGGCAATAGAGGCAGATGGTCAGAGAGTATCAATGCGAATGTTCTCGCCTACCACCAGAATCTGCTCATCTCAGGTGAAGAAAACCTCAGTCCAGCCCAGCCTTGTGAGAGCTGATTACACATGCATACCATTTGCATGTTATTAAGAGGCAGCTTGTTTGAGCATGAAACAGATGAGGGCCTTCCAGCTGGCTGCTGTCACATGTAAGAGATCTGTTAGCCAAAAGTGAATTCAGTAATAACAGGGGGTATGCAAATAAATAACTGCTCTTGTTACATTCAGTTGTTGGGCGACAATACCACTTACGTTTAGAGCATGCTTCTGTCATAACATTCAGTCATATTATTATAATTGTTTTTTGTGACATTAAGGGTCTGAGATGCTTTCTCATACACTATTTATGTTGCAGCATGCATGTGAATGATTTGTTCTTCATGACATATGTCCTCCTTCATACAGGCAATGATACAGTTTACTGGACAGACATGGGATTAAACCGAATCTCGAGAGCCAAGAGGGATCAAACATGGAGGGAAGACATCATCACTACTGGCATCAACAGAGTGGAGGGCATCGCAGTTGACTGGGTTGCTGGTAAGGTTCAAACATTATTTTAACATTAGAATGCTGCCACATATATATACTCATACAATTATACATTCATTCGTTCATTCATTCATTTTATTTATTTCTATATTTTCCAGGTAACCTTTATTGGACAGACCATGGCCTCAACCTGATTGAAATCGCTCGTCTGAATGGTCTATACCGGTCAGTTGTAATATCAGAAGGGCTGGACCAGCCAAGAGCCATTGCAGTGCATCCACAGAGAGGGTACGTCAGATTCTTCTGAGACAACAGATTAGTTTCAGCCATGTTTGCTGTTCAGCAATATATATCTTTTTATCAATCTTTAGAAACATTTTAGAAATTACTCTTAGGGAAAATTTTAGGGAAATATGCAAGTGCATTAAACCAGATAATACAATGAGCTCTTGGAAGAGAAATGAAAATACATTTTGAACCTTGTCCAAGTTGTTTTAAACCTTTAAAAGTCAAATCTATTTTGTGATCTGACTCTACTAATGTACCAAATTAAGAATTTAAAACCAGCAGATGTGCATATCCATTTAAGCACAGGCCCATTTTGGAGTCCATTATGGTATTGTTTAAGTGATTAGGGTCAAACTTTCTGGTTTCCTTTTCTTGCCAGATTTTCCTGTGTTTGCCTTGAATTTGAATTTAAGACCTGCCATCAGAAACACACAGTGAAAAGACATATGAGCGCTTTAACCCATCTACCATCTATCTGCTGACAGCAGACACCATCAGGGGTGGGATCTTCTAAATCTCAGACATCAAAAAAAATAAAAAATAAAAAAACAGCCTCCTATTCAAGCCTAAGGCTATGAAAGATGTCTTTTCTTTTTCCAGTTGAGTCAAACTTAGAATGATGGTTCCTTGGTGGTATAACAATACACTTTAAAGAAATAGTTCATCCACAACTCTGACATCTTTTCCTCACAATCATGTTGTTCCAAAGCTATACAACTTACAGAGCACAAAAGTAGAAGTTCTTTCCTTTCAACTTTATAGTGAATGGTTAAAGCTTTCAAACTTTAAAAAAAATATTCAAACAGTATCACAAACGTGGTTCATAAGACTCAATGTTAATGTCTATAGCCCATTCATTGTGAACCGTATCAGTCAGAATTGTTAATTCAAGTTTTAAGAATCAAATCAAATGATTAAATGAAAATATTCAGTTCAAAAGAATTTGGTCTAAGTCCAATGTCAAGATATATTTAGTTATAAATGACTGTTTCTAAAAAGAAAATAAAAACCAATCAATCAATACCTTTAAGGTCACTCTGAAATATGGAATTGTTCATGGTTAAAGTTGTAATCCAGATGTATACGTTTTAAAAATCTAATTAAACAATTCACTGAAAAGTATTCATTGTAAATTCAGTTCAAAAGAATTTGTTCACAAGTGATTCATGCTGTACTTCTCTAATGAACGTGCCGAGGTGCTCTAGGGCTAATGTCAAAATATATTTAATGATGATGACGAGTCAAATAGACCAGTTATGATACTTTCCCCCTCCTTTTCGAAGCTTGCTTATTCAAGTTTTTTTTCTTAAGTAAAAGACAGAAAATCATATTTGTTTAGAATGACATTAGGGTGAACAAATGATGACAGAATTTTAATTTGCGGCAGAGGTCATTTATTCCTGTTAAAGTCACTATGAAATGTAGAATTTGGCATGGTTAAAGTGGTATTCTGCATATGATCTTTCCAATTAACAGTTATTTATTCTGGACCGAGTGGGGGAAGAATCCCTGCATAGGTCGTGCAAGACTGGATGGTTCAGACCAAGTGACCCTGGTCAGTTCTGGCATCGCCTGGCCGAATGGAATCACCATTGACTATGAGGTACGGCAAATTGATTCCACTTCCTGATACTCCGCCTACTCTCTTTTCTTCTGATGCCGATAAAATGGGGCTGCTCAAAGGGATAGGCGCTGATGTGCATTTTCAAATTGCTTTCTAGGAAAATAGATTATACTGGTGCGACGCCCGGACCGACAAGATAGAAAGGATCAACCTTGAAACCGGGGAGGGCCGTGAGATTGTACTGTCAGCCGCCAGTGTGGACCTGTTCTCCGTGTCTGTGTTCGGGGCTTACATCTACTGGTCTGACAGGTAATTTATTATTTTACTAAGTGCTACACTCTCCAAAGTGGCCCACGGAGCCAGCGGCTCTAGTCTCAAGGGATTAACCCCTTCCGTGCAAGGTTATTATGAGACCTGCTGTATTATTATGTCGTCTCCCAGGCAGACTTATGTAAATAGGATGTACCGTAAGTCATCAGCAAGATGACGATTTCACAGCTTTGCAGTTTCTTTTTATGTGTCATGCTGCTTTTAATGAGATAACCTCTACAATGCTGATGTCAGACTCTTTCTCCGTGTCGTCTGTGGCAGAGCCCATGGCAACGGATCGATCCGGCGTGGATTCAAAAGCGATGCCACTGATGCGGTCACGATAAGAAGTGGTCTTGGCGTCAACCTGAAGGACGTGAAAGTGTTTAATAAAGTCCGGGAGAAAGGTTGAGGTTTCAATTTAATGAGTTCCTTTTTATTATGCCACATAGGTATTCTTTGGACAAAACAGAGTTATAATGAATATCTCCGTGTCCATCCAGTGATGTCTTTCTATGCTTTGACATGCAGGCACAAACCCGTGTGCGAGGAGCAATGGAGGTTGTCAGCAGCTGTGTTTTCACCTGGGCAGCGGAAGAAGGACTTGTTCCTGTGCTCATGGGTACTTAGCTGAAGATGGCTTTGCTTGCCAAAGATATGAGGGCTATCTTCTGTACTCTGAACGGACCATCTTGAAAAGCATCCACCTGTCTGACGAGAGTGATCTTAACTCCCCTCTCCAACCTTTTGAGAATCCAGACTACTTCAAGAACGTCATCGCTCTGGCATTCGATTATCGCCAGCAGGCCTCACGCCACAACCGCATATTCTTCAGCGACATCCATTTTGGGAATATTCAGATGATCAATGATGACTGGTCAGGAAGACAAGTCATAGTTGAAAGTAAGTCTGGTTGTTGTTGTTTTTGAGTGCTTTCATGCAGAAATTAGTTTCTAGGGGCATTTGGAAAATCCTACTGATTGCTAGCCTTTTGTTGATCATGAACGATGTCCAAAAATGCTTCGTCCACAAAAGCGGGCATTTGTTTTTGGTCCTGTCGTCGTCCTGATGCAGACTCATTGCAGTGACCCACGTGTTGTTTAATGTGCTGGTGCTAGAACGATTCCAGCTTCTTAGCAGCAATTTGTGAAAGGGCCTTTGTTGGGAACCTAAGTGGCGCTGCCTATGATGTACAGCAAGGCTTTGATTTATCCAACAACTAGTATAAGTGTTATAATAGCTACCTCCATTTTTCTGCAGCTAAATGGGACCAATTTAACTGTCAGAAAAGATGTTTAAAACACTGCATCTTTTATCGTGTCCTCACTCTTGATGGATTAAAATCGCTTGTCTCATTTCCACCGTCCTCAAACTGTAACAGGATTACGAGTGGAAGCCGAGTGATATTTTTCAAGATTCTGTCCGTCACTGTTGTTGGAAAGTTCCGAATATGGTTATTGATTTCCTCATGTACGCTATATATGGCAGACATTTCAGCCGCGATCGATAATCACGTCTGATGGTGGCCCACAATGGAAACCTAATATGCCTAATGACTGTGTATTATCCATTTACAGTGTAATGAGACAACCGTGACAGATTTTAATATCAGACAACTTATGTACTGCTTATAATAGCTACACATAATGTAGTGTATGTTTACAAATGGACTTTCTTTCAGATCCTAATCCATTGTTTACAACGTAATTTTAGATTCAGAACTCATACCGACATAATTAGGTTCAAATGCCAAATAATAAGGCATTGCAATAACGTACATTTGTACCAGAAATTACTGAATGACATTGATATCAGAACTTCAGGGGATGTTTTTAAAAGAAATAGTTTACTTTATTTAGGTTTATAATATGATTCTTCTTTGAAGCTTAAAAGCTCCAGTCCACAAAATGTAAGGGCATACAGCTTTAGAACGAAACAAAAGTGAGTAAACAGCCAAATTTATTTTATTTTTGGATAAAATAAATTGAAATACCATTTATGTGTCCTAGGTAAAGTGCGGTGGGGGGATCCCTTAATGCCTGATTATACTTAGTAACCCAGCTCATGTCACTTTGCTGAGGTTAATGGAATGCAGACATAAGTAGAAAGTTTCTGTGCTCCATGATTAGTTCTTCTATCCACTTACAGTACTCTGTGAATTCTCTTTAACTAGCCTCATTGCTCCTTGAGGAATTAGACCTTTTTCAAATTTCACTTTTATTAAATTTGCCTTTTTTGTTTTAAAGGCTACGCTTTTATGATCATGAAAATGTTTTTTGTTCTGATTCATCCTTGCCTTTGTTTAGCATATGTAACAAAATACCATTTACATCAGTTAAAATCGCTGTTTTGCCTTTTTTTTTTTTTTTCAAAAGTGTCAACTGGGAAAAGTACACATTAGAATTACACACACACAAAACGCTGTGGTTGCCAGAACTGAAACTGAAAAAACTGAAAAAAAAAAAAAAAAAACTGTTACTTAATCGAAAAAAAAAACTTAAAATGTGATCTGTCATACAGGGAATTCTGTGAATGTCAGTTTACAGTATTTTAATGTAAATTTATACTAAATATAAGGTAAGGATAGTTCTATTACAGTTATTCAATGTATACAGTAAGGAAACAGGTTTTTGCAATAACATTTTTACAGTATTTTACCTTTTTTTTTTTAAGATATTTTGATGCGTATCCAGTCTGTTAATGTTCACTTGAGACATTTTTGAAGTAGTGCATTTGACCATTCACGTGTACTTTGCATACCCATGCCACACTGTAAGGTTCACAGATATCCTCCACCTCTATCCATTTGAGCATAAATGCCCCAGCCAGAGAGAGTGAGAGTGTAATGTTGACTACTGGTTGAAATGAGCTGGCTCTTTTGATGGTGTCTTCACACTCAAGTTCACTCACTTTCCCTAAGATGAAAGCCAATCCCAGCCACCTTGACTACATGCACACTTAGAAACACATACAAACACCCTCTCCATTCTGTCACCGGGAGAGGGTGAGGAAGTTAATCTGTATTTCCCTAATTAAGTCATACATCCGCTGTTAATTACTCCTTGGCCCCTCCAACATTTTCTGCAAAGGCAAGCTGTCAGACACTTTTTTATTGTGAATGATTAATTAGTGATGGATTTCTGCAGACTATTTTCTCTACTATTTCTTTTAAAGAGTAGCATTTTTAGCCTCTGTGTTTGAACAATTGCTATTTCACTGATTAATTTTTAGACATGACAGCAGACATAGCCTAACCGTTTTATAATGCTTAGTGTAAAGCTCTGATTGATTATGGTTTTATGCTCACCAAGGCAATATTTGAAAAAAAAAAATAATTTAATATATTTTTACATTTTATTTATTCCCAACCCAGGCTCATTGGAAATATGTGCTTGTGGTTACATTCCCACAACACCATTATTACATACCTTTCTGCACGTTTCGCAGCAGTTTCAAAGTGAAATGTCCAGTGGCCACCATTATTAAGAAAGTCACATAGTGCCAATAATTAGGCTTTATTAATCTAGACTCTGGCCCTGTAAATCATACTTTGTGAGAAAAGGAATACAAATTGTCTGAGATGTACTGCCTCTAGTGTTCATTTCAACTGGGAACTGCTGCAATTTGTATGTATAGGTATGTTTTTTGAGTTTTGCATAAGTGTAAGTAGATGCACTCCATGAATTTGACATGAATGATTTTTCAGGATTCTTTGATGAATAGACAGTTCAGAAGGACAGCATATATATATATATATATATATATATATATATATATATATATATATATATATATATATATATATAAATTTTCATTCATTAGAATTTATTTGTAATATTTTTATCTGTCTAAAAAAAACAGCTAAGCTATTAATATAAGAGGGGAAATATTAGCATTCATTTCCAAACTGTAATATCATGAAAACATACTATTAATAAATCACCTTACCAGTATGTCTTAGCATGGTCAAGTTGTAGCTTGTTGTTTTCTGTAGATGTGGGTTCAGTTGAGGGCTTGGCTTACCACCGTGCCTGGGACACGATTTACTGGACTAGTTCCACCACCTCAAGCATCAGCAGATACACAGTAGACCAGAGCCGACAAGGAGCTTTTACCAGGCAAGCCATTGTCACCATGTCTGAGGATGACCATCCCCACGTCTTGGCCCTGGATGAATGTCAAAAGTAAGGGATTTTTTTTTTTATTTTGTTCATTTGGGTATCTGATATTGTTGGTCTGTAAAGAACGATGCTGTCAAATCATAAAAATGCAATTGAGAGCATTTTTTTTTCAGCAATGATCAAGGGTAATACTTTTCAAACAGGAAGATATAATTTCACATGAGAGTTAGAGTTTGTTGTACTTCAGAACATTAAAAATGCCCAGTCATCGGTCATGTGACATGCACGAACCAATGACATTTGGTTTGTCTTGTATAAAAGGTGCCATTTTTCTGCTCCAACAGAGGGAAAGATTTAATTTGCTATAGACTAAACAAAATGAACACATTCACATTTGTCAACCTGTAATGTGAAACAAAATAGATTTTTATATCGAGGAAGCATATTGGCTTTTAGAGCAAATTCATTTGTCATACACAGGAAAACTAGCGTATATGGAATGTAAATCAGTCAAGAAGGAAAACATTTTAATTAGTTTGACCTCTTCAGATGAGCAGGGCACCTTGTGAAATTTGTTGGATGGAATATTTTTTATTCTTGATCCAGCAGAGTGGCATATCTCCAGACATAGTGGATGGTATATGCACTTAAATATCCGCTCTAAAAGAACCATTAGAGACTGATGTGATGAACAGCACTAATATTCAAAAAGATGTGTCGACTGTCAGTTCATCGACTACATTAAACCCTCAACTTTGGAGAGAATATGCTTACATGGTAATCTGGCACTTATTCAAATGGACTACCGAATGCTGTTAATTAGAATCTAACCTCAAATTATTAAATGGCATAGAATGTCAGCATGTATCACACATTTTCAATTAGACCATGGAATTAGACTGTGAAAGGAATTTGTAAAGGACCGTAAAATAGGCCCTGAGGCCTTTCTGTCCACTATTATTTGTGCAGTCAGTGATATTCCCATGCGCCATAGAGCTGGTTTAAAAATGCCGGCAGGCAACAATATTGAATCATTGACTTTCTAGTGCTGTCTTTAAAAATGCTTCTATTGCTCTCATTTTTTTGTCCTGTGTATTTTGTAGCCTCATGTTTTGGACCAACTGGAACGAGCAGCGCCCCAGTATCATGCGCTCCACTCTTGCAGGAAATAACATAAAAGTCATCATTAGCACAGATGTATTCACTCCTAACGGACTCACGATTGACCATAAAGCGGAAAAGCTGTATTTCTCTGATGGCAGCCTGGGCAAAATCGAACGTTGTGAATATGACGGCTCCCACAGATATGTGAGTATGACTGTGTTTCATGGTTTTTCACTGGACATTTCTTCAATTAAATTTGTACTACAGCATTAATTCTCTAGGTTGTAGCTCTTTTCTAAACATGTAGAGTTTTATAATTTATTAAATATGTAATATTTTATCAATTTTAGAAATTAAACTAAATCAATTAATGCTTTAAAAAAATAGCTCCATTGTTAGTTATAGGTGTGTGCAGCAGAGTAATTTCTGTAATTGTAACAATGGAAGTGGATGGGGGGTTTTATCTGGAAGTTTGTAAAGTTACTTTACCATTATGTCTGTGGTTTTACATCTTTTTTTCTTTGTAGTTATCACTTAACAAATATGTCTTTTATAACTGATAAAATAATATATCATGAAGCCAATTTCCTCATTTAGACAGTGCTTTTAGGTATAACGTGGTTGTGCTTCAGGAGACCGAGTTCAAATCCCATCTGGGGGACCTTTTGTGATTAAAAAGTTCTTATTAAAACAGTAATAATAAATGTTAATAAAAGTAAAATATTAGGAATATATAACACTGTGTACTGAGTAATGTCAGGACAATCACAACCTCAAATAAGAGGAGGCTGACTGTATAAATAGCTGATTAGAGAACATGAAGGTTGAAAGAAATAAAAAGGAAAAACCTTTCACTGTGCGTACAAATGCAAATCTTAACAAATTATAAAGAATATACCTGTATAAATGTTGTCTCCGAGGGAGAGTGAGACAGAGATATTTGTAGCCTATCATACAAAGTTTAACGCATTTAAATAGACACATCAACCAGTAGAAGATACGTATCTTGTATCTTGGTCGATTATTAGGCTGGAGCTGGTTTGGTTTCTGAGAGACGTGTGGAGATGGAACGCGTCTGTTTGATTTGCAATCTTTCTGTGCTTCATGCATTCAAGTATAATATCGTACGAGATTTAAATATATATATCAAAGAGTAGAACATGTGTATGGTGTAGTAATTTAGTTGATTGCTTGCCAAGCTCTGATTTCTTAGAGACACATGGAGAGGCAACAGCACTGCAGATATTTGATTTGCGCTCATTTCATTCGTCATTACACACATTCACTTCACTCACTCATTACTGAGTAGTGATTTTAGAGATTATGTATAATATCATGCTTTCCACTGGATCACCTGTTATCCAGCAAACACAAGGAGTGTCTGTGCCAGCCTCAGGTGAATATTATTCAATATAATTATACGTTTTGAAGCCACTATCCATGCCATTCTGAATAAGGTACTCAGCTTTGGAGTTCAGACACACCCCTAGTTAGTTCATTGTTATTTCAGTGCATATCTAAGTTTATCTAATGTACTGTAAGAAAGAAAGAAAGAAATCTAATTAAACTCAGAATTATTTGCATATTCATTTTTTTTTAAGGAAAACCCCAAAATGAAGATCCTGCAGAAATGCTATTTTTGTTAAAGCTTTTGAACAATGAATCATGTTAAATTAACCAGTTTCACTACAATCTATTTTTTCTTTATTTATTTGTTTCTTGTTGTTTAATAAAGTTTTTTTTTTTTTTTTTTTTTTTGATCAGTGGAAATACCAAACACCAGTTGAAGTAATTCCTACTAATTTTCTAAAACACGAACCTTAATTGGGTATTGCAGTGGGTCACTACATCTAAAAAATATTGACTTGATGACCACCCATAGATCGGGCAACCCTCTGAAATTATTAGTGTCCATTGACCCTTCACCAGATCAGTTTATTCTTAATGAATTATCCACTTTAAAGAAACATGACAAAGAGTTAATTAGAGTTCCTCAACCTCCTAAACTAAGCGCAGAAGTGGTAATGAAAGCTTATTTTGAGACCCCTGCTGAGCAGTCCTATCAGCTAGCCAATTAAACTGTGAAGAATTAAGCAAAACTAAATCAACATGGCTTTTGGCAAACTGCCTTGCCGTTGGAATATCCCAACTGGTTTTAGTGAAGGGGTTTGTGAGTGGAAGCCTAATGGTATGCATGGAATACAGTCTGTGGTGCCATCATTTATATCATATCCACATAAAGAGGACTACACATTTTTTGTAATGCCCATCAGAACTGCAATCAAATGCATGTGGCTATAGTTGTTAGCCAAAAACTCTATTTGACATCTTTTTGATCAGGTAAACAGAGATAATTAGTGCTGGAGCAGAACATTTGCACCCCTGAATTTAATTCTGAATCAATATGCTCTATCAAAAACCATCTGGCATGCTCCTCATCCACTCACCCCCCTTCGGATCTCCAGTTGTTGTTTGCTCAAGCTGGGATCTCTTAATCAACACCTGTCCTATTTTTCCCACCATGGTGGCAAGGATAATGTGATCATGGCTACATGCACGTTGGGTCTCCGGAGCTGTGGGACATCCTCCCTCAGGAAACTTAGGCCGGAAACTCCCAGAAGGAGTTGTGTGATGTATATCTGTGTCCGTCACCATGACACCTGCATTAACACTTACAGGATCTGGGCTAAACTGGCTGCTGGGCAATTATTTAAAGCACATGTCCTCTACCTACATGTTAGTCTTGGTCCCCTTAAAGAGACTTTCCAGTGGTTGTCAAGAGTGTGCAAGCTACTTGTTTGGTCCTTGTGTAAGAGAACGGCCAGCAATATAATAATGGTGAATATCTTGACAACAGAATGGCTGAGATTTGAGGGGGTGCATGATATATCAGTAGCTATATCATGATATATCAGAGAACTGTCAATCTGGCAATGCCTGTATGCCACTGGATCAGAGTGCTGTCAAATGCTGTCTGATTGTTGCATGTAAAGTTTGCATTTTGAGCGCTCAACAACGCCATTAGATAAGTGGGCTCTGTCAGTGCTTTGGAAAGGTAATGCTTTATTTTTTTGCCAAGCAATTAAGCGAAGTTCAAAGGCCAATTTAAAATATTGGTATGGTAAATAAAGTGCACAAAATCAGTATTTAGTTTAGGCAGTATTTGTGGCAGTTGATAAATCATGTTGCAAGATTTGTCCAAAAGGTGTGCGTTTTTGCGGCAATGCATTGTTAAAGGATCAGTGTTACTTGTAATATTCCCATATAAACTTTAATAGCCAATTAAAAACATATTTGTATAATCAAATTAGCTAATTCACAAGATCAATACATCCTTTATTAAACTGCTTTGTCAAGTTTAACGCATCCTTACGGAGGTGTCGAAATGCTGAATCAATTCAGTTCACTTCTAACAGCACTTAATGGGAACAGCGTCATACACATAGAGGGCAGAGCATCACGTTATTTAAAGGGGAAGATCACGTGTTAATGAGTAGCAAAGGATTAAGTAGCTGTATTGATTACTTTTATGCCACTTATCGGCTTTTATATGTAGTTTGTTGCAACAAAGTGTTTTAAAGGTTTGACTGAAAAAATAATGCAATAACTGACACTTTAAATCAATTTTTCAAGAAACAGCAACAAAACAATTTAACAAAAAACAGGTAAAGACAAAAAGAGTAGACATTGATAATATCTAATCATGTATCCAAATCCAAATGTAATAAGATTAATTTAAGTGTGATTTATTGTAAATTATGTGCAGTTTCTTAGCTTCTAGGTATTGCTGCATATGGCTGTAGAGGCATCTAGTGCCGACACAATGATATTACAAAGAATAAATTGTTCAAAATGTTTATATTAACAGACAATTTACAAATAATGCATTCTTATTTGTGGAACTTACAATGGGCTGAATCTCCACAAATGAGTGTCTTTACTATGACAATGAATTTGAATGTGACAAGAAACTGGTGTCTGAAAAGATTGGTGGGTTTCTTGTCAAATTGGCTAGAAACGGCCCTGTATATAATACATGTCAGCAGACAAATACATTTCAAATATATGATCTGTAAGCAAATGCTCTGTACTTGACCCTCTGTATCTGTCGTTAGGTGATCGTAAGGTCAGGGCCTGGCACATTTTTTGGACTTGCTATCCACGGAAACTACATTTTTTGGTCTGACTGGACTCGGCGGGCTGTGCTACGGAGCAACAAGTTCACTGGAGGAGATACTAAAGTTCTCAGGGCTGATATTCCTCACCAGCCAATGGGAATTATAGCAGTTGCTAAAGACACTAATAATTGTAAGTATTCCACAAAAAAGAAAAAAAGATTGGTCACTGAGAGTGGCCTCTGAAACTTTCATAAATTTGTGGCGTGCATTGAATTCACATCTTTCACTGGCACTGACACTTTGTGATTTCTAAGGAATAGTAGGAATGATAAATTAAAGTGGACATTTTTATTAACCAAGCAAACTAAATTGGTGGCATAATTACTTTTAAAAACTATCCTCGAGTCACAGAAGATGCTCTGAACTGTCGCAAATGTGAAAAGTAGGACGTTTGGAAATTGGTTTAAGAGACTCCCGATGGTCTCTGTTTGTGAGCCTGCTGTGAGGGGTTTTCTCCTCTCATTTGTTTGTTCATGCCATATTATTGCAGCTGTCTGCACCAAACCAATTTTACTTAAAGAATGTTACCAGTCAGCACTGCCAGAGAGAGATGTGTTCATTCAAAGACAAATGTGAGTGAGGAAAACTGCTGTTGTGATCAACCATGTGATCTTCTTACTGAAAATTGTCTTTTAAATTCTTTCATCTGACACTCTACCAAGTTAATACATCACCTTTGATTTTTGATATTCTTTTCCATATTCATGCTTAGTCACAACATAATGATTTAGAGATGCTGGAAGCTTCCAAAGGGACAATGTTATGGATTCATAACATTTCCTGAAAGTCTGGATGTTCATTTAAAAGTTATTTGATCAGTCTGATTAAATAAACTATACTTTCTTTCTTTTTTTCATTATAAATATATATATTACTTGCATAATAATTTCAATAAAACTTGCAGAATATCTGCCTATTTGATTTGTACCAATTAAATTTTTTTCCTCTTTAATGACAGCAGTCAGGCAGCATAAACTTAGATAGGTAGATGTCTTCAATGTCCTCCATAAAAAGAGCCGCCAGACACATGACCCGCCATCTCTCCCACGCGTCCATCGTGTAGCCAGCTGTGAACGCTCCGGCAGGGCAGTCAGGTCCCCCCGAACCCAAGCTTCTCATCGAGAAGGTGGTGTCAATTGCATTGAAAGACAAGTCGATCAAATCAAATCCATGTTTTCCAGTTTAGCAGAGCAGTGCAGAGAGTTTCTCAGAATAGACGCAAGCAGGGAAGACAAGGGGAGGAGAGGGAGAGAAATGCATCTGCCTCCGTTGAGAGCCAAAGAAGAATAAAACGTTATTTGAAACAAAAATAATAACTTAAAAGTTATGCTTAAGTATAGAAATTTTTACTGACTTTAAAACTTGTAAGCTAGTTGCCAACGCAACATTTTTCATTTTGAATTTGCTTAAAGGGGGTTTCACTCAATATCCTGTTAATCTTGAGTACCTATAGAGTAGTACTGCATCCTTCATAACTCCAAAAAGTCTTTAGTTTTATTATATTCATAAGAGAAAGATAGTATGTACCGATTTTTCCCGGAAAAACACGACCGGCTGGAGGCGTGACGTGTGGGCGGAGCTAAAAAATCACGAGCGCCAGTAGGCTTTTGCATTGAGAGCGTTTGGAAGCTGTGACATTATCGTGAGGACAAAACCATCATCCAAAACAAACCATGGCTAACAGTCAGATTCAGCGTTTATTTATGATCCGGAATCAGATCCCGAGGCTGAAACTGAACGAGAGCAGCAGCAATGACTCGCTCCGAGCGGGGCTCAAACCCAGGTCTCCGGCATGGGAGGCAGACGCACTAAGAAGGAGGCAGAGATATTTTAAGCAGTTTACTCACCGCTTGTGGTTCCAACACACGATCGTGACCCTTTTTCGTTGGGATTGCATCATCCTTAAGAAATAAACGATACGCAAATCCGTCGTCAAACTGGGCCTTGTTTGTAAAACAAGCATCTTCGAAATGCAGGGAACAAACACAAACACTTGCACTCTTGCAACTCCGTTGATGCTCTGTAAAAATAAACTCCATCCACTGGTCCCTTAATGCTGTTTTTTATTTGGTAATCTGTGCAGGGTTGTCTTGCCCTGGCAACCAAAAACACACTTCTTTTGTGACATTTCGCCACGCTCTCGCTCTGATCAGTGATTGTCTGTGCTCAGCCTCTCAGTGCTCTGCTATACAGGAGTGCGCGCTCTTCCGGCAGGCGTGCCCTTAGGACCCATATAAGGAAGTTCCGCTCCATCTAACGTCACACAGAGCCATACTCGAAAAAAACTTTCCGAAACTTGTGGCAAACCGGAAGGAGTATTTCTGGAACCGAAATACTCCTTCAAACGTACAACTTAATTTTTGAACAGTGTAAAAAACTCAGTATGCATGAAATAGCACCCCCCCCCCCCCCCCCTTTAAGATGTACTAAAATATCTAAAACTGAAACTGAAATAACAGTGAATAAAACGATTATACTGTACACTCTAAAGAAAAGCACACTATGTACTGTATCTATTTTTTAATTATTTTTAACTTTATGCAACAAAATTAAATTACTAATGTTAAATGTAAAAACTGAAAAGCCAAATATTAAATAAAATAAAAAATATTCAAAAATTAAATAAAAACCTGTAATAGTACCTCAATGAGACTGAACTAACACTGGTACAAAAAAGGAGTCACATATTAAATCTCACAAACTGGCATTTTGATTATAGTGACAGAGCAGAATCTGAAATATTTATAATTAATTTAATGTTTTCTTATTCTTTTTCAGTTGTCTTGGTTTTACATTTTTTTCAGAATCCTAAACTCTTTTTATTGTCATGTTTAATAGGATTTTAAATCAGACTTTTGGAACACACACTTTTAATTTCCAAAGCCCAACAAAGAAAAAAAAAAAAAACTGTAGCATTTTCTTTCTGTTTTAAATAGGATAACACTTATGGTTTAAATTTGTAACAACTTTTGCTTTGGAATTGTACTTTTTTGGAACTCCAGGGTATTTAGTGAATAAGCCCCTGATGTACCGCATTTGTCAGTGTATTTTAATAGTCAGCTACTTTTTTTAAAGAACGCAAACCTGTTTTTAGCTCAGAGTTTTTTGGATTGCTCACTTCAAAGACTTTGGAATTACTTTTCTCTGTGTTCTTGTTTGTATGCTGTTTAATGTTGTTATTTAGCCTTTCATATATATGCTCAGAGTACTGTTGTGATGGTACGTGATGTTCCCATGTCCCTGTGTTCCAGGCGAACTATCTCCATGCAGGGTTCTGAATGGTGGCTGTGGTGACCTGTGTCTCCTTACTCCAGATGGCACAGTCAGCTGCAGCTGCCGAGGGGAGCGGATACTGCTCGATGACAACAGATGTGTGTGTAAGTTTCACCACGCTTCCCTCAGACTCTCAGGGAATACGAGTCCCTCCATCTCAGAAAGATGTGAAATTACTTTGCTTCATTTATTCCAGCATTTATTTTGCATGTAAACATCGCTATGGCTATTGCTTAGACCTAGGGTTAGGGATGTGAACTCTTCCAGTAACAATTATGCTACAGACTTGAATGGTACCTCAAAACGTGTGGCTTATTAAGAAAAGGTGTGCTATTGAACTATAGTGATGGGTCGTTCGCGAATGAGCCGACTCTTAGAGCCGGCTCTTGTAGGTGAACGACGGGAGCTGGCTCACATATCTGAAGAGCCGTTTCTATTTAAAAAAGTATATATATATATATATATATATATATATATATATATATATATATATATATATATAGCCTATAGAAATTAAATCATTATGTAATAATGAAATGTAATAATGAAATAATGGATGCATTTTATTTTATTTAAAATAATTGACTAATTCAAAGAAGAAGAAAAAAATATCTCGTCTGTCTGATCAGCCTCACATTCTGTTCCTGTCAATCATACACGAGGTTTCAACCAATTATACGGCATGAGGGAGGGGCCAAGCCATCACACACACACACACACACCACACACACAGTGTCAAACTCAGAGGAGAGGAGAGGGAAAACACAACAGCTTTTGAAAACAAAACAAAAGCAGGAAAATGAGTGGGAAGCACAGCCGCATTTGGAATCATTGTAATGAAAGTAAGGCAGCTTGCATTTCTGAATGCAAATCTCTCATAAAATAAAAATATGATCTGCATTGTGTGTGTGTGTGTGTTAATGCTAGTTATACTAAACATAACTAGTGAGATACAATGTTTAATAGTATTCCTTTTTCATAACAAATCAATGCATTTTTAAAGAAATTGTGAGTATGATTTAATTTAATAATTTAATTAGAATAGTTTTCACACCAATCATAGTCAAAACATTATTGTTTTTTAAAGAGCCGTTTGTGAGCCAAAAGAGCCGGCTCTTTTCAGTGAGCTGAGTCAAACGAGCCGGCTCACGAAAAAGAGCCGAAATGCCCATCACTATTGGACTTATGGCATGATGCAAATTTTTGTTTAATCTATTATTTATTCAAAAACTCATGTGAACTTTCCAACATGAATACAAGTACATTTCTAAGAACTTTATACATGTTTGATAGAAAACTTGAACTACTGTAAACTTCAGTATTTATCCTTATCTTTATTATAGACAGTCTAAAATCTCATTGACCCTATTAGTATTTGAGTGATCAGACATATTATTGGATATTATTTAGTTAAATAAATACATATATTTATTGATTAAGAGATCAGAATACCACAGACATTTTGGATTCTTTTAACTTGGGCCAGTTAAAAGAATTGCACAACCACAAAGAGCATTCAAAAAAAGCTTAAAACCACTCAGAACATCTTAGCACCCTCAAAAACCTAGCATTTGCACCACTTATGTTTCCTCGTGAACTATGATGCCAATTTGCAAAAATAACTCCCACACACATACACACAAAAATTTATGCATTAGCCAAATGATTAATTTACTTTAGAGTAAGTCGATCATTTTGTGCTCACTTTTATAGCCAAAACCTCCTCCTGCAACATCCACACTGAGTTTGAGTGTGGAAATGGGGAATGTATAGACTACCAGCTGACATGTGATGGAGCTGCCCACTGCAAAGACAAGTCAGATGAGAAAATGCAATATTGTGGTAAGTAGCCGATCACAATGCTTTGCCGTATGTACTCCCTGCTCCCACATCATGAAAGCAGTAAGCACATAGAATTGGTTTAAGGTGGCAGTTCTATTCCCTGAGGCGTCAGCCTAATAAAATGCGCTGCTTCTCCAACCAGAGGACCAAATGGGAATAAGCCTAGAGCAACAGAAAGACTAAATAAGATATAAATATATATATATTTTTTGCCATAATACGAAAGATTTGCTGTGCCATTGCTTTCCGTATCACTAGACAACAGAAGCTGCCGAAAGGGTCACCGTCCTTGCTACAACAGGCGTTGTGTGGCTAACAACCGCTTTTGTGATGGAATCGACGACTGTGGGGACAACTCGGATGAGGCATTTTGTAACAGTGGGTATCTTATGTCTGCGAATATTATTGTTTTGACATTTTGCATATAAATTTCACTTAAGGAAGTTATTTGTATTTTTTTGCAGTCTATGAAAGAAAATAGGCAGCTATTTTATATATGCAGCTAGTATATTTCAGACCATGTTAGACCTCAAAAATTATACCCAATTTTCGAGCTGTGAAAGCATTTCACAAGTCATTTTCCTTGGAGCGATCTGGAAGACTCTGTTATCATGGGTGAATTGCGGTGCATTTCATACAAATATCAGCGCATGATATTTCATTCATTTAAGCACATGTCCAGGTACCTTAGTCGCTCTGCTCTCAGTGTAAATGAAGTGTCTCTGTTCCAGATGTCACGTGTGCTGCGTCTGAGTCATCCTGTCAAGATGGAACTTGCATACCAATATCCTCCTGGTGCAATCAGGTCATCGACTGCGCCGATGCCTCGGATGAAAAGAACTGCAGTAAGGCAGTGCTACCCATGTTGCAAAGCAGCACGCGTTCTCTTTATATTACTGTAATAATCATTGCCTTGACATATCAGACTATTATAGATTACAAATGTAATGCATTCCTAGAACTGAGGATAAATCAATAAATTGCCATTAAATGGACAGATCACCCAAAAATGGAAGAAAAATTACTTTCTTTCCTATGTGATACAGAAAATGCAATTTTTAAAAAAAAAGAATATCCTGTTCATACTGTCTTATAAATAGAAAATAAAATGGGACAAATAAAATTAAATACACCATAACAGTATTTTAAAAGCAAGTGGAACTATGTTAGAGTTAAGTCGTCTGATTTCATATGATATGGTAGTCATTAAATTTAGTCAAGTTTAGGCAATGTTTGGTCTGCATTCATTAATTACCGTATTTTTCAGACTATAAGTCGCACCTGAGTATAAGTCGCATCAGTCCAAAAATACGTCATGATGAGGAAAAAAACCTATATAAGTCGCACTGGACTATAAGTTGCATTTATTTAGAACCAAGAACCAAGACAAAACATTACCGTCTACAGCCGCGAGAGGGCGCTCTATGTCTTCAGTGTAGACTATAGGAGCACTGAGCAGCATAGAGCGCCCTCTCGTGGCTGGAGAAGGTAATGTTTTCTATTGGTTCATTTCTTTTGGTTCATTTCTCTCGGTTCATGTCAAATTAATTTTGATAAATAAGTCGCACCTGACTATAAGTCGCAGGACCAGCCAAACTATGAAAAAAAGTGCAACTTATAGTCCGGAAAATATGGTACTGAAAATCACCTCCTCTTTAAAATCAAATATAGCAGCATTGACATCAATAACATTAAAGTCAATGGCGTTTGGTAATGATGTTTTTGTTCACTGCCTGGCTTCTGATGTACATTTTGAAACTTTGGAGGAAGAAAGCTATCATATGGCTTCAGCCGACTTACAGTGTGTGTGTGTGTGTGTGTGTGTGTGTGCATGCATGAATGATCATACAGCTTGGAATCATTTTGCGTCATCTGTTTTGTATCTCATAGATAACAAGGTCTTCTCCCTTATTTTCAGATCACACAGATTGTGGAGACTATTACAGGATGGGAGTGGCAGAAAAGGTCTTTGTCAGTTGTAACTCCACCTCACTCTGCATTCACCATTCCTGGCTGTGCGATGGAGCCAATGACTGTGGAGATTACGCCGATGAGAGGAACTGTCAGGGTAACGCTCAATATAACTCTCCGTTTGTTAGCTTTGCAGCTTGAGGAAGCCAGGTTCTATTAAAATCAAATTAATTTTGTCGCAACACTATTTATGAAAGAGGTAATGAAGCTGAGACAAGTCCCTGTCTTTTTATGCATGCTTGAAGAGCCTGAAAAAGGTGCAGAAGGCTGATTGAGTAATTATTGCTGATTGTCAGACTCGGAAAGAGCAGACATTTAAACACTCGTGCAAACTGCATTCACTTCAAATCCACTGATGCAAAGGTGACTTGAAAATTAGTCTTGGCAGATTTCAGCTTATTGCTCATAGCGTGTCGGTGGTTTCATATAGAAAGCAAAAGTTGAATTTATTAGAGTAGACCTGTTTGAATGGAGATGCACTTTTACACCCTTATAGTTCCGTAGAGAATTGCATCACATAAACATTTCATCTGCCTGGGAGCGATTTTAGGGAGGGAATAATGACCCAAACAACCATTGGACCAAATTCTCCCTACACTAAGCAAATTGTGGACTTATTTATGCTCCCCATAATCAAACATGTATTTTCTCTCACTGCCGCAGTCTCCCATGGGCAGAAATGTGCAGAAGGCCACTTTGCCTGCCCTAGCGGGAACTGCATCTCCAGCGTGTGGCTTTGTGATGGGCAGAAGGATTGTGAAGATGGTGCAGATGAGTTCCAGTGTGGTAAGCATGACTGTATTAGTCTCCCATTGCTTTCACTCAGCTTGATTTCTCATGTGGAGCGAGAGATTACAGCCCGCCTCTTGAGATGAGTTTGAATGCAAAAACCAATTCAGCTGCTAATATTGAGGTCAAAAGACGCATTTTCAGGTGATAAAAACCAATCTCCATGTGTACCTGTGCCCTTGGAGGCTGACGTGCATGTATATAACTGGAACCCTCATAGCATTTTCATTTCACAAAACGGTTGAATGAAATTGAGATAGATAGATAGATAGATAGATAGATAGATAGATAGATAGATAGATAGATAGATAGATAGATAGATAGATAGATAGATAGATAGATAGAACAAAAATCATTCTGATGTGCTGATCAGTTTTTATATATATATATATATATATATATATATATATATATATATATATATATATATATATATATATATATTATTTTATTTTTTTTATTTTTTTTTTTTTACTGAAAACAGGTGAAAATAGTAGTGTTTCTTAATATATTGTGGGAACGGCGATGCAATGATTTTACCGAAATTCTTTGATGAATAGAATCATTATGAATTAATCAAGATTCAATTTTTTTAATAGATCACGTCAATTTATTTGTCTCTTTTGACGCAACATAAATTCTGTTTTAAATCCATATATGAACCGAAATATTATTTTGTCAACTTTTCAAGGTGCACTAGCATGTACACATACTCAGAGCTGACAGACATGGAATAAAAGCCATAAAAAAATCATTTTCATAAAGTGAAACTGTTGCTCAACACAAAGAACAGAGATAGATGTGTCAGCTAGCTCTATATATTTGAGATGAAAAATGGATAAAAGTATGATTACACGGCAAAAAATCCTGAAAACACAATTATTCTGCTTTATTGCATCTTCAAGTAAAAACCACTCCGACAAAGATGTATTTATGGTGAGGGGTTGTATAGTGTGTTTTTGCCGTTGTTGTTGTTGTTTTTTTTGAGAGCACAAGTAATATAAGTGCAATCTAGAGGTCTACAGCCAAGTCTGCTGAATTTGGAAATAAAGAAACCATCTCTAAAAGCATTCAGCTGAGATGAGTCCTAAATTGTGGATGTCATTTTCTAAGCACTGTTATTTGTGCCTCTCAAACTGCTTTGTTAATAGACTCCTCCTGTCTGTGGAACCAGTTTGCTTGTTCGAAGAACAAGTGCATAGCGAAGCAATGGCTCTGTGATGGTGAAGACGACTGTGGAGACGGGGTGGACGAGAGCGTGGATCTCTGTGGTACGCTTGTGACCTCTCCTTTCATTCTGTGTGACAGTAAATATATTTTTCTGTGCCTCAAAGGCAGCTTTTTGAATTATTTGAGTTTATACACAGGCTAAATATAATGCAACTATTATAAATTGGGCATTATGAAAATGCAATCACGGTTTAATAAATTAGTAAATGTCTGTAGTAGACAAACATTTCATTGGATTTTAATGAAATGTCAGTAAGATATTAATGATACTGTATGGCTATGTTCCTAATAACGGCAAATGCAATTAAACATGAAATACTTTTCAGAACTTGATAAGCAACACTGAACATCCAAATGCACTCTATGCATTTGTTAAAAAGCTTTCACAGATTACTGTGTGAATTTTCTTAATATTCAAGTTGGCTGTCATTTATGATCAATAGACCTGAGCAACAACAATTAATGGTGCATTACTAACAACATATTATCCAGGCTCAGTGACCTGTGCTCCAGGGTTATTCAGTTGTCCAGGCTCGTACGCATGCGTCCCCAAGCGCTGGTTATGTGACGGGGAGAGAGACTGTCCCGATGGCAGCGATGAGCTTGCAGCGGCCGGCTGTGGTAAATATTCCCATTGATCTGTTTAAAATGTCTTTTGCATGTCAATGTGTTATTGATGAAAGCTCTCTTTAGATGTTGTTCTAGCAGCGATGCAGGCCATTCATTATAATTGGCTATTTGATACGTGTTCAGGTCAGGATTTAAAAACTCAATGACATCCCAAGAATAGGATATTCTTAACCACAGGCACTTCATTAGCGTTGTGTTTTGTAACATGTTAGACTTTAGGCTGGATTTGGCAGATCTGACTCGTATCCCAAGGTGAATAAAGTCTTGGTGAGAATTAATTAAGCTCAAGGTCCTGATGTTTACCCTGCAGCTCCAAACAACACATGTGATGAGAATTCCTTCAGATGCCTTAACAAAGGCTGCATTCCAAAGCGCTTTGTTTGTGACCATGACGACGACTGTGGAGATGGTTCAGATGAATCTGTTGAATGTGGTAAGCATCTTTCTTGAAATCTGACTAAATTAATAGTGTTTATTTGCTTTTTCTATATTCCAAAAGAACATTTTCAGACTTAGGCTTTGAACAAGCTACAAACTGAGAAGCAAAGCCATTTAGAAAAGCGTTCTTTTTTTAATCTTCGGTCACTATAGTTTCCTGCTTTTCCTTTGAGGAATTCGCGAAAGCTAATTTTATTTATAAAGTAAACTGAATACCACAAAAATCAACATTGAAATAGTAAAAATGTGCAGTAATTTAATGGGAAAATTGAGGTATTTCTCTATTAATTAAAGCTCCGCAGTGAGCCTTAGGCTATTCTGTGCTTGTATTATTTGTACTATACATTCTTAATTAAGAAGAACAGTTTTAGAACCATTTTTACTTAAAACTGAAACATATTTGGGCTTTTTGATGAACAACTTGGGCCCTGGACTTCACAACATAAAAGGCCAGCTTCTCCACAGGACATCATATGTGTTCATGAGCCTGTCCTCCAACAAAAAAACGACCATATAGGTCGTTTGTGCAAGCACCTTAATATGACCTATATTTACGTTTTAAAGTTAAGCGGCCTCTGGTGGGCATAAAAATCATGACAGAATTGCATTGCGTCTGTCATCATGAAATGACATATCACGTCATTACCAATCAAAATGCACATTTATTTAAATGAAATGCATGGGCTTTTTACACCGATCTCACAGTATTTCCTACATATTTTACTAGGTTGCTTATTCGTTCGGATGACCACACCTAACCCCACCCCTAAACCTAATCCTCACAGAAATCATGCTAAATTTTTATTTATTGAGCATATACATTTTTGTGCACGTACATTGCCTTGGATCGAACCCATGATAGCATGATTACATATCAAGGTATAACGCAATAATCTACCAACTGAGCTACACGAAACACAAACCAGAGGGCAAATAAAAGAGTACAAAACATTAATATGAAAACAACCTTATGCCGATAGGGGCGCAATTGTAGGATACGCTCTGATGGGTCGTATTTCAGGGATTTGGACAAACTACCTATACGAGCGTATTGGTTGGAGGACAGGTTGGTGTTCATACACCCTCACAATTTATTGCACTAGAACCAAAGATAAAATATGAAATAAAAAAGTCTGGGAAATCATTCATAACAAAAGAGATTCAAAGAGATTTTCTCATTAGCTCTTAAAAAGTCTAACCCGAGACATCTGCAGATTATTTTTTGAAAAGTAACATCACATACCTTTGGGTTTCGTATTCATCTTCAGAGTTCACATAGTTCAACCAAAAATGTACATTCTGTCATAATTTCCTAAAACCTCATGTCATTTATTGTATAAAAATAATTGAAGCATTTTGGCGACATTGCCACAGTTCTTCTGGATTTAGTCTGTTTGCGTTTGTTCTGTTTCTTCATGTTATATGAAACTAAATATCTTCTTTTGTGTCCCACAGAAGAAAAAATTATCACACACACTTTAAAAGGAATGCTGACAGATTATTTTGTTTTTTATTTAATGTAATTTTTTTTGTGGGATACCCCTTTAAGATCTCTTGTTTGGTAGCAAAGTGTGTCACTATGCTGACAGTCCTCACTCTTTACGCAGTATACCGCTCATGTGGGCCTGATGAGTTTCGCTGTGCTGATGGCCGATGCCTGCTCAGCGTCCAGTGGGAATGTGATGGTTACACAGACTGCAGTGACCGCTCCGATGAGCTGCCCCTCAACCTCAAATGCCTGGCTGCCGGTAATGACCCAACAGAGCTGTGCCTGTAATATGTTTGACTGATGGATGTGGGGCTTACTGAACATCTGAGGGAATACAAGTGGCCAAGGAACATCATGGAAAAAACAAGCAGGGGGCTGAAGTGGATAACTTTGACCTGCAGGGATGGCATTTTTTCAGCTGAGCGTATCAAGCAATTATAAAAAAATTTAAATATTTTTTTATTTTTATTTTTTTTAAAGCCTTGCACTCACTGGAATTTGCAGGATGTTTGACATAACATTTGACTTTTGTTGGATTGCAACTTGTATGCCCTCTAGCTTTGTAGAGTTACAGCCATCCAACCATTTATGCCTTGACCAAAAGCATTTTTACATTTTCAGCTTGGTTTTCAACACTACAAGTCTTTCTTATGTTTATTTTTGTATTGCTTTGTATTTTTCCTTAATTTGTTTTGTTTTGATTTCACTTTCTTCTTTTATATACAGAAAGCTTATGCAACAGTTCCTTTTTCATGTGCTCAAATGGCCGCTGTATATCTGAGAAGAGTTTATGTGACCTGAAAGATGACTGTGGAGATCGCTCAGATGAGAAAAACTGCAATGTCAATGAATGTCTCAACCGTCGTATCAGTGGCTGTACACAAGATTGCCATGACTTACCAGTGGGATACAAGGTTGGTCAATAATATATTTATAGAATGTATTTTAGGCTTTCATCTAAATCATAACAGTATACTGTAATTTTGGGTATCATACTAAATCTTGTCCTCATTTGGCGCTTCAATTTTTTTTTAACCCTGCTTTGTTAAAGGACATATGCATAATCATCAACTTTGCTAAAAAAAAAAAAGTTTTATATATATATTATATATTATCTAACCAAAGCTTGCTTCTCCTAACACTTAAGCAACATTCACAAGTTGATTTTTCTTTCAGAATATTTTACTTTTTTTACAAGCTACAAGGTGTTTTTGGCTTTAAAATTTTCCATAATAACAAGGGACAAATACAAGGGTCAGACTTTATTTTAAGGTCCAATTCTTGCTATTAACAAACCATTAACTACGACTTTTGCCTCAATAAAATCTTAATTTGCTGCTTATTAATAGTTAGTATTGTATTTGTTAATTGTAGTTATTGGGTAGGATTAGGGATGTAGAATATGGTCATGTAGAATACTGTATTTGCTTGGTTAATAATAATATGTTAATAATAGGCATGATGATAAGCAGCTAGTTAATGGTGAGAATTGTTTTCTATACTGAAGTGTTACCAATTACAAGTTGTCTACAGTATTCTTCAGTCTTCTGCAGAAATATGTGTATTTCTTGTTCTCAGAATCATTTTTTTTTTTTTTTTTTTTTTTACAACATTTTGAGTTACGTACACTACTGATTGGCAAATTAGGTATCAGGAGCACTTAGGTTACATGACCTGTGCTCACCAGAGGTTTGGACGCAGTGTCATTACCTGGCAGATTTCTAACCAGTCACCCTAAAAATCGATAAAGACATCACAGATAGTGTAGGTTCTGTAGCTGAGTAAAATCCTGTAGGTAAAGAGTCTGACCTCTTTCACTGTGGTATAAATGAAAAGATGTTAAGAAAAGCCTTTCAGGTGAGCAGAGAACATACCAGGAGTAAGCAAATAAGCTACAATGTGACAGATTTGTATAATTAGAAAAGGCTTAACATGAATGTTTGTGATTCAATCATTATCATCTCAAGTATATTTTTTTCACCAATGTGTCTAGTGTAAGTGCTGGCCAGGATTTCACCTGAAGAATGATGGGAAGACATGTGTTGACATTGACGAATGCTCCACCACGCTACCTTGCAGCCAGAACTGCACCAACACTTACGGTTCCTTCAAGTGTTTGTGTGTAGATGGCTATGAAGCTTCCAGAAAAGACCCCAACAGCTGCAAGTCTCTTTCGTGTAAATAACATTTAATGAATTCTCCCCCAGAACCTGATGATTTTAGGCTTTGTTAACTTGACAGTTGTCCGGCTCCATCACATCAAGTCACCTTTTATTTTCTCACAGCTGAAGAACCCTTTCTTATACTTGCTGATCTTCATGAAATCAGAAAACTAAGTGTCGATGGATCCAATTACACTCTACTGAAACAGGTAAATCTCTGTGTAAACTGTTTTCTAATTACATTCTCTCATTTATTGTTTATTTTCATATCACACTTTATTGAAAAGCTGCCCATGTAATCTGCAGAGTCGTGACTGTTGTACTGACACATGAAATTGTTATTGGACTTCTGAGACCAGATCATTAGATAGAAATGCTTTGTAGGGTTGTAAAACCCTAATAGAGGACCAATTAAGCTGTGGTGACACAACTGTGATAACAGCACAGTGTCTGTTGTCTCTTATGCCCTTTGAAAACACTAATTGAAGTCATTAACTAGTGTCCCGGCTTGGTGGAGCTTCACATGAAAGAATTAAAAACAGTCCTTCTGCTGCTGGTCTTGAAAATGAGGAGTACTGTATACATTTTACATTTAAAGTCGGTTAAGCTAATTAATGTCAGCAAAGCCAATTAATTTGGAGATTATAACAGTTAACATTAATGAATTAAATTTCTGACACTCTGACATTAAATATTATACATATTCTGACATGTGAAATCAGTCCAAAATAGTTCTAAATAACCAAAAAAAAAAAAAAAGAAAGAAAGAAAAAAGTAAAAAAAAAAAAAAAAAACAGTTACAAATAATAAAAAAATAAAACAAGAATATCTTCTTCACCAAAATTGACAATAATTTGAGTTCTACAGGATTAAAACCAAGATTAAATATTATGTAAAAAATATATATTAAAAAATCTGCAGTTATTTCAGTCTATTTTCTGTCACTAATAGTATTTCCTATATTCATCAGCCTGGACTTTGGCTATTAAAATATCCTTTTCAGTTGTTATTTTGAGGTTCTACATCACAGGTTTGCAAAGATGCACCTGTCTACTAACTCACATTAGATTATTAGAATACTTTATTCTTAATATCTGATAACCCTTTATTGTGATTTTCTCCCAATAGACATTCTACTGACTATAAGTCATTTTGCAAGTACTGTACGTGAACTTATTCTAACCCTACCAGTCCACTAATACTCTACTAACACTCTAATGAGAGTTAGTAAACATGTTGGTGCACCATAATATATAGTTTTGCATATTCAAGAGCTTGTCTGATACAACAAGTTTGGTACACATTATGAATGGCTCTATGAGCCATTTCTTTGGCTTTTTTTTTTTTCTTTCTTTTTTGCTTTATACTGTATGTAACTGCCATTTTCTGATTGGCCTAGTGTAGCAAGTTGAGTTCCCTTGTGCTATTATCCACAGATGGTGTCATTAGAGGCCTAGTCATTATCATCAAAATTATTATTCTTAGTGAAATGTGAGTTTCCTCAATTCTGCGCTCATTACATTATTCATACCAGTTGAGACTGTCATCCAGGGGAATTTCTATAGGGCTCTCGGAAAACTCTCCCCTTTATGGAGTAGTCTCATCAGCAGTCATTCAATTTCATTTATTCCATTTTGTTAATAAGAGTGAAGGAAGGAAAGCTTTTTCACTTAAATATGAGTGGTCCCTGTGGCCTCTTCCCGACAATGGAGGTCTTTGACCTCATACTAGTATAGTGCATGATCTCGTTTGCTCTGTGGAATGCTAGTTAGCGGTTTATTCAGCTGCCATACAGTATCCTTAATTAAAGCATTTTTTTTTTTTTTTTTTGAGGAATTTGAAACCTGAAGACCTAAAAAGTATTCATATATAAAACAGGTATTTTTAAATACTTATAATGTTTTTATTGTATTTCATTATTTATTTTCATTTATTTATGTATTAGTTTATTTATTTTTGATGAATGCTGCCCTGGTGAACATAAAATACTTTTTTCAAACACATCAAGAAAGTTTGTTTAGTGTAGACTGATAGAACCCATACTGTAACTGCTATTAATAAATGAATCAATTGTAATACGTTTAATTAAGGAATTTTTTTCACAGGTAGAAACTAACCATTTTGGCAAGATATAATAGATAATGTTTCCTCTAAACCTTACTGCCTTACCATAAATGCTCATAACCTCTTATTGATTTTTCTTGTATGTTTTGACTGATGTCACATAAAACATAACTTGTTTGTGGTATTAAGATAAGGCTGGAGGCTCTTGGCACAAGATAAGGCTAAAGGTCTTTTTGGGTCTCACAGTGCTTCGATCTGATGGGGGTATCAGAGCTTTTCTTCATCTGTCATCATGCCCGTCACCCAATCTTAGCAGCTGTGGTGAAGTGGGCAAAGGCAGTGGGGCTAGTGAGTTATAGAATGAGTGACAGCAGTCTGATGTGAACATGACAGTAACGAATGAACCCTCAGCGCTGCCTCAGAAGGCTCTCCGAACTGCTTCCCTGGATTCTGAAGCCAGCATTCACGTGCATCCATCACACACTGCGTCCTCTTCCAAAATCAATACGATGAAGAGACATCAAAAGAAATGCATTCTCTGCATGTTTCATGTCTGTAGTACATCCTTGCCAGATCCTGTCGAGATAAGCATACGCGGAAGTTTCTAATTAAGCCCTGCAGCTAATTGAATAGCAGAACAAGGCATAACATTTCATTCTTTTTTGTTCCGCATAGTTGATCTATGTGTGCTGACTGCGGCCTTTACTTAGCTAATACATCATGCTGACTGTGCTTACAGTCACATTTGTTATGCAGTCCATCTCATTTGGTTACTTATTTCACCTCTATTACCTCTATGTTCTGTTTCCTTCTCACTTCCGTAGGGCCTTAACAACATAATCAGCTTGGATTTTGACTACAAGAAGGAGTTCATTTACTGGATCGACTCAAGCAGACCCAGTGGCCGGAGGATAAACAGAATTCGCCTTAATGGCAGTGACCTCAAGGTACATCTGAATTTCCATTTCTCTTAATAATTATTATGGTTCACCAAGGACTGACAACAATGCTAAAAGGTCTACACTAACTGTTATATGCCAGGTTAGCAACAGGGATGTGATGAAGAGGTCTAAAAGTCAAGATCTGAATATTAGACATCTGTAGCTATACTGCTATAAATATAAATGCTCATTTTAGCATTATTTCAGGGACTCATTAAGGTCACATGGTGAGTGCTTAGATGCACATCTCCGTGCCGTGTACCTGCTGAGCAACACTTTTCCCCATCTCATTAGCTTCATTGCAGGGGCCAAGAGCCTCATTTGGCTTCATTACACAGTGTTGCCCCCTCCTGATTTATCACCCCTGCTCAGCACAAACTAAAACCATTTGAAATTCATTAGCATTTGTGGGTGTAATCTTCAGGATTTTGGAAGTAGAGACAATTCAAGCTAGTACAATATGTTTAGATTAGGTAAAAGACATTTGCCCATCATTAGCTGGGGATATCTTGATGCAGCTCCATTGCGGAAGAACATTAATTATTAATTCATTATTTACTGACATATATACTGTTATACTGTTGTCATTATACTGTATAAATATACTGTTTATAGTGAGCATGACCATCAAACTTTTTACCTGCTGCATATATATATATATATATATATATATATATATATATATATATATATATACAAAATCCTGAAGATTATTTCTTTCATCGTATTATATTGTCATATCACCCCTCCCTAATACTTGCTCTATAGTAAAGGACTAAAGAATGCATGCATAAAACAGTATACCAGACAAAAAGACAATTAACAAGAACAGTAACAACATACACAGTGACCTGATATATATGTGTGTTTATTCAAAGAAATATTTTTATATTAATTAATTAGAGAAGGGTCCATTTTTATAGAAGTATGTTTCAAAGAGAACTCTCCACATACTCTTGGGTCGTAAAAAGTTATCTTGTCTTGCTGAGGTGCTGTGGTTGCCATGGTAACCAGGGGTCTGGAGTCATTCGCAGACATCCTGGCACCTAGAATGTTTATTGGCTGAGGGGTCTGTGATCATTTGTTGATCTAATGAATAATGGATCTGTTATATTGAATGAATTGATTGGTGTCTGATTGGTCCAGACGCTACAGTATATTGTCTGCAAGAAGCTCCCCATGTCAGATGTAATGCATTAAAATGATGAATAATAATAATATTAAGGGTTTGCAATATATATATATATATATATATATATATATATATATATATATATATATATATATATATATATATATTTGCAAAACCTTGGCATGACCTCTAGGAATAGGGAAAAGAGGTACAGATGTTTTTCAATGCTAAAGTTGTAGCCTGCATATTTATTACCACATAATCAACATTTGTTTACAGACTTAAGATGCATTATTTTGCACAATTGATAAATGAAAGTGAGGAGCAAGTTATAAGATAGCCCCTATAAATGTTTGGATTCTGGGAGCAGTGCACCATGGGTTGGATCACTGTAATGATTAACTCCTGGACTGGAGCACGTTTGTTATGATGCCTCAGGCAATGCCTTTGGTGTGATTCAATAAGGGATTTGTCTATTAATAGATGGGCAAAAGTTGATATGCTATATGGCTTCATTAGTTAGCATGCTGCATACAGCTGTCAATTATTTAGATGATATATTTTGGCTCTGTGCTGTGTGTATAATGAAATCTAAGTTGGTAGTCATCATTTAGGACACATACCATAACTAAAACTTTTCAATAATGTCTAAAAGATGATTTTGGATATTATGTACACATACAGTATACATTTCAGCTATTCTGAGAATCATTCATCACGTGATTTTGTTATATATTCAAATGCTGATATTTTAAATCATTTCCACACAAGGCAATCCTTCAAACCAGAGCTTGACTAGATCACTAGAATACCAGAAGCTCTCTCTTTCCCACTCGGAATATTAATGTTTCCTCTCTTCCTCTCATCTGGAGACACTTTCCTGATTGGGGAAATGTTCCTCGATCATTGACATTTCAGAGAATTTTTCAAGCTCAGTTTTGCTGAAATTACTGCTTGAAGGGGCGATCTTGTAAATTGGCACAGCTACATATGCCTTGTCAGATGATGATGATGATAGAGAAGATCTCAAAGTATATCATGTCCTGCCGTGACAGCCTATGTTGGAACAGCAAAGTTTGTGTTTTATCAGTTTGCAATGCAATATCAGCTTCAGGCACTATAACAAACAGATAGAATAGCTAATTTATAAGAATGGTTTATTCAGAAATGAATATTCTGTAATAATTTATTCACTCTCATTCTGAACCTGAATGACTTGCTTTATTATGCTGAACACAAGAAGGAGGAGTCATCCATTGTCAATGAATCATTCTTTTGATTTGAATCTTTTCAGTCAATCACCATCCAGTTCATACTGGTCAGAATGGTTCGTTCGTGATTTAGCTGGTCCAACTCTCTGACTATAGATTATAAAATTTCAGCCTGTTCCTCACACATAAACACATACAGTATAGTGAATTCTGGACTACTTTTATGTTGATTTGCTTCCTGTTTTGAAGCTTGAAAGCACATGGTCCTCTTTAATGTAATTGGTTGAAAAAGAGCATAGAGTCCCTGATTACACAATTTCTACTTTTGTATTCTTTTAACAAAAGAAAATCATACTAGTTCGGAACAACATAGAAGTGAATAAATAATGGTGGAATTTTCCATTTTTGGCTGATCTATTACTTTAATGACCTGTTTTCTTATTTTCATAACACAACCACTCCCATTATCCTACTTGTTCTATAAAGTATTATGTGATAAGATTATACTGACTGATCTGAATGCCACTTATTTGCTTTATTAGATTGTTCACCGAACAGCTGTGCCAAGTGCATTGGCTGTGGACTGGATTGGGAAGAACTTGTACTGGTGTGACGTGGAGAGAAAGATGCTGGAAGTTTCCAAATCTAATGGTTTATACCCCACCGTCTTAGTGAGCTCTGGCCTGAAGAACCCAACAGACCTTGCCTTGGATGCTCAAACCGGGTACAACTGCTTCCTTTTCAAATTTGCACAATGTAATTTCTACTTTAGCACCATCAGTCCAGGGAGCTTTTATTTTGTCACAAGAAAAAGAATGAATGCATAGACCCCCCAGATCAATAGGAATAGCTCAGATCTGCTTGAAACAGCTGTGATGAGTGAATGAGGGTCACTCTCTCTTCCTCAGGTTTGTCTTCTGGATTGACTGCTGTGAAAATCCTCACGTCGGTCGCGTTGGCATGGACGGCCAAGGCCAGAGCATTATTGTGAACAAAGAAATCTACAGCCCCTCAGCTCTAACCATCGACTACACAAACAAGAGAATCTACTGGGCTGATGATAATCACATCTTTTTTGCCAGCATGGATGGGTCTCAGAGGCACCGGGGTAAAACAAATTATTCGTAATTTTGTTCTGTTTTTTTTTTTCCTTTTTTTTTTCATCTATTGGATTAGAGGACCATAACAAGGCAGAATTGGATAAAACAAACCGCAATAAAGCCCAAACCACCTTTCAACAGTATAATGCTTCAAAGCAACAATCTTCTTTGTATATATGTACTGAATATGCAAAAAAAAAAACAAGATCTGTCATTGCACTTACAGTACATTCACAAAAGTTAGACTAGAGAACAGTTTATTTGAAAGTTGTAGGATAATGACTGAGTAAATTACTTAAATATGCAGAAAAGCAACTTTAATGATGGTACATGGTGTGATATTCTCTACCTCAGTTCCTCATGACCACATCCAGGGCGTGATGGGACTCACACTGTTCGAGGACTTCATTTATTGGACTGATGGGAAGTCCAAATCTCTCCGTCGAGCTCATAAGACCACCGGTGCTAATGCTGTCGAACTCTTGAATTCATGGCAAGCCATAAAGTCTGTCATTGTCTACCACCCGCTGCGCCAGCCTGAAGGTAGAGACTGTTTAAAATAAATATTATATTAGTTTTACACTTGGTTTGTCCAAAAATGAAAATGTTTTCATTATTTACTCACTCCTACACAGCTCTTGCTATTATAGAGACTTAAATCTTGGTCTGGAAGATCTGGATTGAAGTGCATTTGCTCCATTCAACTTATAAATTTAAAATGAAATGTTATATATATATATATATATATATATATATATATATATATATATATATATATATATATATATATATAAATTTAATTATATTTATAAATTTAAAATGAAATGTTATATATATATATATATAAAATTCCATACAAATAGTATTATATTATATTATATTATATTATATTATATTATATTATATTATATTATATTATATTATATTATATTATATTATATTATTCAAAATTATGGGGTCAGTAAGGTTTTTTTTTAGTTTTTTTTATTTTAGTTTTTTTTACAGTATTTATAATAAAGTACTGCATATGCTTTACATTTTGCAGGGCTTTTTTAATGTTATTGTTCTTTTCAGATCTTATACAATATGCCTGCATATAAGAGCTGCGTAAATATTCTTTTAATATGACCTAATCACAAGCCATTTCTATCCCCTTTTTGCAGTTCCCAAACACCAGTGTCAAGTGGCCAATGGAGGCTGTAGTCATTTGTGCTTACTGTCTCCTGGTGGAGGCCACAAGTGCGCCTGCCCAACTAACTTCTATTTGGCCGCTGATAACAAGACATGCCTGTCCAACTGCACAGCCAGCCAGGTCTGTATGCCAAAATGATGATTCCAAGTCATTAGACAGAACTGCAATGATTGTTCCAGTTTGTGTTACCCATAACTGATTGACCTTGTTTTATGCGGTGGACTTGTTTTGCAGTTCCGCTGTGGAACGGATGAGTGCATCCCATTCTGGTGGAAATGCGATACGGTAGATGACTGCGGTGATGGGTCTGATGAGCCTGCGGATTGTCGTGAGTGCTTAGCCTCCAATGTTACCCAACCTACACTGCCTGTACTGTTGTTTTTGTTTTGAACAGTTTGTAATCTGCATGCAGTGATCATAATCAGGGGTTTTAAGAACAATTCAAAAAGTGCATGGGGCACATTATAAATCTCATCAGCCTCTCTTTACAAATATAACTGTGTTTTATATGCCTAGTTGTCATGGTTACACCCATATAAGACTGGCTATAAAGTAAATCTTTCCAGAAACGTCATCAGTATTCTGTTATTCTGGCCTTGTGATAGCTCCGATTATAAAAATGTTTTTTTTTTTTTTTTGCCAGACATCTTTGCTTTTCTTTTGTTGTTCACTGTAGATGACTCCATGTAAGCTCCTCAGCGCCGTAACTTGGGTCATGAATATTAATTGCATTATGTGATGTTCTGATTTTCTGAAAGCCAAGACTAGAAGTTGAGCACAAGCCATGTTGGATTACAGTTTGTGCATTATTTCAAAACAACTGCTTGGCAGAAGCTTCTACTTAAAGTCAGCATGAAATAGAAATATGTTTAGTTATTGATCTTATTGTGAACAAGTCATCCAAACATGTCAATTTATTTTTTATTATTTACTTTTTGAAAAGATCAAATGTCTTTCAGTGAAACAACAAATCTCACTACTGAATAATTTTGTCCAAATAAACCGTGCTTCTTTTCTCTTACAGTTGACTGTAAACGCATATTCAGATTCAGGACTTGACACTTTCCTTTTTCCAAGATTTTTTTTTACTATTGATTGATTCAGAACCCCTCTGAAATGGCGAGCCTGAAAAGCATGCAACAGGGCCACATTTTAACTTTTATTTTGCATTGCATTTATTCAGTTAAATCACAGCCTTTTCAATTTTAGCTATCACATTAAGCTATATCGCTATAATTAGTTTTTCTAACCACAAATTTAAGCCCTAAAGATCATAATTAAGATGGTTGTTATGCGATTTAAAATATGACATTTTTTATTACCTGCTGGGACTTTTTTATTCACATATGTGCTCCTAAATAAATCCTATAGTTTGCACACTTCTAATTTTAGACGCATTTGCAAGTGAAATGCTCGCATTGCCAAGCCCAGAGATCTGCCTTCATCCAATCAATAACCGATGGATAGAACCAAGTCCTACTTTTTTTCTCTTCAATAAACCGTTTCACTCAGGTATACATCACAACATGGAAGAAAATATTTGTTGCTGCTTCAGTTAAACAGCAACTTTAGAGTCATTGTTTTACACAGTCAAAGACAGTATCACAATGTGGCATAGCAAAACAACATGCAATGGTTATTTTCCAAACCAGTGAAGAGTGGCAAATTTGATAATTTCTAAAACTGGAATTCCCACCAGTGAAAATGAGCCCCGATACTACCACATGCCAGTGTTGTTATAAAGCGTGAAGATGAACTAGTTCACAGCTTCACGGTAGACCGAACTTTAAAATGAGCGAAAAAATAAACTTTTGTTCTTTTAGTTTAGTTTTTTGATTCACTTTGTTGCTTGGTGATTCACTTGAACAATACAAACAGAAAATGACAGGCTGCCAATCGCTGCTGTTAATAGGTGGAACCTCTGTTGTTCGATAAAGGGCAAATGGCATTAAATATTATAGTAGTGCTTTTTAGAGAAATAATGGAGCGTGGGTTGACTCAGCCATTTCTGGCAACCTCACGCAGCTTGGGTTTAAAAACACACTCCAATGTGCAAATTGTTTTGAATCCTTCCGGAGTTCACTGTTAATCATCATTTTTTGCAGCGGAATTCAAATGCCAGCCTGGGCGTTTTCAGTGCGGCACTGGCCTTTGCGCCTTACCTCCCTTCATCTGTGATGGAGAGAATGACTGCGGGGACAACTCAGATGAGGCCAACTGTGGTGAGCAAAATAACAGATACGAAAGCTGTAAAACTCTGTGTTCTTATCCACATATCCGTAGCCTTTTCTCTCTGTGTGAGGCTATCGGGACTCCCTTGTAGAATTCAGTTCCTGTGAAGTATGTGGCGAGCACGAGCATGAAAAATCTGCTTGGAATTTTCATCGGCAACAAATCTTCTTTAGCACAGCTGTCTCTGAATGTTCAATTATACAGACTCTTGCTGGTATCAAACGATCGATATCCACTTTAGAAGTATTAGAAAAGAGTACAAGGTGTTTTGTCATTTAACGATCGTAATCAGGATGTATTGGACCAGCACCGATTTAAGATTCAAGACGTTTAGTGCTTTTAACACAAATATTATTGTTTTATTCCTATTGCATCCCGACTCTGAATGATCCCTTCTGAACTGGAATATAGATGATCGTACTGCATTGATCCAGCATGATGTTTTTCTCACCGTAATGTCTCCCCCCATTTACAGATACATACATCTGTCTGTCAGGCCAGTTCAAGTGCACCCGAAAGCAGAAGTGTATACCATTAAATCTGCGCTGCAACGGCCAGGACGACTGTGGCGATGGCGAAGACGAGACAGACTGCCGTAAGCTACACCATGACACTTTCTGCTCCTTCTATTACTGCTCCTTACAAAAGCTTTTCACTGCCCTTGCAAATAACCTGCTATTTTCCGTCTGCCTTTATGTTCCAGCTGAGAGCACATGTTCTTCAGACCAGTTCCAGTGCAAGGCCACCATGCATTGCATCTCAAAGCTCTGGGTGTGCGACGAAGACCCAGACTGCGCTGACGGCTCTGATGAGGCCAATTGTGGTGAGTGAGCCGCAGTTATTATTCACAAATCAGAACCTCAGTCAGCCACACGTGCAGACCCGTCTGAAGGTCTGATTGGGGCTAATGTCAATTCTGTATGCTCCCACAATCTTCTCTCTCTCTCTCTTTCTGATGGAGTGTGGCCAGCTTTAATCATGAACCACTTGGCTTTTATTAGCTGTGGCTTGTAACAATACCCTTGGGCCTGTTTTGTTGTCTGAATGCCTGATTTAGTTTGACAGTGGCACATCAGCGGTGGCCTCACATATTGCATTCTTCCTCAGCTATGTGTTCCAGACATTTAAAGTGCCGGTACATTGGCAAAACCGTTTCTGAGGGTTCGCTAAGCATATTTTGTTTCGAGTATTTTTCTATATTCTATATTGAACAAACAAGCTCTGTACCTCATTTTATTAGCATCACTCTATACTGAAAATATTCACCTAAATGTCTCTATAGGCAGCTGCCTCCTAGGACAGAATCCTAATTGAATTCTAACCTTGTAAATTATAGATCTGGAACAGTCTTAGGCAGCAAATCCAGGCTGCATATAAATAACGTTCATCACACAAAGCACGCGGGAGACTTCACTCACAGTAGATTTCAATTGAGTTTTCCTTAAGAACATAGCTAAGCTAAATATGCAATGTTCTAATAAACACAAAATTATATGCATGTATATTTTATTATTTTTTTCTTATTTTTAAAAACGCATTCAAAAGTTTGGGGTTGGTAAGATTGGTTAACGTTTTGAAAGAAGTCTACATTTATTTGATCAAACATATCGTTAAAATAGTGATATTATTACAATTTTAAATAACTGTTTTCTGTTTTAATGTGCTTGCTGCTTAATATTTTTGCAGAAACAGTGATACATTTTTCAAGTTTCTTTGATGAATATAAAGCTCAAAATAACAGCATTTATTTGAAATATCTGAAACAATGTAAATCTTTTCTGTTAATATTTTAATTAATTTATATTTTCTTTAAAATAAATTATACTAACCCCAAACTTTTAAACAGTAATGAAGCATTAGATAAAATTATTACACATAATTATTCATATTATTATTATTATTTTATTTATTTATTTATTTTTAAAGTTTACCTCAGTATAATAAATTAATTGCAATTAATGTCATAATTTTTGACCAGTCTTCATAAAGTAGAATGGAATAATAGTATTATCAAATGAATTAATGTGCATAAAATTTATTTGGTTAAACATGCAGTATGTACAGTACACTTTACATTTGAACCTCATTAATGATTCATCAGAAGATTCCCTTGACAAAGAGGTCTAACTCTTAAACATTAGATTCATGAAAGATCTATACTGCACACTGATGTTGTCGCTATTTTATTCTCACTTCATTGTAGAAAATCATTATTTATTTGCAGTGTGACACAGCCTCTAAGTGGATGTCTTGAACGTAATTGTCCTCAATATATAGTGTACATATAACTCTAAAACATCCCAGCAGGGATGATGAGCATGGCTTTCCCATATCGGTCGACTAAAGAAATGAAATCAATAGCTTGGCTGCTACAGGAGGGAAAGTCACACTGTCAGAATTTAATTGAGAAAATTGGTTTGACTGCATTGGCTGAAAATATCTGAGGTTGTTATGGATTATCTGTAACTTTTTTGTAATTGAGGTGTGACGGGCTCCTCTGGTGTCTCCATTGATTTTCCAGATGTGTTACACTTTATCTAAATCAGCCTGCAAGTAATTATAGATCTATATCTCTGCAATTGATGACAAATGGTGCAATTAACATAACAGGCAATCTTTATTGATACTTACATTTTTGGTAATATTGGGCATTACAATTACACAGAAATAAGTGGAAATTCATGTACATTTAAGATCAGTGGATAAATTCTGTCTTCACATGAATATGCATTGTTTTATCTTAGAAGACTGTATCTTTTGCAGTGGCTTCTACTGTCTGCTGGAACATTCTTAAGTGTGCAGTGGCGTCTATTTTGTGACATTCATTAGTGTTTGAAAGTCAATTTTTATTATTGTAACCAAGAAACATCTCCCATATTCTCAAACAATAAGCAGTATTGTTTTTCTCAGATGCCAGTATCTCTAGATGTTCCTTCAGATGCTTCCTATCATTACATGCCATTGTCACGTTAGAGAATATTTCAAAAGAAAGAATCTGTCAAGGGAGATATTCTAGGATGCTCTTTTATTATTTCACACTAATGAAAACTGGCAAGTACTGTACAGTATATGCAGTTTGCTTCTCTTAGCCAGTTTTCTTTTTTCTTTTTGGGGTGGGGTGGGGGGGCATGATCTACTGTAAGCTTTTTAACATGATCTACTGTAAGTTTTGATCTGATGATGTGGTCCTCATGTCTATTTATTAACAATTGATCTTGGCTCTAGCATCTCAGAAGGTTCATCGGTTATAAAGGTAGAATGAGCTCCTTCAGACAACGTCGACGATTGTGCCCAGGTGACAAAGTGTTTGATGTTATGTTCAAGTGTTCAGGTTATTGAGGATGGAAGCTATCGGCAGTACAGTCAGGTATCTCATCTTATGGTGTATTAGCCTCTTGAGTGTGGGCATGTTTTGAACTTAGTGTCAGATCCGGGCCCAGAACCCTGAGGAAATGATGATTACGTGTCGAAATGCGGTAGCACTGCATTAATATTCATGCACTTTTGAAGCCATTCTCATCTGTGTGTTTGTTTGTGTCTGATGAAAAAGATGAAAAGACCTGTGGACCTCATGAATTTCGCTGTGAGAATAACAACTGCATCCCGGACCACTGGAGATGTGACAGCCAGAATGACTGTGGAGACAACTCTGATGAGGAGCATTGCAGTGAGTCGCTCTCATCTCTCGGAGCACAATAAAGCCTTTTCCACACCTGTGTTTGTACTAAATTGTTTTAACTGTCAGGAAACGTTGTGTGGGATCTTCAGAGGCCAGTTTCGCAGACTATTTGAAGATTTCTTTTTGTCTGTCTGTTTACCACTTGTCTGGTCGCTTCTGATCTTGCCCACATTGCCATAGAGAAAGACAGACTATTTACGTGTGTTTATTTTATTAGTTTATTTTATTTAGTATATTTATTCCATGTCCATGTTTTTTTTTAAATTCCAAAGCCATATGATTGTTTGTAGTTAGCATGGGCTGGCAAGCTTCAAAAAGGACAAAAAACAAGAATCGGAGGGGTGTTTATGCAGCTTGACAGCCCATGATAACTAGATACTGGAGGAGATCTGTTAATTGCTGTTAATAGTGTCCATCGTCTGTTTGATTACACCTTTAATTGATTTTTCCCTGCATTTCTGTCATATGCACATAAACTGACAGCCACCACTGATAAGCTACTACTAAATATTAGTATTTTAGTAAAAAGTAAATATTAGTAAATACATAGAAACTTAATTTTCTGTAAAGTTGCTTTGCAGCGATTTGTATCGTAAAAAGCGCTTTACAAATAAACATGAATTTAATTGGATTGAATTGAATTGAATTGAATAGATCTATGGTATGTAAATACACTTTAAAAATTAAGTTTAATTTGGCTTTTTCATTGATAAAAAGTTTACAATTTAATTTGTTTATTTTAATTAACAAAATAAATGATATTAGCCTTTTTGTTGTTAAGAACTATTCATAAATATTAATACTATTGATTTGGGTGTTTTGCTAAATAATAACACTATAAATAAAAAAGCATTTTATTTTTATTTTGGACGAATAAAAAATAGCATTCACATCCTGCAGATCTCCTCCAGTTTCCAGTTGCGACTATATTAAGCAGCACAACAATTTTCAACATTAATAATAAGAAAATATTTCTTATCACTAAATCAGCATATTATAATGATTTCTGAATGATCTTGTGACACTGAAGACTGGAGTAATGACTACTGAAAATCCAGAATTGACATAACTCAAATAAATTATTATTTTATAAATAATAAAATAAAAATTTTAAATTGTAAATCATAATGTTTCTGTTTTTACCTTTTTATTAATGGTGATATATCCAAATATATCCAAACAGCTAACTTTTGAGTAAAACTATAAGCACATTTGTTTTTACTAACTTTTAAAATTATTGTTCAAAAATACAAGCATATGGGTTTGAAATGACAGGACAGTCTGAGTAAATAATGAGCATGTATAATGTCCAGGATGCCTTTTCTTTAATGGTCCTTTTTTTTTTTTTTTTTGTAAATTGTATATGAAATCAACAACCAATTTCAAACCGTTTATATTAACAGATTTTTCTAACCACCCAACATGTTTTTCTAGCCATTAGCCATCTTGGAGAACAGCTCTTTTAGACTGTCTAATTGCTGATTAGTCTGCAAATAGCTCCTTTTAAGTTCTTGGCAAACTTTCAAGAGCCTTGGTAACAGATGGTTCAATGCCAATTCACGTCCAAGTGCGAGGCCACTTTAGCAGTTTTGATTTGCTCTTGCTGCCTTACTGCTGTCCTCTGCGAAGGTTTACTTCAGTGTTTTTAATGTGGGCAGCTTCACAAGGCACGATCTGGGGATCTTTGCTTCTTTAGCTGTCTTATTCTGCTCTCTTCTCTGCAGAGCCGGTGACCTGCAATCATAAAGATTTTGCCTGCGCCGATGGGGACTGTATTTCAGCACGCTTCCGTTGCGATGGTGACTATGACTGTGCTGATAATTCAGATGAGGTCAGTGAATGCTAGATGTCATTTGGGGACAACACAGCAGCTGTCTTTTATTACAAAGCATTGCCTTCATGCTGTTTATCTCAAAGTTGATTAATCTGGGTTTTCATACAACATCAGTCCTCATACCCTTATGGCTTCATCAACGGGTCACGAAGACAGTGGATATTTTGATTTCCAAAACTTCCCAATTCTGTGCTGACTATTTCCCAGATTACTATTGATAAAAAGTGACCAGGCTGAAAATAATAAAAATGATACAAACTGAGGTTTGAGAAGACACTGTAGTAAATTCCCTCTTGCTTTGTGCATGTCCAGAAGGATTGCGAGACACACTGTGAAGAGGATCAGTTTCAGTGCCACAACAATCTCTGCATTTCACATAAATGGTTGTGCGATGGCCAGGAAGATTGTAAGACAGGGGAAGATGAGAGAAATTGCCTCGGAACAGGTAACTTTATTACATCTTGTGGTCTTTAAAGCTGAGGTGTATCATTTCTGCACCACTAGCATTACTAAACATCCACCACTTTCCAATTATTTCCCTAAACATTCCCCGTCAAACACCCCTAACTCATGCCAAGATACCAACACTTCGATTCTCAAATAAACATTTAGTCATACTGTAGCTGTAGAGAGCCATACATATTTACCTTTATTATGTAATGAAACCTACAAATGACTTATAGTTGTCTCTGTACTTTAACCTTTTAAATGTTTTATGATTACATTGTCCGGTAAGTTCAAATGCTGTAGCTCAATTCCGTCTTTCAAAAAGTTTGTGCATAATAAACACAAGACCCTTAGTCAGCTCTCTACTGTGTTTACTCCTTAGTTAAATTTTTAATTTAACCTAAGTATTTATTTAGATGTGTTAATATTTTATTATGTGCATTTTGGTTTTTAAACGAAGATGTGAGACATTCAAATTCCAAAAAACATATTACTTTGCACATTAATTAGAATATTAGAATTTAGTAAAAACATTTTTAAGATTTTATATTAGTATTAAGTATAAGATTTTATAATTCATGACTTACCTATACCTAAATAATTCATTATGTTTATACATATATTTAGACATAAATGATAACATAAAAGATAAATGTGTTCTGACGTAAAAAAAAAAATTTTGCCTGCTAAACTGAAATTTACATGGACATGCAAAAAAGCCAAACAGGGTTTTAGCATCAACAGCATAAAAACAACTCGCATGACAAGGTCACATGACAAAAACTATGCACAGTTGTATTAGATTAACTGGTTGACACAGCTTACCCACTGACAATTCTTACCTCACTCTTCCTGTACACATCAGTTGTGTATGCATCTGTATATGAGAGTGGATTCTTCCCATCATCTGTTTTGCAGTGCTTCCTTCCTGTTCTCTAAGCGAGTATGTGTGCGCCAGTGGAGGTTGTGTGTCTGCCAGCCTGAGGTGTGATGGACATGACAACTGTCTGGACAGTTCTGATGAGGTCAGTCCCCTAGCAAGACCCTCTCACCTTACATCAAGCGCTTCTCTCTCAGAAACTATGCACAAGTGCAGTCATGAAACAGAAACAAAGACATGTACAAGTAGATATATTGGAAAAAAGAGAGAGAGACAGCCAGCCACTAATCTGTGGGTAAAAAAAATATATATAATTGTTCAAACTGAAAATCGACATGGGAAAAAAACATTCAAAACGCATTCGCCTTCCATTATCTAAAATATTTCTAAATAAAACACAACTGAACATAAGAGGGATTCAGTTGAAAAGGAAAGTAGATCAGAAGCAGAGCTTGTTATTACATTTCACTGAAGAATTCTGACAAGCATTTTTTATTTTAGCATAACATGCATTTATGAACTGTGCAAAGTAAAACCAGGAACATGTATTAAGAAAGTAAAGTATTAAGAAAGTAAATTCTAATTAAATAGGTTCCCTACTTATCTACTTTACAGTGATGGTCTGACAAACTCACCTTAGCTAATTAATCATCTAAACTAGCTACGAATTAAACTAATTTCAGATGGATATTTCAACAGAACTGTAATCAGATACAGTAATCCAAATATACACAACTAGATAGATAGATAGACAGACAGACAGACATGTACCATTTTGGATACATTTTTAACATCTTGTATATGAGACTTGTGTTCAGCTCCATGGAAACGGAAGTTTTCTGTACTTTCACTAGGGCAGCAAAGTCTTCCTCTTGAAAGTAGTTTAGGCTTTTGTTGTTGTGCTCACACCAGATGGACTGTGTCAAGGAGTGCAGAGAAGATGAGTTTCTGTGCAGAAACCATGCTCACTGCATCCCTAAACGATGGCGCTGTGATGATGTGTTCGATTGCGTGGATAACAGCGATGAGGAGAACTGTAGTCATGGTATGAAGATGATTTATAATACATTTTCTAACCAATTACACTCATGTTGATGTATGACTTTGATCCTAGTGAATTAATATGTCTCTTCTGAGGCAGCTTTCATAGTTTTGACACCAGCAGTGTTTGTGAGTGAGGGCCGTGTATGCTAGCCATACTCAGAATTTGTCTTCTGCATTTAAGTGCACACACACACACACAGCACTGAACGCATACACACTGTGAACACACACCCAGAGCAGTGGGCAGCCATATTGCTGTGGTGCCTGGGGAGTAGTTGGGGGTTTGGTAGGGTCTCACCATAGTCATGGGTATTGAAGGTGGAAGAGAGCATTGGTCATTCACTCCCCTCACTGACAATTCCTGCCGGTATTGAGACACGAACCCACAAACTCTGGGTTACAAATCCGACTCTCTTAACATTAGGAACACATTATGTATGTGTTCATTCAGGTTCTCATAACCATCTTTAATTTAGCAAAATATCCACTTTGATATTGTTTATTCAGATGCTTTCTTCTGTCGCCCCGATGAGTTTATCTGCAACAACACCATGTGTAAGCTGCATGTGTGGGTGTGTGATGGTGAGGACGACTGCGGAGACAACTCTGATGAAGACCCCGAGATGTGCGGTAGGATATGAACTCTGGGAATTGAAAGTCGTGTGTTGCTTGGCAAAACCCTTTAATTTGAGTTTTCTGATGTTAAACTCTGTCTGTGTGTAGGGGTCACAGACTGAATTACAAACGAAATACACTATATGACCAAAAGCACATCACTTATACTAGTGGTTTCAGGATTTAACATAAGGATCATTGTCAAAATATTAATATATTAGAATGAATTCTGAAGGGTTATGTGACACTGAAGACTGGAGTAATGATGCTGAGAATTCAGCTTTGCATAACAGGAACAAATTAGATTTTTAATATTATATTATATTATATTATATTATATTATATTATATTATTGTGTGTGTGTGTGTGTGTGTGTGTGTGTGTGTAAGAGAGACATATAAAAGAGTCAGCATTACAAAGCAGAAGACATCTGCACACACTAACTTTTTATTCTCGTTTCTATAGCCAAACTTCCTTGTCCTCCAGCAAGGCCATATCGTTGCAGAAATGACAGAGTGTGTCTACGGCTTGATCAGATCTGTAACAATGTGGATAACTGTGGGGACAACTCAGATGAAGATGAATGCGGTAGGCTCATTCACAAGTCTCTGATGATGCCTTTATCCTCACCAGCACAATGGGAAATCCATCTTTTGTGGCATACATTTTTTTTTTTTAATTGACAAACAAAGGATCTAGTCTAGATTTTAGTGATTTTATTGTTTTGCTAGCAGTTTCTGACGTCGTTTGGATACATTGTGCTCATTAATCACTTGAATGATCACAGTAAATTTGATTAAAGACTCTTTGGGTGGTGATGAATAAGATGCCAGCTAAAGGTTGGATTGAAATGGATGTGTGTGGTTTTTTGTTTCTCTTTTCTCATGGGGCCCAAATCAGAAGCTGTGTCAACTAGGCCCAAGCCATGTGGGAAGGCAGAGTTTACCTGTAGTAATCGCAAATGTATACCTGCACAACTGCAGTGTGACCTGTTTGATGACTGTGGAGATGGAGGATCAGATGAACAGGACTGCAAGGCTTGTACGTGTTTTGTGGCTACCCAAATTACTTAAATACTTGGAGATACCAAATCTCTCAGATGTATCTGTCGCAAAACAAGCAATATTGTCAGATTAAAGGCATCCTTGGTGGTTTACATGAATTTCTTGAATTGTTTTATCAAAATTATTCAGGCTTATCTTCCAGATGATTTTCTTATATTATTTTAGCTATTTTAGTTGTTGTTTTTGTTGTTGTTGTAGCCTATGACCAAGCATCAAAAGGCAAAAAAATAAAAATAGCACTGTGACAGTTGGGTGCAAGTATAAAGTATGTTACTTCAAAGCTCTGTCTTTCATTCCAGCTTCAAATGGAGACATATGTGGAAAGAGGATGAATCCATGTGGGGAGGATGCAGTGTGCAATCATACAAACACAAATGCAATTTGCCACTGCAAACCTGGCTTTAAGAGAAATCTCAGAAGCAGAAAGTGTGAAGGTACTGTCAGACCATCTTCCTTGATTCTGTAAGCATTCAGAAAAATGATTCACTGCTTTTCCTCAGAGGGGACTGTGGATTTAGACTTTCAATTTAAAGGGTGAAAGTGTGCAATTTCTGCAACACCAGTGGCACCCAACAGAACTGCAATCTGTAGAACAGCATCTCAACAAGGTTTAGAAATGAATAAGTTTGAAATAAGTTAAAAATAAAAACAGTGGAACAAGAATCCCCTGTAATGAATTCCTGTGTTTATATATATCATTGTGATATGATTATTAATATATTGTTTTAGAACTACTAATGCACTTTGACACATAAAATATGAGTTATTTTAATTAATTTATTAAAGCAAAATAAGAAATATTGTCTAAAAACAGTAAATACGCCTTCTAAAAATCTAATCTCTCTGACACTGGGCCATGGATGTGGTACAAACTTGGCTCAAACATGGTAGATGGGGTAATGTTTGACATTTGTTTGAAAATGGTCATTATTTTGTCAGTTCTGTTTGCTAGTGGTGCAGAAATTGTACACCTTTTGTTTCCAAGCGTTTGCTATGAATCCTGTCATGTCAATCATTTTATCATTTAAGGTTTTCCACACATTTTTGGAGATTCAAAATGCCTGTTCTTTTCGTCAAGCGTTTGTACACTTGTCTATAGCTGTTTAGAAATAGCTAGATTTTTTCAAGGATCAAAACTGTGTCAAGTAATCAGTGCTTTCCTCTCTGAGTGTTAAGACCAAACCGGAGGCCAAAGTTAAGCTTTAATGGTTCATATGATGCAATTTCAAGTTTTCCTTTTTTCTTTGGAGTGCTAAAAGCTGTTCGTGCATAGATGAGATCCCTAAAGTTGCAAAGACTAAAATGTTCTCCTAAAATGTTTCGTTCAAACTCGCCCCCACGTTTATGTAACTATGTGAGAAGATTTGCATAACACTGCCCAAATTGTTCATGCAAAGAAATAAGGCATAACTTTGATCCTAGCTGTAGTATTGTTGTCACCCCCTTCATGTCGTGAAGATGCTGTATGTTTTGTTGTGAAAGTGAAAGTACTTCGGCCTTCCAATAGAGAACACAACTAGAAATCAGTGGTTAAGTTGTATTTACAACACTGTTCAAGAACAGTACAACCCAAATATCCGAGTATGTGCAGTGCATTTCATGGCATGGAGGACTGTTTTCCTGAACTATAGCCTACAATGCTTCTGTGCACAAAGAAAGGTTTATAGAAAGCTGTTTCTATAAAGTGGGACAATATCAACTTTGCAAGGATAGTCTGGCACTTCTGACTCACATCCTGGTAGTACGTTTTCACTTTTAAAGAATCTGTTTCAAACGCGATGGTAAAGTAGAGCTTGTTGTTTGTCATTTCTCAGATCACAAATGCAGACATGGTTTTATTTTTATGCAGCGTGATACGTAACAAACGGAATAAGTCATTATAATCAGTAATTATGTCCCCACTGGAAGCAACAAATGCCTTGTTTGTAAAGGGTTTTTATTAGTTGTATTATGTTTTTGTTTTTTTTCTCTCCTGGGAATAAAGATCAATTAGATGCAGTGAGCAGGCCACATCAGGTGTTTTATTTTCAAGCATGTGAAGAAAAAAAAGAAAAAAACCAATAATCATCACATAGTTTCTAGAAAGCGATATTCCTCAATTCCTCTTGTTCTTCTCTTTTTTACAGAAATTAATGAGTGTCTTAATTTTGGCACTTGCTCTCACTATTGCACAAACACAAAAGGATCGTACAAATGTACATGTGACAAAAACTATAAGGATGTGAATGGAAGCTGCATAGCAAAAGGTAAGGATCTATATTTTCTATCGCCTTGGCCTTTGACTTCACTGTGTGATTTATTTTAGACCACTAAGTTTTAGTGAATCTTTTTATACATTAGCTCTGCACACAGGGTTTAGATATACATATTAAGCCCTTTAAAACATGAGCAGTAATTATGTGTAACTTTTTTATTTATGAATGTTTTAAGAACTATACAGTATATTATCTTCCTTTAAAGCATTGAGTTTTAATTACTGATTGATTAAAATGCATATTGCTGTGTTAGAATGATCTGCAAACTGTTGTCTTAAACCCTAAATGGAATTTAGCCACTTTTCATTTTTTTTTGCATATTAATAACTCAACGGGCAGGACCAGAAGATCGAGTGCTCTACATAGCTAATGACACTGAAATCCGAAGTTTTGTGTATCCATTTAACCAGAGCCATGGACACAAAGTACATGCTCGCATCGAGGAAAATGCCCGCATCATTGGGATGGATGCTCTGTATCACCAACAAAAGTTTATCTGGGCTACTCAGTTTAATCCTGGTGGACTTTTTTACAAAGATATCCTAAACAGGAGTCAAACTAAAACAAATGTTGGCATAATAGTAAGTATTGTGGGTCTTGTGTGAAGTCTATCATCATATTTCCTCAAGAATATTCTGGAATTCATTTTTTTTTTTTTTTTTTTTTTTTTTGCATCTTTCCTAATTGGTATTGGTAATAGATTTCGGACAAGAAGAATATTATTTGTTGATATTCTATGTGATTCGTATTAGTAATTTGTTTTTTGTTTTTTAAATATTTCAAAATAGTATTATTTTCTACAAACTTGAACTGTATTTTATCCCTATATTTAAAAAAAATGGTATCATACAATTCTAAATATTCAGTGATGTCTTGGTCCACATGGGAATCACCTTGTTATCTGGGTGACTTTTGCAGTGCTCAGACTTTCGCAGACCCAGAGATGTATCAGCTGACTGGGTGACTGGAAATATCTATTGGACAGACCACTCTAGGATGCACTGGTTCAGTTATTACACAGCTCACTGGACCAAGCTTAGATACTCAATCAATGTGGGACAACTCAAGGGACCCAACTGCACCCGTCTGATAACTGACATTGCAGGAGAGCCTTACGCCATTACTGTCAATCCGGTCAAAGGGTAGGAGCATGGTTTCATACTATTAAGGTTATTTTTAAAGTAATTTAGTGTCTTCTTCTTCTTCTTCTTCTTCTTCTTCTTCTTCTTCTTCTTTTCTTTGAAATTCTGAATGTAATTTAATACAGTAGCATACTTATCAATTAAGCACAAGAGACTTGCAGATCCTTGCTGTAGTACAAAACTAGAATACTAAGTATTAGAAGTAAAATTACCTTGAGCAATTGTTGAGCTGTTTAATTGAAGATATACATTTTGCTGGATAATAAAGTAGTAATTCTTTATAATAATGAGTTTTTATTCATGCATTTATCAAGTAAAGATTTGACTTGTTTCAGGATGATGTACTGGTCAGTAATAGGTGACCACTCACACATAGAAGAGAGTGCGATGGATGGCTCCATGCGTCGAGTGCTACTTGATAAGAACCTTAGGAGACCCACAGGTATGTTTTTGTATTTCTCAGTGTGATGGCCATGAGCTTTTTCCTTTGAGTCCTCAGCTGTTTTTCTGCGAGTGTGATAAATGAGAGGTTGTTGTTTTGGTTCTTTCTAAAGGAACAAGGTCGAGGTCTGAATGCATTTATGCTGAAGCTTGTTGGTCTCATATCCTGTTTTGGTATATCACAGCACTTTTTCCATTTCCGAGTTTGAGGGAATGTTTTAGATGCAATGCCTTTAGGTAAAACTGCAGGCGTATTCCTCGGGGGAAGACTAAGTACCGCTACATTTAACCATGGCCTCCTTTATGGGGGCCAATATTACGCCTCCAGTGCAGCTTTAGGAATCCATCATCTCTAGAAAAGGAACAAAAATGCAACATCCGAGTCTTTAATCAAGAGAAGAAATATAATCAAGCAAGGCAAACTCAGAAAAATATGGGACAAACTTTTGCTGAGTTTATTTCAGGAAGAGCAAAAGGACACAGATCTGAAGCTATTGTGCTGAATATGTCCACATTGAAGCAAGGGTTTCTTAAAGGTTATCTAAAAAGTTCAATTTAGCATCACATTGACCTAAACATAGCAGTTATTTAAAAGCAATTTACAGTTCTGCTAAAGTCTCACATGACCAAAATTAATGGAACGTACATGTCTAGATTCTTTTATTTTGATAAACATGTTACAGTTATGGTCATTAATAACCTATTATCTTTTCATGGATTGTTGTTGCTTTTGTATAATGCTTCAGTAGTGTAAACCCTGCAAACATGACTGTGTCCATGTTTGAATTTGTGAAGTTTTATGACATTCTGTGCCAAGTTCTAATTATGAAAATAACTCTCTTCCCATCATTTATCTGTAGGGTTGGCAATTGATTATTTCAGCCAGCGTGTGTATTGGGCCGATGCCGAGCACTCTGTCATTGGCAGTGTCCGTTTCGATGGCTCAGATCCATTGGTGGTAATCGATGGCAAGCAAGGTGAGAAGAGCAGTTAAAAGGGAATCTGATAGTACTTTGCTTTGTTCGTGTATCTTATATGTCTGAAATCGTTAACCATTGAAATTGTTTTAATTGAAGATTCAGTTTGTCTGATGTCTTTGTCTCACTTCACGCCCGCACAGGAATATCACAGCCATACAGAATAGATATTTTTGAGGATTACATTTATGGAACAGGTCTGAAAAATGAAGTTTTCAGAATTCACAAATATGGCAAAAAACCTATTGAACCTCTTGACTTGGGTATTGAGAAAACAACAAATGTCCTGATCTCCCATCGTTTCAAGCAGCAGGATGGTAAGAGAACACTTTTTCTCTAAATGTTTTCTATTTAGTGCTTTTCCTTTTTTTTGTACAACTTGGAGAGTGAAGAAACAATTCTTTTAGAGGTTATTTTTGTGGTTATACACAGACAGACAGACAGACAGACAGACAGACAGACAGACAGAGGCTTGCTGTTTCTACCGGGTATTGAAAGATAGTTATTTTGCAATGTTTTGAAGATCAGAGTGATATCCTGTTCTTACTATAGAGTGAAAGAAGTTATCCAAGTTCAACTGACTTTAAATCACCAGCATTGCTGTTTTAACAACTACAGTTTCTTAAAAATTTTTATTTATTTTTTTAACCTGAGGTATGGTTTCTTCATTAGTGTTTTGTTCACCTATTACATCAACATTAATCCGGATACATTTGAAAATGGCGTTTTCGTTTTAAAACGCTCTCCGTCCACACTAGCGCTGTTTTCCAAAAGTGTCTCACCCATACTGAAAGATCAGAAAACGTTAAATTCACTTTCTGCGCAAGCGTAAAGCCTTAAAAAAGCTCACTGCAGATGATACACATGGGAGGTTTTTGTGCAGTTTTTCTGACAGGATTATTTTATTTAAGATGCGTCCAGGTCGCACACTCATGATTGTTTGTCTGATCTAAAATGCAGCTGCCCTCATGTTTTGCCGCAAATAGCGATTGCAAGTAAATTTGCTTTCATCTTTGCAGGACTGTGATATGAAGAGTGTACAAAGTAACACATCTATAGTAATAGTGTTAAAGTGCAAAAAGTGTATAGCACATAACGAGCACAATACCAGTATAACCACGGACTAAACTTGCATCATCGTTTTCAAAAGCCTCCGTTTTCACAGTCCACACTACACTAAAATATATCCAGTTTGGAGAGCATTTTTAAAAAGCTAAATTTTCCTTGGTTAAAAACGCCATCTCATTGTGGACGGAAGGCCAAAATGGAGAGAAAAAGATGTGTTTTCAAATGAAAACATATTGGACATGGCCTTATGAGTATGCCTCGATAGTTATGTAATACCCATTTAATTTTCCTCCCCATGCATTGCATTTGCGACCGCCACATGCGTCAGCTCTCTAATATACTGTCTTCTCAGAAGCTGGCCTGCTCTGCTGTTAGTTTGGTTGCAGTTTGTTATCTGGTTGTGTTAATGGCCTCACAACCTCAAAAAGATCTTTCTTTTCTGGTGGGTTTGTAGTGAGGGGCAGCTGAGCCAGTCCCCACTGACTCATTAAAGTCAGAGATCTAGCCTGGTGGAGAGACTTGTGCACTGCCAGCAAAAGCTAAAAGTTTAGGTTTGATGTCCTCAGCAAAACACTAAAGACTGATACAGATGTTCCCTCATACTACTGGCATCTTTGAGCCACGGCTTTCAAATCTGCAACTTTTGAGCTGCCAGTTCGATGAGTGACTTTGAGAAATTTAATAAATAAACTGAAAATGTTTTAGATAGCACTTTCCATAAATATATTACAAAATAGGGCCTAAAACGGTAAAAGGTATGTTTTAAATATTTTTTTTTTCACTATAATTTCCTAGCAATTCTAAAGTGCTTGTTTTAAAAAAAAAATACATAAATAAATAAATTGTAAAATGGTGCAGGGTTGAGTTTAATAAGAAACAACAAATATTGTTTTAATATAATTAAAATATATTTGTATTATTTTAAATTTATCTTAAAATAATTATGGTAATTACTATTAATTGTTTAATTATAATTATTATAAGTGTCTGCATCAATTTATCTTAACGTTATTGTAAGTTCCAAGTTCAATTTATTCTTTATCTGTTTTGCATTCAGTGGCCAATCCCTGTCTACGGATGACCTGTGATTTTATGTGCTTGCTCAATCCATTCGGAGCCAGCTGCAGCTGTCCAGAGGGGAAGACCTTGGTCAATGGCTCTTGTATTGACCCCATTGTCTCAGGTCTGAAGGCTCACTTTACTGTAGGGCTGCCCACTTTGATTTGTACTTTCCTATGCCTGCGGTTTTCTTTCTTTCTTTCTTTTTTCTTTCTTTCTTTTGTATCACTTTGTGGGTACAAAGAAAATGAAGGTTTAATATTTTGAGTTAATTTATTTCTATATTGTAAAGGTGAGTTGTGCCGACCTGCCTGTGAGAATGGAGGGCGGTGCATGGCCAATGAAAAAGGAGACTGGCGCTGTTACTGCTGGCCTAATTTCTCTGGGGAACGTTGTGAAGTCAACCACTGTACAGATTACTGTTTAAACGGAGGCACATGCACTGGCTCACCTCTTGGTAAGAAACTCTCAAACAGCTTTATGTAGATTTCAATACATGACTGAATCGTTTGCCTCCTTTTGAGTAATGAAGTATCTGAAATGGTCTTTAGTACTTGCAGTCAAACTACATGCATACTAGCCTATATGCAACTGCTGTGAAATGTAGAATGCCTAGCAGTTTGATTATTTCTTCTAAATTAATATTTTAAAGACATCTGTAAAAAAAAAAAAAAAAAAAAAAAAAAGTGTAGCAGTGTGTGTGCGCTTGTAATAACAGTTATAATCTAATGTGGATGCTTGGTTTGTATGCTAATGTGCAGTTGATCTTGATTTCCCAAGAGAAATATATTGTGGCCTAAACATGCTATGACAATCCCTTGCAATACACAAACTCATCATAATTATACGACCTCATTAATTTAAATATTTTTTGGATTCTCAGGGCACTTTTACACCAAATCTTTTTTTTTCAAGTTAGTTTCACAGCAGAGCTTGGGTTATTTGGTTGCTGTTAATGATGTTTTCCAACAGCTTCACATCAGAAGTCAATGTATGGTTCTTATGGACTCCAATACAGCTCTACCCATAAATTGCCTATTACAAAATTATTTCCTCTGGCCTGTAAAACCAGAAGGACAAAACATGAATAAGACACTCACATGGATACTTTTGTCTACTCCAATCATAGGGAAACCTACTTGTCGCTGCGTCACAGGCTTCACTGGCTCTAACTGTGAGAAGCGGGTCTGTGATAATCACTGTCTGAATGGAGGCACATGTGACGTAAGCCCTGGAAACCAGCCAGTGTGTCGCTGCTTGGCAGAGTACACGGGCGACCGTTGTCTTTATCGTAAGTATTGTAAGAGATTGCTTGTACCCAGCAGAAATGGTCAGCAACTGCATTTTAATTCAATAGATCAGTGACTCTCATGGCAGGTAATTACATCCACCAATGTACCCTTTTAATTCAGTATCATCAGAATCCATATTGCTTGTTCAGATCATTCAGTGGAACAGACAGAATGAAATGTGGAGAAAATGAGACAATCTCCATAGAAGGTTATTTTTGTGGTGGGGGTTTGTTGTGTTTTTTTACATAGAAGACCAGTCAATAAGTTGTGGCTAATGGAACAATTGTTGAGTTTTCTCTTCACAGCTGGTAACAGGAACAAAAAAAATTTTAACAAATTTTTTATTTGACTCGAAAGGGCATTTGCTAGTATTTGAGCGATCTGTGCCCAAAGAGGTTTTCTAATGCTGCTGTAACAACCTTGAGGTGTTTCTGTGCTTTGCTGATAAAAAAAAAAATGCTGTTATGAAGTCTTTGTTATTATAATGTGTTGCTAAACAATTTAATTTGTGCACCAGTAGTGCATTTTCAGTGCTGTGCACCCAAGGGGTGACACATTTTCATCTTAGTACCAGTAGATATTTGATGCGGATAATTTAATCTCATTAAAGCTTAGTAAAATTCTAATTAAACTTGAGCATAATATGAAAGAAATGTGCCCTCATATCTTAATTAGACATATTTTTTTTCTTCCCTGACAGACATCTGTCATCACCACTGCGTCCATTCACAGGCCTGCACACTGTCCAGCTCAGGACACGTTGAATGTGTGTGCCCGCCTCGCTTTGAAGGGGTCAAGTGTGATGTCGACAAGTGCCTGCGGTGCCACGGAGCACCTTGTATCATTAATGGAGATACAGGAGATGTGGCTTGCAAGTTAGTTGTTGTTGTTTTTTGTTTTTGTTTTTCTCTGAAAATATGTATTTGATTAATTTTAATATCTTAAACATGTTTGAATACAGTTATTATCTTCATGCAGTTTGGTCTAGTAATTTTATTGCCATAGGAATGACATGCTTCGCCTTTAAAAATCATTCCTCATCTAAAGCAAATTAAGTACTGAATTGATGTTGATGTGCCATTATAATTCTATTCAGGATGATAAAGTTCCAGCAACTGCAGTGACATTCAAGTAGCTCATAATGATACAAAGCCTTATTGACAGTTTTATTAGACATTATTTAAGTTCACACTGAAATGACTCGGTTTATGCAGCAATCACATTTTTATCGCATCCAATTGTTGTCGTTGTGCCAGCTGTACCAGTGGTCGAATCGCCTCTAGCTGCCAGTTGTGTGATGGCTACTGCTATAACGGAGGCACCTGTCATCTGGACCCTGACACCAGCCTACCCTTCTGCCAGTAAGAATGACTAAGTGCCTCCCTTTGTCCACATTCCAATTCTCAGCTATTAGACCCACATGGCGCATAATCTTGGAAGCCTTATCATTAATTAAGAAAAGTTATACAGATGTCAGAGACTCAGAAGCTTCCCGTCAATGGGGCCCAAAATTTCCTCAGTGGGGGGGCTCTACACTGGCACTTAGTTTGACAGACTTAAAAAGCACAAAGGAATAATTAGTTCAAGCTCTTGTGTGCCTAAAAGCCTACATTTGGTTAAAAGCTCAAAGCTATTTCTTCATTATGCTTTAAGTTATTTTATTTTTATTGTTATTAATATTGCTCAGTTCAGTGTATATGTATATCATTTGTTGGTTTCATCATCAAACCTACTAAATACACTAATGTTTAAACATGTGGGGCCAATATGTTTTTGTTTTTCTTAAAAATGTCTTATTTGCTCAGCAAAACTGCACTTGTTTGGTCAGAAATACAATAAAACTGTAATATTTTTACATATTATTTAAAGGATAATATACATCAAGCCAGTTGTTTTCACAGAATAACCCCCGACAGGGTGATCAGGACCCCGACCAAATCTTTGATGAATAGAAAGTTTCAAGAACAACATTTATTTGAAATAGTTAAGACATTATGTTACAAAAGATTGTCACTTATGATCATCGTGTTCAGGCTAAATAAAAATACAAATACTGACCCCAACGTTATGAACCGTATTATGTAATTGTGTATTATTTGTTTTAATGAATAATCAGAAATACTAAACATAGCTGAAATTGCTGAATGCATAAATGTGTTGATTTGGTCAGAGCTTCAACTCTTATCTCGAGCGTGAGGGAATATTCGCACAAATCACATAAAAGGTCCTTTATGTGTCAGAGGTTAGATTAATACTGAAAAATCATGAATTTTTAGCACTGGACATGTTGTCAGGTGCAGCAGTTTTATTTATTTTTTTGTTGGGGGGGGGGGGGGGGGGGTTGCATTCATAAAGATGAGGTTAGACTCACACTGTGCAGGACCTGTCCACCCTGTGGACTTGTGTATATTGGAGCACCATCCTGAGAACAGCTGGAGTCCTGCTTTGTTTGGTTTGGCAAGCAGGAATGGATACATTTAGAAACCCTGATCATTTGTTTTGTCAAGAATAAATTTGCTTTTCCATTGCAAGATCAGGAACAGGTGAAGGCAGGTGCCCTTGCACAGCACCCTGTTTATTGGAGGATGATAATAGAGGTAGTAAGGCCACAAAGCTGTCAGATATGACCAGTAGAGAAAAAAAAATGCATGTGTCCCTCATACTTTGATTTGAGAGATTTCTCTATTTTTTCTGCAAATAGTCAGGGAGTAAAAAGTATTTTTAACACTTTTTTTTCTCATTCATTATGCGTACACACACACACACATACAGTGTGGGTACAGAAAAGAATCACCCCCCTTTAAAATAATCACATTTATTTATTTAAAGTTTTTTTTTTTTTTCACAATACAATATATGCACTCTAACTGGCTTTACAGGGACCCACATTTACATATTTAAATTTTAGTTATTTAACATATTTTTTTATTCACATTTTCTTTAAATAAAAAAATACATATTTGTTTGTTTGTTTATTTATTTATTCTACATCACAATGTAAGATTAATTGTGAATTTAGAATTTAAAATCAATTGTAAACATCCGGTAAGCTCTGAAAAGCAGTGATTTGCAGTGTTGGATCTAGCATAAAATATACACCCTGAATAAACTGCAGCCTTATGCAAAACTAAATCACTCCCGTTATAATCATTATAATCAACGAGTTGCGAATTGAGTGTGGGATGTTTTGCACAGACTGCACACCTGCACTCATATTTTTCCACAATAAATTTAAATTGCTAATGCCAGTGAAAAGTCCATACCATTAAGCACTTCTTTAAAGAATCTCTGTGGGTCATAAGCTACGGTTTTCTTTGTTAAAGATTACAATTATTGAATTAACTGTTTCTTGTTGATGATTTCACATACTGTTTGCATTTCCTTACCATCTTGTCCTATGCAAGATGTTTACAGTTACCAATCTTTTCCTTCTCATCAGATTTTATTAGCTGCAGACACAGATTGTGACAGAAGGCATGTATAACGGATGCTTTCTGAAGCATGGTGTTTAGCAAGCAAGCATTAAATTATCACCAGTTTCCAAACCTAAATAGGATGTAAATGGTTGTTTTGAAAATCATCAAATGTTCTGTGCCATTTAAATGGCATTTGTGGCAATGACTGGCATAATGGAAAGAATGGAATCAGTTTGCATGCAAATTATCTCTTGGGTTTTTTCTTATTGTGAGGCCCGATAATGTGTTTCATTCACTGCCTCTGAGTCACAGGAAATGTATGGAATGATGGATCTGTATCTGCCAAGAAGTCCTGATAGTTGACCTGAAATGAATATCATGTAAATGAATTCCTTATCAAAGCCTAGAGTCGTATATTCTTGGGAAGGCAAAGTTATTTCCTTCATAGCACAGTTATTTACTTTCGAGACGCTCAGTCAACCTGACAAGAAGGAAACATAGTAAAGCCTGTTCCAAAACAGAGTCATTATACAGTCAGTGAAATTAGTCAAATACTAGAAAGTCTGGGAAATGTATTTTGTGAAAATGCTTAGCTCCTTGCTCAGACGTAGAGAAAGTGTGATAACATCAGTTTATTTATTTTATTTATGCTTTATTTTTCCAGGAAGGTCCCATTGAGATAAGAAATCTCTTCTTCCAGGGAGTCCTGGCCAGCAATCTTTGTAAAATGATTTCCAAAAAAAAAAAAAAAGGAACAGATCATTGAAAGTCATGGAGATTCATGGGTGAAAAAAGTGTTGAACCCTGAATACTAGTATCCCTGGAGTGGATTTAATTTCATGGTCATAAAACATGAAGGATCCTGAAACTATAAGCAAGACACTTGCTGCTACTCTACAGATCATGCACATTTCTTCTCAGTTCTTCACACTTATTTCACTTCTTACTGTGCTCACCTCACTGCGATGTCTTGCAGCTGCACGGCAGGGTTCAAGAACCAGCGTTGTGATGAGCTGGCCAATCCCTGCGATTACTACTGTCAGAATGAAGGAATATGCACAATAATTGCCCTTAACAAACCTCGATGCAAGTAGGTCCCACTGTTCACCTGATTTAGATGCCTCATCTCCACCAGACTCCATCCATTCAATTGATTTACCCTGCATATACTTCTCCACTGTCCACTTCCCACGATCCTACAGCACCATCCTGGAGAACACACATCCCATACTAAGCAGCTTTCTACATCTTCCAGATTCTCTCTTTTCTTCTCAGTTTTTTTGGGATTTGTGTCGTTTTCATCTGTTTTATTTGTCTAACATCCTGTACAGTCTCAGCTTTGGGAGGAATTAATATACAGTCACAAAATTAGAAAAGGTGACTGTTCTCGGTTTGTTAAATAGTGTACAATTTTAATGTGTGCAATCCAGTCTTCACCCTCATATCATCTGCTGATAAACATCAAACATCTGTTTAATCATAAACATGACCCTCACAGGACCGCTTACATTTACAAATAAGATGATTCATGACTTTCTTTCTGATTTACTGCTCACTGTCTAATGAGTGTTCTCAGTTTGTTTGCACGTTCACCTAATCTTAAAGTGATAGTGCACACAAAGCTGTCATAAATAAATATATATACAGGTGCATCTAAGAAACATAGAATATCATGATAAAGGTCTTTATTGTTAAATAAAAAAAAAAATCGAACTTTCTTATAGTCTAGAATCATTGCACACAAACAGAGTTTTTTTTTTATTTATTTTTTTTATGATGATTACAACTTTCAGCTTTGGAAAATAAAAGTATCTCAAAACATTTGAATATTCCATTGTGAGCTAGATTAGTTTGATTAATTATGAGTATTAATACTGGGTACCTCTTGGGTCAGTTTAGAGCATGCAACTACAATTATGGGGAATACTACTGAATTGACAGTTGTCCAGAAGACAATCATCAACAGTGACAATTTTCTCAAGTCAGTGATGACATGGCTGACGTGATGTCTGCTGGTGTTGGTCCATCGTGTTTCTATCAAGTCCAAAGTCAATGCAGCCATCTACCAGGAGATTTTGGAGCACTTTATGCTTACATCTGCTGACAAGCTTCATGGAGATGCTGATTTCATTTTGCAGCAGGCACCTGCCCACAGTCCCAAAACCACTTCCAAGTGGTTTGCTGACCATGGTATTACTGTACTGAACCTCACAGAGAATCTATGGGGTATTGTGAAGAGGAAGACAAGTAAAATCTGACAAACAATACAGAGAAACTGAAGGCTGCTATCAAAGCAACCTTGGCTTCAATAAAGCCTCAGCAATGCCACAGGCTAATCGCCTCCCTGCCGCGCCGCATTGAAGCAGTAATTCATGCAAAAGGAGCCCCAACCAAGTATTGAGTGCATAATTAAACCTGCTTTGGAGATCTTGAACATTTCTGTTTTGTAAATCTTTTTTTGATTGATCTTTGAGAAAATATAAAAAGAAATTGAGATAGTGAATTTTTTACATTTCCTAAGCTGTAAGTCATAGCCATGAGAATTAAAACAAAAAATTCTTGAAATATTTCAGTTTGTGTGCAATGAATCTAGAATGATAAGAAAGATTGCTTTTTTTAATTAAATTACAAAAAACAAGAACTTTTCCATGATATTTAAATTTTTTGAGATGCACCTGTATGCATATATATATATATATATATATATATATATATCATTTTATTACTTATTTTATAGACTGTATTTATTTATAAAATACTTTTATAATAATTATATATGTAATTTTATTAAAGTATGTATTTATTTTATAATAATAATAATAATAAATGCGTTTATATATATGAGGCTTTGTGTGTGTAAATGAGGGCATAATTGTATTACTGGGTGAACTATTCCTAGACTTTAGACCTCTGTCTATTTAAGTTGTCAGCTGTTTGATCTCTTTTCTGACTTACCTTCTCTTTGTTTTCACTGTTGTTTTAAATCAGATGCTCAGCTAATTGGTCAGGGACGCAGTGCGAGAGGCCGGCCCCCAAGAGCAGCCGCTCCGATAACACAGCTGGAGGTGAGCAATGAAGAGCGCTTTCATGCTTTATAAAGAGCTCTCCTCTACTAATTCAATAAGGATTCAGTCCCTGAATTATTAAAATGAAAAGATCCGTTATTTCATCAGTCAGACGACACATCTGAATAAACATCTGGGCTTCTTGTTAAATATTGGTTTAATATCTTTTCAGCTGCAGTAGCTTTTATTTAATTTTGCTTTGATGGAGTATCTAATAATTTCCTGTTCCACCTGCACAGACACCTGGGGAAAGAGACTTAATAGTAGCTTTTGCTTCTGGCTTTTTCTTGTGTGAAACAGGAAGTATCGCTATCATTGTGCTGCTGGTCCTGCTGGTCATTCTGATTACTACAGTGGTTGCAGGTGTCTTCATCTGCAGAAGAAGACAAAGGTACTTTTTTGTTGCAACAATTTACAGCTTTAAAGATTTTAGTCAATCTGTTAATTTGCAATGTAAAATCATGAAATATGAGTTATACAAATCTTGTAAATGTTTTAATGACAAAAAATCCATTCATTGCAAAAAAAATGTTTAATCTTTTCATTCGTCTTTATTGTAGTCAAGATGATGGCTGACAAAAGTATTAAAAAAAAAAAAAAAAAAAAAAAGTAAATAAAAAACGTAAGACAGATGTTCTTTTTCTGTTGCATCGGGCCTTGCTGTTTTTTAGGTGTCATTGTAATCATCTTAATTTTCCCATCCCTAGTAATAAGCCGCTTTGTATTTTGAATGTATGTTCAAGAATTGACGGCACATAAAAACAACAGTCTCTAGACATCTGCAGCTATTTGAAGTGCTTCTCTGTCGCAGGGGGAAACGCGTACAGCGGCAGCCCATAACTAATGGAGGCATTAATGTGGAGATAGGCAATCCATCCTACAACATGTATGAGGTGGCCCATGACAACCACGCAGATGCCGGAAGCCTTCTCAAACCAAATTTCACACTTGATCCCCACAAGGTTTGTGTTTGGCATTTTTAAAACCCTTAATACAAGAAAAGGTTGATGTAGATCCATAAATATCAATGTGGTAGATCCAAAAAGAACTTGTTTCTGTAAAATATCTTTTGAATAAATGACAAGTGTAAATATTTATTATTTCCTATTTCTTTACACCATGGGCTTTTATTTTTTTTCCTGAATCCTCCCACCCAATAAAAAATATTCACTCCTCCTGCAGTTGCTTTTACCTTGAGAATTTGCCTCATTAAAAACATTTTTTTTTTTTACCTTTGCACAGAAATAACTCTGACATGTGTTTCTAAAGAGTAATCATGCCTCTTAAAAACAATGCTATAATTCTATACTGTGTTCTACTGACTGTTTGTTTCATGCCATATACGTGTTTCTGTCTAAATTTGTCTTAATAGCAGCATTTACATTGATGTTGTTTAGTGATTGCATGCTGGGGCAACTGTGTGTGTTCCAGGGCTGGTGTGTAAAATCCAGTGACCCTTGCACGCTGAATATTCACTCTGTCCCTAAGGAAATTATACCTGGACAGGTGATCACCTTGGGCTCCTTTGTCAAATTCTTTTTACCTAAATGTCACGTGTAACAATGTCATTCTAAATGATATTTTTGCATGCATATGCCATGTGCGGTTCGCATGAATGTGTCGTAGCGTGTCGCTGTGATAGTATGTGCATGGCTTTTCGACTCAACTTCGGCTGCGTGTTTTTATTTTTATTTATTTTTTTACTTTTTTGTTGTTGCTTTAAGCAGGAGTTGAGGTTGATGGGGTTGTGAGTGACAGTTACAAAATATTTATAATCCTTTTCTGACATCAGAATGTCACTATATGCATAATTAAACATGCTTTTCAAAGCACTAATCCAAGTGATGATACAGAAACCACATTAGAATCATGCTGCAGTCCGACTCCTTGAACCAGCTTTTCTCAAAATCCTGCACTTTTGTTTTCAATTTATTTGCTTGTTGTAGTATTTTTATGATTCATTTAATCAATTATTATTTATTATAAAACAACTCATTTGAATTCAATAAAGATTTTCTTGAATATGCCTGTGATGAGTGGGGCTGGGCCGAGGGACGTGGGAGGAGCGAGGCCGGTGGAGTGATTAGAGATGAGCTACACCTGTTCCTCCCACGTCCCTCGGCCCCGCCCCACTCATCACAATGCCATTCTGCCATTTTTAAGGGAGTATGAATGTCAATTTTCCACAATTTTCTCTCCAAACAGCCAATGAACTACTCCAATCCGATGTACGCGAAGATGTACCTCGACGGTCAGAACTGTCACAAACCAGTCATCAACACTGACGAAAGGAGAGAGCTACTCCCAAAGAAACTTGATGGGACGATCCGAGAAACCGCCGCATAGCCTGACTACTCTTTGTACTCTTTTTTTTACTTAAATGTACAAAATGTATAGAACACAAGCAAAACAAATTTTCTATTTCCTATCAGGTTCCAGATATTTGGTTTCTTGGCTCCATCAGCATTGCGCCTTCATGTCTGTTGCAATATTTGGAGTCATACTTGTCCGTTACATTTTTTTAGCATTTTTGTCGAACTGCACTTGTGATACACAACTGCTCGTTTGCACATTGTGGACAGTTAACAAAACGACAATGTGTTTTTTTTTTTTTTTGTGTGTGTTTATTTCTTTCAAAATTTTAGGTACATTGCCTTTGGGCATCATGACTGCTTTGCCTTTTTTCTTTGTAGTGTTTACGTCATATTACACTGTGAAAGTTTTCATTTCCATTATAATATTTAATTATGCTAGAAATGCCATACTTGTGCCATTATAAGAGTTTTCGTTATATTCTTGTAACGTTTTCTTTATTTCCCCCCCACCGCTTACTTCCACAACACAGGGCTACACTTGACTTCACTCAGTTCTCATTGAAGAATTTTGTTTAAATCTATCCAGTGTTGTTTACTTTTGCTCCATGATGTGATTTTTCATTTCCACCACCCAAAAATGCTGCAATTATAAACCATGTTTGTGGACCCCAACCTTGTGGCATGCTGGGATAGCTCAGCACTGAATGGAAATATTGACCGAGTGCAGTCTGGTCCACAGCTTGACAACTTTCTTGCAGAGCTTATGTCAGTTTGATGGTCATTAAACTACAGTCTGGTAAAAAAATAAAAAAATAAAAAAAAACTATTTTCTGCTACTTTACCTGCTTAAAGCTACATTTGAACTTAGTAATACAACTACACTGGCTTCATCAAGCAAATTAAGGCTGACAAAATGGACTTCATCACTGTTAGATAATAGACCTAGGACAAGATACCATGCATAGGTCACGGATCTTTGTCATGTCATGGATACCGAAGGAATCAAACTTACTGTTACATGGGAATTTTAGAGATTATGAATTAAATCATGTTACAGGTTACTTTCAGATGGGACGCTACTAAGATACAACAGATTTTATAATTTTGTATTTGATTTATATGTTGTTTGGCTGCTTGTATTTTGGGGAAAAAAATGTATTAAATGTAAGTACTTTTTATATAAAAAGCAAATCAATATAAAATAAATACATTTTATTTCCATTTCAAACAGAATTCCTGTTTCTCTCTAAACTTCACTTCTTTATTAAAGCCTAGCTTTTTGTTTGAGTGACATTTCCTGCTTTCCTGTACTTGGAGAAGAGTGTCGGACGTGGGACAGTTTGAGATGTGAATCAGTAAGTTGAAGCTGAGGGGTTCAGTGAAAGCAGCAAGGATAATATTATCTCTTGCTATCAGTGTTAATAGCTATAATTCAAAGCTACTTTAAACCTGCATGCAAAGACTGTAGTGAATGCATTTCCACCGTTACATGTTCTGGGTGGCCATTATAAAACCTTTCCATGTCTAATTTATTCCGACATGCATGTATCATTGATGCTGTACATAATTCCCACAATTTTTTGTACAGGATTGTGTTAAAGATAAAGTCTTAAACTAGGGTGACATTATCAGGGTAAAATCCTTTAAATCTTTTTAATGAGGTAACAGAGCCAATTTCAAACGAAGGCATGATTCCATGCTGAGGGCAAAGCTCATTCATTTCCTATGTCCGATGAGTACTCTTCTTCAATTACAATGATTCTTGATGATTTCCATGGGTTTAATGTACTTCCGTTGAATACACATGGTCACATCTGCAAAATGTGTGTGTGTTTTAGTGGTGAGTTTCTGTAACATGTGAATATTTTATAAACTGGTTCAGAACCTTGCAACTACTAACAATTTTGTAATGGCAGCACTCATTACTCTGTGTATAGCATATTGCATATTGTAAAAGTACTATAGGGTAATATGAGGAAAGATGCCCCCCTTAAGAACAATAGACTTTACTTTTAAATTGCAACATGTTTAGATACAAGTTTAACATGTGCATGAGGATGATGCATCAACCAACATGTTATTATAGGAAATAAATTGAACAGTTTGCACAAAATGTAAAATTATTCAATGTTTCATAATAGCAACACTATAAATGCAAATTGAATAATTTCACTCAATTAGCCTGCATGTACGTTTTAAAGAAATGTAAAGACATTTAAAATGCACATCTACTTAATAATATCCCCATGAATTACAATAAGTATTGAATTTTAAAATAATAACACTAGTAACACATGCCACTTCTGTGACAATTCATCTTACTCCAAGATCTATTGTTTTTATTTTTTACTTTAAATTAAAGCTTTAATTTGTATGCCACAAATTTAAAAACATTCACTTCCATAAATCCAGCCTTAACAAACAGACACAACAAAACTATGATATTCATCATAACATAATGTCATAGATAACTATTTGTCATAGACACATTTTATCAATTAACTGTTTCAACTACCTAAATGTCACAAAAGTCAGTATTCACATGAAATGATACAATTTAAAATAGTGTAGATATTCATCAAATGTGCTGAGATGATGTGCCATCTTGTTACTTGCCCTACCTGAAATCAAATCTACCTGAAAAAAAGTGTTTCAACCATTCAAAAGCATCTTTATAATATCTATGATGTGTATGCTTTATCATCTTTGCGTGGGCTGTACTGAGTTTAATAACGTGTCTCATGGTTGTTAGATTCATGATAAAATGATTAATTCTTGAAATTCTAAGAAATGTTTCTTATGAAATTGAACTTGATGAAAGAGAACTATAGTGTCATACTTTATCTCCTCGCTGTTATGATAAAAGCTTGCTAATGACAATATCAAGTAAACCATCGATTTCTTAATGGAGTTGGCTGGTTTTATTCATTGGGCAAAATTCGGCTTTGGTGTAATAAAAGTAAGCCGGAATCCAAGTATTCATTATGGCAATCAATAATGGGAGGAAGACACACGGTAACAATGAAGAGCATTCTGCAGACTGGCACACAGATTTATGTTTCTCATTTAACAACTCTGCTATATTCACACGGACTCATCAATTGTGCTTATCTGAAAAAAACGAGACATAATTCATCTGGATAGAGGTGGAGTGGAAATAGATATTTCCGTTTTCTTTGTCTTAGACAATGAAAAAAGTAAATCACATGATAATTTCATGGTTTGTTATTCTTGAGTTAAACAATATGTGAGACATCTTGATTGAATTGCGTTACATGTGTGATGAAAATATTTTAGCAGCTCGGCTTAAGAGACTCCTGATGGTAACTGAAATATGATGTCTATTGTTTAGTGGCACTATTGTTAATATCTTTGTGACATGCGTTTGCAGGCATTGTTCAGTTACGTCTGAACGTTATCTTGGGAAATGAAGAGAAGGATCAAGAACATTCATAATAAGAGCATCTGTCTGCAGTATTATTCTGTTTCATCTCCCATTCTTTATTTCATAGACACAAATGACAGATACATGTGCTGTAAGGACAGAAATACTTCAGAAGAAAGATTTCACTTCCGAGACTTACATACTTTTCACTGAATAGTGGTAGTACAGGACAAGTAATTCAAAGGTTTAAGGTTTCGATGACCCTTTTATATGTTTTTGACAGTGGAAACCTATGTCAAAAATAATATTTCATTAAAAGTCAAGAATATTAGGGTGAATAAGTGAAAACCATTCAACATTTTTCATTATTCTTAGGTGAATAGAAAGTAAAAAAAAAAAAAAAAAAAACAGGTCATTTTGTGAGGTCTAACATCTGTAGCAGCTGATCAGGTCAAACCTTCTGTCGTGGAGACTAAAGGGCTGACCTTCAATGTTGTCAGAACTCTTTGGCTGAAATGTAAGAAACTGCAAACAACAGCCACTTTTTCAGAGTTTTATAGTTTGATTCTCTGTAGGAGATCGGTTATAAGGTAACTCCATTTCCCAATGGAACTGAAAGGTGGATTTTGCCGTAAGCTAAATGTAGCCCAACACCAAGCTAACACCAACCCTCCAATCAAACACGCTGGCTTAAAACTGGAAAGAATATCAATAGCACTTACTGGCCAAACCAATCCAAATCTCTGCCAGTCAATCTACACACATTTAAATGTATATAGCTTTCATTTCTGAAATGTATTTGAATATGCAGATGGTTCTTTTCAACAAATTATGTAACAGCTATGACAGACGCATAGCTTATAAGCAGTAGTGGGAAATGTTGTGATGATTCTGTGTCACATAGTGTTCAAGTGTGAAAGGGACTTCCTGTTAGGAGCTCATCTCCCTCACTCCGGGCAGTAAGATAGAACAGCAGGGGAGATGATAGGAAAGACAGTCAAACATCTCTATTCTGAAGATCAGCACTTCAAAGATTGATATGACTTAAAATTCAGGACCTGCTTTCTATACATGAAACCTCATTTTTTTGGGTGACATTTTTGAGAATCTTTTTGTGGTCTTTCCAGCCAAAATGTCACTCTGGTGACCTTGTTTGTTCACTTAAAAGTGAAAATTCGGTCATCATTTATTCACTCTTATATCATTCCAAACCTGTGATTTTATCTGAAACATGCAATAGCTTTCTGTAAAGATCAGACGGAGTTCAAGTCATTCACCACAGCTTTCAAATCAAACATAAAGAAAATTTGTCACAAATGACCATGAGACACTAGAGAATCAGTCTTTTACAATGGTTTTTGAAGCAGCATGTTTGAAAATGCTCTAGTGGCAATTCCAACAACTTTCATTCCTTTTCACACAAATTATAAGGGGCAGATTATTGAGTAATAAAGAAATTTATTGCACAATAATATGTTACATTATTTTACCACAGCACATGATTTTTTAAATAACAAACTACACCTTGATGTTGACATTACATAAGAAGATCCACATGGATCCTTTTTTAGTAAACTAATAAAATTGCTTGATAGCTCACCCGGCACAGCACTGTACTTATGGACCACTTGGATACGAGTCCTGTGTAACACTCATCACAATAAAAGTACTCAAAGAACTGTAGAAGCAAGCTAAAATAGCAAATGGTTTGTTTTTGTTAGTACTATTTGTTAAGTTAATTGTTGGCTGTGGTGTTTTCAGACGCGATAGAGCATTCACCTTTTAGCACCACTCAATGGACAATTTATTTCTGCTATAACTGCTGTGATACATTCAAGAACCAGCATAAACACTGCCATTTTCACATTTATCGTCTTCGGATAAAATTGAACACACTTTTAGCATTAGTATTTTAGTCCTAGAATTGCATCAGTTTAAACTGTATAAGTGGCATTTCTTTTAATATACAGTCAAACCAAAATTTATTCAGACACCTTCGACATTTAACACATTATCGCAGTTTATTTGCTATAATTTAGAAAATAATAATAAAATATGATATGGACTCGGAGTTAAACTGTGTCAGAACAAATACATCTTGATAATGTCACATAACACTTAAACAAAACTTAAAATTATTATTATTTTCTTTTTCTTTTTTGACTGCATGTGTGTGTTTTTTTGTTTTGGTAAGTAAAAAAAAAAAACGTTTTATCATAAAAAGCTATCATATCTCACATTAAGCTGTTGTCTAGGAGATTTATTTCAAATACTGTAAAACTCAAATTGAACCCCACTTCACTCTAAAATCATCTTTGACACACTCCCTAGAAACTGATGCACAAAGTATTTTCTCTGCATTGATGCCTGCAGACAGAATAGAATGAAACATTTCACCTTCCTCTGTATCAATAAATATAACAAGACCTTTTCACAACTGACAGTCATTTTCCTTCTCATTTCCAAAGGAGGTTTAGAATAAATTCCACGCATACACACATCCAAACAGATATCATGTTTCCATCAATAGTTTGATCAGCACAAGCATTGAATTAGGGTTTGTTGTATCCGTCAAAATAGTCCTCTCTTTCTTTGCAATGCCTGAATACTTCATACAATGTGAATTGTGGAAATGTGAATCTAAGGCTACGTCCACACAAAGCCAGAGCTTTCCCAATCCAATCTTTTTTTTTTTTCTCGTCTCAAGAAATATAGGCGTCCACACGAAACCACAAAACTGACACAAAACGGTGTAGTATAAATGCCAGACCAGTATGTGGTGCTGTAATTCTGCCACAGAAATACACTTAAAACGGAGAAGAAGACTTGGAATAAATGTACAATAAATGTATTAATATGTTAGTTGATAAAAAGACAATAGTAAGGTAGTTGTTAAGTTTATGTATCGGGTACGATTAGGGATGCATAATATGTGCTTTATAAACACTAATAAACAGCCAATATGTTAATAATAGGCATGCTAATATGCAACTAGTTAATGGAATGAATTGATCCCTATATTACTACCCTATGTTACCTAACCATTTGAGTCGTCCAGTATAACATTGCATGCTCAGATACCAGAATTACATTTATCCTTTTCTGAGTTAAATTGGATTCAAATTTGAGCTTTTATTGACCATTTCGTTCTTTCACTTATACAGTAAGACAGCAGTGACATTAAAAGGAACCATCGTTAATCTTCGGGAATACTGGACACACTGCATGCACCTGCACCTGTGTCACTGATTAGCAAAATCATCTGTCTTTTCCCTGTCTGTGGTGTCACCTCCTACTGAATTTGATGGATCTTTCTCTTCCCCAGCAGTCCAGTGGAGCAGAATACTCAGTGTGAGGCACAGATGGGAGAGGTGGAAACTATCACCTTAGACACAACGGTAGTCTTCTTTCTAAAAGATCTTTAAAAGCAGACCGAGGGCTTTACTTTCAACACTTGAAGTGATGGACGTTTTGACTGAAATGCCTGTGATACTCTGAGAAATGGGGAAACGGAGGGAAAAATAATCTTGAAACCTCATTCAAATTAGTTTATATTTGTATTGCACTGCAAAGGCAAAGCTAGTTCGCCATAATGTCAGTAATTATGTATTTTACAAATGTTTGATTTATATGCCCATACGACAATTAGCAAATATCATTCATTTGAAATCTTAATTTGCCTCTGAAGCTTCAGAACAGTTTCAAACAATCACTATTGGCTCAAAGGACAAAAGACAGATCTAAAAATGAATTATTTCCAGGGAAACATGCTGAAAATGTCATAATTTATTCATGAAGGATGACAATGAACCCAAACAGCCACATGAATAATTGTGGAGCGATTCATAAATATCTTGAATTACAATGCAAAAACCTTCACTAATGACAAATTCCAGATGCTTGCTGCTGCCAGCAAACAGTAAAGAGTATCATAATCCAGTTTGCAGTTTGACAACAGGAAAAGAGAAAAGGAGGGCGGAAAACATGAAAGGGAGGTAGATTCAAAGGACTCCTGCTGGTTTCCGAGTTCAAGCTGAGGATGAGTGATTTGAGCTCCCATCAGAAGAGACCTGAGCACACTGAGGGAAAATGCTAACCGTGTAGAACAGCAGCTTTCCTTGCTCATCTGACTCAACTCATCCTTGTCAAGGTGAAATGGTTGTTTGCAGTTGAAAAAAATAAAAGGAAGGAAAGAACAACAAAAGCCTGGAAGGGGCTCAGACTGCTATTCTCCTCTGACAGCCACTGAATGCACTCTGTCAAGCTAATGGGACTCCAACGTGGGTTTAGAAGAGAGCAATTAGTCCAGGCTAAAATGATCTAGTCCAAACCTTCGACCAAAGGAAAAATAACACTTTGAGTTTAATGCTGCTGCAAAATGTACTGTATAGCACATTATATAAATTTCATTTATATATTTATATAATTATAGTACATTTTTTATGATCTTTTTCTAATATTTTGTAGTTGGGTTATTTTCTACTTTTTATACTTTCGGTCAAATGTTTGGAATAATTAAGATTTATTTAATGTATTTGAAAGAAGTTTAAAATAAAAAACAGTAATAATTTGAAATATTAATATAATTTAAAATAACTTTACTATTTTAATGTTTATTATATATATATATATATATATATATATATATATATATATATATATATATACACAAAGATATATATATATATATATACAAAGATATATGTATATATTCTAACTTTCTATTCATCAAAGAATCCTTAAATATGTATCAAGGTTTTCAAATAAAATTAAGCATCAAAAACTGTTTCAACATTAATAATATGAACCATTATGAATAACTGAGCACCAAATCAACAAATTAATCTGATTTTTTTTAATCATTTGATATTTAAGACTGAATTAATGATTATAAAACTATTAACCTTTTTTTAATATTAAAATTGAAAAGTTATTTAAAATTGTAATAATAGAATTTTCTGTTTTGCTATATTTTTTGATCAGAGCAGACTTGGTGAGCATAATAGTTTTGTTTTCTTCTCCTTTTTCTTTTCTTTCTTTTCTTTTCTTTTCTTTGTTGCCACATTGGATGGCAACCTTAACATATCCAACATAAATGTAAAAGCCAAGCAGGTTTACACCATTTACACATGTGACCAGTTGTGTCTGGGGTGATACCATGTTTATTCAGCAGCAGCTAGTATGGGATTCACACTCAGTTAACAGACCGCTTCCATCTGACAGACTGCAGCTGGAGGGGCATCATCTCTTCACACTCCAGCGGCCTGACTCACAACAACATGCAAATAATATGCTTGTGTAATCAGCGCCTTATGTAATTTGTCCCCTCACCTGTTACAAATAATACAGAACTGTGAGCTCTGTGCTACAATCTGAGAGACGCTACAGACTCAGACCATCTGTCACTGATCACATCCTTTCCAAGAGGATTTTTTTCACAGGATCAAGGTGCCATAAACAGCTATACATATTTTGAATGGTGATGATAGATGTGTGTAAACATGCCCGTTTCATTACAGGTCTGATATGTATGCTGTACTGTCCTATATCATATTTTCAGCCTTATCTATATCATATCTATGTCAGCCTTTGACACTACTAACCCTGTTTAGCACAAACCAGCTGCAGGATCATATAATTGCTGTTGTACAAACGTTGATGAATGAACAGGATTAATTAAAGAAGGATACACAAAGAATGATTTAATTAAAATGTAGGGCAAAATAAATAATTAAATATTTTTTACAATACCACAGCCACTTGTTAAACATTTGTTCACATTTTAGGAATTACATCGGAGGGTGAATGGGGTAAGATGTGTCATATGGTAAACTTGTACTTTCTGGGTAGCCCTTACATTTTGTCCAAAGATACAAATGATATAGCAAAACAAGATTATGTAATGGGATAGTGCATAATAACAACAATATAAACTGTGATGACAAACTTTGATTTTAGCTTTGCAAAGTCTTGTGTGAAACTTTGACGTAAATTTGAAGTCAAAGAAAATCAGTAAGTGACATGTTGTTAGCATGATTTAGATAGTTACTAGCATGATTTAACACATTAGTAGCAATGTTTAACATGTTGATAACATGATTTACCATTTTTAGAATGATTTAACACATTGTTTGCATGTTGCTAGCATGTTTATAGCATAATTTAGTTTATAGCATAATTTAGCACATTGCATTAAATTTTAACCAAGATATGACATTAGGCTCAGAGGTAGAAAGGAATCCAATTACATGAGTAAAATATAGCAGGTATTTCAAGAAGCACCGCTAGTCTCCAAGGCTGGACATCTGAGCACTGCAGTACTCTGTCTATCCATCTATTTTATACATGCAGTGAGATTTTAGTCTGAGCTCCCAGCACATGTACCTATTATCTGTGTCACAATCAGGCCTGGTGCTCTGGGAGAAACACTTCTGTCAAGAGCCAGAGCGAGAAAATCAGCTAACATCCATAATTACCTTGCCCATTTGGCTGTTGACAATTGAACTTCTTTAATCAAAACACAGCAGGCTCAGACTCTGCTCATCAGCAATAACAAGCTGGCCGAATGCTGAGGTTTCCCCCAGCGGACATGCTGTATCTGTTTGTGTGTGTACTACTCCGCAGTGAAGTGTTGCAAACTTTGATTTACCGTCACTGCCAAAGGTGTTGGTTGTAAGTGATAGCAAGATTGCACACATGGATTAATAGCCCATGTTTGCTGTCTTTTACAGTCAGCACTTCAGTTGGTAAGTAAAACGTTCCCATCAGAAAGATGTGAGGAAAATTACAATATCACCAATTTTTTTTTTTTTTTTTTTTTGGTGATATCTTTATAAATAATAATGATTATCTTTTGTTATTTTTGATATTTATTTATTTATTTTTATTTATTTTTTTGCTATAGCTGTTGTTAAACAAGCCTGTTTCTGCCACGGAATAATGAAACAAAAAGGGAATTGCTACTTTTTATCTCACAGTTCAGACTTTGTTTCTCACAATTTCGCCATTCTGACTTGTTGTTGTTTCCGCTATGGAATAAAAAGTGAAAAGGTAATTGTGACTTTTTATTTCATAGTTTTGACTTTTTTTTTTTCTCAAATGATGTTAAATCTCCCAATTCAGACTTACAAGCTTTTAATACTGACTTTTTATTCTATGTTAGGAAAATAAAAATAAAGATGTAAGATGTAAGTCATAATTTTGAAGGAATATTTGTGTGTTAAAATATACAATACATAATTATTATTACAATTTTTAAAGTCTTAGCTAAGACTTTAAGGTGTTTATACACTAACCAACTTAAAATAAACCTAAAAAAAAGAAAAGAGCCACAAGCAATATTTAATCTGTAGAAAAAATTATTAACTCCTGTCCCCCATCACCTGATAAATAATATGGATAAATGTTGCTTATTGTGTCTTTAAATGTCTTTGAGATTGTATGTAGCCTACATGCTAAGCAACACCCACTAATGTTAGTCCTGGAGATAAAATATGGATGCATTTACAAACTATTACCCACCAGCTTCCAATGCACTTTTAAATCATGTGAAATTTTAACTTTTGTCCTCCATGTCTTGGGTTTCAATGTCACCACATTTATTCATGCCTTTCATATTGTGTTCTATTATAAACAGTGAAGTGGTTTTCTAACCTTCTAAAGTTAGTTTTAAGTTCTTTTTTATCCTTCATTTGTCTGTTTTTGAGGCAGTGTTTTACATCCCAGACCCTCTCATGTTCACTTCCATCAAGGAGCTGATATTTATGCACAGTTGAGAGTATGACTTGAAATGCAGGGTGAAAGCACAGTAATTATCTTCCAGGGCAATCAGACACTCTTATCTCTAGTGATATGTGGGCTGTTATCTCTTGCTTTGTTATCTATAGGACATTTTAGTGGTCTTTAGTGTATATTTTCAGACAAAATCAACAATCCCCATTAAAGTAAATGACCTACAATCAGAGCTTGTGTCCTTGGAACAGTTTGTTTGTGCCCTTTAGAAACATAACCATACGTTTGTTGATGATATCAAAAACCAAAAAAGAGAAAAATAAACCCATACACAATCTTTGGAAGAAAAGAAGGAAAATATATATAACCACCAGAGTACTAATGCTCTCAAATGTACTGTGTGTCATTCCCAAGTGATTATGCTTTTCTAATTTTACTTTACTTTCATCAAAATCTTTGAAATCAGAAAAGCACCAGACATACAGTCATGTTCAAAATTTTTTTTAATGTATTTGCTGTAAGACTACAGAAAAATGTCTCAGTTGTTAATCACTTAAGTTTACAGTCAGCGTGACACTTTTTACAGTGTCATAAAAAAATATGCGAATAGAAGAAGACATAAAATTTAAATGTATACATCATGTACTGTATTTTTTAATATACAGTGCACATTGCATTCTAAATATTTGATGTTGCAAATCATTCATTAATTATTTCAGTTATTGATTTTTCTGTTGGTTGCCCATAACCCAGCCCTGATGTAAAGTTTAAACAGATTATAATGCACTCAGATGTTTACAGCAAATCGGATATGTTAGAAAACAGTACATTAAACTAAGATACCTTTTTTTATATCCCAGATATGGAAATTGATTTTTCCCAAAGTAAAACAACAGCTAACACTTCAGTGAAACAGTGTAACACTTATTGAACTGAATCCCACAATCATTAATGCTTTTGGGTGAATTAAAGTAATTAAATTGAAGAATTAGTGCATTAGCACAAATATCGGGATGTCTCCTGCACATTAGGGGCAGGACCTACTTTTTCATGTCTAATACTAATTAGATTAGAAAGAAAATGAACAACACTAGTCAAACCTTTTTGAATTTTCCTTAATTTAATTGGTTGAGTGTATTTTATGAGTGAATGAGAGAGGCAAAATGAAAAAAATTGAATGGTGATGGATTATTTTTGATTTCAAATTGCCACTTATTAGTCCTACACCATCAAAATGAAAATGAAAGTCTTGGAAGCAAAGAAATGCAGTAAAATAATAATGTCTATAACTGATTTCTTTAAAAGCAGCTATAAGTCATGTCTTGGGAAATGTATGCCTGGTGATGTGCACTGTATAGGTATAGACTATGGATCGTAGACATAAACCCCTGGATGATTAAAAACCAGGATATTGTTAATATCAATGTATTATACTTTAAATATGTGTGTAAGTTTTAAAACAACACAAATGGGGCAAAAATGCATGTTAAGTTTAGAAAGATTTTTAGTCCCCCCCCCCCCCTGCCTTGCCTCACAGTGCTTTTTTTTTTTTTTTTTTTTTTTGGTCCAAATGCCTGTTTTGCTCTTTTAATTCACCTACACACACAAGTCCTGTGACAGGGACATCAATAGTAATGGAACTCCAGTAAGTATGGCTGTCGGCTATTTTATTTAATTAAACATGGGATGGAATGATTATTTTATATTTAATAAATGATGCAAATTAATATTTTTTTGATTGAGCTGTGTTAGTAATAATAACGTTACCTTCTTGACAGAAAGGGTTGCCAAGTGTTCACAACAAAACCCACCCAATTGCTACTCAGAACTAGCCCAAACGAACTGCATTTCGAATGGGGTCCCCCAGTAAAAATTGCATTTCGGTGGATAAAAAATACATTATTGGGGTCACTTCAACCCGCGGTGCAGACATGAAAAACAGCCTGCAGCAACTCCCTGCTGCACTTATAGTAGTACGGCTTTCCTCTGTATATACATATCCTAACACGTACAATTTTAGCTGGATTATTTGTGTCCTCTTCAAAAATTGCTCTCGAGGAATTTTATGTTTATTGTCCCCCCCAACTGTAAGATGAAATTTATGCCCCTGCTATGGATATTTTAGATGAGCCTGAATTCTTCAAAGCTTAAATTCCCATTCTCACTACATTCCAGTACCCCGTTACTGATTGCAATTATCCTTTCTGCCAGTTTACACCTCCGTCTTTGCACACAGGAAAAAGGATATAGTAAATATTATAACAGATTTTATATAAAAATGTATCTATAATAATCCAAATGCAGAATGATTGTTATATAACACATCTATTTGACATAGTCCTTCAATTATGACTCATTCCTCTGTGGGGATAAAAATGTGTAAAAGAGTGTTTTGGCACAATTGTCAGATTGCGAATGCCGGCACCCTCAAGGGCACCGTCTCATCCCAAGGTTTTTTCTTCGTGTTCATCTCTGACAGTACTAAACCTTGCAGCAGTAATCAAGCCATTACATTTGCTTACAGAGATTGTGCAATACATGCATTAAGAAAGGTTTCTGTTCTCTAGTACAAGTGATACCTATCATAGCACTCAGTCATTACATTACAAGCTATTTTGTGAATTGTATCAGTCAATTCATATGTTTAATGCATCACAATATCATTGACTCCCAAGGTGATTAGTTTAAAACACAAATTAATTCAGAAACAAAACACAACCACCATTGTAGTGTTGATTAAATGTCAATGTTTGTTAGTGTTAGAATTGTTCATGTTAGTTAATAAAGCTAATCATTGTTCAAGTTACTTCAAATCTTATTACATACTGTATATGGTCACATTTTAGTTTGAGCACCAATTCTCACTATTTTCTAACTATTAATTATAACTTTTGCCTCAACAAGACCTAATTTGCTGCTTATTAATAGTTAGTGAGGTAGTTAAGTTTAAGTATTGGTTAGGGTTAAGGGATCTAAAATATGGTTATGCAGAATAAGGCCTTAATATGTGCTTTATACGTAATAATAAACAGCCAATATGATATAATAACATGCATGTTAGTGCTATAAGTCTAATATTTTGTTTGACTGTTGGCAAGAAATTCTTTGCGGACCGTAAATCATTTTAAAGACTTTCTATAAATAAGATTTATCTTTACTTACAAATAGTTTTGAAATACATTTGCTCAGGGTTCAACAATTCAAGAAACAATTTCTCAGAGTTTTGACCGAGTGTACTTCGATATCTTTCAAAAAGCTCTGGGGCAGTGGGGTTTCAGTTTTTATGAAATTCTTATTGACAGTTTTAATACGTGTAATAGCAAATAGAGGAATGTATTCAATTCAGTTCAAAGACGTCCATCAACAAACTGTCTCTCACAGTCTGTTACAGTGTTACATGTAAAGTCTTTGTCTGACTGAGATCGGGCTTTTAATCGATAACTATTCCTGCAGGATTTATTGTCTTCTCTTGTATCACACCTTATCCTGGCATACAGGTGCAATCCATTTTCCCTTTGTACTGAGAATTACAATTATACCAGTGAGAAAAGCCATTCAGAGCAATTCAGAGAGAACGAAGATGCATTGTAAAGTAATGAACACCTTTTAAATAGCTCCATCGTGCTAATCAATCAAATTAATGTATAATTGCCCTGAAGAGCCAACAATACACACTCACACACTCATGAGAGCACATCTGTTCATCTGAAGATTTCCTCCAGCAACACTGACATCAGAACAACATCACATGTACCTTGCCTCACTGTAACAAATTTGGCAAATAAACATCTCTCCAGGACATTTTTACTCGAGAAATTTGTCTTCATTCCTGCTGCAGAAGCTAGATCATTTAAAGACATACAGAAAACATATTGCTGTGCTCTCGGCTCTCATCTTTGTGGTTCACTTTAGCCTTCACAGACATGTTTATAAAAAAAATGATGCTGGCTAAAATACCACAGAAAAAAATGTAAAAATAAATATAATAAAATATATGCTAATGCACAGTAAAAGGCATAAATATATATTATCAAGTCGTCAACTTTATTTTTATAGTGCTTTATGCGATAGTAATTTTCAAACCAGCTTCACAGTATTAAACAGGAAAGTAACAGAAAGAACGATGGAAACTTAAAAAATAATGCAAACTGAAATTCTGCCATAAAGCATCTCTAACAAGACAATAGTTCCATTATTCAGCTCGAGTCCGTTCAGTGTTGATTCAGTTCAGTTCATAACTTTGAAAAGGTTGATAAGCAGCTCTACTGAAGACAGTAGTGTTGTTATTCATCTCGAGGCAATTCAATGTTGATTCAGTTCAGTTCAATAACTGTGTCAGTGTTGTACATTTCAATTACAAACAAATTCGATTCAGCTATAAAGCCAATCACAATTGCGTCATTATTCAACTCAAGTTTTGTTCTCGTCTGATTTATGATTTTGCTAAATAGTGTTTGAAAAGTGTTTGAATATTATATAGTCATATTTTATAGATTATGTTATTGCATTTTGAGCTATTGCATTATAAGCTATATTATAAATTAAGTTTTGATGGTTAGTATAGCTAAATTATAATTTTATGGGGGAAAATGTTGGTCATACTTTAGTTTAGAGACCAATTCTCAATATGTACTAACTATTAACTATATTTTTTATTCAATAAACTCCTAATTTGCTGCTTTTTGATAATAAGGTTGTTGTTAAGTTTAGGTATGGTGTAGCACAAAAAAAATATGCTAAAATATGTTTATGCAGAATAAGGCATATATATGTGCTTTATAAGTACTAATAAACAGCCAATATGCTAGTCATATGGTTACTAATAAGCAACTAGTTAGTCCTTAAAATACAGTGTCACCAAAATGTATTCTATGGTACAGAAAAAACTATCTAAAATCGAATTGCTCTTTCTAGACAGTATTGCAAAAATAATGCACTGAAATGAATTGCCCCGTTTCCCTGCTTGACATGATGGTGACTTCCACACCTGCAGAGCTCCTGCACAATAAAGCATTTGATTTATTGATATTTCATTACAGTGACATTACAGTAAAGGGGAGCATGGTGAGAGCCCTCAATCTCTAATAATGACAGCAATAGTTGTTTTAGAGGTAATTCTGGAGTTAAATCTGGGTTGTGGATTAGTGACATCACCTCAATTTAATGGTTGCTATATCATTTATTATTATTATTATTTTTTTTTATCTGTTGATTAGCTACTCACTGAGCATGTATACAATTAATAGCACATCATATGTAAAGAATCACATTTTATGTGCTATGTTTGGGTACAAACATCTGATACACATGTAAAAGGTGGATGTGCATTCTAATTATAAATGTTACAAAATATGCTTAAGTCATTAAACTTTCTGACAGGAACATTTCCAGTGATGTAAAATCTGCAATACATGTACAGTATGTGTGTCATCTGCTGTTTAAGTACTGAAGCTCCTGAAAAAGTAGTTAGTGTTAGCTACACTGTTGGGAACGTTACTTTAAAAAAGTAATTAGTTATAGTTACTCACTACTTTTTCCAAAAAGTAACTGCGTTAGTAACTGAATTTCTCTGTAATAAAAGAAACTCGTTACCAGGGAAAGTAACTATTTGCGTTACTGTAAAAAATAATAAAATAAAATAATAATTAGCTATATGTCAGATAATTTTTTTTTTTTTTTTTTTTTTTTTTTGCAGTTTTCACAAGTCAGTTGAAATGAGTAGAACAGACAGGTGTTTGTACATAACGTTCAATATTTATTGCACGTCATCAGACAGCAAGACTTTTATCCTGCACTTCAAGTATTATCTTTGTAAGAAAAGGGTTTTTGGCCACTAGCTTTGTAGATGCGTGTCACACATTACATGTACACATTACATGCACGTTCTTGCCTTTGACCACAGATAATTTAAGGTAGTGCTTATATCTCCACATTGAAAATGCCAAATTTTCATCGGATTGCTCCTGACTCACCATTTCTGCTGCTGCTGGGAATCTGTGTAGCTGTTGCGTGTGTGTGTGTGTGTGTGTGTGTGTGTGTGTTTGGCTCCGCTGGCGCAGCCGCGTCTGCCGGCATGTGTGTAAAAACACTGGCTCTGATTGGCTACCATGAAACACATGACTCTGCCTTAGCCAATCATAATCGCTTATCTCGTCATTAACCCACCTGCTCACTCGCTGTGTGAGCCAGGGGTGCGTTCGGATTGCATAGTTTATTAAATCAATGCATAGTAACGAACCGCATTTAACGTTCAGTAACGTTAACGGCGTTGGAACGACGGGAAAAGTAATTAGTTAGATTACCCCGTTACTGAAAAAATAACGTCGTTACCTAAAGCCGTTCTTTTAAACGTCGTTATTCCAAACACATACTATAATAATAATAATAATAAAAATGTTTCTTAACAACACTTCATAACTGAGTTGTAAGGGAAGGATATTATGAACAGCACAAAACAATTAATGAACAGAAATTTCTCAATCCATATATGTTTTGTTTTTTTTTGTTTTCCAACCAAACAAACTGATTCATCTGAGAGATGAGAGAAAGGGTAGAATGCATTGTCTCCTCACATGCTACACCACTGCTTGCTGGGGGGAAAATTATAATTCATTTATTCATTCTAATTCAAGTTTATTTGTAAAGCGCTTTTTACAATACAAATGTCGTTTACGTTACAAAGCAACTTTACAGATTGTTTCTACAATATTTAGTAGTAGCTTATGGTGGTGACTGTCAGTTTGTGCACGTTTGACAGGATTTTTAGAAAAAATTAATACAAGACGTAGTCAGCTAGACGATGAACATTAAAAATATTATTTATTAATAATTATTATATGATGCAGACACACATGTAGCAATAATTGTTAGTTCTGTTTGTTGATTCAGGGTCAGCATCATCTGAGGTCCTCTGAGGGTCAGCATCATCTCTTCTCAGGTGTTCTGGATCCAGACTGGAGCTTGTGTAAATCCTAGTTACCACAGGATGTAAATCCCGTGGCAAAACATAGAAACAAAATAGAGACATCATTAGCATAGCTGCTGATCCAACAAAGTAAAATTAGTTTAACCCAAGCTAATTAATAAAAATGCACATTTGATCAGATGCAACTGCAGTCACAATTTAAGAGATACATTATTTGAATGCTTGGCGAAATAGATGCGTTTTACGTCTAGATTTAAACAGAGAGAGTGTTTCTGAACCCTGAACATTATCAGGAAGGCTATTCCAGAGTTTGGGAGCCAAATGTGAGAAAGCTCTACCTCCTTTATTGGACTTTGCTATCTTAGGAACTACCAAAAGTCCAGCGTTTTGTGACCTTAGGGAGCGTGATGGGTTGTAGCATGGTAGAAGGTTAGTTAGGTACGCAGGAGCTAAACCATTTAGGGCCTTATAGGTAAGTAATGATAATTTGTAACTGATACGGAACTTAATAGGTAGCCTGTGCAGAGACTGTAAAATTGGGGTAATATGATTATATTTTCTTGACCTCGTAAGGACTCTAGCTGCTGCATTTTTGACTACCTGTAGCATGTTTATTGACGAAGCAAGACAACCACCTAGAAGTGCATTACAATAGTCCAGTCTAGAGGTCATAAATGCATGAACTAGCTTTTCTGCATCAGAAACAGTTAACATGTTTCGTAGCTTGGCTATATTTCTAAAATGGAAGAATGCAGTTTTTGTAACATTGGAAATATGATTTTCAAAAGACAAATTGCTGTCTAATATAACACCCAGATTTCTGACTGTAGAGGAAGTAACAGTACATCCGTCTAGTTGCAGATTGTAATCTACAAGATTCTGTGTAGTGTTTTTGGTCCAATAATTAATATCTCTGTCTTATCCAAATTTAATTGGAGAAAATTATTTGTCATCCAATCTTTTACATTTTTAACACACTCTGTTAGCTTAGATAATTGAGAAGTTTCATCTGGTCTCGTTGAGATATATAGCTGAGTATCATCAGCATAACAGTGGAAGCTAATTCTGTAATTTTTAATAATATTACCTAGTGGCAACATGTATATTGAAAATAGAAGGGGACCTAGGACGGATCCTTGTGGCACTCCATATTTTACTAATGATAAATGAGATGACACCCCATTTAAGTAAACAAAATGGTAGCGATCGGACAGGTAGGATCTAAACCATCTTAGAGCCTGCCCTTGTATACCTGTATAGTTTTGCAAAAGGACTTGTACCTGAGGAATCTACTCTAAAATATCAGAGCTACTATTCAATAAAATGCTAAAAATGTTGTTTAGCATTTTTATGTCTTGTTATTTACCAGCAGTGGTCATCTGCATGTGTAAAGGAACCTAATTAATGAATGAAGTGCTAATGCAATGGAATAAATTTACCAAGTAGTAAAATAACAATATCCTTGTTTGTTGAACTGTTGTATATATGTGGCCGAGAGAATGTGCTGGAAGGACAGACAAAAGCTTTTAGTTGGGGCACTGAGATAAGAAGTCAGAGTTGAGAATAATTGTAAACCCTCAGTCTTTGAAACATCTGAAGCACTGCCTGAACCAGTGAGATAAAAACCTGTGTTTTCTGAAAGACAATCACTAATACTCAGAGGAGCAGAGATCCAATTAATCTTTGGTGACATGATCTTCAGAGGGATGGCTCTTCTAACTCCTTGTGACATGCTGGGTGCTTGGATCGAATTTCTGCATCTTTCTTTCTATGTCAGCCCTCTCGTAACTGGTTGTTTTTGAGTTACAGCTTGCTTTATCATTCACTGCCCTAAAACAATTAACAGCAAATCAAATAAACCCAGTTTGGCAATGCATGCTCACAGTGGTCACTACTGGCTACATCTGTTTAATTACTGTTTAATCAAATACAAAAAGAGATGTGACTGAACTGACTTGTGCAGTGTTATTGTTTGGTTGTTTATTGCTTATGACAAAATGTTTATTAACAAAAATATATATATAAAATTAAGGTCATTCGACTAACTCTAAGTCTCTAATATTTCAAAATAACAAAATAATTTAGTATTCTCATTATTATCAGGTGCATGAAATGGCACGTTCTGGTCAACATTCTACATTTTTAACTGCATTTCTAAACCAAAGTCAACACAACAAACAAAAGTTTGTGGTTAACATTGCATGTGAATCACCAATTTTAAGATTTATATAAACGGTTGTCTACAATAATTTGAATGCAATGTTTTCCAGATTACCTGCCCTTAAACAAACGTTACATAGTACATATTAAGTGGCTTCTCAAGATATAAAACAATTGTGATGTGAAATGTGTTGTTTTTATTCCGCTAGAATCATTACACCAAGTTACATCCTAACTATATTTGACACATTCACTGGTTTGAAATTATTTTTTTTTGGGGGGGGAAGAAAAAAGAAAAGAAAAATAGGCTATGAAATATGTACTTCCCTACTAGCTGATGAAAAATGATATGTGAAGAGAATAGAAAGTCATAGTATCAGAGCATCAACAGTAGGCAAAAAGTAAGTGGATTTCCTAATACTTCTGGTGAGATTCTAAATTAAGCATGTTATAGACAATATATCATCCCATGAGGCTGGTGGATGCATTGCAGTAAAGCAAAAAAAAAAAAAAATGATGTTAGTGGGTCACAAGACAATGACAATATGACAAATGTAGTAGTACGTCGAGTCATACTACTCACATTCATATTATACTGAATAAAAGTTTTTAACTCAAGCAAAAGAGGCACCTACTCCGAGAGTTAATGCAATTTAAAACAGTCGATTTGGTCAAAAAGCCATTTAATTCAGAAACTAAACAAGTGTCTGTCTTTGTGAATGAGTCATTGAATCATTACTCCAATACCTACTCTGAGCTGTTTTAGAGAAACTAAAACAACAGAACTTAAAGAACACTGAAACAAACTTCCCAGAATGATCCATGAGGGTGACAAGATGTTTAGCATTATTTCTCATGTATACCTTTTTGTTACAGTGAAAAAAATTTCACTGTTTCCTGTTAAATGGCTATAAAGGTGTGATGTTTTATTAGATCTTGTAGAATCTTTCTAGCAAGTGATCTCATGGTTGTGTGTTGTTAGATTGTCCTCTCAGTATGTATGTACACGATTCATTTTGCAGAATGTTATTCCTACCCAGACAAGGTTAATGCGAGATGCCCTGAGACAAAACATGTTTGTGCTTAACAATTTCAAATAATATTATTTAATTTGTACAACAACTCTGACCATCTGAATACCAGGCTGAAATGAGACAAATTAATGCATATGTGTGCATTGGCTCTGACTTCAAACTGCAGGGGTGGGGGGGATATTCATGGAAAAATTTGAAAAAGACTTTGGAGTGAAAAATACTCATGAACAGCCTCCCAGTATGTTTAGATGATCCATCACTTGAAACCAACCACATAGAAATTAATATGCAGTCCCATTGGTGGAGCAGAGGTGCGTTTCCAGCAGAGCTTCTGTGGTTGGCACTAATTTCTTCCCTGAAGCCCAGTCTCACCCTCCCTGCTCATCCCCACAGGAGCAGCGAGGACTGGAGGGGTGACATATCAGCTTTACACCACCCCACCACTCAGGAGATTCAGTAGCTGTGGGCTTGACCACAGCAGCCACGCTTCAATTTATCATCCTCTAAAGAGAAGCCTCTGGCCCCAAAACAATCCGGATAGGATGTCCCATCACCAGAATACTGTTCATGTTGACACTCATTGTGACACTGCAAGGCGATTCTGGAAATGTCTAAAATAGTGAAGTTCCATTTTTGATAAGGGTGCTGCATGTTAAATTAGGAATTTGATGTTGGACATGAGAACCCTAACTAAGGAAAATACAAAATTAGACTAAGCCTCCATGATTGCATCTTCTCTATTGGAATGAATTGCATACAATTCAATATGAAATACAGGTCTAGCTAAATACCTGGGGTTTCTAGTAATGAGTAAGCAAGGCAGTTAAGAGAGAAATCATATTACAAAGAGCTAAAGGATATAATAAACACGGCCACTACCACAAACTACCCCAGTTTCTTTTGTTTTCACTCCACTGCTTCAGGCTGACAGACCTCCTGTGCTCCCTCACACTAGCAGCTCCAACCTCATCTTGCCAATTAGAAAAGGAAGACAAGAGACAATTGCCCTTGTCTGATAACTCACTAACTAACTAGATTCGGTGTTGAATTCTGCTACTTCTTACAGCCTACCTGAAGACTTTAAAGGGTCATGAAACCCCAAAATAGTTTTTTTGAGATGTTAACAGATATGTGTGTTGCACATTGCCTAAAACAGTAATAGCTTTCACAAAATATGATACAAACTGGAAACTGGACATTTTTGCGCTTTTTGGGACCATTTCGTAGATCCAGTTTGAAAAGTTACTTTCAAGGCATGTGACGTAAACCTGAGTCATCTATGGCTGCGTTGCTGCACATCATGCATTTACGTCAGTGGGTTGAGCTCCCATTATACATGAGCAATGTAACATTATACTTGACAAAGGACTCGTCTAATCCAATAACTGAGCCGTGATTTGCATGAGCTATCCCAGTATTTATGCATTAGAAAGTAGCACTCGTGTCAATCATTGTGTTTATGAAACATGGATCGTGTTTGTGCCTTTGTTCAGGGCAAGAACACAAAAATGCTGTTTTTGTCTCCCAGCGATGCGAACAGAGCTGAAGTATGGCTGCATGTTGTTGATTTGCGGTGTCCTACACAAACACACGAAAATATGTTTGAAAGGAAAAAAAATTTACAAGACAGTTTTGTGAATTGGGGACTAGAGCAAACCTATTTGCAAGAAAATTGACTTCAGTACTTGTTGGTAATGGCTAGAACATAAATAAGTTTAGGTGATATTGCTTCAGAAACCATTCAGTGCATTAGTAGTATTTCCTGTGTTATGTCTTTGCAACATACATTCTCCCCGGGACCGAGTCTGGAGCAATTACCACATGAACACTTATTATAAGATTACAACGTGATGCACATGTATTAAATTACTAAAACGTGACATATAGTTACACATGTCTGCAAAACAAAAGTGTCTATTTTACTTTTGCAGCGTTCATATACAAGATAAACTTTGAATTGTTAATTTATTAATATAAAAATTCTACCAGTATAAAACTTCTATCGGTGCTTCATCTGGTTCGTTTTCACATTCTAATTTATGCACCTGAGGGTCCAAAGGTTCAAACTGAAAAGGCAGTGGACCTGCACTGCCATCATTATGATCAACGTGTGGGGATTCTGGTAGGGAGAAGTCCTCCACTTCCACACAGCTCTAAGAACCGCTTTAGCTGATGCTCTTGGCATCGCTGTCCATCTTGGCAACATGTGTGGGTTTGCATTGTCGATGTGCAAATTAGCAGTATTTATTCACTTATTGTAATTCCCCTTTTATGCAGTCTCTGCCTTTCCTCCATAACCGGAGGTGTGAAAAAGCTTCTCTGAAGCATTTAGCTGGTTCAGGTGTGTTTGATTGGGGTTGAAGCTGAACTCTTCAGGACAGTGGGTCCCCAGGAACAGGGTTGAAGATCACTTTTATAAGGGTTTATATCAAGGGGTAGGCTACAGTGAAAAAAGGGTCTGAAATAATATCTGAAATATTAACTATTTTCCATGCATTCAAATTATTTTCTATCCCCTGATGTACTGTGTGTAATTAAGACAATACATATAAAACCTATGATGAAACCTATGATGATTCTACCTTTACATCAACAGTATGAAAAAAAAATCCTTATATTCATTAAGTAAAAACATGTCCATAATGTCTGTTTAGTAAAAATCACTTGAATACAATGATGAAATATTCTCTCTCAAATAGCATTGTGTATTCCTGATTGGTATCCTTATTGGTATTTGTTCCAGATAAATACAGCTTGTTTTAACTGAACCATATCGCCTGAAAAAAAATGCTGATTTCTTACTTTAACTTCTTTCTTGTAGTAGCAATAGTTCCTGCAACAATATGAGATACAAAATAAGAATATTTTTTTTCTTTTGCTATGTTTTGGCCAAGATTTACATGTTATAATTAGGAGGCAGATTGAAATAAAATTTTAAAATGTTGTGTAGCTTATTGCCATGAGGGTAAAGTGTGAAGTTTCATGGATAAACATTCAAATAGAGCTTTTAGATGTTAGGCGGTGATTAGATAAACAGCTGGTGCTGTGAAGATTACCCCCACATACAGTATATAAGGTGAGCATTTTAATTCCTCAGTTCTATCAACATCCAACAGTTGCTTATAAAGGAAATGCCAATTAGAAGCAGAACTTCAAAGTCATGCTAACATCTGCTAAATGAGCCAGTCTAAGTTTCATGCAAAGTGAGGTGGTCTGGTATTTACTGAAGAATATTCTGTGACTCTTTCTGTGATGGAGTGACATAAGAATACACAGCTTGAAGGACTGCATGAAACTTCCATCTCGACAGCACATCTCAACAGCAAGTTCATCTGACCAAAGTACCAACAAACCCTTGGCCAGCTGAGGACTGGAGTGATTTAGTATAGCATTAAGACCAAGGCTTGCATTTGTGACTTCTGAGGCCAAATTAACTGTTATATTTCAGGTGTGGTGTGATTTATACTCCCCTCTGCTACAGTTTAACTCAAGAGGCTGCATTCTAAAGCCAACAATAAATCAACATATCTCTTTAGAAAAACATTTTGTTTTTCACTAGTCTTGCACTCACCATTAATTTATTGTTGATGTTAGTTTATTCCATATATTTGCTTTTTTTTCTGTGGGAAATGTTTAATGCGTATGATGTAGGAGAGTAGCAAACATCATACACAAACATCGCATGTTCAACATGCAGATGAAGTTACAGAAATTACAGTTCATCTGTTAGGAGGTGCTTTGCAGATCCATAGGTGACAACAGCACCATTGCATTTTGCATAGCAAATTGATTAGTCCTCCAAAATAACTCCCTAATGCTTTATTCTTCACAATAAACATGCTTATTTAGTAATCAATTTATCACAGCAAAGCTCTGTTAAAGTGAATCTCCATGGAAATGCTGGTAGCATGTACTGACAAGGGAAAAGCATGGCATTTTCAGGTACAACGTAAACCATTGTCAGTGATTATGTTTTAAGTTTTAAAATTAAGTTCTAAAGTATATATAGTATATAAATATAAAATGATTAATAACATTTTTTTATTGTTATATATCATCAAAACATCAAAATCCAATGATATAATTGTTTAAAACCGTTTTGGAATGTTTTTTTGTACAAATGGTGCTTGATCTGTGCCTATTTCTGTCCTGATTCAAATGAGAGGCAGATTTTCACTTCATTAGATGCTAATTAATGGACTGGACAGGACTTGACTAGATTACTTGTGATGTTTTTAGCAGCTGTTTGGATGGCCTGTGGGTGAGTACATTTTCAGTTTTGGGGTGAACTATTCATTTAACTACATTACCTCATTAGTATGCAAAAAAAATTAAATTGAAGAAAAGATACGAATACAGATTAATTAACTGATTGACAAGTCTAAATTTGCTCTTGAAAATGACTAAAATTGAGGAGTATAAATGCTCCCTTCTAGCAATAAATAGAAAAAAATTCTAAATGCCACACCACCCTTACCAAAAAGAAGTAAACTTTAAGTTTATTTTAATAAGTATACCTAAGTAAAGTTCAAGTATATTTTTAAGTATACTTTATGTAGTAAGTATACATATATTTACATTTATTCATTTAGCAGATGCTTTTATCCAAAGCGACTTACAGATAAGGACAGTGGAAGCAATTAAAAACAACAATGATACATATAACAAGTCTCAGTTAGCTTAACACAGTACACATATCAAGGGCTTTTAAATAATATAATAAATAAAAAGAAAACAGATAGAATAGAAAAAGAATAGAGCAAGCTAGTGTTAGAGGTCTTGGATTGAAGAGATGGCTTTTAAGCAGATCCTAAGGACTTAGCTGCTCGGATTGAGTTGGGGAGGTCATTCCACCAGGATCATGTTACATTACGTGTGAAAGCATCTGTAGTTTTTTTGGTTTCTTCTTCGTTGTTTCTGAGTTTTGGAAATTCTGCACAGAAGATGTGTGTTAGTGCATCCTACAGTATAACAATGAAAACACTCTAGGAGCACAAGTAGGCTATTCATAGCTTTCAGTCAAGGTGTCAGCTCAAAGACCTGGAGGGCAAAACATCCATAGAACTGCAGGACAAGTCTGTCAATTTTCCATCTGTTTCACAGCTGCAAATATTTAAATCACCTCTCAAAAAAATAAAACAACAGTATCTGAAAAAAATGCATGTTTTGGAATCCATGCAATCCATGTTAAGCACCCGTGTCAACAGTGCAACAAAACATTTAAAACTTAAAGTGTCTTAATATATTTAAAACAGTAACATTCAGTAATATTCTCTCTATATTTTTTACATACACAAGCAGATGAGGCAGTATGAACGCAATCTGCTAAATTGTTCAGTATTTTCCTTCAAATAGTTTTCTATGGGAAACCATATTATTAAACTTTGCACATTGCGTTTAAATTCTGGCTTCATCTGCTTGCCTGTACAATATACATAATAAATAAGGTGTATACTGAATTTTGCCTTTTAATATCTGTGTTTTACTACATTACTACTAAATGCAAACTGGGTAAAAATAACTGGTGGTCAGCTTTGTTTTGCCATCCAGGGTGTGACGTCACGTGAAAACTATCAATAGCTCGAATAAATGTAGACTTTTTCTGAGTCAAGTATACTTACATGTCATTTTAAGTGTATTTCTGTTTATTTCTGTGTATTTCCATTTTAAAGGTGCCATATGCAAAAATTGAGGTAAAAAATATCCATAACATGACCTACTCGCATCAAAAGAATAAGAGGAAAAAAGGGAGATGATGTCATTAAAAAAAATTAAAGTTATAGTGCTGCAGAGATATCAACCTTAATTAGCATTAGCATTACTAGCCCCGGCCCGACAGGTGTCGTAATACCAGTTTCGGCCATGGGAGGCGATATGCGGGCAACATAACCACCAGCCAATCTGCAATACACGAATAACTCGCACGGCTTGTCGGCGTGCCTGAACCTGATGTCAATCATGTGGAAAGTACAGCCCAGTACTTCATTTCAGTTCAGGGAAGAGAGAGAAAGGATGACTGAAGCCCTTGGCAATAGACCACCACCGCGCTCTGAATCACAAATCAAATCACAAATCAAATCTGCTTTTAATCGCTGGAGACAACTGATGGACCTGAAAGAAATGAGCTTCGACTCCGAACTTGCAACATTTCTTTTGCATTGGTAAGTTAGATGCTGTTAGTATTTTGCTAGAAGTTTGTTTTTGTATGTTTGTGTATTTGTTTTCGGGAAGTTATAACATAGAAATGTATCGAAGGCTGTTCGATAAACGTGCTAATGTTAGCGATGGCTAACCGTAGCTGCGTTTGATAATAAGCTAGCTATAACTTAATGTTACCCATTTTATTATATCATAACTAACATGCTCTGTCTAGTCTGTTGGTCTCCGTGTCCTCTTTGCTTCGTGGTTTTTCTGTGCGTGAAAAAATTGATGTGTGGCGTGAAAGCGTGTGAAAAGAGTCAATTGCGTGTGTCTCACGGTGAATGCTTGAGAGTTGGCACATTAGTTCCCAAGCAGAATAAAGGATAGGTTGATTATTGCTGTTTAGCGTTTGTATTAATCTATGATGTGTCCTTGTTTGCGTACAGGGACATAAAAAATAAATTAAAAGTGATACGTGGACCAAGGTGTCTGAGATTGTTCATTTTAAGTAAAGGATCCTAATATTTAGTCCACAACAATATTTAATGAGGTTAACTTATAACTCCTTGTGGTTAGTCTGCACGAGATCAACAAGCTTGTTTGCTTTGCGGCCGCTTTAAATAAACAATAAGCATTCGATCTACGTTAGCAGAGCGGCAAGAGGGATTTTTGACGCTCTAGACGCCGGCCGTCTGAACGCACAGTTAGGCTTCGGCTATGGCTGTAGTGTTGTTGTGAAAGTAGGGGCGGAGCATAGAGACTATGCCGTTTCTCGTTTGTTACTCTAGAGTAGACCAATTCACTTTATTAAGGCATACTGCCCACATCTGGTATGGAATGTGGAGTATGACTTGATTTTTTTTGCCAGACATTAGAGATGTCACCTTTAAGTACATAAAGCACATTTCTGAGAAGTACATAAAAAAAGACACTATTATACATTATACTTTCCTATTTTTTAGTTTAAAAGAAGTAGGCTATACTAATAGCACACTTGAATAAACTGTTTTTTGTAAGGGCAGGGTTGCTACTGAATGGCAAACATGATCATCCCATTGGGGACACATTTAAACGTGTAATTGCATACAACCAAATGAGTTTCCAAGAGGATGGGAATCCACTGAGAGTTGCAGCCATTGTCATTACTACCTCCCCCTCCTACTTTAGAACTCTGTTGTTGCTCCTAAAAATTTAATGATAATCCTGATGGGATCACAGTCACGCTTTTTCAAGCAATGCCATTAGGGATGAAATAATTTCATTCTATCTTTGGAAGAAATTAATTTGACAGATCAATTCTCAAGCATCTCACCCACTTTCAATATGGATTAAATTACAGGGAAAGTACACCCAAAAATGAAAATTATGTAATTAATTACTCGCCCTCATGTCGTTAAACCCTAAGACCTTCGTTCATCTACAGAACACAAATTAAGGTATTTTTGATGAAATCGACGAGCTCTCTGATCCTCCCATAGACAGCAACGTAACAACAATATTCCTAGGTCCATAAATGAAATAAGGACATCTGTAAAACAGTCCCTGTGACATCAGTGACTTCATTTTTGCGAAGTACATCATCATCAATGAGTATAAAACATCGTACTACATCATCATCAAGGACTCCCCATAGAGTATTTTGGAGTTAAGCGTACCATTGGCCTAGTGGTCACAGTTCAAGCTCTAAAGTTAAAACCTTCATCTTTGCCAGTTCTAAATTTTAACCACTAATCCACACCAAATTTAACCCTGTATAATTTAAAATTATTATAAAATAAGGAATAAATGTAAGAGTGTTAAAATAAACTAACCAGAATGAATAATAAAAATGTAAGAAATTATAAAATCAAAGTGAAAAGTAAGTTAGTGTGATGATTGACATTTTAATGACTGTCCAATTAAGTGGGATTTATGTTGAAGTCCCGCCCCACCACTTTAGTTGCAGTATGCTAGAAGCCATTTTCTTTTCTCAGAGACTAATGATATTAGCAGCAGCATAACTTTGAGCAAGAGCTAAAAAGAGCAGTTAAAGAAGATAAAAGTACATATATGCTTTTATTTCTTTGAAATTTGGTCAGATTTTTTATATGCTGGAACTCCGATCATTTCAATTTGAGGACGATGCGAGATGGCGAATCAACCCACACGAAATGAACGCTGAACAGTTGAATCTAACCCAGGAACCGGGTAGGAAAATTCCGATTACCTGCTAGTTCACACAAACGGAGCCACATTTTTTTTTCTCTTTGAGAGACCGCTCAAAGGAGTGTCTTTGTGAAAACGGAACTATTATTTTTTCGTACCACACTGAGTTTTTGCAGAACCGGAGAATCGATTTTTTTTTTCTTTTGAATCTATTGAACTGAACTATTTTGAACTGAGTCACTGGAACTGAATCTTTTTGAACTGAGATTACTGAATCGAACCAAATTGAATCTTTGCACTGAAATCTTTTGAATCGAATTTATTGAACCAAACATTTTTGAATTTTCTTTACCAAATTGAATGTACTTTACAGAGTTATTGAACAGAATCCATTGAATCATAATTTCCTGAACTGCTCTTGCAACATTTTGATTTTCAAAATGTTTTCCTTTCCTGTTTTGAGTTAACTGATCTTGTCAAAAGTTATAATTGTGAACTTGTTATACGAGTGCAGTCTAACCAAACTCTATAGTTATTGGGTGCACCCAGATTAGTCCATGCATAATTAATATATTGTAATTTGATTGTTTGTTTTTTTTTGTTTGTTTTTTTTTTGTCATTACGAAGTGTCATTCAATTGAAACTGTGAATACTGTGAATTTTTTTTTTCTTTCACTTTATTCTCTACAAACAACCAATTTATTTTCAATACAGATTTATTTCCCCACAACGTTGAGCTGTTTAATTTATGCCTTCCGAGCCAAACCTATTGGCCTATTGATATTAATATATTGTCAGTGCCTGTCAATCGTTAAAGGTGCTACACAAACAACACCAAGCATTCTGTCATCTGACAAAAAAATTAAATAAAATAATAATAGCACTCTAGAGTGCCTTTATCCTTGAAGGTATACACCACAGAGGGCATTTATCATGTGATCTAGTGAGAGAGTCATAGTAATTTATTAGGAATTAGGGTAATTCAAACATGACCCAAATACATTAAAAACTCACTTAATGCCACCTCATGGTACTGCTCGGGGAACATTATGTAAACACTGTAAGTGCACAAGTCCACCACATTAATTCCAGTGCATTACTGTTTTTTTTTTTCATTGCCATGCATTACAGCCATATATTACGAGGGAAACAAGTGAAATGTGTACAACATATTTTTCAGGTAGTGACTCTGTGTTAACCTACGGCACTGACCACAAAAGCCATGGTAGATGCATCTCATCCCAAGATGTGCATTGTGCTTCAGTGAATAATTGGTTCAAGCCCATTTTCTGGTGTGGTATTCTGCTCAGGCCTTTAGTTGGCCCCAAGGGCACAAGAAATTGCATTTCCATTATCGAAGAGCATCAACAGCTGATTAAACAGCAGCCCTATTGAATTGAAGCTCCACGGGGTCACCTGTGATCTTACTTGTTACCCTTTGATCCTACAGTATACTACCATAATGACTGCATACTGTACAAGGGCTTTTATTTTTTACTGGGATCTGAGAGGAAATGCTGAAGGAAGTTTGTATAACATTATCTGTAACAGAACAAAATGTATACGTGTGAATTATTTTATTTAACAAGTTTAGATTTGTATTATAAAATTATAATGTTCTCCTTCACTGTGCTTAATTGATGTGGAATATGAGAACTTCAAGCCTTGGCAGTGGTAAATGGTATATTATTCGCTCATCTTGGTTATGGGGTCTAACTCGTACCCAAAGTTCCTTATTTTCCTGTACTATTAAAGGGCAAATGGAGAGAGTCTCAACTGGGGTGGATTTGAAGGCAGACACACTTTATCATAGTGAAGTTTAGAGCCATTTGGGGTGCTATTCCTGTCTTCATATTCCATTTATTTCACATAAGAAATCAGGTCAGACAGTTTCATAAACCATTCATGTTTGCTGGGGAAAAAAGCTATAAATAAAGGCCCATTTTTTATTTGCATTTAACTATTCCAACCAATATCCTAAGACATTTTACAGTTATAAGATATTATTTTGTATTAGTAGTCCTGTAAGCTATGGACATAATCCATTACAATGTGCAAATCATTCGGGCCAGCAACAAGACTAGTACAAGCAACAATAAAGTAATGTAAAATAGCTAGTGAGGTAATAATTAATACAATAAATAACTGAGAAGCATATGTGTTTGTCATTTGTGTATATGCCCGAGGACATATGAAAGAAATAAAACTAGCACTGCTTTCAGTTTATCTCAGGCATTGCCAAAAGTATTCCAGAAAGTTGCCTGATATCGTAAAAATAACTGTATAATAATATGTTGTTTTCAGAATGGTTTTGTGTATATGGTCATAAAAGTAGCATAATATCTAAATTGTATATCTAAACGGTGGACCATTTACTAAATATGCACTTCCCAGGCAGAGGATTTATAGAAAACATCTTGGCTTCAACTCTGAAGAGCTGAAACATTTCCACTAAAAACAGATGAAATCTGCTCTGCTGATGAGTTATGAGAAATCACTCCTTATTGGACTGCAATAAATAATCATCCATGTCTTATTATTGTGCTCAGATTTAAACCAATAGAGAACCTGAGGCTTCACATGGAGAGTAGACCCCATAATTGGGTTAATGCTGTAAAATAAGGCGATAAAATGAGAACAGGTGACCATTTGTGCATTTAATTGTGGAAAGACTCTTAAAAGATCAGTCTCTCAGAAGCATGTGTTTGACTGAACAATTTTAATAGCGTGGAGAGACTAATGAATCAGCCTCGCATAGCCAGACATTGGTCTGGTTAACATGTAAAGTGACCATTCAGTATCTACTCTAAAAAAAGGAACTGGTAATTTATTAACATCTACAGTATGTTAAACCTAAAACACATTTGTTTATAGCTAAAAAAAAAAAAACTGTAACAAAATAAATTATTTTGTATTAGTAAAGTACATTGTGGTCTATTTTTACAGAGATCTTGCATTTGATGGCACCAATCTGGCAAACCGACAGCCAATACACCAATCATCTTATTTTCAATCTCAAATCAAGTCACCTTTATTTATATAATGTTTCATAAAACACAGATTGTCAAAGCAGATTTACAGTGTGGAAAATGTATGCTGATAATGCAAAGAGGGCAATATAAATATTCACTTTATCAGTAAAAGTCAGTTCACAGTTGATTCTGTGAAAGGAAAGATTTGTACTCAGAAAAGCTGAGTACAATTTTTTTGTCACTAATCAATTCAAATAAAGTCAGTGTACTTGGTTGAAAACCATCTCATTAAAACTGCTCCACCACTTTCTACCTGAGGTCATGCAAAGTCAATCTTATGAGGTGAATCACAGCAGTAAGGTGTAGGTTGGTCTCATTTTGATGCAGCACTTTGATAACGGTAACAATCTAGTTAAATATGATCAGCTGCCAATTTTGTCTGCTCCTTCGTTCTTTCCAGCACTGTTTGTTCATAGACCCCTGCAGAGTGGCTTCTTTGAAATCTTTATTGGTGTTCCCATGTGCCTTTTAGACACTGTGATGAACATCTGTTCTGTGTGCACACTGCTGCAGTGTAGTCATAAAGTGCAGCCTTAGCCCTGGTGAATAATATCCATTGACAGCCAAGTCTTGCCCTCTGGTGAACTGTGCCTTCATGATTCCAGAAATATCCATGAAAAATACAAGAGAATCGTCCAACCCCACTGTACTCCAGGAGACAGACCTCATACTGTGAGGCCTGCACTGTTTAAATAGAGGCAAGACATTTTGCACTTAATCATTTATTAAGCTCTTGCATTAAGCATAATATAAAAGCATAATATAAAAGCAAGTTATATGCAAACAGTAAACAATTGGTAAGCATATAGATATATAGATGGATGGATGGATGGATGGATGGATGGATGGATGGATGGATGGATAGATAGACAGACAGACAGACAGACAGACAGACAGATCGATCAGCAGTTTTTGCCCATACCATGAGAATCAGACTTCCAAAATAACATCAGAACCCACTTACTTTCATTATTAATGAATGAATGTATGAATGAATGAATGAATTATTGAGACGTCTCTCTCTCTCTCTCTCTCTCTCTCTCTCTCTCTCTCTCTCTCTCTCTCTCTCTCTCTCTATATATATATATATATATATATATATATATATATATAAGAAAGAAATCCATACATCTTTAACATTAAATAAAGGAAATTATGAGAGAATGGAACAATTTTGTGTGTAATTTTAAAAACATAAATAAAACTATTCTATTAGAATCTTGATTTGTTACTGAGCAGAAGCACTGCTGAGAAACGGTCAGGGGTCTATTTGTGGCTTTGCTTGTATATCTGATCTTTCCTCCTAACAATAGCAGCCTGAGACATGACAACTGGGCATGGAAATCATGCTCTGATGTGGAAAATTGCCCCATTATTTTATCATCAAGGGAGAAGCGAGGTATATAAAAGTCAGGGACAACAGATGCTGAGTGGAGGAAGGCCAACAACATTGTTGTCAAGATTATCTTTTGGATAATGTGGTCATCTACATCTCATAAAAACATCCTGTTGAGAAACATGAGTTCACTTACATTTTCCAAAGTGCACAGTACGAAGTCCACACCATACTGTGAGCTCTATGTAACTGATAGAGCCACTTTGGACTGGTAAGTACTGTAGGAACTGATAAGTGAAAGAAGGATATAAAATTGCAGCCCTCACAAATTTACTTTCTCCTCTTGACAACTTGTTTCAGAACAGATGGCTTCACAATCAGGGGGCAGCGCTATTCCTCTCGGGCTGGGCATAAGTTGAGAGCTGTGAAGGAATTCCAGGAATTGGCGCATGTTCCTCAGCTCAAAGAGTCTTGCAGAGAGAATGAAACTCTGTGTCTGACACACTGGCATCAAATCTCTCAGGTTTCCCATATCAAACTGTGTCGCTCTCAGACACATAACTATCAAGCAAGCGAGCCATGAAGCTGAGAATTGTCCAGACAAGTCACACTTATCAAGACGTCATAATAGTGAAGATGCCTCCTCTAGACGGCAAGTCCTGGGTGACAAAAATATGTTCTTCTTGCCAAGATATTACAATGCATACAAAATTAAATTGCAGATCTCATGGCTCACCCTGCTAAGTCAGCACAGAGGAAGAGCGTATGTTCACTAATGTTCCCTCTAAAGCCGAAACAGTTTCAAGAAAAGAGAGTGGCTGTGCAAACATCTTGTTAACTGCTTCTTACTGGGCTAATGCTTATGTACAGTAAGTGGTCATTATCGTATATCATTATAGGTCATTATCGCCATTGTACCACTTTGAAGGAGCTTATTTTGTGAAAACAACTGGCTGCCTATCAGTTATCCTATTAATTTCATATACAGGTGGTAAAACACTCATCCTGACAGTCAAACGTCACTCTCTGTGGGACAGTCTGGCGAACAACTAAGGATGCGTTTTAATCCGTGGATAGGATTAAAGGAGTAAAAAGTTAAAAATTAAAGATTAAAGTTCCTAGGAGGTAGGAACTGTTTGTCTTTGATCTCTCAATGGTGCCGTTCTCTCTCCCGTAACCTCAGCATCTGGTCACACAGATCAGTGATCAAAGAGATGAATTTGCTCAATGAATTCAGCGGGTCCAGTCAATAACAACAGACCCCAATCCTGTTGTGCTTACTGAAATTGAAACGGCATCATCCTATCAGATAAATGTGCTATTTCAAAATAGTTGTGAAGTTCATTGTTCCTTCTGGAATCAAAATTTAACAAAGTACTCAGCATCCTTTGAATATATGCCAGTGATTAAAAGCATCAAGATATCGGAATGATGTCAAAGTTAAATGCTGCATGAATATTTAAGACACCATTGTCTAATTACACATCATTACTGTAATTAAGAAGTTCGGGACAAAGGGTCAAGCAGTTACTCTATTTCCTAAATGGTAGCTGTCAGTTCAGCAGCAAAGCTGTCAAAAATTCCACTTTCTTTCCCCTTCAGTCCAGCATATAGATTTTTTAAGGCTGGCCAATTTTGCAATCGAGGAGCATAGCAAGGTTAATGAGGCAGATGGCACGTAAGGAGACTTGTTAAAAGTCTTTGTTAAAAAATATCCTGTGTAATAACATTCTGCATTGCCCCAAGAATACCCTCCAAAAATATAAATTCCACCTGTTCTTTGTTTCTTAATATATAGCAATATTTTCCTCCAGAAGGCTTAAAGGTTTTTTTTTTTTTTTATATGTCTTTCTCCGAAATTCCAGGCACGACTTACCTTTTCTTTAGCTACTCTCTCAAAGATCCTCAATCTGTAAAGTGCCAAAGAGATTTTTGACGTCTGGATAGTTTCCATTTCATTGTTGTATAGCTGGCCTCTTGGACCCTTTTCTGACAATTGCCCTCTTTTTCCTGTTGCTCAATTTGTCTGGAAGGTCTGATCTTAACAGTGAAAGGGTTGTGCCACGAATTTTATATATTTTTTAAATGGACTTCATGTTGCTAGGAAGGCTCATAGCTTTGCCAGTCTTTTTATAACCCTTCCTTAGCCTTTTCCCCCTCAACAATTTCAATTTGACAGCTTCACAGTTCCATGGACCATAACTTCAGGATTGATTTGAGCAGTTATTTTAGGGTTGAAAACTTAAAGTCAGTGATATTTGTTGTGCAATCAAGCAATGGAACACTTGTCGATTCAAAACTAACTATCAGTTTACTTTAAATATAATATTTGCATATTTACCAAATTATAGTATCAATATACTACTGTAAATAACTATAGCTATCCTATATCTGCCATTCCCAAAAGTTTGGGGTTAGAAAAAGGTTTTTATTTTTTTTCTAGAAGAGACTAATACTTTCATCCAGCAATGATGTATTAAACTGATCAAAAGTGACATTGAATCCTTTGACATTGTAAAACACAGACAAAAAAAAAAAAAAAAAAAATCATAAAAAAAAAAAAAAGAAAAAATGGTCAGTTTCCACAAAGATATTGAGCAAAGTCAAATATTGTTTTCCACATAATTTATAATAAGGAACATTCATTGACCATCAAATCAGTATATTAGAACTAAAAAAATTGAACTTTTTTTAAATTTTAGTTTTAAAAGGTAATATTTTTAAATTATGATATTTCATATTAGTTTATTATTATTATTATTACTTTATTTTTACTGTTTTGGGAACCTCACTGAACCTCACACAGTAAGCAACCACCTGCATAACACTGGACTCTCATGAGACTCCACTGAAATATAACTGACAAACTCTTCTTCCCTTACATTCTATCCTTCCTGAAATCTGTCCTCCACTGGGTCACAAAACCACTTACTTTCACCCAAGTGAGATTCAAACATGCGCTTTTAGAATGAAACTACACACAGAGCAGCCTTCGCTTGACTGGTGAAGATTTCTCAGGAACATGTGACCAAACTGACAGCTGATACAATTACATTTTTAAAAACAGTTTATTTGCAAATTTCAGATTTAAACTGTATTTTTATTACCATATCTAGATAACCTGAATAATGTTACAGACTTCCACTGACCTTGTGTGTGTGTGTGTGTGTGTGTGTGTGTGTGTGTGGGTGTGTGGGTGTGTGGGTGTGTGCGCGCGTGCGTGTGTGTGCTTTCCCTAGAGACTGAATAGCTAAATCTCTATCCACCAGCCAGAATCTTTCAAAAAAGGAGATTCATTCCACAGGATGCTTGGCTTTGATAAGCTATCATGAACTGTCAACGTGTTCTCTGCTTTAATCGCCATTCTATAAAGTTTATAAATGTATGAATAAAAAATTCAGTCTCTTTCACATTTAGGTGACATAACACTTCATGGCATCTGCTCTGCTTTTTACTTATGAATCTAATTTATTAAAATAGCAGTGACAGGTGTGCAATTAGAGGCTGATTATGAAAGCAAATTAAGTTTTTTTTTTTTTTTTTTTTTTATCATTCACTTTTGTATAGTACTTTTGCAATTCTGCAAACTGGTATTAAAATGAATTCAATTCAATTTATTACCGATTTAAAAGTAAATTCTAAATGAATTAGTTTCAGAAGACTAATGGAATATAACTTAATTAAATTATTACATTTAAAATTAATGTGTTTTAATATTTAAATATTTATATTTTTATACTTGAATTATTGTTGTAACTCAGTTTTGTCAGATTTTATGTCACCATAACATTTAGTAGAGATCTACACAGGGCACTTAATTCATCACTGCATTTTACATTTCACCGATCTTCAAATCCTTGTACATTCACAGTGTATTAGCTCTGTGCTCGCCATACAGCCAAATGGACAGTGTAACTGACATTGACTTTGAGAAAAAAAGAAAGGCAAATGCCTTCTAAAAGAGCATACGATGGTGATAGTTGCGTAGTGATTAAAGCTCTGGGTCCCAGAAAGGTTGATTCATGAACTGTCAGCATTGTTCCCTTGAGCTAGTTAACCTCAGGCTGCTCCTGGAGGACCAGCCCTTTACTAAGTGAACTGTGAGGCACTTTGAATAAAAAGCATCTGCTAAATGTCAAAAACCGTGTAACTTAACCGTATAGCCTGATAACATATTTACAGTCAAAGTGAAAAAAAGCCAGTAGTATATGAAAAAGAGATGGCACACTTAAGATATTCCCTAATGAATGTCAGTAAAAGCTCAAGTGGAAAGAGAACTAAACTCCTGATTACAAAACAGGAGATTTGTTAATTATTTGGTTAAATGGATTTGTTCACCCAAAACTGCATTACGACCAATCAGTTGAACTCAAGAACAGGATTATTCAGAATGGATTTCTGAACGACATCAAACGATTCATTGAAAATATTTTTTTTACTACTAATGAACTCTCTTAAACATGCAAAGAGTAAGATTATCACTGACTCATACGACTTCAGAAAACTTGAAATGCAGTGCATGAGTCATATGAACCACTTTAATTACGTTTTTTGCTTTTCGGAGTTTGATCGTCTCAAGGCACATTCACTTATATTGAAAAGAGAAGAGAGTCAAGCAGATTTGCAATGCCACGTGGGTAAGCAAATGATGACAGAATATTCTGGTAAACTATTCCTTTAAGGTCTGTAAAGCAAAAGAAAACCCTGATGTAAACTTACTAAGAACACAAGTTACTTGAGGCATACATAAGTCCTTTGGGTTCTCTTTGTCCCTGGAAATATATTATTTACAAGCATTCTCTCTTCTAAGTGTGTTTATGAAGATGAGTTTGGGCTGAGCCATGAATGTCACGCTTAAATTAAATCTCAAGATCTTAAACATAAAAGGGATATTGGGATATTTCCATCTGATCAATGTACTTTCATATTGCTTTTAGAATGTTTATATTGATTTTACAAGCAGAGCTGAGAGACAAGGCGACAGGCCAATACCCATGTTCCCAGTCAGACAGAAAGTAGTCATTTTCTGGTCTTTTAAATGGAGCATATAGTTCTATTGCTAACAAATATCCTAAAAGGTTTATTAAATAAATAGGTCAGCACTGATTAAATACAATAAGCGTTGTAAGCAGTACTGTGCATTCACTAGTCAAATAAATGCCATTTTGACAGAACGAGGCAGAAAGTCAATACTACCAAGGGGTCAGAAGAGCAATATAAATAAACCTGCCTAAGCAATCCAAGTGTATTAGAACAGTGGCTTCGGTATCATGTGACCAGAGAGTAATATTTGTTTCCTGTCCATCACCAGTCCCATAAAAACCTATCAGATGAAACCTCTCAGGATTTAATCAATGACATGGATTTGGGTCACTATTGTAAACGCCATCTTTCTTCACTGGGGTGAATGAGTGTCATTCCTTTAATAGAATGTTGGCAGCTTACACCGGCTGGTGTTTTATGATGATAAGTTGCAAGTTTCCAACTAAATTTTACAACAGACTTTAATAGGAATACAGTAGCCCTCTTCCATAAATGATTTGCTGATGACTCAGTTTTAGTCATTTTATTCTGTCTGGCATGATGCCCAGATCAGAGAGGCATTGTTTCTTCATAGTGTACTTGGCATAGTTGATATTTGCATTCAAACTATCCATCATCCTGACTCTGCTTCAGCCATATTTATTATTACGCAGATTACACAGACTATTAGAGAATATTATGAAGAATAGCATTTATGAATTAAACATTAAAATGTCTAATGCTACAAAACCTGGCTTTTAAGTTTCATAGTAAGTATGACATATAGACATAAATACACGCAGTATATACATGATATAGTATATAATATACACATACACTCATATTATTGGTGCCTCATTTATAGCAATGAAACACCTGAACTGTGGTAGACTGACAATTATTGTAGCTTTAGTCATTTGTTTTGAAGGACATCTAAATTAATTTATGATAGCAGAGGACTGCAAGCATCTATCTGTCCTAGTACATAGGCCAGCACACAGGTACAGAGGCGAATGAAAGTGTTTGGTGTAGACTAATGCCAAAACAAGAAGTCCCACTAGACCTTAATATAGTAGTTTTGCTTTTTTTCTTCGCTTTTCTATATGCCTTTTGTCAGGACCCAGATTTTACTTTTGCCATCAACATTAGTACCAATATCCCACCAAATAAACAAAAATGTATTTGAACACTGAAACTAATTAATATTCCTATGAGCTGTACAGGCCCTTCAATATTGCCAAATTGTCTCAAAGCTATTGAGCTTTTCATGCCACGCATATTGTTCGGTCACATGAGACTATAATCAGATCTGGTGATGGATCTGTGTTGTTTAGCCATAAATTTTCACTTTTGGCTTCAGAACAAATCTGCTTTAAGCCATTTGTTATTTCTATGTGCAAAACTATCAAGCCATTGTCCTCTTTTGGCACAGCTCACCCCTCTTGGAATTTGCAACTTGCGGATAAAAATGTAAACGAAAGAAGTAAAGTCAACAAGAAAGAAGTATTATCAACAAGTTTTAATAAGACAATTAAATAAACCGTTTTATCCAGTCTAATTTATGTAATGGGTGGATATGTTATGCTTGATGAATCTTGTAATACCAAATTTTGAATGATAAATGAGAATGGAACTTGCCAACTTGAAACTGCATTAATATGTGCTATGTATATAAGTACTAATAACCAGGCAAAACGCTAATAATATGCATGCTAATAAGCAACTAGTTAATAGTGAGAAATGGTACTTCTTTGATGAAACGACTCGCCTAACCTGTGCCAGACAATGAGCAGATCTTTGCAGCCAAATCTGTGCTTTAGGCTATCACACTCTGGTTTATGCACCAAACACTTGGCTGATGCATAGTAAAGGAGGAGAGACACAAATTTGCTAAGGAGCTGCCGGTGAAAAGCCCTGCAGCCCAATGGGGACACAAAGAACTGTCCAGGCCCATTAAAAAAAGACAGGTTTTCAAGCACATCTCTTAAATTGCTCACACTACAGTGCCACTGCAGCAGCCTAAAGAGTTTGCATACATGTTGGGCTGCAAAAATCAAAACAGAACGGAACAAACTTGCATGCATTAAAAAAAAAACATCTAACTATCTTGTGTGACCACTGCATTTATTATTTGTTTATAAGCCAGCATACTTTTATTACTAAGCCATCAAAATACTAAAGGTTAAAAAGCAAGAAAAGTTTGAAATAAAGTTATTTGACTTGGAGGATGATTTATGTTCTTTGTGAAGGCAAACCCCAATAAAAAAAAAAATGCATTCAAAGCCCTGCTGAAAAAATTGGTTATGTGACTGCTGTCCACTGTACAGAAGAGGACAACACTGTACCTGCATGCTATAAATGAGATGCCCTAGGCATTTTAAAATTTCACTTATGCTGTCATGACTGATATAACGTAAGTCTCAATGGATAAAAAGCCTCTGCTAAATCGCAACCTGCCTCTGCAGATTCACTGACCATCTCTTGTATTCAACAATAGAGCACTTTTGCTAGTGGCAATCAAATTGCAGGGTTGATATGCAATTTCTGTGCAATTTAGTATTAATCGGGTTTAGAAACTGCAAGGGTTTTTGAGAATAAATTGCTGACTAAATTTGTCAAAACTTTTGTTAAACTCTGGCACTGCTCAATTCCATCTCACAATTATGTTACACTTTATAGTTTATGGTCTCATTTAACAGAAAGAACATTGCCTGTTAAGTAAAAACATTACAAAATGTCATTTAAGTCGGTGTGGTTACACACTTAATTATGAGTTACATGGTTTTTCTATTATCTAGCACAATGATGTTTGGTGAACTTGGGGATGTTTTGCATAACAGCAGCAACTCCTCATCACAACAAGCAACGGAAATTGTCTTAGCAGTCTATGTAAATAGCCAGGCTCATGAAACCCAGGGTTCGGCATAATTGTTCACCAAGCACCCAGTTGACATCAATTTGTGTGACAAACTACTTGCTCCTCTCTCAACAGGAACCTGCCGATCCTTTGATTCCACAATAGAGGACCATCTACATCAAATAGCTTCACTCTGGGTGTCTATCCTTTCACATCACTGATTAGTGCAGATGCCTACTGAATGCTACACTAGCTCTTAATTTATCTGACATTACTAAGGTTTAGTAATTGCACTGTTGATTTGTCTGAAAATGGCAATCAAAGGCATAAAAAAAAACACTTGCAGAGCCACTGTTCACTAATTAAAAGATGTTCCATTGCATTTTTGTAGCATGTAACATGATAATACTATACTCCATGCCTCCTTTTACGTGACTCACATTTAATTACACATTTTATTAATCTAGTCATCAGATCATATATAAAGAGCTTGTAAAATGTAATTTAATGGTAATGAATATTAAGACCAATTGAGCAGAACTTATATTATTATGAGTACAGTATGTAACTAGAACATTCTTAGTTATCTTATAGCATAGGTGAGTTTGTACCGAAGACATTGTGAGTTTGAAGGAAATGAAATTAAGAGCCCCTGACATCCTAGTTACATTGTCAATTATTAAGTTATAAAAAATTACAAAAAGTACCAATAGATTACCTACTTGGTATGTTGTGTGAACCTCAATGCTTACTAATTAGGTAGCAATGCTTAACTTGGCTATATTTTTCAGTAATGAGACAGTATTGTTCCAATTATATATATATATATTTTTTATTTTTTATTATTATTCTTTTTTTTTCTGGTAACAAACTACTTTTCCCAACAAGTAAAATTGTCACTGTTTTAATATTACATCGTAGGTAGTTGTGCACACTGCTTTACAGCTGAGCAAGTTGGTAAAACTGTCTTCAACCATTCATATGTAATGTTGTAAAGTCTGATTCTAGTGAATTGGTTCGATTCATAAAAAGATGAACCAAATGAACCCCTACGCAGAATGTTCTTTATAGTGAAATACTGGTAATCTTTAACAATAAGGTTTAATTTGTTAGCATTAGTTAATGCATTAGGGTTTTACAGGTTTTTACGTTATATTTACAAATAACAGCACATTAAAATGTAAGATTAAAAATAATAATAATAACTTGCATTAAATAAACAGTGTAAAATTCATCATGGCTAGTTTAAAATACCTAATTCACTAACAATCTAAACAAAATGTACATGCACCTGATACCATCACATCCTGATATTATTTTTGAATGTGTATCGTAGAATACAGGTCTAAAACGTAAGCATAACGAGAATGGCCATGAATTATTAGTGCAAAGACATCAATCAAGAAAGCCTGAATTCTATGTATGATGAGGCACATCAATTCTCGTCACAGCTCATTATACAATATCTGACCCAAGCCATAACTAGCACAGACATTAGAAGGACACGCCCCCTCCAACATTCAAGAAGTGGTTTTCAATGGTTGATTCTTAAATTTTCTTAAATCATTATGTTCTTGTCTCTAATGTAGCTTGAAATTGTTCAGTACAAAATGTTTGATTTTGCTACATCTTGCATCACTGAAATGTCTTCATATTCTTAACAGATGTCACACATACACAATGTCTCATTAATTAGCTAATTAGGTAGGAAATTAGTTTGTTTCTTTGTCTTCCTTACACTCTTTCTATCGCTTCTAGACACACAGAAACACACACACAAACATGCACACTCACACATAGAATGACAAAAAGATTTAAGACAGTTTCCTGGTGTTGTCATGGCAATTGTCATTTTTCACACGGTTTAAGTGACAGACCTCAGGACTTGAACATGCAGACCTTCGCAGGGACTGTGGATCCTCACAGATGATGCCATTCTCTGTTTACTGCACACAAGCTTTTCCCACAGGAAGGAAAACTCTGAGCGTGATGTTGATTGACTTGAGCTCAGCATTCAATGCCATAGTTTGCCTCAGGCTTGTCATCAAGCTCAGGGACATGAGACTGAATTCCTCACTGTGTCTGTGGATACTTAACTTGCTGACAGATTGTGGACGGAAGAGTGCAGGTGGGCTGTTGTACTTCCACGACGCTGGCACCTACCTCAATATTGCAAAAGCACTATGGTCAGTAAAACTACAGGTGCATCTTAGTAAATTAGAATGTCATGGAAAAGTTCATGTATTTCAGTAATTCAAATAAAATACTTTATAAGGAAATAAAAACAATATTTTTATTGAATTTTTGGTCTTCTGGAAAGTATGTTAATTTACTGTAAATGTACTCAATACTTGGTAGGGGCTTCTTTTACTTTAATTACTGCCTAAATTCGGCGTGGTGATCAGTTTGTGGCACTGCTGAGGTGGTATGGAAGCCCAGGCATTTTTGGTCTCTTGGTTCTCATTTTCCTACTGACAGGTCTGGTGAGTTTCCTGGCCAGTCAAGCACACCAACACCATGGTCATTTGACCAACTCTTGGTGATTTTGGCAGTGTGGGCAGGTGCCAAATCCTGCTGGAAAATGAAATCAGCATCTTCAAAAAGCTGGTCAGCAGAAGGAAGCAAGAAGTGATCTAAAATTTCTTGGTAAATGGGTGCAGTTACTTTGGTTTTCAAAAAACAAAATGGACCAACACCAGCAGATGACATTGCACCCCAAATCATCACAGACTGTGGAAGCTTAACACTGAACTTCAAGCAGCTTGAGTTATGAGCTTCTCCACCCTTCATTCAGACTCTAGGACCTTGGTTTCCAAATGAAATACAAAACTTGCTCTCATCTGAAAAGAGGACTTTGGAGTACTGGGCAAGAGTCCAGTTCTTCTTCTCCTTAGCCCATGTAAGACACTTCTGACATTTGTCTGTGGTTCAGGAGTGGCTTAACAAGAGGAATACGACAACTGTAGCCAAATTCCTTAACACATCTGTATGCCTTGACCCCAGCTGTAGTCCATTTATTGTAAAGTTCACTCAAATTCTTGAATCGATTTTGCTTGACAATCCTCATAAGGCTGCGGTTCTCTCGGTTGGTTGTGCATCTTTTTCTTCCACACTTTTTTTTACCTTCCACTCAACTTTCTGTTAACATTCTTGGATACAGCACTCTGTGTACAGCCAGCTTCTTTGGCAATTAATGTTTGTGGCTTAGCCTCCTTGTTAAGTTTGTCAGTGATTGTCTTCAGGATAACTGTCGGATCAGCAGTCTTCCCCATGATGTGAAGCCTAGTGGACCAAACTGAGAGACCATTTTGAAGGCTCAGGAAACCTTTGCAGGTGTTTTGAGTTGATTAACTTATTGGCATCTCACCATATTGTGATTTGTTGAGATTGTGAATTGGTGGATTTTTGATTAATGTGAGTTAAACTCAGGTTGGGCCTTGTTTGATTGTATTTTAATTAAAATAATTGGCTAAATGTTTCACAAGGAGTGCTCTTCCTAACTTGGAGGACATCTGCCATGTGGACTTGCTCAAAAACTAAGAGAATTATTAAAGCTGCCCAGACAATGGTCTCTTATTGCTACTATAGTGGGAAAAACTGTGCACCACAGCTTGAGGGCCAGCTTGGAGGCTCAGGAGGAATTACTAGCCTCAAGCCATCCAGATCTTGAATAATGATGCATACTGCTCACTGACCTCAGCAGAGTAACATAGGCTTTCTTTCTTTCATTGTTTATTACTGTCACTTCTCTTCTTCACAATAAGCTTTAGGTGCTTCAGTAAAGCTTCACCATTGTTGAAATTGAGCACATGACACATTAAACCTTGAACTCATACTTTAGCATTTTACACATCCATAACTACTAGTGTACAAAACCCTCCCCTACACAAATTAATATCAATAAAGCAATAAGCCACTAAAGGCTGAACACTACAGTTATATAAGAATATAATAATCTGTTTACATATAATCTGTTTATTCGGTAGCACTTTATTTTACAGTCCTGTTCCCCATGTACATACTATGTACTTATTATAGTAATTACAATAACTATGTAATAACTAGGTATTTAACCTGAACCTACCCCTAAACCTAACCCTACCCCATGTAGTTACCTTGTATTACCAGAACTTTCTTAGATAAATACACTGTAAGTACACTATAAGTACACGTAAGTACACGTACTGTAAAATAAAGTGCAACCGTTTATTCTATAAAAAAGTTCCATTAATTTATTATAGTTTAGTGTGATACAAGTGATACAGCAGCCAGATTGTAAGCTGTTTGGTTGCCAGTCGATTGAAGCAACATTTGGTATAGAATAAGTTCCCACAAAGGTTTTTTTTTTTTTTTTTTTTTTTGCCCTTTTACAAAGGCTTATCCAGTCGGAATGCAGATTACCCCAAAAGCTAATGAGTTTACTCATAAATTGAAAACTACAGTTGTAAGAAATCCTAGGAAACTCCAAAAGGAACTTGCATGGCTCCTTTTTTATTTCAGCACAAGTAATATAAATCAGTTCAGCAAAAGTAATATAAATAAAACAATTTAATGTTCTGGGACCTTCTTATTTCACTTAGTGCCTAAAGAAACAAAAAAGTAAACCACTACTAATATTACCAGAGCTACTTTATGATTTATGTATTTGGGCAAGCTGATTTATTGCAGTGGCTTTCTGCCATAGATTCTGATTGGTCATTGGCAGCCAAATATTTCTTAATAATGACCACTGCCCAGGGCAACACTATATAACTGACCTTACTTCCTATTTATTTTGTGATAATGATCAACCGACTGTACATTATCCCTCATATTTCATACTACAAAAATACTGTTTGTCTAGTTTTCCTACTGTGACTGCATCTTGAGCTGAGCTGTATCCATTGTTGTTTAAAGTGCACGAGCGTACCCTATTGGACATCTCAGGAATAAAACCGAGAGAGAGAGAGAGAGAGAGATGCCATGTAGCAAGAGAGCAAATCAGGCAATTATTTTTCATGCAAATACTTCCAGCACAAATTCAAAGTGTTCTGAATGTGTCAGTAAAGCCAGTTTGAAGTCCCTAATTACATTTGAACGCATGTACAGGCAGCTCCCAAGACACATTCATAAACCCACTTTCAGATATCAAGAAATCATATCATTGGATAAAAACCAGAGGGGACAAGGGAGGTATTGAGGCACTCGATGTAGTGATACATTTAAACAAACAATATATATATATATATATATATATATATATATATATATATATATATATATATATATATATATATATATATATATACAGGGAAAAGATCATGTTGGAGAGAAACATTCCCGCCAGGGTCAAATTTCAAAACTGCTCATTTTGGTGTTAGTCATTGGTATGGAAATCACGATTTGCAAATATGCAAATGACTGACTTCTATGAAATTGTGAAGGGCATGGCGACACCGAAAGAAATGCCAGAGAACTGGGTCCCTCATGATTAAGATCTGCATCCTTCCCCAGGTGGGTTAGTCTCCAGAGACTTTTCATCTTACTGATGCTTTCCTGGATGCTCATCGCTGGCAAATGACAAAAAGCAGCCTGAAGTGGCTCTACGAGCAGACCACATTTATTTATTTCAGGGATGTGTTTATTACCGCAGCCTTGGCTACTGCAGGTGTTCAGATTTCCTCTTTGTACTCTAATGGATCTCCTCTCAATGATTTACTGACAAACAATTCCTACCAAGCGACATATATTATTTATTCTAAGATACTCCATTGCAGATCACAAAGCCAGAAGACGAACCAGCCATTCATTGTGTGTTTTTCAAAATGGGAAAGCAATGAGCATGTCCAACGAACCATTGGTGAATTTGCCAATTAGTTTAATTCAGACCTAATGCAGAAACCACTCACACTACGTGCCGACATAATTAGTATCTATCTCTCTTTCAGAGAATAATTGTTTCCTAGCACCCCAGAGAGTTTCTTTATCCCAATACTGGGTGACTCTCTCACACAAGTCATGTGTGAGAGAAGGGCCGGCTCTGAAATGTGCATTAGAAGACTTATAAAGCCTTTGTGTGAATTCACGCATGCAGCAAATAGAACAACGGCTGGTTTTTCCTTATAGCGCACCATCAGAAGAACCATGTCAGTGTCAGCCTGGTGAGCTTTCTGTGATCACAAACACTTGGAATGTCTCATTAGCACCAAAGAGAATAATTCAAGCAGAGCACATGACAGCAGATGAATCCTTTATGGATTCTTGGCTTTTATACTCAAATAAGAAAAACTTCCTGGTGAGAGTGTTCAGTGCTGAGAATGCTTACTAAATTCCAATTAAATGCCTGAATTTGAACTGATTTCGAACTGAGGCTGCTAACAGCATGCAGAATTGTAATTTGAATTTGAATTTAAGAAACGATTTAAAATGGTTAATGTTAGTCAGAAAAGCAAGGCTTGTGAAGATAAACTTTTAAATTGTGCAAGTTTTATAAAAGTTTGAAGGTTTTATAGGCCTTGAACAAACAGATTTGTAAAATCCCAGACACACTTATTTTTATATAATATTTGGACACATTTTTTATAAGAAGCACATCAAGTTTACATTGTATATTTAGAGAATTCATCTTTTCATAATGCCATTATCTGTTGAATTTTAATTCAGTATACCACTTCCTGTAATTCTTTTTCAAATTGCGCTTACACTTTATATTGATGGTCCCCTTTGGAAATGGTTGATTATAAGTAACTTTGCATGTAAACTAACTCTCACTGAAGTATTTTTAGAGTATTAGGAGACTGTTAGGTTGCCATGTAGTTACTTGTAGTCAACAGAATGTCTGATGGGGACCATCAAAATAGTGTTAACCAAATTGCAACTTCCTGTGGTACATTGCCAATTCAACTGAAATTAAAACCAGAGAATTACAAAAACACATTTTGGCCAGTCATAACAGAAAATAAATGCAGAATATGGGCATATACTTTACATCAAATAGAAATACACCCCTTTTATGATAAATATCGAAGGTCAAAGCAAAAATATGCTGAGCAAACACCCAAACAGACCTCTTTATTTAAGTTAACTTACTGATTGACAGCTCTAGTATGAATTATTATCAGTATACAGCACATTACCCGGAGCTCTACCCTTTCCGATTAAGTCAAAGCTGGTGGTAAAATATCAATCAACTCCAAACAAACACTATTAGTAAGCAGCGTAATGGAAAGCTAACACAGCGATATGTGTGTGTGTATCTGTCTGTCTGTGTATGTTATTACTGGTCATATTTTCTGTCTGTGATAACTCCCTCATCCCCAAAAACATTAATTTGAGATTGCTTGCCGTTGTTTGCTCCCCTCTAGTGATCTGCTTTTAAATGGACTCAGTTTGCCATGTGACCTCGGCTGACCTTTTGTCTCTCCTAAGTAGGAAATTCAAGAAAAATATCAAATGATCTACAATATTCACTGCTGTTTCTTGAACCCACAAGAAAATATACAAACCGCATGACTTATCGACATGGGGGGGCTTATTTGTTTGCAAAACATCTCTGCGTTTTATTGCGATTGATTGATGTAGCGGTTTATGCTGACGATTAAGCTAACACCCCTAGGACATTCAATTACATGTTTATGTGTGTAATATTGATTTTAATACTAAATCAATTACTCATTTTCCATGACTGACATCTAGTGTGCCTCTATGTGCAGCTGCCGCTGATAATGCTGTCCATAATTTGAGAGTATACTACAGACAAAATATAGCATGTTGCACAAGGCTTTTTTTATTTTATTTTTTATGCGACAGTCTAGGTTTAGACTATCTTCCCTTGGCACAAACATCGCCACCTCTATTACCCTGTGCTGTCAGGGTCAGCAGTCAAAGGCACCTCTGTTCATTCTTCTGTGCCACCGTAGTCCCTCATTATGTGTTGCCGGGACCCAGTTTCAGTCCAGGCCATTTTTCACATCCGTCGAATACCCCACAATTACTTAAAGTCAAAAGAGGCATTGTGCATGGTTGGTTAGCAGTGACAGTCAATGGAACTTACTGGAATGGTGTTCAGAGGAACAGGGTCTTGAGTCCATATCTGTTCGACTTCTCAACCCTCTTCTCATTTTAATAAGAAATTAGTGCTTCAAGCATGTACTAAAGGGCTTTGTCAATGCATAGACTGAGCTTTAAGTAATCATCACATTGTTGACCTTGGGTGCATTATTGCATTTTTTCAGGTAAACATGATATATAAGTCCAATCTGTCATTGTGACCTTTTTAAAAGATTTGTTTTTCAGTTTATTTCCAAAAGCATTCATGCTATACCAAGAAAAACATCACGAATAAAATCAATATTTTGCATTCATAAGCCACTAAAATACACTCAGACCAACAGAAATTCATTGTTATTAGAGATGCACCCCATAAAAGAGAAATGAAATGTGTGTTTCGATAAAAATATTATCACCATAGCTATATATTATACAAAAATGACACCAATATAAAGTGCATAGCCAGTTAGAGTCACTAGTTGTTTGCACTTAGGAAAGTTACAAATATTAAAATAACTCACGAGCACACACAAGGCGAGAGCCAGATAAAGATGCTGCAGACATCAAAGTCTGCATGAAATGCTGTCTTATTCTTTATCATCAAGTTACAAAAAGGGGAAGACAGATGCACGCAGAGCAGTTCTATCAGTCAGGTGATTACACCTCCCTGAGGAAGGCAGCGCTGTCATGCACAACCACTGTATGACTGCGAGATGTAATTAAGACAACCACAGGGCTCTCTGACTGTCATAAACACATATATTTTTATACACACAATTAGACGTGTGAAGTCAGTTTGATTTTAATGAGTAATCACAAACGTATTCTTGGCAAACCTATTTTGCATCTTACAACCGGTAAAATATAAAATAAGACACAAGAGAAAAGCGTTGTATGGTGAAATCTATTTATGTTTAACAACTAAAATGATAAGGATGGAAGCACCTATATAGGGCTGTGTGTTTTCTTTAAGTATACAGCAAAACATGACAGGCTGTCAGTTTCCAGGCTTCAGCAAAGAACAGACTGCATTTGTATTCAGCCAAAGTTTAAGCTAGATAATTGGTTGGCGCTGTAGTGAACTTCTGAGTCCCATGGGACATGATATCTCTCCCAGACTCACAAACTACCACTCCACCACAGTGGATATTGGAGAACGAGGACAAATTTGGATTCTTGTTAAGACAATGTTTTACCTCTTTCTTTAAGGTCAATTTAAGGCCATATTTAAAAGATCTCTTAAAAGGGAATTTAAATATAATATAAACATTTAAAGATGTTTGGTTTTTCAACTTGACATTCAATATTCTATAGCTGGTTAATTCTGCAAGCTGTTCCAGTCATTTAATTTCAAGCCAAATTAATATGAATTTTGTTTTAATACAAAGTTTTACTAAAAAAGTGATCAATCATGAATTGTTTCTTCATTTTAACAGATTTGGACATCGCTTGCTTATCAACGGATCCTCTTCAGTGAATGGGTGCCATCAGAATAAGAGTCCAAACAGCTGATAAAAGCATCACAATAATCGACAAACAATTCACATGACTCCAGTTCATCAATTAACATCTTGCAAAACAAAAAGTTTATTGTTTGTAATAAAATACATTTATCATTACAACATTTTTAACTTCAAACTAAGTCCATAATCCATAAAACACTTTCTCCAAGTGAAAAAGTCCATCCCCTGTTGTCCTCCCACATCAAAATCCACCGATATATGTTTATAACTGCTTTGGACTGTTTTTACTTGTAAATGGTACTTGATCTGTGCATATTTCTCACCTGAATCAGACAAGACGTGTCTTTCACTGGTAAAAGCAATAATATGGATTTTGTATTTTAGCAGGAAACAACAGTTTGAAGTTAAAACATCTTAATCATGAATTTATTACAGACACGCAGCTTTTCACTTCACAAGATGTTTTTATCAGCTCTTTGGTCTCATTCTGATGGCACCCATTCATTGCAGAGGATCCATTGGTGAGCAAGTGATGATTGATGATCAAGATTGTCATTTTACAACACTCATCCTCATTTAAACAACCAAAAATTTTTCAAAAGCTACACAGAGGACATGTATTCATCTTTAATAATAGTAAGTGAAACTATTAACACTCCCGGAGTCCTAAGATGCTTCTCAGTGCAATAAACAGTCATAGAAATGTTCTGGAAAGTGATGTGCTTAGACTGGGAAAGAGGTGAATTATGCTGCAGGTGTTTCAAGTCCCACAATATTCCACTGTGGTCTGTCAAATTTCACCATTAGTTGCCGTCATATTCGAATGCCTTAAGGTCAGGAGTACCCTGTCGGCTGGATTTATCACATTTCAAACCCATCTTGATATATCATCTGACATCCCTCCAGGAAATTTAACATCATGGTAATCCATTATTTTTGTGCTCAATCCACATCATGCCTGTTTTTCGTCAGCCACTCGTCTGTCTTTAGAGGAGAGCGACACATATAACTTCCTCCACAAAGTAAGTCTAGCTCAGGCAGCACATAATGACCTCCTCTGGGAGCAAGGCATCTGTCCGTAATGGCTGGCTGTTTGCTCTAATAGGAGTTTGCCTTTCTGTGTGTTAACACTAACAGCTCTGACACCCTATAATGTGCAGTCCACCTCTTCTTCAAACCTTATGATTGGTCTACAGGATTCAGATGAAGAGATGTCATTACATGCAATCTCGCTCCATCAGAGGCTCTCTATCAGCATGCATGAGGGCTGTGTCTCCAGATTACAAGGGGGATGAAAAATTAGACGGTGGTGAAGAAAAAAAAAAGAATAAACACTTGAAATCGTGGATGCATTTTTGTTATTCATTGAAAACATGAAAATATGTAGTATTCGGCTATTTGAACAGTTCTCAAAACTAAAACATCAACTCTATTGAAAGCTTTGATGGAAGACCTCCGGTCGATTCAGTCCACTCTCTTATAAATCAGTCATCACAAAGACTAATGACTAAAACGTTGACACGACGGTCAAGCACATCTCGGCTGATTAAAGACAAATCCAACAAAGTAAAAAGCATCATTAGTCTCAAGGCTCTTTTGAAATCTGATGTACAACATCCTTTCAAAAAAAAAAAGTTTCTGTTTTGAAATATTGAAATGAATAAAGATCCATTAAGATCAACTAATGAGTCTACACTGACCCTTTATAAATAATCAAGAAAGCATTACATTTTTTCACCAAAATGCTAATTTTACTGAGTGCAAATAGTTCACTGTAAGAGGTTTTCAGCTCAGATGACTTGTGCTTGACCTGAATTTGTGGGTAATTAGCGCAGTTTCTCTGAATGCTGTTTATGGGGATGTTGAACAGGGCTGTACTCCCGGTGCTATATGCTACAGCTCATCTCTTAAGTCCTCACAACAATGGTGAGCAGCATTATGAATATGCAAAGGAGCGGGTCCCCTCCAGGCCTAATAAACGGAAGCAGTGAGCTCCTATGATTAGATTTCCTCCTCCTTATTGTGGGGGAGTCAGCAGAGGCATGATCTGACTCTTAAGAACAACAATTAAATGAATAGATGAAATAGTCAATTTAAACTGAAGGACAATATTTTTTTTAGCATTTTAATATCGGGATAATGTTCTGGGAGAATTATCTAGAGACACTCCAAATAGAGCTGTGCTAAATTTGCTGATGCATCATCGTTCAAGGCCATCTATTTAGTGCTTGTCCAATCTACAATTTTAAGTCAACTTCAATTACTGATTCACAACCCAGTTTATGTATATGATAAAAGTGAATCAGGATATTCGAATGAGTTTACTAAAACGCCTAAATAGCAGTTTGGCTATTGGTTAACCAGTGACATCGGTGGAAAAAGGGACACTATTTTAGAGAAAGTGTTATTGGATTTTGAATACGGATTATAAACAGATTATAAAGACATTTTTAATGATGGCTTGATGAATCGTTTACAATAAGACCAGAAATGTGATTGATTGAAAGAAAACATAAGTCAAAAATTACAATTCTGTCATCATCTGTTCAATCTCATGTTGTCATCTTCTGTGGAATACAAAAAGAATGAATTTTGAAAAGCATCTCAGGGTTTGTTTTTGAGTGAATGCAACGTAAGGTTGGTCCCCAACGTCCTTCAAAAGATTTTCTTTTGTTTTCCACAGGTAACTTAATAATAGAAGACTAGAAATAGATATACAACAGAAAGACAGATAAATAGTTTCTGTCTGGAAATGCAGAAATGAATGACGATCCATTAAGATCAACTAATAAGTCTGCATTTTTTTTAATAGTTCATCCAGTAATTTTAATAAGACCACTGTTTACAATATGACCAGAAATGTGATTGATTTAAAAGAATAATTCAACCCAAAAAAAGACAATTCTGATGTCCTCTGTAGCTCAGTATTGCTATTGCTTTCTTTGAGCAACAGATGTGCTATAAAAAGAAACAATGAGCTCAGGAAGGTTCTTTTAGTAATGAAAAACATACAGTGCCTTGAGTTAGCTCTGCATCTGATGCAATACCAGAAATCTCATCTAACAGAAACTCCGAGGTGTTTCATTGTATTCCTGTGAAACTTTTAAAGTGCCAAAGTCTTATCAGCTGAACTGTCCTACTTTTGCTATTTCATCCACCGGAAAGAAGAAGTGGTCAGTGGCTATAACAACTTACACTATGTCCCAGCAAGAACACACAAGCCTTCACATCTAACATCCGCAGGGCTCGAGGCTCCGCGTGACAGTCTCCAGGCTGAGCGCCAATTCACTTTTTCCCGGCTGATATTTCCATCTCAGCTGCTATCAGTTAATGAGGCTCAGACTTGTGGTTCTGCACCTGTGAACTGCAGAATCAATCTGGAGGACTACAAAGAGATCTTCAGCGTATAGCATCATCTGTCCCGAAAACAGTCAGAGGAGCATTTTGCTAAATAACCGACTGAACTCATTCAACTACTGAAACGCCATTTTACAGAACTGTTTTAATGGATAAAAGCATACAGTAGGCAAATTAAAAGTTAGGCAAGTTCTACTTTTCATCTTTCATGTTTAAAAAATGTATGTTTTTAGAAATTATGACACCAGTTATTCATCAAATAATGATGAAAAATATATTATTAGAATGACAGACAGAACAACGAGAGAGAGCAATAGATAGATTGATAGAATGACAAATCAATAGATAGATAGATCTCTGAATGAACACAAGAAACCGCGACAACAGACATAAATAGGACCGACTGAATGATAGATAGAACAACAGACAGTAGCTAAACCAATAGATAAAACAACAGACAGAAAGAAAAGACCAATAGACAGACAGAGAGACAGATAGTATATTTCATCATATGTTTAGGTTGCTTCACCATTAACCATCACTTGCATAATTGCATACTTTCTTCTAAACAATGCAGACATCATCTGCAAATAAACGACACAATCAGCGAGTGCAATTCATTCTTAGTGATTTCTCTCCTTAGATCTTATAGAATGTCATTTATCAGTTCTGTTTTAAGATGAACAGTTTGCATCTTGTGAAATAATGGCTTTAAGATTTATTTGAAGAATCGTTCGGCAAAGAAACCAGAGATGGAATATTCAGTCTAGAGATATTAGGACATTAGGGAAGGATATTGCTTTCCTTTACGCAAAAATATGGCTGCAATAATGCTCAACACAAACAGCTGAAGTTTTTTTTTTTTTTTTTTTATAAGAGTCTAACACAAACACTTAAAATGATTGAATAGATCTACATAGTTATGGTGAGATAGTATCAGGGGAAATGTCATGTGCCTTATTAGTGTCCTTCGTAGACTGATGAGAATCGGCGGCTGACCTCAACTTAAATTTAGTTAGAAGCACGATCAATCGCAGAAAAGTACTTTCAGAAGACAAGACGCAGTGGGAAAAAAACAGGAGGCCTTTGTGCTGAATATGAGGAGGAGGAAAATACCACTAAAAAGTTCACTGGCTTTGGGAGTCATTATGGTAATATGAAAACTCTAAAAATGCCCAGAAGGAGACTTCTTGAGACATTTGGTTGAAATGAGAGGAGGACTTGAGAAACAAAATTCTACTTCTGAACTGCACCACAAACTCAAATGTTCCCCAAGATTGTCTTAAAAAGAAACTAATATCAGTTTCCAGAACATACTTTTGTAGTTGCTTGTTGTTGGTTGCTTTAATAGAAAACTCTTATTAAAATCAAGACATCTCTTGTTGATTAAGTTTGACAACCTCAGTCATGTACAGAATGTATCAGTGCATGGCTAATGCATATTCGTGCAAATGGTGAATACAAGGGACATTGAAGAAGCCATTTTAACAATAGTATGAAATATTAAATATTTTTCAAACGTACCCACTACCTCTTTTCTTACTCATAATTGTCTCATAAAATTAGTTGTTCTGTACAGGTTGTACTCAATTCCACAACCCAAACGACAGGAAGCAGCCCTTGTCTAATGCATTAAAAAAAATCTTTAAAAAAATTTAAAAATAAATAAACAATAAATGAATTAATGTCTGAAATACCTGATTTCATTTATTTACAACCAATTAATTTCTCCTTTAGTGTTTTAAATGTGAATTTTGCAGCTGGCTTTCCAGAACCCTTTATTATTTTGCAACTTCTTTTTCTGCCTTGTGTCTTCGTGAATGTTTTAGCTTTACTCTTTTAAATATAAAGAGTGAAACAAATGAAGAAAAATAATAACATATGACGGTAATATTAAGCTTGAAGGTTACTTCAAAATTTGAGTAATAGTTAAATACAAGTCTATTTGTTAATGGATAATGTCAGTACCAAATATTCTGCATTTGCTTTTCACTTATGCCATTCTAATGTATAAATAAATTAAACCCTGGAAAAACATTTAAGGTGCTGTAGGGAACTTTTGTAAAAATATATTTTTTACATATTTGTTAAACCTGGCATTATGTCATGACAGTAGAATATGAGACAGATAATCTGTGAAAAAAAATCAAGCTCCTCTGCCTCCTCCCAGTGGTCCTATTGCCATTTGCAGAAATACCATCGCTCCCGGTAAAAAAATAACCAATCAAAGCTGCGGTCCGTAACTTTGTTTGTGTTCAAAATGTAGAAAAATGTATATAATAAGCGAGTACACCATGAATCCATTTTCCAAAACGTGTTTTTGTCTTGTCCTGAATCACTAGGGTGCACCTATAATAAGTGTTTATATTCGGACTATTTTAGATTGCTTCGGGGATACCGCGGCGGAGTAACCCAGTACCGTTGTGATTCTTCATAGACATAAACAGAGTGAAGTAGTTCCGGCTACGATGTTCTTCCACAAGACGCAAGGAGTTCTGTTTATTAACCGCTAGAGCGTCAAAAGTTCCCTACCGCAGATTTAAATATTCTTTCCTGCTAATGGCAAGAGGTTGGTATCAGTGCAAAAAGCTTGGTCTTAAAACCGAATGCTTCTTAATTACAGAAGAAAACAGGAACATACTGTATAATCGCCCATAATATTGCCTAATTGTAGTCACCATTAAGGCACTTATTGGCCAGTGCAACTAAATGCCATGTACATGTAACGAATGGCATCCATTAGAAAACACTGATCCTGATCAATACATTCACAACAGCTCCATGTTGCAGAAAGCAGCACAAGCTGACTCGGAGTATGTGGAAACATCATGACTGCCATCCAGTGGTCAACTGCTGGCATCTTTCTTCATCTGCTACTCTGCAATAGAAACCACTTAAACATACAGTGCTAGCCTGATTAGTTCGTTTGTGTTGAAATATTGATATTCTCTCCCTCTCTGATTTTTACTCACACTTGCAAGGAAGACCGTTAAGACCTACTGATAAATTTGAAATATAACACTAATAGAAACAAACCAAGGCTACTTAATTTACATAAAGTAAGATTCTTTAGTTTTTTCTAAATGTAAACAAAAAAAAGAACATTGATAACAAAATAAATGACATTTAATAATGGTAACAAAATTCTACTCTTATTGTTAGTAATAAAATAAAAAACAAATATAAAAGTATACTATTTTTAAAATACATAGTTAACTGTATATAAAAGTTACAATAGGAGTTCCACAGTCTATTATCCTAAGGGGAAAAAACTGCTTTATTAACTTTCAATTAACTAAATTAACTACAATTTTCACGTGAGGTACCAATTGTTCAAATTCATTCAATTCTAGAAGTGAAAAACAAGTGATACAAAAGGAGAAAAAAAGTTTATTTGGCAACATGGATTGAAGTTTTACTTCTGAAATACAAATTGTAGTCTGGGTTAGGTGATATTCATATAAAAGAGCAGTTTTAAATTACTGGTGAAACCACAGCTCCAAGGTCAGAGTGCTAAACAAACAATAAAAATGTATAGTCTGAAAATGCAGCAAGGTTGTTTTAGTCATGATTCTTGTTGGCACATTTACACAAGGAATACATTCTTCTCATAAGACAGTGGTGGAAATGTAAGTCCTACAAAAATATTTCAATAAAACACGAAAACAAAGGCAGATCAGTTCACAGAGATTAGTAACTTGAGGTTAGGCATGAGGACTTCATGAAAATATATATTTATGAACCACCAGGTGGCACTATAAACCCATGCTTCTGCACCCGATCCTTAATACCACGTGTGCTTTTCAATGGCGTCTAAAACCACAGTACTACTTGATCTACAAAAACATTTCTTGATCTGAATGCATTGATGGCGTCGACAGATGTTGAAATAAAATGGTTAGATTTGAAAAAACCTAACACAAAAATACTCAAAAGGCTTGAAATAAAAAATAAAGAGATAAAATTGCCTACTAAAGAGGATTTCTACTCACAACTGTCAGGGAAAGATAAATTACAGAGCAATAAAGTTAGTGTCGGGCACATGTTGGCCAAATACATTTTACGAATGCCACAGTCGTCCATATAGTGGTCATCGTCTATTAAAAAGTATCCATACCATTCATTCTTAGTCTAGTTATTTGAAATTAACTAAGGGAATGAAAGACTGTGATAAAGGCTTACCTTGACCAGTACAAAACCTTACTAATCAAGTGATGATTTTAATAAAGAAAAGGGGCTCTGATGGAGTTTCCCCATAGAGTTGCAAGTAGATTTGGTTTGGAAAAGTCCAAGTGTAATTCAAAGTAAACAGCATCGCTCTTTGAAGCTCTTCTTATTCTTCTTATTTTTTCCCTTCCCGTTTTTGTCCTTATTTTCTGACATCTTTTTAGCACGGACTTCCCTCATTAGATCAAAAAATACCTTTGGAAAAACAAAGGGGGTTCATTAATGCTCAGTATGACAAGGTTATTAAAAGTAGTGAATAAAAACCAAAGTAGAAAAAAGAGAGACTATTTCGGTTTCCCAGCTCAAATCTCCCCTAATGTATCAATTTTTTTTTACAAAGGAGCAAAAAATGTTAACAAATAATTTGATTGCAACTGAAAAAAAAAAAACAGGAAACCGCAACTATACTGTAATATAAAAACAAACGTTAACCATGTAGAATTAAAGGGAAAAAAATAAAATTTGTAATGCACATTTTGCACATATTGATAAAATTCTTCCATCAGAAACTGCATTACACAGAAAACATTCCAAAACTGGATTCTGCTACAGTTAATAAACTGTAGCCACTATCAGCATGCAGTAATCAAGGAATCCATCATTCCACAATACAGACGAGATGCGTTTTATAAAAGCAATTATGGTTATGTGCTGCAATGGAACAATTTGTGGTACTATGATAAAATGAAGTATAACCGTAAAAATACTTTATACGCCATAAAAAATTGAGCCTGGGATAAAATAAAAAGATTGATAGATAGACCGATAAACTAATCGTTCCTGTAGCTCAATTGGTAGAGCACTGCATTGAATAGCCTGAATGCACTGCAAGTCGCTTTGGATAAAAGCGTCTGCTAAATGCATACATTTTATTTAATTTTTTTATCTATATCTATCTAGTATCTAAATTAAAAATTTAGGCAAAAATATTACCTTGTCCACATTGGCCCGTGTCTTGGCAGAAGTCTCTACATACTGCACACCACACTCTTCTGCTTTTCCTCTGGCCTCGTCCACTGAAACCTGCCTCCGATCCTCAAGGTCCGACTTATTTCCAACCAAAAGCAGTGGAATCTTATCCTCCTCAGCTTTAACCCGCAGGATCTGCTCCCTGTAAACACACGGATACATTTAATGCTGACTGATCCGACTTTACGAAGTCACAATGGGAGATTACATTTTCTGATTGTACAAGTTTATTAGTCAAGTAGCTAGAATAATGCAATACCACAGACCTGAATTCTGCTGTGGCCGTGAAGGACTCATGCTCTGTTATGGAGAACACCAACAGGAAACCCTCTCCGCTACGGAAATAATTGTCTCGGATGGCCGCATAGTCTTCTTGCCCAGCTGTATCTAAAATGTCAATCTGCACCTCTTCTCCATCCAACACCACTTTCTTCCTGTAGCTGTCAGCCTTTGTGGGCTCATAATCTTCAACAAACTGAGGGACAGAAAATAGGGACAATCACTGTTAAATAAAACAAGGCAATGCATCCTGAAGACTAGCAACACATTTATTTTATTTTTTTCTTATAGGGTCATTAAAGCCTCCATATAAAAATAAGAAATAAAAATCGGACAGATTTTGGTCTGATGACTTACCTCATCATACATAAACTGAAGAGTAAGAGCAGACTTTCCTACGCCTCCACTGCCCACCATAATGACCTTGTGCAGCGTGAGGGAGCTCTGACCCTTACTCTTATTGGCGGCCATATCTAACTGCCTTCCTCAGGTACACCCACAGACAAGCTGGCACCACCTGTAGAGAAACAAAAGAATTATAGAGAGGCTGAACCATCAACACAAGCACAGGAATGCCTCTGAACTTTCATTTGCATCATGTGCAGGGCTCCAAACAAATAAATAGAGTAACTTCGGCACAAAATCATTTTTTAGGTGCCACAGAATAATGCATTTTATTAGTTTATTATTATTATTATTTTTTTACATTTTAACAGTTCAATCATACTGTCATGTGTTTAGGTCTCATGTTTTCTTGACTTTATCAGCATTTTAATCCATCGTGTAGATGACCTGGGAACTAAGGTTTGCTTAAAGTGGGTACTAAATGTCTTTTCCAACTTGTAACATGTGGTCACAAAGAAATGTTCATTATCTGTACCAATATCATGGTCCATAAACATCACTTGGCCTCTTAGTGTAGTTTGCATCCTGGAAATGTTGTAATACACGTTTCAAAAGGTTCTTTGTGACGAAAGAATGTTCTCCAGATTATAAAAAAGGTCAGAAGAGATAGTTCTTTAAAGAACCTTTGACTGAATAGTTCTTTTCGTGGAACCAAAAATGGTTCTGTGAAAAAAAAAAAAAAAACTATTTTCACTTTCAGTCTGTTTTTCTTAATCAGTAAAATGCATTTTTATAGGAGTTGAATCAGACAAGTTAAGTAAAACATTAAAATGCAATAGCGCATAAATATAGCAAAATGCACCCCTTTATGGTTATTTTTTCTAGCTGACTGATCAGCTTATGGACACCGAAGGGTAATTCGGAGTAAACACTGCAATGTTTACCAGCTTTTACACGTTTTCCGCAGTTTGGAATGGTTGTACTGTAGGCTCTCTTATAAATAACATACCTTTTGATGTTAATTCATGTTAATTATGTAATATAGAAGTAAAGAGAAAGTTTAAATGTTACTTGCTGCTTGAACTGATGCACTAACTCACGATCGTGCCTGCCGCATTAAAGAGCGCCAAAACTATTTATTGTTCGTACTTCCTTATGAATTTAGAATCATTTTAGAGCTGATAATATAATTATAAAGTAACAAAGCTCTTTGTGATTACTGGATGACAGGTGCGCTTCAGATAATGCAGTTCACGCATTAACAGAACACAGCATACAAGATCTTAAGAAGAACCAGTATTAATAATGATTATACACGAGAATTATTAACAATACTGCCAATATCCACACAGCTGACAGCTTTACCGATTATAGTCTGTTCCAGTTGTGCATGAAATAAACGCAGTTTTTAGTCACTATAAATAAATGAAAATTATGAAGGAAGTTATTGGTGTAACCACAAAGAACCGGTTATATAAAAAATGGTTTTCTTCTCAAAACTAATAAATCACTGAATCAATAAACTGCATTTAACTGATAAACTGTTATTGCCCTCTTGCATTATCAGCACACATCTTTCATGTTAAATATTTTAAAGCTGCTTTGAAAATCTATATTGTATAAAGTGCTATATAAATAGCGCTGACTTGACTTAGTAATAGGAAGAGGAGAAGACTTAGAGGAAACTGGTTATTTTGGAAGCTTCCTCTTGCCACTCACATTATACTTTTTTTTTTTTTGGCCATTTATGAGGGTAATCCATACTACAATAACTTAAAAAGAAGTCCGAAACAATTCCCAAGGATTCTTTAAATACAATACCATGATGTATTTGAGAAGTACATTGAAGTGGATAATGATATACAATACTCACTGTATCAGGTAACATTTTAATCTAGTGCATTTCCTATGGAGAACAATGGCTGATTAATGAGGATAATACTTATTTAGGCTTAGTTAGGTCTGAAATCCAAACAGTTGAGCTAATTCTGCATCGTGTTATGATTCATAAGACCATCCATATGGAATAATGTGAAGACCACTGAAGAATTCTCATACTAGCATTCTTGAACTGAGGAAAGAAGAACATGACCCACTGCTTCCAGCTATTGTTCCTGGTGGTGCCCCAAAAAATGCCTCAATAGGAAACTGGGGCACTGTGCAGGAAGACGCAAAAATCTGCTAACAGAGCCTTATTTAAAGATGTCAATGTAAGATGCTTGATGGCCCTTTTTTAATACAGTCATGCTGGGGAAGACAGTATGAAAAAAGGAATATATAATGGGTAGAAGTATTTTACCACTCTAAAAATCAGGGTATGACAATAGCATGATAATTTATTAAATTAATCAGTCAAAATCCTCTATTTGATCACAAAAACTGTAAAAACTTTAAAATTACTTTTCCAATTGATTATGTTGAAGATATAAAATTTTCTTGACACATGATCCTTCAGAAATTAATCTAATTTGCTGATTTGCTGCTCATGTAACTTTTTTTTATTATCAATGTTGAAAATAGTTCTGAGAAATTTTATATCTATCTATCTATCTATCTATCTATCTATAAGTTCAGAGGAATAGTATTTATTTGAAATAAATATTTTGTAAAAAAAAAAAAAAAAAAAAAAAAAAAAGCATCCTTGCTCAAGTATTCATTTCCTATTGACCCCAGACTTCTGAAAATAATTAATATAAGAAATAAATAAATAAAGGTCAGTGGCTTTCATTTGGTTTCAGATAGCAGCACTTTATGGGAAAATGGCCCAAGTAAAAAAAAATGTAACTGGTAAAATCCAAAATGACAAGGCAGTGACAACACAGTGGAATACATGCACAATGTCATCACCATTACAGAAAATGCCAGTTAAGCTGGGTTAAACAGTAAAATGATGGCAGATATGACCTACATATGCATGCTTCTTAAATACAGCCGGATGGCAACCAGCTTCTGAAATATTAATGATGGCACTCCTCCTCCCCCAACTGGTGGATTTCATTCGGATTCCCTCAGTACTGTCCACATTCTGCTACACTCGTTCATCACCAAACCCCTTTGAGCAGGGCCTGTGGAGCATCCGTGCCACTAAAAGCAATGAGCATTCAGCAGTGTCGCTGGTGAGTCTCTCTACAGCCGAGGGAGAAGTGCAGAGATCAACGAGGATTCTATTCCCATGCAGCACAGGTTCTCTCATTTTTAGCTGTTTAAATGGTTGGCAGGTTAGAAGAGGGTCACGGATTTCATGCACAAGAGAGGATGATGCCCTCTGCTTGAGTGGAGGGGCAAGCTGACCTATTCGGCCTCACCCTCTCTGATTGCAGGCCTGCTGGAGACAATCATGGCACACGTCAGGAGCTCAGGCAGGGATAAAGAAGAGGCCAGAGCAAAGGAGAGCAGGAGACCATGATTGGGTCAGGGCTAGCATTAGTTCATATGGCACACTTCATCAACGGATAAAGCATTTGAATGATAACCAACAAAACAATGCACAAGCTAAATGATCACCATCATAACTATTGACTATTGTGGAGTTACACAAACATAAAAAGGTAGTGTGTTATACCTATTGCACTAGTAGTTCACACTTGACTGAATAACATAATAGGCATACAGAAATACTAATGAGTCTATCTGACTTTTTTTCTTCCTTCTTTGTAGTTCCTTTTTAGGTTTTATAATCTTTTCTAAAAGGAAGTGATTGTTCTACTTAATTGTGTTTGCCACTTTGGTGGTGGTTCATCATTGGTGAATTTCCCAGGTACACTTACTGATAAAGCAAAGCTTTGTTGCATTAAGTATTAAAACAGTTTGAGCTTAAATAAGATTGAACTTAGCGTATTTGCAAGTTGGCATTTACAAAACTGAGGCAGACCCTGAGGTTTATGTAATTATTAGGACTGTATAATGGTAAAATAAAATGTCTAAATGTTTTTGAAATAAGTCTCTTAAACAATAATATTGAAATATCACAATTTAAAGTAACAGTTTCTGTATTATTATATTTAAAATGTGAATCCTGTGATTAAGCTGAATTTTCAGAAGCCAGTCTTCAGTCACATGATCTTTCAAAAATAATTATAATATGATGAGTTGGTGGTCAAGCAACATTATATAAATAATACTAATAATAATACTACTACTACTAATAATAATAAAAACAGCACTGCTTAATGGTTTTGTGGAAAATGTGATGCATTTATTTTCAGGATTATTACTTTTATGAATAAAGTTCAAAAGAACAGCATATATTTTACATACATTTTTGTAACAATGTAAAAAAAAAAAAAAAAAGTACTCACCCCAATATTTTAATCAAATAGTTATTCTAGTGTAAGCAAGTATTTTAGTACTAAAGGCAAACTAATAGAAATATTGCCGAATAAACATTTTAACAGCTATAAAGGTGTTTAAGATGAAGTTGTCAATCTAAAATGGGTTCTACAAACACACACACAAAAATCCATATAGATCCTCCGACATGCTGTGAGAGAGGAAATATCTGACCTACAGGAAACCAGATGACTTTTTTTTGCTCAGCTAGGCTTGTTTGGAACTTCCTGACAGATTAATGGGAAAAACAGAGGGAAAAACTAGGCCAAAGCCAGATAGTGCTCTAAATACCCCCTCTCCCCTTCCACATAGTATGCTTGCTTCCCTGTACGCTTTCATACACTTGAGACCAGTGCCAGCTGGGAACAGACAGCAGAGATAAGCTCATCTGCAACAGACATCTAAGCCTAGAGTACTGCAAAAAGGATGTACAGCGGGGAAACAAATACAGTACAAATATATATCATGAGCCAGGTCAGGCAGGTTATAAGCATCAATTCTGCAGGAATGCACTGGTGAAGAATGGGTAAACAAACAATGTGTTTTATATATTCTATACACGTGAGAGGAAGAAAGCACTCTGTTCAGATCTTTCTGATGAGTGAGAGTAGAAACATTAACATACCTTGAAATAAAACTGCTACTCCAAAGGGAATGATACATTTCAGTAAGTGCAAGCGGTTAATAAGAAGTTTGAAATGTAAAATGATAATACACTAGCAACTGATATGAGCAATTCCTCTGAAGTATTCATGGGACTTTCTTGCTTAACTGCATCATGGGCCCATTTTTCATGTAAAGCACATGCCCTCACAGAAGGGTGCGTTTATGCTAGTAGAGCAACTAAAGGAAAATGTCATTCTTGTTCTGGTCCTAACAGTGATCCCTGGTTGGTATATGGACACATATGGACAGTGTGTTTTAGAAAAGAAAAAGAAAAGTCATTACACCATTGCACCAGTCAATTTCCTCTAAACATGACTGGCCAACCCAGATCTATGCCTACATATTACAAAATGTAAAAAGACTGCACACTATAATGTTGAATAATACACTAAATATGATTTAAGTGAACTTCCTCAAAGCCTTATAATTACAGTATGAGGTCTATGCTGTACTGACACATTGCATTGACAGCCACCAGTCTTGCCTTTCATATTTTTATAGATTGCATCAGTTATGAATCAACTAAACCGCAAAAATGTGCACTGTCTGTGCAAGAAAGCAAAGGACTTGCTGTCTGAGGAGCTTGTTTCTCCCTTACACTCAAGGTGAGCATCTCTGTTGAATACTAACCATCTAGAGCTGGGACACAGAGGCTTCATTCAGATATATAAAGGCAAGGCAGTGGTGATGGACTGGGTCCTTATAGCCATGTTGTTATCCAAACTGGGCAGATTGGAAGCTGAACACCAATGCACAATCTTTTTACACACAGCTGCCTAATAGTATTTTCACTAATATGAATAAACAAGCAAAAGTAGCCCCGATATTCTCTGAAAAGTGAACATTTTATATCATCATGCCCAATTTTCCCCAATATCTATTTCCAACATGCTGCTACTCCCTGCTCTGTGGGAAAGGTTGAATTGATGTCAACACTGCGAAAACATTCTCCAGAGCAAGTTAAATAAACCATCCCAAGTATCTCTCCATTTCATTTACAGGGAGGGAAAATAATCTGTTTAAGTGTTAGGCAGGCAAAGAATTTTCCATTCAAATGAATTACAGATAAAACCTTACGCAATCAACGGGTGAACGGGAATTTTAGAAAACTGTGAGAACTGATGAACGTCATCCTTAAGGTATTGTTAATGAGCAAACGCTGAAAGGTATTCGTGGTAATTGAGATTATTATGATTTTTTCTAATTATGGGCAAAAAATTTATTACTCACTGACCTCTAGTTAGAATCAATAATATGTTAAGTTTAAAGAAGAAAGCAGCAAAGAGTTTTAAAAGAAACCACTGATAAAGACCTAAATGTAGCTGATCCCATCACACACATTATAAAAGATGGATTTAAGCAGGCCCCTGTTTGTCTCAAACCCTTTTAAATCACATACCCAGAGACACAGACTCCATTGGGTTCTCAAGGGGTATGCAGGGCAAGAGAAACATCCCAAGTGGGAGCGTTTAGGAGCACAGTCAAAACCAAGAGACAAATTATTGAACTAACTTCTGGCTCCACACTCCCCACTGGTATGACTAGTTCATGACCCTCTGCAATCCAGATTTCATAAAAATAATGAATTATAAAGTGAATGATGATAGTAACATTAAGAATATCAGACTATTATTCCAGAATAAAAAGTGTTTCTATAAGAAAAAGTGTGCAGTCGCAAACTAAACGTCAACCAAAAATGAACATTTTGCTGAACAGAATCTGCTATTGTGTTGGGACCTGTATTAAATCAGCACCTTTTGCCTACGAGGAAGTGCACAGAACATACTAATGATGCTGGTATGAAACGGCCTGTAATAAAAAGCAGAACTTGACCTTTTTTTCTAAGGGTTGATTTTTTTCAGTCAGGACACAAGGCCTGGTAAAAGAGAAACAAATCGGAGGGAAACCGTTGACATTCATAAACTTGGCTAGGTTGATGTGTATCTCTCGTCAAAAAGTACCCTTATTGACCTCAAAGAGCAATGACTAGCAGAGAGGAAATTTTTCAGGAAAAAAAATTAAAATAAAGCACATTAAGGTGCAACATGAATAAGAAATCTATACCTGTAGTTACTAGGGCTGTGACGGTATGGGATTTTTTCTTACCGTGGCGAAGAAGCAACAAATCACATGGTTTGGTGGTTTATTGCACCCTCAAAATACACAAAGGTATTGAGGTATTTGGCAATACCCAGCCCTATACACATGCAAAGAGGGTATTTCAACATAGTATGACAACGAAGCATAATGCATGCTCATATAATTAAAAAGAAAAAGAAGATGGGCATAAAATGAATGATTCAACATTTCTGTCTATATTCCCAGTAATCTGATGACATTTTACACCAACAGGGTAAATTATTTACACATCAACATGACATCTGGAGAATTTTATATAATAATGTTTATTGGGAATGTATGCTCATTCTTTCTAGAATTAGGTTTAATCCGAATAAGTTTAAAACTTGATCCTATTATAAACTGAGTAGAGACACGAGATCACTGTTATAGTTAGATATCTGGTTGAGGAACATTGTAAAAGCATCTGACTGAGATTACTGACAAATATACAGCATGTATGCTTACTACACAGTCACTCTCAAATTTTAATCTAGTCTTTTTCTAACCTTTTTTGTATTCTCATCATCCTCAGTGAGCCTCAAGTACCCTTTCATCAACAAAAAAGCAGATATATCCTCTTTTTTTTATTATTTTGTCATATGAATATTAGAAAAAAGGCAATTTTTGCAATGACACTTTTTAAACTGACACTTGAGCTTGTTTCTCAGGTCAAAATTTTGCAGTTTTTGGGGCAATCAGAGAAGCTATCTCTGAGAGAGACCTACTGGCAAATGTGTTTCATGAAATACAGATATAAAATGTCAAGTAATTTGCACTCTTTGCATGTTAAAATGTGTACACCAGAGAGCTCAGCAAATGTGAAATGTCACCCACCTACAAGTGAACATGCAGTCATGTGTATAGATTTTAATGATAAGGTATGACTACAGGGATCAAAAACTCAGAATATTTGCAAAACCTAATGAAAACCACTCGAGTACCAATATGGTACACAATTAATCACTTACAAATTAAAGCTGAGAAGCTTTGAACCTGTAAATAGTAACTACAGAGCTAGCTAACTTGAGGAAACATCAGTTCAGATGTCCAAACACACATTATGTCTGGAATGGAGATGGAGTACAGCAAATATATTGAATGGTATAAGCTTTGGATAGGTCATTAATGTGTCGTTGAACTCAGAACCCTGCTTGTTTTCATGATAAATTAGCCAGCGCAGGTGCAAGCCATCTAAAAGATAAATAAAAACCTGTTGCACAGGCCTCATCAACTGAAAGGGAAATTGTTATTTTATTCTATTGCAGTTCAAAAGGATTTATACATAATCTTTTGAAAATATGGTACTGTATATTATATGTACGTTATAGCTTTCCGGCTAAAAATCAAACCACCATCAATTAAAAAAAAAAAATATGCAGGGAGTTGATCGTACTTCTACAATACTGTAAAAAAAAATAATGACTTTACACCTCCCAAACTGAAGGTGGTAAGGGCACAGCCACTACTGGCACTGAGGTTACACCCAAACAAAGGGCGGCTGGGGGGATTACAAGGATAAACACCCTAGAGACAAGGGGTGGGGGGTTACAAGGACATCTGAATCCATATTTCAAATTACTAATGAGATATCAAAGTACACCACAAACTAATATTTGGTCCCAATCATTAAGCCACTTACGGAATGACAGCTTCACTGAGCATGTTTTTGATTTATTTAAAAAAGAACACAATTATTTTCATATATATACATACATACATATATATATATATATATATATATATATATATATATATATATATGTTTAAATGTATGTGTATTTAGTGTTTAAATGACACTCAGCCATGCTCCAATTCTTCTAACGGTCTCTAGAGAAACGGTCATACAGGCTGATATTTAATTGACCAAGTGAGGCTAATGAGCAATATTTCCTTAAGTATACACTTTATTTGCTGAAAAAGTGAACAATTCAAGTGAAACATGCTGTACTTTATTAACTTGAAGTGCCTATTATATATTTGATTAATACACGCTGTAAGCAGCACATCCAGCTTCGAAAATAAACCTCCACATCAACCAAACACGCGCGACATCCGCAAAAACGCCCGTCTCTCGAGATTAGCCGCCAGCTGGGTCGAACTACCATAACCCCTACAAAAAATAACGGTTTTAAGCCTTATTCAAGTCTTATTCAAACATTTTCACAGAGTAAATACGCCTACAGGGACTTGTGATAACTGCCTGTCGACCAGTAACAAAAGCTCGGGCTGGAGTGGATCGTTTCTACATTTTTAAAACAAACAAAAGGATAAATTGAGGCATAAATAAAGGCACTTTACCTCTCGGTGACTATGTCCTCCACAGTCTCTTATGCTATCTTGTGGAACGCATTAATCGCCTTTCCAAGTCATACACCCAGTGGTTTCTCTGAAGCTGTCGTTGCTGTCATATACCCATAGACAGTAAAAGAAATATACCCCACCCTCAGCATTTGCGAATTAACAGGATATGACGTCGCTACCCGTAAACTCCGCCTTCTGGGATGAACGGGATATGATGTCATGGACTGATCATATGGTATGCAGCTATGCAGCTGGAGATACGCCATAAGTATTTCATGATGTAATATGTTTATAGTATATAGTCAATGTTATTACTTTAAAGAAAAACGTCCTCCAATGTAAAGGCAGATGTTTACATTAATAAAGAAAAAAAGTAAGTAAAAAGTGTTGCATCCTAAATTAGTTATTAAAATGTTATGAAAAATGTTTTTGTGTAATAAGTTGGCATTGTTTATTTACCCACTGTTAATGACAGAGATGGCTGAGATAAACTAAATGGCGCCCCCTATTGTTGAAAACAAATAAACTAACAAATAAATAATAATGAATGAAATAAAAACTGGTAACAATATTATATGGACAATAAACAATATCAAATTTAGACACTTTGAGATATTTTATGGAGGACTTTTTCTTGAACCTGCAGAGTAGCCCAAAATGGTTCTGTGCTCAAAGGCTGTTCTATAAAGTGGGGCACTTCCAGCTTTGCAAGGACAGTCTGGTGCTTCTGAATCACAGCTTGTAAATACATTTACAAGTATTGTAAATGGTTGTTGTGTATATACGTGTGTGTGTGTGTGTATATATATATATATATATATATATATATATATATATATATATATATATATATGTGTGTGTGTGTGTGTGTGTGTGTGTGTGTGTGTGTGTGTGTGTGTGTGTGTATATATATATATATATATATATATATATATAATATAAGATTTGCCACTGATGACTCAAACACAAGTTTTAAGCAGTGTAGAGTAGCACTTGTTTGCCATTTCTCCAATCTCAAATGCAGACATGGCCTCGTTTGTAATGACTTTTATTGGTTTTGTCTCTCCATGCCGAGAGAATGTATCACGTATCTTAAGGGGCGTAACATTTCCGCCACACGCTTTTTGTATTCAGCCAATCACAATACACTGGATAGCTGGCCAAACAGTGTACACCTCACTTTTCAGAACAACAAGCTTTGTAAAAATTGACTAATTTCAGAAAGGCGGGCATAGAGGAGCAACAATAATGTACATTATGAGGAAAATAAAGGTTTATTTATTTATTTATTTTACCTTAAACTGCATAAACATTGCATTACACCAAATACACAACAAAGTTATTTTTAGCAACGTCATATGGCCCGTCTAATCATCCACAGTGGAGTGGCTCTGTCTGTAGGCATCATTCACAAATTAATGTATGTATTTAGCCAAGGCCTCATGGTTGTTGAGTAATCGTGGTGCAACAACACCATATTCTTAATTAAATGGTACATACATGGCAGGTTTCAACATATGTGTACATGTTCTGAACATAGTAAGCAATTTCTTTCATTTCAAGGGTGACTGGTGTGCAAGTAAACAAAAGATGGGAAGAAAACTCAGTAAGAAGACTGTATACTGTATGTATTCATAATCTAAAACACTGTTTCCTCTTGTAGGGCCAAAGACATGTGATTAGTTTAGCAGTACTTACTTCAGGTTGGTGGATAAAGTAACTTGCTATTTTGTAAAATCCCTCAGGGTGTTTATGAAGTTCACTGAGCACAATGTCAGACTCAATACTTTGGCGATGTAGGCAGCACTTGTAACATCAGTGAATTCTCTCACTGAATGACGTAGGTCCCAATGGAAATGCAGCTATACAGTACATATTCCAGAAGCTGAAGGTAATTCAGTAAGTGTGTATAAAAATGTTAACAGTTTAATAAACATTCAAATGTTATTTTCAAAGGCTTGAGCTCACACATGGGCTGTGGCTCAATCACAGAAAACTCTAGAAAACTAGATTATGGCCAGGCTGCTTCAGAAATTTTACAGTAAACAGAAACAGTAAACATAAGGCCTAGCATAAAATTATTCGTTGATAACGTACCATCATAAATGTTTTCACAAATTTTACAAGTTCTCTTTTTACCCCTCTTCGGATAAAAGCATCTGCAAAATGAATACATTCTATACGAAATATTATATAAACAATAGGCCTATAATATAAATGTAAGTGTTCTGTTCTCGCGAGTTTTGTTTTAAAAGTTGGAATGCGCTGTGTTCAGTAACAGCCAGAAACCCTTTTGAGAAAAAAGCAATCCACAGAAGATCCTTCTTCGCCCCTCCTCCTCGAGTAACGTTATTGGCATTGGCCACCATACTTCACATCATCGCTTATGTTTTCAGTGAAGCTCAAGGAAGGGCAGATATTCAGCTACGATTTTGAGCGGTAAGGGACTTTAATACTACATTTATTAACAACGCAATCTTAACAGTTTTATTACAGTCAGCAAAATTAGTCAGTTCCTCCTCGCGGTCATGTGACACATATAAACTTACTCGGCGACCACTGTAAAGCGATTTGGAAACAGTTTTCTTGGTTACATTAATATGCCAGTTACAAGTGCGAATGATAGTAAATGAAGTATAACAGACTTACGCTAGATAAAATAAGCCTATATGTGTTAAAAATCTCGGTGGTGAACAACATAAAAATAAAAGTAAAAAACATTTTTATTTATTTATTTATTTAGTCGAGAAAGGGTATTCTATTCTTGCTTAACTGTGTATGTTAAATTGTTTACTAAATTAATGTTGAATCGATGAATCCCTCATTAAATGTCACTTAACATCCCATATTGTTTGTTATATTTTTGGATATTTGACATGTTGAATTTATTTTTAAAACAGTTCACATCTGTTTAAAAAAATACTAAATGTCATATAAAGATTCAAACCATAATCAAACACATTCCAATTTCAATAGTAATACTGTATACTACAGGTAACTTAACGTATACCGGAAACTTTCTTAGTGTCTGTAAACAACAGGAAATAACACCTGTGTCCAAGTAATCCAATTAATTCATATTCTTTCTATGTGTGTGTGTGTGTGTAAATAGAGTGCACAACATAATACATACAAAAATATATTTTCTTAATAATTAGTAATTACTAATACAATTCATGGAAGATGGACAAATTTTAATGTATTAAACAAAAAACTAAAGAGTAATTGCTGAATTTGTTAAGTTTCAGAAGAGGTGCATTGATTTATGCTGTACACACACACACACACACACACACACATACATACATACAGTATATTTACATTGCAAAGTAGATGGCAACAAGTAACTGACTTTATGTGAATGAGTCATTCAATCAGTTCTGTTGCTCTATTTCTAATGTTGAAATATACAAGATTGTGTCTAAATGTACGTTTTTCCGTAATAATGTTTGTATTGAACTGCATAAAAGCAATTATAATTATATTATATGGTCCAAAATCTGCATTGTTGCTTACTAGAAATACTTGTCTTCTGGTCAAATATTTGCTCAACTCTTGTCTAATGTATTACTTAACGCCATAATAAAAATTCCTTTCATTGCAATATTCTTGTATTGCTGTTTCTGTACTATTCTTGTTAACCAGTCTTCATTAGTAGTCCCTATGTATTTCATTCTTGCTTTTCTCCGCAGAGATTAACCCATGAGACTCTCAGAGCCTGAGCATGAACCAGGGGAGAGGTGCTTGTTTGTGGACCTCAGTGCCTCAGCACTACCCCGCACCATGTGATCGTTACAAGCATGCGTCTTGTGCCTACAGAGGCCATGTTTACGTATTAGGTGGCAGAGAAAAATGCTCACTGAGAGATTTCTGGAAATATAATGTGGGTAAGTCATTGTTATTTATCTGCGGCTACCTCCTGCTTTGGATATTTCTGTTTGTTGTTACATAGTATATGGTTCCTGTTGCATTGATTGATTTCAATTTAGGGGAAATATATATATATATTTCTAGTCTGTGACAAGTGGGCCATGCTTCCCTATGATAGCGAAGAAGCACCTGAAGAACTGGAGGAGCACACAATGGTAGCATATCAGGTAATTGCAACAAACTCACAACTGAGCATAAGGTTGTGAGAAACAAGAGACTGTCAGTTTATCACATTTTAACTTTCTATTAAAAGCATTCCATGTAAATCATGCTCTACATTCTAATGTCTCCATATATATATATATATATGTATATATGAAAGTAAAAGTGATGTGACTGGTGGCCAAGTATGGTGTCCCATACTCAAAATTTGTGCTCTTCATTTAACCCGTCCAAATGCACACACACACACTGTAAGCACAAACCCGGAGCAGTTGGGGTGCCTTTTGCTGAACCTTTTGTTATTGGAGGTGGAAGACAGCACTGTATATTTCCACATATAACTTAAGTAATTTTTATGCACCAAAAACAGTGAATTAATTTACCATTTTTCTTCTTAGGGGTTTATGTATGTCTTCGGAGGAATGCAAGACTCATCATATACTAACTCAAAAACACCTCTTTGGGTATTTGATACAGGTATTTTTTTTATTCAGTTCATGTTCAGTGGGGGTCCAACATTTCTGAGTCCACTAGACAATGCTTAAACAAAAAGTTTTATGTACTTTAGTTACTGTTATAAATTATTTGAATGGAATTTAACTTAAAAATTTAAAAAACAAAACCTAAGTAACTTTCTGAATTTTTGCATTATTTGTTTTGGCAAAAGTCATTCGTTTTATTGACAGCAGCACTTGTGCTGTATGAACGCAGATTGTGTTTTACCACAGTAATATGCCACTTTGTCATTCACGTCTTCAGTTTTATATTCTTTGCAGTTAAAGAGTGCTGGATTAACTGGAAAACAGGGAGTGAACCTTTACAGGTAAACATTTGTTTTTTTACAAGACCTACAGCTGAAACAGATGATTATTTTATTATAGTGAACTCTTATTGTAGGGAGTGACACCAGCAAACAGAAAAGGGCACAGTGCTGTTATCTTTGGGTCATCTATGTATGTCTACGGTGGATACATTGATATAAGAGGATCAACGAAGGAATTCTGGAAATTTGATTTTGGTGAGTGTTATAACATTCCATGGGATTTAAGTTTTTCAATGAGCAAGCATCTTCTAAGACTAAATATTTATTTTAAAAGTCATGCATGATTTCTGTAATTTACAGATTGCTGAATGACCTTGCCAAATAATGATATTTTAGATTCTAGGGGGTGGTCGCTACTAAGCAGTGTACAAGGTGGGCCTGGTCCCAGACATGGTCACTCAGCTATGACATACCAGGATTCTATGTACCTTTATGGTGGCCTGCAGGGCCTGAGGGAACAGAAGGACCTGTGGAGCTGGAGTTCTGCCAGTCAAACCTGGAGCTGCATCAAATTCCAGTGAGTTTCTTTAATAACATCTATCTATCCATAACAAAAACCCTGATTTCCATACAAAAAATCAATAGATTTGGCCTCAACTTAGTTTAGCTTAACCTGTATTTCTGAAAGAGTTTTGTTTGACATAATAAGTAGGAAGCAATCACGTTGTGTTGGTATGCCTAAGCTTAAAACAACAACAGCACTACAGTTTGCAATACAGATGTTGTCTTACATCGTAACTACATTGCCGTCACACTGGATTATATTGCATCTCATGAGGCAGCGGCAGAAATTTAAAGCTGGAATGCGTGGCTTTATTCTGTGCTACCATATCCTCTGGTCTCAAAACTCAAAGAGGTGCATAGGCCAGCAGTATATAGTCATTTTCTGCTTGACTTTCACTTCACAACAAAGCCTTGTTTCTGCAAAGACATTAAGCATGTTTCCTACAAAACACGTGGTGTTTACGTGGTGAGAGAAAGTGACAAAAAAGCTACACTAATTCAGACCTGAGCGGTAAGAATGAAACGGATTTCCAAAAATGAATAGGATTTCAAACTTCAAATGAATGTGGCTTGAAATGGATTCGTAAAAATCAGATTTCACCTAATTTTTTGCTGTTCAGACTTGCTAAATACCATCGGATTCCAATGGGATATGCACAAAAAAATCAGATTTGGACTGACATTCTGGACAAGAAGAAAGTATTCACACATTTCTTCACAGAGTTGTTTCCTGTTCCTATGAATTATTATTGTAGCATCATCTATTTCTGGTTAACTCAGCCCTAAATGGCACCTAAAAACAAAACATGTAGTTGGTCATTTTACAACATTATGCACTGTCTTACGTTTTAATGGAATAGTTCATCCAAAAATGAAAATTTACTCACCCTCAGGCCATCCAAGATGTAGATGAGTTTTTTCTTTTGAGAAATTTATTGTTACATAACTTACACACCAGTGGATCCTCTACAGTGAATGGATGCCACAGCTGATAAAAGCATCACAATAATCCACAAGTAATCCACACCACTCCAGTCCATTATTTAATGTTTTGTGAAGAGAAAATCTTTGTGTTTGTAAGAAACAAATCGATCAAGGCACTTCTGACCAAAATACCATTTCATAATCCATAATGACGCTTCCTCCAGTGAAAATTCACCCCCTGCTGTCCTATTAAAATTCACTTATATATTTGTTTAGAACTGTTTTGAATTGTAAACTGAGCTTTTTTTGTGCATATTTCTCTCCTGATTCAGATTGTGCATATTTCTTTCCTGATTCAGATTAGACTTTCTCATAGGAGAAAGTAATATTATGGATGGAGAAGCAACGTTTTGAAGTTAAAAGCATCTTAATGATTGATTGTTTTTTACAAGTACCCCATTTGTGGATTACTTACAATACATGTTGATTATTGTGATGCTTTTATCAGCTATTTCATCTCTCAGTCTGACAGCACCCATTTATTGGTAAGCAAGTGATTTCATCTGTTCCGATGAAGAAACAAACTTGATCTATATCTTGGATTGTTTGAGGGTGACATTTGCTGAGGCATTTTCATCATATTTTAGTGTTGTGAAAGCAAAACTACTTTGTTTGGCCTTCCAAAAGATGGCACAAACAGAAATCAGTGGTTAAGTTGTATTTACAACACTGTTCCAGAACAGTTCAACCCAAATATTCAGATGTGTGCTGCGCATTTTGCGGAGGACAAGGACTGTTTCCTGTGACAGAAGCCTACAATGCCAGTGTCTGTTTCTATAAAGTGGGGCAATTCCAAATTTGCAAAGACAGTCTTGCGTTTCTGACTCACAGCCTGTAAGTACGTATTCATATGTAACCACTGATGACTGACTATTTGCCACTGATGATTCAAACGCAAGTTTTTTTATCATTATAATAAGTAATTATGTCCCACTGGATGCAAAAAATGCCTTGTTTGTAATGGGTTTTATTGTTTTTGCCTCATCTCGTCAGGACATGGCATCAGAGTGTTAAGGGGCGTAACATTATACTATATAATATAACATTATACTATTACACGCTTGAGGCATTCGGCCAATCAAAACGTACTGGATAGCTGGCAAATCAGAGCACACTTTGCTTTTTTAGAATGGTGATCTTTGTAAAAATCAACACGCTTCAGAAAGGCGGGGCATAGAGGAGAAACAATAATGTACAGTATGTGGAAAATAATGGGTTTTTTAAACCTTAAACCACATAAACATATTGCATTACACCAAATACACAAAATCAAGTTATTTTTAGCAATATCATATAACCCCTTTAATGTTGTCATATAGTTTGTTTGTTTTGTTCCGGACATACACTTAAACTTTTCTGATCCCTTACTCTGCAGTTCAGGTCCTCCCAGGCTGGTTGGTCACTCTGCTGTATTGTTGAAGGACAGCATGCTCATCTTTGGTGGTGGGGAAACCCAGAGCTCTCCTCAGAGCAGCTTGTGGAGGTTCAACATGGAAAAACAAACCTGGAAAAAGCTAGCATTGTTGCCTGGATCCCCCTCTCTGTGCCGGATCCATCATTGCAGCATTGGCCTAGGCCAGAGTTTCCAGCCAACAGTTCCAAACAGTGTCTATTTAAGGGAAATACCCAACTCTCACATCATCAATAACAGGCTAAGACCATTTAAGAACAAGTGCCAACCATCCCGCCCCAATTTGCATGAGCCCTGCATTGAGCTCAAGACTTTCCACATGGACAATAAGAAGCATTCACCAGATTTTAGTATTGCACTGAAAGACACTAAGGTGAAAGGAAGCTGTCTCACCTTTGAGAACCAGGAGGCTATTAGTGAGAAGCGGAACAGTGTTGACCTGGCAGAAGACACCGAGGATGCCATGTTTCTCCATATGCCTGACTTGCTGTTAGTTCTGGGTGGTAAGCCTCTGCAAGGACAGCATGTGATTTCAGTGTGGCATATGACAGTGGCATAAATCTGTTGTTTATAGTGCATTCTACTTTCTCTGTGAGAAATTAATGGGCCTTAGCAACCATACTAATATCCTGTGGGAGAACAATTGAGTTCAGTCATGTACAAAGATTTCACACTGTCTGTAATTATTACTGTGACTCTGAGGAACCACATTCACTCTGAAAGGCACCAATTAGGGCTTTTATCTTCCACAGAATATGTCATTAGTTTCTGTAAGAGTTGGAGATGCTGGTTAACATTTTACTATTGGATCAAAATTTTATATTAAAGAGTCTTCACCAAGTGTGAAATACCTGTGAAAAAGGCTGATGTGAATGTTATTGCATACTAGGAATCAATCCAAACATTGTCACGTTTTGTAATTTGCTTTGTTTGTGTTTTGTTAGATCCATGCATATTGCTGGCAGAACACATTCATTTCCCTGCCTTTCCTGACATTGTTTCAGGATAGTTGCACTAGAATGCTTTAATAAGTAATGCATTACATGAGCAATGTATAATCCATTTGCAATAAGCTAAAATTTGTTGCTCTGCTAATGTTAAAACCAGCTCAAATCTTTATTTATTTTTTGATCTGTTTAAAACAGATATAAAACTAAATTTATAGCATATTTGTATTAAATATAACTAGCTTGACTAAAACATATTACAAAAATACAACTAATTTGAAAAAATGAGTAAACTATGCTTGTAGATCAGTAATACATTGTCATACATTGAACTGTACTTACATTTCTACATGCATGTAGTCTTTATTGCCACTTGAGGGCGACAGACTTCGCCAGTCACGCTACACAAAAATTCAACAAATGCACAAAACATATAGATACACAGCATGCTCCAACAATCTCCTTGACACATTTGGGTTATTCTGCACAGTATTTCTTGTTTATTGAAATAAAAGACAGAAAAACACAGTTCACACCTGAAGGCTAAACAGACACAGACCAAATTGGACAAGAACTGGACGATGGGTCATAATACAGCATATCCATTTTAAAATAGTATTGAACTGCATTTTGTAGAGAATTTATTTGGACAAATCATACATATAACGCTAAAAAAAAGTGTTCATATATACTGATAATATGTATAAAGTCATGGTTTGTTCACTTTAGACTGCAAAGCTGGTATGGAGGTTGTATCTTCAGAAGTGGCACATATTCTCTGCAAAAAGGTGCTCTTATACAGTCTTTAATACTGCAGAGAGGCGGCATAAATACAGAAGAATTACAATTGCAAAAAATATTGTTATTACATTAACCTTTTAAATGATTTATGAATACAGAAACCAAAATAATTGAAATATTAAGTTGCATATTATAGTTCAATGTAGACTCAAATAATATTCATGAGGATAATCTATGAATACTGCAGATTTTACGACAAAATTATTTAAGATTTTGTTTAATACAAAAAAAAAATGCTAGAGCATGTAACGTGTATTTATTTTGTTGAAGCGATAGAGGGCGCCATATCACTTCAGGAAAAGTTGGCAACGCAAACCTATTAGCGCTACAAAAAGTCGATTAATACCGAGATGAACGGGCAAACAAAGCCACACTTGTGTGAATTTCTTGAAACCCGTATTAAGCCTTGCGAAAGCGTCTGCATTATTTATTTAAATATTACAGAAATGTATATGAAATGACGGACTATATGATTCTCATTAAACCAAAGGTTTTGCTTTGTTAGTTAATAATAATAATAACAACAATAATAATAACTAACAATAATAATAACTCGATGGGCAAATCTGACGTGAAAACAGCATGAACTGGCCATTTATATTATGCTTAAAAGATTTGCCCCGGTTTATTTATTTATTTATTTTAATTAGGAATCTGATTTCTGTTGCGTTATGAAAGCCACGCAAGTTTCGTATTTTCACAATAAAAAAATAAAAAGTTTTTTTTTTTTTTTGGACTGATGCGCTCCGAGTTTGAGAGCCTAACCTGTTTTAGCGCATAATCCCCTCTATTGCAGTTGGTCGAGCGTCCCACGTGGTTTGAAGTATAAAAAAGTTTCAGCGCGAGGTGCTTTAGAGTCGTGTTTACACGAGAGTAAAGACCAAAGGACAACATCCCTCCTGAGGCTGAAGAAATACGCAAGAACACACACACAATACACATTACCATTACTGGGAGAAGAGGAGCCCGAGCAAAGACAAAGAGTGCACATTTGTCTTCAAACAAGAAAGTTTTTATTTTTACTACACTGACCTTTAAAGGAATACAAGACTAGAAACCGGTTTGTTTTGATTCTTTACACGCGTCAATTTGTCAGTTACCTTGGAGATGAGGAGACGTTTTCGCGCTTCAATTAAGACTTAGGTTTTCGCGACTGGCCCTCGTTATTACTCAGTGTGTTTACAGGGCGATAAAACACACACTTTCTGCGAACGTCTTACAAAAGTGACCGCGAGCATGATGATGAATGGACATCTGTCAGAGGAGGTTGTTGGAAGTACAACTCTGTTCGGTTTATAGTCAAATTGTTTTACGGTAGGAATTCATGAACTGATTTGTTTGTTGAATCTACACGTTATTTAAGAAAATGAGTATCCCCATCCTCTCTGTGACCTGTTTAATGGCTTGCATACTCTCAGTTCAGTGTAGTCTGGGAGCTGAGACAGTGTCTCAGGAGTCTCAGTGTGCTTCTTGTGGACTCGGGCATCCGGATGAGTCGGGGCGAATGGACACAGACTTTCTGGAGGCGGTTAAAAGGCACATATTGAACCGACTGCAGATGAGAGAGAGACCAAATATCACTCATCCCATTCCTAAAGCTGCCATGGTAACGGCGCTGCGCAAACTTCACGCGGGTAAAGTTCGGGAGGACGGGAGGGTTGAAATTCCCAACTTGGATGGACATGCTGCCTACAACGAGGTGCAAGAAGAAACGTCGGAAATAATTAGTTTCGCCGAGTCAGGTGTGTACAAGATCTCGAATGATCCATTGCTACTTTTACTTTATAGGAAATTTCACATTATGTATTTATTGTATTTATTTTTGTATTTTGTATATTTTATAATATTCAAGCATATTTTATATTTTGAAACACCCTAAACTTGGAATAATGTCTCTCCAGTTAGGGGTAATTAAATGTATAAGTACAAATTATTTATAAATCTTGGCTTTGGTATTTGGAGGAGCCTACATTTATTTTGGGGGCATGTAAGTAATTAATTTATCGCAAAACGTGCTTGGAATGTACAGAATATACAAGTATTACAAGTGTAATATTTAATTAAAAGGTAAAATTGTTCTCAAAGTACAGTATTAGCAGTGGTGTCAGTAGACGATGAGACTTAACTGTGACATCCAGTGGGTTTGCTTCAAAATTTAATTATATTACTAGAATTATATAACTGAATTTCTTTAAACAAGTGTTGCGATTTTGCTTTAGTGGGTCTTCGAGGGGTTAATGACACATGCATCATAATCTATTTTTCTATGATGTAACTGGACTGGAGCAATCAGAACACATGACCCTCTCTTAACATATCATTAGAGATGCTGACAGAAAATCCTAAGTAGTTTGTCAAATTGTGATCTTTGCTAGGTTGGTGTTGAGACAATTAAAATCCTAGAACATCCCCGGGAACGCCAAGAGAGCATCAAAAACATGGCAATCAAAGTATTACAGATAATTCGTTAATAAGAGGGCAAGAACATTTTCACGCCTTCTGACAGACAATACAGCCATACACTTCTTTTGTTAGAACTAATAAAAACCAATGTCTTTTATTGAATTATTCATTGCTTTGAAGTGTCATGGACAACCTGGAAATATGAGGTCTGAAAAAAGTAATAGAAATATACTGATTGTAAATTCAGTTTTATTTTATTTTATTTTTTATTTTGCAACCCTGAATGCAGGACTAAGTCTTGAAAATTAATTGGTCAAAAAGGGTGGGGAAGTGATGACAATTTCTGTATTTCATTTTATTGACCAGTTCATCAATTATAGATCTATGGTACAGTTCAGTTTACAGGAGAATGTATGGAGCTTGTTAAGTGTTAAAGAAAAACACATGGATTAACCCTTCTGTACATTTTTAATTGTGTCAATCAAGTTTGCATGAGCAAAAGGACATTAATAGAAGAAATACATCTAGAATATGGATCTAGAATATGGTCATGCAGAATAAGGCATTAATATGTGCTTAAAGGTCTAATAAACAGGTTATGTGCTAGTAATATGCATGTTAATAAGCAACTAGCTAATAGTGAACAGTGTTCCCTAAAAAAGCGTTACCCAGATTTTTATATAGACAATCATAATCTATCTTCATTATGGACAAGGATAGTTTATATGGAGATATGTAAATGTTTTAATGACTTTTTTTTAAAGAGTTGTCCAATATCTCAGATTTGACACACATTTAAGCTTGTAAAACTGGCTTCTTTTTCTTCTATTCTCGCACACTGTGCAGCACAATTAGCTTGGACATTATCCGAACTTCTTGCTCCAATAAGAATGATCTGAACACACTAATGACAGTGCAACAAAAGGCGGCAATTATTAAGAGAGTACTGTGAGTTCTTGCTAAACCCAATATGTCAACATTGGGAACAAAAACAACAAAAGAAATCACTCAGAATAATGTATGAGACATTTGAGTCGTTGTGGGTGACAGAGAGGCTGGACTACTTATATCCTACTCTGAAAATGAATTTCAAATATCAAAGCTTGATCAGGCCTCTTTGCAGTGTCCCCTATTATTTACAACAACTTTGAACCACTGAGCAACAATGCATCATGAAACTGGCTCTCTGAACCCCCATCTGCCTCAAGGCCAGCTGGCGCTAACCCCTCAAGTGAGGGCTGCCGGCCAGGGCATAGAATTAGGACAACCCAAGATCCATTCTGCTCAGAGGTACAAAAAGAGGAATTTGTGAGGTATGTAATGTGCAAATCACTGCAGCTGCAGGCAGTTGAGTTGTCTCATGTGTTGCATGCTCTTCCCTGCATTTACGTGGTATGACTGCAAGTCAGAAGGCGGCTCCCATCTTGCTCCATGCTTTAGGAGAGCAATAAGAAGAGGGCTGCCAAGGTACAGGAGAGGACGGCTGCCAATTTCAGGTCTCTATTGACACTGTCCTATGGGCCATTTCAGAAGTATTTGGTGTCCCGTAGCCACAGGAGCGGAGCGGTAGATGCTTGCTTCTCATTTGTCAGCATAACCATTCAGACTCACTGAACTCTTCAGAACCAGTTCATCACAGGGTATTAAGACTTCATTATTAGACATTATTCAGCATGGCACAGTGTCCATGAGGTCAAAGAGCCAAATTGATCTCTTTAGAATTTTTTAGTTTTTTGACATTTGATCCAAAAAAGGAAATTAGAGCCTGTAGTGCTAACTGATTGGCACACGGTCAAAATCTAATCAGGCAGCATGCCATGGTCTTGATCTTATTGATCTTCGACAAGCAGTACACATTAAGCATTTTAAGCATGAGAGCATTCTTCAATGAAACACAGAAACAAAGCTAATGTCCATTTTTTCAAAAGTTAATTTGCCTGTGCTCTGTTTGACAAAAAATAAAAGTATCAACAAAATAAAAACACCTAGACTGTATGCTACTTTTTTTTTTTCATTGTATTACGGGTACAAGTAGATATATTCTGCATCTCTCACCATTTATTCCCAACAATGTCTGGGAAATAGCTTCTTTTTTTTCTTTTCTTTTTTTAAATTAGATCTTAAGGGCCTACACCAAAACAAAAATCTCAAATGCATTGCTGAAATAAATATTTGTCAGTTTGCATACTTTTGCTCACAGGAGAAGATAACGGTTGAACAGCCACAGGGAATCACAGGATGCAGCAGAAGCAACAAGCTAAACAAACTTGAAATAGTCAATTTTTAAGTGTTCTTCATTTATTAGTTATTATGCAAATATGTTGAAAGAATTCTGATGGGCCAAACTGATGTAGGTAAGTGTTGATAATTATGGGAATAAAGTATGCCACAACACTGACATCATCTCGTCTCCCTGCTCACACAGCCTTGCAGAGTGTGAAGTGGACAAAGCCTTGTTTGACTAGATTCACATTAAGCAGGAGCTGTTGAGACAGGTTCTGAGCACATGGCCATACAAGTATATGTGTATCCCGGGGGTATTTAAAGGCAGGTAAACGAGGTGAAATGGTGGAGTAATCAGTTCAGTCAGTGTGTTCCCTATCATCACAGTACATGCATGTTCACACCTGACACCTCTCCAGGGCTGATTCTCTGTCACTGATGAACTTTGACTATGTGAGTGCACTGTGTGATATAAAAGGATTGGCTCCCAGCAAATTAGTCTTGACAGTCTTGTTTAAAACACAAAAACAAAACAAAAAACGCACTGCTTGTCACTAGTGTGTTTGAAAGCAGGTCACAAACTAGATGTCTTAGCATAACCAGATTATTTATTTTTCTGAAAAGTTATGCAGGTTGATTCACTTATTAACAATATCATACAGCAAGAATAACTATTATAACATTTTGACAGCACACTGTATGATGCAAATCATTACTGATATGTTTGAAGTTTTGAACATGCTTTCAAGTCTATAATTTTTTACAAATTTAAAAAAAAAAAGCAGAGAGAGTGCATGTAAAGTCACTGTTACTCCATGTGAGGTCAGGCTGTCAACTGAAGAAGCCACCCTTTGTGGCAAGTTGTTGACATTAACTAATCTGTTGGCAAACATGGTTGTTTTACCATTTGAAAACCTGCCAATATTAAACAGCTCTGGCATTCAAATTAGGATTACAGAGAATATGATTAATTTGCAACTTTCAGCATCAAGTGAATTTCTCTAATTTTCTGGGTGGTCAAAAGAATCTTTACAATCAATTTACAACAGCAAAAAAGCTCTGCATCTTGGACTTTCCAAATACCATTTGCTACACAATTGTATTTAGAAAGTCGGCAGTGTGATGTAAATGCCTCACCATGCTTCTCATTTGAAGGGCACACGCTCAATGCTGGGCTGTGCCACAGCAGTCTCCTAATACCTCTCGCAGTGCATTGTGTTGTCAGTCTTTCGGCTTCAGAAGCTCTGGGTTTTCACAGTACTCCCTGTGAACTCAATGAACCCCCTGGGGCAAGACCCATGTCCGACCCCCCCACCCTTCCACATGGCCCAACATCTTTAGCCCAAACCATGAGTCCAACTGGACTTGGGCCCAGAACTGTGGCATCTAGTCTTATCTGGAAAAGTTAAGTGGTTTTTGTCAGCCAATGTGGCTAAGGAGACCTGTTTGTGTTATTTCAAATGTGAGAAAAGACATAAATTAGTGTATTTTTTAATAAATAGTTGCTACTTGAGAATTAACAAACGTCTGCGGTCTCTTACAGATGATGTGACTCCATCGAAGTCCAGCCTCTACTTCTTAATTTCCAATGAGGGGAATCAGAACCTCTACGTGTTGCAGGCAAACCTTTGGCTTTACTTCAAGCTGTTGCCAGGTACTCAGGAAAAAGGAGTGCGACGGAAGGTGATGGTGAGAGTTCACTACTATGAGCCTGGAGGGCAGAACATGCACTGGCCCATGATGGAAAAACGTGTGGAGTTGAAGCGCAGTGGCTGGCACACCTTCCCTGTGTCCGAGGCCGTACGTGAAATGCTGGCAAAAGGGGGTCGTCGGCAGGACCTTGACATTCACTGCGATGGCTGCGAGGCTGCCAACGTTCAGCCAATCCTGGTGGACCCAAACGATCCCTCACACCGACCCTTCCTGGTGGTCCACGCCCAGCAGGCGGACGGGAAACACCGTATCCGAAAGCGAGGCCTGGAGTGTGACGGCACCAATGGAGGTTTGTGCTGCCGACAGCAGTTTTACATTGACTTCCGGCTCATTGGCTGGAACGACTGGATCATCGCGCCAGCAGGGTACTATGGGAACTACTGTGAAGGCAGCTGCCCAGCTTTCTTGGCAGGAGTTCCAGGTTCTGCCTCATCATTTCACACAGCAGTAGTAAACCAGTACCGCATGAGAGGCATGAGTCCTGGTTCAGTCAACTCCTGCTGCATACCCACCAAACTCAGCACCATGTCCATGCTCTACTTCGATGACGAATACAACATCGTCAAGCGTGACGTGCCTAACATGATCGTGGAGGAGTGTGGCTGTGCCTGAAGAAAATCTACTTTAGGACATGTTATGAAGGCAGTGACAGTCATATTTATGGTCTTTTTGAACCATGTGCATATAGATTATGTTAATATTTGTACACTCACAAAGAATAGTGTGTGCAGTGTGCATCAAGCAGTAGATGAATGACAGGTAGGTGAACAAAAAGGCTTTAGGATGGTTAGGGAAAGGAAACACCACATGGCTTTTCTCTAGTTTGCCATTTCTAGACTTAAAAAAAAATGTCTCAATACTTTCCTCTCCAACAGCAAAAAGGAGACAAACTGGTATCACACTTTGACATAAGTACTTAGAGACTGTTGTACAAGCACTGACATATCTCCTACTTCAGAACACCAGCACTTCAACAGCTTGTTTAAGACAATATGACAAATCATTCCAGCTGATGTGGAGATTTCCAAATCAGTGTGTCATCTTCCCTGTCGTTCCCCAGAGGCATTCCCACAGCAAGGACTCCAGTTGTCTGCGGCATTGATAAATCTGTTGTGAGGCTTCTACACAAACTGTAAGCACCTCTGGACAAGATCATCTTGAAACTAAAACCACTTCTGGCATTCTACTAATACGTGCACATCTTGATTGTAGCTGACTGCATAACTAGATCTTGAGGTCTAACCGGTAGAGTGCAAACTTCCCCACTTCCTTCATCTGCACACTTCAGTGGCTGACAAGTGCTCGCAGCGGTGTGCGTTCCGCGGAGCCACTTCCATTCTGTCCAGCTGGTTTACAGGGAGTACAGCACTTGCGACAACTCTCGAAATGCACCATTTAAAGCACTAGCATATTGCAAAGCCTTCAAAAGGGTACATAGATGTGGACCTACCCTTGCCCATAGTCCTTTTAATATAAAGTGCCGCATGAACTATGCAATGTATAGTAATCCTGAACTATTTAAAAAAAAAAAAAAAAGAAAAAAAAAACCTGAATTCTTCTTTCTGATTATCTTTAACTCTTTATCAATACTTGAAATGTGATCTTTCGCTTGTTTTCCAAAGCGGATGATTGTTACGATGTTTGCACTGAAAAGTTGCGGGATTAGTAAAAAAAAAAAAATGCCATTGAAAATGATATTTTTGTAGTAAAACTGAATTTTGTGAAAAATGTATTGTACCTAATTAATTGTACCAAAGCGGCCAATATTTTAGCTATTACAATAAGGTGGCAAGGCCATTCCAATATTTGTAAAGTAATTGTTGATACTTCTCAAGAGGCCTAATGATCAGGGTACAACATTATGGATTTCATTTGTAGCTCTGTCTAATTTTTTTATACTGTGTACAGAAAACTGATGAACACAATCTCTTCCTTGTCTTTAATTTTCCAGTCTACTATTTAATGAGATTTATTACTTAGCTGATGTTGCAGTGTCATTTAATTAAATGGACATCATCTCTGTACAGATTATGCAAAATAAAAATATTCTTTCTTAAATATTTTGCAACTTTAAAATAAATTCTTACTTTGCATTCTTGTGAACAAGTTGCTTTTAACAGTGTCAAAACTATGACGCAGATTGTTCAGACAGTCCCACTGTTGCATGCATGTAAAAGAATATACCTTTTTTTCTTTTTTTCTCTCTCTTTTGAAGTTGAGATTACAAGTCAGAGGAAGCAGTCTTGCAACCACTGCAGTTCTATGCAGTGTTCTGCAAAGCCTGCAAATGCTTGGTTAAGACAATGAGATCACAATGCCTGAAACCTCATAGAGATATTGATCAACAAATTATGATAGAATCAGCATATATATTTATATATATATATATATATATATATATATATACAAACCAGTTAACATCTTGCACATAAATATAATGACTGCGCTCCATGGTTTCAATATTTGTCATTCTTATTAAATTCTTGGCTCAGAGGCAAAAGGGCTCTCACTGCGCAACATGTAGGCACAGAGACTGATTACATCAGATTGGGTCCCCTGGAAGCACAATCAACATATACTGCCTTTTCTGAGCCCTAGAGGTATAGATGCAAAACTCGCAGCATTAAAATACCTAAAAGACCACCGCACCTACCAAAGGTCTGGGGTGTATCAGCTGAATCCTAGTTCAATACTGCAAAACCAAAGCTTTCCAAAACATACCGCATAACTCAGTCAATTACCTGTCTAAGTGTTCCTGTCTTGCATACGTCAAGAAAAGCAGTTAAAGTGGTGTGAAAAATTACATGTTTATAAAAGTCCTCAAAATGACAGCACAAGAATGATGGAGTTAGAACTGACACCCACATGTAACAAAAATAAATATTCCAGTTTTAATCTCTTAGTTATGGAGGTTTATATATATATATATATATATATATATATATATATACACATGTATTTGTTTGTGTAGGTGGGTGTTCGGGTGTGAGAAAAGTATGAGAGACTTTAGGAAAGAAACTGCAGCAGGTAGAGGGGTACAGGCAGAGCTGTCTCATCATGTAGCGGAGTGTTAACAGTGCCGCCATGACTGCTGGAATGTTAATGACACCATAGCTATGCTGCAGGCAAACTCAAGAAGCCACACTCAAGTTAAGAAAACACCTTAAACCATCTCACATGACAAAACACATACAATACAATCTGTAAACACCAACTGAGGTTAACAGGTGTCAAAAGGTTTATGGTGATTAAATCAAAAGCAAAACAACATATAGACACATACTTGGCATAATTTGACATTAAAATGGTCATTATTATAGGTAAAAATGCTTATAATAAGTCCACATATGGTTCTACAGGGTTCACATGCACTTGAAATCTATATTTTAGATATATTTATTTAATTATGAATCGTTATATTATAATTTCTGTGGTAGCAAATTGCATGAAAAAAAAATAAAATAAATAAAATAAAATATATATATATATATATATATATATATATACCACTACATTTCTTTAAAGAAATGTATCCTTTTATTAAACAATGATGCATTAAATTGATCAAATCACAGTGATGTCTTTTACATTGTTATAAAAAAAAATGTTTCACCGTTTCCACAAGTGCTTTCAGCACTGATAATACTAAGAAATGTTTCTTGAGCATCAGATCAGATTATAGTATTAGAATGATTTCTGATTCTGAAGGATCATGTGACTGAAGACTGGAGTAATGACTGGGAAAATTCAGCTTTACCATCACAGGAATAAATTACATTTTCATATATATTAAAACAGAAAGCATATACTTTAAAGTGTAATAATATTTCACAATATTGCTGTCTTTTCAGTTTTTTTTAATCAAATAAACAGCCTCGGTGAGCATAAGAGACTTCTATCAAAAACAATAAAACATTGTACCATCCCCAAACTTGTAAACGCTATTGTAAAATACTTTTTATTATTCTGAAAATGTGAAAAACATGCAATTTATTATTATAGAAATGTGTAGTGTTTTATTAATTGCACTTACTGAGCAGCAGCATTTACGCTTTGAGTGCATGTGAGACAAAAGAAGTAAGTAAGCTTGAGAGAATTTAAACAAACTAAAACTAATCATTCTTCCCCCTTTTATGTCACATTTAAATGCTGGTTGAAATTTTGACCCTAATTGACCTGCACAAGGCCTGTGAACTCTCAGAGGGGGATTACAGGCCATGTAAAAAGGTTTGGGAACATGAAAGCATGCTTGAGTGGCCCAATGAGCAGAAAGTTCATTAATCCTGCATTTTATCCAACGTCTGCTCACCTAAGCTACTATAGACATGGAAAAAAAAAACACTAGCTACAATTTGATTTTGGCTTTAAAGCTTGATTCTGAATCTTCAATGGATAATTATACAAAAAGATCATTCCTAACCATCATGCTCGAAGGAAACACCTTTTACTCTGCAGGGAAACAACCTAAGGTTTGTCACTCTCCACCTCCCTTCTCTACTCCACATTGACCCCTTGACTCCTTGAGCACTAGCGTAGATTCAAGCCCACAAAGCTTCCATTTGTGCCGTGGTTCTACCTAGTACTTGCTGGGGGATCAGGGATCAACGAGGGTCACCTCTATAGGGAATCTAGGAGAGAGTCGCCACTGTGAAAGAGCTGATATTATAGTGTAAGGCATGAAAAGCGCAACTAAACAACACCGAATACCCACAGTCAATCACCCCTTACCCTCTGTCTGGTATCCAAAACTCATTTCATATCCATCACAGACGAACATGATGTTGATGTTGGCTTTGCTCTGGCCATTGGCTGAGCTAAGTGAGGCTGCTTTGTGGCAGCATTCTGAAGGATGGGATTATTTTAACCTTTGGAGAACGGAAGAAAGAATGAAAGAAGACTTGTACTTGGGAGTAATTCCCCGTGTTTATGCCGTAGTTAAAAGCTTAGCCAAAACAGCTGGCCTTTTGTTCAGCCAGGCAGAGTTTCTCCCCACATTCATGTGACTTGGTGCATGCCAGGACTGAAACCACTGACGGTGATAGTGACAATGATGAGCACAAGTGAAACTGCAGCACGGCTTTGCCTTCAAGTTCACAGACAAAAGCCTGCGACTCTCTGATCTCACAACACAAGGAAAATATGAGGGAAAATAAGGGCATATTCGGATCGCCGAACACACTGTGTGTTTGTTAAAGAGGGAATTCCACTGGAGGGGATTTCAGGTGTGGTTGTACATTCACCATCATGTCTGCGTGGCTTATCACGGCTGACTGATGGCTCATTATTTAGCAGGTGCCTCGTTGTTTTCCATTGTTTAGCCTTGGCGGAGTTTCATGGTTCGACCAAAACAGTGATGCTGAGTGTGGGTGTCTCAAGATGCTGCCGTCTCCATCATGCATGGAAGAAAGAAGACCTTTGTGAGGAGAAACTGATGTCGGAAGAGACGTGAAAGAGAGAAGAGCAGTGGAAAGAGTAGCAGAATGTCACTCTTGGGTGACACGCCTATTGGTTAAAAGGAAGCTAGAAACAAAGACACAAAGAGAGAAGGCAACCTGATCAGATGAAAAGATACACACAGGCTTGACATGCTCTTCTATGCTAATGGATGTGGATCAAGTCAATATATGAGATACATACTCAGGAAATGTTCCACATGGCAGGGAATATTAGGCTTCATATCATCACAATGGTGACAAAGTATCCAAATTTGACAAGTGAACTACGCACTGTTTTTTAACATGGATGAAGCCTCATTAATAAAGACCTGAGCTGTGAATTATAAATGAAGCATTAACTGACCTAAACTAAATGAATCCCTGAATCTTCTGCTGAACATCTCACAAAGAACAGGTTAAAGTCCCTCCAAGATGAGCTTTGCATCGTACATAGAACAGCACAAATATCATTCATATTTTTTTCAGTTCTGCGTGCCACTATACAGTAAGGAAAAACACAATTCTATAAATGCAATTAGCAAGGAGATTCCACCCAGTCCTGGGGGGATAATTAACCCCGGTAAAAAAGTAAAATGCAAGAAATATGTAGAAAATCAGTTGTTGCTTTCGCATTTCAGACTAACACACAGAAATTATTGTTTGTTGTGAAAAAAGACAACAGGTTTAATTTGATATTTTTAGTTGTAAAAATTGTGAAATTAATTTTATATTTCATTATCTCATAGGATAGGTAACAGGCATGCATTTTAAATCTTACTAAACCTTGACGGTAGATGATGGGTTGCAAATTGTATCTATGGAAAAAACACATCTGGAAGTAGTGTAAAAGTACAAGTCTCAAGTAGGCCAAAACATAACTTAATAACTTTGTAGTAATAACTAATGACTGTGTAGTAAGCATTTCAAACAAACTTACAACTTGCCATGCGCTTTGACAGATGTGGTGCTCTTTAATGCATTCAAAACATGTTGTCCATAATACACTACTTATATTTTATGGCTATATCCCTCTCAGTAAATGTTCAAATCCACACGTGTGTATTTACTATTTGTGTCCATCTCTCTTCTGAGCAACAACTGACAAACCAAAAACCAACGAACTTGAATGTGAGTATATACGAATCAAAATGATGGAACACAATAACGCTAAATGCAATATTTATTTAGCTTAAATATGTTATTTCTCACTGTAATGTAATTAGAAAAAGGAGGACAATACAGGATGTGAAATAAATGTTTTAAATAATCAAAAGATTGGTGTATTATCAAAATAATCTTTAGTTGCATGCCTAATTGCAAGGCCTCAGCAAAGCTATAACCTGACTGTTAACACGTAGGAAGCATGAGAAACGTTTACAGCCAGTTGGAAATATGAACAATGTTAAAAGAAAGTACAACATAAGTCAAAGGCTACGGTTATCACCCGATTCAAATAAATTTCACAGAGTGCTGAGTCAAAGAGGGAATGAGAACCACACACAGCGTGCGGTTCTCCGATGCCTCTGATGATGATGTTTTGGCTCGTGATACCATCTTAAGTTTTTCCACTCTCAAAGGCTGCTCTATGTGTGATTGGAAGCTTGCCCGTAATCTACCACCAGGCAAGCAAACGCAACAAAAGCCTCTGCTTTAATATGGATCCCATTGTGTGATTTAATTTGAATACTTTAATTGATGACATTTTCAGGTGCATACTGAACATTCCAGAGACCTATGCCAGAACCACACAACAGGTAACTGTTTAATGGGGGGAAACAGAAACAGGAATGTTTTGAAGAGAACAGTCTCTATTTAGGAAATGTTTACCTGGGATTTTTACATTCATGTTCATTGTATGACCTGTCCTGGTTGATTCATTAAAAAAGTGAGGCATACTGTAATAACACAATGATTCAGATCGTGTTTTCATCCCACTCTTTAGCAACCGAAGCTCAACAACTAAACTGCTAAAGCTCAAAACCACTTTACAGAGCACATGTCAATGTTTAATGCTGTTTTTTTTCCAATTCCACAAGGATGACATTATCCGTTTGCCCAAAAAAGGCATTGGGTGGCACTGGGTGTGGATTGCTCAAGTGCGCCTGACTGAGGTAATGACCATGGATTCCACACATCTTACCTAATGCACATAAGCACTGAATAATCCCTTAGTTATCTCAGTCACTTCCTCATGTTGACCACAGTTATCAGCTGATGTGAGGGCCAGCGGTCAGGCGGCCGAGTACCAGGCCAGAGTCGAGATTAGATTGGGAAGTTGGACAGCTGTTTGCATCCTCAGAGCCAATGGAAAAGATATGCAGTGTGTGCTTCGAGAGCACCAGGCCTTCGCTGTACTATCAGTGCTGACACATAGACACTCACAGAAAGAGAAGACACCACATAATGCTAAGTTCATGCTACTGTAATGTGTGTGTCAGAGGAGCCCGTCCATAGTATCTATCTTATGCAATGTTATGTTAAGGGTGGAGTGAGCCTTTGGGATATTTGGATTGCAGGTAGGGAAACCTCTAGAATGTTATAAGCATGTCTCCTTTTAAAAATAGCAACTGTAACTCCAAACACTCGTTGCTTTTGCATGTTAATTAGTGATGAACAACATAAGGTATTTATTAGATGGTCTTATACAGAGGGATTGAATGTCCCAGGATTGAATCAGAATTTAATTAAGAACGTCCTTTAAATTATAATTAAAACTAAAAATGCAAATGCAAAATGTAAGATTTTGAATGTTGGTTTAACAAAGCTTTATTAAAACTATAAAAAGCTTTGAAGTTATAGTTCTTATGGAGAGACAGACAGACAGAATGGCTGAAAGAAGGACTGAGTGAACCAAAGAAAGAATGAAAGAAAATTTCAGCTCACGGATTGAAACAAAGCCAATTCTTCGATTTAGAATTTTGCACAACCTTGTGTATTATAATATGACATGAATAATGTTATTTGCTGTCTTTACTAATAACATCAAAGTGCATAATCAGGAGGATTTATCATTTTAATGAATGGACACCCTCTATTCCCCCGATTAGAGACTTTAAAAATCTGGTCACCCTAAAAGCAATTTACCAAAACAAAAGTAAACCTCCAAAGTCTATGCTTTAGCTTCTGGCCAAATCATTTAGTTTGTTTACTTTCATTTTTTAAAAAAATAGCATGTAAAAAGCATGTAAATGTGTGTTTGTATCTAGTAATACAGAACATATCTAGCAACCTCTGTTTTGAAGCCAGTCACTCAGACCATGATGGGAATCCTCTGCGTGAGTGAGTCAGTCTCACAGAGAAGGGTGGAGGACTCATCACAACAGATGTTCAGCTGTCCAGTTGTAAACATGAAGACTCTGGCAACAACAACGGAGATAAGGGAAGGAATGGAGCTTTCCGCAAAGTCCCAAGATTCACCAACAGAATTTACTCATCCCTGCGCCAGGAGACCACAGAGAGTGTCTGTGAAGAACTCAAACCACTAACTGACCGTAGCGACCAAGGCTTCCACGTTGGATCTATGCCTGCATTGCAGCTTACTAGGAAGATTATATCATGATATCCCTGAATAAGGAACATTGTGGCTTTCGAACATCATAAGCGTTCTTTTTATTTTAAGTAAACAAACTTGAAGATGTACAGAACAAATGCAGACACTCTGCTCTAGGATGGAATGTCAGGATTACAGCGGGCGATAAATCAAACTTATGACTAACAAAATTGTAAAGGCAGGAACGCTCAGACACAAGTAAACACATGGCCATTTTTCTGAAATAAATCTTGCAGATATCTTATATATGAAAATATGACCAAAAATAATAAAGAGAGAGGCATTGACTGCTAAAATAAAACATTTTAGTGCCAGGTTTTTTTTTTCTTTTGTGTGTGTAGAAAAATTACAAAGTTATTACTCTACATAGGGTGATGAAGGGATGTTTAGAATACATAGACTATGACGACGGTGTTTATTTTTTGAATTTAGCATGAATTTGTTAATTATTAACAATTGATGTTGTCACTTAAGAGATAGTAATAAGTCATTTGTATTGTTGCTATAGAAATAGCACTGTTTCATAAGAATATTTCTGTTGTAAATATGCAGTTAAAAAATAAATGAATTAAGATGTACAGTAAATGAAACATGAAACATGTTTCTACTTTAAAATGTCACCTTTAATTCAATGTGTTACTTGCTGTTACTTTGACATTATTTGTGGAGTTTACTAGCTATCTCTGATAGAAATTGTTTTCTATACCCAATTTTTTTCAGCGTATGAACAATCAGTCAGCACATAGACTGTTGAAAGTATCACAAACCTAAAGTACAATACAATTTGTATCAAAAATGAGGGAGTCAGTTGTAAACTCAGTAACAGCTTAGTGAGTGCGTCTGTTTAAAATGCAAACTCATGAGCATGTTTAATGTTGTTTGTTGAATAACTTTAGTGAAGAACCAACGCTATCTCATGGCCAATTCATATGTATTTTACAAGGTGGCTTATTCGTACGGATTTGTACGACCTCACTCATACAGTTTTATACGATTTGTCTAAACCCCAGTGACGGTTAGGTTTAGGGGCGGGGTTAGGTGTAGGTCATTCGTACAAATTCATACGAATTGTGCACCTCGTAAAATACGTACGATTTGGGAACAATCGTATGAATTTGTACGTGTGTGGTCGTACGAATTCATACGAATAAGCCACCCTGTGAAAAATGTACGAATTGCCGTGAGATCGGGTTGGAATAACTCACTAAATGAAATGATTGATAAAAGTAATTTGTTCACAAATCAAAGAACACTGCCCGCACTGTGTTCGTTGTTGCATGAAAAAAATTACAAACTAAAAAGACTAGCTTGAACTCTGATAGTGGATGATATTTAAATTGATATTGCCAAAATTTATTTTAGTTTGAAGACGTGAATAAATGTGTCACGTGTATGTTCTTTATGCGCCAATAATGGAACTGCAAAAATGAAAGCTTCAAAGAAGATTCCCACTCTACTGACTGACTGCCAATTTCAGAACATTGTCCCACCTAGAACTCACGCCAGTGGTTGAGTACATTTTCCTATGTTGGGCCACTCAATCTAACAGAAATGTTATATGTGCCAGAAATCCAGTCTGCACATTTAACTAAGAACATTTTAACGTCAAAACAGTTCCACAATATTTGGACTTTTAAGTTTAAATGGCTATATCCAAGCACAACTGCACATTATGTCTCCTGTCATCTTGGAATCAAATGCCCAGCTCTTACAGAAAAATGGTTGTTTGCTTATATTGTGAGGACCTGTAAAGAAGAAAGAAAGTGAAGGCTGGAATTTGCTCCAGCACCTGAAGAATGAAGATTAGTTCGGCATTCCTGACTGGGGCTGATGCCGGAATGGTGCAGCCATCCTGCCCTGATCTGTAAAAAAGGCTCAGACAGGACCCTGTGCCTGCTGTTGCATGTTCACTTCAGGTATAGTGCAGGGCAGAGCGTACAGCACTTCTCGGGGTCAAGGCCCCTGTGTGGATTTAACTAATCTCTTGGTCTGAGTGATTCCATCAGTCAAGAAGGCAGCCGTCCGGGCCCAATGCACGGTGCATTTCATTTAAGGGCTTATGCAAGCTCATGGTGCGAATGCCGAATACTTTCACCTGCTTATGAAGATTTTCCTCGCTACTTTAAATACATTTGTTTGATTCTCTGAGGTCACATTCCTTTGAAATTCTTCAGTAAGTCCATTTCATAGCTGAGAACACTGGCTGTGAAATGATGCCATTTTCAGGCTCTACACAATGGCATGAATAAAGAGATTAGACCAATAGCTGTAGAACCTGTCTATTTCCAATGAACTGTGTAAATATTTCTTACTGTGTTATGTTTTTACTGCACCACAAAGTAATAGACACTTCAAGAACTGTTTTTGTACAACTGTGTTAACCACAATGGTTGTACTGTCAGTTTTGATCAATTCAATGCATCCTTGATGAGTAAGATGTTTAATTAATTAATTAATAAAAAAACAAAAAAACAGAATAACATATTAATGACCCTTAATGATCTAAAGGACCTTTTTAACTGAATTAAATTGTTCTTTTTTTTATTATTTGTTTCTAAATCTTGTTAGTTGTCTAGTATAATGTGGCTGTCATCACCACTTTCAAGTTGAATCAGCATCAGTGGCTGAATGTGCTGACACTTTCCAGGGTCTGAGTCTAGATATCTCAGACAAATAAACACACAGAGCAGACCCTCCACGGCTGATGTCAGACAGGGTACATCCTAAATATGTCTCCATCTCATTCCTGCTCACTACTCTTACTGTCTCCCAGCACCAAACAATAACTCAGCCAAACCAAAAACACAATTAGAAGATAAGACACACTCTGTATCAGATCTACATCAAAGTGTGACATGCATACGACCATGAAAGCATAACGCAACAATACCATAAAAACATCCATTGACATGATAGCTATAGTCTTTGTCAGATTTGCCATGACATTATACCACAGGTATGTATTCAGCTACTACAGAAACAAGCCAAATGAAAAACTGCCTTCATAGCACCGTTGATAGGCTTTAGGCAAACATACATGGATAAAACACTCACAGTTTCTTGCTCTATTGAAAATGCAGCAAGAAATGAATGGATTCCCAAAATTCCAAATAATTTTAAATATAAAACAACTTCCTTCTGCGGACAAACTAGTGTGGGAGAAATATTTGCACAGGCATGGGAAAGCATTAGTAAACTTCTGTGAGTGTATCTTTAGGTCAAACTGCAACTGACAATCAATATCTGTCAATACACTGTGCTCACGATTCCCAGAAGCCTTCCATTATAATCCCGTACACTTCACTGACTCAGAAAACATAGCCATAATTGATAGATTTTTCTTCTTTTTTTTCGGTTAAGAGGGTATCCCATCTGTGTCAAACAGTGCTATTCTGTCAAATGAGTGAAGAGGGAGGGCAAATTACAGATAAACAAAGAGAAATTTGGGCACAATGCAAGATGGTGTGGGTAAAACCATGTACACAAATTTAAATGTGAGCTTGCGTAGAAAGTAAAGTGCAACTTAAGAGAAAGCCTGTGAGGTTTGGTAAATTAAATGTGAGGGGGGAAATGGGAGAACTTGAATTGAACACCGGTCCTAAAAGGCCATCCTTCAGAGGCTGGAGCGTGCTGCGAGGGGAATACCAAGCTCTGTGAACAATGACTGCAGGTCAGGGTCAGCTCAACCAGGCTTTCAGAGTGGTCCACACTAGTATAGAAGAGAACAGAGACAGCCAAGGCAGACTGAATAATAGTTCTGACCTGAAACGGCAGCACTTCTGAAAGAAATGACATTCAGTGGTCTATTGCATTTCAAAATCGATGTACTTTATTGTTCTGCAATAACAATGTCGAGAACAATCTAGAATAAATGTAGGCTGCTTGTCTCTCATATTTTTGTTTTAATTACATACTTGATGCAGGCTACTAAAGACAAAGTGTGTAACCAGCAGGAATAAAGAAATGTTTAAAAATAAATGACTGTTATCAAATAGGTTTCTCAAGCACTCCCCCTATCTGCCATCGGCTGAATAAAGAAGCAGAAAGAAAGAATATATTAGAACTGATTGAGTCAGATGGCATGTGAAAGAACTAACAAATATGCAGGGAGCGGGAAAAAAAGACAGAGGACCAGGAAGTTAAACCAAAATGTTTAACAAAAAACAAAGACATCCTTTTATAGGTATTGTTGCCGGTCAACTGGAATTCTGTAATCCACTGTACTGTAAAATATTAATCATGTGCTGTAACTTCCCTATTGTGTATCTGTTTACAAGGAAACACACACAATTACATAATTATTTCCTACACTTTACTGGTGTCTATAAATATACACAGGGAGATTGGAGCTAGTTTTGAAAATACTTTATTTAAAACCATCCTAAATATATGATAATAATATAATTGAATTGCATTTTTGTATTTTACACACAGACACACACACATGTTAAATGTTTTAAATGTCTAGATGTTACACTGAAATATTTGTTTTCCAAAACAATGGTCTTGTTTTTAATGTCTGTTGCTGTTTTATGAATTGTTTGCTATAAAAGGCATGTACTATGCCAGCTTCCCCCATTTAGTGTGACAGTTTGCTTCCTTTTGAATTGATCAGTTTACAATGAAAGGCTGATAGCACACTGTCTGAAAAGGATGTTTGAAACAACTTAATTGAATTGTTCCTCCACCCCAATCCTGTCCAGCTCTCTCTCTTTCTCTCTCTTTTCCTCCTCTCTCACTATAAACACATGCTTGAGCAATGCTCCCTTTAATTTGTTCAGCCCCAAACTCTTTGAACGGATGAGAGACCCTTGAGCCTAGCTTTATATTTACTCCTCCACAAAAAGAACTTCGTATTTATATGCAAGCTCATTTATCATCAATGGTTTTTTTTTTTTTTTTTTCTTTTTTTTTATGCTTGCGGTTTCTCCTCAAAGCCTCTGGAGAGATCCAAGAGTGTAAAGCTTGTTCTTAATTACAGTAATTGCTTTGCAACATTAAAAGCTTATGGTCTCTTCAGCAATAAGAAAAACATGTATTGTTAGAAATACCTTTTGATCTTGACACTTTTTAAAACCAGAACCTCTCTAATGTTGACAAAGGAGTCACTTTAAGGCCTCTCTCTGGAATGGCAGCAAACCAGATGGAAAAGACTTGAGTGCATCACTCTGGGTTTATTCGTGTAAATTTCCCTTCCTGTTTAGATGAGGTTCAGATGATGGATGCCAAAATAATCAGGCACTGAAGAAACAAACAGAATTACATTTGATCCTTGTTTTATCTTAGAAAACAGCAGTTTCTCACATTTTATGGAAAACTTCAGACACATTGGAAATCCAAACCTGTAAGTAACAAAACAACAAAGGATCCAAAAGTAGGGGTTCACAGCAATGCCATGGAAGAATCATGTCTAGTCAAATGTGAATGCATAGAATTTTATAGTATAAACTGGACCAACCAATCAAATGAACCCAAAACATTACAGGAGGAACAGTCCACTCTTTTACTCTGACAATGGCAGGTAATTCATTTTTATTTCTAAGTGCCCACCAGAGACCAATCTGTGTTTGGCCCAACCAAGGAGATATCGCTGGCTAAAAATAAATTATGCAGTATTCTTTCATGCTCTTTTTTCCCCTCTGGGTAATTTTTCAACAATAAGCTCTCCTGCGAATAACAGAACCTCCTTTGTGGTAAGGCTCCTGGGAGGGCCCAATTTCTGCCAAATCAAACAACGGCTCAGTGCTCAAGGCTGGTAAAAACGGAGCAAGGGCCTCACAAGACACTAGGGCTGCATAGCACACAGCAGGTACCTGGTTGCATGCAGCCCGACTGTGGTAATCAAGTCATCAATCAATACTTGTGCACAGACAAAACAAAAGACCATTACTTCAAATCAAAATCAATCTGTTTTAGACTTACACAACTATCATCATGTAATCATTTGCTCATACCTATGTTGTTTCAAACCTGTATGACTTGTATTTTTCTTTTGTTGAACACCAAGAAGTTTACAAAAAGCTGCTCTCTTCCGTACAATGAAAGCAGATGAGGCCAACTGTCAAACAAACTCCAAAGAAAGTCTATACAAGTTGTGAATACTATTCAAAGTCTTTTGAAGCAGTTATTTTAGTATATATTGTTATCATATTTATCAATACATTAGATTTCATTTTAGTTTAAATTTTATTTAAAGTTTTAGTAAATGTTGTGTTTTAACTCCAACTTATTTCAGTTAGGCTAGTTCAGTTATTTAAAGGGGGGGGGGGGGGCAATGCTGTTTAATGCATTCAGAGTTGTTTACACTGTTAAAGTGTTGGATTCTCATGCTAAGCATGGACAAAGTTTAAAAAAACAATTTAGACGTATGAGTATTTCTGTGCCAAAAATTTTACTTCTGGGTTCCTTTAAGTTTCAGAGAGGTTTTTTTTTTTTGATCATGGCTCTTCATGACATAGAGGAGGGTGGAACTCCTTATATGGGCATTTCTCCCAGAAAAACACGGCCGCGCATGCATCGACCAGGGGTGTGTTTCCCAAAAGCAACTATGGTCACAAGTTCTGTCATTACTAATAAATTTCAGTGGAATTGACTGCCATATCCATAAGCACTAACGATGCTTTTGGGAAACACACATCAGAGTGAGATCGCACCCACCAATGTACTTCATCCAGTGGCAATGCTGTACGGGAATCGCTCGGGAAGAATGTCTCCACAAAAGTGTTTTTTTGGTAGTAAGAGAAAGATAACTTTGTTCAGATTCCTAAAGAACGCAGCATTATGTTAACAGTGAATACACTTTGTTTTTCCGGGGCAGCAATGGAGTTTCATAAGTGTGTTTGTTGACGAACGCTTTATAAATAAGGCCGAGATCAACACTGCCTTTATTACTGTGTTATACATTTAAAAGAAATGTATTTTAGATTCCTATATAAATGTATATACTTGTTCCTCTTCAGGAACTCAGGCTGCGTCGAAAACGGTACGGGGAACGCGTCTAGCATGCGCGACTCTGAATATCGTGTGTAATCTGTTCAATGGAAGAGCGTGACGTCACGGGCGGGGTGTCGTAAGCGACGTCACGCTCTTCCATTGGACAGATTACACATGATATTCAGAGTCGCGCACGCCAGACGCGTTCCCCGTACCCTTTTCAATACAGCGTCTCATTCCCTCAAGGAACCATGGTTACATGCATAACCTAGAGACGTTTTTCATTAATGTATTTTACAACAATACAATGAGCAGATTTTAGATTTTATTTGTAAATAAAATATTTTACTAGATTTTATAAAATTATTGTGCACACTTGATTTTTCTAGAGTATCTTTTGCTGCTGAACTATCCACCAACCTAGTTAATAATAATATTTTTGTCATAGATTGTGATTGTATATTTTTTGTCTAGTAGATTGTGTTTAACACACAAAACCTTTATTTTGATTATCGAGAGTTTTTAATAGCTTCAGTTAACGATAATAACACTGTTTTACGTAAAGTTGATTGACATTTATTTATTGAAATCCTCATAGTCACAGTTGTGGACACCATTAGTGAATTTTAATATTTTGGATTCCATATTTCATTTTTTTAAAACCAAAAGCTATTTAATAGATTAATTCTAAAACATCAATAACCAATCTGTTCCAGTGTCTTTGTTTCCTTTACTCTTTTATGGGTAACAGTGAGGCTTGTGCACACATTTTCATTGACACAGCAGGTAGCTGAGAAACTCAAGAACGAGCCTCTTTAAATGAACGGTTCTCTCTGTGCACTTATTTCTGCATTGGCTTGTAAAGATCAACAGGGACTGTGTCAACACTTTCCACTGTTCTAATGTGGTGAGTTTTACAAGCTCATTTTATGCCATTTTGCACCATTTGCCTTAATAACAAAACCTCAGCTGGAAACAACAGCAAATCCTTCAAATTAATCACCCTGGTGCTGCAGGCCGGCAGTCAAAGGCTTTTTATTATAATGTTTTTGTTGATGCATCTGGAACATGGCCTTCGGCAACAGGCCGAATTCCTCTCACATTCCTGTGCCCTCTGACACTGCCTTGACCATATCGGGGTCACAACACTGGACACGCTTGTGTCCACACAGGTCAATGACAAACACAAAGTGAGTGTCAATAGGTGTGCATTATCAGTGTTAGTTCCTGACATGGTTCACTATCACTATCTAAAGAAAAGAAAGCCAAAATAACGTTTACAACAAAATATATCGGGAGCGTTGTTTTTTCTCTCATAATTTTAAAGGTTGATAATGATTTTGCTATTTTAAAGGGTTAATTGATGGAGTACGGATCTCTTGTGTATCCATATATCAGTATATCCAACAAAGTATGGGAAAATATTGCCATCTGTATTAAAAAATATATATATATAAAAAAAAATGCCTAAACTTTCCTGACAAAGACTTCTTTAGTCATGGTTTTGTCAAGACACTTCTTAATAGGACCCGAAAGCTCCCCACGAAGGCCTGTTTAGTTTCAAGGTCTTTTATTCTGACCTAAGGAGCAGAAAATATAATAATGACAGACTCATATATGACGCCCTTTTTATTAAAGGACGACAATGTCATAAATAGGATTAAAACAGGCCACCGTCTGCTACTGGAGCCTTGCATCCTGCTTTATGTAAGGCCTACTGTATCATGGTTAACCACATGTGATACAATAGCCAAACCACATGTGAGGGAGCATGTCAATAAAAGACGCATTTATCAAATGCTGCAGCTCTGTGTTGTGTTTGCTGAGGTTTCCAGCATCTAAATGAGATATATATGAGGAATATAGGTGAGGTTTGGCTGAAAGAGACATATGACACGGAGGACTTCTGTAAAACACTCCCATAAATCATACATCTTCATGGTGTTTCATAGCGAAGACAGTGAGGAAATGTTTCATTAATGATTGAAGAGGAAATTACACTGCGTTTTAGGGCTGCTAAACACTCCACTTCTCTTACAATGAAGACTTGTGTGGAGTACTATTGTATGTCTGACACTTCTAAAGCATATGTGGTCTTGAACATGCATACCTTTGACCATAAACTCTCCCTTGATCTTTCCATGATGATGTGGATTCTGGGGGTGCTAACAAACCCAGGTGTGATTAAGAGGGACTGAGTGAATAGATGCAGAAAATAACCCTCATTGCCCACATACAACAGGCTTTCCGAGGTAGCCAACACCTGGTTTATTTCTCCTCTATAGATATGTGTGCTTTGACCCAACTTTGAACTCCACAACCTGCCCTACACCACTGATCTCTAGTTGTTTATGAATGGCAGTTGGTCTTTCTTCATTGTAAAGCCTGGCGGGTGAGCAAATGGAGTTTATCTTCAGAGGAAGGATCCTCTGATCTTTGCCCAGCCCCTATGATGAGTCTTGATATCAATAATCCTTTTACACGTGAAATGATGTTGCTGCCAGAAGTAATGTTCCAACCTCAATAGATTTAAAAATGGATTCTTAAAAATCTCCTCGTTTCTCATTCACAGCTTTATGTCTAAATGGAGAGAAAATTGTGATTGTAGCCAGTCTACAGCTTCTCAGATTTTTCTCCCTAGTAAAAACTGTAACAAAGTTTCATGTCTCTCATCTAGACTTCTGGAAATGATCTCAACAATGACTCACACTTTGCTCAGATTTGTCAAGTCAGTCAAATCTCTTCGTTCTCAATATTAATTCACTCACTTATCATAAGTCCTTCCATTATCTGAAATATGCTGTCAACATTAATGAGATAAACAATTAATTAAGTTGATGATAGCACATATCTGAGTTCTGAAAATCTAATTCTGTGTATTACATTTTCCTCTGGGCAATATTATTTGCTTATGCTTCCAAAAATAAATCTACTTTGTGGCAATTGTAATGCAGCTTCAACCAACCAGAATTAAAAATTCAATGATGCCTTGAGCATGATTTATAAATGGCTTTAAAAGTTATCAACTGGACACAATTTTCTTCATTCTTCATTATTTTCAGTTGCTCTATATTTCTATATATTTCTACATTGAATTTGAATCGCTATAGTCTCAAATGAGCTGAACAGGCAGAGAGGCATAAAGTACAAAAGTAAACTGTCTGTTCAAAAGAGATGAAACACCACAAACACTGACACCTGGATCCTCTCAGGGTTTAATCGTATAAGGTAAATGAGCATTTTCAGACTTTAGGATTAGCATTAAATTGAGGGTCTGGACACTTTGTTGCCTATCATTATTTTTTCCCAATACTACTTCTTTTCCTGTTTTCAGCTGCAGTGTTTATTTAGTTTGTTCAGTTATTTACTTTATTTAGTTATTAAGTTCAGCTCTTTTCATGATATTATCAAACAACAAGCCATTCACTAGTGCTAATCGAACACCATGAAACAGCCATTCATAAAAAAACACATTATAGTTTGGTCATTATTAGTCTTGCCTCCTGCAACTCCTATGAACTGGAGAACAAGGTGAAAAGTGTGAGGATTTTCTGAAAATAAGAAGACTAATTTAGGAATGCTAGCCACTTTCATTCCGTTACAGCTCTAGAGGGAATGTGGCACTATTTAAAAACACAGAGGATGGGAACAGGGCAATGTTCGAGAGGAGGGACAGAGGGAGGGATATCATGCAAAACACTTTGTATGACCTTGCTGCAGTATCGTAACCTCAGACACATGGGGATACAAAGTGAATATAAATAAGTTCTTTCATATATGTATTGGGTACTACCAGGCTAAAGGCCCCCTGGGGTAAAGGTCTTTTGCTGAAAAAATTCTCACAGCACTAAATAGCAAGAGAATCCACTATAGCACTTTGTAAACAGCAGCTTGTCTGCAAAATCATCTTGGTCCACAAGCTTATCACATTGCATGTCTAAAATTACTAAGATTTTCATACCATTAGTGCTGCTCCATCAATATTCCAGTAAAAAATTATCAAATAATAATTAAATAATTGAATGATAATAATGATAATAATAATAGTCATGATAAATAAGCAAATAATAACAATAATAAAAGTAAAGATTTCTTTTATGTTTTTGAAAGAAGTCTTATATAGTTCACTAGTGCTGGAATTATTTGATTAATGTTATTTTACATATTATAAAATGTATTTCTGTGAAAGCGTAGCTGAATTTACATCAGCCATTATTCCATTCCTTAGAGTCCGGATCCTTCAGAAATCATATTAATATGATGATTTGGTGCTCTGAAAACATTTCTTACAATTACAGTAAACCAGAGTTGAAAACAGTGCTGCTTAATATTTTTGTGGAAATTGTGTTTTACATATTTATTATTTTCTAAATGAAAATATTTATTTCTTATGAAAGGAAACAAAATTGTAATGATGTTAAACATTTGAATGATATAACACTGTTCTACATTATGCATACCCCAAAAATATGTTTAAGTTATTTTTGCTGTTGTTTTTGTTTATATTTCCATCAAGGCAGCTAAAGGTAGAGAAATATGACCAAGTAAACTTGTCAAGCTTGCACGTTTAACCATCTATAAGCCAGAAGGTTACTTGCAAGAAGCTGAGGCTATCCAAACAACTATTATAAAATTACAATCCATAACCCAAACACAGTGAACTCCAGTTAAAACAAACATGGGGACACACAGGAGCAAGAGAGCAAGGGTATAACACAACCGCTCCTTTATGAAGAACGAAAAAAAGGCACATGGCTATAAACACCATCTGACATAATAATAACAAGGTGTATATGACAATAACTGTTCAGTTTCATGCATGCTGTCCACCCAACTCTCAAGAAGCACATAGCAAAACAAACAACAGCTTAGAATTGTGTTCCTCTGAGTGAATGTTTGCAACACATTTAATCAGGTAAAGTACAATGCCACAGGTTCACATGTTTCACAAGCTCAAAGAAGAGACTCAACCATTTAGTGGTCAGCCTTTAAATGTTCATCCGCTTTAGATTCCTGAATAAATTATTCAAATGAGATGAAAATAATGAATGAAATTAAAGTTGCAGTTATAATGTATTACAAGGTGTAAAATTTCAGATGCATTACAGAATTAGTAGGTGCATTGCTTTCTTAGAAATCCCTCTCAATTCCACGAGCTTTATCTCAAAGAGTAGTAGGCAGATTACTTTTTTGAAAACAGTTTTGTATTAAGAAGCCTAAGCAGCAGTCCTCAATGAATGGCTCAAAGCATTAGCACAGATGCCTTTCAGTTTACCTTGGGGCTTACAGAAATGGTGATTTATCAAATCTAATATAAACTCAACATGCCTTTAACTGCCCCTCTGTTTAGTTAACCTCGCCAATATCAAAACTTATAGGCGGGGGGGGGGGGGGGGTAAATAATAAATGAAAGTAAAATAAATACTGATTGTCTCACAACCTATGAATCGGCGAGGAGCAGTGTATTAACCCAGATCAGAGTTATTTATTAGTAGAAGCAGGTCACTCTTGTACGTGGTCAGTTCCCTGTTGATTGTCATGAGGAGTCGGAGAACATAAGCCACATGACGGAGAACAAAGAACATGACTGAAAAGGACAAGCCATCAACCCCTGACTCTATTCAAGACACTCCCTCTCCTCTCCTTCTCATTCGCTGTCCCTGATCCCCAATCAGACCCTCCTCCTCGCTAACATCTCTTGGTTTCAATGCATATGATGCTAAATTCCCAGGGTGAACAGAGTTGTTCAATTTAGCCGTAGAGGCTAAAGCTGCTCTTTTCATTAAAAGAGGTTGTCATTACTATAAACCAATAAAGTAAAGTAAAGTAAAGTTCCTTCCATAAAGTATGCATAACAGTCAAAAACATAACTAGATAATTCAGTGATGGTAAGTATAAAAAAAAATAGGGATTGTTTTCAAAAAGGTTTCAGGTTTTCCCATTGGTCGGCCAAACAGACAGTTTTGATCCCAAGTCATTTTATTGATAATAATATGTGACCCCGGACCACAAAACCAGTCTTAAGTGTCAGATTTTTGAAATTGAGATTTATACGTAATCTAAAAGCTGAATAAATAATATTTCCATTGATGTATGGTTTATTAGGATTGGAGAACATTTGGCCGAGATACAACTTTGAAAATCTGAAATCTGAGGGTGCAAAAAAAAAAAAAAAATACAGAGAAAATCGCTTTTAAAGTTGTACAAATGAAGTTCTTAGCAATGCATATTACTAATCAAAAATGAAGTTTTGATATATTTACGGTAGGAAATTTACAAAATATTTTTATGGAACATGATCTTTACTTAATATCCTAATGATTTGTGGCATAAAACAAATATTGATAATTTTTTACCCATACAATATTTTTTTTGGCTATTGCTAAAAATATACCCCAGCGTCATAAAACTGGCTTTGTGGTCCAGGATGACATATAATATAAATGTAATGTAATACATTTATGTAAAGTGTGAATTTATATTTTGAGTTAAGAAAGAAAAACTCTCCTATGCTCTTCAGGGTGACATTGATTTGATCAAAAACACAGTAACAACAGTAACATTGTGAAATGTGTGTGTGTGTGTGTGTGTGTGTGTGTGTGTGTGTGTGTGTGTGTGTGTGTGTGTGTGTGTGTGTGTGTGTGTGTGTATATATATATATATATATATATACCAGTTATGTCATGTGCTATGCAATGCTGAGCTATGTTCTCACAGTGTTATTTTCCAGCATGTTTTAACAAGACATGATATCGCTGTTTATGTCAGCCCTGAAAATGTGTGTTTGTGTTCTGTATTATCATAAGAGACAGCAGGCATGTTTGAAGCCCAGATCATGTATTTCAAAGGGGATTACCGATATGTTGATAGCTATAGGGCAAGATCGTGTAGTCTTGTATGACTGGTAAACCACATTGAATGAACAATGAGCTAAGTAATTGTTGTGGCGTATGCCAGGGATAACAAGTGAAGCATTACACCTTTGATATGGAAAAATACTTGGGCTTAAATTACAGTCAAGTTTTGAACATGAACAAGATTTTTTTCTCTCTCACTCGTTAGCTAATGACTTAAAAGTCCTAAGAGCTAAACCACAGAATTCAAGTAAAATCCGTTCGCCTAACAACCACCATTGTCACGAAAACCATTTTTTTGTCAATAGAACAGGTTTAAGAGATTTCAAGCCTTGTCACAGAGGTGTCCTGAATTTATTCAGTGACCTAATCCTATGAGCTCATACTCTGTGTGTTCACTTGTGAGTTCTGCATGACTGCTGCTGCCCTAAGAGATGTAGGCTCCGCTAGGTCCCTCTTCGACACTGACCTCATTCACATCATCAGTGTGGTGTGAGAGAGGTGAGCTCTCCCAGTCTAATCCCTTGACCCCCAGTGCATTAAAGTGACCGTTAGTGGACACGCAAGGTCGATCTGCCACCCCAACCCCCTCAAAACCTGGCTGGCGGTGGGGATGGGACCGTGGAAGTTGGTGTGGAGGGGTAATGGAGGCTGACATGAGGCATAGCATGGCCAATGAGTGATGTGGGAGTCTGTGATAGTGCTCATTTCGGGAGGCGTGCATCTTGAGCAACTCACACACCTCAGTATCGCTTTCTGACCTCTTGCGAAAGCAAAGACCTTTCTTGTTGATTCACTTCCAATGCACCGAGTTGATTTTACCTGCTTCAAAGAACATAACCAATGTATTTCATGAACGGCATTTTCTGCCACAAAATAAACAAATAAAAAAAGGTAATTGTGACTTTTGATTTAATAATTCAGATATTTATTCCCTACAATTATAAGTTAATATCTCACAATTCTTTTTTTTTTATTTTTTTACATAATTAGAACTATAGACAAAATTGCAAGGGTACAAACTCAGAATTGTGTGAAATAAATTCAGAAATGCAAGATATAAACTCAGAATTGTGAGATGATAACTCACATTTGTGATATCTTGGAATTCTGACTTTTGGTTAAAAGTGGCAATTACCATTTTTATTTTTTATTCAGTGGCAGAAAAAAAAAATCTGAATTGCGAGATGTAAACTAGAATTAAGCGGGGGAGGGGTGTCAGAACTATGAGATATAAACACAATTGTGAAGAAAAAAGTTCAGAATTTCAAGTTTATATCTTGCAGTTCTGACTTTTGTTGACTAAACTTAGAATTGAGTTGGGAGATAAAAATTTTTTTTTTTTTTAAATATCAAAGAATTTCAAGGAGAATTCAATGCATAAACATTAATACATTTCATATTCCATTTCTTAGCATTTAAAGGAGTAGTTCAGCTGAAAAATTAAACTCATTAAAATCATGATTTCCTCATCCTCGTGCTGTTCCAAAGATTTTTTGAAATAGTCTTAACCAAAATAATATATTTTAAAGAAATGTTTTTGTCTACATAATGAGGGTCCAAAACATTATTAGACCTCACTGACTTTCATTATACGAACATAAACTAAGAACAACATGTGGGTGAGTAAATGATGACATAAGTTTTTGAGTGGACTATCCCTTTAAAGCCTTTTATTTTTATTTTAAATCTTCTGAAGCTTTTGAGACATTTTATGTGGTGGTAAAGTGCTCCCATAAACTATTTCCACAATGTGAAGCTCTTTTAGCGGTGTACTCATTGTTAACAATAGTAAACAGTTGGAAGCCCCTTTCAAAGGGGATTATATCAGGTCAGGTGCATTTGGACCTTGATTACCCTTGACATATGTTTGACCATTCTGTTACTGCTGCAGAATCAAGACTTATTAGGGGCCAAGGGGGAAAAAAACAAACAAAAAAGAGGTCAACAAGGCCAAGACACTCGTAACTTCACAACCAAACGATCCTCCATTTAGACCAATGACTGCTTCCTGTTTCTCAGACAGAGGAAGCTGCAACTGACACATGAGGATTCACCAAATGCATTTTACAATGTCTATTATCAACATCATACTTATGATTAGAGTAGGATTTCAAAATTTAAATGACTAATTATTCACTCTGTGATATTTCAGATATATGGAGATGATGCTACATCAAAAGTCTGAATAAAATGAGGAAAAAATGATTTCAAAGGCAAAAATAAATGAAAATATTAAACTAGAGCTGTTAGTTCATCATCATGTAGTTTAAAACCTGCATGACTATTTATTATTATTATTCTTTTTTATTATTATTATTTATTTTTATTTTTTAAGCAGAATTTTTTTTAAAATAAATTAATACTTTAATTCAGCAAGGATGCTTGAAGCAGAGCAAAAGTGACTTTTTAATTTTAAAATATAATAATATATAAATAAAAGTAGTTATTTAAAATTTGTAATCATATTAAGCAATGTCATTTTTACTGCATATTTGATCAAATTAATGCAGCCTTGATGAGCTTCAGAGATTTAAACGAATCTTACAAACTTTTGAACAAAATAGTATACTGTGTGTTCAATTATTTAAAAAAGAAGGAAAACACAGTATATTGACTTCAATCTTGTTTTCATTTGGCAGCTTTTCTCTGCAGATATTTATAACTGATTCATAGACAACACATTTGATTAATTGATCAGCTCATTATGTGATTAAAGCACAGCCCTAGTTTAAACCCAAGTGTCTGGCTCAGATAATGCAGCGAGTAATTACAGAGAAGCGTTCAAGGGAAGTTTAAGAGAGTGGCGAGAGGCTCAGAAAGAGTAAACAGTCTGGAAGACCTTGACATCACTTAACCAGCTGGGCCAGGTGGACTTTTATGAAGGCTTAAAACCAAACCAGTGCTACATGTGTGCCACACATTATCTCAATGACATGAAACACAATCACACGTGTTTCTGCATTTCATTAAAAGCAGTGTTGAACACACACAAGACTTGCAAAATGCTGTATTCTCTTGTCAGTGAATGAGGCATCACACTTGTTTCTTATCTAAACATTCAATATGAGGCATGGGACGTAGGGAGTAGAGCCAAAAGTGACTAGATTATACATTGTATCTACATACATTGTATCTACAGTTGTTTTCAGCCTTGTATCATTGTTTTCACTGTTCTATAAAGCTTTAATATGCAAGACTAGGTATTAAATCTGAGAATGAGAAGATAAATGCTCCTCAAGGTCTTGTCAAGACATGGGAGCTATCAAGAAAATTAGCATAATGTTCCTTCACATTAATCACAAGTCGATGAGTCACTGCTTGACATGCAGGCAAGGGTGTACAAGGGTAAAGATGGCATAAATAACATAAAATATTGGTATGGCCTATTTAAAGCATATGTAAATTGAATCATCTTTAATGTCTCAACAGGCAACCAAAGTAACAAATGAAATACAGCTGAAGTAGGGCACACAAGCTACACGAGCGTTTGGGTTGCTTAGAATTAATACGGGCATGTAAATAATTTTTTTTTTTAATGAAAATTTAGTAGGTTTTTTTTTTTTTTTTTTTTTTTTTTACATAATACAAAACCATTCAACCAAAGACAAATATTAGAGGAGAATAGAATTGCTCAAAATGGAAAAGTATAAAATAAAATAAAGTAAGTAAGCTTAAAAAAAAAAAAAATCATATTACTTAAAAATATGATTAAAAAATAAAGAAAGAAAAGACGAATTGGCTAGGGGAGTTAAAGAAATAAATATTAAAGGCTAGAATCACTGTACAGTAATTCAGACCACTTTTTCACATATCTATAGCTGCTGTTATGTCCATTTAAGACAATGCTAAATTAATTTCAGTTAGCCATAAGTGAACCTCTAAATTATATTCCAATACATCAACTGAATAAAACTTCAATTTCCATATGAAATGTGCTATTCATTAACTATGGCACACATGGGACAAAATAACAAGTGTTTCAGATGTACACTTCAGGCTTTCTTGACACATTTTCAGATATGGTTTGACGTCACATATGCATTTGACACTTTCTTAAACCCCTCCTGATAGAGAATACAACAGCCTGCTTTGTGTAAAGCCGTGGAAGGGAAGGCTAATTCAAAGATTTCTCAAGGAAACTATAACTCTACAAGGTCAACAAAGAACAGCTTTATGTACAGTACACACATACACACACAGAACAACAACAGAGCCATCCATGTCTTAAGTACTGTAGAAGAACCCCATCTTGTCAGTTATAGTCTTTTTGTTTTAAAAATAATTAACACCTTTTGCAGCAAAGATACATTAAACTGATCAACTGTGACAGTAAAGACATTTATAATGTAACCAAAGATTTATATTTCAAGTAAATACTGTCCTTTTGAATTTTCTATTTATCAAAGAACCCTCGAAAAAAATATTAAGCAGCATATCTGTGGTCTGCATTGATAATAAGAAATGTTTCTTGTGCATCAAATCAGCATATTAGAATTTCTCAAAGGTTTTTGTGACTAAAATCTAAGAATAAATAGCATTTTAAAATACATTAAAATTGAAAAAATATATATTTATTAATTTTTTTTTTTTTTTTTTTTTTTTACAGATCTAACAAGAGCCAGGTGCTTTTCCAACAGGGCAGTATAATTATTTATTAAGCGTCTTATATTCATTTGGTTTTATTGCATTGATGAATAAGTTTCTACAGCTATGAATTCAAGGGAAAAACCGAGAGACAACAGTAACCTCATTCTAAAGGAATTTCCTAAAAGTATTTATTGCATTTTCAGTGTTAAACAAAATAAGTTTCTAAACTCCCATTCCCCTGAGTGCCAGAGCAATGAACTGAATGTACAGCTTATTTATTGAAAAATGCTTGTATTAAAAAAAATGAAATAGAATAACAAGTCAAAATTATATTTTTATTTTTAGTAGCTACATTTTATTATCAAACTATATTAAAAAAAGGAAATATCTCACACTTCAGACCCAGACATCACTATATATATATATATATGTATATATATATATATATATATATATATATATATATATATATATATATATATATATATATATATATATATATATACACACACTAAACAACTGTCAGTACTGCTGTATAAAGGCACCTCTTGTGTTTTCAGCAGGACATTTTCCAGATTTTCTTTTTTTTTGTATTTTCCAAAAATGATACAGACTGCAGAGACTAAGATCTGTTCAAAAATTCAAAGAAATGATGTCATGAATGGCAGTTAAAGCCAAGTGTCCTTCTCGAAAAGAGATGTTCAAACCAGTGCACATGAAGAGATAAGACAGTGGGCGCAGTGGGGCCTGAGATTCCCGCTGCAGTCACAAGACTAATCTTGCAGGCATGTAGCAGGCAAATAATGACTGCATGCCATCAGCTTGCTCATTTCTACAACGGGGACATCCGAGGATGTAAATCCAACGCGCTTAGCTTCTGCAATCTCTGACCCGAAAGCCTGAGGATGCAGTCCAATTACAGCCTTCTGATGACATCTGATGACAGTACTGAGCTTTCCTGTGTGCAGCTCATAATACAGTAAAGACATATTGCTGGCGCTGGCGCCTCTACTCCGTGCCAGATTGGCCACCTCTCAAAGGGCTCAAAATCCCATAGTTCTTTTTTACCACTTTCTTTTATCTCTTGATCTTCAAGCTGTCCCCGTATATCCTTTTCCTCTAGGTGCCTCAATTCAGCCCGATTAATCCTGTATAATGTACAGTCTCTATTGACGTGATAAATGACAACTGAAAAGTGAAGGTTCTGACCCCGACTCTTTCTCTTCCTTTGGAGATGGATCGGATCAGGGCCTCCCAAGGTGGCAGTCTTTTTTATGTCTGGTTTCATGAAGGCGTATTCAATGATAACGGCCATCAAAATGACAGGAGCCTTTATAATAAGTGCGTCCCGCCCAACGTTGAATAGATGGACAGTGATAGCGATGCTCATTGTTAGCACACTGGCGGAGTAGTATATCCTATAGAGTGGGCGGAGCCTGCGAGACACGACGCTGAATAGGCGTGTAGGGTGTCCATGCCCTTTGGTGCCCTTCCAGGTGTGGGAAACACAGGGCAGAAAGCACCTGCAGGGCCTACACGCTAAATCTCATTGTATCGCGTGCCAATATGGTGGATGATGGTGTGATATTCTGAGCCCGGAAGAGTCTCGTTTCATTCATCACATTGTCCGTGAATGGTGCACATCATTCAAAACCTGCCTGTTCCGTGGGACAATGAGCAGGCTCCTTAGATGCATGAGATAGCATTTACACAGAAAGCCAAATGAGAATTAATCTCTGCAACATGTCTCAAGCATTAAACTGCGGCATCAATAATTATGTAGTTTTAGGGCACTGAGTCGGCAGCGATGTTTGCTTTGCTATTCCTCACATTCCACGAGGAATCCTAAACAGGACCGTTTGAAATGGATTCAACACTACATGGCAGCATTCCTCAAGACAAGTTTTAACAAATAATACTGCTAAGGTTACATAAGCATCATTAGATATCCTGTAATTAGCACCTATAAGGCTTGAGCTTACACTTAAAGGGATAGCTCACATCAAAAACCATCACTTACCTTCAAACCAGCAGGACTTTCTATCTTCTGCAGAACACAATAGAAGATATTTTGTTGAACTACTTTGGCCCATACCCCCATCAAAAACATAATTTCACCTGTAGTTCACCCAAAAATCATTATTTATGTGCCTTCGAACCAGCAGAACTTACTTTGGTAGAATGACGGTGAGTAAATGTTGACAGATTTTTCATAGTTCACCCAAAAATAATTTACTCACCTTCAAACAAGCAGGACTTCTTTTCTTCTGCATAACATTTTAACTATTTTTGCACACACAGTGAAAGACAAAAAGCTCCAAAACAACTCTAAACCCTTTTTTTCTACATGACAGAATTGTCATTTTTGGGAGAACTACCCCTTTAAGAGTCAGTTCAGGGGGATTTTATCAAACCTAAAACAGTAAAAGTTGGGATATATTGTACATACAGTGGCATTTTAGTGAAGGGGATGAGGAATTTGATCTGTTGTGCATCTGACAAAGGGACTAAGCATAAGCTTTGACTTTGTAAGCCTTGCACAAACCACAATGCATTTGTTGTTCTAGGCCATCCGCCATGCTGTACCCTTTCTCCTTGCCACCTCTGCCCGAATTTAACCTCAAAGCAATAGAAAAGCATCCTGTGGGGTTATTTTCCTGACCGGAACAGAGGCAATAATTGACTACAGAAGGGCAAATCAGACTCTTTCACATTTTGAAAGAGTTGCAGTCATGCAAAACCTGTGCTGAGAACAAACGACTATCATTAAAGAAAAATGTTCACTAACATTTGTAAAAGGCTGAATGCCAGTGACAATTCTGCTTCAGGAGAAAATTCCTGTATAAACAAAATTTTTAAGGATGAAAATATTCAGATAGTGGGATGTAGTACTGTATCATTCACATCGACATCAGACTAAAGAAAATAAGTCATTGCCATGACTAAGTGCTTTCTCAGAAGCACAGACTTCCGTTCAAAAAGCACGCAGATTTGGTATATTCATAGCACTATGCTGAATTTCTTTTACATAACTCTTTCTGACCTATTTATCCATGAACAAGAAAAGATGTTGGGGATTACAGCACATCACAAATGTTTGCCCTGCATCTTTATCTCTGTTTTTAGACTCGAGTGGCTGAAATATGCTAGTCTCTGTAATTAGTTAATTTGTTTGTATATAAATCCAATATATGAAGTTTTTCGAAACGCTCTTACAAACAAATATCCACACCCTGAAACAAATGATGAGGGGATTTGAAAATATAAAATTATATTTTATCCACAAGTGGGAATCTGCAGGCCTAATCAGGTAAATGAAAGACAGATATATTGCAATATTTGATTATTACAAACAATAAAACAACAACTGAGACAATACTGAATATATTCAGGTTTAGAAAATCTGTTTGCAAATCATATTGTCTTACTAATTCTCATTTAATGACCCTCCCCCTCAATCTGAGATAATAACTAATTAGATTCCAGAAGATTCTTTAGAGAACAGAATGAGGCATGTCTGTTGACTAAGGCGGGTGGTATAACCAAAATGTTATGTGACCAAAATTATTAATTTCATATTCCGATAGAAAGAACATAAGAGATCTCACTATATAATTATTGCAGCTGGAATTTATAATATAATACATACAATACTCCATATACCAAATGAATAACCATGTGCTAATTCCCAATTTTTTATTTTTTATTTATTTTAGGGGGAGTTTGATAGAAACAAACCAAAAGATAGGATCTTTCATAACAAAATAAGTCTGGCATCAGTGCAAAAACAGCTGCTTCACATTATGCAGCATTTGAGATAAAAAGAGTAAAAACTAACATAACAGAGTCGGTTGACAACAAAATAAATACAAATAGGATTAAATATATAAAATGATGTTTTGACTCAATATAATTATTGAATGAAGTCTGTTCAATCCCAAATGATATCTAAAATATAAAAATGGAAAAAAACAAGCAAATAAATAATTAAACAAAACTTCAGACTGCAAATCTGGGGGCATACAAAATGTAATGGATTAATTCAGCTTTGTTTCCTGATGGTGCAGCTCTTGATGCTTAACAGGAGGGGAGGGGAAAAAGGCTCTTATGAGATTAATTGCCAAAACATTAAGCTATTACAATCTTATCTTCAAATGAATCATTTAGAGAAGTCCCGGAATTTATTCATGCTCAATAAAGGCGATTAAATCCCAATTAGCAGTCTTTGCTTCCATCAGATAGGAATCGGAGCATGCGGAGGGGCCTTACAGAACCTAAGACTCCTGCGGTTTTCCTGATTAGCTGTGTCCTCACTAAAGCTGACGGTTATCCTGATGACTTTCAGTAAATACCAGATCTCTACATAACTAAACTTGGTAGATGCTATTTTTCTTTTCAGACCCAGAATTTTAAAAACCTAAATTTGTGGATGTTTATAGAGGGATCAGACCAAACTTAACCACCATCTGAGCCGCAGCAAAATTATGTTATAATAATGCTTATCATAATGTGTTGTCAAAACATCTTCTATTAAGATTGATTTCATTACAGTATATTGCCAATTTTGAATGACTGTCAGTGGAGAAAGATGCATTTTGCCAGCAAAAAGCTGTAGTTACAGCTTCTACCAGTAGAGGCTAACTGGACCATGCAAACCAGTGTAGACTAAGCCACAAGCCAGCAGCGTGACATCTAGCAAATAAAAAAAAAATTAGCAAAGATTTGTGCATAACAGCATGACTGTGATTGGTAATAATCCTCAACCGCTACACCAAAACATTACAAACTTTTGGCACAACTGAAGTAGACCTAAATAAAATGATACAATTTTCACAATTATACAAAACACTGCACATACAACTACAAGCTCAGTTAATGCATTTGAAGTATAAGGCTCTCTTGTGAACTTCAAAGCAATGTAAAAAGTAAAGGGAGATGAAACTAGAGATCTCCAAAAAAAAAAAAAAATTCTGGATGATTGAGGGGATGGAAATCAATAAGGTGTACACATTTGAAACCCAGCCAAGTATCTGTAAGAAACAGAGAGGGTGAACACGTGTTCTGCAGGTGTTTTTCCCACTGCTCAAGCTCTAAAGAGCCAGTGTCATGATCAGGTGTTGCTGTGCTGATGACTCTGTTGTTGCAATGCCCATTGATGGTGAAACAGTTAATTCCAAGGCAAGAACTGAAACAATTATAAATGATATAGCTGAAAGTATGCGGACACCTGGACACTACACTCACATGCGGTTGTTGAACATGTAATTTTCTAAACTACTGGCATTAATAGAGAAATATGTACACAGGGCCATTCCCATGCTGGAGTAGAAAAAGGCCCTTCTTCAAACTACTGCCATGAGGTTAGGAGCACACAAATCTCTAGAATGTCACTGTATGGTGTAGCATTAAGATAAAGGGACTGAAACAAACCCGTTAATTAGAAGGGGATGTTCAAATACTTTTGGTCGTGTAGTACACTTCAAAGACATCTTAGGTGTTCCATTTGTTTTTCAACTTGACAATGACTTGAAATAAACCTTAAAGGTGCACAAGGACTCTCTGGTGAACAAGAAACACAAAGCAGATGTTTGTTTTGCAAATAACCAAATAGACTGTACTTGTGAAGCTGTTAAAATGATGGAGCCAATTGAGAGAAATTTTAGATCCCCTTTGAAATGCTATTATAACTCATTTTAATTGTATCCATTATAAGACTTTTCTAAAACAGCACATTCTGATAGAAAGTCTTTATGTCCTAAATATGCTCTGTTCCCTAGTGTTTGGTCCAAGATCCAAAAACAGAATGCCAGTCACTGTAATGCAGGGGGAAAGGACAGGGCAAGCAAACACAAGCATGCTCTCACTTGGCTTTGACTCTGATTTCAATTGTTTGAGGGTTTTTTTTTTTTTTTTTTTTTTTTTATGGTGGTAAATAGATAATGTTCACATTTTTTGGGAAAGACCCATAAGTCTTGCTTTAGAAACCAACTGAAACATTGCCATGAAGTAACTGAAGATGGGACAGTATCATACACTGAATAAATAGTTATTTTGTCAGGGGGATTTTCTATCTATCTATTCTAACTATTGCTCAATTTGTTTTTAAAATTTCCTTGTTATACAAATGGTGTGTATGTACACTGCTGTTCACAACTTTAGGGTTAGATTTTTTATATGAAAGAAATAACTATTTTTATTAAACGATGAAGGATTAAATTGGTTACATTTTATTACATGGTTAAAAAAAAAATCTATTTTTTTACTTTTGTATTCTTCAAAGAAGCTTCAAAAATACACATATATAAAGGTTTCCACAATAATATTTACCAGCACAACTGTTACTGTTAAGTTTCTTGAGCAACAGATCATATTAGATTAATTTCTGAAAGATCATGTAAGTACTGGTGGCTGAAAATTCAGCGTTGTCATCAGAGGAATAAATTACATTTTAAAATATATTAAAATGGAAAACAGCTATTTTATCCAAAGTGACTTACAATTGGGGGATACATAAGGTGATTCTTAAAGAGGCAAACATGCAACATGCAAACATACAGGAAGTGCTTGTAATACCAAGTTTTAGACATTGTTCAAATAAGTACAAGCTAGAAAGAGAAGGAATAAATAAAGATAATATATATATATATATATATATATATATATATATATATATATATATATATATATATATTAAATTTATGATGAAGTCAAGTAGCTTCAAAAGAGATGAGTTGTCAGCTGTTGCCTGAAAGTTGGGATTCCACATTTTGTAAAGAGGTAGGAAGATCATTCCACCAGCCAGGAATGGTGAACGAGAATGTTCTGGAAAGTGATTTTGAACCTCTCTGTGATGGTACCATGGCGTCGCTCACCAGCAGTTCTCAGACTTCTGGAGGGGATGTAGATTCATAATAGTGAGTGGAAGTAGGAGGATGCTGAGCTTGTGGCTGTTCTATATGCGAGAATCAATGTCTTGAACTTGATACGAGATGCAACCATTAGCCAGCGCAAGGAGATAAAGAGAGGTGTAACATGGGCTCTTTTGGGCTCGTTGAAGACCAGTCATGCCAGTGCATGCTAAATTTGTAGAGGTTTGATAGTGCTTGATGGAAGTCCAGCCAGAAGAGCATTGCAGTCATCGGTTAGAAAGGGCCTGATCTTTCTGATGTTGTGCAATGAAATGCTGGAATATTGAGCAGTCTTTGGAATGTGGTCTTTGAAGGTCAGCTAGTCATCAAAAGATGCACCAAGGTTTCTGACTGAAGTTGATGAGGTAATTGTAGAAGAACCTAGCTGGATGGAGAAATCATACTGTAGAGTTGGAGTGGCAAGGAAGACAAGTAGCTCAATCTTTGTGACTGTGTCCACCAGGCAGCCTGAGATCCGTGCAGCTACCGTTGGATCATTTGGTTTAAATGAAAGATAGAGCTGTTTGTCAACAGCATAGCAATGATAGGAGAATCCATGTGCCTGTATGATGGGACCCAGTGATTATGTGTAAGGAGAAGAGGAGGGGTCCAAGAACTGATCCATGAGGAATCCCAGTGACAAGCTGATGTGCTTTGGATAGCTACCCTCCCCAAGCCACACTGAAAGACGTACCAGTGAGATAGGATTCAAACCAGTGAAGTGGAATTCCTGTGATGCCCAGTATTGCGAGGGCAGACAGGAGGATCTGATGATTGATAGTGTCAAAAGCAGCAGATAGGACCAGCACAATCTGCAGAGCTTCCGTGACTGACAGTAGCGCAGTCTGAGTTGAATGGCCACTCCTGAAACCTGACTGGTTAGCATCCAGTTTGTTGTTCTGTCAGAGAAACAATGATACCTGGTTGAAAACAACTCTTTTGAGGGTTTTTGCTATGAATGGAAGGAGAGAGACAGGTCTGTAGCTATCTGTAAGTGAAGTGTTTAATGTAGGTTTTTTGAGCAGTGGTCTTACCCAAGCCTGCTTGAATGCAGTGGGGAAGGTGCCTGTGAGGAGAGATGTGTTGATAATGTGTGTGAGTGCTGTTAAAAGTGTAGGAGAGATTGCTTGGAGGAGGTGTGAGGGGATTGGGTCTAGATTTTTTAAATTGTAAAAAAAGTTTTCTTAATGTACTACTGTTTTTACAGTATTTTTCATCAAATAAATACGGCCTTGGTGATCTTTTTTTTTAAAACCATTATAAAATCTTACTATGCCCCTAACTATGAATGGTAGTATATTATTTTACAAGTTTAACAACAGAACCATAAAGACACCTATCTAAAATAAACAAATCAAGGATCAAACCTAGCAAAATAATGCAAAAAGAAGCATTCTTAAAAGTACACTACCAACACTCCCAGCAAAGGCTTCTGGAGGCCCAGCTACAATTTTCCCTTTGCCCTGCAGCCAAACAAAACGAAACTCTTAAAATATAATGATTATCCCCTTCAAAGCAGGAGGGATGAACTTCGAAATTTCTAAAAGTGGCTATAATGGTTGCTACGCCCCTGCGTTCTCTACATCCCAACCACATTTGATGACAGAGTATCTCACGTTACCAGAACACTGACACAATTCTGTTTCGAGACATGCGCAAACATGTATGAAAGTCATGAACACATGCTCACACTTACATGTTGCACACACAAATACTCTCATGCTTTGACATGCTCCAGATTTGTCAGCATTAAATTACATCACTAAGATGTGGTGGGTGACCTTTCAGCGGACTTTGCTGCTTGAGCTGCTGCTGCTTTCATCAAAGTTATATGAAGAGAGGCATGAAATTGGATATAGTGGGCACTGAGAATTACTATCAATGGCTTATTCACCCAGCACTACGCAATGTTGGGGTTTTCCCTTTGTTTTTTAACAATTAGCAAACAATGAGCCATCCAAGGTGGATTGTTCTTTAAGATTAATCCAAGACTCATGAGTCAAGTCAAACATTCTTTTACCATTTACTCACCCTCATGTTATTTCCAAAAAACTTTTTCCTCCTTCAGTGGAACACTAAAGAGATTGTTACCATGGCTATAAGCCATGATGTACTGGCTGTAAATTGGTACTTGGAAAAAGTTGTCAACGCGTTTGAAAAGTTCAACTAACGCTTTTATATTCAACTACACATCAAATAATGTGTTAAAGCACATCAGAACAAACCCATGCTGTTTTTACTCACTGCCTTTCAGAAAGACAGCATAACCACATTAGTCCTCTAAAGCAAAAAAAAATCAAAGGAAAAAGCAGTTATCTGAGGTTATCAGATTTAAAAACAGGAATAGTGCTGCTAAACAAAAAACGCTACATGTGTGCACACGCATAAACAAACAGCAACAAGGACACGTGAAGCAAATGCTACAAAAACAAGGGATGGGGAAGGAATGCTAGCACAGATAAGGAAAGTCTTATAATGGATTTTTGTAGGGCGAATACATTTCTACAATTTTAATAGGCCATATAATATATGCTTCTTAATGCAGCTGTGTTTAAAGGCACCAAATTAAAATGTAAAAAATAATGACTTATTCTAGACATCCCTGTCATTGGTGGGCCAAGCAGATAGTTCCGCCCCCAAATAATGTGGAGACACAATGTATACAGGTAGGGAAATTACACTTTACTATTTAAGAAGCTTTATGTTTTAGACCCCTGGAATCCATTTATTGCTGCACAGCAAACACTTACATGTATAAGTGAGCAATTATTTTCTAAAACAAAGTGTAGGATATTCATAATGCCATCAGCTGTAGTTTGCTAACTTTAAATAAAAGCCATTGATATAAACAGTTCATCACTGTTGCTTACATATGAAATCAGCTTTAACCGGCTTGATCTTTTTCTCATTCTTTTTATCCTGAGGCGTTTCTTTCTGAATTCTCAAATTTATAAACTAAACCACAAAACGTTTCGAAGCATTGCTGATATATGCAGTTCACTTAATAAATCAAGTGGGATGTCTCATGGACTGATTCACAATGATTTTTCAGATTATCCTGATGTTTTATATTGCAAAAATACTAGTATCCTACTAGTGGGATAAAACAAAAGAGGGTGTTTTTTTTTTTTAAGAGATTATGTTGATTATATAAATACAGTGTCTTCTGACTCCAAAATGCATTGCATTGAAAAATCACTAACTTGAGCCCAGTATGTTCTGAACAAATAACTTAAAATAGTTTTTGCACACTAAACTGGAACAGAAAAAATATTTTGCCATAAAAATGATCAACATCACCTTCAACAGCAGAACAGGTATGGCTCAGAGCTATTGTGATATTAAATTGGTAAATTCCCCAGCCAATGGCACATTAATCTTATATATTAATCTTATCTTAACTCCACATATTCTTAAGGGTCCAACAAGATGTGTTGAAACATGCTTGTTCTTGCGTGTTTGTTCTGTTGTTCTGCTTAGTTATCTGATTCCACACCCCACACGTTCTCCTTGATAGACATACATAAGCTACAGACTTGAAATGTCTTCAGAGATATATTACAAACTTCTTGCGCTGACTTAACGAGCCATGATAAGGTTTGACTTGATCTGATTTTGAATGATGTAGATTTGATCTTGTTTCATGAGTACATATTGCCCTAAAAAAACGCATATTTGATTTCATTCCTTAAATGCTATGAGAGTAAAATAACGCTCAGAAGACATATCAGCCAATGTGTAATTCATAAGACTCAGCTGTTGACTGCACATCAGCTGTGGACTGGTTCTGGTTTATGTTCCGGTTAGAGTAAAAAAAGTTGTCTAGAAACTCCTGAGGGGGAAAGAGAGAAAAAAGAATAAATAAGTTTATTGTCAATTGAGCTAGTTAAACAGCCAAGTATACTTCCCAGCATTCCAGCATATAAAGCAGGCAGCAGAGAAAGGAACATCGCAATTGTGGTGTCTAAAAAGGGTTGAGACATATCCGAGTCTTTGAAGTCGTTTCCTGCTCTCAGGCAGTTCCCGTTCTTTCAATTTGGGTTTCATTCCAACATGTCCATGTTCTTGCTCCTCCTTCCAAATATCTTATTTTTCCCTCCTCAGTTTACTGTAAAGTACTCCACAGTATCCCCGAACAACAGCAAAACCACCATCCATTGAACCAATTTGATAAATAGCAGATATTTAGGAATCGGCTTTTAAAAATTTGCCTTTTGTAAGCCACCGGCGGCAACCTCACATTGCAGTTACAGGAAATACAACAACATGAAACCACTTGAAGATGTCTGACCCAATTGCAGAATGTAGAGCGTAAACCATTTGGTATATTCGCCTATATTCTATAAACATCTGAAATGTGCGTCTAGCCACATTCTCGTTAAGTTGTCATAGCAAAAGTGGGATGTTTATGAGGTAATTTTCTAACATGTTTACACGTTTAATAAAACGTTGATGGCTGATTTCAGTCTGAGAACAGCTGCCTAGCAAACGTTAACTTCTTAATAAGCAGAAAACTATTTTATGAAGACCGTTCATTGTCACAGGGTGTAACGGAGAGGAAGGACAGAACAGCACATGCTATTCCTACAGTAGTTATACAATTACAATCTCACTTGGTATTAAATTAACAAGGTGCATTTAATGAACAGATAAATATTCTTTCAATTATCCAACTAGTGACTTGTAGCTAATTAACTTATTGTCTTCGTTTTTTTTAAATGCTGCTTGAGTTACAGTTATTAACACTGTTACCTGTGATTTCACGGCTGGGATTTACTTTAGCTAGAAGTAGTAAGATTGTGAAATATTATTTTAATTTAAAATAACAATTGTTTTTATTTTAATACATTTTAGATTCTAATTTATTCCTGTGATGGCAAAGCTGGTGTCATATGATCCTTCAGAAATCATTCGAATATGCTGATTGGGAGATCAAGAAATATTTCTTATTATTGTCAATGTTTAAAGCAGTTGTGCTGCTTTCACTGGAAATTGTGATACATTTTTACAAAATTATTAAAGTTCAAAAGAACAGCATTTATTTTTTATATAACAATGTAAAAGTCTTCACTGTCACTTGGTCAATTTAACGCATCCTTGCTGAATAAAAGTATACATTTCTTGTGAAAATGAAATCAGTCAACAAGTGTACATAGAACAAACAATAAAAATACTACTACTACTACTAATAATAATAATAATAAATAGAAAAATATAAATCACTATCCAAATACAAGAACGCCTTCTGTGCAAACTGTCCTCAAGTCAATATTTACATTCAAATTTATTCATTTAGCAGATGCTTTTAATTTACAAATTAAGAACAACACAAGCTATATCTCACAGGAAGCAAAAATATTTGCTGCTACATCAAACAGACTAATAAACTCAATTGCAAAAAGGATTGCTGTGGGCAACTGATATGTTTATGTCCAGTGATATGAAAACAATATATTGAATTCTATATATGTAAATTAATTCATTAGCATAACATGAATTTCAATCAAAATTTAATCGAATGACTGTCCTAATATAAACACACTAAAGCATCAGGTACCGCCCTTAAACGATGCAAGAGGCATCAATGAAAGCTCGACGGCAGCTGCTAAGACTGATAAGAGCAGAGAGAAGAGGAGGGAAGCGGAGAGGCTGCAGCGGGTGAGCTCAGGCCAGGCAGGCGTACCAGGGCCCCAGCTGCCCAGGTGTCAGGGTTAGTGGGACTTGGAAGCAGAGAGATAATCAGCTTTATTATTGCTGCTAAAACCAATTTAGGAGCAGACTCAGGGGATCAGACGGGCCAGCTGTCCACACCACCCCCACTCACTTCTCATTACCACCCGGTTTCAGTTCATTCAAAACACAACCCAAAACAACAGGTATTAGAATTCAATTAATAAGCTTCAGTTCATCCTTCTATTATAATTTTATAATAAATAAAAAAAGAATTATTGCACAATTGTTGTTGCAAAAATATTGTACCGGTTACATAATGAGTACACAAATGCTAGCCTTTTTGCGAGCTAAAAACAATAAACCAAAAAAAAAAAAAAACACGAATTCACAGATTTAGCATTCCCTGTATGTAGATTTTAAAGAACCCAGAATGTCAAGATAATATGTGACCTTGGACCACAAAACCAGTCTTAAGTCACTGAGGTATATTTTTAGCAATAGCCCAAAAAAAAAAAAAAAAACATTGTATGGTAAAAATTTAACATTTTTCTGTTATGACAAAAATCATTAGGATATTAAGTAAAAATAATTTTCCGAGAAGATATTTTGTAAATTGCCTACTGTGAATATATAAAAACATAATTTTTGATGATTAATATGCATTGCTAAGAATGCATTTGGACAATTTCAAAGGTGATTTTCTTAGTATTTCGATTTTTATGCTTCCTCAGATTCCAGACTTTCAAATAGTTGTATCTCAGCCAAAATATTGTCCGATCCTATAATAAACCATACATCAATGGAAAGCTTATTTAGTTAACTTTCAGATGATGTATAAATCTCAATTTCGGGAAAAAATTGACACTTAAGACTGCTTTTGTGGTCCAGGGCCACATATACGTAATCAATAGTGAGTGTGATGACATCACAGCATTCCCTTGACTGGCGTCTGCCTTGTAATTACACAGTGGAAAGGAAATGGTGGGGGGGGGGGGGGTGATGAACCCAAATGAGGCCATTGTCGTCTTAGAAAGAGAGGCTGAATTTCCAAGAGTCTCGTGACGAGGTGGCCTAGACAGGCAACTTTAAAACTGTCTCACCTAAATCACTTTCCAGTCAGCGAGAGAGAGAGAGATAAGTCTACACCATCTCACTCTCAGCCACAACAGTCCGTCTGGGAATGAGAGCAGAGTCTACTTGCAAGTGGAAGTGAGGTAATTAGCTTATATAGAAAAGTGTGCACAAATCAACTGCTGTCAAACACATACAGGTAGCAAGTGGTGTCATTATTTTAGTAAACTGGGATTAAGGGAAAATTAATTTTGCAATTTGGTTTTGCCTTTAAAGGGAAAGCAATAACTTTTACACTACTGGGCTAAAACTTTTATACAGGATCAGACAACAGTAGAGATAGAAGAGTCAATAATGCACATACAAATTAGATAATGCACAACCTGTCACAGCTCTCTAGATGCATATCGACATGTTGACACATTCACCCCATCACTAAAGGTGAGATAATGTAAATGTATATATATATATATATATATATATATATATATATATGGGGAAAATATTACTTTGATCCCCTGCTGATTTTCTAAGTTTGACCACTTACAAAGAAATGAAGGGTCTGTTATTTTTATATTAGGTATATTATGTATAGAGACAGGAAAAAAAAAACACATTATATAAAGGTTTGAAACTGATTTGCTTTTCAGTGAGTTAAATAAGTATTTGATCCCCAAGAAAAACATGAGAGTTACCCTTGTTGGCAATCACAGAGGTAAGATTTTTTTTTTTTTTTTTTTCGTAGCTGGTCACCAGGTTTGCACACATTTCAGGAAGGGATTTTGATCCACTCCTCTATATATATATATATATATATATATATATATATATATATATATATATATATATATATATATATATATATATATATATATATATATATATATATATATATATATATATATATATATATATATATATATATATATATATATATATATATAAGCAATACTTTCAGATTATTGTCATTGCATTGAACAAAACATTAAGCCAAATGGATTTTTTTTTCAAATAAAGATAACAGAAGCAAACTTCAAAATAAAAATAGCACAAGCAAATAAAAATGTTGAAATAAACGTATGTATGTAAATAACATTATGTAATAGTGTGTTTATACAGTATTTCTAACTTAAAAAAATATGGATATGTATAGATACGTTAACATACTTGTATGTGTGTGTTATATACACACACACAATACAAACAACAGACCAAGCCAGAACAGAAACCCAGGTATTTTTTCAAAATTCAGATTTAAAAAAGTATTTGGACATGTTCTGGTTGTCAAACCTAATGAATGTACTACACCTGTGGTTACTTAGGTAGGGCACTTGTGTGAACTTGAGGAAAACTGACTTCATATATTACCTAAAAATTAATTGCAAAAAAAAAAAAAAGAAAGAATAAAAAAATTCTCTCAGAAATGTGAAGTCACTTCTGAGAATATTTCTAATTTGTTTGCATGCCATTCGGATATTAGTATCTAATACCATTTGTTTCGAATGTAATTTTCTTTATTTTTATTTTTTTCTTCAGGCAAAATCTAAAGATTCTGGAATATATCTGATTTCTGATCAGAAAATTATACAAAATAAAAAATAAAAATTATATTCTTACAATTAGTCCTAAAAATTGGATTACAATAATTAGGAAACTGGCTGAGTGCAATATATGTTACAGGTTTCATGAGGGGAATGTCCTCGTGAGCTGACTCTTATATCTCAAGCCAAACAGTTTAATAAACAGGATTCAGGAATGGATGACGCAGCAGAACACACTAAGCATGTCGTGTGGCACCTTTCCCTCCACGATATGTGTTTGGGTGACCCGATGTAGCACATCCTGACTTTTGACACCCTAAGCTCTTGTATACCTTCATAGTGTGTCACCCTACATGCATATGTGTTTGTGTAAACATACACAGAGGGAAAACACCACTCCCCCAAGCCTGCTTGAGCCAAATCCAACTTAATCCGCTGTTTAACAGTTGTTTAAATAACGTCTATTAACATTAACTGGGCTGCTGAATGGGGGCATTTACCTCTCGCAAAAACAGACAGCGGGGGCCTCGAGGGGCGCCTAGAGCAGCATTTCATTTGAACAAGAAAGCAGTCAGTCTCCATCTTTGTTTATGCTATTTGATTCAGATCAGATGAGGAGAGTTGATCATACCTGTCTCCATTTATTTGTTCAGAAACGTGTTGTCTTATAAAATTCATGCCACAGTATAAATCTGTGTGCATATATATGTCTGTTGTCTCTAAGAGAGAAAGGAAAGTGAGCTGAATGTGTCCTTCTGTTCTAAATAGCTGCTTTCAGAGGTAATGTGGCAGCAGGTCTGACAGCAGTGGGTTAGAGGTGTGGCACATTAACTCGTAAGAGGGCAAACATGGCTAAAAAAGGCTTGCTTTCTAACAGGGCTTTAGGGGATCGAGTGATTTACTATGTCTCTGCTGCATTACAAACGCCTCTCGGCTTTAATGAGCTCTTGACAAGCAGCGTGTTAGCACAGCGTTTTCTTTTATTTTGGGAGCATGACTTTCTGATTGCCGAATATTAGGCGAGTATTCATTTCTCGTGCCTGAACGCAGCCCTTTCAATGCTGCACACGTTACGAGGAGCCTGTTTACAGCTCAGCCACGATTGCAGAAATACTTTAGTCCTGATGGCTCTGACAAACTGTAGAATTACACAGAAGTGTAGCATAGTAGACAAAACAGTCTCTAAACGTATGCTTTTAAAAGTTTCAGTAAACGTTTCCAACACCTCATCCATATAGTGCAACATCCATGATGATGAATTTCATTCCCTAATAATAGCTGGATGCAAATGCATATATCTTATGAAACAGATCTGTTTCTCTGTGACTCTACCATAAATTTGATTCAAATAGCATATTGGGTCTGGCTGGATGTGTACCAAGAGCCGAGGACTTTTGGAGTCTGGGCCAAGAACAAATAGGGCAGATGGCATTTGGTACAATAACATGGATGTCATCCAGGTCTGCTCATAGGGTCAAATCCTTCGGTCTGGATCCTTCCATCACCATACAGACTCCAAAGATGGATACCACAAGGCCACAACACTTACTATACTCAGGTGAGGGTTATATCATTGTATCTAGATGTCATGCTGGAAGATCATTAAGAGATTCTCCATCCCTCACAGAAAACATATCAAATCAAAAAAATTTTAAGCAAGTTGATATTTACAGCTGCTAAAAGCTTAGCCAAAATAGCATGTGCCACATTGTTTGTCTCACACCACCTCGGCTGCCAGAGGTCATCACCGCATAATCACCACATTTCTCGACTTAACACCTACACAGCCTAAAGCAGGATGTGAGTCCCGCGTAAGTGTGTCACCCACATGCCGAACCAAAACAAAGCATACTTAGATGTAGTCTACCTGAGGTAACCAGATATCTCCTTAAAGGAGAAGAGCTAGCCTCAAAGTATTTGCAAATAGGAAGCATATTTAAGCCAAACAGTAAATAAGGGAATCAGCATGTAACTTACTGATTACACTAAGAGATTGGTTTTTAGGTTGAGAGGTAGAGACAATACAAATCAGATTTATGAACTGCAGTGCAAGCAAAGTAATAATGAAATGATTATGAAATGGGGTAGATGCGTTTACTGTTTGTTGGATAAGCACACATCCAGTGCACATTTCTTTTTATAGAAGGGGGAGGAAAATTACTTCAAGACGAGCCAAGAACATGTTATGAAGAAACTCAAGAATGTTCTAGTCACTTAGGCCTCCAAGCCTTTTTGTCAATAAACACAAGAGATGTAGACACAATAATACGCTTTATTGACTCACTATTTGTATATGAAAGCAGTACTAAAGTGATGCAATGTGCAATAAAATGATTTAAATCTTTCCGAGGTAAACACAAAGGATTAAAAGTATGAAACATGCAAGCGGTCACAGCTCACATGAAGTCTTTATGATAGTCAGCAACACAAAGAATTTGAAAAATAATTGACAATATGTTTTAAGAAACAGAAACGTACAAAGCTATGTGCGAATTGATATCCACCAATACTGAAAGCACAATCCACAGCAAAGGCCTTTTTTTTCTCACTATCAGCAATAGCGCTAATAGATAACAGGTGATGAAGAGATACAACAATGTCAACAGTTCTCCAAAACACCACTTGAAAATTAAAGTTTAATACTTGCATCAATAGTTTGAAATATCCAACACAAGCTACACAAAGGTTAATGACCAGCGCTGTGGAAAGTTATTTTGCAAATTAATGTTATATTTAAAAGTAGTAGTAGTAGCAGTAATATACTTTTATTTAATGCCATGTAAGCATCTGGGGCTATTTTCATGACAAAAACTCAATTACAAACAGGCAATTATGTTAATACAATAAAACCAAGCAAACAATTAAGTGAAGTGACATTCAGCCAAGTATGGTGACCCATACTCAGAATTTGTGCTCTGCATTTAACCCATCCGAAATGCACACACACAGAGCAGTGAACACACACACACACACTGTGAGCACACACCCGGAGCAGTGGGCAGCCATTTATGCTGCGGCGCCCGGGGAGCAGTTGGGGGTTCGATGCCTTGCTCAAGGGCACCTAAGTTGTGGTATTGAAGGTGGAGAGAGAACTGTACATGCACTCCCCCCACCCACAATTCCGTCCGGCCCGAGACTAGAACCCACAACCCTTTGATTGGGAGTCCAACCCTCTAACCATTAGGCCACGACTTCCCCTTTAAACACAGCAAGTGATATTATACAATATATGTTTTTTTAATTAATATGATAAAAATTCTAATATCTTACTAAATAAGACCTAAAGAGAACTAACTTCATAAAAGAGCTTTCTACTTGTATTAAAACCAGGAATGTTGTAAAATTATTTTTAATAGAAAGGGGGGTCATGTAAAACATGAACAGAGTTGGGTCTTCACCTTTAAGCAAAAATGCATGAGTCAGTCTTGTATGACCTGTACGACATTTGATCAAATCTGATTTTAGGTAAGATTACAAAGCTGTTTGAGATGTATGTAATTTAGTATTTGAGCACTTATTCCACTCTTCTTGCCATTTATTGATTATATAGCGATTATTAATAGGTCTGATATCTGATGGAGGAATTTAACGTTAATTTACTTAATGATTAAAGTCTCCTTTGCAGTTTCATCAGCTCGCTCATTTCCGAACCCAGCAGAAGATAATCCTGATGAACTGATTCTGTTGATGATCCACTTTAGTAGACATTAAGTCGGTGTAAGATGATCAGTTTATAGAGATCCCATCGCTTGAAGGCATGATTTGGAATCCATAAAAATGATAGAATCCTTTTGTTGTCATTTAAAAATAGTAAATAATTATACAACTTAATTCATTTTATAGAAGTCAATGTTGTGGTACTTTTTCTGTTTTATTTTCTCATTGGCTGATGTACTGTTATCCAGTATGGTAGATCTTGGTACGTCAACAGGAAACCAAAATCAACCTTATTTCCTTTTTTAAAAGAAATTAAAAATTATATAGGCTTATGTATATCAAACAAACAAACCAATGAGTTACAGTACATTGTTGAGAAACATTGCCAAATAACCCTTCTTCTCTGACAGTATTTAGGTGCTGAATTTGCCTTTTTTTAAGCAATGAAGGATCCTTCACCGCTTGGATCAGATTGAAGAAAGTGTCTCTCTGGCTTACAATGTTGCTCGTGGCTCAGACTACCAACAAGCCGTGATCCTCTGCTATTTGAATAACTTACACTGCACGGTACAGTGCTCACAGGGCTATAGATCAATGAGCAACTTGATCTCTGGATGCTTTGTGGTGAACTCAACCTGCAATGCACACTCCCTGTTTGTTTTTTATTGAGGCCAGGTAGAGCATGGACATTTCAGAAATGCTCTCTGTTGTGGAATTCTTAAAAAGGTCAATTTTCACTAAGCTTTCCATTTTAAATTCAAATTTATGGTCAGTCCATTTGAAATTACAGTTTGGTTCATTTGTTTCATGTGGTGTCAGTAGTGATGCACTTTATATTGTTTAGCAGCTGATATTTAAGGTTTATCAGGATTCAGGTCACATTTGTTATCATTTAATGCTAATTTAAAGTTAATCTTAAATTGCAAATCTTAAACTAATATTCTTTCTTTGTAATGTTGTGATGCCTAATTTCAGTTGTAGCATTTTAAATTACATTGATTTTATTGATAACAGACAAACGTTAACAAACAGGTGCATAGTTAACACGCCCATTCTCCACAAGGTCAAATTCCTCAATAGAAAACCCTAAACAATTACATACAATAAAACATAAAATAATAATAATAATAATTGACCAAATTGCCCAGCATGGTTCAATTTTAAACTCTGATTCAGATCGATAAATCAAAGCAATTGTGAACACAACATAAAACTATACTTTAGTGCGATTTAGAAATTGAAATGTCATGCTACTCACAATAATCATATTCATAAGTCTCTGATACAGTGTGAACACTGTCTGTAGGCTTTTTCCTATAATCTACTAGAGGGCAGAGCCAAGAATTCTGGGTAGCCTATTTCAGCATACCTGTCATAAACTTGGGCTGTAGACAGGTCAGTCCATCTGAGAATGTCCTGGGGCCTCGTGCTTGTCTTAAAGCCCACCAGCTGCAGTCATTCCTCTCATTGCTGGATGTCACTTAACACCTCACACCACTGCTGTCCACCTGGGCCTATAGCAATGGCTGGCAGAAGCCTTGAATTACCTTCTTACTTTCAAACATGGTGAAATATATAATGCCTTCACTTTCAAATGGCAGTGAGACATATTGTGTAGCTTGACCAAATACATTTTTTTATTTTTTTGGCTGCATGCTTGTATATCTGTATGGTTGAAAAAAAAAAAAGTGATTAAAGTTGTTTTGGTGTCTAAGGTTGGTCAGTTTGCTGCCTTTATTATAAGCACTACCTTAATCACAGCAAATCTTATTAAAACGCTACCGGAGTCTAGACTGTCTCTATGAGCACAGCAGCCTAGGCAACACAAAACTAACATCACCAGGACGGGACACTTACTCCATCTGCCCCCGTTTCAGAAGCACAGGCTTAATCCAGGAAACACAACCCCACACTGAGGTCACAAAACATCAGCCAGACAATGACCTGTGATCTGCTAGAGGGAAAAGTAGACGCTAGAAACTTTAATCCAGGAGAGAGAGCTGATTTTTTCCTATTTATACTTGTTTGTTCACTTAAGGGTTTTATGTTTTCCTGTGTTTTTTAAATTTATTTATTTATTTATTTTTTCCAAAGGCTTTGTGCGGTTGGGTGGTAAGTCAGATTTATTGGGAAGGAAATGTTCCAGACAGGCAAAAGGATTAAATAAAAACACAGTGAACACCATGTTTTCATATCAGAACACACAAGCAGATTACATTTATAGAACAATAAGTCAAATGGGCATAAAAGCAGTGCTATCCCTATTATTGCCATTTTTGCTTTGTTTAGTTTTTAGTCTCCAGGTTTTTACAGCAAGACTGAATTTCCCTTTTTGCTTAACTGTTGGGGGCCAAATTAAAATCTTTTAAAAAATTATTTTTTTTTTACAAAGCATAGTACCTAACAATCAAAACAACTGAACTACTATTTAAACCTACACATTATTTATTTTTAAGGTGCACCAAGAAAAATTATATCTTTAAATAAACCTGTTGCAGTGATGCATTTTCACTGCTTAGAAAAGTAAGCTTTAACATTCTGATAAGCGACATTCTGATAAGTAACCATCAGCTCATTTTTTGTTTGCAGTTGCTCGTGGAGGATGGGGAATATACCTAGCATCAACTTTTTAGGAGGCCTTTCGACCAGAACATGGAGGCTGAAGATCAAGCTCATCCTTGAGGGCATCTTGACATGATCAAGGGTTAACCTTTTTTTTTTTTTTTCAATTTAGTTTTATTTTATTCATTTTTTTTTTTTTTGCTGTACCCTCTTTAACATTACCATTAACTATTTTGTTTTCAGAAAAGCTGCATTATATACAGAATCTTTAGCCAATAGCTTTTTGGCTACTTGTCAAGATAAGCCAACAATCTCTCTTGTGCTAGTTTATCTTTCTTTCTTTCTTTTTGGAAAAATGTGATTTGATGAATAATGCACAGTAGGACCAGAGAAATACATTCAAGGAATAGTTCACCCCAAAAAATGTTCTTATGCCATCCAAGATGTTTCTTCATCATAACAGATTTGGAGAAATTTTGTGAATGGGTGCCATTAGAATGAGAATTCAAACAACTGTTTGCGCTAGTAAACAGTGCTTGATCTGTGCAGGTTTTTTTCTCCTGTTTCAGATGAGACAACTTGGATAGAGGACTCTCACCTTTGAAGTTAACAATGTCTTCATGAATTTATAACAAACCTGTAGCTTTTCGCTTCACAAGATGGACTGGAGTTGTGTAGATTATGAGAACATATCTAGAGAAATTTAGCATTACATCACTTGCTCACCAGTGGCTGCATTAAAATGTAACATATAAACATAACAATAATCCACAACTTCAAGTAATCTACACAACTCCAGTCCATCATGTGAAGCAAAAAGCTGCAGGTTTGTAAAAGCAGTAAGAATGTGCAATATATTACTAATGTATTACAATCCATAGAGAACAATTCCCTAAATATTAACATACAGTAAATGCAAAAGGAGTGTAAGACGTGATATCTATTGGTGATGTACCAATTCGGTTAAAGAAAAAACACTACAGGCTACTCTGAAGATAGTTGACATGACATGTTGGGAAAAGGAATGTTGACTGATTAGGGAAAACAGGTATGAGATGAGAAAAGATCTTAAAAGAAAATCGAGTAGGTGGGATGTACACAGAGTTGCTGGACTGTGAGACAATGCAGCAAAACGGCATCCCTGAGAATCTCAGTGTGTAGGCAGATTGGCATGGAAATAGTCAGATAACATCAAAAGCAAACAGTCAGAACCAAGATGCAATCAGCTGGTTGTTTTCACATCATGCACCTTGACTCCAAAAGAAATGCAAAAGCTGAGTAAATAATCTTTTTTTAATCCAGTAAACATGCAAGTCTTTTTTCATGTAATTGCTTCGTTGTCCATCAAATGCCCACAAAACCACAGAGGTAACATGAGAAGTTATTTGCTTGGTTATGGGCCAACCATCAACATTTGTTGAAGTGCTCATTAAAAAAAGAAGCTCTGAAATTTTATCAAGCCTACCTGCCAAAAGAACAATTGTCCTTACCCTTCGGCAACAGGACATCAAAGAAGCCACAATGCATGTATGCAAAGGCAAGTAGTGAAGAGTTCATTCATTCCTCTAACAGTGAAGCAATGGAAGGGTTACAAAAGCACAACAGGGCAACCTAACAACCTCTGACCTCCTCTTCCTGCGGCGCTCCCTGGAGGAATCAAGTAACTCAGATGAAGCTTACATGATCCCAAATGAGATTCACAGACCATTGTATCTTAACCTTAGCTTGGGGGACTTGGTTAAGTGATCTCAATTTATAATATGCAAAACAAAGCTGTTGAACATTAAAGAATCTTCCACCAAAATTGTACACAAACACACTGATTATTGACAATACAGCTAGAAAAGTGTGGCTGTTCTCACTTAGTTCCTTAAATAACACAGTTACACTCTCTATCATTATCAGGCACATCCTTGCGTAATGCAGAAGCATGAACGTGATGTCAAGGGTTTGGAAAGCCTCACCCAAGCGTCTGGCCGGCAGGAGGGTTTCCTCTTTTTATGCGCGCAAGATGCATATCTCAAACCAAACTCATCTCAAAATGTGGCCTCACCCGAGGTCCCTTGGAACTCTCCCTGGTGTTTGGGAATGAAAGAGATAAGAGAGCATTCAAAACACTATGCCCAGAGAGTGACTCACGAAACTTCAGCATTTATCATCACATCAGACACATTCCTGTCAGGTCACCTTTTGACAGTACCACCAACACTGAGAAGTGAACCATGAGCATCACGATTCATTCAGCTTTAGACAACACAACACAGAAACAATGTTAAGTTACAGCTAGATGTTAGATGCCAAGAAAAGAGGTGACTGAAGACATGGAAAGAAATATCTGCAGTAAATATTCATTACATCAAGCATTTCAACTCAAGAATAAAGTTACTGTGAGGGTCATCCTCTGGAAAACCCTCTGGAATATTTTTTTTTCCTGACCTGGGACATGTGATATGTAGATACTATATATAGAGAGTTTTTTTTTAAATCACAAAATAAAAACATTTTTATTAATATATAATTAGTAATTATATTAATATATAAAATAATATTTGTTTTAGAAATAAGATTTATATTAATCACAATCTACAGTATATATAGAGAGAGGTAATTTATTTGAGAAAAATGTTCCTTTAGTTTCCATTTAAAAAAATAATAATAATGTAATAACACTGTTAAATATATTCTTTAGTAAAATATTTATTCATTCATTTATTTTAGTTTAGTTATTTCTGCCAACTACTACAGAATTTAAATATTGGCAATTACAAAAAAAAAATTATCAGCTTATCAGATTCTTTAGATTGTGTATGTGAATACATACATTTCAGACATGTTCTTATTTTTTCAAGGTTTATTTATTTATTTATTTTTTTTTTGGAAAGCCTGAAGTGTAAAAAAGCAGCACCCCTACATTCCGTCATTAATTAGTAAACTTAGTTAAAGAACTTGATCATAACCAGATTTCAGTGATAAAACAACGGGACATCTCCTTGAATAGATCGCACCAAAGGCTATTTCTGTGCTATCTTTTAGGACACACAGCTGTTCAGACCACCTGTTAACAACCACAGTATCATTGGAATGTCACAGGAAAAAAGCTGTTTGTGCTAAAAAGTAAGGGCTTGGTCTTTCTCTCATCCTTGTAAAATGGAGTAGGATACACCAGCACGAGGGACATGGCACAATTTAACACACAAAAAGTGTGGAGTTCAAGGAGAAATGGGGGTCAGGGGTGAACTCCTCCCACGACAGAGGTTCTCACAAACTAGAATGTGGGGGTAGAGGGGGTCCGGGGCATGTAATCAGAAGGGTGGAGGAGACCGTGCTATAAGTTACACACCTGTCAGGCTCGAACATGGAGAGGTGAAAGAAGGTCACCATGCAATTTGTTTGCTCACTGGATTTTCTAAAAATACTGTGGTAAAGTTGCTGGGTGATTCTTCTCGGTGTCAGCACTTAAACAAGGTCACACGATACATTAAATGTGTGTGAATCCATGTACACAAACACATACACCCATAAATATCTAAACGCCTTCTTGGAAATATATAAGATAACATGCGGTAAACTAATCACAGTCTTAGCATAATTTGCAAAGGCATACACTCAATGGCAATTCACACAAGATGTTATTTTGTTAGAGATCTTTGAGAAACAAGTGGCCCTTTTATGCTCTTTTACAAAGTCTTGATTTTGTTTTGGGGGTGTACTAGAACAGGCTCTCATACTAGGTTGTTTGAAAAGCACATTATTTTTCACATATTATACATTATTACAACACCTCTCTCCCCAGTCTGGCACGCACTGCTTGAATAGTTTCTGTATAATATGAAGGCCCGCCTTCTGAAATAGGAAATGTGCTGTGATTGGTTAGCTGGGCCAGTGTGTGTTGTGATTGGCTCCACTCGGCGCCTGGTCGGGAAAGGCCAAAGCGCCTGCGAGCTTCAGTCTAAATATTGCATCAAAATCAAATCAGTTTCAGAGTGATTTAAACCTGGATGATTGTAATCACTCTAAATTCATCTGCCTTGGGAAAGATAGCATATCTCCGAGATAGTGATAACAACACTCGTTGCCTTCTCTGGTGCAGCTCAACCAGGTCTCGTCCCATTCATCGAAATTTGTGACATCACAAATCCCAGAAAATATGCGTTGTAGTCCAAAGGAGTCCTTCATTGTAGTTTTTGAAAAGTGATTTCTGGTAAATAAAATTTCTCCTTTTGAATTGGACTTTGAGCTTTGTAACTTTGAAGATCTCTTTTATGCTCAAACAGCAACATCACAGACTAATTAAAGTTGAAAAAGTGAAAAAGCATAATAGCAGTTTTTACGCTTTTTGTGTGAAGTCATATCCAATTTTGACGGTGTTACCACTGCAACATAACATCTAAAATTACTGTAAAATTGATCTTAACAGCTTTTTTATATATAAATAAATAAATAAATAGGCTTCACTTTGTTTGCTTTTAAAATACACCTCAAGACACCTGTGTTCTTTTCTGTGCAGCTGCTTTTGAATGCAAGAATGATTCAGGTGTGATTGCACTGCATTTGGTGTTTGAGACCTTTTCCATTAGAAATCAAATTCAAATTCAGTGCATGCTTATGATGCATAAGAATTGTGAAATGTGGTTTTGAATTTGGTCTACATCACATTCCAATCCGATTTCTCCTCTCTCTGCCACCACTTCCACTTACAGAACAATTTAGTAATCTATATATAGCAGAACAGCACCTCATCTGAACCTAGTATACAGTACGCATGCAAAAAATATGACTTTGTATTGTGTTAAGCATACAAAAACAACCTTAGAAAATCAGAATCAGACAGAAAATGTAGGTACGTTTAAAAAAATTACTAAAGATAAAGAAATTGTTGAATAAATGTGTTATTAATATTTTCTTTTTTCTTTTTCACACAAAAGTATTCTCGTTGCCTCATAACATTATAGCTGAACCAATAATGCCATATGGACTATTTTATCAATGTCCTTGCTACCTTTCTGGGCCATAAAACGTTTCAGTTGTGCTGCTGTCTATGCAGGGTCAGAAAGCTCTCGGATTTCATCAAAAATATCTTAATTTGTGTTACGAAGATACAACAAAATTCTTACCGGTTTGGAACGACATCAGTGCAATTAATTAATAACAGAATTAAAATTTTTGAGTGAACTAGCCCTTTAAATATGTGGCAAGCAGTACATGAACAATACTGCAATCAAAAGTTCACTCCTGCCCTCTAGTGGCCAGCTTTTCATTTTCGGCTTCCCAAACCATGGCACTCTCTTCATTCAGCCTCTCAAACTAGTGATACAACATCTCTATCATTAAACTAAAAAGCAGGTCAAACCACACAGAACCACACATTACGGGAAAACCGGAGGCATTTTTCCAGGTCACCGTCCCACTTCAGAGGCCTTTAATTTTTTTTCTCTCTGGAAGCGTAAGTTTGTCATTAGCAGAGAGGATATTATAGTCGGGTCGGGTGCTCTGGCACAGGCACTGCTAGCACGACATGGAGGAAAGAGTCGTTTATGAGTCACAGATGAGTGTCGCCTGCCTGGTCCAAACATATTTAGCACACTAGATAGCATCTAGGGTCAGAGAACAGCCATGTATACAGCCCCACACTCATTTCGGCCCTCAGACCAGATAAGACATCAGTGGACTGTCAGAAAAACAATGTATAGACATCAGATATTGTGCCTAAAATCAGCAAGATCTCACTTAATCTGTGACTATGTTTCAAATATATTTATTAATTTATTTATTTGTGACTTTGTCTAATCAAAATGTCATAACTGGATCTTACTGTGAAAGACTTCTCTCTGGTGACGTGAGTCATGCTTCTCCAATGATTTAGTCTTGCTTAAAGCTCATGTTCATATGCCTCCCAAATATCAAAACTGAATCAACGATCAAGAACCAAGGCTTTCCATTTAATAAAATAGAACAATGGTCCTCCGTAGAAGCAACATAAAATAAAAAAATGTCCGCATCTGGCCCATAACAACAAAAGACCACTCTGACTATACCATACATAGTACAACATGCAGTGAAATTATTGTTTGGCTTATTATTCTTACCTTAAGAATGACATAGAAATAAAAAGTAGTCAGAACAGATTTAATATGAATGAACAAACCAACAGAAATACAATTTACATCTGTTAGAGAATGCTCTTTTCTGTCTCTAACTACTGTAGGTTGGAGATCACAATTAGTGTCAGCAAAATCTGCTTTGAAGGGACAATTCACTCCATTTACTCACCCCCATGTCAATCCATACCTGTTTATATAATGAAGTCAAGACAAAGTGACTTTTATTTTCATTTTAGCCATATACAACTGTTACAGCACACAGAGAAAATAAAAATTAAAAATCAACGTTCTTCTGTATAAACAACATAAAAAATGCAGGCTAACATAACTGACTTTCATTGTATGGGCAAAAATAAACCACTGAGACATTTGTCAAAATATCTTCTTTGAAGAAAATAAGTCATAAAGGTTTGTAATGAGAGCAGGGCAAGTAAATGATAAGAGAATTTTCATTTTGGGGTATAGCTATCCCTTTAAAAAGAACTATTGAACTATCTTTTGACAGTCATAAAGATGGCGACATCTAATTTGCCTAAAATAGGGGAAGTCACAATCTAAACCATGGGCATGAGTCAGTGGAGGGCACAGTAACCCTCCGATTTTCCTGTTCTTTGAAGTGGCAACACTGGTCAAAACAAAATAACCCTTCCCACGACAAACCAGCCCAATCACCACCTCCTGAATGGCCCTTCCGTTAGTTTCATGGAATCTTTAGCATGAAAATGTTAGACTTGCTTTGTGATAACATCGCTAGGGCTGTAAAATGATGGGTATTCATTTGGGTTTCAAAGAAAGTCTAGACATGATGGGCCTCCATCTCAATAATCCACCAGCATGACCAACCTCAACATGCATTCAACCACTTATTCACATTAAAAAGATAACAATGCCAATTTCTAAAATAAATCTAAACTGATACAAACAAAAGAGCACTACTAAAACAAATTGTTTAAAATACTACTTAAAAGCCAAATTTGTAGTTCAAAAAAAGTGAATGAAATGTTTTTATTATTATTATTAAATATTTACATGGCACTCTTTGAAAAGACAAGGGTAAAGTAAATAGTGTCGTAATAGTGTTGTCTTAATAAGAGCTTTCAAATACAAAATACCTTAACAGATCAGAATTCAGTTAAAACATAGAATGAGAACACAAAACATCAATTATTTTCCATTATCCCAGTTTGTGACTCTAAATTTTCCACATATTTAAAACCACTAGATATATTGGAACTTTTGTGAAGCATAATAGCACACAAAGACATAACTATTCATGTGGCACACATGGGGTTTCAATTTTCAAATATAAAACTGGATCTTCTGAAAACAAATAAAAAAACTTTTTTTTTTTAAATGAAATAACACAATTAAAATTGCAAAAATAATAATAATAATAATAATACTAATAGGGCATTTCCATATTTGTTTTGTGGTATTTTAGACTTTAGTTTTGAATGTTAATCTTGAGGTCAATTAAACCTGGGCTAGCAGCACTCTTGTTCATGTTTGACGCCCCCTAGCGACAAGGAGATGAATTCACGTAACCATCTTGTGAACATTTTCAGAGTAAAGTTGACAGACCTTCAATACTAACATCATCACATTGAATTAAATATGCAGTAAACAATTAAATAAACAAAAAAGAGAGAGGTCATAATCTTTTGTTTATTTATTCTATTTTAGTTTATTATGCAAACAGGTGTGTGTGTGTGTATAAGACCTCTAACACTAGCTTGCTCTATTCTTTTTCTATTCTACCTGTTTTCTTTTTTATTTATTATATCATTTAAAAGCCTTTGCTACGTGTACTGTGTTAAGCTAACTGAGACTTGTTATAGCACTAATATATCATTGCTCTTTTTGTTGTTTTTGATCGCTTCCACTGCCCTCATTTGTAAGTCGCTTTGGATAAAAGCATCTGCTAAATGAATAAATGTAAATGTAAATGTAAGAGCATCTGGACTGAATTTGAGCTAGAGTGTGTACCACTAGATGGCGTAATCTCCACTTTAGATACTGTATATTGGAGCAGTCTGAGAAAAGGTGAATGTACTCTACAGATGTGAATCTACTGCACGCAATCAGATGGTGTATCTTATATTTTATATTAGCATGCATTCAAAAGTTCAGAAATAAATGTACAGCATTCAAAAACTATGACTTTACCTTTTGCTGAAGATATTTGACGCATGCCTGAATGACGTGTCATGTTTAGAAAGCAAGATGCCTGGGGCTATGTGAGTCAGGAACAGACATTTTAAGAAGGTTAGAGATCCCCTTTACGGATGAAACTTTTCAAAAGCCAGTCTGCATGAATTTCAGAAGGCCTTTGTTATGTCTTGATAAGTTTTACAAGGCATATCATGGAATCTTTATATATTCATATTTAAAAATATATACTAATACTAATGTAAAATGAACCCTTATACATCAAACATGTCTCTTGAATTTATATATATATATATATATAATATATATATATATATATATATATATATATATATATATATATATATATATATATATATATATATATATATATATATATATCAATTCAAGGGACCTGTTTGATGTAAGGGTTCATTTTACACTAATTACGGAGTCAACTTTTAAATATATATATATATATATATATATATATATATATATATATATATATATATATATATATATATATATATATATATATATATATATATTTTTATTTTATTTTTTTTTTTTTCAAAGCTGCACTTCTGTCTGTCTACTCAGCTTTGCCTCCAACTAAATGTCTCATTTAATGTCTTTTAGAAATATGTAATACACTTCCAGAAAAACATATATGCAAAAATAATTACTTGTGATACGCCTACAATATTTGTTAAAATAATAGCTTGTTTTAGCTTTTTATTATTATTATTATTCCTTTACTTTATGTACAATATTTTTTTAGCATTATATTCTGAGTGAGAAGTGTGAGTTTAACCCAATTGGCAGGAGGTAAAAAATTAGTTTAAACTATAATTAAGATTACATTAATACAGGATTGTTTGTAATCCATAGACGTTTTTGAAATATTTTTAAAATGTAGTGGCTGAATTATTTTTTAAGTAGTTGCGAGTAGGCTATTTTTCCAATCTATTTATTAATTTGAGTAATTTTATACATTTGTAAATATTTGGTAATCCTGGTAGGAAAAACACAATTTAGCCAATCCAACAAACAAACCTTCTCCACTTTCCACTAGGTGTCGTTGTATTCTGTATATCGTTTGGGAAAAAACATTAGTACTGAAAAAAACCTTAAAGCAGACTGGTGGGTTTTATAGTGGTTGGAAACCAGCTGACCTCCAGATAAACCACCCGAGGTCAGCATGGCTTAGTTGGGAGACCATCTTGAACCAGATGACCAACAAACTAGCTTAGGCTGGTTTAAGGTTTTGTTGTTGTTTGTTTGTTTCATCAACCACAAACAAGAAAGCAATTTTTTTTTTTTTTTTTTTGCACATTTAAGAATTTTAGCTAATTCATTAATTTACTTATTTGAGAGAAGATATATCCCTATAATTTATCCAGGTAAATTAATTCCAATAATTTTCAATAACCACAGACACTAGCAGTCTGAAATTTCAATTGTTGTTCTATTAAAAATAAAAAATAATAATAATAATCAGTCAGAATACAGTTATTTTCCCTTTTAGACTATTTTGATAAAATATATATATATTAATAATGATTGGGAAATTTTGAGTGGAAAAGAGTGGGAAAGTGAAATAGGAAAAATGTTGGGATAATATTTTAACAGTGTAAATTATGAGTTAATAACACATGAGGTAGGCTATATAAAGTTGCATGAAAAGAAAAGAAAAGAAACTTTATTTCAACAAACCTTTAACTGCTCATTGAGTCCATTGCAAACATTAAAAATATTCTTATGCAAAGATTTGGCAAATCTCCAGTGAAACTTGAAAGCGAAGTCCTCTTAAGCTTCAACTACCTCTGGATTGATGTAACCCGGCCCATCTGGTGAAGAGAGTGGCCCAAAACTCAAAGAACTGGGGGGAGAAGTGGAGATAGAGGAGGGCAGATCGGATTGAAAACAAATCACGCCAACAGATCTCCCATCGCACATACAACTTACGATTCAACAAACTTGCTTGGGGTATTTTCAGCCGTGTTTAAAAATAGTTTTAAATGTTCGAGTAGTCTTTTGAAGTCGCGTATATGATGGATCGTCAAAGTTTGCGAGATGCAACTAGCGCTTTGTCGTCCGCGAATGATGTAGTTTTTCCTTGAACATTTGCTTTTGCAAAGCAAAATAATTCGCTAATGGAGTTTAGTGACAGAATCCAAGGCACTTTTAGCATTTTTGTTGTAAGTACAGTTACATTGTTTTTCGGATGCACGCTGGACAACTGAGCAACTGACGAACTTTACAGCATCAAAACAGGTAAATGTGTATTTCGTTATGATTTAGCTACTCTTAAATTAGCAAATACAGTGTGCATGCAGATTTAATGAGTTTACATTTCATTAACATTGTTTTAAATGTCGCTATATCAACATGCGGTATGTGTCATAAGCTACAGAATGTAGCCATGCTGACGAGAAGATGATTAGGTAGTTTACTTTGCACTATATATTTATTGACTTGAGCAATCTTGAACTTTTGTCAAGTGCCCCAGATAGGGATGGGAATCGCAAGGAATTTAGCGATTCCGTTTCCGATTCAGATTCTTTTGAAGGGTTCCGGTTCTTAAAGATTCGTTTAGTTTTCTACAATTCTATTTAGCGCCGACACCTTCACTGAAGTCTGATTGCCAACTACTTGAACCGGTTCTTTTGAAGTGAATCAAAATCATAGTCTGATCCTTAAAACTGGAGTCGGCTCTTTTAATGATTTAAAAACAAACAACGCTACAAGTGAGGTTTGATTCTCCAACAAATGAGACTATTCATCGATCAGTTACTGAATTAATCTGATTTACTTTCTGAACCAAACTTTTGTCTTGTTGGACTCAAAGTAAACCAACTTTTTTATTGTTGTAGGCTGCTGTTATGTTGTATTTAAGGCTAGGGAAACTTCAGTCTAAGTAATTAGTAGTGCTAATGTGTAGTTTATATATATATATATATATATATATATATATATATATATATATATATATATATATATATATATATATATATATATAAAATTATGGCTAAGATTTGGACTGCATAAGTCTTTTTGATATCTTCTATCAAGAACTCAGATCATCTCATCCGGGGGGCAAATTAATGAGAATACAGTAGTTAATGCGATAAATCAATTAATTTCTGCAATGAAAAACAAAAAGTGTTGGTGACCCAAAAGTTATTAAAATGATTCACTTCTGGTTAAGAAAAATGTTACTATTTCAGAGTAAAAAAATAAATTTAAAAAAGCAGTTCTCGGTTCCCTTAAAATTGAGTCTGTCTCTAAATGCCATACTTTTTTCAAGTTCTCAAAGAAGATTTTTTGTTTTTTTCCTGTTGACACAGAAGCTCAGGTTAACTAGCTGCCAGTAACTATCTACAAAAAGTATTGCAAATAATTTAAGGTATTATCCAAATTTCACTTTGTGTGTTTAAAAGATTGGCAAAAAAAAAGTGCGGCAAGAGCATGCCTTGTTTTCCTGAAAAACAGAAAAGTGTGCATGTGTTAAATTTAATGTGATGCCCAGCTGAGAACATTAGCATAAGAATAAAAGGTCTTAGTGAATCTCCCATTGTGTAGAATGAGAAGCGGCAGCAGTCAGAGGCAGAACGAGTGAAAGGATTCAAAAAGAAAGAAAAAAAAATGATGGTGCATTCAGATTATTCAGTCTGGTTTGGGCTACGGTCATCAGCTTCTGAAGCATGGGTCGACCATGTCACTTTCATCTTCCTTTCCTTGCTGCTCTGCACATTTTCACACATTTCCCTCTTGTCCTGCTGCCTAAATCGGGCCTTGGAATTCCGCGGGAGATTTTAACAAATGCTCATAAAGGGGGTCCTTGAATGGCACTGCACATGCACCAGCCAAGGACAAGACAAAGCGATGACATTCAAAGAAAAAGTTTTCGAAAAATACCTCTACTGTTAGGATACAAAAACATAAAAGATTTATTTATTTTTACATTTGCCTTTTTTGACATTTTCCCAATCATTGTCATATTCTTGAGAATACGAATCAAATCATTTATTATTATTATTTTTTTTTTTACATCCTCTGCAAACTAAATTCATTGTCAAGTGAAAAAAAAGGCTTAACTCTTTGAAATCTCACTTTAATGGCAGTTAAAAGTGCTGCGAAAGACAGCTGTGTTTCAGGTTCGTTTGTCGTGTTTCTAGTGTCGTTCTGAATTGAAGATGAGGGCAGTGTGATGAGAAAACAGAGGTGTGAGAAGTGGTAGCTGCTTACATTCTTTTGCCCTCTCAAAGGATGTTCTTTGAAACCCATCTCCTTGGCTTTGGCCCGTAGGACACGGGACAATCCCTGCATTTTAGTAGCTGGTGTCGGACACCCCTCCAGACATCCGCCTCATTCTCTCACAAGTGTCTGGGGTTAATTAGGATCACATCACATCCGGTTTATGAGTCTGGATGGGGTCCTTGACAGTTTTTTTTCTCTCATGCAACTATCGGCATTGTTAAGTCTTTAGCGATGTCATGAAAGAAACTCATGAAACCGCACACACTCTTATACACATATAAAAGACTTTACTAAGCCATTAAATAGCATATGGCAAATCAGAGAAAGGCCAGAGTTTGATTGATTGACCTCATTAGTCATCTGCAACTATTGCCAAGACGAAATAGCAAGTTTTATTTCGAGTGAGTAGTTGATCTTTTACATATGCTGGAGACTTAACATATGTGTTAGTTTTAATATCGCAGCAATGCATTTTATATTATTTCCAGATCCCAATGGATTTGGGAAAAGTTGTCATGCTCATGTGTGCGGGTAAAGAAAGTAGATGGGCAAGAACGCCGTTCAACGTCTTCTGGGGCCTGCTAAGCTGTAAACTTTCTACTTTGTTCTCCTTCACATTTTTTTGGCTCTCATGCATGCACCCTTTCATTTCCTTTGGCTCACCTTTTAAAGAACAGCTGAAAAATGAACAGTTGAAATGTATACTGTTTACATTAAGTTATATTTGACTTGCCATAGCTGTGACTCTATACACAGTGAATGGGTAACGTTCCCAAACCACACGTCCACCTGTGATTCATGCAAAATTCCAGACACAGTATGCGGAGGACAGACCTAAATCTATTTTATTAGCTGACCATGAATAAACATCATACTTGACCAAAATTCCAAGTCTGTATTTGAATTTTAGATGAGGTGTAGTTACAGCTGAGTATGTTGGAATACCCATAGAACGTGGGAACAAGCTGTGGTGCTGGGAATTATATGTAGATAACAGTCAGAATGAGTTCAGTGGTTCTCAAACTGCATAGGAGTTTCCCACGACTCAGTATAGTCCTTTATTTATGTATTTATTACAGTATTTCATTCTTTTACATATTTTATTTTTTTTCCAATTTGGCTATTTTAATATTTTTCAGTGTTATTTCTACTGTATGATCTATATACAGATTTATTCAAGAGCAATCAAAGTCCATGCACCACATTTATATTCATGTACTAAGTAAAATTTTATGTTATACGTTACATGTGATCGGTGTAGCTTAATTCTCGAAAGGATGATTCTGTTCTTGCTAGTGAAGCAGAAAAACATGCAACCAGTGAACTCCAATTCTCTGACGATTAACTTTAATAATGAATTAGTTCAATAAGTTGATTATTTTTAGCGAATCCAAATCCATATAGCGCAACCTGTGTAAGCCAATTTGCAAGTGAGAGATTGTTACTTAGTAGTTCTTATTGAATTAAAAATATATAGTGCAAACAATGTAGACTGATTCAGAAACAGACGACTCTAATGAGTCAGTTCTTGTTAGTGTGTCTGTGTAAACTGATTCCCGAAACAAATGACTCTAATGAGCCAGTTCTTTTTTAGTGAATCAAACACACACAACTTACTAATAATCAGTGTAGTGACTGGTTGTTCATATGTTGGTGATATTTAAGAGAAAAATTTAGCATTTTGCTAGTAGTATTTTATGAAAATTAGTTTTTTTTTTTATTTGTTTATTGTCGTTGTTAAATATTCAGACCAATTATTGGATTTTAATTATGCCGTCTCTAAAAAGTCTGTGACAACCTAATAAAATGGTGTTTTTCAATTTATTACTGAAACAATCTCACCATTTGTCAAAGGAATTACATTTCTTTCTTTTTTTTCCCCAAATACTCCTTAAAACTACTAAAAGAATCATTGATGAAGCTGTTAAGGAACTGGAATTGTTAAGATGAATAAAAAACCCAGATCAGGAATCAATAAATTCTTTACAAATCCCAGCACTGTTTTGAAATTTTTTATTTTTTTTTTTGGATGAAAGGTGGTACTTCTCCTGAAAAGTTTGTGAACCACTGAGTTAGAAGACAGAATATAAACCTGTGTGTGTCAAGATAGGCATTATGTGTAGCTTACTATAAAGTCCACAGCCAGCGTTAAATCAAAGTGCCGTGTGACACTGTGGCCTCAGAGGGTTAGCTTTGATGTGCTAGTTAATTAATTCCTGAAGGGCTGCTGACAGGCTATCCAGTTCTCCATTATGGGAACCTCTTCCCAGTGGCTGCCTGGATCATTATAACAGTTATTGTATCATCTTCACAGCCTCTGAGTCGCAGTTTACCCTCTCACTGTCACAGACTGAAACAATAGCACACTATTCCAAGTGTTTGTTGTCAGAGCTAATCGGATGCAGAAACCGAGTCTGAATTGCACAGAGGCCACCGGCGGTAGTCTTCTGTTTCCGGAGTTATTGGAAACGGAGAAGTCGATGCAAGGGTGTTGTGATTTATCAGACAGCCTACCAGCTCCTGACCAGACCTGCTAGGAATGGAGTGGGTAGAAAGATCAGTCTCATTGCATTCCATAGGATGAGCAGGGAGATCCAAAGTGGAGCGCTGAATCCCTGCCAGGCCACAGACTCCTTTCCAACACACTGGAAGACGAGCTGGATGTGTTGAGCAAGGAGAAGCCATGTGGTAATCTTTAGCAATCAGCCCGCTCCGTTCCCCCGACACACATGTCCACTCCCGCTCGTGGCCTCTCACTGAACGCCACGCTGGCCCTCGGCCAGGCTGCGCCGCTCGCTGTGGAATTCTCTTACTACGCTGTGCTGGATGTCATCATCTCGCAATTCCCGGTGCACCTTAAATATACGACACCCAACACTTTAGAACAGTGTCTCAAAGATTAGAAACATTCATGGAAAGGGATGGGAAAAGGGGAAAATTCTGCTATTATTCTGTGTATAACAATGTTCAGTTTTGGTCTATTCTATTCTATACTATATATATCCTACTGGAAACAATAGAGTGCTGAAGCAGTGAATCCTAAAAGCTGGAAGTGAGTTAGCATTAATAGGTTTTTTGAATGGGTTATTGGTTAATAAGGTCCGTGCTTACCATAAGCTCAAGATATTTTCACAGCGATGTAAAACACATCAGTTATGCCACAGTCATCATTTTTATTAATTATTTTTTGTGTCTTGAAAAAGGCCATAGCTAATAAGTGGCTAGATGGGACTACAGAGGTTATCTGGGATATTAAACACCATCAGGCAGAACAGGGGAACTATTCTACTAGTTTGTACTTGTGCACTTTCATACTATTCCAACTCAAACTTTCCAGCTTGTAGATTTTAAATAAAGATTAAAAGATTTGTCAGAAGCTTAGCGGCGGTAACATTGAAGTCATTCGACAGTGGTGTAATTTGTCCGTAGGATAGCTTTAGCTTTTTACTTCTGCCACTTTCATAATTCATACAAGTTGTGTTCATTTGTGAAGATTACATTGAGGATCAAAACATGGAAGTTTTATAAACATTTGTTGGTCACAGAGCTTTATTTTTCTTCAAAAGCCAATGGAAAAAGTCCTATTGGCTTTGTGTAAAGGGAACCAGAGGGATGCAAACTTAGGGACTGGCCTACACAATGTCGTCATTCTTCAAGCACTCCATTATATGGCTTCAGAAAACCTTTGTTTGGACCTCAAATGGATGCTTTTATCATCTTTTTGGGGGGTTTTGGAGCTTCACAGCTCCTGGTAACTAATAACTTTTGTTGTTAGATGCAGAATAGTTTACCGGAAAAAGATTTGGAACAACATGAGGATGAGTGAATGATTACAGAATCTGTATTATGGCCGGATGTTTGAAATGTAGATTTATAACAGTGCTGTCAATAAACTGAAGATCTTTTAAGTGGCCAGTAGGTAATCATAGCCAACTCACAGGTGGACGAAGTGTCAGGGTGAAAAGCAGCTGGTAAAATTAGGAATCGGCGCGAACACCCTCACACGTTACAGATACCAGAGTATCTCCACCCTCCTGACCCCTGCACAGCTGACAGAACACTGACTTGCAAAACAGAACAAAAAAAGCTGTAAAATAGAATCACATGTGCAGACACCATGCAGAAATCATCAGAGAGACCAAGATAACGGAACCCTAACCCTAACAGCATCACACTTTTTAATATGAAGATATTTTCAAGACGGGACTGTGCATGCTCATAAACAAACAACAGCGAAAGGATTATTTGAATAGTTCTAGCACTAAATTCTAATCATGCAAGCCATGTTAACAGCTGTTAAATTAAATGCTGATAAATCTGTATGACCACTGTAACCATAAACAGTCTACATATCGGCTAAAATTAAACAATAAATTTAATTTGATAAAATAATGCATAATGAACATTTCTGTATTTTATCATATTGCTTTTTCTGCAGTTTTATAAAAGCAAAACACACTTGAGGTCATGCACCTCAGTGATTTTAAACTATGATTTTATTTTTTTATGACTGAATATTAATAGAGCATCAAAAAAAAAAAATAAAAAAAATATATATATATATATATATATATATTAATAAATTAATACAAAAAATATATATATATAAATAGTTTAATAATAAATAGAAGAATATAAAGTTTGAATACAGAATTCAAGTTAGAAATTAACAAAGAAAATTGTTAATAACAAAAGGCAATACAAAAATAAATGTTTGACTTAATTTAGGATTCTCTTTGTTTAATGAAGGCATTCATTTATTTAATTTTCTGCAGCATTACGCCTCCATAGTTATTGACTTGTTACCGAGAGAAAAAAAAGAATTGTAACATTTGTTCAAAATGGCTGCTTAAAAACATGCATAATCGCAGAAACAGCCATGTGCTGGGTATGCGGTCGGCATTCATAATGTTTCCTTAGCCTAAATGATATTTACCCATAATGATACAGTACACCCTCAAGCTGCCGAGCCAAACTGTACAATCAAATATGTCCCATTCAGTAAGTTAGCTGCTAATTACACTGAAACTACATTACACCACAACTATAATTGCCTTCACAAGCGTGTAATTAACATTTGTGTCTGTTTCTTTCTGGGAGGACAGACGGGGGGATGACAGCTGGGCCTGAAGCGAGAGAGCGCTAACTACCCATTTGGTTTAGTGACCCGAGCAAATGGTGTGCAGAGAGAACAAATTCTTGCCTGAGATCTGTGATGTGACACGCAACAGCTGCACCACGCTCTGTTAAAGTATCCTCTCAGAAAGCCTCACCTTATTTATAAACACTTGTAGTATAAACACAGCTCTCAACGATTTAATTAGGTGCACAATCATATACAACTACATTCTCAGCACACTCGACAGAGCTCCGCTTTGACCCTCGCTGAGATGGTTTCTTAAACGTTAGACTTGCTTGTAAAGTCGACATCTGCTTCAGATTTTTAGGAGGACAAAGAGATCAAGCACAGGATATTGCATGTGTGCAGGAGTTTTGGGGTTTGGTGGGGGAGTGGGGTGTAAAGGTCATCCTCTGCTCTTTCAGACATTTTCCTTGCTGGTCAGAGGGGTATATCTGCCTGCCAGCTCATCATGTCTGTCAGTGCTAAAAGGAGGATGTTATAGTTCTACTGCTTTGCTCAGAAACATCTGACTTCCACGATCATTCGTATTCATCAGTGCATCAGGTTGTTATGAAGGTCAATAGTGAGATGTTCTGATTGCGTCATTGAGGTTGTGCAGGGTTGTTAAAACGAGCTCATTCATACGTACTTATGAACAGTAAACAGCTAAGAAAAATGAAGATTTCAAAAAGAAAATTGGGAATTTAGTGTCATATTACAATGATAAGTCTTTAGTTTGGTTTAGAATGGCATGAAATATTGTTTATTAGAAGCATTTTGACTTTAAATGACCAAGATCTACTGTAGGTAAAAATTGACTTGACGTTTTTCATTTTGTTTTTTTATAATTGTGTTGCATTAGAGTAGTGTTTTAACTTTTTACTATAAAAAAGGGTTAATGTAATCAGAATAATTTAGCAACTTAAACAGTTCATACTGCACGTCATTAAGGTTTATTTCAGTCATAAAAGTCATTTTCAGGATTTTTTTGTTTTGGATAGACCAGCATTTATTTGAAATGGAAATCTTTTTAACATTATAAATGTCCTTTTTGGTCACTTTTGATCAATTGGATGCAATCCTTCTTGAGTAAAAGTATTCCTTTCTTTAAAAAAAAAATACATTTATAGAAGACATACAATAATGGAAAAGTAGTAGAGTGTATTATGTCACTTTCACACTGCCATTCCGGCAAATACACGGGTAAAGTGTTCCGGCAATTGTTCCCGGGTCGCTAGATTTTGCACTTTCACACTGCCAGTGATAACCCGGGATATGTGCGTGCTTTCACACACAACCCATAAAGATCCCGTAACGACATGTGACATCAGCGCGTGACGTGTAATGTACGAGTCGAAAACGCTAGGCACGTTATACTTTCACTGAAGCTAGCGAATGATTTCAGCATCAGCGCGGAAAGTGAGGAACTAACTGATCTCTGCCTCATTATAGTTTGCACATATTTTTTTGTTGCGAATGTTGATCTTTCTTCAAAACAGACATAAAAGAGTTGCGCGATAACGTGCGTCATCACTTCGACACGGCATTAGATCTAGCTTTTGTTCACACAGCGCTCGTCCCGGGTCGAACTGGGCAATGTTACTAGGTCCCCGACCCGGGTTCAATGCCGGAATCAATCCCGGGAAGTGGTTGCTTTCACACAGAAGACGACCCGGCAATGTTCCGGCCGATGTGCAGTGTGAAAGGGGCTTTAAAGTCATTACTCAAAAGTGATGTAATTATGGCTCAGTGGGAGTAATTAGCAAAGTGATCCCATTATAATATAGAGAAATCAATTATAATTTATTATTGATAACCATTTTAGAATAACCTCCCTGACCCTGTTGACCTCATGACATTAGATGCACTTCATGTTTGTAATGTTATCCATGTTCCCTGGATAACAAGATGACACTTTCCACATGCAAACGGACACTCAGTGTAAAGAAACAGTCTTGTCTAATCACTTAGTATTGTGCTAGAAATGAGTTATTTTGAATATAATTCACACTTCCATTTATGACTGCACAGATGTGATTTATATCCTCAGCTTGGTTTAATGCAAAAGATAAGATGCCAAAGAAGACTGGAGAGATCTTCAAATAGGAAGTTTGCATTCCATTGTGTTGCGCGAGGCAAGCCGTAACACAGTTGAGAAGGAATGAAGCTCCAAGCCAAACATGTTAATGTCACTGGCATACAGAAAGTGTTTATTTCTTAATTTAGCTGTTTATTTATGTATTTATCCTTTGGTTTGTTTTTTCGCTAAGATCTTATGATGCTATCGGAGTGTTGAACAAAAGCATGAGGTTCTAAAATTGCACTCATCACTTATTGATAGAAAATGTTCAGCTGTATAAGACAGAACATGGTTTTCCTTTAGCATCCATTTAATTGTTCAGAAGGGCTACAGGGTTTTCTCTCTCATTATCTCTGGGTTTTGTCGACCTGTCCTTTTTTTTCACCCTCTGAGTCCTGTTGGGTGGATGGTTTTTTTCACACCTGTTGCTTCCTTTCAGACTGATTACAGGCACTGAAAGAAGCAGTCAGAGCTGCCTGTCATGCATTCAGGGGGAAATGAAGAAAAGTTCATGGAGCTCCCTGGAAGAAAAACACTTTTGACACTTCGGGTGTCCACATAATTGCTGGTGTTAAGCAGTCGGTGTAATTGCATTCCTCAAAATTGGAGGGAAAGTTGCATGAAGATAAAGTGGATTGTGTCCAGCTTTATTGCTCGACTTCACTTGCCTTTGACAAATTATTGGGTGGAAGGAAATCAAATTTACAACAAGTATAAAGTGAATCACATGTACTTTTTCTGCTGTTCCCTTGCAGCACACTTTTGTGGAATTGCTCAGGTCTAATCATTATCTTTGATGGACAATTTGTAAAGGTTGTCTACATGGTCAATCCATGAGTAGGAGTGTTCAAAGGGGGGATTTTGTGAACAAGCACGCCTGAACTTTCTGGCCCAGCAGTAGGTGGGGGAATGCGGTCGGGGGCGGCTATGGAGGATTAGCCCGCAAGACTGCGTGGTCTCAAAACCCCTCTGTCACGCGGATCCTTTACACATGCTACATTTGTCAAAGCAGCCACGCAGAAGAACAGAGTAGCTTTCTCGTCAGTTTTCACCCTCGCCGCCACCTGTCCATTTGGTTACACACACCTGTACTGTCAGAGCTTTTTGTCAAAGGGTCAGAGTTAGGCTTAGACAGACTTGTACAAGAAAAGATTAATATGGGGAATTTATATGTCGACTATGCAAATGAGTTTATAGATTTTTTTCATTTTTGCGATGATTAGCCATAGCTTAGAACCACCACAGCCCTGCCATTGAATATTGCAAATAAATAAATAAATAGTAGATATTTATATATATATATATATATATATTAGGGGTGTAACGGTTCACAAAATTCACGGTTCGGTTCGATACGATACACTGATGTCACGGTTCGGTTCGGTTCGGTTCGATACGTTTTAGATACAGCAAAATGTAAAAACATCTCAACTTTTCAGAATGCCGCAAGCGCACCGCGGGTCATGTGACAAGAACCAACCAATCAGCTTCATCCTTTCCCGTAACAACGTTGAGAGCTCAGCCAAGATGAAGGAACAGCTGATCAAAGTTGTATATGGATTGCAATTTTGAAATAAATTCAGTAGCAGAGCTACTGCAAGCGATTTTTAGAGCTGCAAATCCATTTATCCTTCGCTGAAATTTCCGCGTCTCATGGAGAGAGCACGTCATTGTTGCTTAGCAAAGACAGACGCCTCATGAGCGCTTCTGCCCAAGCGCTTTGGAAAGGAGGAGAAAGACGCGCTTAGCGTTTTCCATGCGTTTTTAGGAGCGATATGTGAACGGCCCCTAAGGCACTCGCTCACTCAGCACGCGCTGAAGGCTCGTTGCAAAATGTCTAATGCATTTAACAGACCAGAAATATAAGATCCTAAAATAACCAACAGGTCTGGTGTTTGGGTTGGATTCCCTGTAAGCTATAGTTTCTAAATGCTGCTGGGATAGTTTGCTGCGTGCATGTTTCTCCTTTTTTTCGTCTTTTCCCAGATAGTACTGACGCATATATCCCAGATATTCCCGCTGTTTTTTTTTTTTTTTTTTTTTGTATTCCCGCTGGTGTACCCTGTCATGTTGCAGATGCGACATACCGTTGTTTTTTTATCCACCACTCTCTTGCCATCACCATTATAGCTTAAAGGGAATCCAAAGTGCACCCAAACACCAGACCTGTTGGTTATTGGGGGATCTTCTCATTTCTAGTCTGTTAAACGCATTGGCTATTTTGCAACGAGCCTTCAGCGCGTACTGAGTGAGCGAGCGTCTGCTGAGTAGCCTAACATAAACATATAAGATGGTGTTTTTTTCTTCTTCGGGAGTGTCAGGGGCGTTGCCTGTTACATTGTTTGGGTTATTGGGCTACCTTGTTGAACGCATATCATTATATTTCTTTCTCTCTCTTTTTTTTTTTTTTTCAAATATAATTAATTACTCCAACGAACCGTTCGGTATACATATTGCGTACCGCGTACCGAACCGAAAGCGTCGTACCGAACGGTTCAATACGAATACGCGTATCGTTACACCCCTAATATATATATATATATATATATATATATGAAGCGAAATTGCATATATATCGCAAATATATCTTCAAAAATGTGTGTGTGTGTGTGTGTATATATATATATATATATATATATATATATATATATATATATATATATATATATATTTTTTTTTTTTTTTTTTTTTTTTTCATTTGGCAATGATTCATTAAGGTAACAGTAAAAACATTTAGAATGTTACAGAAGATTTTATTTTCAAATAAATGTTTTTCTTCTACTAACTAACTACGTTTTTATTTATATTTATATTAACGTATCCTGAAAAAAAAATAATTATGGTCTGCACAAAAAAATGTTTTTAACATTGATAATAGTAAAAAATATTACATAAGAAAATAACATTTGTAAATATATTAAATTAAAACATGTTAATTTGTACAATTTGTAAAAATAAAATTTTTTACTGTACTTTTGATACAATAAATGCAGCATTGATGAGCATAAGAGACTTCTTTCAGAAACATAAAACTTCAGACTTTTGAATGATAGTGTTGGTTTGTTCGTTTATATTATATTGTATTCACACTCTAGATAGATAATAAGAAATGTTATGGTGCATGTTATTGAAATAATTGATGATCATCTTTGACAGGTATTTATGAGTCATTTTTACTGTGTGTCGATTCCAAGGCAGATTTGGCTGAAGTAATAGATGTTACCGGCAAATGAAGGTGACCAGTGCCAGTAAAAGCATATTTGTGTTTGTCTAATGTCATCAAAAGTGATTCATTTCATTTAACATTCTCTTTTAACAATCATGCTAATGATATGTAACTAGAAAAACCTTGAGTCCTGGAAGCTGTTTTCCATAAGAGACATATAGAAATGTCCCAGTTCTTATAATTGGCCTGTAGATTTGATGACAGCACTGACTTCACAAGCAACATTAGGAGGATTCATTATTAACGTATAAATGAATCCTTTGACATCTACAATGTTTAGTTACATCTCCAAAGGAAAGTGTAAAGAGGTGTCAGTGAGACAGGACTGCAAATGTACCCTCTTGGCTAACAGGCACTGAAACAGATGCTGGCCAACTCCAACAGTCCACCTCTAATCGGCTTACCTTGGCAAAGGGATGTTTGACTGGCACAAGAAATGGCTGATGAATGTGGCCACAGGTTCTCTTACAGGATGCTGAACATAAGAAAATTATATTTTGGATTAGCAGGTAGAAACAACATTCAGAAGGTCAAAAGTAAAGCATCATTTAGTTTGCATGCATCATTTTCCTTTTACAGCACACTAATATGTACTTATTTTCTCTAAATAGTGCCTCTGGTATGAAAAAAGCAGGGTTTTTTTTTTTTTTTTTTTTAGAAAAGCAAAATATAAAGTATGTGACAGAGTTCTTTATTTCATAGTTGTGAATTTATTTTCATGTTAAATTTTATCTCAAAATGTCCTGATTTAGATTATTTATTTGAGGGGGAACAGGCTTCCAAATAGCTGGTTGATTATGGTAAAAAATGTATAATTCAAAGATCAGGATTATTTATCCCGATTAATCATTGACTTTTGCATTTATTGAACTTAAAAAAAAAATTGTAATTCAGCTAAAAAAAAACAAAGAAAATAAATGTAAAAAATAAATAACTATGAATTAGGGCTGCACGATATTGGGAAAAAATAAGATTGCGATATTTAGTTTTTCTGCGATATATATATATATATTGCGATATGAAATCTAATCAATTTTTTTCTTACAAACAAAAATGGGGTGAGCACACTTACATTCTCATTTTAAATGATTTAAACATCGACAACATCGTGTCAATTGATTAATATGCGCGAGGGAGAGAGAGCAAGACGGCACTCATGTTGTTCGAAGACGGTGAGCGTGTGGCCGGGGCTCGCTCTCTCTCTCTCGCGCACGCTCTCTCTCTAAATTTTAAAACTGCTGTGCAATTAATCCGCGAATCACATTCGTCAAGGGCCGTACAGTTAATGAATAACAGATCAACTACGACAGCCTACATCGCACATCCTGCAATGTGACTATCGTGGATTCGTACATTGCGATATCGATGCTTAAACGACACATCGTGCAGCCCTACTATGAATTTGAATAATATACAAATATTTTAAATAAGATCAACAGTAGTGTACTTCAACAAGCGACTACAAACTATTAAACAATTATAGAAGTATAATCTTTTATTATCTTGATGATTTTGTTTTCATAATCATTGCACTGTAGGTCTAAATCATAATTGAAAACAAAATTGGATTAATCACCCAGCTCTTCAGTCTATTCAACATTTTGTTGTATAACTAGGCTAGATTTTATGTGTTACATTATACGAGTTTTGATGTGGAAATGATTGTTGCCCTATTTATTTAAGCTAATTCTGCTTATATCATGCTATGCAAAGCATATTAAACATACTTGTACAATTGCTGAAGAACAAACAACATGGGCAGCCACAGTCAGAGACTGAATGGCCTCAATTCGGACCTCTTTTCAATCCTAAACCTCTCACTGTTTGCTCTGAACCAAGGATAATCTTGTAGGTTACACAAAGTTAAACAAGCGGCGTGCTGCCAAGTCATCTGCCTTCAGCTCAGGCACTTGAGCACTCTGACAGAACTGCCATAGAGGAGGTTCTCCACACGCACTCTGCCTTTTCTCTTCTGGTAACATGGCATTTCTACAACGGCTCCTCTAAGCTCTCAAAATAAACAGACAAGTCATGAGACAGGAAAGAGGAAAGTGAAGGATTGTTCTTTAGAATTGTAGCTTATATAATGGATACATTTCAGTCACAGCTTCTGATCGCCATTTGGAAGATTTCATGCATTTTTAGGACTTTGGAGTCCAGTTGCAACCCCTCTTTTTGTTTTCTAACTGTTTCATGGCATCTGTTTGTGTCACTGACATGATTAAAGCTCACATAACGCTAAAAATCAGTTGTTGTTTTTTTCTTTTTCAGGCTCATCATGGAGACTACGAGTCCAACCACCACAGAAAAGAAGGAATGCAAGGGGTCAGGCCTGGATGGCAGCAGTTTCTCAGACCTTCCCAAAAAGCCCTCACCGACCACACCATCCCGAGGTACAGTGATCTCAAGTGTAAAATTGGCCACTACATTAGTAAAAAAAAAAAAAAACAAGGCTATGCACCAGTGAATTATTTTCTTTCCTATCCTGGTTTATTGTGTAAAGGCCATTTATAGTTTGACTTACGAAGTGTTTGTGGCGCTTTAAAAAAAAATTGTTTGTTTGAGTTGTCCAACCAGGGGTGCATTTCCCAAACTATGGTCGCAAGTTCTATTGAATTCTGTTGGTAATTACAGAACTTGGAACCATAGTTGCTTTTGGGAAATGCACCCTAGGTTTAGATTGTTAGCACGGCTCATTTAGCACCTGGTGCTAGATGCTCAAACTACAGAAGTGGGCTGCAAACTCCATTGAACGTATTGAATGAGAACCTGTTTAGAACAGTGTTATTTTAATACTATTTATAAACTATTACAATATTATTTTAATTTTTTAATTTAGTTTTGTGCATTTATAATTGTAATTTTTTTTTTTTGTATATTTCTTTATATATATAAGTGCTGCATGATCATGGCAAAAATCATTATTGTCGATTATTCCTTTGAAATTGTAATTGCGATTATTAATTACGATTATCACAATTTTCACTGAATGATGTTTATACCATTGTTTGATGCAACTGAAAGCTGTATTTTTATATGTAAATAAGCAAAAAACACTAACTGAAAAACATGTAGTGCTTGTTTTCTATAGTATTAAGCTTCAAATGTCAACTATACATTTGAATGGTTTCTTCTTTACATTATATATAAATCATAAAAAAGTAAAAATATGAATGGTATTATAATGTTATACTAAAACTAAAACTAAAATAATGGGGAAAACCCATGCACACAGAATAACATAAGTGGACTTTGAACGATTACGTAATTGTGGCATCCATAATTGTAATTGCAATTAGAAATTTGATTAATTGTGTAGCCCTAATATATACATTATGATTTAATTTAAAGTTGAATAAATATTAGTAATTTTGGGACTTCAATTATATTTACATTTTATTTAATTCCAATTCATTAACAAAAAACTAAACAAAAGATTTGGTTACCAATAACCATGCTGTTTTGGAAATTGTTGTTGTAAGTCTAGTTTAAATAATTGAATTAAAATGTTTTAAATGATTATTAAAATAATTTAGCCATTTTTTACAAAATAATAATTTTAAATGATTATTAACACCCTAGATTACATTGTACCCTAGGTTGTCATCTGAGGTATGGATAGAAATGTGTTGCTTATCGGACCGGTTTGCTCATGCATCACTTGTTGACTCTAAGAAGCAAAGGAAAGAGTGAAGAGAATGGTGAGAGGCTGTACATGTTTAAAAGATGTCAGTGAATGTGTGATGAAAACCCTTCTCTAACTAGGTTGAAAGACCTTGTTCTTACCTCCAGAGTATAAACGTTATGAATTTCTTAAAGCTTCAGGGAGAGCAGTGGACCGCGCTGTCCATCTGACAAACATGAAGATGGTGAAAGACCTTTGAAATGCTAATGACCTGCTCATATTATGGCATCTTACTGTTTAATGAGGGGTTTGGTGGCCTGCCATAAGAAAGCAATGATCATAAATTGTTTAAGACAAAATGAGAAATAGGGCATCGGTGTGCTTGGGCTTTGGAAGATTATAGAGTTGGTTATATTAGAGTTGGTTATATTTTGTCTCAGTGTATGATGTTGTGGCATATTATGAATTTCAAAAGAGTTCATTTGCATTGCATCTTTAGAAAATCAAAAAGTATGATAACGTGAAATACTTAAGGAATAGTAATTTATTTTGTTGTGTTGTTTATTCATTTTTGACTGTGTTTGAATACAAACCTCAGTGATAGTGAAGAACCACTGGAGACCAGAAGTTATGTATTACTAATCATGGCTGTCTGCGCTTGTTAGCATCATGGGTTTTGCCTCCTGGGTCTGTGCTGAGATGGTAATGCACTTTTTCATAGTGTTTTGGGTGACACCGATAAAGTTTGTTTGCCAGACAAAATTCATGTAAAGATAATGCTTAATTTGAGAGTTGTCTTCAATATTAAGATAATCTTTTTTCATAGTACATTCTGGTTATTGATGACAATGCAATTCTGTGTTGCATCATACCCATATAACATTAATAAATCAACAAATATGTGCATTTATTATGCATAATTTTTTTGTATGTATGCATTGTCCGATAATGCATATCAGTAGACTGTTGGATAATAATTACATCTGTATAGTATTTAGTGTATACGTAGTGTCCTTACGAATGAATATTGAGTCCTTCTTCAATGGAAATTGTGATACATCCTAGCTCTTCTTAACTTAGTGATGGCCAGTTCTTGAACAAATTATTCTTATTAGTCTGCAATTTATTTGAACAAATGCAATATATGAAGACATTCTTAGTTCTTCTGTAAAAACAGTAGGACACCCACACACACTAAGTCTCGGCTCTGGAGATCTGCCGCTCTGCATAGTTTATTTCAAACTCTGCCTGTAATTGCTAATGAATTTGAAGACTTGGATTCGCTGGTTCAAGTGTGTTTGAGTAGAGTTAGAGGATCTGAATCCTGTTTGGCAATAGATCTCCAGGAACAGGTCTCAACTTAACGGCCTTTCGCACCGCTTTAGTTCCAGAACTAAATGTACAGTACTAAAGTTCTGGGAAGATTTTGTGTGAACTATTTCCCAGTACCATTTAAAGGGTTGCATTCGCATCTACAGTGTGTACATAGGTGTGACGTGACGTCATTTGTGAGTGGCGTTCAACAACGTTAATAAAGAACAACAACGTTAACAACAGGAGGATGGAAAACGCTGTGATTTTTGTAGTTTTTGTAGAGTCTCGCAGGTTTCACAATAAAAGACATTGAATACGTATACGTGTGAAAACACCAAAAAGTGGGTAGTTCCAAAATTAAATCTGGTACTATGAAAAGGTTCCCGCGGTGCAAAAGGTCCTTTAGTTAAAGCATTTCTGAGCCATTCTATCCCCCGGTTTCAGAGACAAGGCTTAAGCCTAGTGCTAGACTAAAATGTAAATCTGAGCTGTTTCAACTGAAAGAAACTGACACTGATTGATCTTTAAAACATCTCAGTGCCTTTGTTTTGTCTTAAGATGGACACCAGTAATGCTTTTTTCCAAGGTATGTTTATAAAAATTACTTAAACGTCCTAATTGAGCTAGGGCTTAATCCTGGTTTAGGCTAAACCCTGTCTATGAAACTGGGCCAATACCTTTTGTTTCGTCTTTTCTATTTATTTACAGCTTTTACTCAAATTTTTTGGTGCAGAATTTCTTTTATTGAGGTCAGTTTAGTGGTTACAGGGGATCTGCAAGATTTATTAGCTGCTCGGTCCAACTTTTTTTCAGTACCCCGAAACAATGTGTGCTCGGTGTAGGTACATGATACCTACAGTTTCAGTGTTTCACAGGAAAATCTGCAAAGAAATTCCTCCAACCACCGCACATTCCTTCCCACCAGTTCAGGTCAAATTTTAAACCAGTGTTCTCGAATTTAATGTGTCCTGAAATTATCCTGACCAAAGTCAGTTTGCTTGGCTGTATTTATTTGATAAAATTGTGAAAACTTATTGGTTTCTATTTCAATATATTTCAAAATGTAATTTATTCCTGTCATGGCAAAGCTGAACTCCAATCTTCAGTGTAGACTTCGCAAGTCATCATTTTTATATTAGTGATCATTTTTTTCAAGTTGTTATCCCGCCTCCTGACCTGTGATATTACTAGCTCTTTGTTCAATAAAAGAAGGCGGACTTGATTTTCCAGCCCAGGTTAACCTTTTTTACATTAGTGGAAATGCACAGAGCTGTTCCAGATTGGTCTCCAGCACCATGTCAGAGAAGAAGAGGTATTTCTTTATCCGTCCTGAGTAGGTCTCCGTAGAGAGGGTGAAGAATGGGTAGGGAGGCTAGGTGGGAGGAGCAGAGAGCAGTACAGCGGGCAGCCCAGGGGAGAGAGGCAATGCACCAGGGGTCAAGCCACTGGCAGAGAAAAATGTGGCTTAAAAAGCTGCTCCATCCACAGCCCACTCTAAAGGGACAGCCACTAATCTTCCTGAGAAAGGGATTTATTCTCTTTTTTCCTCAGCCTTGCCTTTCTGTTTCTTTAAATGAGGCCCTTCCGCTGCAGTGGGTTTTCTGATCCAGAGAAAGGGGATCTCTGACAGGGTAGCATGAGCAGGCCACATTTATTTTGGTGTTGTAGGTGTTTTTCTCAATATTTTGACTTTTTTTGTTTTTTGCACCCTCAGATTCCAGATATTAAAATACAGTAAGTATATGGGAAAATTGACCCTTATGACTGGTTTTGTGCTCCAGGGTCACATATATTTAAAACCATTGGTGTCAAGACCACTGGGCGATGTGATAAGGCCACCATGTATTAAACTATACGGTAGCACAAACTCAAAAAATATAGTGCATGAAACAAATAGTTACTTTTGTATTGGTTTTGAAACTACCCCAGTCAATACTGACCCCACCATTGCCTGACACCCGAGAAGTCACACAGGCAGTTTACAGGAAGGCCTATTGACTGAGTCAAATTTTTTCTTCCTGTCAGATGTATGACCGCCCACTATCAGGAACAGACTGTCTTTGCAGAAGATTGATACAATTTTAGAGTGGGAAATACTATCATTTCGGCTTCCCAAATGTTGTAAAAGCACCTAGCCTTGATCCTACCTTGACAAGAAAAACAAAAAGATCATTTTATTGCTGTCGGTGGATAGTTTGCTTCATTGTTCTTTCCATTTTGTTTCCTTCCAGTCATGCTGCTCCTTCTGTCCGTGTGGAAACAAGCTTTTTCACAAGCGGTTAAGTGGATTTGTGCAAAGTTTCCTTCATGTGGCTTTTATAAACAGTTAAGTAAATGGCTTTCCAAGATCCCCCTGCTCTCATCATCTTAAATTTCACATGGGGGACCGACCAGCCCCAAAAAGGGGATTTAAAGATTAGATATGGCAAGTGAAACAGGGGGATGTCTTGATTTTGTTTTATCGGAAGGTCCACAGGCATTTGACTGAAAACTTGAGATTCTGATCAAGAAGTTGAAGAAGTAGCTCCATTCCCTTCCACGCTCATTAAAGAAAGTAAAAGTCAGAGAAGTTGTGCCCTACATATGGAACGAGACTGGAAAGAGGAAGTCCATTGCACTTTTCCTTTTTTGAGTTCAGTCACATGGGCTTTAATCTTTTTACTTTTCGACAGTTTGATGTTAAAAATGTCTGGTGTATTTCCAACATTAGTGTGCTTAAAAATAAAGAATAATATATGTATACTGTTACCATCTGAGTTCTGAGGAATATTTAAAGTGCTCTGAAAGTACTACTTCTTTTAAAATGCACTCTTATGCATTGCAAGCTTTGCGTGAGAGAAGATTCACAAGTACAAGGGCAACGACAAACTCATTTTGACCCATGTTGTATCTGCCAGACATGACACGTTGACTAAGATACAGACGCCACACAAAGATACAATGCATAACTGACTAAGAAATGAAAGAATGTGCCTCTGATATTACTTTAATGCTGGAAGGCTCTACCCTTGCTTCAAAGCCCCTTGTTAAAAGTCAAAAAGAGGGAGCTTTAGGCAACGTCTGCACACATAAATCTCTCCATACTGGAGACATCAACCAGAGATGGGACCAAGTCACACATGTGCAAGTCTCAAGTAAGTCTCAAGTCTTAACCTTCAAGTCTCAAGTAAGTCCCAAGTATTTTTTTCTTGGGCAAGTCAAGTCAAGTCAAGTCACAAGCTATGTCAAGTCAAGTCCAAGTCAAGTCACCTTAATATTGTTATTTTACCTGCAGAATCTGATCTTAATAAAGTTAAAAGACAAGATATAAGTAACTGTCAGTAAATTAAAATAATTTGGATTTGCATTGTAAATACTCATGTTCAGTAAAATACATCATGGAATTAAACAAAATTGTAACTTCTTAAAATTATTTATTTTTCACTTCTGCCAACAGTTTTTGAAATGTTTTACATTTTCAACATTGAGTCCATAAAAAAAAATAACAGCTAAACATCCAACAGACTCCTCTCTGAACACCTCTCTCTCTCTCTCTCTCTCTCTCAAACACAGTTTACATACAACATTAAACTGTTACATTTCTCCTCTCTGTCTCTCTCTCTCTCTCTCTCAGAGTATAGAATATAAATATGACGTATTTTTAATTGTTTCATACTTTTTTTTTATGTACAGTACAGACCAAATGTTTGGACACACCTTCTCATTCAAAGAGTTTTCTTTATTTTCATGACTATGAAAATTGTAGATTCACACTGAAGGCATCAAAACTATGAATTAACACATGTGGAATTATATACATAACAAAAAAACTGTGAAACAACTGAAATATGTCATATTGTAGGTTCTTCAAAGTAGCCATCTTCTGCTTTGATTACTGCTTTGCACACTCTTGGCATTCTCTTGATGAGCTTCAGGAGGTAGTCACCTGAAATGGTCTTCCAACAGTCTTGAAGGAGTTCCCCGAGAGATGCGTAGCACTTGTTGGCCCTTTTGCCTTCTGTCTGCGGTCCAGCTCACCCCTAAACCATCTGGATTGGGTTCAGGTCCGGTGACTGTGGAGGCCAGGTCATCTGGCGCGGCACCCCATCACTCTCCTTCTTGCTCAAATAGCCCTTGATGCCTTCAGTGTGACTCTACAATTTTCATAGTCATGAAAACAAAGAAAACTCTTTGAATGAGAAGGTGTGTCCAAACTTTTGGTCTGTACTGTACATAACAAAAAAGTATGAAACAACTTAAAATACGTCATATTTATATTCTGTACTGTGTATATATATATATATATATATATATATATATATATATATATATATATATATATATATATACACACACACACACAGTAGCTACAGAATATAAATATGACGTATTTTAAGTTGTTTCATGCACTTCTCATGATTGGGTAATCGCGGCAGCTACATTAGTTTTTCTGATTAATTGTTTTGCTCTATGAGAAAAACAAGGTAACAAAATATTCGGGGCTTATGCCCCCTTAGCCCAGCCCTAGCGCCGCCCCTGGAATGCGTTTTTTTGACGGCCTGCTAGCAGATCATTAGGGGCCGTTCACATCACGTATTTTGCGCGCGCAAGTTCTTTATTTCCAATGTAGGCGCGCGGTATGCGCGCTCATAATGGAAGCAACGCGCGCGCGTCGCACCGCATCGAGTTAAAAACATCTAAACTTTTCAGAATGCCGCAAGCGCACCGCAGGTCATGTGACACTAACTAACCAATCAGCTTCATCCTTTTCCCGTATCAACGTTGAAAGCTCAGCTAAGATGAAGGAACAGCTGTTCATAGCTGTATATGGATTGCCATTTTGAAACGAATTTAGTAGCAGAGCTACTGCGAGCGATTTTTAGTGCTGCAAATCCATTTATACTTTGCAGAAATTTCCGCGTCTTCATTGAGAGAGAGCGTGTCATGGATGCTTAGCAAAGACAGACGCCCAGGCGCACTTCTGTCCGAGCGCTTTGGAAAGGAGAAAGCGGCGCGACTAGCGTTTTCCACGCGTTTTTAGGCGCGAACTATTGAAGACAAAAGCGATGACCCTCGGTACCTCTCAGGCTGACATGTTGATGTGATGTGATATCTGATTTAAGTGGGCGTGGTGTGCGTAAGGTAGAGAGGACATGACCGATGATAGTGTCCTGATCCAGTCACGACGCTATTCTCAGCCTGCGCTCCAGCTGAGTAATCAACTTTATTTAAAAAAATAAAAAAATAATTTATATATTTTATATTCAAACTGAAAACATAATGTGATTAACACTCAAGTCATTCAAGTCATCGTGTCTCAAGTCAAGTCAAGTCTCGAGTCTTTAACTTCCAAGTCCGAGTCAAGTCTCAAGTCCTAAAAATAGCGACTCGAGTCGACTCGAGTCCAAGTCACCAAGTCACAAGTCCCCATGTCTGACATCAACACACACGGGGTCCAAAGACAACATGTTACATTCCAGGCCGTTTACAAGCAGTGGGAGAGGAGTAAGGAGCAATATATGGATGCTTCAGGGGATTAGCCCACTCCCTTCTCATTCCCTATTCGTCTCTGCCTTCTTTTTTTTCTTTTTTTTTTTACACCGTGCCATTCCCATCATGCACCGTTTAGTCCTAACTTCAAACTCTGAGGTAATTACACTGCATGAGCGTAACTTCATTGGAAACTTCCGGATTTATATATTATTACTTTTGTTAAGAAACAATGTCTCAGCTTTCAAAGAATGTCAATTTTCTCGGGAGATTCAAACAATAAATGCCATTTTGATGCTCTTTGATGTGGCATGACAGCTTGCATATAAACGCCTCCATTCAAACAGCAGTGAGTGCGATCATCTCTTCCTCTTTACTACTAGTTTTAATGCAAAATAAACATGAATGAACATCTCATGCCACATGTAATCACTCAATCAGTGTTTCAACTGCGGAAAGACGTCAATAAAACAGCTCGTAAACAAAATGTCACTTAGCATTTCATTTACCTCAGTCAATTCGCAAGAGAAAAGAAGAAATGAAATAAATTAAATTGTGGGCATTATAATGACATCAAAACCGAGGTACGTACCGAACCACCATGTTTGTGTACAATTACACCCCTACTAATATATATACTGTATATATACACTCAGGGTGTCTGGCTTGGGCTCAGGAAGCATGCGGTGAAATGTAGTGTCTGGTGAACAGACACATCTGGACTGTCGTTAATGAAAACAGGGTGTGAACCTCTACCCACACACAATCCTGAGCCAGACCCGCCGTCCAGTGAAGCATGACAGGAAGAGAACGTCTGAAGTCTTCCAAACATCAATGGGGGATAAACAAAGACAATATACACTTTATAACACTCCATCAGTACAAAAGTACAAAAAGAATGTGCAAGGTTGTTTTTTTTTTTTTTTTTAGTTGCTTAATGATACAAAAAAAAAAAAGGCTGTGTAATGCTGCATTCTTTTTATTTAGGTTTAGGTATTTTAGGTAGGTAGGTTTGATATTAGACAGTTATATTTCTTTCTTACACTAATGTTATAACTTGTAATTGCTACAAGATGAGGCTTCCTTCCATTCAGTTGATTGTGAGAAGCATTAGCAACAGGAACGGCGGAACAGCGGAGCCTTTATCAAGCGAATCAATTAGCATTCAACTAGACTTTCAGAATGTTCAATGCTGTAGGGACATTTCATTATGTTGTTAAATATAATATCTAGAAATACATGTATTACTACAGTTAAATGCACAGCTGCAGAGCCTCTGTAATATACTGCCTTTCAGCAAAAAAAATCCCACAGATTGGCGGTTGGTGTGTCAGCGGGGGGTGGTGGGTGGGTTTACAGTAGTAGTCATAACTGGACATGCTCCAAGGACAGGGCCTAAACACACTATAGTAAACTGTGCGACCAGCTAAATAATCAGCGGGGGTTGACTGTGTAAATGCAGTCGGTCAAGTGATAACAAACAGAGCAATCCTCCAACCACTGGTGGACTCTTTTCACCATTCACTGAAGTTCTGAATGTCACTGGACAGTAGCTCAGTCACATACTTTCTTCACAGCATTGCAAATATTTTGGCAAACTGATTGAAGCCAGTGCGGTATCAACATAATTTCATGTGCCTTTTATAAGGATGGCAGTTACCATACTGATGGAGCTGGACTACTATGAGTCCCAGTACAAGTTGTTGTAGTCCAAGAACACAGAGGCACTGAGATCCCATCGCTCTCATTGTGTTTCTTTGGATGGACAAGTAACCAACACTCTCATATGCCAAATTCCAGTTGTTATTTGAACTTGTGAGCCAAATCGGTTTGAGTCTCTGAAAAGATATGACTCACAAGAAAGATTCGTTCACAAACCAGACAGCTACTTCTCTCTGAATGAGTCAAGTAGAGCTAGAATGTTTTTGTGAATAACAAAGTTAAACAGAAAGACATATAATATAGCCTATTTACCACTTTTTGATATTTCTTATATGCTTTTGCAATCTAGTTGTTTTTTTGTTTTATAAATAATTAATTGTACTTGCATGGAAAAGAGTGACCAGTTCAGTCATGACAACATCTCTTTTTATGTTCTACAGAAGAAAGTCATATGAGAGTGAATAAATGATGACAGAACCATTCCTTTTAGACTAAAACTCAGAAGAAACCAAAGTTCATTCAAAGAGAAGATTGTCTGAAATGGTACGGGGGAAAATCAGAAATGTCTGCTGTGCACTTTTCTCCATTTTTAAAAAGAAATTTGGAGCCTTATGTGGGGCTAGCCGGGTCTTTGAATTTCCATCTTGCAGAACTGTTTGATTTGTGCCCATGAACCTGCTGGTCAAAATGTCAGGGAAGATAGTGTTAAGAAAATAATACTTGTATGGCTATTTGCTCAGATTTGCTGAAGCATTGGCCTCAGGATGTACAGTATCATATGTACTGCTTACTCCTCTCCTTCTGTGTGGCCTGTGGGCAGCAGGGAAAAGCTGCCAGAGACCAAAATCTTTTGGAATTTTGAAAGCTTGTACATGGGAAATGGAATCAAAATGTTTCCTTACTCATTTGCTTCTTATAAAAAGCCAACTCACTATTCTGGCAGCAGCGTAACAGTCTCAATCATTCTTAAAACAATTTCCCCAAAATAAGTCTGGCTTATGTTAAGAGAAAAAAAAAAACAAAGGAAAAAAAAATATATGTATAAAATTGTAGCTTTCAGCAAAATTAACACGATTTCCAAATGAAATCCTTGCCATCTGAATACTTATTCGGCTGGAACGACCGCCTACGCACCCAAATTGTTGAGAAAGCAGGTTTTTGGTCATGCAAAGTCCAAGTTCAAGTTCCGTCTGATTCTTGAGGTATGAATCAGTGTGAATTGAAAGTCCGTTGTGGCTTAGATAATTTCCCACAATGTAAACTATGCATTCTTGGTCTGTGCATCAAAGAGAAAAAAGGTCATCCCAAGGCACCAGCAGATACGGACTTGTTCCTGGCCCCAGTGTTCCCTCTAACCCTCCTCCTCCTGGAGCCGAGTGGTTTAACGTGGATCCAGTAGGATAGTATCTTATCTGTGACTCAGACAGCATGAGACTGATGAAATAAACAAGACATGCACTTGACATGTCGTGGCATGGAGCCATGTTGGTATCAACACAGGTATGAAAGATCCAAACATGAAGCAGAGTAAAATCTCAAACAGTTCAGCATGTGTTTAATTGGAATGTTCAGATCATGTACAGTGAATAATGGAATTTAGAGGTTTGTAGAAGAGAAATATCTTCATGGAGAAAACAAACTTGACAGTATTTAATTACAGTGGTCACTGTTATTTGTATATATATTTTTTTCTCATAGAAGTCACGCCACATAAAGAAATACACTACTGTTCAACAGTCTACGATCGCTAGGATTTTTTGTTTTTAAGAAATTTATATTTTTATTGATTCATTGATCAACATTGACAGTAAAGACAAAATAAATCACAAAAAAAAAAAAAATATATATATATATATATATATATTCCTTCTATAAATAGTAATTTGAACTTTCCAAATTTTCCACAAAATATTAAGCACAACTGTTTTATTATTATTATTATTATTATTATTATTATTTATACGAAGAAGAAATGTTTCATGAGTACAAAATCAGCATAATGATTTCCGAAGGGTCATGTGACACTGAAGACTGGAGAAATGGCTGCTGAAAATTCAGCTCTGCATCAGAGGAATAAATAATATTTTCAAATATATTAAAATAGAAAAGTTATTTTAAATAGTAATATAATTATTACAGTTTTTACTGATCAAATAAACAGAATTGGTGAGCATAAGACCTCTTGTTTCTGTAACGTTCAGTTGATTTGTTGTGTGTATTCATTAGCTGTACACTGGTGTTTGGGACATAGCCAATAAGCAGACAGCTCCAGGTAACGTTTTCTTCTGTCAAGCGAGTTTCATCCTGCTGGCAGCGACACAGAGGCGTCTGGAGCCAGATGGAGCTGTGCCGGCATCGTCAAGAGCGGGAGGCAAAAAAGGAACATAGTTTCTCCCACACTACTTCACAGCATAAACATCATTGCCTTGACAATACCATTGTTTGCACAGCCAGAGAACAGCTAAATGGATTGAGAGTACTGTTGACTGAGACCTTGTCACTGACAGACTGTATTGTAGTGTTGGGCCAGTGTGTAAATATGCTCTCTCTTATCTAATTTAAGCAGTCAGCGAATACGGCAGACATACAGACCAGGCCTCCATTGTGTCATCGCACAGATATCATCCAGAAGTGTTTTGATTTGCCTTCTACTCTGCTGATAGATTTCTGTGGAATATTATTTAGCAAAGCAAAGCAAGTTCCATGGACTTCATGTGAACTTCACACCCTAAAGGAATGTTATCATATGGATATGTATTTATTTATTTATTTGTTTGTTTGTTTATTTATTGCTTGCTAGCTATCAGTTGATTCTGGATATTTAATATCGATTTAAACTTAAATTAATTTTAAACTAATAATACATCTTTATTATTTTTATGTCTAACAACCTTAATATTTGTCTGACCCATTCAAAGCAGTAATAAAATGCTAACTGTTATCAGAGACTATTTTTGGTACCTTGTGGAAAAATAACCATAATAAGGCGTATCTGAAATATGTTTTTGTTGGTGGGTTCCCGCTGACTGTTGAAATGGAGCCTGAATATGGAAAAAGATGCGTTTTCAAACTATAACGTATTAGTGTGGACATTGCCTGACACCCATTGAACAATATGCTTGTGGATGTGAATACTTGGTTGACACTTTCGCATCATTACACACTATATTTTCCTAATTAATGCTGCACGGTTGCTTTGACTCAATCAGTATTTTTAAAATTGCTATAACTTGATAGTATTACAGACTTGATTTGACATCTGTAATACATTTGTATCTTCATCAAGGAGGCAGCCTGGCCCTGGGAGTTTACTTTGCAAGAGGGGAGAACAGCTTTTTAATCAAATTTCTCGGTAAAGCATGGTTCTGTTTTACGCCACCGTTTCTATCGCGACAGAAGTTAGAAAACCAGATGTTTATTTTGTGTGTGTGGATGTGCTACTCTAATTGCCGTCTCTGTTTACATTTGTAAACATGTGATTGCATTTAATTTGTTCTGTGGGACAAGAAAAAAAGATGTTTTGAGGAATGGTTTTTGTTCAAACCATGAAAATCAATGGGGTTTAAAACAATTGTACCTCAATGACTTTCATTGTATAAGCCCCCCCCCCCCCCCCCCCCCAAAAAAAAAAGTAATATAGGTTTGGAATGACATTGTGCGGAAATTTTAATTTTTGTATGAACGATTCCATTAAAATACATGACTAGAGTTGGCACACCCTCCTTAGCAAACTCTAAATGGAAAACAGGAACCTTTTGAGGCACTTTGATTCCAGTCTAAATATCTTTGCATGAGAAAATTTCTGGTTGTCATTTAGATTTTTGGCCTACTGACAAAAGCTGATGCAGAACAAAAAGTTAAAGGCATCCTGAGCAACGAATGCAAAATTTGGGTTCCATGTTTTTTTTTTGAAAGGGGCTCATATGCTGCCCTGCAGGATAAATCCACAGTCCAGAGCCAGTCTTCAAATGAGTCATTTTATTCTGGTAAATCACCCGGTGTTGCATTTAGATACTATAGAATAGGTAGGCCGAAACATTTCATTGTGTTGTACTGGCTGAGAGGACAGCGAACTTTCATATCCCTTATTCTGTTATCTTTCAATAGTGTAATTTTACCTGTCACTAATTATCAAATTAAGGTGTCTAAAGTGACACCCCTCTCTATTATGTGTTAATGACCTGCCTCTTAGCTCAGACAGAGTGTATTGTATTGCTCTTCCTAGCTGTCAGGCTATGACCAGTGGCTTTTAGTCTCCACTTGTTTTAAGCATTCACAAAACATATCTTGAAGCTTGTCGTCTTCTCTTTCTTTGCCTTGAGCTAATTGCTGACAATTATCAATCTAATTTTATTCCATCATCCTTTCTATGACCACAGGTAATGAGGACTGAATAATTCAGACAGGTCGGGGCTCTTGATGCAGACTTTAACAGTTAAAAGAATCTTTAGATCCAAAGGTGTTCTGATAGTTGTGCTTGTCAGTTTGATCTGGAAGTGTAAGGTTTGACCATGTACAATGAAAAGACATCCATATACAATTCAAAACACTTTTACAGGCTTATTGTGTACAGGTGAATCTCATGCAGACCTGCAACAAATCATTCCAAAATTGACCACAAAATAAGATTATTTTTACATGAACTTTGTGCATGAATCCAATATACCGTATTTTTCGGACTATAAGTCGCACCTGAGTATAAATCGCATCAGTCCAAAAATACGTCATGACGAGGAAAAAAAACATATATAAGTCGCACTGGACTATAAGTCGCATTTATTTAGAACCAAGAACCAAGAGAAAACATTACCGTCTCCAGCCGCGAGAGGGCGCTAGACGTTATTGTTTTCTCTTGGTTCATTTCTCTCAGTTATTGTCAAATTAATTTTGATAAATAAGTCGCACCTGACTATAAGTCGCAGGACCATCCAAACTATGAAAAAAAAGTGCGACTTATAGTCCGGAAAATACGGTATATATATACGGTATATATGTTGTGATTTTCATGACTATTTAACAATTCATTCGCATTACCGTAATGCATACAGTTATTTCACATAAAAGACAGTACAAAACAAATACTATTCAAATTATATTTAACTAATTCATATATATATATATATATATATATATATATATATATATATATATATGTATGTATATATATATATATATATATATATATATATATATATATATATGTATGTATTCTTAAAAAGGACATTAAATTACATTGTCTTAAATTAAATCTTATTTTTCAGTAAAGGCAACATTTCCAATATTTATTTATTTTATTTTATTTTTTTGTCTATAAGTTTTTCATCTAATATGTACATTTTATTGTATTACTGGTTTATTTTGATTAACAAGTATATTATAAACATTTTGTTGTTTTAAATGAGACATCACTGGGTTTTGTTTTTGGTATTCATGTGAATTTTTAGTATTGTGGTAATGAGAATTGGTTAGATGATGTGATTAGTTGTCATGAAGTGACCATCATCCCGCTTAGAAGGCTACATAACAAGTAAGAAAATAAACAGATATCAAATATTTTATTATGTGAGAAGAAGAAGATTGTGTTGGAAGGGACAACAGTCTTGGTTTTTACAGTCTTTTTTATTGTCAGAATAAAGTATTTCAGAGAGCCGTGTAATATTTTTGTGGGGGTGAAACATCACATGGACAAGTGACGACTGTAACCACTACAATAGGAGAAACACAAGTTGTCTTAATGCTACGCTCTAATGCTGTAAATTACAGCTTCGGTAGAGTTTGGGCATTCCCCCCCCCCCATCCTCCCGTCCCCTATTTAGCACTGCAGGCTCTATCTTCAAACAATTGGCTGTTTGCCCGCTTTGTCTCTGTCCTAGTTAGCACCGCACCATTGAGCTGTGAGGTCAGTCACTGGCACTTTTCAGTAAAGTGTTGGAGGGCAGTCTCAGACCCCTCTGAAGTGTTTACCTAGACCCCTTTCTTGTGCTTTAGCCCTCCCTGCGGCCTGCACTAAGATAAATATTACTCTGTGAAGAGAGCTCTCTGAGAGTCAGACAGAGGCAAGCTTCTGCTCGTCTGACAATATTTACTAGATCTCTAAGAGGAGTTAAACGAGTGTGTGAACAAAACATAGTAGACTCACAGTTGACTTTTGTCCCGACGTTAAACACAAGGATGTTTTGAACTTTTAGCTTTGATACAAGACGCCACAAAAAAGTCCCAGGGGTGTGCACAAAAAATTTGGTCGAAATTTAGTGAATCGCCAGTACAGATGGCATTTTAAGGCATTATAGGCACTCTCCAGATGAGAATGCAGTTCCAAAAGGTAGAAGGACAGGCTACTAGATTATAGTTACCTATGTAGGTAACTTACTATGTTTTGGAACAGAGCCTTTGATATAAATTAATTAATTTACATTTTTAGCACATTTTTTAAAGTATGTAAAACAATGAAAATCATTTCATCTCATTTCTCTGGAGGAATGCTATAAAGAAACCGTGCCCCACACGGTAGCAACTTGTAGCTTTAGTCTGTCCAGTCAAATATTATTAGTCATTCACAATGACAAGTCACTGTCATTAATTAGTCTTGTTTGTGTTCTTTCATTTAGACTTGAATGAGGAGAGACATATGGACTCCCTCACTGACCTCCCTACCAGTGTGGGTAGGAAAAAAACTACATATGTTACTCATGGGTTCTTGTTTATTTAGTTTTATGCTTTCATTGCCGCCAAGTAAACATTTCATTTGCAGTCTGGTAGAAAGTCACTTAAGCAAACTGTGGTTTCGGAGGTATGGGGGAGGATAGCAGCTTGCTCTGTGTGCTGCATTCACGAGACCCTTACATTAGAGCTGCTCTCTAGTGCCTCTTTACCTGGGTTCACCTCAGCAACCACCAAAACATAGGATTAGTTTATTTACAGTGAGATTTTTGACTGAAAACGAACAGGATTTAAAGCTGACACGTTTAAACATTCATTAACATTTTGTCTGGAACTGTATTCATTCTGTACATGGGTATTAACGTAAAGCTCCTACCAACCACTTAAATTGCATGTTCAGCATCCAAAACATCTTGGTCAGGTTAGGAGAAGCCAAATGAAAAAAAATGGGCCTGTGTAAACATTTAGAACACTTAAAGTAGTAAACAGGTGGGCCCCAAAATTGGGAACAATGGTGGGTGAAGCATGACTTGACTGAAAGGTTTCCCACAAGAAAGGACTACCACAATGATTTATGGGCACCAGGCGGCACGGCACAAAGGAATACGTAAGTTCCTCAAGTCTTACTCATCACTGGAAAGAACCTAAAAACAATAGGTCTGCTCCCCTCTACTTCCCCCTTCAAGCCTGTTTTACGGCAACAGGTCTTATCCTTACTGGAGCCAACATTTTTGGAAAGTACAGCTGGGCATCATGATGCTGTTATATGAATGAACTGATGCTCGAAATGTGTCGAACGGTAGAACTTGTGCTTAATGTTGGATATTTTTAAAAGTATAACTGAAGGTTGTTTTACAGTCCTTAGACATCATTTTTTTAATTGTTTCAGTCTAATATTACCTAATGTGACCAAATGTAATTTTGTATAAATGCCTTACTTATTCTTTTGTTTATAAAAAATCTTTTGGTTTACAGTTATCAATTTCCAAAACAAATAAATACATTAAAACGAGATTACATTTTATATTTGTATTTTTGATAATATTTAAAGTATTATTAGTATTCATTTGTTAATATATATATATATATATATATATATATATATATATATATATATATATATATATATATATATATATAACATAATTACATAATACATAATATATAATAATTATGTGTATTGTGTATATTTTATGTATATTTAAATACACACATACATTATATATTTAAGAAATGTCATATATACATATTTTTATATAATATAAATCACAAAAAAAAAAAAAAATATATATATATATATGTAAATGTAATGATTTCTTATGCATGTATGTGTGTATTTATACATACATATAAATATACACAATAAAGATACACATATTATGTAAACATAAACTTTTATTTTGGATGTGAATAATCGATTTGACAGGACTATTAAATGTATAACTTAAATACACATTTAAATACACAAAAGTTTAAATGTTTAAATATATATACACACACACACATGTATATTTTAAAGCGTTTTATATAAAAACTTCTGTAAAATGTAATTATTATTATTATATTTTTAAAGATTATATGATAATATAGATATATTCTTTTGCCATGATATAGAAACTTACTCACACTATGATATAAGATTTTGGTCTTGTGGATGGTTTGACCTTATATAATCTTATACAATGATATGATATATTATGATAATTTGCTCATTACCTCCATGACACCGTATATTCAGGAATCATCCAAAATTGGAGGCTGTTGTACACCCTCCTCCTTTGAAAAACTTAGTGAATCAGAGTACAGGCAGAATGCACCCCTTTTGTCTGGGAGAAAGAAGCTCTCATCCTCCCATCCCCCTTCCCCTTCTCTAATGGGAGGCCCCCATTCCAGCCTGTTAGACATTTTCCTCCTCCAACCCCCCAGCACTCTGTTGCTATCCCGTAAATTGAGCTTTCCCTTTGGAGGCACTAATTAAGAGCCTAATCCTCTCATCGCAGAAAAGAGGAGGGCTGACGGGAAACATTTCCTTGCAGTTCATTATCTATGTGTCCAATGGCGCTGATGCTGGCAGTGCCACTCCTGGTCGTAAATTTTGTAAAAACTCACAGCCATCTATAAATCATCTCACTTTCACAGAGTGATGGCATGAGGTGGTTATCGTGAGCCAAGGCGCTTCTGGTTAAAGTAAAGAACACTGCCAAGTTCGGCGCTGGTGGTAATGACGGGCCTCTTTGAAGCATGTAGGGTCCAAACGGCTGAGTAAAAAGCAATGGACAGCACTGAAAGCCATGAGCCACAGGGATATGGCAGTAAGAGGGGAAGTTTCATCCACGGGGAGTGATGCATTCACAATGGAGAAGAATTTTAATGAGGGGTCTTATTGTCAATGGCACCCAGGCAAAGCAATTGTGACCTGCAACTACACAAAAAGGATGTAAAATGCTGAGTAACAGGAACAAGTGTTTTGCTATGATTGCTTACTTCATTCCAGTCTGCCAGGAAGACCACTGCCTGGTTGTAGAAGAATAACAAAAAGGCTGAAATGGAGAATGGGCCAAAGCTTCTTTGATTTATGAAAAGGACAAAATTGCTTAGCGTTTGTGGCCCGAGGCATCTGAAGTAGGAGTACAAACAGAAAATGGAGGGCCCCCTAGAGAGGGCAAAGAAGAGGTACCGCAACCAGCCTGTCTGACCCCCAGCTGAGGCATCTGCAAGACCAATAACAGTGTGCCTTCACAGATGTTTTCAGTTTAAGAGTTTACAACAAATTCTTTCACATAATACCCCCAGAGCATGTTGAAGTCAGAGCCAGAGTTTGGCTGGATAGCCAGGGCCCTGTTTTGTGTAAATGGACTATTACCTTAACTGAATCTTATCACATATGGAAACCTCTCTCAGAGCATAAAAGTCTTGTTTAAAAGGGGCTGTTGACCCAAAAATGATTTACACATTCCAAACCTGTATGACTTTTGTTCTTTTACACAACACAAAAGAAGATGTTTTGGTTCATGTCCATGCAATGAAACTCAGTGGGGTCCAAAACAACATTGACTTTCACCAACATTGACATTTTTCAAAACAGTCTTAATTTTCATATGTTCAAATTATTTTTGGATGTCTCTTTTTATCAGTTCATGAATTATGAAAAAAAAAAATTTTGGCTAAATTGTTAAATTTAAAAAATTCGAATTTTATGAAGAAACACCTCTGTAAAAACCTTCAAAATATGGATAGGAATAAAGCTGGAATGTTTGGTGTATGTACAGTAATTGAAGAGAAGATTTTTGCTGAGAAAAAAAATATTTTGAGAAAACAGCCTTAAAAATATGTATCATAATTTAAATCTTCTGACGCAAACTTATGGTTATTGAAAGAGTAATACGTGCAATAAAATAAACACTTAAATATTACGCTATGGAAGCAATATACAGTAGGCCAAAATGTCCAAATTGACCAGATTATTTTAAAAAAACTATGTATTTTCCTTAAAGTGTCGAAAGCCTTGGTGAGTTTTGAAATGGGTCACGGTGGGTCTTGTTTGGAAACCACTGCTTTATGCAACACTGGAGAAAATATCATCTCAATTTTGAGTGTTGACTTTTTCTCCTCCACTGTTGTTTTTTTCCACCCCCAAACATCTCAGATAACAAGGTCTCACCTCCATGTGAACCCAAGCAGGGATTCCCTCTTATGAATCACTGTGGCTCTTTTGCCCCTGCTTTGTCTTGATGTAAGAATACTTCCTCCATAGCCATCATTCCTGTTGTAAAAGACCTTTTGGTGGACCAGTAGTGCTGAAGCAGCACTTACCACTGTTAGCACACCCATTGTGGTAATGGACATCCTTTGTATCAGCCGCAGTTCAGAGGCCAAAGGGCCTCATGGAACACCATAGAGACCAACGTTCCCAAGACAAGATCTTCAGATGAACTCCCTTTTCCGTTTTTAGATTTGTAGAGCTTAAGGGAGTGCATAACCATGAGCCTGTATTGGAAACCCTCAATCACGCTAAGCTGATGTTTTCTGGGTTTCTATGGGTAAGGAACGATAGTGTGTACTCTAAGGAGCAGTAAATCACTAATTCAAGCAAGCACCATAGGCACAAAGTAGCTCTTAAGAGGAAGTCTAAGTGCCATTTTCAAAACCACAAATATCAGTGCTGTGACCCAGGAACCCGTCATCCAATGAGAATTTGAGGCGTACTTTATGGATGTCAGATCTTCTGTATGATTGTTTTAATCCACCCTTTTAAATGATTAACTTTGGTTTGGAACTCTGCAACCTTCCAATATCTACAGCCCTGCAGACAATAGACGAAAAGTATTTACTTAATCTTGTTGAGACACATGTGGGTTTTTTTTCTTCTTCTTTTTTTTTATGTTGCAAATATCCTTTAAATTTTATATTTTGTCATTTAAAGATATACTTTAAAGGTACAGGTTGTAGGACCTGCCACGAGAGGGCGCACTACCAAAACAATAACAATCGCATGGTTTGATGACGCTAAGAAGGAGCGTGGAGTGATAGGATTTGTTGTCTTCTACCCAACCACTGATGGCCATCAACCAGACGGAAAGATAAATCATGGATTTAACAGATGCAAAGACGCGATCAGACTATGGATCAGACGCATCCTCTCACGGGTCTAGAAATGCGATGCCCCGCGTTTGGCGTGTATGCCCCATAATACTAATGTTGTTGATCGTTATAATAGCATACGTTTTCTGTAAAGATACGAGTTAAAACAACTCACCTGTCGAATAAAACACAAGCAAGATCAGCATCTCTTTCAATTTTGTTGCGAAACTCTCTCCATATAGAAAATGCAACACCGATATGAATCCTCGCTCTTTCACTTCATCATTGACAGGCGACTGCACTGCTCCGTGTCACTGTTTAGAATGGGAATTTTCTCATAATTTACAAGTAGTTGAAAACATTAGAGATATTGTTCGTAATCAGCTGGACAAAATATATAACACTAGCCTAGTGGTTTTTGGATATTTTACTACAAATATCTTACAAATTGTACCTTTAATACAATAGTTAATTTTTTTTATTACAAATGCATTAAATTGAAAAAAGTGACCCTTTCCCACATTTATGAAGTTACAAAAGATTTATATTTCAAATAAATGCTGTTATTGTGTAACATTTCTATCCATCAGATTTTTTTTTCTTCAGAATTCCCTAAAAAATATTAACCCTCTGGAGTCTAAGGGTATTTTTGGGGCCTTGAGAAGTTTTGTCATGCCCTGACATTTGTGCTTTTTTAAGTTTCTTATAAATATCTAAATGCGTAAAGTCTAATATCACTGTAATCAGCACAAACTGGGCTATAATAATATGTGAAATACATGCATGTACATGATTGTATTTTTGAGAAAAAAAATGTTATGCATGGTTAGTGAAAAACTAAAAATGTTAAATCACTTGAATAAGGCAATAAAACACATACATAAAATTGGTTGCCGGAAAAGTTGAGAACTGGAGCTTGTAGCCTAGAATTTTTCTTTCTGAATGATGTGAAAATCATCTTGTTTACTCACTCACAGAAAACAATATATTGATTTAAATTTTCTAAAACACTTTTTGTTGGTAAAAGTCATATGCGAGTAGGCGTCAACTATCATGAATATCATTGTGATTTACACCTGAGAAGACAAAGGCCTGCATAATGAGCTGCATAATGAGCCTCCCATTCAACTGTGCCACTCTGAGGGAGGACTTACAAGAAAGAATGTGAGAACAAAATAAAAGTATATAATTTTATGTTTGTAGTTTATTTTAAGAATATATTTAATTATCCCACAACATAATTTAATATCCACTTGGGGGAGCAGTTAAACAGTTTATTAGGAACAATCAAAGCTGACTTTCAAATTTTTTGGCATCCTTTCTCTAGTCACACAATCCTTCAGAAATCCTTTTAACAATCTTATTTTCTACCAAATAAACCCCATTTATCATCATCATTATTATTATTATTATTATTATTATTATTATTATTATTATTAATGTTGAAAAGAGCTTTTTTTAGGGGGAATAAATCGAAAGAACTGCATTGTTTTTACATTTGTTAGAGTTATCTCTATTTGTCACATTTATATTATTTACATCAAGCTTTTGAATGGTATAGTATTGTATATTGTTATTGGAACTTCATAATGTTTCACTTGATTATACATTTAGTCAGGAATTATAGTTTGGAAAAAGTATTTGGAAAAAGTCTAACTAGTAAAATGTTTACACGTTATGTGAAAACTAGTACAAATAAATAAAAAGAGACTTACTCATGTTTATGATCTCTGCTGAATAAAGTGCTTCATTCTTTTTTCTGAGGAAATCCATTTCTCAAATCCTCAACCACATCACATCTTTTTGGGGTGAATTATGTCTTAGTCCTCTCATCGCGAAGCAAACAGTAAAATAAAATAAAAACTTGAAGAATAGTCTCGCTGCTTTTTCTTCTGTGTGGGCGTATTCAAGCCGCGCGCTTCAGTTTGAATCTGAATAGCGCGTTCAGCGCGGGGGCGTGGTCACATTAGATATAATGAGCGGAGATATGAAAAACAGACATTGCGTTGTTTTCATATGGATTACTTTATCTCAGAATATTTGTTTTCGGCAGCACTTTTTTAGTTTAAAAGTAGACATTCCAGGCTTTCTATAGATATCTCTCTCATGTCTCTTCGTTGAGTATTCACGGAGTTACAGTTCATTTTAATGAAACGTTTGTACATGACGATCAGCGGAGACAAAGACTGTAGACAGCGCACCTTGTTTGTTATATTTATTTTATAAGTGCACAAAGGTTTTTTGTTATTATGTCTGTATCCAAAAAAAACTAGACCCTTTACAGATTCGATTGATGTATTGCTCTCATCTGTACGATTAAAACTGAGAGTGTAATTTAAGTTCTTTTCGGGGTTATCAGGAGAAAATGACTCAAAACGCATATATGCGTTAATCGACTCGAAAGGGTTAAGCAGCACAACTGCTTTCAACATTGATAATAAAAGAAATGTCTCTTAAGCACCAAATTGTCATTTTTGAATAATTTGTAATTTTACAGAATTACAATATGATTTGAGTTTAATTTTGCTATATTTCACAATATTACGTTTTTATATATATATATATATATATATATATATATATATATATATATATATATATATATATATATATAAAAATGCAGCCTTGTTGAGCATAAGACACTTCTATCATAAAGATTTTAGCTTATCCAAATTTGCTTATTTAGTGAACAGTAGTTGTTTTATTATTAATTTTGTTGACAAGATTAGCGATTAATTCGTAATTTGTCTTGTTGAGAGGTTCATCATCATCATCATCTAATTAGCACTGTTACACCGAGAGCATCGTAATGTGTAGCAAAGCACACACTCAAACATATGTCTAGCTCTATACCTTGTACTGTGATGCATTAGGGTTATTTTCTGGTGACCCCCTGCCCTGATACCTTTTGTCCCAGGACTAAGACACTGTTGAAGTATCGAGACAATTAAGGTAACTGGTCCAGTGCCTCAGAGAGGCTTAATAAATCACATTCAGCTTTCAGGGCTTAGAAGGGCCAGCCGCTTGCTGGAAATTATGTGGGTGATTGGATGAATTTGGCCAGTTGTTTGACATGGCCTTAGAGTGCCAGAGAAGCCAGTGAGACCCTGCTTTGTAAACATGAACAGGAAAGGCACATAAGGTCTGCTGAGGCTACTGTATTTATGACAGGGTTTTGTAAACAAAGGTCCTGCTATGCACTATACCTCTATTTCATTAATGACATTGGGATAACTGTCAAATAACTTTTTTTATATATATAATAACTACAAAAACAATAATAAATGCTAACAATTTTGTAATATGAACAAGTAAACAAAGATGATATAATGCATGCCAGATCATTCAGCGGTATGTGCTATGGTTCAAAATTTTGATGTCGGTAATTTTTTTTTTTTTTAAAGTTACTACTTCTATTCAAGGACACATTCAGTGGCTCAAAGTTGATAGTAAAGACAATTCGAATGTAACAAAATGTTTCTATAAAAAAAATTATATTTTGAACTTTTTGAACTATTTTAAATTGTAATAATATTTCACAAAATTGCTGTTTTTACTGTATTTTTGATAAATACTGTATTTTTGATAAATTATGTATTAATATTATTAATTAAATGTATTACAGGTGATTACGAAGGCAAGCATCAGTATTTATATTAACAGGATTCTAATTATTACCATTAATAAATAACTTTTTACAGCATTGGTACGTTTTGGTGAATGTTTTATATAAGAAAATTAATATAATAGTATTTATTGTTTTTATACAACTTTCAATGTTAAAAATGTATAGGATTAATATTAAGAGAGTAAATGATTTAAAAGAATTATCCATTGTTAAATCATGTAAACTATCACACTAAACTACTAGAGTAATGCTAATGTATTTTTATGTGTCAGACTGCTAATAAATTCCTATTGAATTACACTGAAGCCTGGAGACCAGAATAGCATTGAGACTTGGGGATGGCCGCTTCGGGTTTAGGCTGGTAAACAACCACAGAGCACTAAAAAGATACTCAGAACACTTTAGCAACTGCATTGCAGTTGGACAGATTTCCTTTTCCATTTAAAATACAACCAAGCAGCTACTCTGAAATACTCTAAATTGGCACATACTATCTTAAAGGATCTACAGTTAACAAGAGGTTTACCAGTTATGATTGTGGTATGGATGCCATAACTTAATCTACTTGGCCTTTGCCAGAAATCCCCTATAAATAAGAAATGTATCATTTTACAAAGCCCCTGGAGTGTTAAAAGAAAAGTAATTCACTTAATACTTCCTTTCAGTGCTGGAAGCGGTTTTCGTGCTCTCTCCTAAACCCCTAATCCTTCTGCCGCCACAACTAACGCCTTGGGAAAAAACCATCAACACAGACTAAATAGGGATGTTATACAGTGTGACATTTCCCAGGTGCAGGATGGATAGAGAAGACAAGTCTTTTTTTCCCTCCTGAGAACTTAACTGTTGCGTACTGCTGTACACTGATGTGTGACATTAAAGGATAGTTCACCCAAAAATGATAATTTTATGTTTATCTGCTTACCCCCAGGGCATCCAAAATGTACGTTACTTTGTTAGAACACAAACCAAGATTTTTTAAGCTCAGACCGTTGCAGTCTATCAGTCTTATAATGTAAGTGAATGGGAATCACAGCTAAAACATAGAATAAATCGAACCAAAAAAAAACCATACACAAACAAAACCAAAATAAACTCTGCAGCACGTGACAATACATTGATGTGTAAAGACAGAAATAAATCAGTCTGTGCAAGAAACTGAACAGTATTTATATCATTTTTTTCCTCTGATTCATGCAATGTCCGAACTTCGCTGAGTGTGTCCTGTTGTGCGCGACCTCAGCAGCAGGCCTGTGAGGCGTCTTCTTCTTCTTGCTTTATGGCGAATCACAGACTTATAAGTGCATTACTGCCACCTATCTCTCAAGTGGACCATTGACACCATTGAGATTGTAGATAGAGTGTTAATGGTCCACATCTTGGATGCCCTGGGGTAAGCAGATAAACATCAAATTTACATTTTTGGGTGAAGTATCCCTTCAAGTCAAGAAAGGGCACTAGGTTGTTCAAAAATGGGAACAAATTGTATGCTACCAGGATCGGCTGACTCCACTGGTGGCTCCTGCTCGGCCTGCGGCTTCCCAGGGTTCAGGACAGCTTGGGGATCTGGTGTGGAGCAGTTTGCATGGTGCTGTGTAGTTAGGCGCCTTGCCAGGCCATTCTGCTGGAATTTCCTGTCTGAATCGACTCCCTCGTGCTCGCTCCCCTCTTGTTCCTGGAGTGAGACAGAAAAGCCTTTTTAATTACACTGCTGCTGCCTGGCCTCTCAGGATATTATTATTGTTCTTGAGTGCTTCCTCTAAAGATGAGCGACTCTCAGTACAAAGCAGCCTGTCTCTCAGCTCCGTTCGGACATGAAAAGTGAATGTTTTTCCTCTACTTTGAGTAGCCGTTGATAATGTCTACCACCTGCTATTGTCTTTAAAAGGGCATCAAACCACAAGCTAATCCTGAGCTGCAACAAAACATGAATGTCTGGTTTTCACCAGGTCCTGACAGGATGTTTTGCACATATTAAGAAATTATAATGAGGGAATGAAACAATAATAGCTACTTTACGTAACATGGTTTCTACTACTAAAAAGGTTTAAAAGATGGATTATGTGTTTATTGTATTGCAATAAAAATATATGTATTCTTTTTCATAAGGAAGGGGGTATTTTAGTAAGCTAGAATACATTTGGAAATCATCTGTCATTTTATTCTAAAGATTCAAATTAAGATGTTCTTTAAAAATATGTTTTCTGATAGAACATCTAAAGATTTTTTTTTTTAAGAATTTCTCTTAAGAAAAAACATTTGCTCCACCCTTACGAAGCAAAAAAATATATGGGAATATACTGCAATATATATATATATATATATATATATATATATATATATATATATATATATATATATATATATATATATATATATACACACACATATGAATACATAATACATTTCCATAGTGCTTTTATATTTCAGTATACTGCAATACATGCATTGACCATGTATGACTATATATAGATACATATAAAATTATTTAGAAAAGACAAAAATAGCATTACATGTAATATTCATGAATTTTATTCTTTATTGTGCACATATATTACACATACATGTTCCCATCGAAATGTGAGTATATATACACGCATATATACACACACACACAGAATGAGTTACAGCAGATTTATAGTTCCTGCATGTTTTGATAAAGGAGAGTAAATCTTAAATTTACATGTTATTTAATGTGTTTTTGCTCAATATTAATATAGTGGGAGATCTGTTAGTGTTTAATGTTCTGTTATTTTAGAATTTAAAAGGGTTTCTGATATATGATATAGTTTTTGGCGTTACCGTTGTGCTGAAGAGTACACTCTGTTCCTTATATATTATTCAATATATTTTATTATATTAACTATTATATTATATTGTATTAGATTTTCAATATACAGTTTAATTATTTAATATATTGATCATTCATATATAAGGAAATATAGTTTCTTTGTGTAAGGGCACACTGGTGTTTTTTGTTGGGAGCAGAGTTGGTCAAACCATACGATCACACTTGTGTACCCTCTTGAGTGCTGGACCTTGGCCTTTCTTTTGGCCCAAGAACAATGGAGCTGTCTGGGTGAGGGATAAGCCCCTCTCAGGCCATCCCTGCCTCTACATCCTCATGAGGCCTTGTCCACTCTCTAGTCAGAGTCACTGTATCCCAGTTTCAGTCTTTCAGTTAATGTCTGCTCACTTGTTGTGTTTGGAGAGGTTGCCATGTGACGGTTAGTCTTTTGCAGTATGTGAAATATTGCATTAGCTCAGTGAGAGAGAAAATGAAAAATTGCTCTTAGTAACTTACTAAGCGTTTTAGCTCATACATGATTCTCCACACATTACAGCACCAGTTCCCATCATTCTTAAACATACAGGAATCCCACGAGTTTCCAAAGGCTTACTCAAGCGCTGACATGCTGTGCACTTGGCCAAAGCATCAATGAATGTTTTATGTATATGCATGCTTATCCTCCCACACGCAAACCCTCATTACGTTGGCTCCTATACTCAGATTTGAGAAATGCCTCTCCATTTCCAACTTGCCAAGGAAAGGGAGTCCACTTTATTGGCAAGGAGAAACGCACAACACCAGAGCCTAAGAGTATGCAGTCACTTTGAGCTTTTAAGATGGATTTTAAGCCACCACACAATGAATCCCTCACAATAGCCTGCTTACCTGTCAGTTGTACTTTCCACTGTGACAGTGATGAAGGGGTTGAAGAGCTGATCATTTCTCCAGGACAAATTCCACTGGAAATACCAACATTCAGATGTAATGCAAGCTCACAAAGTACAATATCATGCATTTTTTGGAAAGCTTTGGTTCCATAAATATGCTAATTATTACAGCTAAAAAAATTACAATACATACAAAAAAAAACAAAAAACTTTCTTATGATCCAAAAGACCATTACAAGTAGCCATGTTAAAAATTTTGACCGTTACTGCCCTCGGTATACAATCTGCCCATAATAAATAATAAGCATAATTTACTTAGAAACAAGGTTACCTTCTAATTTCAGGTCAATGAAGTGTGGGTTTTCGTGCCAAAATATTGTGCACAAAACTGCAAAACCCCATACTGTTTGACATCTTCCTTAGTCTTGAATCAGAATAATGCATGTTTGAGAGCCGTGGTGATGGTTGGCGTGAGATTGGCAGCTCTGGAATGCTGACTCATACAGGTCTCCTCTTGATGGGCCCCTGAGAGGCCCTTGCGGCCCTTCCCCACCCTCATCACCCACACAGGTAGAGATAATGATCTGAGGACTTTACCCCATAGTCTTTGTTCTCAGGTCAGACCTGACTCACTGGTGCACATGATGCCCAAGAATTTTAATACAGGCAGGGAATGGGCACAGACAGGCACGCACAGCAGAGGAGGAGGCCATCCAAAAATAGCCTTAGGAGCTCATTAAGAGCAAAATAGTAATAATAAATGCACATTTAAGAGGCAGACAGTAAACTCTATTTAGTGCTTACTCAAAGATCTATAACCACCACCTTAAGTCCAGTCATTAATGAATGCATGTTGTCTTTTACAAGACCCCCTTAAAGCAATCAACATTTTTATGACAGGAAGGGCATGTTTTGGCTCTTTTTTTTAGCCCAGACAAATGAAAACTCATCATGTGAAACTGTAATCCACACGTACAATTAAGACCACTAATATTGAGGAACCGTCTGTAAGTTTTCAATTATTTTGGAGATGAGAGGAAAAGATTGCGGCTCAGTTCTAAAATCTTCTGCTTTGCTGTCTACTGTGCTGTCACACATAGAGTTTGTCATTAGCATGCTGCTAACACTGTTCTCTAATGTGCTTAAAAATATATAGTACTTTGTGAACAAGTACATTTAAAAAAAAAAGAATTTTCCATGTAATGTGGCTTGAATCAGGTTTATTATGGTTAACTCAAATTAAAACCTTATATGAAATAAACACTAACTGAAATAAAATAATTTAATAGATATTTAAAAATATATATATATTTCAGCTAGTTGGCAAAAACGTTTCAAATTTTCATTTTAACTTGATGTACTAAAATAACTAAAACGGGAATAAAAAAATAATGATTAAAAACTTAAAAAGAACAAAAGCAAATAAAAATGACAAAACAACAAAATTAGCTAAACTTAAAAATTCAAAAGAGAATTTAAAATATATTAACATAAATATATAGCACTATTTTATTTTATTATTTTATTTCATTTAATTTTATTATTTTGGAATAGCGCCTTTGCACAAACAGCTATCTTATGTCGTAGTTTAGCCTGTATTGACATATTCGCCTTTCTTCTCTTCTGTCTTTGATTCCATAGCTCCTCACTTATTCTCAACTTTCCACACGCCGATTCCAATTGACCTGCGGCACTATGAGGGGAGGTACCATTACGAGCCACATCCTCTGCACCCCATGCACGGGTAAGTTTGTTAACTGCTTCGACATTCATCTTCTTCTCTTTTGCACTGATGGAGTTCTCATTATTCAAGAAAGACCCTGTTGAGTCATCTTCGATATAAAGCACACAGATCCAGAGCATGCCATTGTCAGGTCTTGTCCAGTACATCTGTTTGCCTTTTGCCTGAAAGATTGTTCAGATCTAGCTGTAGATGTGCGGCACATGGACAGCAAACGTCCAAGTATTGAGAAGCAAATGCCAATGTTTCAGTCAGTTTAATATCAAACACAAAATGAGTGTTTAGTACAAAGCTGACAGAATGTTAGCATCACTCATCCTTGTAGTATTTCATAGCCTTGGACAGCTTCTGTAAATCTGACATTAACTGAAACAATGTTGGCAAGTTTTGTTGTTTAAACCTGGAAACAGTCTTTGGACGAAAAAAAAACTATGCAAAATGAACCAGACAAACCAAATAATAAGTAATTCTTAAATTACACTATTTTTTGTTAACCTTTCACTATTTTGAATGTTAATTTTACACATCTATCTATCTATCTATCTATCTATCTATCTATCTATCTATCTATCTATCTATCTATGATATCTGTATATATAAACACATATATATAATGTTCATATATATACATAGACTAACTTGTGAAACAAGCAGTGCAAATGTGCTTTTGCATTTAATATCACAGATAGCGATACATACTGCGAGCCCAGTGACAATTTATCATAAGAGCTGAAGCAGCCAGAAAAAGAGTCTATGTCTATGTACTCAGGCTCCTTTGATTAATGTGACTCGGCCTTGACAGAGGCCCCCTAATTCATCAAGACCCTGATTTAGCGGTCCTTTTCAATGCCTGTGTTCAATTCACCTAATTGCATGTATATTGCACAGCAAATTAAGCACAGTGTTATTTTTGGAGGTGTATGGCAAGGGTCTGAAATGGGGAGTGGACCCTATAGAATGATTCATGGTATGTGTGTTTTATGTTATCAGTTAGGATAGACATCTTTGCTACATATAAACATAGCTGTTAGATGTTTTCAGAGGTAAATATTAGCAAAAATAAAGAATACCATTACAATGTGTTGCTTGGAAATGAAGGTGGAACACAAATACAATGCCAGCACTTTTTCTAAAATTAACTTACACTGGCAATTGTTTGACTTGTGACCTGCTGATTAAAATAGTGGTTTCTGTATATTCAGATATCCCAAAAGAAGCCTTCCATACCAATCAAACCTCTCGCTATACGTGTAAATAATAGAGACTTTACCAATTTTGAAGATGAATGTGTAAATCTGGAAAGATTCCAGAATCTAGCTTTCCTTTCCCAGAACCTCAATGACAGCAGAGTGAATGAGGAAAAAACCCATCCTCCCTTATTCACTCACTAGTGTTTTTCTTTTTGGAAAATAGTTTCGGATTGCAGTGGTATCGAGAACCGGCCAACCTTTTTTTTTTTTTTTTTTTTAAACCAATGTACTAACAGAAGTTGTCCATTTTGATTAGTGTTTCTGTACAGTGAGGGGCAACTTTGCACATATCTTTTCCGTTAATGTGATGGTAATTTAGATTTTACACTCCTGCTGGGTTCACAGATTTGCATATTAAAGTTAATGCATGTTTGCAAAGTTTGGACATGCAGTAATACTGCACAGAAAGGGAGAGACTGGAGAGCATACCTCGAGTTTGGAAAAGTTTCCCATGCCAGTGGCAGTTAACTGTCTCTGTGGGATAAGATGTGAATCATCTAAATTAGAGCACCTGACCAGGAACACTGTTAAGATGTGTCATACTGATATTCTCATAGGACTTAGCAGGGAATATGCATGTACTAGATATTTCCACAGAAACTGCTTAATGAAAGCACATATTGTCAAAATAAAACAATTAATATGAACTGAAGGGGTAGAATATATGAAGTATACTGAATTTATATATAAATAAAAGATGTAGATTAATATACAGTATACAGAAACAGTACCTTCACTGCACAAATATTACTACATCACTTTTTGTCGGAAGGGTGGCTGCCACTTCTTTTATTAATGCAGACACTAAAATAATTTCAAATGGAATTATTGTGTTGTGTTACTATAGGAAGGTACCACCCATGGTGCAACAGTAGAAGACTGCTAAAATGACAGGTAGCTATTAAGAAGAAGCTCTCTAAATGCACCATGACATACCCTGTCTATGACTAAGGTCTCCTTAACCATTCAAGTACCATCTTGTCAGAGAGAGGGCGTAACAACAAGACCTCAGTTATCATTCTTGTCAGTAGAGGCCCTCTTTTTCTTATCCCTTGACAGGTAAAGTTGTAAATAATGGGTCATTATTGAGGGTTCAAACACCCTGAGCAGTTTTCCTGATTTATTTATACGTTGACTTATTGTCTTGTCGTCTTGTCAATTTTGACTGTCTGGCAATCTCTGAGAAATGTGAGAATGTACCCAAAACTGGGTTAATATGTTTTTGTATATTTAGGAGCTCTCTCTTTCTGTTGTTGGTATACTTTCCCATATTCGTGCAAATATGGCAGGAAAGACTTCAAAAATTGCTGAAAAAGAGGTGCTCTACCAACAGAAGAGGCGGTGCAACCAAAATTCACAAAGACATGACAATAAGAAAAAGTGCAACCCTCACTCTTGAAGAAATCCAACTTCACTGGTTAAAATACATGCAACGTTTAGGCCATTATCCAGGCCTTCATCAGACATAAAGACCAGCAGTAACAAACTTTGCTTATACATTCTTGAAATCAGCAACAGGTGTGCTACTTTGCCACTTAGGGGATTGGCTTCCAAATAAGACTGAAAAAAGTAGATCAGTAGAACATACCATAATCAATTTCTTGATTGAAACCTTTGGGAAATAATGTTTCTTAAGTAAAAATCCAAAAAGTCTTCCTGGGTCTCCCAGTCTTCCTATTGGGTTTCCAAACTTTTATGAATTTTAGGCAATGTGTAAAACCTTCAAAACCATTGTAAACATTATTTGTATGCATTATATATGTATTGACATCTGTTTATCTTCAGCTTGTGACACTGTAACCAATGGTCACTATAATTACAACCGTGCTGACATTTTCTTTGGTGATGCCATCTGTTGTGATACTGTTGTCGATGGTCAAGATGGCAACCAAAATCACACGCTTATGTGGCCGCATACAGATAACAAATCTTTACTGGCAGTTTGCAAAATCATAGCACTATTGCAGGCGAATATTAATTTTGAGCACTTGCTCCAGCTTTCCCCCCTTTCCACAAATGGGGGGGAGGATTTGGTGGTTTGTGTATGGCGAGTCTGTTTTCTTTCAGCTTCTCAAGAACAGAGACGTCTTTATGGCTATCCTTTCAAGGAGGCTGATGGCAGAAAGTTGGCAACAGGACAAGCTTGGTAGTCTGCAGGCGTTTACTGGAAACTGAGCACGACTCAGGCTGGGTGCAAGTTGGCCTCAAAACAGAGATGGTATAAATAAGAGACTGAGATGAAGCCAGACTGTGCCAAGCATAATGCATCTGATACCCGCCGCTCAGATAGTCACTGTAGGCTTTGCTCACATCTTATTAAAGGTACACAAAAACTGTTTATCCATTTTGGAAAAATGCATGTATTAAAGCAATGGTTTCAAATTCTGTCATCATTAACTCATCCTCATGTCATTTTAAACCCATAGTCTTTCTTCTGTGCATTTGCAAAAGGAGGTGGCAATAACTTCTCTTCAGAATCTCTTCAACATCTCTTATGGAGTCATAAAATTGCTTTGTGTGATGAACAGACCAAAATTTAAGTTATTTACTAAAGTCACTGAACTTAACACCCACTCACACATACACACTCAAATCTCATTTTGTACCAGTTGAATATGCACAAATGCATCATAAATAATTACAAAACAAAAAATAACCAATGATATTTGGCATCATCAAACTACTGTAGTATTGATTTCACATTTGAATATTTTTAAATGAATAGCTACTTAAATTTCAGTCTGTTTTCCACACAAAGCTATTGTACAGCTCAAACATATATAAAATTGAGTTATTTTAACTACTTTTATAGTACATGAATTGTACTTTTAGTCAGTTTTTGCAGCTTGGCTGCACTGGTCATTGTTTACTTTTATTGTATGCCAAATAGCGAAATGCAACTTTCTGCGCAATCTGCAATCCTCTTCATTCAAATGTCAACGATATACACTTTCATAAAAGAAACATCCCCCTCTCATTGAGGCAAAAGCTTTTTTTCTTTCCCATTGAGTACGGTCTAATCTTGCTTGGAACAAAATGAATGTGAAGCTATAGTTGTAGCCTGCTTGCCATCAAATCTCCAGAAGAACCGACCATCCCCCTGCAATTTGCAGCCCAAGCGCAGAACACACCCTTGTGGAACGCCGGCTCTGATTCATACGCATGGTCATTTCCTTTCCCAGTGGAAAGTAAAGTAGTATGGGGACATAGACGGGTCTGCTTTATACAACACTGTCTGACATCCCCTCTGTGTTCAAGAGCACTCCATTTAGGGACTCGACTGCAACAAAAGAGCTCTCTGGGATACTTGCTTCTGATTGGTTAATCACAGCATTAGCCGCTCAGAATCAGTTTGTTGTTATGGTCCATATCACATTTTTGGGTTTAATTTTACAATGATTACTTTTTCTTTCAGGATCTTGGTGTAGCTCCAAGATTATGGTGATCGCAACACCAAGGTCATGGGTTTGATTCCCAAGGAATAAATAAACGTTAAAAAATTACAGTTTGAATGCAATGTAAGTCGCATTGGATAAAAGCATCTGCCAAATGCATACATGTACTAGTAGGACATCAGATTCTGATCTTGCTCTTGGCCAGGTGTTCAACCACTGTACATTAAAATGTAGTTGAGGGAACCACACACAAACATCTCTTCAAACATCTCTCTGATTCAGAAGATCTGACTGTGTACTCTACTTTCAGGAAATGTTAGAGTTACAGCTGCCTCCTGGCTGATGTTTTTTGAACTAGAGTGCGGGAGGCGTAGATACCTGCCAAGACATGACACATTTATATCCTCACCATGACCTGTGGGCTATCTGTGAACTTCTGCTCCACTATCTTGTTTTACACATCAGTTTCTTTAAACAGTGTCTGAGAAATAGAAGGGGTAGTATTAAGCAGTCTCATCATAACATTTCAGACTTGTGAGTCTTCAGAGGCGTCCATCCTACACAGACATTACAACGACCATGTAATGGCACTCTCAGTCTGGACTTGTTCAGTGCCTCAGATGTAAAAGGAGGAGTAGCTTGTCCACATTTGCGAATCATGAAAAAAACATGACCAGTTTCATAGTTCACATTGATGCCAGTCCCAGTCTGTGAAGGCCCTTTGACCCAGTTAATACTGTCAACTGACCTGAACATACCAGAAGGGAGCCAGACGACTACAGGGCACATGGGCAAGGGCATCATCTAAAAAGGAAACTCAATGTATCGTGCAACATAAAATCAAGATTATGCTTTGAGGAAGTAAATGGTCATTTTTGATTTCCTGGTGACTGTAATAATGACTTCTGAGCTTGTTTTAAGTTAAATAATCAAGGTCTGTCTTTGACACAGTGAAGAAGATTATCATGACATTAAAGGGATACTCCACCCCAAAATGAAATTTTTGTCCAATAGGCTGCCAAGTAAGTTACACTGTCAAAGTCCAGAAAAGTATGAAAGACGTCGTCAGAATAGTCCATCTGCCATCAATGGTTCAACTGTAACGTTATGAAGTGACGAGAATACTGTTTGTACACAAAGAAAACAAAAATAACGACTTTATTCAACAATTCCTCTCCTCTGTTTCTCTCCACATCACTGGAGAGCCATTTTGGAGATTTTGAGCTGAACGCAGGCAGCGTACGCTCTTCTGAGTCAGTCGTGCTACAAGGTTGCACTGTTTGCTTTCAAATCAAAGCGTAAATATACATAAAAAATGTATCGTTGTGGCACGGCTGATACAGAAGAGAGTACGCTGCCTGCATTCAGCTCATAATCTTCAAAATGGCGCTACAGTGATGCGGAGAGAAACAGAGTAGACAAATTGTTGAATAAAGTCATTATTTTTGTTTTCTTTATGTACAAACAGTATCCTCGTCGCTTCTTAATGTTACGGTTGAACCACTGATGGCAGATGGACTTTTCTTGATGATGTCTTTTATACATTTCTGGACTTTGACAGTGTAACTTACTTGGCAGTCTATGGGACAGACACAAGCCTCCCAGTTTTCATCCAAAATATCTTAAATTGTTTCCCGAAGACGAACGAAGCTTTAACAGGTTTGGAACGACATGGGGGTAAGTGATTAATGACAAAATTTTCATTTTGGGGTGGAGTGTCCCTTTAAGTATTTACCGTGGATTTACGCAAAGGGTCCCTAATTACGCTACACTTAAGCACTTAAACTATGTGGCAGCTTATCTTTGTGTAAGGAACTAATTGAGGTCTTCTTTTTCTTTGTCTTTTGCTAGACCACATGGATTAGCTGGCAGTCCAGTTATCTCTGATATCTCGCTCATCCGACTATCGCCTCACACTGCATCAGCTGGAGAGTCACACTTCAACCCACCTCACCCGTATGTCAACCCACACATGGAGCACTACCTGCGATCAGTCCACAGCAGTCCCACGCTCTCCATGATCTCCGCAGCACGAGGACTGAGCCCTCCTGACGGTGAGTCTCATACTGTTCCCCATGTACCACCATACACTACCATTCGTTATGATTTTTTTAATGTTTTGCAAGGTCACATTAAATTGATAAAAGGTGAAAGTACAGAACTATAATGTTAAGAAACACTTTTAAAAGAGTCCTGAAAAAAATTATCTTGATTTCCATATAAATTGTAAGCAACACAGCAGTTTCCAGTGTTCAGCATTGATAATAATAAGAAATGTTTCTTGATTACCAAATCAGTCTTGACTAATGGCTTCTAAAAAATCAGCTTTGCTATTACAGGAATAAATTACATTATGAAAAAAATAATAATAAACGTTTTTTTAAAGGTGTAATAAAATGTTAAAATACTATAAATGCTGCCTTGGCGAGCATAAAATACATTTTAAAACATTTTAACATCGTACTGACCCCAAATCTTTAACTGGTATTGTATATTCAGACATATATTACATTTTCATTTACTTAGCCTCATGTTTTTCTGAATTTCTAAAAATATGTTGTTCCTTTGAAACGCACCAAAAAAATATTTTTGCAGAATTGGCTTGTTTTATGTAATAGAAGTGAATGGTGACCGATCTTCAAAAAGGACTCATGTTGTGTAATGCAAGTAATCTCAGGCCATATTATAACATTGTGTGAGGAAAGACAGACACTAGGCATTTTACAATACTTTTATTGTGCTTTTTGATGTTTTTTGCACTTGACAGTCCTGTGAAACCAGTCAGAGTGAACATCCTATCTAGCATCTTATTTTATTCTTGAAAAGAAAAAAGGAAGTCATAGGTTTGGAATGGCATGAGGGTGAGTGAATTATAACATCTGGAACAGTCGAGGTATTTCTAAAATAGCTTACTAAAAACATGCTTCTTTGTGATGCTACCTGCATGTTAGGTGCCAGTAGAAATTCAAGAGAACTTTCGTATTATCTATTATGCCGGCTGAAAGTGGGTTTTATGTTTGTGGGGGTATGTCTGGAAGAAGGAATAAAAACATTGGTCAAGGAGGAAAGAAAGCTAATGGTTCCCACTCCTCCACAAACTCAAACAAAACAATTTGGACATTTAGCATGCTAAAAAACATTTTACTAAAATCTTCCTTGCTAAAGCCTGGGACAGGCAGCCCAAATCAAAGATAAGTCACCAAGCACAAAGTCTCAGCAATAATGGCTCTTGGCAATAATGGCTCTTCTTTCACACTTAAGCAATGTGAAATAGATTTGGTTGGTGATTAAATGGTGGTAGAGACAATGGAAGAAGTTGAGCTTGAGTGAGTCTAAATAAAAGCTAAATAGCCTGTTTTCATATACACCTTAATCCCAGCAGTTCACCAACACCTTTAAGGTCTTGCATTAAAGCCATACAGGTGATTAATTCAATGATTTGCATAAACGTCCACACATTATACAATCAACTAATATCATGACAGAGCATCAGTCTTGCAGAAGTCGGTCATGTTGTCATGTTTAACAGAAGGCCCATAAAAGAATCACTGATTAAGATTGGTGGAGATGTCCCCAGCCCCAGAGCAGTCTTCTGACTCATCGCTCCACCGCCTCAGGGCTTTTTCAGCTCCGGCCCCTGCCGCACCCCTCCTCACTTCGATTCTGAGCCCCTCTAGAGACGCAGTTATACGATCCAGCGAGCGTGGAGAAAATAAACGGCCTTGTTCTGCTATGAATCCAGCACAAACACAGGTCTGTTCTTTTTTAACCTCGATGGGGCCTAATTGTTCCGGATAGAGCTGTTATGGTATGGATGGCCAAGCAGGCAAGAATGAGGTAGAAACCACCCCCCACCCCCAATCCTGAGTGTCCTATAACATAAGCAGCAAGGACTGAACTGCTGTTATGTCTTTGTCACAGGCGAGTGTAACGGAAATGACATAGGAGGCACTAATGGTTATCTGACCGAGGCAGAAAGAAAAATAAATATATCCATGGTATTTATTACCTTTGACACCTTTAGTCTGGGGTTTACTAGGTGCTGATGTTAACAAATGTACCTAAGTGTAGGCAAGGAGCTTAAGGGGAAGGAGAGAGTAGAGTGAGCTGCGCCACTTTTTAAACTATATATCTATGTGACAGAATAACATTTTTGTTCAGCAAGGTCAAAAAAACTGATCAAAAGTGATAAAACTTTTTGCAGGGGACGGTACATCCAACCCCACCCTCCGCTACCCATATGTGTGTGTGTGTGACTGCTGAAATACTAAACTCTTCTCTTCTCTGTCTTAGCAGTGACCCACGAACACCTGAAGGAGCGGAGCTTGTTTGGCCTGCCCCCTCCCCCGCCAGGGGCCAACCCTTCAGAGTACTATCACCTCATCACCAGTCATCGCAGCCCTTATGGAGACCTGCTCATGCAGACGGGGGCCGCGGCTGCTCATCTTCCTGACTACATGAGCCCAGTGGACAGTGAGTAACACACCCTGAGTACAGCACCAACCCACATAAGAGAGTTTGACTCCTAACCCCTAAGGTTGTGGGTTCAAGTCTCAGGCTGGCAATACCACAACTTAGGTGCCCTTGAGCAAGGCACTGAACCCCCAACTGCTCCCCGGGCACCACAGCATAAATGGCTGCCCACTGCTCTGGGTGTGTGTTCACGGTTTGTGTGTGTTCACTGATGTGTGTGTGCACTTTGGATGGGTTAAATGCAGAGCACAAATTCTGAGTATGGGTCACCATACTTAGCTGTATGTCACGTCACTTTATAATACATCCATAGTGTCACCTTAAAGCTGTGAGATTTTAGTTTGTTTGCTAAAATGTTTGCTTCTGACCCCATTTAATGTGAAGAGACCGCTATAAGTACGTCATGAGACTGAGAAATATAATATAAATTATTGACAATAATATCAAATCTGATCGATGTTAGCCACAAACATTGATATTAAAGATTTTATCTGGTGAGGACTCTAGATTTATGCTAGACTTGAATCGCAACCTGAGACATTTCGAATTTGCAGAAAGACACAAACTTGAATTAGCATAGCCCGAATCGTTTATGTTCACATACTTTCGTCAAGTCTGATGAAATACAGACTTCTTGTTCATATGGCAGCATGCAGTTAATACTCTAAATTATATTCTTTTGTAATAAATATATATAAAAAATAAAAATTCTAAATCGCATTAATTGCAATTTCAGTTGTATAATTTGCCAAAAAAAAAAAAAAAAAAAAATTATGAGTCAATGGCTCCCACAGGGCTCAGGTTTTTTTTTCGGACCCCAGCATCTCTGAGAGTGTAAACACTGTGGCTTTGTGGTGATTTCAAAATATTGCTCTGCTGGTTTGAGTGGGCCAACATGTCAACTTCTAGTCTAAGGAATTCTTCCTTTGTTTTTTTGAGCAGACAAGGGGAGTGTATGGAAAACCTGTCTGGAAATAATTTTTAGTTTTGCTGTACTATGTGGTAGCACCTAAACTTTAGACTTCATCTTAAAAAAAAAAATATTTGTTAATATTTTGAATGGTTTTCAATATATTTTCAGTTTTCACTTTAGTTAGTTTTAGTAATTTTTTGAAAAATGTTCCCCTTGGAAACTAAAATAAAAATAATAAAAAAATAGCTGAAATTATTTTATTTCCAGTAACAATAATTAAATCGTTCTTTGGTTTAACAATAATAACCCTGGCCAGTACAAGTAGATAACTAATTTTTTACAGTCTGCAAAAATCAATTTAGCAAAATTTGTATTAAAAAAAATTAGTTGGCAAGCTTTCCACATCAAACAACAAGTCTTTCGATCTTCACCTGTGTATAAAACATGACTCACATGGAAAGCGCCTGTAAACATGAGCCATTTCAACAATTTATGAGGCATTTCTGTCATGGCCTCTAATTCAAATTGGGCTGCAGGTGTGATGTGTTATTATAAGTAACATTCAACTTTCCTCCAGCCTCACCTTAAAAGGGAAATACAATGTTTTTTTGCAGTGGCTGTAATGCCAGGTCTTTCATGTCTGTTCTTTGTTTTCAAGGATGTGTTATGGCAGTTATGTACCCACTTCTGCTTCTTTGTAATGTGATCCAATTAGTCATGTAATGGACTATGCAGTATGCTCTTGATCTTGTAAGGTCCTGATTACACCTGGTGTAATAATGTGGCATTGTTAACAGCTGCCCAGAGGGTCGCTATTGCATGTCATTGCGTAATGTATAGGGGTAAACTAGGGCGAGCAGGTTGCAGGTCTCATGGTGCCAAGCAGGTTTTCGGCTCTCATCCAGAGTTTCGAGAAGACATACAGTGTTGTGAATGGGTATCACTGTAAGAGAGGATGAAGGGGAAGTCAGTGTAGGGTGTCTGCTCAGGAAACTTGTGATTGTAAATAATCAAGCTGGCATGCACTCTTCCCTTGATCCAGTCCAGCCACCCACAGTAACTCTTAGTGCCACAAATCCACACACCCTCTCAAATCGCATGTCCCAATTATTTCCAATCACTAATCAAACACCAACTTCTGCATTTTTATAACCGTAATGGGTTGGTCATGAGAGTTTCTGCATTTCTGACCACTAACGCTGGCCGCCGCGGAGCTGACTGCCCACAGTTTGTGTAGAGAGGCTTGTTACCTCAACAGCGCAGGGCTTTCTCCTTCCCGGCTCGAGTCTTTGGCCTTCTCCTCCACCTAGATTGATGTGGTCTCACTCTCTGGGCACTCAGGTGTTCACGGCTCTCCACACCAACCCACAGACACAGGGCTTTCATTGATTGCCGGTGTCAGCTCATGGTGTGGTGGCATAAAGCAAGCCCTTTAGTAGAGCGAAGCCCTGATAAATATGCATTGCAGAGCTTAGCGTTTGTCTTGGAATGGTGTGGCGATAAAATTTGTATGCGTATTTAAAAATCAATTTATGTTCTAATAAATTCAGCAGACCCACCACAAGAGTCAGTGTTCAGCATGCACAAAGTGGCCCTCTTGTTTTTTCCCTTCACGATTCCCATTTGCCCATTAGCTGACTTGGAGAGAGCAGGTTCAGGATTTTCCTGTAAATGGTGATCGTTGAAAATGTGCACATGGAAAGTCTGTCCGGCTTGTCATTAGAACCTATGTGCAGTATTGTACATTTATTTTTGGGCGTTCTGCAGTTTTACATGCACTACTGGGTCAAACCTAGCCTTTACTGGAGTCATGCGACATTGAAAAGGTAGTTACAGGCTTCACTGTACGGCAAAATAAGCATTCTGACATTTCACACAGCTGTAAACCTCATGGTTTCTACAAATTCCACTTTGCATAAAAGCCACATATAAGACCTCATGTTATATATATATATATATATATATATATACGCACACACAGACACATATGAATTTTAACCACATGAGTGAAATGTTTTATTTATTTTTTTAAATCAAATCTCAGCACATTTGTTATGCTATAAGTATTTTATTACTTATTATGTTTGTTTTTTATTTTTAAAGTGTTTATTTTATAAAGATATTGTTATTATATTTTTTACAATGAATATATAGTTAAAATATAATAAAATAATATTTGAAATATATATATTTTATTTACATTTTATTTACAAATAGCTTTTAAATGTAGATTAAGGTAGGTTTTTGTTATTTTAATAAACAATTTCTAAATTTTTTTTTTTTATTTACCTACATTTAATTTACATTTACTTATGTTTTAACAAACAATTTGAAAAGGATATATATATAATGAAGTGAATCCTGACATTTTTCACTCTTGCAGTAGCTCACATGCACAGACTTTGGCGCTGATAGCGGTAATTAAAACAAATCTCTTGTCATTAAATATGCTTACTATGTATCCCCACATCAGTCATCCATGTCTATAAAGGTAAGAGTAAACTCTAAAGATGTAAGAATGATGGATCATCACCTCGTTTTGAATTTAAACCCAAAAAGCTTTGAATACATGTAGCTGACTCCTGCGGATCACTGCTTCTCCTGCCAGTGATGTGAACGCCAAACGCATTTGCCCGAACAGGCCCCAAAATAACAAATAGCAGCAGACAATGAAAGGAGTCGGCGTCGGCTATGAGTGCATGTCTTGCTGAAACGCTCCATTGCAGTGCCAAGTGCATGTGCATGCCAATGCCGTGCACTTAACATGTTAATAATGGTCTCCGCCTGACAGGGCGACACGCTGATTGAAAGCGCATTCGCCACTAGAACAACACAGCCTCATTTCCCCATCACACCCTGATGGGTTTTTACTCAATGGGCACGTTCCTTAGGCCTGCTTTGTCTGCTTTAAGTGAATCGGTTGCGCATGCAATGTTATGAAAAGTCTCACTCAATGCTTCTCAATAGGTGAGATGGGAAATGCTGGCCTTACGCCCTCTGGATGGATGAACACGTGAATAAATAAATCACCACAGCCTCCGGCTCACAGCCAGACTCTGCCTGATACCCAAAACAGCAGGATAATAGGTTGAACAGCCCTCTGTTTCAGTTCAGCTCTGCTTCTGCTCTCTGTGTTGAAGTGAAGAGGTCTGCAGCACCTAATTGAGTTGCTTACACAGGAATGCTTTAAGATTATGAATGGAAAGAGAAGGAAAACAAATCGTTTGTGTGGCATAGCCAGCGGGGAACAGTTTAAGGTCCCTTGATAATAACTGCTGCCAAAGTAAACGTCTGCTGTCCGACTGCAGGCAGGACTGTTTGGGAGAGGAGGTTTGGCGTAAAGGGAGGGAGTCTTGTACACAACAGACGCTAGCACAAGGCACTGCTGTTTTTATCTCATTGTGATTGCCTGGTGCTCAAGTACACATATATTATTTATTGATTTATTTAGTCAAATTAATTTTTTGTAATGTGCAGCACTGCTATTCAAACATTTGAGTGGGTTGAGTTAGTGGGATTATTTATTTTTTTGTAATTAAGATTTTCATTTATTCAGTGATAACAGTGACAACAAAGACTTTTTTATAAAATATTTATTTTTTTCAGTGAATGCTTTTCTTTGGAATTTTCTATTCATCAGAAAAACCTAAAAAAAAAAAACATTTTCCACTTGTAACGTTCTCATATTTCAGAATGTCCTTTATAAACTATATATACACTACTGTTCAAAATTTTTTTTTTTTTTATAACTTTTATTCAGATTCAAATAAATGTTGTTCTTTTGAACTTTCTGTTCTTCAGAGAAGAACATATATATATGTATATATATATATATATATATATATATATATATACATATCTCACATTTCGCCCCAAACATTAAGATGCACAATTGTTTTCAATATAAAAAATTATAATAATAAATGTTTCTTGAGCAGCAAATCACATATGATTTCTGAAGGATCGTGTGACACTGAAGACTGGAGTAATGGCTACTGAAAATTCAGCTTTGTCATCTCAGGAATAAATTACATTTTAAAATATATTTACTGAAAACTGTTTTAAACTTGAATCATATTTCACAATTTTACTGGTTCAGCCCTGGTGAGCATGGGAGGCTTATAAAAAAAAGCTTAAAAAAACAAATATTTCCTGCCCCAAACTGTTGAACCATAGTATATTGCATAATTTAATTATTTACTGCATACTATTTATTTTTATTTAGGTATTTATTTTTTATTGATTCCCAAAAGGAAATTAAAGAAGAGAAGGAACATAGGAATAACACCCTTTTTCTGGCATCCCAATAAAAACATGCCTAATATAATTGCCTCTTTTGTAAACGTGCAGAAAACGGCTATAATTATAAAGCCATACATCAGGCCAGATCCTCATTTAGAAGCACCTTCTCCTTCCCCCCATTCCCTGTCCCACAGGGTCGACAGAGCTGCCTGAACCAGCCTCTGCCACCGCCACACAGCACTGCACATCTGGTTTAGCGCTCTCCCAGGAACCTGTGCACCCCTAAATTAGAGACACCGCCTATAAAAGCAGACCATTGCAGAGTGTGTGGGACTCAGCAGCTGAGGACGGGACAGACACTGCTACCCCCTGCTGTTCTCTTCACTCTGTGGGCAGTTCTTTGACAATCTACTAGGGTTTTTAGATAGATTTTTAGGTATCGAGAGACATTCTTTGCTTTTGTTTTTTAGTTCAACTAAATGAAAAACAAATATCAAGTTTCTTGTCATCCTTTGGTTTGCCTTCTGACCCCAGTCTTGCAAACTATTGCTGTTCCTCAATAGTTAATAGCATTAAATCAAACTTGACCGTCATTAAGTAGTCTTACCGAATGAATAAACTATATAGTTCATCAAGAGTAGTAAGTTAACATGCTGATTTAAACATAGCCAGTTGTTGTTATGTTTTAATTCTGTTTGATGTAGTAGTGTAGAAATCACGTTTCACCTTTAAATAAAGCACTGAATGTGCATACAGGCTTTTGGATAACATTTCTAAATCTCATTCTTTTGTATTTTGCATAACAACTTATAATAGTTGCTGTTTGCAGTGTAGATTGAAACAATTAATGAATGGCTGGGGAGTAATGAACTGGTTGGAGGTTGTAGATTTGTGAGAGTTTGACAGGCGTGTGTTTGAAATGTCAGTGGAGGGTTTTTTGTGAGGTGTTTGTGTTTGTGTGTAGTTTAATGGTCCCATTACATGTTTCCTGTTGAAGCACCTTTGCTGATGACCCCTGGAGGGCAGAAAGCCTCCTTGCCCGACTGCTGTTCTCTGTCCTCTTACACCAGGCTTAATGCGCAGCACCTGTTTACTACATCGCATGACACATTCTTTTTTTTTTTTTTGAAATTTGACAATATTTCCCTTCAAAATGTTAGTCAAGATTTCTGCCTCTAAAAGGTTATAATGTGGTATGTTCGGGAGGTAATTTTGTAATTTTCTGCCCTTTTTTCACCCCTAAAATTATCATGTGTGAACGAAGGTATTGTGATCATTTACAATATAGTTTCAATGGTTTATATATACACATGTCTGCATAGCACATTGAACTAAATGTGGTTGTGAATATAATCTACTGTTAAAGATAAGATTTGTGTTGTTTATTTGGCAAGAAATTCAAAATTTAAGACAGCTCGGATGCATTAATTTATCAAAAGTGACAGTAAAGAACATGTTAAAAGTTTTCTATTTTTCTATTTCAAATACTGTACGTGCTGATCTTTTGAACTTTCTATTCTTCAAACTTTCTATTCATCAAACATTCTATCCATCATTTACACAAAAATGTTTCCATCATCAATAATACTAAAATAAATTTCTTAACCACCAACATATTAGAATGATTTCTGAAGGATCATGTGACACTAAAGACTGAAGCAACAGCTGCTTGAAATTTAACTTTCCCATCTCTCTCTCTCTATATAACATAATTTTAAATTGTAATAATATTTCATAATATTACAGTTTTTGCTGTATCTTTGATCAAATGAATGTAGTGAACAAAAACATTAGAAATTTTTTTTAACGGTACTGTGAACAAATCTATCTTTCCTCCTTTTTTCTCTCTTTTGAAGACACAGATATGCATTTCATTGTTAAGTAAGCTTTTCAAAGTAGTTGTAAAAAAAATTATATATTATAATAATCATAATTATTATTCTTGGGTCTTTTATAAACCTTTAAAAAATGTGTGGAGATAATTATCTGAAGAAAGACATAAAATATAGACTGTTCAGCATTCCACACATTATTTGGTAACTTATTTGCCTTATTTTCCTCCCAGATCAATATTGTTAAGCAGCATCTGTTTGGCATGCTTCAGAACAACCCATTGGGTGAGACTGGTATAATTAGGCTGATAAATTATGCACAGTGAGTTGTATGCAAGCCAGCATAGGAGTAATGCTGGAGATAAAGAGAATTGAATATCCATCTCTTTTAAGGTGAGAGTGAAAAAGCTTCTTTTCTCTTCAGTGTCCCGTTTCCCCAGTCCCAGACTGACGCCGAGGTTGAGCAGGAAGCGAGCGCTGTCCATCTCTCCAGTCTCGGATGCCAGCATCGACCTGCAGACCATGATCCGCACCTCGCCCAACTCTCTGGTGGCCTACATCAATAACTCCCGCTCCAGCTCGGCTGCCAGCAGCTCTTACGGCCACCTCTCCGTCGGGGCCATCAGGTACAGGAATGGCCATTTGTGTTGATTTTCTTTCTGAATGTTTTTGCAGGTTGCCCATTATTTGTGATTTTTTTTCTCTTTCTCTTTTCATGTCTCAGTCCCTCCTTCACATTTCCACATCCTATCACGCCAGTCGCATACCACCAGCTGCTGTCCCAACAGAGAGGTCTAAATGCGTTTGGCCACACTCCCCCCCTCCTACATCCTTCTCCTTCCCTCAGCAGCAGGCAGACGCTGGTGGCAGCAGCTGCTCTGAATAACAACAACAGCGCCGACACCAACACAGACTCCAGCCAGGTGATTTTACAGAGATTTATGGTTTCTATACATGTTTTATAAATGCTTCTATACACCTACATCTAGACTGAAGGTTCTTAAGATTTTGACATACCTGGAGATTGTGTAATATAGTTTATATTTAAGTTAATAACATTAAGCAGCACAACTGTAATAAGTTTCTTGAGCACCGAATCAACATATTAGAATGATTTCTGAAGGATCCTGTGACGGGAATAATTCAACTTTGCAATCACTGGGATAAATTGAATTTCCAATTATATTAACATAAAAACAGTTATTTCCAATTTTAATAATATTTCACTATATTGATGTTTTCAATGTGTATATATATTTTTTTTGATCAAATAAATGCAACCTTGGTGAGCATAAGAGACATCTTTCAAAAACATAAAAAAATGGTATTGTAAAATGTTTAAGGATACATGAATAAATAATCATTCTTGCTGATACAGATAGACTGATAGTTATTTTCATGTTATGGCCAATAATTAATAACTGCCATTATAATTGTATACTAGTTTTTCAAAATAAATAAAAGATTAAACACTAGCAACAAAAATCAAATGCTACAAGTGCGTTTAGGCGTCACAGTACTCACCAAATTTTCATTTTGGATTTATTGGTGATCTCCAAATCACATACACGCACTATAGTTATGAGAAACACATTTCCCACACTTTCGAGCGAACCATGTCAAGGTTATTGAGTTATAGAAAACACAGGCCTCTGCCATACTGTAGTGGTTGGGAGGAAAGGCACCACTTTAACAGAGAGACTGCTTGTTCAGAGAGACTGTCTGGTGAATTATGAATCCATCTGAGGATCAAAGTCTGTAGCACTCTCTGGGTGTAATAATTTCTTTCTTTTCATATTTCCATCTGACAGATGCTCATAGTGCAGTCTAAACTGTTTAGTCTCTGCGGCGAGTTGCTTTGTGAAATATGGCATCTGGAGCATGGTGCCTTTTTTAGGCACAGCAGCCAAACGGTCAACATGGTGGCTCCAATGTCTCTTCCCCTGTTCACTTGCAGAATGCTGGTGGAGACCCGGCAGTCAGCAGCACGGTCAACCCTATGATCTTCAAGAGGTCAAAGGTGAAGACTGAAGCAGATGGACCCCACCCCATCTCACCTGGATCTCAGGTCTGTGGAATCTTATCCACTTTCACTTTAGGTCACATTGAGGGTTTTTAAGCTTCAAAATGGACTCAAAAGCACCATTAAACTGTTATAGAATTGGTCTTTTTTTTTTTCGGCTCATTTTCAGTTCTGTGACAGTGCAACGGTAAGATACATGAGGGGAGGTGCGCAGTGTGATTGGGGAAGATGTGAATTAATGAGAACACAGTAGTGGGACGGAGATAAACATGCTGTAGTCAGCATGGACCTTTTTCCAACCCCTTCAGATTTGAGGTTGATTGGAATGCAAGAAACCAAACTCAGAATGGTTTCAAAGAAACTATTATCAGTTGTTGCTTCAGTGCTCTTAACAACACTGATAAACATACCCTTGACTTTGACTGGATATCACACAAATTAGCATGTGGAAGGTGACTATATTACATCTGGCCGTGAAGCATTCTGTTCTCTCGCCACATTAGAGAGGTTTTGAACCATTTAAGTTTTAAGTTCATTAGACCTCAAAAGCATTCCTAACATTCCCCTTAAGTGAAACGAGGGTTGCAATATTGTGTTGGAAGTCAACCTGACCGCCAACATTAGTTCCCAGCTGATTCTCAATAACTCAAGACCAGAATCTGCTCCCATAAGAAATATAAAACAGTAATAAAATCTCTTTAATATCTAATATTTTCCCCTGAACCACAGTGAGATTAAATGGTTCATTGGGAGCCCTGTTTCTCAGATTTTTCTTCTGAGAAAAAGACTCAAAGTTTGACTGAAACATTTCTCATCAAATGATTGGAGCTACACTATCCATTTCAGTTTTATAGTGCTATGCTCTTACTATATATCAGCTACATTTAACTCCATTCAGTTTCACAAGCTAAAAAGCAACCACTGAGCTATAAAATATTCTTTTGACTGACAAGTATGATTTATTATTTGCAAATAAAGTTTACCAGCGCTGTTTCCTCTACAGGATCACATGGAGTTGCCAGAGGAACTTGATAAAGATGAATGCAAGCAAGAGCCTGAGGCGGTGTATGAGACCAACTGCCACTGGGAAGGATGTTCCAAAGAGTACGACACCCAGGACCAGCTAGTTCAGGTTAGTCACTATTTGGTTTCGTTTCTTTTATTTTGAAATGTCTTCCATCTCTAAGTGCTGTTAACTTCCATAACACAAGGGCTCTTTTTCAAAATCTTTTAAGCTGTCTTTGCTGTCTCCTGCCTATATAGATAGCATTCAAATTGAAATAGGACATCAGTAATGTCTCTACATACACATTCAAAAGTTTTATACATACAAATACCTAGAAACTTACATTTTTACCATGGTATTAAGGTGCTTTATGTTTGGTTTTAGCTGTGGCATGGTATCATGGTCTAAATATATGCTACTATATTTGGGTAAGTCGTGGCCTAATGGTTAGAGCCTAATCGGACCCCTAACCAAAAGGTTGTGGGTTTGAGTCTCGGGCCGGCAGAAATTGTAGGTGGGGGAGTGAATGAGCTTCGGGTGTGTGTTCACTTTGGATGGGTTAAATGCAGAGTACGAATTCAGAGTATGGGTCATGTCACTTTCCACTATGGAAGACAAATGGTTAGTTAATTTAACAAAACTATAACAGAATAATTAAATTTCACCATGTAAAAATGAGATTGTTACAATTTTTACAAATGTTACTGTTTTTAATAATGAACATAAATTTACTATTGTCAACTCAAGCTAGTGTCATATGTGCATTTCTAAGAGACAAAAAGATGTAATGTTATTAATATTGCAGCCTGCATTGCAAAAGTCAAAAGTCAGGCAGCACAAACCTGTTTCATGATTTGAAACAATATCACTGATAAGTTAATTTTATTAAGATATTTATTTTGTTAAGGAAAACGCCTGAAAAAGTTTAAGTAATTCTACAACGTGCAGTGTTTGTCATGTTCTGATCATAAAAAGTCATTTAAAACCACAATCAATGGTCTGGTTTCTACAGCTTTCACATGTGATGCCCTAAAACGCTGTCTAGCTAGGTTTTGGAACAGTTTTTGTCTTGAAATAGTCATTATGACTAAACGGAAACAAACACCAATTGCAAACAGCTTTCCTGCCTTTTTAAATCTGTGAATAATTAGAAACACTGCTCTTTGGACAAGTTTCTCATCGTCAGGTTTAGCCAGACTTGTAACTGATCCTTTCCTGTCACTGACACGTGTAGGGTTAATGAGCACGTTGATACCCGCAGAGGTGCCGAATGTGTTCATTTACGCACATATACCCTCATATGTGTGGCTTCTGCCCCTGTGCACCCTCTGACCTTTTTTTACCTTCCCTGAGGCCATGCAGTAAATCCGTCGTCATGCCAGCAGCTCTGGAATGGCCCTCTCCACCTCTGACACCTCAGCTGCTCTGCTGGGTGTTATTAACAATCTGTGAGCCACGATGTGACAGATACACTTGGGCCCAGAGTCAGACTCACTGCCCTGACAGGAACACACCGAGCCAGTCTGGCTCCTCATGAGACCTAGACCCGGAGCTCAGGAATCCTTTGGGGTTATGGATCAGTGGAATTGGACTCCTGCCATTCTCCAATTCCAGAACAAGCCCAAACCAGTCTAAGCTGAGTCTAGCATGCGTTTTACGTTCTAAGACCCACATTAGCCTAAAATTGAAGGCACAAACAAACATATGGTCTTAAGTAGTTGCAAGTGAATTGTTAGTTGGGATTACAAGATTAATGTTCATCACTACTCAGATTTCTGAGACACCTGATAAAGTGGTTTTGGAAAGCAAGAGCGAGTGTAAGGTGTAATTACAGTCAGACCAGACAAGATAAAGGAATCAGAACACACAGAGAGCCTGGTCTTCCTCCTTACACACCCTTTTTAGTCCTAAGGCTACAGTCTGAGCTCTCTGCTTGCAGTCTCTGCTTGCACATAATATACCCAGAGAAACAAAATAATGGCATGGCGTTTGATATTTGTTTATGAGTTCTTCCCTGAAGAACTTAATTGAGGATTATTTTAGGTGCTTTAGAGTAATACAAAGCAAGTGACTTTCATGGTTCACATTTTGTATAATATTATATGTATATTTACACATCATTCAAAAGTTTGGGGTCAGGAGTATATATAAAAAATAAAAAATTGCTATTAATTATTGCTATTAAATATTAAACAGCACAGCTAACATTGATAATGAGACATTTTGAGCACCAAATCAGCATATTAGAATGATTTCTGAATGATCATGTGACACTGAAGAATGGACAAATGGCTGCTGAAAATTGAGCTTTGCAATTACAAAAATACATTTAATTTTAAAATATACTAAAATAGAAAAGAGTCATTTTAAATTGCAGTAACAACAGTTTTTACTGTATGTATATATATATATATATATATATATATATTTTTTTTTTATGTTGCCAAAATGTTATTACAAAGGAATTACCCTTTATTTGCATTTTTTTGCATTATGACTTTCACATTGTCACTTCTCTCTGCTTGCAGCATATCAATAATGACCACATCCATGGGGAGAAGAAAGAGTTTGTGTGTCGATGGGAGGAGTGCTCACGAGAACAGAAGCCTTTCAAGGCCCAGTACATGCTTGTGGTCCACATGCGTCGACACACTGGGGAGAAGCCCCATAAGTGCACAGTAAGTGATGCACCACTGCTCATCACGCCTTCATTTCATTCTTAAATGACCTCACCCCTCCCTATTTAAAACCTATACGTTCTTTACCTTTAATTGCAAGAATAAGCACATCTGTTTCTGGACCCACAAGTAGAGCAAGTTATTGCTTTACAGAAATACATATACATTTATTCATTTAGCTGACACTTTTATCCAAAGCCACTTACAATTGCTACATATGTCTGAGGTCGCATGCCTCTGGAGCAACTAGGGGTTAAGTGTCTTGCTCAGGGACACATTGGTGTCTCACAGTGGATTCGAACCCGGGTCTCTCACACCAAGGCATGTGTCTTACCCACTGTGCAAACACCAACCCAAAGTAGGCTTGTTTCGTATTTCAGCAGAACACCTGATTTTAAACACAACACATTTTTAATCTCGGTTACTTTTACTCTCCTGAAACATCATGAAGGCATGCTGATCAGCTGATTTGTGTCTCAATGTCAGTTTAAGTTGCTTGAGATCCTATTAAAAAGTGAACTTCCGAGCGTGCTGATTGGCAGGATGGAGACATAATTAAAGTCTGAGGAGAGGAAGGTGCCATGGGTGTTTATTCAATTTTAGTGAAGTTTAGTGAATACGATACAAGAACAGGCACCTGTGACTTAAATAGGCACTTTTTGTGCTTATCCGATGTGATCTCTTTTTACACCAATCTGTAATTATTCATGCAGAGGATAAACTTATCTGAATATGAAAGCATTCTGTAACACAGAAGGTGGATCTTAATAATTGATGACATGGTCTGAACAAGCAAGATTTTCAAAGCTATAACAATTTAAAAATATATATATCTTTAAGGGTAATTCTCTCAAAAACTTGTCCAGTAAAAATGTTGCCCTATAAGCAAAAAAAATTTTTCATTGTGGTAATGAGAATTGTGTAGAAAATATGTATTATTTTCATTAAAATATTGCCAGAAATCTTAGTAGTCCCAAAAAAAGGCTCCATTGTCTTTAAAGTAAAATATAATTTTGTATCTTGCCTTTAAATCAGGGCTGAAATGTAACCCAAATGTGTTCTTGGCGGTTTTTATTAGATTCACTCAGAAAGATTTTAGGTTCAGATTGATGATAGCTGATGTAATGGTTTTCTTTTCTCTTTCTCTCACTCTCTCTGTCAAGTTTGAAGGTTGCTCGAAGGCTTACTCTCGACTGGAAAACCTCAAAACTCACTTGAGGTCCCACACAGGGGAGAAACCTTATGTATGTGAGCATGAGGGTTGTAACAAGGCATTTTCCAATGCTTCAGACCGAGCCAAGCACCAGAACCGCACTCACTCGAATGAGGTTTGAGCTTTCAACATCCGTTTCATTATGTGCATTTTGTTTCCTATCTCAAGACTATGACCAAGGGATTTAAGTCAGATTTGATTCCATTCTGAAAGCTATCTGTCACTCCTTTGCAGAAACCATATGTGTGTAAGTTCCCAGGCTGTACAAAACGCTATACAGACCCCAGTTCTCTCAGGAAACATGTGAAGACCGTTCATGGTCCAGAAGCACATGTCACTAAGAAGCAGCGTGGTGATGCACCACCTAAATCTCACCCTCCTAAAGGGAATGGAGAAAATGAGGCACACACAAAGCATGCAAGGGGAAGAACAGACGGGTCAGGGGAAGCCAACAGCACCACCCGAGGAGTGGAGGATTGCCAGCATGTCAAATCTATCAAGACGGAAAACACAGTGGTAAGAAAAATTTTGTTCTTAATAAATTATTACTTCACTGATGAGATGTTCTGTCACAGATTATAACTAAAAGCAGTTTTACACAGTGTACGGTAACCACAAGTTCCCAGGTTTGTTTCATTGGGAGAGAGGAAGCACAAGATAATGAAAAAAAATAATTTTTTTACTCTGGTATGTCATTGAACAGTCAATGTACTGTGTGAAATGCTCTTAATGCACAGTTTAAACTAATGTACTAACCATTCCCTAATCTAATATACTAACCCTTTTCTTTCCTCTTAACTAACTTGCTTCTCTTTGAAAATAATGGACAGACTGTACTAAGGTGAGCACTGCAGCAGTGTCTTTTTATGCATGGCAATATCAGTACTTTTTCAAAAACCCACCTTCAGTTATGTTCGGTATAGTTGTGCTGTCCAAATCTTCAAAAAAACATCAGCAGAACAATTTCAGTTTAGAACAATTACTTTAATTCCACAAACTTTACTGAGATTCTGTGCCAGAAATGTCAGTGGAACTGATGTTTGCTCATTACTGTTTCTTTGTAGATGTATCAGTCCAGCCCTGGTGGTCAGTCATCATGTAGCAGTGAGCCATCGCCTCTTGGCAGTGCCACCAACAATGACAGTGGAGTAGAGATGGCTATGTACAGTGGAGGCAGTTTGGGGGACCTGAGTGGTTTAGATGACACACCTGTTGTAGATTCTACTGGTTCTCCAGGTACTTCTGCAGGAGTGGGTCTCCAGCTGCGTAAAATCAGGGGAGGACTACTAAATATTGAGAACATCAAGAAGGAAAAACTAAAAACTGTAAGAGACCCCTGCTCCTGGACGAATGCATCACCTCAAGTCCGAAATACCAAGCTGCCTCCAATTCCTTCTATTGGTGAGTACTGCAGCCAGAAAATTGGTTTATTTATTACTTTGTTTCCACATCGTGTTCCCATGCATTTTGAGAAAGTAACTACTCTCATTACTCTGTTCTTCAGATTCACTGCTGGATACTCCAAATATGGGCATTCAGATGCCTGGACCTCCGACCCAACGTTTAGGAGACTTATCTTCGTACGAGATGACAATGCTAAATCAGCTGCAAGAGCGCAGAGACAGCTCCACCAGCACAATGAGCTCAGCATACATGCTAAGTCGTCGGTCCTCCGGTATTTCACCCTGCTACTCCAGTCGTCGCTCTAGCGAAGCTTCACAATTTGGTGTCCGCAACAATAACATCAGTTCGGCAGGCTCCTATGACCCCATCTCCACAGATCTGTCACGTCGTTCCAGCGAAACTAGCCAATGTAGTGGTGCTGGTGGACTCACAAGTTTACTAAGTCTCACGCCGGCTCAACACTACCGTCTCAAAGCAAAATACGCTGCAGCCACAGGGGGGGCACCACCAACACCTCTGCCCAATATGGATCGCATGAGTCTTAGAACTAGAATGGCCCTGTACAATGATTCACAGGAAAGTTCAGCACATTTGCACCATTCCCAAAGTGTAGTCAACTCAAGGCGCTGCAGTGACACTGGCTATGGCGCACCTGGCATGATGCCTCATGAAGTTCCGGCTAATCTTCCACGACGAGCGAGCGATCCTGTTCATCGGACTACTATCGATCCGCTCTCCTTGCCAAGGGTTCAGCGTTTCAACAGCATCAGCAACATGACCCTATCACGTCTACCTACTGTAGATAGACGTAATTTCAACTTGCAGAGCAACACCTGGTCTGATGGCAGCTTGAATCGTCATCCCTACATCCAGAGGCCACCTAGTATTTCAGAGAATGTTTTAATGGAGACCATGGCCACTGATGGAGGTGATCAGCAAGAAGATGATTTGGTGCTACCAGATGACATGGTACAGTACCTCAAGTCCCAGAATGGTAGCTCAAATCAGGACCCAGGGATTTCTGTCAATGATGGTCATGTACTAGAGTTACATGGTAATATAACCTCCCAACAACAACAGCAATTCTATGGGCAGCGGCGAATGGGCATGGCAAGCAACAACGGAAGTCACGTACAGTCTGTTCGCTCAGATCTGGAGCAAATGGCCGATCTGCAAGGCATAGATAAGAACAACATGCCTGTACAATGGAACGAGGTCAGTTCTGGTTCTGTGGATGCAACTGCAAGGCTTCCAAAGCAGCAACAACTCCGAGGGAACTTGACAGTGGTTCAGCAGAAGCAGAACTTTGGCTCTTATCAAGGCTTTGGCACTAATCAACAGATTGTACCAATGAGCCAGAATCTTGCCAGCCTGCAACAGGAATATCCACAGAGGGTCACCCAAAGGATGAATTCTGTACTGCAGAATCGGCAGTATGTTACCAATCCATGTCCGAATCTCGGCGAACAAGTAAACCCTCAATCGGGATATCAGCAGGACCTCAATTACAACACCAGTCAACGCTTAACATGCAGTGGCATGGGTCCACCCAATGGGAGAGCAGTGCAAAACCAGGAGATGCAGAATTACAGATCCAACTTTTCACATCCAAATAACGTCAACCAGCAAAATTACGTCCCCCTTACTCAGACAGCCGTTCAAAATGCAGGCAGAGGACTGATACAGCCCAGACCCCCATCCGAGCCCAAACCTTTAAATAGACAACACTCAGGTTCAGGTATGATCCGGCAAAATGGTTGCTCCCTGTCCAACGTCAACTCCTCAGAAGCTAGACCAAAGAGATCAGGTGACTTCGGTCAACACAGCAATGGGAATGGCACTATGTACTATTCAGGAAAGATCCATATGTTGGACAGAAGCATGGATTATGGTTCTCCCACGTCTCCATGCACAAACCAAGCTCCTGTTGCTACAGTCTCTACATTGGCGTCTCCTGGGGTTAACCAGGTCACCAGCACAGTGGACTCCATTCAAGCCCTTGAACACACTCAAATAGACTTTGATGCCATTTTGGATGATGGAGACCATTCAAGCCTAATGTCTGGCACATTAAGCCCAGGCCTTCTGCAGAGTCTTTCGCAGAATTCCTCACGACTCACCACCCCGCGTAACTCCGTTACTCTAGCCTCAATACCGGCAGGTATTGGCAACATGGCCATTGGTGACATGAGCTCCATGTTAACAGCCCTTGCAGAGGAAAGTAAATTCTTAAACATGATGGCTTGAGAATTTAAAAAGTTATTCAGCAATCAGGGGTTGCTTTTTATGTTCTTTTAATGCAGAGACATTGAACAATAAATTGACACCGAATAAAATGAACTGTTTAGGAACACTAATGGGAGAAAAACATGTTCATGCATTTTTCTTTAATGAGCAAAGGCACTGAAATACAGTTTTTGACAAGTTAAACTTGCAGCGTTTCAGGTGAACACAGTCAATTTCATTATCAGACATTTGCTAACACAGCTGTTGTATGCAACTTGGCTGGCAAAGACCTCAAGACGACATGTTTCACAAAGCCATATGTTTAATGTAAGTTTGTTTGATAATGCATATTAGTGTATATCAGGGTAATGGTTACTGGGCTTGTACAAGTCTGATTTTCCCTTTCTCAACAGTGCACTGAAATTCACTAAGTGCCTCACGTAAAAGAACATAAGTTCATTTTTAAACTCATATAATGCTATGTTATCTGGTATGTAGCTATGCTAATAGAGTCATTGATATTTTTGTTTATAGTTATTGCATATTCATCATGCTTTAAATTATGTGTAATGCATATTAACTGCACAAGCCTGTTCAATATGCGCAGTGTTCAGATTTAGCCCCTTGTCACTTCTATGGCGTTCTATGAAAAACTAGTGGAAAATAAATTCCTGGTTAAAAATCCTCAAAGATAGTCAATTTCATCTATATTGACAGATTCCCTTGAAGCACGCTCCAGGAGTTACAGATTTCTGTAGTTGCATCTGATCTGGCTGTGTGTTGGTGAAGGACAGCATTACGTCTCTAAGCTTCAGTCTGTGGAGGTCTGTCAACCCATGTGTCCTTTGAGATGTCTTTAAAGGAATATTCAAGTACTCTGTGTGCTCTCAGCGGAGATTGCATCCCAATTAACGGGTTCATCAGCCTCTTGAGTTTGTGATAAACCACAGGCGCATACTGAAATGACTTATGCCTTTGATTTTGTACCGTTACAAGAAATTTCCACCAAGGACAGAGCAATTCTGAAGGTCTGAACTCTTGGAGTTGGTTGGTATTTTGTGACGCCATTTGCAAAACTCAACATATGTATAGCTTTTGTACATTTTAAATACAGCATCTGCATTTCTGATTTAAAACAGTCTGTTTGTTTTGTCTCTTATTCGTCTGGTCCTTGTGCCGATGGTATTGTTACAGATGCACTGTAGCGCACCCTATTTAAGAAATAAGAGTGAAAAAAGTGTGCTTATTAATTAAGATGCAGTAGAATTTTTTAAAACTAATATCAGCATAAGCTTATCATAATACAGCGAAATTTTTGTATATTTTATTTAACAGGTAACAGGTAATGTGTATTATTAGTTAACTGCCTTAATTATGTGACCACATTTATTTCTAAATTTGAATGTAGAAGAACTTTGAATGGCGATCTTTAAATAACATAAGACCTTGTTTAAAACTGAACAAAAGAAAAGTCCTTACGGAGCACTTTCTATAGTTACTTGTGTACAATGTAGTTGAATGGGAGTGATTCATAGGACTGGCTGATGCGTATATAGGGACCGAATGATTTGATTCCATTCTTACAAAAATTTGTGCTGAGGATTTATTTTATCCACATCCAAATTATTTCTCTTGCCTTGTAATTCTGTATTCTCTCAGAGAAATGATGGAGGAAAAATAGCCCCAGGGTAAATCTCAGACGCGCAAAGAACAGGAGGATAGCATTAAAGTGGAGTTGACAAGCAAAACACCACTGATGATTCCAGAAATGTTGCTGGGAATAAGATCCTAAACCACTGGATTCTAGTATATCAGTTGTCCAACAGTACCATGACATTTTCTGTCATATAATGCAATTAATCAGAAATCATTTTAATATTCCGATTTGGTGCGCCGGCAGCCGTTTCACCCTGGGGCCCAAGACTGGTTTCCCACTGAAGCTAAGCAGGGCTGAGCCTGGTCAGTACTTGGATGGGAGACCTCCTGGGAAAACTAGGAGGCTAGTGTAGTGATGGGGACACTATACTGTCAACAAGCACCGTCTTTCAGATGAGACGTTAAACCAAGGTCCTGACTCTCTGTGGTCATTAAAAATCCCAGGATGTCTTTCAAAAAGAGTAGAAGTGTGACCTCGGCACCCTGGCTGAATTCGCCCATTGGCCTCCGACCATCATGGCCTCCTAACAATCCCCATATCTGCTGATTGGCTTCGGTAAGCTGGTGTGTGGTGGCGCAATATGGCTGCCGTCGCATCATCCAGGTGGATGCTGCACACTAGTAGTGGATGAGGAGATACCCCCTGACTATGTAAAAGCGCTTTTGAGTGCCTAGAAAAGCGCTATATAAATGTAAGGAATTATTATTTTTATTATTTTTATTTTTTTTATTATATGTTGAAAACAATTATGCTGCTTAAATATATTTGTTTGTTTGTTTTTTGATAACTCTTTTGTAAAAAATATAGAACTCTAATAATAATAAGTCTATTAATTTCTTTAAAAAATAAAAATAAAAGGAGAGCAGTTACCAAATAAGGGTCAACTCGACATCTTTGGAAGTTCCAAGGACATTGTGCAACAATCCCATCTTAGGAAGACATCAAACAGCTGAGAAAAGATCAGTTGTCTGGTCAAGGGGCTTCATTTTTAGGCAGAGCCCCAAATATAGGCCATTTAAGCGACAGTTTAAAATTTAGTCTAGGAATATCTTAGCCTCTTGCTTTTGCTGTTAAACAGCACCTGCAACCAGTCTCTTTGATTTCAAATTGTATCATGTATATATCATATATGCATATTTCTCTGCGTCATATTTTCCACCAAAGGCTTCCAGTGTTATTTCAGTGTATTAAAAAAGTGTGCCTCAGTTTGACCTCTGACCCTCAGAAGCAGATCATCACATTACATTTCATCACTTTACTAGCTTCTCCTCTGTACTATTTTTTATTTATTTATTTATTATTATTATTATTATTATTAAAGACTTTCCATCAAAGGATTCTTGTGAGTAACACAGGCTTCAGAATCAAAAATCTCTCACCTGGTCAGGGTTTGGATTGTAAGTGCATCCTCCTCTCCTTACCCAGCAATGCTTTGGGTTTTGAGAGGCTTTTGGCTTAAAAGACATGCATGCATGAATGGTGACATTGTGTCTGTAGTGTGAGCTGAACAATGAGAGCCCTCACGCTGATCTGTGAATTTAAGCACAGAACACTGCACCAGACAACTGAATCTGTAGTCTATCTTAGGCCTGCTAATACACATCAATTCTGTTAAAGTACTTTTTAATGTTGTATTCAACTCTGTCATAATGTCAGTGAAGCATCTCTTCAGTAAAATGAAATGCATTTAAGATAAAGATAAAGCATACTAGCTTGGAGAACTAAACAGGGCTTGGAATATAAATACTTTTACATCATTCCATTTAAAGTAACACAGTTAGTTTATTTTTTAGGGAATAAGGCAATATTGTAATGCATTACTTTTAACTTTCCCCTAACACTGGATACATTTATTCATACGGGGGTCACTTTGCAATGTTAATATTCACGTCATTGTTCTTGTCAATTATCAAATGAGACCATTTCAGTTTCTGAACATCATATCACACTTACAGAGTTCCAGATGGCTATTAACCTAGTCCATCTGATATCCATCATTACACAGCCAACTCTTTCCTCACAGTTCACCCTGGACTTAATCCACAGCCTGACAATGGAAAGTATGTTCATTAGTGTGCTGAGATCTTGGAAAGGAATCTTTTTTTTTTTTATCTTTTTTTTTTTTTTTAAGTGTGGTGTTTGAACAGGATCTCTGGGGCAAAAGATTCTCTTGTGCAGAGTCAGTAAAGAGGAAAACATCTTTGATAGATCACAGAAAAAAAAATGCTTCTGTCCCTAGTGCCATTTATTTTTTATAGTATTCAAATTAAAAATGACAACTTTAACAGGTTTTTACTGGCTTAAAGCCACTGTTATGTATATATATATATATATATATATATATATATATATACATTTTCAAAAAAGTATTTATTTATATAGTATTTTTCCACAGTTGTTCCGAAGCATTCGTGTTATTGAGGAAATCCCCAGTTAGCAGTCTCAAATGTCTTTCAGGTCACAGTTGTCTTTCACAAAGCTATTTGTAACACTTTACTGAGTCTGATCACTAAAACAATAAGCGTTTCACATGATGGTAGAATGTTAAAACCATCAGAAAATTGCAATTTCAGACAGATTCTGAATTATGTTTGTTGAATTTGGCAGTTTCTTCTATTGTTAAATATAGTCATTTCGTGGACAAATAAACAGCATTATGTGGGCTGTGGGCCAGTGTGGCCATTTAGAGGTCTTTAATGACCCAAGAGGTCACGGGCTGAGAAGATGTAATAACCGATCAGAGTGAGCATGGGGCAAGCAGCCAGAACAAGCCCAAAAATCTGCATGGCTCTGGGAACTCATCTTTTGTGTCGATCTGAATTAAAACAAATCCCAATACTCCCACTATCTACCACAGCAGTTCCATCTATAACGGTTTCAATCAAGAGCATGTTTGGGAAAAGGAAGAGAAGGCAGAGAGCACTCATGTTTTATGACCACAGTGCATCCTTTATCCTTCCTTTTAAAACATGGAGAAGTATTTTTATTTCTGCTTCTCATATATGGTAAATATATGCCAGCATCTGAAAGATTAAACATTCTCGAAACAATAAATATTGCTATTAAATATTGTATTCTTCAAATAATGCTTTTTAAGGAGTTTTAGCTGCGGTCTTGCCCTGATCTCAGATTCATTTCTGATCAGAGAAGAATAAAACATTTAACAACATATAAAGAAAATTGCTGTTCACTCTTAGGCTGATATGTAATAGTGAATAAGCAAGGGAAACAAAATGAAACTGGACACATTTTTACCATGTCTACAGTTGTACTGGTAAGTTGGCGCTTTGTCAGATAAAGCAGCTAAATACAAATCCCAGAATGCCATCTGGTGGTGGAATGGACGAAATACTGATGACTGCTAGACAATTGCTGTTGTGTATAATTTTCTCACATTAAAATACTTACTTCTCTTATCCTATCTTAAATGTACTAAAACAGCAAAACATAAGGTTTTCACATGTTTTTCAATGAATTGCTCTGTGTTGTGTATAATAATAAGTGGACCGTGTTAAGATACTAAGAGTAGATCCTTGTAAGTTTTAAGATTTTTTCTTCATATAAACATCCTAAACTTTTTGCCAACTCAAATTTCCTCTAAATATAACTTGTTTCGATAAACGACACTGATTTATGTTTTTGTTTCAAGTCATCGAGATAACATGGAGAAAAACTACTCCCTGTCATTGCCACACTGTTGTTTTTCTGTATTCAGTCATCGTTGTGTCTGTAAGGCTGACATGAGTGGCCTTTCCATCCTTCCCTTTAGGCCTTAGCACCTTGCTATGAAATTTGTAGGATATTTTGTGGAAACACTGCAAATGTGACAAGTTCCATTGTCCAATCTTACCAAGTCACATGTTCCCACTGCTAAAATCCTGCAGATAATCAAAAGAACATTTGTATTAAAGTTCTGAACTTTTATTTAACAGTGTAGTACCAAACCCATTAGTCAAAATTCTTTCCATTTTCTTTTATCAGGACGTCTTTGAAATGCCACTGTCTCCATCTGCTGGTCAGTTTTTATGAATACAACAACTGATACATAACACAGAAAAGTTCAAACACTAACAGAAATATACATACAATACAACAATAATGATAGAGAAAGCAACCGCACTCGACTGATTGTTTCTTGAAGTACAGTAGGCCTAAATAAACCTGCTTTACTGCACGTTCTCACAAAAACACTCGTTCTCTTTCTGGCAGCACTTCAACGGAGCGTGCACGAGAGTCAAGCGCGTTCTAGATCACCAAGGAAAACTAAGCTCAGAAGACATCACGAGGTGCATGGACCACTTTTTGTATTGTGGTGATTTTTGGTCATTTTGGAGCTTGACAGCGCCAGTTTTTTTATTCTTCTTCTTCTTCTTCTTTTTAAAGTGGCGAAGTTTTTTAAAATAATGGTGGAGAGAAAATATATTTATTTATTTATGTATTTATTTATTTATATTTTGAAGGGCCCCACCGCTCTTAGACGCGTTCTTGTGCGTAGGCTACGTTACGAACTTTGTGTTCTGAATGAAAATTTTTTTACAGATCGTTTATTTATTTATTTATTTATTAGTGGTGCCTGTTGTGGCCAACCACACGTTCAACAGACACCAACTTTTGTTTTAGAGAGAATTAGCTACAGTGTGTTTCCTTCAGAGGGCACATGCGCATATTTGCATCTTTGAATGTGCAAAGTTGCAAAGTTATTTTGAGATATTATTTATCCATAGGAAAAATTTTTTTTTCTTAGTTTAAAAGGCATTTATTACAAGCCTCTCTCTCTCTCTCTCTCTCTCTCTCTCTCTCTCTCTCTCTCTCTCTCTCCCAGACACATTAAATCTTTATAGAAAATAACCAGAGGACCTTTAAACTTTACAGCCTTGTTCATAGTGACCTGTTTTTCCAAGTATCTTTACAGTTATCTTTATGAGCCTTTAATCAGATCTACCCAAAATCATCACCGATTGCTTTTATAATAGCTACAATAGAAAAATAATAAAAAATAAGGATTGTACATATATTACACAATGATGTGTGGGTTTAAATATACTGTATAGGCCTATAATCTATACATTTATTTCTCAGTGACATGACACTTTGCGGTCATTTTGATATTTTTGTGAGGCTAACAGTGAGACTTGAAAGTTGCACCAATCTTATATTAATTTGATGAATAGCCTACAGTAAAACGGAAATATTATTGCAGTATTAAACAACCTTTTTTTTTTTTTTTTTAAACAGTAGGGTGTGTTTGGAAAAGCTGGATTTCAGTGTTTAGTGTTACATGATCCTGCAGAAATCATTCAAACATAGCTACTGATTTGATGCTCAAATACGTTTCTAATTATTATCAATGTTGAAAACTGTTTTAATAATTTTGAGGAAACTGTGATGCAATTTTTTTGTTGTTGTTGTTGGATTCACTGATGAATAAGAAAGTTCAGAAGAATAGTGTAACAGTTGTAACAGTTACTTTTTTCATGTAAAAGTCTTAACTGTACCTTTTGACCATGTTATGTATCCTTCCTGGATAATAATAATAATAATAAAATCTTTAAAAAAAAAAAAGAAAACAAACATTTTTTAGAAATATTTATTTTTATCCTAATTTCCCCACTTATATTTACTCAAAATACAATTATCTTTAATATTACTTTCCTTACTATTATTCGTTTGATTGGAGAGCAGTTTAACTTTAATCTGTCCACTGTGTTTGTCTGACCGCCAGGAGTCCGTTAGATGCTGATATGGCTCCGCCCGTAACAGAAACAAGTGGGTGCTGCACTGAAGGGGCCACAAGTAGGCTAATTGGGGCACATGTTGCTACCAAAGCCTGAAATATAACTTGAGGAAAGACACTACATTGTATCTATACCGAAGACAAAACTTTTTTCTCGGCCAGTTGCTTCCGTTTGTTCGTTTGCAGGGTTCGTTTATATATTAACAGTTTAGGAGTGTGTCGATTATGTGTGTAAACCACATAATCTGATGCATGTGTTGGGTCTCATCATGTGGCACATCGACCCGCCCGGTTCGGAGTTACAGATTCTTTGTCATGAAGTAGAACATTAACTCGAGAAGGTTAAACAGCTTTAACAGCAGCGGGAGGCGGATGAGTTTTCACTCTCTGTGCAGGAACGCGTGCAGGAATCCACTATTAGATGTTGAGCGTCCAAATACACACTTGGATTCACTGAAGACATGGGGAAAATAAAGGGTAACGAGGACTGTTTTAATAACGTTTCGATGTGACATCTGTAAAAAAAAATGTAAAAAATTGTTGTAAATTGGAGTGGATTGTGAATTTTTTCAACTTTTAGGGTTTCAAATTGTTGTAAAGGTTAATGTTTTTCGTGTAAACCAACTTTGCGAATTTATATATCACGTATTTGAGAATGCCAATGCGAAAATATGATGCATTGCCAAATAATCGGATGACAGGAACAAAGAACGCATGCATTGGAAATGTGCGAGCATTAATGAGGCTTTATCAACTGCATGCTACCTCAACAAATAAAAACTGCACTGCAGGATCTGGCCTTTTGGTTTCTGTTGGTTATAGGGTAAACGCTTTAAAAGCTGATCAACATCATGCTTGATTTTATATCAGATTTCAAATTTCACACTTTACCCAATTGTTTCTTTGTCTTTTCTGCTTTTGACAAAGATGTTGATGCAGAGGATCATGGAAAAGGACAGCGCTCTCCTGTAAGTTTTCAACTTTTATTAGTATTATTAGCCTATTTATTTCAGAAAATGCAGGTAGACAGGAAATACAGGTATTTGATGGGATCTAAAGTCAATACAAAGCAAAGGAATTCAACATGGGAGCATTTTTGTCACATTCTGTGATATTTTTGCCTTGATTCCTGGTTAATTTTTGACCTGACTATCATTTAAATACTCATGAATAAAATAAAAGTTTTATACTATGATGAGGATATTGTTAATTATCTATTGGTTTTGTAAATGTGACAAGCCTGTCTGTAGTCAAATGCTTCTTGCTTGCTTTCAGAAATTATGTGGCACTAACTACCCAGTTAGCATTGCCTTCATTGTGGTCAACGAGTTCTGTGAAAGATTCTCTTACTATGGAATGAAAGGTAATTAAATTATTATTATTATTATTATTTTGCACATTTAAAGAAAATCTCTGTAATATCACTTTTCTAATATATTAATGTATTGGATGCATCTCATTTATACAGCGGTGCTCACACTTTATTTCATCCACTACCTGAACTGGGACAAGAATCTTTCCACAGCTGTGTACCACGCTTTCTCAAGCCTGTGTTACTTCACTCCGCTTCTGGGGGCCGTGATAGCTGACTCATGGCTGGGGAAGTTCAAGTAAGTCACGTAGGGCTGGATGACAGAAACAGCCTAACTCCGAATCCTATCATATCTGATTTGTAGCCATGGGAAGTTTACATAAGATTTGAAAAAGTTAAATTTCTTAAGAATTCGGGTAAGTTTCTGTAATACAGCCTCTAGTGTTGTACTTAATACTTAATGTCTGTAATTAATACCTGAATAATAGGAAAGTTGATTTGAAAATGAACTTTTTTTCTGTTCACAGAACCATCATCTATCTGTCTATAGTCTATGTGATCGGCCATGTGATCAAGTCTGTCGGTGCCATTCCTGATGTGGGGGACAGCACTCTTCATGTGTAAGCTTCTTTTGATGCCAGCAGTGTGTAGCACACTGCTGTGAGACCGCACAGTAAATCTGTTTTAAAGTTCTAGAGAAGTAAATATTTAGTTTCTTGAAGAGAAAGAAAGGAAAAATAGCATTTTGTTCTTTCCTTGTAGAGCTTTGTCAATGCTTGGTCTGGTCCTCATAGCTGTTGGGACAGGGGGGATCAAACCATGTGTTGCAGCATTTGGTGGTGACCAGTTTGATGAAGAGAATGTAAGTCACAATATAAAATGATTTCAGCTACAGTGGCCCCATTTCTACCTGTCAAAATCCATACATTTTAAAATTTGCTCATTTCATATTTCAAAAAAGTCGAGCAACTTTTTTTATTAAGCACAGTCAAATCTTAGATTGAGCCAAATTGTTGTATAGTAAATAATTGAAAAAATTACATTAGCTAATATAAAATAACAAATAATACACTGGTTAGACATTCAAAATATTCAGTGCTTTTTAGATTATTATTATTTTTTTTTTTTTTTTCTAAAAGTGTGATTTTGTTTTATATGAGTATACACTTTTGGGAATGCATCTTCACTATATCAAACCTCTTTTAACCCTTTTGTATTCAGACAAAAGAGAGGACAAAATTCTTCTCCATCTTTTACATGTCAATCAATGCTGGAAGTGTCCTGTCCACCATTGTCACGCCAATACTAAGAGGTCAGCCTCAAGATAAGCTTCACTGATAAAGCTACAATTTATCTTTTAAAGAAGTATACAGTGGTCATAAAGTGTGATTAACATGCCAATTAGAGAAACCTTAGTTCATCATTACACTAAAACTCAACAGGTGATGTGAAGTGCTTTGGAGGAGACTGCTACGCCCTGGCCTTTGGCGTTCCTGCGGCTTTAATGGTCATTGCCTTAGGTGAGGTTCCTCTCAATTTTCAGTTTGAGGTGGAAAAATGGAAGGAATTTGGGAAGAATTGATAATCCAAGTGGACTGAATTTGTGAAACCAACTGTTCTCTGTAGGCATGTATGTTTAGCATGTATATTTAACTCCTAGCGGTTTATTCGGAAATCCTAGTATGTTATGATAACACGTTAGCTGACCCCATTCACCGTACCATGAATCCTGAATGGAAAAACAAATGATTATGCCTGGAAACTGGATGAACCATATACACACACAGTTGATCCATAAAGTATTTGGAGAGATTTGGACACATTGTTAATTATTGTCTTTGCATTTGCATATATATAGCGGCAAGGACTGCACTTTAAAATTAAGAAATAATAGAAATATGTTTTTGCAAAAACATTATGGCATACATATTTGATTATTATTGCACTTTGGAGAAGAGCATACTATTTCTACATCACTGCTAGGGTCCCTTTATCTACCTAATTTTAGGCATGTAGTTAATTTTGCACCTATTCTTGTAGTGGTATTTATCTCTGGAAGTGGGCTATATAAGAAAAGTCCCCCGGAAGGAAATGTCCTGGTGCGTGTTTGCAAATGTATTGGGGTAAGTAAATCTTGTCAACAGCTCAACAGATTTCTTTAATATGTTACTGAAGAGTCTGGAGGATGAAAAGAAGGCTAACGGGTCATTTTTTTTACTCCGGTTTTACAAGTTTGCTATACAAAATCGATGGAGGAATTCCAAGAAGAGCCCAAAAAAGAGTCACTGGCTGGATTGGGCAGAAGAGAAGTACCCAGTATGTTTCAGTTGCTGTACAAACCAAATCAAGTTGAAATCATGTGTTGCTCATCTACTTAAATAACATGTTTTTGTTAAATCATGAGTCTGTTGTTTTTGCAGAAGCGGCTCATTCAGGAAATTAAAATGGTGTTCAGGGTGCTGGTTCTCTATATTCCATTGCCTATGTTTTGGGCTCTCTTTGACCAGCAGGTAAAAGGTTATATTTAGTTGATATCCTTTGTATTCACTGACACTCAAATTGTAGTCACAGTATTTCTCTTAAAGGGACAGTACATCCACAAATGCAAATGTATTGATTCCTCATGTCCATCATGAATTCCTTTAATATCAGAAATTATGTATGCTGGACATAATGTAAGAAACCAGTTCAAGGATTAGAGTAGGGCTGTACAATTAATCAATAATTAAACAATAATTTCTAATCACGAATACAATAACGGATGCCACAATTATGTAATAGTTCAAAGAGCCAATTCATTGGTCAGAATCCACTTATGTTATTCTGCATGCTTAAGTTAGTTTTTTATTGTTTTAATTTTAGTTTTAGCATAACATTATAATAATTCCATGCATATTTTTTACTTTTTTATTTAAAGAAGAAACCAATCCAATGTTTAATTGACATTTGAGGCTTAATACTATAGAAAAGCAATTAAAGTTTTTCAGTTAGTGTTTTCATATTTTTTATTTTCATATAAAAATATGGCATGCAGTTGCTTCAAACAATGGTATAAACAATTCAGTGTAATTACAATTTCACGGGAATAATCATCAATGTTTTTGTAATAATTGTGCAGCCCTATATCAGAGAATGATCAAATGAGAGAAAAAAAATGAGTTCATTAAGAATAGCTCACTGTTCTATTCCAGGGTTCACGCTGGACTCTTCAAGCCACTCGAATGAACATGGATTTTGTAAGTTCTTTCTTGAATTACCTTCAGCAGAAATACATTAATATTTCATTGAAATCAGGTTGTCACGCCCCATTTCATAATAGTATTTTGGTACAAGTAATTGAGCAATATGGCAAGTGAAGTAAGATAACATGATGTCCTTGAAGTGACCTGATCACATTTTTTGATAACAATATAAAGCCTTTGACATCGTCACTATTGAATCCAAAGGTTATAAATATCTAACACTTTATTGCAGCATTTGTTGTAGAAATTCATATGAAATTGAAGATTACCATAAGATAATTTACTCCTGAAAGATGACAGCAAAATGTTCATGTTTCCTCTTTTAGCTAAAAATCTGAATAATGTAATGTTTTACAGGGTGGAGGCTTCATACTAAAGCCTGATCAAATGCAGGTGAGATGAACAGAATGATCGCCATATAGAGACATACATGCTTACACTTACACTACTTACATTAGGTGTTCATAACTGGATTTTTTATTATATAGTTATATAAATTATATAATTTTTGTTTAAAGACTGGCATAAAAAATACATTTATTTTAATAAAATAAAAATATACATTACCAATCATTTAAATCTTTATTTTTCTTCTGAATTTTCTGTCTTGCTTGATTTTTAATTTAATGTTTTAAAAAAAACAAATCCCTTATTTCTTATAGCCAACTGAACACTTAGCTTTGTATATACAAAATAAATCATTAGATTTATTATTGATTATATTTACTGAAATGATACCTAAATACATGGTCAAAGGTTATACAAGTTCATTTGAGGAAAAGTGTTTACTGACACTCTAAATTTGCTGCCTCCTGCTCTGTTTTACTGTCATACAAAAATTACCAGGCAGTTTATGACAGGTTGTAAAAACCTAAGCCACAAAATTTTATTGTGACCACCTTTATAATCAATGTATTTTCTGCGTGTTATGGTTATAGTGTCATTTAGTGGGTGTGTGTTTCTGTGTTGTTAAGATGCTGAATGCTTTGCTGATCCTGGTGTTTATCCCGATTTTTGACATGGGCATATACCCGCTGATAGGACTGTGCCGGATCAAACTCACGTGAGTGTTATGTAAATGCACAATCACACACACACACACGCACACAACACGTGTTTGTTTTTGTGAAAAGTGGGGACATCCCATTGACCAGGTTAAAATGTTATTGTATAACCATATGACATAAACACTATTTATATTAACATGACACTCATTTGATTACTTATTAACCTTGTCTGTGTTAAGTTATCCAATTTGTCTTGTTAATTTTCAGTCCACTAAGGAAGATGGCTGCAGGCATGATCCTTGCTGCGCTTGCATTCTGTGCTGCAACTGTCGTAGAAATCAACGTCATTGTATGTACATTTTCAAAAATCGGTTACATTGCATCTAAAGATCTCCTGTGGATCCAATAAAAGCAGTCGTTTAAAGCTTGTCAACATGAACTGAAAGTTACATTTCATCTCTCTGGCCAGAAAACTGTTGTGGAGCCTTCTCCTGCCAAACAAAGCCTTGTTCAGGTTTATAATCTTATGGATTCAGATGTCACCGTGCGGTTTCCAGTACACAGTGTCTTCTCAGATCCACTTAAACCAAATGAGGTACATCACTACAGAAAACACGAGTGCATTTAATTGCATCCATACTTATCATACTTATAAATAATGTATTTTTGTGTGTAAATTACCATAATACACTACTGTCCAAAAGTTTGGTTAATTTAATACTTATATTCATCAAGAATGCATTAAATTGATCAAAAGTCACAGATGAGATCAAAGAATCCTGATCCTGAATATATCAATATCGCTTGACATTACCCAGGACTTAAGAGGGAATATGATATAATATTGTTTCAACTGTGAATTCTGATCAGATGAGCTGTGATTGAAGACATTCTTGTCATGCAGGATCCTTTGGGATACACAAGTCTTCCACTTACTGGTGAATCCCAGCTCCACACAGTCACTGTCATTCACAATGGAGCCGAATCCCAGTGTGAACTCACCTTCACAGAACGGACTGCCTACAGTCTCTTCCTGCACACTGCACAAACTGGTGACATTGCGTGCAAATTGGTGAGTACCTGGATGTGAAATCTTATTTCGGATTTCATCAGCAAAGATTATACCAGGATATACATTATTTGAAAGATTTGAATCATTATTAAACTTAATACAGGTGGAAGATCACATCACCAAGTCTGAAACCGGGGATGCATATCTAAGGTAAATTACTACTAGCAGAACATTGTTTTATATTGTTTCAAGTTACTGTTTAACAGCTCTATTCAACTTTACTGGTTTGCTGCAATTATCAGTACCTTCAAGCTAACCTTTAACAAAACAACGGCCATTATCTGAAATCGTTTACAGTACTCTTTTGTCTTTTGCAGGTTTATCAATACCCACACAGAGAATATCAACATAACTGTTGGCACTGGTGAATTTTATGCAGCTGCCAATTATGGGATTTCTCAAAATATTAGTTTACCAAGGGGAGAGTGAGTATTTTAGGTCTTCATCAGTTTCATTATCCATATAGTTTCAAATCACAGTTTTTCACTTCATTTACTCTTCTTTCAGATACAATGGAGTTGTGTGCAAAACAAACTCCGACCAATATCCCATCGACCTGGGACTTCTTGATTTCGGTGCCTTCTACACGGTCATACTCTCAAAGGTACGTGATAGAGTTCAGTTTCTAGTTAATGTTTTTACTGCAACTTTTACTGTACTGCAAAGTTTAAGATATAGTTTACTGTGTAATGTACTTTGTAAGTGCTGAACTCTATCAGAACATGGCTGATGTTTTTACAGGCTATTTTTGCTGCTCTATGAGATTTTCACTTACAAAATATTTACTTCATGCAGCATTCAGTTTTATGGCCGGTTGAAATGTTTTAGTACCAAGTCCACTTGCATCAACAAATAGACAGTAATGACTGTTTAAGCACTCACTTGTCACTTGTTAACTAGCTTTTTTAAGAATTGAATTATTTTATTCATAAAGGATGCATTAAATTGATCAAAAGGGACAATAAAGGCTTTTGTTAAATTAAAATTACATTTATGCATTTAGCAGACGCATTTATCCAAAGCGACTTACAGTGCATTCAGGCTATCAATTGTTAGCTATCATGTGTTTGCGGGGGAATCGAACCCCCAACCTTGCACTTGATAGCGCAATGCAATACCATTTGAGCTGCAGGAACATAGTTTTTTTTTTTTACTTTCAATTCATTAAAGATTCTTTTCTCACAAAAATGCCTTTTCAAAAAGATGTTTCTTTAGCATCAAATCAACATATTAGAATGATTTCTGAAATAAATCTAGTAATGGCTGCTGCCATTTAAAAATAAATTTAAAGTATTTTTTATGTAATGATTTAAATGTAATTGCATTTTACAATATTACTGTTTTAACTCTATTTTTGATCAAATAAATGCAGCCTTGCTGAGCCTTTTCAACATCATAAAATAAAAAAATCTTGCCAACCCCAAACATTTAAACAATGTTGTATTTCAACACAACAATCAAAAAAATTGACTGCTTTTATGGATCAATTTCTTGACGCTCGCATGGTTCTATTCCGCAGAAAAGCGAGAGTCTAACAATGGTGAAGATGGAGGATATCCAAGCCAACAACATTCACATCACTTGGCAGATTCCACAGTACGTCTTCCTCACTGCGGGAGAAGTCATGTTCTCCATCACTGGTTTGGAGTTCTCCTACTCACAGGTGAGTCAAGATGCCTTGTACTTTAAACTTGTGTCCATACATTTCTCATTCTTATGCTATTGCGTACAGGCACCGGCAAGCATGAAGTCTGTTCTCCAGGCTGGATGGCTTATGACGGTGGCATTTGGGAATGTCATTGTACTGATCGTGGCAGAGGGGGCTGCGATGGAACAGGTAGGCAGTGGGCTTACTTCTAAAAACCCGAATGGTTTTAATGCAGAGATCCTGGACTGACAAACTGTTTTTGAATCTACAGTGGACCGAGTTCATCCTTTTCGCTGTGCTTTTGGTGGCTGTCAGCATCATCTTCTCCATCATGGCCTATTTCTATACTTATGTGGATCCAGACCAGCTGGATAAGACTTACAGAGAGGACACAGATGATGAGAAAGTAAAAAGTTCTGATAGTAAGATAAAGGAGACGGTTTCCTTGACTGACATGCCAAAGCAAACCAAGATGTAGCAGGTTTTTGTTATGAACTATTCAGATCCATTAATTGCCAATAAGCTTATTCACTTCTTTCACATCAGACTGTTTAATTTATTTTGGAGCCTTTATGTGACATAATGCTGAGCTCTACTGCTCAGGGATCATTTTTTAACTGAATTAAGAGAAATTTGCTTTGCTGAAGGAATTCTTAATCTAATGCTCTTTAGATGGTACCTTACAGTACCTGAACAGTTATAAAATGTAATTAAGAATGTGATGAACACTACCTTTCAAAAGTTTGAGGTCTGTAAGATTTTTGTTTTTCAAGAAGTCTCTAATGCTAAAGTTAGGCTGTATTTATTTGATCAAAAATACAGGAAAAACAAATTAATATAGATTTTAAAATATAATTTGTTATGCCTGCAATGGCCAAGCTAAAGATTTAGCAGCTATAACTCCAGAATAAAATAATTACTTGAATTAAAAAAAATCTTACTGACCCCAAAATGTGTTTAAATTTCAATATCATTGACTAATGCTGTTTGCACATTTTTAAGCTCACATTTGTACATACTGTAATGTTTATCAGTCTTGCACGATTCAAATTCGTTATCATGGGACCTCTGTAATTTCATGTACTAATTTGAACAGGATTGGTAACTAGTCTGTTGTCATGTGTATGTGTGGGTCATGTGATGTAATTATAATATAATGCATAAAATTACACCAGATAAGATTGCAGCACGATTTGCCACCAACTGCTATTTTACCTGACAATTTGAACGATAATTATGAGGAAAAAAAACAAGATTAAATTTGGCTTGAAGTTATTTGAAGGTAATTGTATTGTGAAAAAAATATATAGGCTACTACAATCACAGACATTCGTCTCCGAAGGGTTTAGATTTATACGCCCGATTTGGCTGATAAATCATTTTCTTTGTGTTTTACATGAGTTACTTTGGGTCTGAAAAACAAATGAGTATTAAATGTTGTTGACAACTGATACATACAAAAATGGATTCAATTAATAATTAGTATGCAATCTTTTATTTATAAAAATACCATTCATCTGGTACAAGTTAAGAGTGAAGTTCTCTTTGTCGGCACATGATTAGCCTTGTAACTAGAGTGATGACATCAGGGTGTATCAGGAACTGGAGCATGTCATTGGTGGAAATGTGCAAACCAGCTCCTCCTCCTGAGGTTCCTGGACTTTCTGCTTCCTGATGTGCACACTGACCCCATCTTTGAAGTTCAGTGACACTTCTTGATTCATCTTCACCTTGGGATGCACTCTGACATTGTGACAAATCGTTGTACCTGTAACAAGACGTGTCCTTTGGACAGGTGCAGTTGGGTTGTGAGCCAAATTAACAGGAATGAGATGAGGTCCGAAAGGAATCACGAAGGTAAGCGATGCTGGAGTCTTAAACCATCCGCTGAAGTCATTTTTTCCCATGTCTGCTCTGGGTTGGTCAGTATCAGCTCTCCTCTTGTCCATACAGGCCTTTACCGCTAGGTTCAAATACTGCATGTTTTCATCATGTGAAGAAACGCCATCCTAAGAAACAATCAAGATGAAACACTACTGTGCAGTAAAGCATTATCAATCAAAAATTTAATTCTGTCACCTTTGTCATTCCTAACCCATTTTCAACCTAGTTCTCTTACAAAACTATCATATGGCTTCAGAAGAAAAAAATAATGTCACAGTCTGCAGAGATACTTCAAAATGTCTCCTTTTTGTAGTGAAGAAAATAACAGCATATGTGGTTGAAATTACATGGGGGTGAGTAAATATCTTCATTCATTAAATCAATATTCTCATATGCTACTCGTGTAAAAAATGTATTCCAGAAAGCGAGCAGATTATTTAGGAAACGGGCCACTGGCACGAGTCACTGCATAACATATTGTTCTGATATTTTCATATTCCTCAGAACAGAAAGTGTAGGGGGAAAAGAATGAACAAAAACCAAATAAAATGGCACCCAGTTAACCAAAAATATACACTAACAATCCAAATTTGGGGTCTGTAAGGTTTTTTTTATTATTTTGAAGAAGCCTGTTCACCAAGGCTTGCTTGCTTTTAACTGAAAATACAGTAAAAACACTAATATCATATTTAAGATGTAATTTATTCCTGCTGGCTGATTTTCAGCAGTCATTACTCCAGTCTTCAGTGTCACGATCTATCCGAAATCATTCTAATAATACCGTATGCTGATTGCGCTTAAGAAACATTTCCCAGTGGTTGTTATTTTTGTGTAGGATTGAGCCAGTGGTCGTTGTTGTCTAAGCTAGGGGCACTTTTCAGGGCACACACAATGTTCTTAGTGAGAGCTTCTCCAACTCTGGCCTCATCATCCATGTCCTACGGCACAACAATAAAATAAATAAATAAAAAAAAAAAACACATCTGACTGAAGTACACATCAAATAGAGTCATTTCGACAAATCTAATTCTTATACATTTGTTTAAACTGCCCAGATAGTTAGAGCAATCAGGTTTGTTAAATGGGAGCATTTACAGTAAACAGACATACTATTAGATAGCTGTTTGAATACACAAGATGCATTATACAGCTGGTCCAAACACAACCTAGTGATTTCAGCATCTCCTTTTGAGAACAGAACAAAAAAACGATAATTCAAAAGATGTAGCGAGACGAAGCTATGATTCACTATAGTCTTACCATCTCAATCCAGGAGTTCACACTGACAGTCACAGGATCCACTGACTCCACATAGAGCCACCAGTGTCTGGGAACAAACAGAACCTGATGAAAGATGACAGAAATCAGTCAAAGCTCTACTTAATTAATATTAGTATTAAATAAACACAGTATTTTACTACTAATAATAATAAAATATTAATAATCATCATATTACCAGCACAATATTTTGATTGAATTTCAGGTTCTTTTAGTATTATGTTTGTTCATCTTTTGTTTTGACAGCAGCACTCCAATCTGATGATCATGTCCTCCAGAATGAAATCAGAATGATCCAAAGAGCATCTTGCGTGTATTTATATGTATATATTGTGAGTTTTAATCCCAAGTATATAAAGATGTGTATGTTGAAACACTGTGTACCACCAGGTGGCATCTGTGCTCTATATAACATCACATCATTTGGGACACATTAAAAAAATAAACATCCTAGCAATATTTATCAGACTAGATAGTGGCATACTGGGGTCAGTAGATAGTGGTTTTAAATCCAAGCACATCTCTATAATAAAAACAAATATGTAGCCAAATGTCTGAGTTAGTGCTCATGGAACACACAGACATGAAAACTCGTGAAAATTATTTCAAAACTACTATTTGTTAATAATTTAAATACTTCAGTTTTCATTTTGATTTGTGTTGAAGTTTTAGTAATTGAGTTATGTGCTTGCCATTTTTATTTATTCTTCTTTATATTTTAAATAATTTTTACAGTTTAATTAAGCTTTAAATAATAAACATTTTTAATAATTGTATTTCTTAAACTTATTTTATTTTTTCATGCATTTAAATGTATTAATTTTTACATTTTAGAATTCATTTGACTTTATTTCAGCTTTTTATGCCATTTAAGGAAAATACTTACTTTTATATGCACACACACACACATGCGCAAAAAAAAAAAAGTTTTTTCAGCAGTTCTTTGGGGTGGATGAGGCGCTATATAGCACCGCTACAATGATAAAGAACCTTTTAAGGACAGTCTGATTCTTCAGCGGTTCTTTGGGCTGGTTGAGGTCCAATATAGCACCACTTCCATACAAAGAGCCCCAGTATAGAGTAAAAGTTCTCTTACTTTTGTCTTAGTTTAGTTTGGCAAAGGATTCAAAACTGTATTTACTGAAGATAGTGTGGTTCTCAACCTGCCAAACCCACCAAGACCCCCTATAAGGAAATATTAAATGGCCCCCGCACAAGACTTTTTGACCTCAGAAAAGCATAAAAGTGATTCAGTAGCAATCAAATGAGAGTGGAGTAACATATCTCAGATCTGAGGAGGAGAATGGGGTAAATATGTAAATCACATCCTAAATGATTAAAAATGGCTTTTTCAACTGTGATGAGCAGAGAATCAGAGGGTTAAAAATTTTTTTTACTGTAACTGTAAGTTACATTGCAAATACAAAAGTCCTTCTGGTGATTTTTTCCCCTGTATTTGAAATGAGAGCAGTGGAGCAGCTCTCTCCGAGAATGGAAGTTTATGTCTCTCATTTTCATTAGTATGCTGTGAAATGTGTGTGTGCTCCCGGAGAGTACACTCGCTGTGTTGGGCCGCCACTAATTGCCTTGCCACCATCTCGCCTCTCAAAGAGCTTGATCAGAGAGGATTCACACACGCTGCTGGAATCTGAAGGAGGGGGACGTGCTACAAAACACACACAGCTTTATTCTACTGCTGTCTGATTCAACCCCGAGCCACTAACATGCACACATAGGAGACCGATCTCGTTGTGATACAGGATCCAAAAAGACACTCAGGGAATGTTATATTGAATGTTTTGGAAACGTACCATTAATGACAATGGACAAAATCTGGTTTATGTAATATCTGCGATTCAAACAAGCCCTTCTTCGCTTGCAAACAACTTGTGACTACACATTTGAAATGAGTTTTGTTGACAACATACAATGTGATTAAATAAGATCATTCAAATTAAATATTTTAATAATAATCTATTCAGTTTACTTATTAAATATTGTTATAATAAAATAATGATAATTGTAAGTATAATGTGTTCAAATATTCATATTCATCATATTTATTATGGATGAACTGGAGTAAACAGTAAAATAAATATCCAGAACTACTTTAATATGGTTTAAAAAGCATCCTAGGGTGCACCGAATACTTCCCACGTGTGTTATTTTATACTATTCTAAAATTAATGTAAAAAATGTATATTTGAGAGTTGTATAAACAGTGTTGTAACATAACGGTAAATATTTCAATAGTGCTTACTAGTGCACCATTTTTGTCACCACGTTGGATTTATGTTAATTAATCCAATTCATTAATTATAAAAGGTCATCCCACATTTTATCATTTTTATATACTATAGTTTTTTTTTTTTTTTTTTTTTTTTACATTTTCAGTTTCAATTTTAATTTTACTTTAAGTTGTAGAATTTTTTTTTTCCCTGGAGAAAAAAATCACTTTATTGAGATAACATTGAGATTTTTCCCAAATTAATAGATAAATCACAAATATTTCACTTTGTTAGAAACTTGCCAAAGTTTTGAATGGCTCATAAAAAAGGTGAAATGGATTGATATTTTTCCTTGTCTGCTGCGCTATCAGAACGTCAGTTTCTAGAGGAATTAGTTCCAACTGAATTATTCAAGAAAAATGTTACATAAAACATTTTTTAGCATGCAGCTTCTGTATTTTCCTAATGTGCCAACCAAGCAACTGACATTGAGATGAACAGGAACGCTTACAGATTACTCAAAGAATTATGAACTTACTCACAGGAGATATTTCACAATACTGTGATTTCTGTGGCAGGCTATCTTGACACGAGCAGTCTCAATAAGCAATTACAGAGACAAGACAAGCTCCACAGTGAGATAAGATGGAGGAGGAGGTTCTTCATTGTCAGGTAAGTTTCTTTCAGTGAAGCAAATAACATATCTTAATAGCTGTTCACATCACTGCACCTTCCGTTTCTCATTTGCTCTTTTGAATGTAGATGAAAAATAGCTTTCTTTCAGCAGCTCAGGATTGGATCAGGAATCCTAACATAAGACATAGAGATAGAGCTCGTGTCAATGTCTGAAGGAATCACATGGTGTTGCTCTAGTCTAAACCATGGTCACAGAAACAGCCAAATTGGCAGTTTTGCCTGGGGCTTATCTTGTTCAGGATTCTATTGACAGCCATTCATCAAAAACTAGTTTCATCTAGTCAAGAGTTCATACTGGTGCACAAAAATACAATAAAATAGCAGCATTATGGGTTCTTGTTTATTAAATGGTGACATTCACCCCCTGAAATTGATTTATGAGGTCATATTGTTTATAACATATGTCAAGTACTTTAATTGAATCTACTACCCACTACATGACAGATTTCACCGAAACAAGCGTCTTGAGATATCCCACCTGTCTCTGTGACAGGTCTAGGATCTGTAAATAGAAAAAAGCCTAAATCTAACATTCTAACATTCGTATAAAATGACAAAAGCACATAAACTGTCGAAAGCCTTAACTGAAAACTGAAAATCTAAAAATAAAAACCAATTCAAAATATGTAATAAAATTTAAATCTTGCTTGTTTAAGTAGAAGCAATTTGAAATTACTGAAACTACATTTAGATTTTAAAATATAAAGAGAAATATCAAAGAAAACTTCACATGACAAAAGCAGGTAAATTACTAAAACCTAATCGAAAAATTAAATTGAAAACTGAAAATATAAAAATAAAAGCTAATTCAAAATATTAGTAAATACAATAAAATACATAATATTAAAATTGAATAATCTTACCAAATTGAATAATTTCTAATACCTCTGGCCTGTTTGGCACTTTTGGTGGAGTTTTAGCCAAAAAACTTGGGCAAACCTTATTTAAACCTGGTTCTTACCTGCCTTGGATCTGGAAAACAAGATTGCAACACTAAGAGTCAAGATGACAAGGAATATTAGCACCTTGTGTCCCAATCCAAAGTGTGCTGTCTAGTCAATCTCGGCCAGGAAAGCAAAAATCGGACCACACCACATCCTGCAGTTATAATGCTTGTGTTTACAAAGAACAAAAATAGATTTGATCACCTACTGATGTCAATTCTTTTCAATATAACAAACATGAACCATTCAGAGATGCTGTCCTTGACGGTAGATAATGAAACCATTACCACGTCCAGGGGACTGTAAATGAGATGGTGTGTAATCAAGCCCCCAGCAACATTCAAACAACCCTATTCATCATTTAAGAGAAGCTCGATGCTCTGGCTGACAGAGAGAATATTGGCACCTCATAAGCATTTATTATAATTTACAAAAACTGAAAGAAATGAACACTAGGTTACTGTTCCCCATAGCTGGGAAAAACTAAGCAAAATAAATTGGCACAAAATATCATTAAACGTCCACAGAATGACAATGATGTGCCATGGGATATGTTTTATTAAATAATAAAACAGCAAGGACTGATTAATTGCTCTTCATATCTGTTATTCCTAGTGCTGTGGTACATTTTCATGAGAGGTTATAACAAATGAAGGCTAATACACAGTTTCAGAGAGCTCCTAAAATAAAAGTAAGCATCCTCGGGAGACAAGCCAATACATACTAATGAATATTTGACTCTGTTTATTGAGCAAAGCTGATGTCATTGACATGCCCCATGTACTGTAGAGCACCACTTCATGAAAAATTGGTCACTCTCAAGCATAACTGGCATGCGGAAAAAGGCAAATGGGTTAATATGGTGCTTGATGAGGTCTGAGAGTATGATTGATTGCAGGAGAAAATGAAAAGAGTAGTGTCTTGTCCATTTATTTTATTTAAATGTGGCTCATTTTATCAGTCATAAACCCTCTAAAATTAGCAATGGCAAAATGTAGAGTTTAATATATTATAGGAATTTATATAATAAAATACAACATATTTCATAGTAATAATACTAAAAAAGTATTTTAAAAAAATATCTTTAAAGTAATGGAAGGGAATTGGCATGGTTTACCTGAAACATGGCAGGTTTATCCTTAAAAAGCTGGGCAATGTACTTTAAATCAGCATAAGCCCAGAATTCTTTGCAGTGATAGTCAGAAAATGGCCCACCAAGTGATTCGTCTTCATTGGTAGTCCAGGACAGAAACTCTTTAATGGTTGCTTCGATGTAGGAACACTCTGTTTCAAATAGAGGAGCTGTGAAATAAAATTGAAAAGTAATTAATGAATAGACTATTGTTTATTCAAAATGCACTAACTGGAAAAAAAAATCCTTGGACCCACTTTATATTAAGTGGCCTTAACTACTATGTAATTACCTTTTAATTAATAATTTAGTACAATGTACTAATTGTGTACATACATGTTTTTACATTGTACTTATATTTAAAAAACAACAACATGTAATTAGATCTGTATTTAATTTCTGTAATTACATTTATAATTACACTGTTGACCCATACTTTACACCTTAACCCACCCTTAAACTTACCCATACCTCCAACCCTCTCCCTAACCTTACCCCTATCCCACCTCAATAGCAGCAAGTGTTTTACAATACAATATGAACACGGTAAGTACATTGTACTTATTATTTTATGTAAGTAAATAGTAGTTAAGGCCACCTAATATAAAGTGGGACCAAATCCTTTGATAATTTAAAATGATTTTAGGCAAATTAACTGTATTTTGTAAGAGGTTATTTACATATGGAAATTGAATATTTTTCATATATACTGAAGTACAATATCAGTTTGTGTAATCTGAAATCACTGTCACTGCTTGACATTTCATGTTCACTTCCCATATTTACATTTCACTTCAGTAAAAATTCTAACAGTTTTTAAAGGGGGGGTGAAATGCTATTTAGTGCATACTAAGTTTTTTACACTGTTAAAGAGTAAACATGGACAAAGTTTCAAAAATTAAGTTGTACGTTTGAAGGAGTATTTTTGTTCCAAAAATACCTCTTCCGGTTTGTCAAAAGTTTCGGAAAGTTTTTTTCGAGTATGGCTCTGTGTGACGTTAGATGGAGCGGAATTTCCTTATATGGGTCCTAAGGGCACACATAGTGCACCTGCAAATTTTCCAACGCTTACTCTATTCCTATCAATAACATGATAACACATAACTTTTTTTTTTAATTTCTCCAAAATGAAAGACGAGCATTTTGTATTTATTATTGTGCAAAAACTGTTGTTAAGAAACAAGAGGACATTTTGATCATATTAAGTGTGATTTCTCAAGACAGTTAACAACTCCACCTAATTTAGATCATTAAAACAAAGGTGTGCAATACTCTTGAGAAAGTATGATGCTACATGGGTGTTGTCTCTTCACAAGTAACCATATTAAGCTACTGTTGTCCAAACCTGCTCTAACATGCCTACCTATCATTTCAGTTTGAAAACTATGTCCTGATAATGTTTAAAAAATGATGTCCTGGGCAAATGGAGCTCCTCTACTCTGATTATCTTGTTAATATCAATGAGAGGCTGATTAATGTTTGTGGCTTACCCATGTCCTCAGTCCTTTTCCCAATATGGAACCGAAGTCTCTCTGTAAGGCAAGCTGACAGGTGCTCCACAGTCCAGTGCAATGCTGGCCAGTCTGTGGTCATGTTCAGAAACACAGCAGTTGTCTGTAGAAACTGGACAATCCTCCTCACCTCTTCTGGGGGGAAGGGTTTTGAAGCCATTCTACATAAAAAAAAAAAAAAAAATAAAAAATAAAAAAAAAAATATATATATATATATATATATATATATATATATATATATATATATATATATATATATATATATATATATATATATATATATATATATATATATATATAGTGGATAAAAGTAAACAAGAAAACAAATTCGGAAAATCAAAAAATTACTCGTTATTTCCTTATTCGTTTACAAATACAATATTTAAAAAACAAATAATGAGTGATTTTTTGTATTTTCGATTACATGCCCAAATTGAAAATGGGAAATATGAAAAACGCCTCCACCATGAAATCTGATTTTGATATTTACCTAAAATCCCTTTTCCAACTAGTAAACAAAACTCACGTGAGACTTAACGTTACGTCAATTCCGTCTGTAGGCGGCGCATGCGCATTAAAGTTTGGAGCATAGCCGCGTGTCATCGGTTGTTTTTGTATTGATAGGCTGCTGACAATTGAGCGAGTGCCCTAGTTTTTAAATGCAGTCTGTTATAGACGTTGTCGTATAGCACAAAGTCTTTTTATAACGTGATACCAAGTCTGTTCAATGGGTGCCGTGGAAAGCAGCGAAGGAGAACGGGAACCTTTGCTGGTTCCTTCCCAGCCGGCGATAAACACACAGCCTGTGTTCAGCAGGGTGTACGGGAGAAGATGGGTTGTTCTCACCATGTTTTCATTGTTGGGGTTTATGCAAGGACTTGTGTGGAACACCTGGGGCCCGATCCAGATCTCAGCCAAACATGTGTTCGAGTTCTCCTCGACAGATATCGCGGTGCTGGTGATGTGGGGTCCAGTGGGCTACTTGCCCTGGCTGTTGTTCATGTGGTTAATGGATAAGAAAGGTGAGTTGTTTTGGTTTTAGTTTTGTCATGGCAACAATATATGTAAATACAAACAATAGTGCCAATATAAGATAGATTTGTTGAATGTGTGATATCACTAATTACACATAATAACCAGAGCCAGTTTGATCATTTCAGTGTGTAATGTATGCACAAATTAATTTTATTGAGACAATTTAGCTGTATATTATTTAGTTGTTCATATCTCATTTAAATATGTTGACCACTACAACAAAGAGCTTTCAAACACTGATCTATATATATAGATCAGTGCTTTCAAACCATTTTTAAGAAAGCATCCAAACTAAAATTCGTTTTTACCTTTGAATATTAATCACAATTCTATACTTCCGCCCTGTTTATATACTGTTATGTTTTTATGACAACATATATTTCTGACAAAAGTGTTCATGTACCAAGTACCTTTTGAATATCCGAATATCTGCTTAAGATTTCCTTTTTCTGGCCAGATGTGTCATTTTCTCAAAGTACATACTTTTGGAAAAAGTAGAACACTTGGGAATAATTCTGTTTTACACAATGCTTTATGTTGGTTAGATGAAAAGCAAACTGCACAGAAGGACTCCTTACATCAGGTGAAATAAAAAAGAATCATAAAAATGTAGTTCATCACATGTTAGGCCACAAAACCAGTTCCCTAACATCATATGACACGTGTCTTTATGTAAGCTCGGCATCAGTAGATGCCAATCTTGTATTCATACTTGTCATGACAATTTAATGAGTTTCTAAGTTGAGGGAACTACAGCCTTGGAGGCCTTGAATTTAACATAAAACAGTACAATGGAATTAGCTGATTTCAACATAGAGTACTTCATGTTATATTGTTTATTTTTAAGAAGTTTAAGAAAAAACATTTATAGAATCTCAGTACTATTTTATAAAGTTCACATGAGAATTAAACTGTACAGGTATTCTGATCAAAGTCTCACATTTTCCAGCCACTATAAAGATCTGTTTTTTTCAGATCAACATTTTTCGTCAAACAAAACCAAAAATACATTTGTGTCATCGAACTTCGTATGCTGTTCTGTGACATGAGTGTGAGAGAGAGTTGTGATTGTTAAGTGGACTGTCCCTAGATAAGAGTATCTTGTGAGGAATCTGTTTTGAGCCTCGGAAATGAAATTTTCACTCACATGGTTTGTATTTGGGAAAGAGCATTTGGTCAAACAGGACAGAATGCTTAATGTTTTTAACATTTTCCCAATGCTTTTCACTCAAAACAAGGCATTTTTGGCCATCTCAAAGACTTAATAAATGTCTAACAAATGTTTTTAGTTTCCAAATCTTCACAGCTTGTTCTATAGCTTATACAGCTAGTCGATTCTCAAGTATTGTTTAACACATTAACACACTTTATTTGATTTCTTTGGTAAGAAAGGGCATGCTCTTGTGGAAAAAGTTTAAGCAAAAAGTTGCAACCATGTTTTTTCCTCTTTTATCTTGAATGGGAGCATTTCACCTTCCCTTTTGTGCTCCACACGAAAGCGATTGCCACAGGCTGTAAAAACCATGTCTGCCAAAAACCAGACGGCAGAGTGTCTATATTAAACTCAAATGTTATTAAAATTCCAGTTTCTCCTCTTATGCACGAATCCAGGAAAATGCTCGTGGAGTAAAAAAATTAATTATGGCATCTGGAGACAAACATTTGTTTTGTCACAACTAAATCATGTTTAATTCTTTTTGATGGTTAAAAATGAACCATTCCCATCTGATTTCCTAATCCTGATATCTTCATGATAGACATGCATAGTTTGCTGCTATCTTGGGGATAGATCTACATCAGCAGCTAATCTCGTCATCACTTAATCAAAGCTTACAAGATATTACACCTCTCTGATATGTCTTCTTTCCTTCCTCTCTGTCTTGTGTCAAAGGTTTGCGGGCGTCTCTGCTGCTGTCAGCATTCTTCATGTTGCTGGGCGCAGTGTTACGAAGTGTTCCCCTCAAAGACCTGCACTACAGACGCTGGTAAGGCTTTTATTCAACAGAAACTCCACTTACCCAAGTTGGTTCCTTATCATTTGCATAATTATACAATTCCTCAATCAGATAAGTCATGAGAAGATCAGAGATTGTTTTCCAAGGGCTCACATTAAAAGTGCATTTATTACGTGATGGACATGATGCCGCACTGTGTATGAAATGTTTCTTTGGAGTGAAAGTGTAGAGGCATATTAAAATGGCATGTTCATTTATGGGTGTGGTTTTTTTGACCTCTTAGTATGCAGGACTTCCCCAGTCATTTCAGCATCCATCTAGTCAATTTATATATATATATAAAATCCAGATTTGTATATACATCAAAATGCTTTATGACTTCCTGATACATTTTCTTAAGGTTGGTGGCAAATTTTATTGGTCATTCGAATATTTTTATACTGTTTGAGGTCTAAATATGCACATCCAAAGAAATATTGTTGACAATCTAAGTTTGAAGACTTGAATGGCAAATATTTTATGGCTTTTGTGATCTAGCTCTATTTGTGTGATTAGATTTAGCCTAATTGTCAGCCACTATAGAGAGCAGGTTCGACAGTATATTAATAATACAATTTAATGAAAAATGAAGTCAAAATATTTATGCTGATTAAAAATTCACTGCACCATATGATAAGAGAAAGTGAGTTATTCACTGACAAAGCTAACCGTACATGATGCTGTTGCGGGGTTGTACCGCTTTAAAGATGGGACCTTTTCAATTACATACCGTGGTGCTGGAACACTTTAACAGGACGACTGTGCTCTGTTTGCTTTAGATTAGGGCTCTTTTACCTGTAAAATCGAATGTCCCTGTCCTCTTCTGTGCTTTGTGTCCTCTTTCCATTTTCTCTCGCTCCTCCTTATCTCTTTAAACTTTTTCATTCACACATGGCTAAGAACAGCAGATAAAGAAATAACTATAACAAATTTCTCAATGCAGTTGGGAGAAAGGGAAACAAACCTTTTCTATTATAATTTTTTTGGACAAAGAGCTAACTACACCATCGATGGACAGCAAGGTTGTCTAAATGAAGTTAGCCATTAATTAGAATGGCCATTTTTTTATGTTTATGAAGTCAGTTGACATTATAAAACTAACATAAGTGTAAATCTTATTTTATTATTGAGGCATGAAGAAAATTGTTGGTTCATTCAGAGAAAGTGGGTCTGATATGAATTTCTGTATGCGCCATATAATTCATGCAGATTGGCATCTATATAGTTATTTTCATCGGTGTATATAAAAAAAAAAACAGAACATCACCACAATTAACACATTTTTATAGCTTTTTTCACGTAACATTTAAGAGCTAAAACATTGCAGGTTTCAAACAGTGCATTAGATTGACTTTTTCTGACTTTAGCTTAGACTCACAGCTCCCACAATCCTACAACACACAGTGACACATTGACCTCAGTTATATCATCTAAAATTGTGCATTTGCTTGATAGATAACAGGAAACGCTTTTTAGGGCTGTTGAGAGACAGCAGAAGTTATGTTGCTAGTTTTATACATTTATATATTACACCACAAACAGATTTAAACACAAAGATACATTACATTGCAAGCAGTTATTGTCTGCAGTGACTGTTAATGGAATGGCTGATTTCAACACGTGGGGCACCTAATGTGTCGAGTGTATTGATTCATACAAAGTGACGCAACTCTATGTTGTGGGTTTTATATTTTAGAAGCCCAGTACAGCTTATGATGTATTGTATAAGTACATTTACACCACCAGCAGACTTTATACAACTATCTGTCTTCCTTCTATGTAAAGATCTCACATGTAAGCTTTATAGAAATGAGCAGGTGCTAGAAAGTTCATTGCTTAGTGGTTGGATCGCTTAGGACTTATTCACAAACCCCATGACTCACATAGAGTTTAACACTGCCTAAGTCATGAGATACATGTGTTGCAACTATAACAGCTTAGGTCACAGAGGAAGTAGGAGGCCTAACACGTCATGCATCATGACCTGGTGACTTCAGCTGTGAATTGAGCTTCCACTAGGTGTCAGCACTTGCATTAATAAAGTGTAAAAAGTTGTTCATTGAAATGGAAATGACCATCTTGCATATCATATGTGATCCAGCATGTGACTGATGGCAGTCATTGATATGCCACACTAGAAAGAGTTTTTCTGATCTGAACATGGCATTTTTTTTTTTTGAGTTGTAGTAAGGCTAAATTGGACACCATCAGAAATCAGTTAGCTCGGTTTAGATGGCTTATCATGGAAGCGTTTTTGATAGAAGAAATGTTTTTTACATTGTTGCATTGTTTTTAAAACTGAAAAATGATGTAGTTGCTTTAATATTTATATATAATTATTTATATAATTTATGTATTATATTTTGTAATAATAAGTAATGTTTATATATATATATATATATATATATATATATATATATATATATATATATATATATATATATTATAACAGAATATTTTTATATTGTATTTCTCTATTATTTTAATTTATTTAATTTTGTGTAACAAAGTAGTTTTGAAGACAGCTTCAGAAGACTTGTGTATATAATATAATGCATGTTACATGGACTAGATTTATTTTATAAAAAAATTTTTTTGGGGGGGGGTGTCAGACTTTGATGTAATCCCTATATGAATGGTGGTTGAATGTCAAAAAAAAAAAACTTTACAAATTCAAATTGTGTTCTGTGGGGAACAAAATAAAAGCATATGTGTTCAGAGCAAAGTAAAGAATAGTTAATGATGACAATTTTTTTTGGGGTGAACTGTTTCAGTAATCACCCCTATTCAGGTTATTTCGTTCAGATTTCCAGTTACTTTTATTAACCTAAATCTTTATTTAGACGCTTTGATTTGTCAGAATGACTGATATTCAATCGTGGCAGAAAGCAGCAGTAATAAAAATTTTTTTTTAAACATTGCTTTTTGATTACAAATATCAATTGTTAGTCTCAAATCAACAGCATTTGTGGTCAGCAGATTGTTCTGTTGTGAGTTTGTAAAAATTGTTTTCTTGGTGGTGAGGAGTCACAGTGTTCCCTGCCAGCCAAACTGAACAGAAGTTCAGGCATTCTTTTGATTGAATACGGTTTCTTTTCTCCTCTGTAGCTTAACATTAGGGCACAAATATATCATGTCTTCAATGGCTGTGATTTTAAAACTGGCAATGTGTTTTTTATTTACCCAGGTCCCTCTTTTATTCGAGTTTACATTTTTCTCCATGCATGAGACTCATTTCTCCCTTTTTATCTCTTACTTTGATTCAGACTTGAGGCTTAACTGAAATCAGCCCTATTCACGGATTTCTATGATTTTTCTTACTTTTATTAGCCTAAATCTTTATTTAGAAGCTAGATGGTGTCAGAATGACTGCGATTCAATCATGGCAAAAAGTAGCAGCAATAAAATAATTTTTTTGCAATGCTGTTTGGTTACAAATGCCAATGGTTGTTCTCAAATCAACAGTGGTTATGGTTGCAGCAGATTGTACTGTTATGGCTTAGTCTTTAAAAAAAAAAAATTATTGTGGTCTTGGCAGTGAGGTGTGAGATAAAGCCACAGTGTTCCTTGCAAGCCAAACTGAACAGAAGACTGAATACTATTACTTCAATATGTGATGAAAAGGAATGCTAACAATTTTGGTTCCTAGTAAATTTATCTTTTGTAAATTTATCTATCATGTTTTTTTGCAGCCAATAATTAATAGCAGAAAAAAAAAAGTTTGGTGCAAACCATTTTTTGCGTCATATAATTTTTGTTAGTCATTTTGTTTTGTTGGCATAATTTGAGTAGCTTCTGTCAAGCGACAGATCTGTTTCCACAAAAATAGTGTAGTGTTTGATTGATACATAGCCATTGGTGATAAAAAAAAAAAGTGTTAGACAATTTTTCCTCTACAGGGTAATAAGCTTGGTTGTATTGCTATTTTAACTCTGCACGATTATATGATTAGTTGCATTTTAGCATTGTTTTCAGAATAAGCCCACCAGTTAACAATCAGACTTTCCAACCAGTTATAAAGTCCCACATTTACAAGTTTTTACACATATTGTGAAAAACTTTTAGTTCTGGATGGTGATTGGACAGTGTTTCAGCCAGTCTAAAACAGTCATTTGTTTGCTTTATTATTGTGGAACACCCGTAGTGGCCAAATATTAACCGTTGTTTACACTTCAAGGACTGGATCATAGTGGAAGGGCAGCACTTAAAGGTTGGGTAAGCGATTTCTTGTAGCCAATGTTGACATTTGAAATCAGCAAAACAAACACGCCCCACCCCTAAAATGGTCTCGTCCCTATTTTGACAGCTCCATCCCACACATATGTACACAACCCAGGCAACGATTAGTTCTGTGAAACAAAGCAAAACCAGTGTTACACCGTGTCTACACCGGACTCGAGTGGCGCAGTGCGATTTAAAATACTATATAACTCATTATAATCAGTGATGCTGTCTACATTGCATTGCATGATTCATTTTTTTTTTAAGACTAAGGTTTGAGAACCTATAAAGGGCTGTTTGAATGTTGTGTATGATGTGCCAAACAAAATGCACTTGTGAACTGGTTTTACGAAACAAAACAAAAGTGTAACAAAACCACTCTACCCATTTCAGCGCTGATTTGGTGTGCATATGTGCTGTTGAAAACGGAAAAATGTTTCAGTCACTCTCATTCTTCACCAGCATTGAAGATCTATTTTGAGAACAAGCACTGCAGCGTATATTCAGGCAGTTAGGCTATCACAAGCCTTCCCGCTGGGACTCAGTCATCCTGTCTCACAGATAAAGCTCTTTTGTTTCCCTTGCTATCAGACCTTACCTCTGATAGATATAGGAGAGCATCGATTGGTGTTTAGAAACCAACAAAACCAAAAACCAACAAAAACGTTTATTACATTTAGACCAGTTTTTTTAATATAAATATTTAATTATTACATGTTTATCTCAGACATTTGTCTGTATTGTGTTTATAGGAATAAAAAATGCCATAGATACTTGAGCAGCCTTTTTTGACTTGTCAGTAAGCAACCACCCAAAACATCATAGCAACATTAATGAAAACATTCACATCGTTTTATCAGCTATTTAGCAATGCCCTAGAAAGCCAGCATTGTGCAATGTTGTGTTGGTGGCTTTTTCAGTAAAAAAAGCTTACTCATATGTTCTTTACTTTTAAATGTTATATTTGAGATGTGTATATATAGTGATCATGGTGTCTTTCATTAACCCCCCCACCCCTTTTTTTCCCAAATCAACAGGATGATTCATGGAGGTCAACTTCTGAATGGTTTAGCTGGTCCTACCATTATGAGTGCTGGTCCTTTGCTCTCTACTACTTGGTTTGCTCCCGATCAGAGAGCTACAGCAACGGCTATTGCATCGCTTATCGGCTACCTTGGCTCAGCCTGCGCCTTTCTGATTGGTCCATTGGCTGTCCCTGCTCCCAATGGCACTGCGGGAAGCACCATTTACTGGAACCAAAACCACATAGGAGACAGGATACAGTTTGTTCTTTATGCAGGTACGGTATTGTCTGTTGACGATACAGCAACAGCATTTATTCTGAATCAATATTAAATTATTTTAAGCATTTGCCATACAGAAAAGCAATCACAAGAAAGCCATCCATGGTGGCTGTCCAAATACCAGAATCAAATGTCTTATAAATGACGCTATAAAGATTGCCTCACATTGTTCTGCTTAACTGATTCAAAAAATTAAAACATTTTGAGAGAGAGAAAGAAATCTTGCCAGTAAGAGATTGATACTCTGCCTCTGTTTAAGTTGAAATATGTTGCCATTACTTTTGCACACAGAAAAGACATTAAATTGCTAGTAGTTTAGAGGTCAATGGGACACTTACTGCAACATTGGGCATCAAGATGTAGCCACATGCACCGGATTTTGACGTGCTTCTTCAAGATTGAAATCTTAAAGAAATGCAGTTGATCTGTCCAGTCTAATAAAACCATTAGAGGAGGACCAAGCCTTTAGGGATGGGCCGTATAACAGTTTACACCGTGTGACAGCAGAATCTATGAAGGCCTAGTAGATGTGCCATTTACAGCTGTTAAACAGCACTGAAAGAGTTCCCACTGATGACACCGTTCATGTTTTGTGCTCATAAAGTTCTACTTAAGGAGAGGAAAAAAAATGTATTAGAGAGAAGTTCCTTTCATATTACAGTTTAGTTGAATTTCCAGCAACTACACAACCATTCCCAGGTTTTTTTTTTTTTTTTTTTTTTGAAAGAAATATCTTACTGTATGCTCACTAAGGCTGCATTTATCTGATCAAAACAAATATTTCACCATTTATTTAAAATAACACTTAAGCCATTCAATGTATACATGAGCCTTCAGAAATGAATCTAACATGCAGTTTTTGTGCTGAAGAAATATTTCTTTTTTTAAAATCAATATGGTTTATTAAAATACAATAAAAAGAGCAGCATTTATTTGTAACCGAAATCCTTGTAACATAATAAATGGCTTTACTGTCAATTTTGATCAAATTAACGTGCCCTTTGCTAAATAAAAGTCCTAATATTTCATTAAACCTTACAAAATCTTTGAGTATTAGTGTTTATCTTGATGTATACCATTATCGTGTTAGAAAAATGTTCATTTGTGATGTAAGATTTGTCATTATCACCCACCTTTACCCATTCCAGCTTGATACGTCTGTATTTTATGAGAGAAAAGGCAGATTTATAGAAATGATACTGTAAAAATTAATTGGCTGAATAAAAATGGGATCGATCCAAGGAAACTGCACTTATTTTATCATGTGGACAATGCCCAGACACAAAATTTAGGAACTCAACCTGAAGACTGTGCTGGCAGTGCAAGTGCATCCGGTTTTGAGATACTGTGTGCCAACAGGTTTTTTTTTTTTGTGCTTGGCTACAGCAATGCTCAGTTACGAACTTGGTAGCACTGTCACAAATTTGAAAGCAAGAGCTTTTTGTGGACTAGGGTTAATGAGCTGATCGGTTGTTTCATTGTGCATTTCCTCCCACTACAGAATTGTAATAAATCTGCTAGACTCATGGTTAACTCTAGATTAATGTGAGCCATCTAATGACCGTTAATGATGTTGGTTTGGATACCACTCTCTCTTGCTCTCGCTCTCATTCATTTGAATTTAGTATCTGAAAATTGCAGTGAAATGCCAGACGCGTTAAGCTCTTTTTCTAATTAACAGAGATAGATTAAGTCTGAACCCGTAAAATCTTTATGAGATTTGATGTTGACACCAAGGCTGCATGCTAAATGTTGTGTGTTTTTGTGAACTTGCAGAGGTTGGGATGATTGCAGCACTTTTCGTGGCTGTGCTGTTGTACTTCCCCTCCAGACCACCCATGCCTCCCAGCGTGGCAGCGGCTAGCCAACGTCTCAGCTACAGGAGCAGCATCTGCAAGCTGCTGAGGTAAAACAACAGTCTCTGCTCTAAATGATTTGAACAGAGAAAGAAGGAATAGAGGTTAGCAAAGTAGGAATAGTTCAACTGAAAATAAAAGTACTTTAATGGAATTCTGAGAAAAATAACATAGATTATTTTCCATACAATAACAGTGGATGATCACAGCTGTCAAGCCCCAAAAAGGCTGAAAAGAACCATACAAGTTGTCTATTTGGCTTAGCTTGGCCCAGAAATAAAATTTTTCTCAGAATTTACCAACCCTCATGTCATTTCAGATTTATATGGTTTTCTTTTTATCTGAATAACACAAACAGAGATTTGTATGAAAATAATCAATCTCTTATAAAGTTAATGGTCCCTCAAAGCTGACACAAAGCACAAAGCAAACACAACTGTAAGCCCCTACTACCCCAGTTGATTATTCAATGTCTTCTGAAGTGATACAATACATGTGTATTAAAAAACATTGTCTGCAATTAAGTACATTGTGGGGAAAAAAGCTATAGTAAAAGTTCAAATATGCTACTTTTAAAAAGTTTGGGGTAGTAAAATTATTCAATGTTTTTGGAAGAAGTCTCCTGCTGATTTTTCAGCAGCCATTACTCTAGTCTTTAGTGTCACATGATCCTTCAGAAATCACTCTAATACTGTATACTGATTTGGTGCTCAAGAAACATTTCTTATTATCGATGTTGAAATGTGATACATTTTTTTCAGGATTCTTTGATGAATAAAAAGTTCCAAAGAACAGGTTTTATTTGAAATAATAGAAAATGTTTGTAACGTTATCAATATCTTACTCACTTTTTAAATTAATTTTATGAATCCTTGCTGAAAAAAATCAAACTAATCCCCATTTTTTACACGATAGTGTATATTGCACAAATGGTACATTTTTAATTGTATATTTCCTTTTTTGATGTTTGAATCATTAACTGTTAAATAGAAAATAACAAATTTGTTAAATAATTGCTTTATCTGATTAATCAAACTATTTCAGAAAGGGATAGGAATGAATAGATGATAACAAAGATCTCCTGTCCCTTTAAATTAAAATCAAGTCTTCAAAAGTCCTGAGCACAACACTTATTCTAGTTAAAAAATAAATTTATAATGCGAAGATCAGTCTTCCTCATTGGCATTCACAAGAGACTTTGTAATGGGTACACTGGCACATGGACACAACAATGGACATCTGTTATTTTAGGCCTTTTGCAACTTCCACATTCTGTTTCCCTCATCTCAGTACGGTCTCTGAAATGTTATCATTGCTTTTACAAAAGAGAATCTTAATGAACAGGGTCTTGTCAGTTTGCCACTCACCATATGCTGCGGTTGCCATTTAATACACATCAAAGACGAGATCCTCTCCCTGCAGATTAATTACCAAGCCTTATGATGGCACATGCTGACCATCCTTAATAAATAGAATATCTTGATCTGTACATTCAATAACCAAGAGAAGACCACAAAGGCCAGTGTGACCACAGTGGCACATTTTTACAGCTAGTCAGAATTCTCTTGATGTAGTCACAGATCAGAGGAAGCCCTGCTTTGAATGCATTCTCATATCAACACCAGAGGAATTGGCTGAAATCTGTGAACTGGAAAAGACTGTTGGGCTTCCACTTTTGTAGAGAGTCTGCAGTTCGACCCCCTCCGAAGAACGCCAGAACTTTCCCACTCACAGCAGAGCTGAAAGCAAAAAGAACACACATGAATGGACGAAGTCAGCCCATTGAGACTGTAATGCTGTCTCTGGAGTCCCACCGATAGGCAGAGTTCCAGTAGCCATCTCACATTTGTATCTCAGTTGAGCAGTGGAATGGTAGAGCTTTGTAAAACCGCTAGCCTCCAGGGACAGTACATTGAATAGGGACTGGGGTCGTGTGATAATGGGTGCATTTCACCTCCAGTCTCTAAACTCCCAAGTCCTTGGCTCACCTAACTTGGTGAAACTCCAAAGTTTTTAAGCCTGATTTGTTTGCTGCAGATAGCATCATCATTTCAATGTTCCTTTACGGGAACCGTTATCCAGTGTTTGATTACTGCGCTAACAGTGATGATTGAATAGTATTAGTATTGATGGCCTCTGTGTTAAAATGGCCATGGCTAGCAAAATCCTCATCTTGGGGTATTAGATCCTAACAGGGCCTGCCAAGGACAAATGGCACTTAGCTGATGATTGTTCTGGTTTGATGGCTCCTCCAAATTTGTCAAAAGAAGGGGAAAAAAGGCTTTCTAATATCCCATAATCTAAATAAGCTCTTGGTGGGGGAAAAAGTGCATAGACATCGATCTCCCCCAGCTGTGAGGTTAATGAAATGGGTACAGTATGGAGAAAGGGTCCTCCATCAACACCTTTTTTTTTTTTCCTATTGCCCTCTTCATGGCCGCTGTAAAACCCACTGAAAGCATGCTTGGCTTTCACACTTTCCTGTTAATAGACTCGATGTAGATGGTAGAAGTTCCTTCACACTCAGTGATTCATACCTAGAGGTAATTATAAGTAGAGTGATATCAAATTTTCTAAAAGTAACTATGGGTGCATTTATTACGACTTCCCATTCATTTGTAAACTTACAATTAGCATCTTTGCCTCCTTTCTTTGTCACTTTTTTCAGATTTTTAAAAGCAGCCTTTTTAAAGAAGCTCGTAGTATCTCAGTAGAACTGCAATTGCTGTTTGCATCATCCTGCCTATAACAGAACCAATGTACAGCATTTGATTTCTGCTGTAAAAGTGATGATAAAATAGTATTCGTATTGATGGACTTAGAGTTAAAAATAGCAGAATCTTGCAGAGTATCAAGGCTTTAGATTCCAACACTGCAGACTTAGATGATAATCCTTCTGGCCCAAATTCTGGCGCAGTAGCAGGGTTATGCAATCAAACTTTTTTTTTTTTTTCGGTCAAATCAAGTGTGAGAGCAGCTTTAAAGACTCAAATACCAAGTACCAAACTGCAACAAGTAAAATCCGTACAGAACATTGCATCAAAATATAAACAAATTGTGTTTGAAAAGCCCTTGTGATTAGTTTCAGATGCTTAGTTTGTTTTATGGGGGAACGTTTCATCTTTGGTAAGTTTGGGAGACACTGTTTGGGACATGTGAGGGAAAATAGGTAGAGAAATGGGTGAGCTGGGTGGGTGATTGTAATTGGGTTGGGATTGATTGGAGGCCTGCCAGAAGCCACACATGAAGACAATTCCACGAAGGAATTTCTTAACATGTTTAAGTCTTGACTACAGCAATCCTGTGACTGGATAGATGCTCATAAAAATGCTAATACATGAAGAGAAAGCATCCCTCACAGCAAGGGATTTTTGTATCAGGGCAGGATTACCACAAAATTGACAGTACACTAAACCATGCACTGTGCTGCTTGTATTAATAGTTATATCTACATAGCAACATTGTTGTTGCTTAGCTTCAGGAAGGATTTGTTGGCAAATAATAGTTGTTGGAGAGTCTCATATATAATATCATTAAAGAGTAAAAGTATTTCAGCTGTGCCCTACAGATATATGATTTATTAAAAACATGCAGATACTACTATCACGCATGGCTTTGCCCAGTGGGTCAGTTAGATTTAATTAGATGTTCAAAACAATTCCTCTTTATATATCGTCTATATTACCTGAAGAAAGCTTTAGGTTAACATTGCATATTCTTATGTTCTCAAAGGCATTTGCTTCAGGGCCTCAATAATTAAAAATAACCCCTAATAATTTTTTACTTAGTCAATATTTTATCATGTCATATTCATTAATTTAGTCTGCTTTACTCTGACTAAATTGGCAAGTGTATTTGCATGTAAATTTCAAGTTCAGTGGTGCATTTGCATTATTTTGTTGTAATATCAATAAAGTTGTAATATTACATTGACCCCTTGCTTGAAAATGTGCAGTGTCCTATTAAGAATCATGTTTGGTTGAGGAAGCTAAATCCTTGTAAGACAAAGCGCCGCTTCTGGGCATGTCTTTATCCTAGCATTATGTTTCCCTGAAATCTGCTTCTGCTATCAGTTTTGTGTATTTTCTTTATTCTGTCTGTCTGTCACTTGGCTGCAAGGTAGGATAAATGTTTGGTGACAGGCGGTAAGATATAGGAAGGAAAGTCTACAATCTTTGACTCTTTGCGAGATGCACAACTTTGATGTTCAGCTTCATGACAGCTCCAAAATATCTGTTAGTCTCTCAAAAATGGGCATCATACTGAGTCACAATGGAGCCTAGTGCCTTAAAGTGCTTTCATAGTGTTCTGTTGCTAAAAGTTTTCATCAGTCCTCATCTTTGCTTTTGCTTTTTCAGCAATATGCGTTTCCTGATGATAGCACTCGCCTACTCCGTGCCCACAGGGGTTGTTGCCGGCTGGGCTGGTGTGTTGGACATGATTTTAACACCTGCTAAAGTCAGCCAGGTAAGACATATTCAATGTTCCATGCTGGGCCCATTTAGATGATACATTATAAGTAATTAAAAGGTTTTCAGGTAAAGAATGATGTCTAGTTTATGCTTTGATGGTCAGATATTTAATAGAACAATTGAATGTTTTGTATTTATCCAAATATTGAAAGACCTAAATACTTTCGACCGTTCCTGTGTGTTTCATTATGCTGTGTCTTAAGCTGCATTTATCAGATGTACTAATCATTTGCACCTTCTATGAGTTTAATTATGATTAAAATGAAATGTAATTTTCCTGGATTAAATGGTTATTGACTCATAATTAACCCTAGGAGTATTGACTGGAAACTCTGACCGAAACTCTGCCATTCTATACTTTCTCATTAAAAAAACTGGCAGGCCTGAATGGGGGGACTTTGAACTTCAAAACAAGCTGTTAAAAACATCTAATTATAGTTGTGAAAATCCAGAGCCCTCCATATGAAGATAGCCCTCTCTATCCATCCCCTCTCCAGACAGAGCTCATCAGAATCTAATCAAACATACATGCTCAAGACGCTTTTATTTGCATACTCACAAAAGTACTCCATCTTTGATGGGCCAACCACAGTTTAATGAGATGAGTTCTCCACCTCAGAGTTTCTGATTCTCCCCAGCCTCCTCGCATTTGCATCTGAAATGTGAGAGTTATGGGCCAAAGCAATCATGTAACGTTCTGGACCCAGCTGAATTATGGGCTTGCGGAGACAAAGATTATGTTTTCATATCTTGCAGTTTATTTTCCAGGTAAAGTAGGTGGTCTTTGAACTGTTATTGGAAGGAAAACCATGCAAGTTGAAAAAAGAAGCCCTTGTTCCTTTTTTCACAATATGTATCTGCTCCCCAAAGCCATTGTGAGACTAATTAGAATTTTCCATCTTCTCATTCAAGTCTCAGTTCTTTTTTTTTAGCAACTTTTCAATTCAATTCAGGTTTATTTGAATAGCCCTTTTTACAATACAAATCATTGCAAAGCAACTTTACAGAAAATTACGTTTCTACAATATGTAGTAGTTATCAATGGTGACTGTCAGTTTATGTGCATATGACAGAAATTTTCAGAAAAATTAATATAAGATGTAGTCAAACAGACAATGAACACTATTTAACATCAATTATTATATGACGCAATCACACTTGTAGCAATATTTGTTAGTTCTGTATGTTGTTTCATGGTTAGCATCATCTGAGGTCATCTGAGGGTCAGCATCATCTCTTCTCAGGTGTTCTGCCTCCAGACTGGCGCTTGTGTAAATCCCTAGTTACAGCAAAACAGAGAAACAAATAGAGACATCATTTAGTGTAGCTGCTATTCCAACCAAGTAAAATTAATTAGTTTAACCCAAGCTAAAGAATAATAATGTGCATTTGATCAGAGACCTCTGCAGTCACAAACTATGAGATACATTATTTGAATCCTTGGCGAAAGAGATGAGTTTTTAATCTAGATTTAAATGGAGAGAGTGTGTCTGAACCCTGAACATTATCAAGAAGGCTATTCCAGAGTTTGGGAGCCAAATGCGAATGAGCTCTTCCCCCTTTAGTGGACTTTGCTATCCTAGGAACTATAAAAAGTCCAGCGTTTTGTGACCTTAGGGAGTGTGAGTGGTTGTAGCGTGGTAGAAGGCTAGTTAGGTACACAGGAGATAAACCATTTAGGGCCTTATAGGTAAGTAATGATAATTTGTAACTGAGTGATAAGGAACTTAATGGGGAGCCAGTGCAGAAACTGTAGAATTGGGGTAATATGATCATATTTCCTTGACTTGGTAAGGACTCTGCATTTTGGACTACCTGTAGCTTGTTTATGATACATGCAGGACAGCCACCTAGAAGTGCATTACAATAGTCCAGTCTAGAGGTCATGAATGCATGAACTAGCTTTTCTGCATCAGAAACAGGTAACATGTTTCGTAGCTTGGCAATGTTTCTAAGATGGAAGAATGCTGTTTTAGTAATATGGGAAATATGTACTGTAATCTATGAGAATCTGTGTACCGTTTTTTGTTGTTTTTTTTTTTTTTGTTTTTTTTTTTCCAATAAGTAATATAAGACTTTTTTTCCTAGTCATTTAAATTTGGTTGAAGAGCAAGAAGTGTTATCGGACAAACTGAAATCATGTATAGATTTCTAGGAGCCCATTGTAAAAAAAAATAAATAAATTTGCAAGTACTCACAAGACAGCAGCTTATTGATATTGCTCAAACATTCTAGTTAGGGGTTTGTTCCAAACTTCAGACTTCCAAACTTGTTCCAAACTTACAAGTATTATGTAATTTAACATTTAATTCAGCCTGGACCACATTGGAAACCTTGAATTGAAAAATAAAAATAATAATTTTAAGATTACTGCAGAATTTAGAAACATTAGCTTTGCTGGTACTACTTTGTTAAAATGAGAATACGTGTGTGAAGTGCAGACGCCGATGCGGGAGAGGTGGGTCTGTCTACGGGCTACTTTTACACTGTTGCCATTGGTTATAATGCAAGTTATAATTCACATTAAACCATGGCTTCATGGGTTTTTTGCTCCAATTTAGTTTTGGTTTTATGTTGGTATTGGTATATTTTGCATGCTAGTGATTGGAATTGATCCCTTGACATGATTGGTTATTGGTTTGTGACGTTGCAAACCCAGGGCTGTTATAAACCTCAATTCTTGGTCAGCCTTCGAGAAACTACAGTTTTAAGGAGAAAATGCTCAGCAATGGTGTTGATTTTAATGGATTGGCACATGCTTTGTCTAAAAGCATATTAAAAACATAAACAATTAAACAACATAAAATCTTGATATTCACTACAGGGGGACAAAATTTGTGTATATACAACCTTATTGTGAACTAACATTCACTCTAAATAACGTTCATTGTTTTTTCTTGATACTTAATCCTGGGACTTTTTTTGTTAGCAACTTTACTAAGTGGAAAAAAAATATTTCAAAAAAAAAAAAATGAAAAGCATCCAGTTGTTGTATGAAATGTATTTTGCAAATGAGGTTGGAATTATTAGGAAGTTAATATTCTGAAACTGTTGTTTTGATCAGTGTCAGAAGTCAACAACAAATAAGTTTCCAAATTTGCACACAGTAATTAGCAAATGGAACAGTAGAACCCTGCGGCAGTAAGCATGAAGAGTTGTACAACAGTAATTAGAAACAAGTGTATGGTCCTCCGCTACATTAATCAGCCTTTTCTAATTGCTTATGGTAAATGGCCATTAAGCCTGCGCACAATGGCTGTGCACTGATTAGACAGACATCTTATGCCCTTGGAAAGTAATTATCAAACTGAAAGTGCTTTGCTGGCTTTGAGAAACATTACAAATGACTGTTTTATGTGCATGTGTGTGTGGAATTCTTTCGCCCTGGATTAAAACAATAGGAGTAACAGTGTGGTTTTCTTTAAAACCCATTTCAGTGAGTGATGCCATGTTTTTGCCCTCAAGGTTTCCAGTGTAAACATGTTAGTGAGCTAAAAGCATCAAGCAAGGTCTAGAATACCTGGAAAAACTGTTAGTTTTCCCAGATTAATGTGATTTGTTTGATATTATTTTATAGTGATACCATATAATGTATGATGTTTTTGTTTGTATGGGCCAGATTTAGTACTGTACCTAGTTGGGACTGGTCACCCCTAAGTTTTCTGTTGAATCTGTTTATAATGTAGTTGTTTTTTATTGAATCAGTGTTATTATTAGCCTGCTGGATCTCGAGCATGAGCAAAGCATTTCCTAAACTGCATAGACATGTAACATTATTTAAATGGGGGTATCATTCACATCCTTGTCCCAAATCCTAACAATTCCAGTGAACTATGCTGCATGACAAAAAAAATAAAAAATAATTTGAAATAATGGTTTGGACACGAGTAACACTTTTTGCCAGAAGAAATAGCATAGGGAAAGATAACTCTTTAATTTCATGGGGGAAATAACAGCGTTACAGCAGTAGACCTAAATCACAGAATGGAAATAGCAATTAATAAATCCATGGGCACCGGAACCAGAGGGCAAAACCTCTCTGCCACCCCCCACACCCCAAACTTTTAGCACACATCACCAGCAGCTGATATTAAATTATGTAGTCTACCTCTGTTGGCTCGCATTAAAAGCACGATATATTACATTCTGATTTACTGCAGTTTTAGTGTTTTGTTTATTTCTAATGGATAATGATGTATTTTTCCCCTCACATGTATGACAGAGCCTGACCGAAATGTGTGATGGGCCGTACCGATATTAGGGAGTAAATAAAATACAGATATATCAGCCAATATTGTGTAGGTGTAGTTATATATATATATATAATATAAAACACACACATATATATATATATATATATATATATATATATATATATATAAAATATAAAACACATACATATACATATATATATATATATATATATATATATATATATATATATAAAATATAAAACACATACATATACATATATATATATATATATATATATATATATATATATATATATATATATATATATATATATATATGTATGTATGTATGTATATATATATATGTATGTATATATGTATATGTATGTGTTTTATATTTTATATATATATATATATATATATATATATATATATATGTGTGTGTGTGTTTTATATTTTATATATATATATATATATATATATATATATATATATATATATATATATATATATAAACCTATATATCGGCTTATATTAGCTAAACGATATATCGGTCGGGCTCTATTATATGCTCAGACCATATAAATTTTCAGAGCAGTGGCGGTTCTTATGAATGTGCTTGTCCAAAAAATACATTGTACAAAGAGTACAATACATTGACAGTATTAAGTAATACTGAAATCTGAAAATGTGCACTGCTGAATCTCTTGAGTTTGTGTATACGTGTAGGATGAAACTGTCAAATAAATGTCACAGTGCACAAATTGAGTGTTACTCGAATCACTTTATAAGACTGAACTTCCATTTATGTACAGAAATTCTCAATCAGTGATTAAACAGTAAAATACATTTTTACAGTATAAATTATTTCAGTTGTGAGCTCTGCTATATCCCAAAACAACACAGGATTTGTATATATAATTAGCATAATTTATGAATATTAATTAGGTACTGTGACAATCTGGCCTAGGAAGATTAGCTTACAATGAGCAAAGCAATATTCATGAGCCCAGTGTTTTCTGAAAAGTGACATTACATCCCACCCCAAGACATAATGAGATTCAGCTCAGGGTACAGGTGTACATCCTGATAGCTGCCGCAGGTTGGAAGGACCTTAAGGAAATGTTCTGTTGTGGGATCAATGTTTTGCTGAAGGTGCTTTCCTGTGCAGTGAATGAGAGATGCTTAGCCAGCATTCTTCTCTCCATCCCCATCTCCGGGGGATCGAGGCTGATGCCCAGACAGAGCCAGCTTTTCTAATCACTCTGTTAACATCGCTAGCTATCAAATCAGCCAAATCAAAGACTGATGCTGTAAAGGTTTCTGACCAGAATTATTATTCAGCTTATGTGGTATGTTGCAGAGATCTGTCTGTCTGTCTGTCTATCTATCTGTTAAATTGATCAAAAGTGACAATAAATAGTTTATAATGTTACAAAAGATTTATATTTAGAAAAAAGCTGATCTGTTAAATTTTTTATTCTATCAAAGAATCCTGGAAAAAAAATTTAATCATAGCTTCTGTAAAAATATTAAGCAGCACAGCTGTTTTTAGCACTGATAATAATAAGAAATGTTTCTTAAGCACCAAATCAGAATGATTTCTGAAGGATCGTGATGCTGAAGACTGAGAATTCAGCTTTGCCATCCCACAGGAATAAATTACATTAAAAAAATGGATTAAAATATAATTTAAATAGTAATACTATTTTATTATATTTTTGTGTTTTTCATCAGATAAATGCAGCCTTTATGAGCACAACAGACTTCTTTCATAAACATAAAAAAAACTTACCAAACCTAAAACTTTTGAACTGTTGTGAGTATGCTTTGAAAAAAAAAGAAAATAAAAAATTATTTAGTCCTCATGGAGAAACCATTTTTGTTTTTTCCGGGTCTTATCAATAGTGTGGTTGACCTCCGACATTCCTGATATAGACCATCTGTTTTATGAAGTCTGCTGTTGAACCAGACTGTTCATCAAAGACATGTTCGTGGACAGCATGATGTCTGGCAGTTTATTCCTCACTCTGGTCAACACTGCAGACGCCTCTGGCTCACTATCCATCTACCTGCTCCACAAGTCATGTCCAGCATTACAAGCAGCCAATAACCCCAACTGATTGCACCTTTCTCTGCTCTCACAGGTGGACGCTGGCTGGATCGGGTTCTGGTCCATAGTTGGAGGCTGTGTGTTTGGTGTGGCCATGGCGAGGTGAGTAATAGCACCATACATGAGAAATGACGGTGGTGTTGTCATACATTAGCATTTGTTAGCATTTACTTTACATGTATTGTCCAGTGACATAAAAAACAGCAGATGCTTAAACACTCACAGATCATCATTCCTTCCTTCTCAAAGAAACCAGGGCTGAGTTTTACTGACTTAGTGAGGTTGAATAGTGGGGGTTTTCTAGCAGTGGTGCTTTTTAAAGGATTTTTTTTTTACTTCTTATGTAGCATACGTGTCACGTGAGAAAAATTAACTCTCATAACTCTACAATCTGGTTCATTGCAATGGCTCACTAAGCTAAACTGCCAATTAGAGTGAGCAAAAAGTAATAGACTGATTAGTGCCAATGGTGAAAACACACCACAAAAATAAAGCAGAAGGACACTCATTGAAAACAGTAAGATAAGTGTCTAATCCGTTTTTTTTGTTTTGTTTTGTTTTTTGCTTGACAGTGGCGCGCAGGAAAATAAATGAAGATAGCTGATAAAGATAATTTAGACCAGCACTGGATCGCTATACACTGAACGTTGGGTTGTCATCCTACATTTGCTACCAACTTCCACTTTACAGCAAATCAATTAGGGCACACGTCACATAAAATACTGAATAATATTGATATAACCCAGGCAAGGCACAGTTTGTGTGACAAGCCACTGACAGAAAGAAAAACTTCCTGAGGAGAGAAGATGTGAACTACAGAAGAAAGTATTCTTTTTATTTTTAATTGTCACAACAATGTTTAAGCCCTAATTATTAAAGTTTCATGACAAAAATGCTAGAATGCTGATGGTGCTAGAAACTTTCTAAGGTTTTTCTTTTTTTTTTAAATTTTTTTATATGAGTGTATGTGTGGCAACTATGCATATAAACTATAGGGACAATACTTTTCAGGTCGTTCCTATGCTCTTGCTAGAAAGACATTTGTTTTGTCTCTGTTGGGCCACCTTTTTTTTTTTTTTTTTTTCAGGCTGTTTTGGATCCTCCCAGATCCCAAAGCTAATTTATTCTCTTCCTGCTAATTTATTAAAATCAGCTTTTGTTATGAACAGTGGGTGAAAATGCTAATGAAATGGTCACGTCGCACAGACTGATTAAGACACTGGCATATAGAAGAGAGAAAGAGCAAACTGTTGTCTGCAGAAAGCAAGAGATTTGTCTGTCCCTGATGACTAAATGTTTGCAGAAGAGCCCCAATCAGCGCATCCAGACAGGTTCTGCATTTTGTAAACCTTTTAATTAGGCAAACTCTGCATTTAATCAATTGTCACATTAGTGCATTGGATTTTGGGTTGGTACCAGCATTGCCTTTAAAATGGGGAGGGACAAAGAGGGTTAAAGCATCAATGAAAACCTGTGATCAGACATAGTTGTGTGTGTTATTCAAATGAGTTGTGAGCTACAAGCCAAATGGGGATTCATAAAGCTGATTAAAGAATGCACACCCCGCCAGTTGCTTTGGCACTTTTACGTTTTTGCTTTTTTCTCACTTTGGCTGTTTATTTGGGACAGGTTGCAGAAAGAAGCAGCAGATGCCCTACTAAGTCTGCACGGCAGCCTGGTCCTATTAGTGGTTATTTGGCGAGTGATCTCTCGTTAATGGGCCCCTGTGAGTTCCGGGGTCCAGCACCCTCCCTATGCCATGAATCGTGCAGCAAATGCGTTAACATGAATTATTATACGCCACCAGCTCTCTGCCGCAGAGCTCAGCCCTTTGGGTCAAGTCCATGCTTTAGAAAAAATGGATGCATTAAAATTGAGCCGCAGGGGCAATAGCAGCACATTCTAATTTATATGATTCTGGAGAAAGATATAATCGCTGCAAGTCCTCATCAAAGACTCGTCCTCATTCACCGTTATGGTAGAGTTATACTAGATGGGTGAATCATAAGAGGCTTTCTCCGCAGGCCAATTATAGGTTTGTGGTGTGAAGGTATGCTGAGCAGTTTGGCAAACACTGGGATGCCCGACGATCCACCAGACTTTAATTGTCAGACAGTCGGGTGGTAGGGGTGACATCGCTTTTTAGATCGAGGAAGGTGGTGGCGTTGTGGGGTTTAAGAAAGTGAGACTGACAAGCGATTCAAGTCTTTAAAATTTAAAGGAGTAGTTCACCCAAAAATGAAAATTCAGTTGTTACATGTTGTTCCAACATATGACATGTATTCCAACCCATATGACTTTTTTCATGAAACAAAGAAATTACTATCTCCTACTCCTCCTCCTCCTCCTCCTTTGTTTTGTGTTGACCCTCGACCACATATACATCATATGAAAGTTGAATAAATAAGCTTTCCATTAATGTATGGTTTATTAGGATCGGACAATATTTGGCCAAGATACAGCTATTTGAAAATCTGTAAGTATGCAAAAAAAAAAAAATCGAAATACTGAGAAAATCGCCTTTGAAGTTGCCAAATTAATTCTTAGCAATGCATATTACTCATCAAAAATTAAGTTTAGATATATTTACCATAGGCAATTTACTAAATATCTTCATGGGACATTGTCTTTATTTAATATCCTAATGATTTTTGGCATAAAAGAAAAATCTATAATTTTGACCCATACAATGTTTTTTTTGGCTATTGCTAAAAATATACCCCAGCGACTTAAAACAGGTTTTGTGGTCCAGGGTCACATACGTGTAAATAACCTTGCCATATATGGAAGATCTGTGAATGTTTATATACAGTTTTGTCTTTTTCTCGTACAGTATCTTTTAAGTCATATGGGTCATTTTTATAATACATTTATGGTGATTTTGGTCATTTTTGAACCCTGACTTTCTATGGTCACCATTTACTTTCACAAGCTACATGAACAACCCGATAAACTTTTCTCTATTAGGTTTCACCAAGTATAGAACCGTAGAAACATGAGGGTGAGTAAATGATGACTGAACTTTCATGTTGAGGTGAATAATTACTTTAAAAGGCATTAAAAGCCCAGAAGCCATCATTAGAAGTAAGTCTTGCAACTTTGACACAACAAATAACAGCTTACGCCTCCATGAAATGTTTTTTATTATGGCTTTCATCTCTGTTTTGAAGAAGGGTGATGAAGAGCATGCCCTAGAGATATTTCTATGTATCTACATCATGTTAGAGGTGCTAAAATATGTCTGATGCCTGATGAGAGGAAACGGTGTGGAGACCTTGTCAGAAATGATAAAGTTAGTGCGGATCAAATATACAAGTCTATGTGAGGATTTGTTTTGAGTCCTCTCCAGTAGGCAAGTTTTTGAGGGACAAGATTTTCTATATGCGGCTGGTCTCTTACGTGGTTGCCAAAAATAACATCTGTGAAAAAGTTACACCTGCGGCTGCCTGTAATTTGTTTCCTCTGTAATTTTTTTTTCTCTGTCTTTTTCTGGCACCTTTTGAGCTATGACTCGAAACTTAAACTTCTCTCTCCTCCTCCTCCTTTCTTTTGTTTTCTGTTTGCCCTCAGGTTTGCCGACTACATTCGAGGAATGCTAAAGCTGATTTTGGTGCTGATGTTTGCCGGAGCATCCTTAGCGGCCACCTGGTTCACTCTCACCTGCCTGACCAGGCTTACTCACCTGCCCTCCACTAAAGGTATACTTTGCTGAAACGGACAGTTTGTTCTGCATTGTGCACATCCACAGAACTGTCACCCCGCAGGGAGTCTGGTAGGCGAATGCAGCAAGCTGCAATTGTATCAGTGGGAGGAAGCCAGAGGAACTCATTAAGTCCAGATCAGTGAAGGGAAAAGGGCTCTAGAGAAGCCGGCCTGAAATAAGCATATGCCCTATAGATCAGCCAGCTCAAATATTACCATCAATTATCATTTTATGGTTGGCATCTGACTTTTTTTATCTGCTGTCTCCCAGAACCCCTGGCAGGCAGAGCTCATAGACTCATGGGCTATCACTCTATCTGCAAGATTTTATCACGCACATGTTTCCTATTGCCATCCATAGCATCCCATGCCTCTTATGATTCACATCTCTCGCTAATGAACACAAGGCTATGTTGTGCTAAAACATCATTATGTAATGTTGTTATTTAAAGAATAATTGACAATGATTGATATTGTGACCACATTACTACCTTGACTGTGCAGTGCCATTGTCAGTTTTTCCATGTATGCCATACCACTTATATCAAGACTTTTCAGATTTGTTTTGGGACAAGTTTGGGATCATTATGAACTGTTTTTGAAAGCATTTGATGCTTTTATACACCTATCTTGCATTCAATTGGTCAAAAACACTACTTGTTAAAAGTTTGGGTCAGTAAGATTCAGGGCATCAATAGCACAGATTCATTCAATTCATAGATCAAAAGTGACAGTAAAGACATTTATGTTTCAAAAGATTTCTATTTCAAATAAATGCTGTTATTTTCAACTTAATATTCATCAAATAATTAAAAAAAAATGTATCATCGTATCCACAAAACAATAAAATATTAATATTGAACTGTTATCGACATCATAATTTAATGAGATAATAATAGGAAATGTTTTTTGAGCAGCAAATCAGTTTATTTTGAGTCCTAATCAGTTTATTAAGACTGGAGAAATGGCTGCTGAAAATTCAGCTTTGGCATCACAGGAATAAATTCCATTTTAAAATGTTCAAATTGAAATAAAAACAGTAATAATAGTGAAATAGTTTTACAATTTAAAATAACTAAAGTACTTTTGCTCAAATAAATGCAGCCTTTGGGAGTAGCCTTTTTTATGTTTAAAAAAACATAAAACATTTTTTACTGAACCTAAACTTTTGAACACTAGTGTGCATTAAAGCAATTTATGCTTCAAATGTTTCAATAAAAACAGTATTGAGATGAAGTTTTAATGCAGGTGTTAAAGTCTCATGTCTTGAGTCTCATTCACCTGTACAGTTAAAAAAATTTTTTTGCAGATTTTTGATTAAACTAGAGTTTGCCCTGAACTTTTCAATGACGCTGCCAGCTGAGGGATCGGTTTCTCAGACTAGAGACTCTGATGTGCTTGTCGTCTTGTTGTTCTGCATTGCCCCATCCATTTATCTCTGTGCCCTGGTTAGAACCAGTTTGCATTCTTAATTTAAAACAGAACTGCACACTCACACATGGAACTCATGGAGCTTCTCATCATTTAAAATTACAATAGACTGATGTGATGAGTTTCTAGAGCATGGTGTTTCTTTTTGGCAATTTTTAAAATAAAATTGAATTTTGCAAATTAAAGTGTATTTAACACTGAAAAAAGAAACATTTGCAATTTCCACACTTCATTAAACTTCAGCTATATTTGGATCGAAAGAAAGGTTTTTGTAGTACTCAACTTGGCACATTATAATCATTACTTAAGAATGAGATGTGTTTTCTTAGTCGATTAGAGTAATATCTGCTGAAATAGGGTTTGCCAGCACGGGTAAATTTAGTTAGAAAGGGTTTTTTATTTTTTATATATATTCATTTGCAAGGTTGTCTCTCCTTTCTGTGTAAAGTAGGAATGATTCTAGAAATGTATTTGAGATACATCCCTCTCTCTCTCTTTGCTCCTTTAGCCACTCTCTACACTTCCTGCATCCTGGTGGGTATCTTCATCAACAGCAGTGTGCCCATCTTCTTGGAGCTGTTCATTGAGACGGTTTACCCTGTTCCTGAGGGCATCACCTGCGGAGTGGTCACCTTCCTCAGCAACCTCTTCACTGGACTTTTGCTGTTTTGCCTCACCTTTTACTTTACAGGTACCTTGATATTTTAACTCTTGAAAGGCAGGGCAGGGTTGATTTACAGCAAAGAAAGCTAAGCTTTTCCTCAACCTAACCACACAGGAACACATGGTAGAGATAAGGACTTACACTAGGAGCATATCATTGTCCCAAAGTCGTAGTCCTCCTGAATGATGACTAAGTTTCAGTGCAAGGATGAAAAAATGTGCAGGAAGATTGACTTGTCTTCCCTATCATGCTGTGTAAATGGTAGCTTCCGGTTGAATATTCATGAATCACTTTCTGACAGGTTTCATTGGATTGACAGGTAGTCTGTGATATATTTATTTTAGCTCTTGCTGTAGGTGGACAACATTCTTCAGGTTGACACAAAGGCTGTATTTGTTTTGCTCTCAAAAGCATGAGGCATTGTTTTTTTGTGTGCCTTCATAACATATTTATTAAACATAATTATCAAGAATGTTCTATGTTGCAAATGGGTGAAATCTCCCAAACCCTTTCACCTTTCAAACCAAAATCAAAATATGAAGAAAAAAAAAATCCTTAAAGAAAATGTAATCGTTTTAGGTTATAATTTTATTTTCAGGATAATTAAGCACCGTTATCCCACAGTAGGATTAATGGAAAGTTCTTTCATTCAGCGTGTCTCTCACGTGTTCCCCCAAGTGCTTCACATGCGTTCTTGTTTACATCAGAGCATCCTTACAGCAGCATACAGCAGTGTTGTGCATTTTGACCAGTTGATGGGAAAAGTATTCTTAAAATGCATTCCAAATTCTGAATAATTTGTAATATACAATTATTCACCGTATTTAGAAGTGCCAACGATAACAATATCGTACATATTAATTACCGTGATATATCGCATTACGGAATACCAGCACATGTCTATCCCACAGTTATTCATAATTGACCTGGTACTGTATTTGTATTTATTTTAATGATTCTCATTAATATAACGCAGGACATTTTTAATATTAAAATCAATTGAGAATTAATTCGTAAATTAAAGGTAGTAAAACATGATACCAAGATAAAAAATTTGAAAGAAATGAATTGTAAGGTACATTTGTATTGTTATATTATTTAAAATATCTAAAGTAATATAAATACATATTTTTTAAATCTGTTTCTATGCATTACATGAGAATTGGAGGTTTAATAACAGCATTATATAAAGAGTCATAATAGAAGACTTTGTTTGCTTTTTTGCTTATTTTGTTTATTCATTCATACATTAATTCATCTTTCAATAATTTTAGTTATTTGTTTATTGGTTTAATAGAGGGTATAATCAGTTTAATAGGTAATAAAAAAGGTTAAAAAAAAAATTCCATAGACGTACATTAAACCTGAGCCAATTATAGGAACCAGAATGTGATGCAATTATTAAAATTAAAAATGTAAACATTTAACTACCACCTAACCAACACTAAGAACATCCTAGAAACAACCTAGAGCATCTCTAATACTTCATAGCTACGCCTTGGAAACCACAGACAACGTTTGTGGCTGCAGGCAAGCACCACAAATTTTTGGAGCTGTCATCCTCTGTTCACACTGACCACTTTTAAGTCCAGATGCCTGCTGTGATACACTCATATCCACATTTTGTCAGTGGCCTTGACTGACCAGCTGACGGGTGTCTGTTTTATGAGCAGTCAGGTTGCTGGACAGCTCCCAGGCTGCGAAAACTCCTCAGTCTTTCTGCTGATCCCCTAGAGAAGATTAAATTGAGATGAGTGAGCTTAACTGGCTCATCCTTTCGAATCTGATTGGGTTATCTGTCCCATATGAAGCCATGAGATTCGTTCTGCCTTTGTGTGGTTGTCAGAGCAGCATTGGCCCGCCAACACCGTGCCATGGCTGAAAATAACATTGAAACAGCGAGGTCTCTATATATAGAAGATCATTGCGTTGGCATTTCTATTGCGGTTTGAACACTTTGTTGCAGTGTAGGCACTGAAGAGATGATGGATGGATTTCTGTTTGTTTCATCAGAACCATCCTGCAACCTCTTGCTGTTTCCACTGGCAGAAAGCCTTTTTCGACATAATAAGCTCTCTGTTAACTAAACTGCACAAAATCTTCCTCTTAAAGGTGCAGTTCCACTTAAAATTTGACACCTTGGGAAATTAACACTTGTACAGCCATTGATGTTGTTTATTTTCTTCCCATTCTGCTGTTTTCATTGACCTTTTCCATCTTCATAGGCTAGTTCTTGGAAGGAGTGTGTGTTGCTATCTAGTGAAACCACCGGTGCAATCAGTTCTAGGCAAAGGCACAGATTATGTAAAACTGAAGCATACTTTCACAATCAAGAAACTTTGCTGCCATGCCACGCAGTGCTTGAATATAGTCCCCTGCTAGTTTGTGCAGTTGCAGCAATAGCAGAGTTGCTGGGGACTGTTTTCAGGAGCTGCATTGTTTTACTAATGATCTAATCAGATTCAATGTTCTTTTCTAAACTACCGTATTTTCCGGACTATAAGTCACACGTTTTTTAATAGTTTGGCTGGTCCTGCGACTTATAGGGAGGTGCGACTTATTTATCAAAATTAATTTGACATGAACCAAGAGACATGAACCAAGAGACATGAACCAAGAGAACGCATTACCATCTCCAGCCACTAGAGGGCGCTATATGCTGCTCAGTGTTCCTGTAGTCTACACTGAAGACATAGAGCGCCCTCTCAAGGCTGGAGATGGTAATGTGTTCTCTTTGTTCTTGGTTCTAAATAAATGCGACTTATAGTCCAGTGCGACTTATATGTTTTTCCTCGTCATGACGTATATTTGGACTGATGCGACTTATACTCCCCACAAACTTTTGAGCGGTTCATATGACACATTGTTTTGTCCTCCTCTCATTTTGTTAGAAGACTCTTGAATCCTGATTGAGGCCCAGTTCTGTTGTTTACTCTCTTGTAATTACCTTGTTTCTTTCTATTCTATTGTTAATATAGATCTGTACTATGGTGTAGATTGGGTTTTCAGTGTGCATTGAAAATTGCCCGCCTCACCTAGATTGGCCTGCTTCGAAGATGTTCTTTTATTTTCCAGATGCTCTCCTTTTTTTTTTTTTTTTCAGCCAACCAAGGTTGAATTGATGTGCTTTCAGGAATCGAAAGTGCCTTTGACCAATGATACATTCACAAATGTCTTACACATTCTTTGTATTCACTTTAAAATGAAGTGAAAGGGATGTGCTTCACTGAGTTACCGTTGCTGTCCTTCCCAGCTGGTCATTTAAATTGACAAGGTTGGTTTATTCACCCTTAATCTGAAAGCTGTGAATAGCTGGTAAAGATTGAACATTCAGCGTTTTTATTAAAGGACATGAGGGTGGCCCTTATGTCAAACGCCAATAATAAAATTAAGGGTCCAGTAACCTTACCCAGAGTGTGCACTTCCTGCTCTAAACCGTTCTTTGCAGCATTTGAACTTGAACTTTGTTCAATTGTATGTGAAGGTGAGCCTTCAGCAAAATCAGGTTTACTAGCTTTTCACACCATGCTTAACCTTTTTAAGTTAAAGCTGAGGTGTGTTATTTTTTTCACGGTGTGTTAGTACTTTTTATAGGGATGAAATATTTCTATTGGTACCATATGGTTTATCAAGCAATATTATATTGGATATTTTGTATACATATTAATTGTACCTGCTCATTTCCTGTGCATTTGACCTTGTCATCATCAAATACTCACTCACAGTTAAATATATATATATATATATATTTTTTTTTTTTTATTATTATTAATTTAAATAAATAATTTTTTTGTTATCGTAATTAAATAATAATTTCTTAAGCTGTAAATATCTGGATGAATAAATACACATGTAGCATTTAAAGGGGGGGTGAAATGCTATTTCATGCATACTGAGTTTTTTACACTGTTAAAGAGCTGGATTCCCATGCTAAACATGGACAAAGTTTCAAAAATTAAGTTGTACGTTTTAAAGAGTATTTCTGTTCCAAAAATACTCCTTCCGGTTTGTCACAAGTTTCGGAAAGTTTTTTTCGAGTATGGCTCTGTGTGACGTTAGATGGAGCGGAATTTCCTTATATGGGTCCTGAGGGCACGTCTGCCGGAAGAGCGCGTGCTCCCGTATAGCAGAGCACTGAGAGCACAACAGACTTCACTGATCAGAGCGAGAGCGTCGCAAAATGTCACAAAATGAGTGTTATAATAGATATATAAAAAAAAAAATTTTTTAATTAATTTTAGTTATTTATATAATATAAATTATTAACCATAATATATATTAATAAACTGTTTATTTGTTTTCTATATATTTTCTTTCTTTCTTTTTCTTTTTTATTTGCCAGGCCAAACCAGGTAAGCAAATCAATCTCATAGGTGCAAAATATAGGTGTGATTTAATCTTATAAGGAGAAAACCGAGCCTAAAACTGTCAGTCAGCCTCTCTCGATGCTGCTTGGGGCCGGAGGGAGACATTAAACCAAACTGAAATATGCCATCAGTCTGCCAGCTGAATGGGTACCGATTAAGAATAATTACAGCAATAAGAGGACCATCTCAGATGCTTACCGTGCCTGACAGGAAGTCTGCGAAGACATTGGGCTGCTTGGTCACGATGTGAGACAATGTTCCCTCGCAGCCCATACCACCCCCCCGTTCTCACTTTTTTCCCAAAGCTCCGCGTGTAAGAGATTGCGAGTGTCACGGTGAGTGGCCTGGTTACGCTGTCATTCCACCGTCGCCTTTTCAGCACATCACAGCCTCTGAGACGGTGACAGAAAAGAGACAGGCTAAATTGCACCCTTAAATAACAACATCTCTGCATTCCGCCGTCAGGTATTAAGAGGAAGGAAACACGACATAACAGTTTGACTGCTGCGTAAACTGACAGACAGGATATAATTGCTGTGCTCCCATTATTGCAAAAGAAGGTGGGAGAAATCAAATCCTTGAACCCAACTTTTTTTTTGTATTCTCCAAAGCGGCACTGCCTCACGGAGATGATGACCACTGTGTTCCATTAGCACTGGAAGGGTGACTATTGACATCTCACAGATTTTTGGGGGGCATCTGATTGGATTACCTGAGCGGAGCCATTCTCTTCATTAACATTCGGTGCAGACGTCCCGCCTGCTGATGCTACCTCTCTCTTTTAAAATGACGGGGCTGTGGCGGGCATGCGGCACAGACATAATAGTCAGATAAACACAGCTCTATTAACCTGCCGCTATACCAGCACTGCTGAAGGGATAGGAAGGCTTGATTAATGAGGGGGCTTTTGGAAAGAATCCCCGCTTCCCATTTCCTCAAGTCGACATGGATCTATCCTCCAGCATACCTGCTTGTGTTTATTGTGCTGCATGGCTAAATCATATCATTTAGCCCAAATGGGCTCAGCAGCTGACCCAGCATGCATTTCACCTTCCGCCATCGATTGCAGCTCTCACTTCAGGGGCAATTGATCAACCTGTTATCTGGATACGGGACACCTCAAAATTGAAATCCACTTCTCTATTTAATTAAGTTGCACTCAAGGGTCTGTGTGTTTGACCTGGTTTATGTCATATTCAACCCGGCGCTCTATTAGAGCCACAGCAGCTGGTGTGGGGCTTTCATGCATTGAATCGCTGCTTTATATGTCAACTCTGAATGTGCTTGCACAGCTCTCGCATGCTGTTTCAGTGTCATCTTTTAGAGGAAATCTTAGTATTCAGGTGCAGTGCTTGTGAAATGATTCTATTGCTGGTTTAACCTTTAACCTTAAAGTAAACCCTCTCGTATCTTTAACTGCCCAATGAAAGCAATACAGCAGCTATGGGAAACAGTGACTCTTTTATTTTCTCACACACTCTAGAAAGTTTTTCAGATAATTATATTGTTTCTCTAGTGTATTTGCCGTTGGTTATTGGAGAGTGAACTTGTATATGGTTTGGTCTGAAGTGCCAGCTGCATTTAGTCAAGTGAATTGAAGAAGAATTGACTGCTAAAACAGTATCTTAATAGCTATTTTTATTTGTTTTGTTTTTGTTTCAATCAAAATATAATGAGCACATGCCTGTTCTATTTTTCATTGTTGTACATGGTGTCCGTTGCTCTAAATGTCAACATTCAGTCAACCTTGTTGTTTTTTTTTAATAGTAAAATCGATTGATAAAATACGTTTTTGCCTGATACTTACAAAAATCAAAATCAAAAGAAAGAAAGATGCATACAACATTAGCAGATATGTTGGATGTTTTTAGTGAATGCTGAAATGTGGGCTGGGAGGACCACATTTTCTACATTCTACATTTAAACTTTTATATTTTTTGTATTGATTAACATATTGATTAAATGCATGAACCTTCAACCATACAGAAAAAAATTAATGTATGGACTAGAGTTATTTATAATAATATGATAAACACATGTCTTCTTTCATGCATTAAAGAACTGTCCATGGCATCTGGTGCTCTAAAAGCTGGCATCCCTGACCTTAATCAACCTTGCTCTTTTGTTTTTCAGAGCTGTCCTGGTTGAACTGGTGTCTGACAGGCTCCTGCATCTTCAGTCTCCTGCTCCTCCTCTTCTTCAGGGAATCATACGACCGCCTCTATTTGGATGTCTTTGTCTCTGTCTAAGCACACAGCGTGAGCTTTTTTTTTAGCAGAAGAAGCCTTTTCATGGACGTTGTATTCCAGCAGAGTTTGGAGAAAGAGCACACAGCATGCTGCTCACTTTTATGGATCAGTATTTTTTTGGTTTGTTTGTTTTTTTTTTTTTTTTTTAAATGTGGTAATTGTGAAATTTATGACCATCAGTGATGGCAGTGCATTGTGTTAGCATCATACCTAACAGCGGGAACTGAGACCTGACTAAGGAGGAAAGAAGTGTAGATATTGACTTTTCTACTTGACATTTTGCCTCCTGGATGCATCCCTTTTTTTACAATTTATTAGACTTTTAAAAATATTTTTATTATTTAAAAAACAAAAACGATTAATGGAAATTCTGCGTTTACATACTGCCACAATGAAATGGACTTTTATTGTGTAGAGAGGCACAGACACGAGTGGATCTACTCACGGATTTTGGCAGTGCCCCATGGTGATGACTCCTCTAGTGCTCTCACCACATCTAATAGGAGTGTAATGGATAATTCTAGACAAGCTCAATTAGCCGCCTGGCGGGAGCTATGAACGTCTGTGGACCTGGGACCTCTTAGAGCTGTAGTGTCACTTGTATATAGCCTGTGGGATCTGAGCTTTAATTGACCTTTGATGGGACTGTCTATATGTGGCAGACGCTGTGGTCCTCCAGTCTTCTTGTTTTCTGTTTCAGCCCATATTATGCAAAGGATAATGCAATCCTTGCAGCCATTAGTCCGATTCTTGATCATGTTACATCTGAGGTCACAGTTTCTGTGATGAGGGATCTGTATTATTCATGTTTAGGTAGCCATTTGTGTTCATCCCATTCTCATGTGACGGCTTGGTTTATAGCTGTAGCATGCGCACAGTGGGTGTGTGTTGCACAAGCCTTTTAGAATTTTATGCAATTGATCATGCATTTAAATGCAGTTTATTAACTCATTTTAGTGATTAATACACTAAGGGATTGTTAATGGTTTTTATGTCTGAGGACTGTTGGAGAAAGAGCATTTAAACATGGCATTATGAACTTCTGGAACAGTACAACACTAATCACCAGCAATAATAGCCGTGTTCTGTAGCCTGTCATGATTCGTAACCTAATACAAAAACAAGTGCAATGCTCCCTCTCAAATTTTTAAATACAGCCTGTTGTATGACCCATGCACACGCTGGGCTGTTCTTTCCTGCATTTTCAGCATTACCATAAATCGAGCCCATCTGAATCTGGACTGCTTTGCCACTTTCACTTTGCTGTGAAAGGTGAAATTTGGTGGCTTGAGACTTTAATGGCTCTTTGTCTGCTGATCGACGGTTATCAGTGGAACAGAAAAGTGTTTTACAGACACACTGAATCACATGTTTCTATAGCTTTCCAACCGAGAACTCTGGACACACACACGGTTCTGTTCTTCTCTTGTAAAAGCCTGCATGTGAATCACTTTTTCTTTGTACAGAACAGTTCTCTATTTGACCTGTTTTTAATGTTGCCTTAATTAACAGTGACCTTTGTTCTGTCCTCCTCTTCACTGTGATGCAGTCGGTGCTCTGTTCTGTCACTGTAGTGTTAATCATAAGTGGCACTGGAGAGGCGTACGTGCCCCTGTTCATGTGCAGAAACATGTCCGATTTTTAGCACCTTATTAAAAAGATGTTTTTAAAAAGTTATTGTCTTTTTCTCCTCTCTGGCATCAATATGTTGACCTGGCTTGAAGTGTGTAAAGAGAACCCATGAAAATAAGAGTTTTGAATCTGAAATATGATTGGATAAGCAGTGTACAAAGCCAGCTTAAAAAGCTACACTGATTGATTGAAGCGTTGGCATGGCGTGAAACAGCCTTTAGAAAACATGTGCCTGACCTTCAAGAAAACAACTTTTCCACTAAATGTGTTATCGTGTGTGTGATGGGTTTGCACATGCTCTGTGATGCCCCACACCCTTCAGAGCATGAGGTCATAGATGACATCAGGATTGAGAGTGGGCGTCCACGGACAGTATGTGTACTCAGGAGCTGTTAACATATTGTGTGGTACACCAGCCAAAATAACTGGGGTTTACATGCAAGCCTATAGATTATTGTTCTCATAGATTTCTTGGATTTTATCTGTGAATCTTGTCATTAGACACACATGTTTACACATTTTCAATCAGAATGAAATCATTCCAACTGATGGATCTGAACGCTAAATAAAGTGATCGGGGTGATGGGTACTTTTATGTGTCACAAGCTTCAAAATCATATGTATTCTTTTCACATGTACACACTGCACAAATATACAGTGTTTCCCATTGTTTTTGCATACTAAACATTCTGCCATTTTTTGTTTTAATCAAGCAGACTTAATATGTATCTCTTTTCGGTCCTAATTGGCAGACAACAAATGCATAAAGCTTTGTGCGATGATGCTTATAACAACATTATAACAACAATATAGGCTCGTCCCATTGTGTCATTTCTACATCGTTGCACATGCACAAATCTTTACAGTTATTTATAAAAATATATATATATATATATATATATATGTATGTGTATATAATCTAGGGTAATAAAAGTGCAATTTGTATAATGCATTTATTGAAAATTAGACTTCACTTTGTACTTTGTGTATATATTCTTTATTCTGTCTCCACAGAGTGAATAAGCCACTCATCTCCTAAACTTTCACTGTGTTGTTAGGTTTTTATTGAAACTAACAACAACTTGTAGTTATGTGAATGTTAAATAGAATGTTAAAAATCTTTTTGCGTTAAATATCAGTCTAATGGTTTTGGATTAACAGTTCCCAGGGAATCAAAAACTGTGACCATGTTTTCAGTATTTTTTTTATTTTTTATTTTGTAATTCCCTTTACAAAAAAAAAAAAAAAAACTCACTTTTTCTCCTTTCAAAGTACTGCTGTCAGAGCATTGACAGAACATTGATCCATTTCTTCGTCCCACCATAGCTGAATAAAAAAAAAATCATTTAAACTTGTCACGTCAACTTTTCAGCACGTAAAAAAGCCTCAGATTCAAGTGTTACTTGTCAGTGTTGACAACAGAAGCAACAGGCATCCTGGGAGAAGATTGTCTTAAACAGGTGTTTTCATTCAGTGACAAGTAATTTCATAAAATCCATTTTGGCTTTGTTCCCCGTCCATGGGCTCTGTTCTGCCATAGTTCCTGTTCTTGAGCATGTAACGCAGGATCTGTAGTAAACAGAGCTCATTGTCAGTCTAGGTGACACTTTTATAGCCACTGATTGGTTTTCTGTTGCAGTTTTCAGTCCTCACATGCTCTGTATGCCCTTTTCATGTTTCCAGTAAGATGTTTCCCAGCGGACTACTTCTGCAACAGATGAACAGAACCTTTGTCTTATAAAAAATACAAATATATAGAAAACATGGATGGTTGTGTGTGGTTTCACCAGTTACAGGTGTCCTCATAAGTTTACACACCCTTGCAGAAACTGTAAGATTCTTATATTTAGCAAAAAATAATAAATTTAAACAAATTAAAAAGACAAGTGGTTCTTGCCACTTCACAAAAATAATTGTATATATATATATATATATTATAAACAAGGTTAAATGTTGACATTATATATTATTTATGTTATAGAGCTCACTGGAACAGCATGATAACGCTTCATAAAACTGAACCTGGTGTATGAACCTTTTGCACAAATTTTTAGTTAATTATAATTTGAATAGCTATAGATTTGATTGTGAAATTAAACATTTCTTATTCTTTCACTGCTCAGTTTATAGCTTAACATACCACTAGCCTGTTAGCTTGCAAGCTTATAAAATAAAATCTTTTGTTAAGACATGCCAATAAAAAAAGTGAAATAATTTTTTTCAGATATATAATATATTGTAATTTTTATTATTGTTATTTAAATGAAATACAATATCGCCTAGTTCCACATCTTTCAAATAAAATTGCAACTGACGTCATCTTAAGCAGTGTAATTTTAGCATTTATATACTATATTTAATACTCTTTTAATTTGCTTTAGGTTTAGCATTTTTTACATTGGAATTTTAGTAAAAAAGAAAAATGTCTAATTGTTTATTATAGTTTTTTTTTTTTTTTATGTCTGCTTGTTTGATTTAACAATTTAAGATGATAGAAAGGTAAGATTCATGTTCATGCTTAAAAAAAATTGAAAATAAATATCTTGGCTTTTTTTAATCTGGCCATTTTTAGTGCTCAAGCTGTAGAGATGTATACAGTAGTCAACATTTGTAGAGGATCAAAAAAGTTCATCAAAGTTGTCCTAAGACAAGAACGCATTTTGGTTTAAGGTTTTATGACAACTTTGATGAACGGTTTTGATCCACTTCAAATGTTGACTAATGTAAGCTGTCTCTGTGCATTGCAGTTTCCTAAAGGATACATGATTGCAGTAAGCACCAGATGGCTGGCAGGGATGTGCGCAACATGGTCACAGAGGCTTCAGCAGCCGTCTCGCTCCAGCCCTGACTGTGATAGCCTGCTGAATAAGAAGATAGGCATGGAACCCACACTTTGAGCAAATCAATACCAAAGTCCAACTAAACATAATGGAGCTTGATGATAATCAGTGAGCATGTTTGGTAGGGGGCTCTACTTGGCTGAATCTCATCAAGGTGAGTCGCTTTCGTTCCAAGAACAGACGGAAGATGGAACGAGCAGACGGCATGTTTGGATTCAGTTGTGCGGCTCTAATGTGCGGAGACGTGGCTAAACCAAAGCAGCATGTCTTGAGATTTCAAGCAATTAAGAGATCCAGGCAAGCGGAAACGCAGCAGTCAGGAGAGTGACGGGACTCTTTGATCAGGCACTCATCTCATTTTAATCCCACAACACCTCTGCTCCAACAGCCATGCTCTGCTGATGAAGGAAGCTGGGGTACAATCACAAACTAAATACGTGTTGTTTTAAGACCGTTATACAGGGGTTGGACGAAATAATGTGAAGACCTGGGAAATAGGCAATATTTCTTTATTTAGGTATTTCACCACCATTTAGCTTTAATATAGCTTCTTAGCTTCTTAGAATAGATTCATACAACTTGTGCATAGTCCCCAGTAGAATGCAGTCCGTCAGTTGCTTCAGAGATGTTAGAAGGGGGTTTCTCACTCTTCTCTCCAAAACTGGTCCCAGTGGTTTTATAATATTCATTCAGATGATTTGTCTGGCAAGGGCAGATGTTGAAGTTCATCTTGATGCTCCAGCTGTCCACAAAATATAGACAATGGAAAAATAAATAAAAGATCATCGCAGCAGGTTACTCACTGTAGCCTACACAAATGATATTAGCCCTTTTAATAATGGGAGTTTGCATTATTTTATCCAACCCCATTCTATGTTCTAGTAGTTCAACAGGTAGCGCAAAGCTGATAAATGCACACACTAATCTATGTCTGTAATAAAGGGTGATATCTGGATTATTGTTTTGTTTGCTTATAAACATGAGAGAGCAGCTAACAGAAAGACTATTTGTGCCGTTTCATAGACTCGATGGAGCCAGAGAGGTCAGGAGTTATGATTTCGGTGAATGGAAACTGCCGATGTCAGAGGTCAGTAGCTCCGTTAACCTGTCCTTGCAGCAAGTAGGGGCTGAATTGCATAGCAGTGCTGCCACAACAGCTGCCGCAGGTGCTCACCTGTCAGGATGGAGCACCTCTGAGCTGCTAATTAATAATTAATCATGTAGCTCGTTAATCAAAATGACCAGGCCAGATCGCAACACTGCTTCAACAGCAAATGAGAACCAATGGGTGGTTTTAGTGTCTGAATAGAGAGATTAAAAATGTTTCTTTTTTCTTTTCTTTTTTTGTACATTATTTAAATTGCATGTTTAGAGATTTATGTGCAACCCTTTCAAACATGACTAAATTCATGTTATAGCACAGCATCCTATATGCGTGAAAGTGGCAGCATATTTTCTGAAAGTGCTTGTATAAAAACATTGCTTCATTTAGTGAAGATACTAAAAGTGACTGGCATTGTTATCTATCTCTATTATTAACTAACGTCTGGATTAGGTTTTTGCTTTCAAATGACATTGGTACACTTTTCTATATAGTCATGTTGAAAATGTTTTTCTTCAGGATTTGTGCCAGAGATATATTTCAGTCGATATTGTAGTTTACTTTATTGTTTAGTTTGGTGGAAGATTCAGCTTTTATGAAATCAGGCAGTAGATTAAATAAAAGAGTTAAGTTTTGTTCGATAAATGCCCAAATAACCTGAGGAATAATACCAACCAAATAACGGTCAAACTAATGATTTTTTTCCCAGATTTTTGTTCTATTCATTTTCTCTGTGCAGAATATATATTAGAAGCTTAGCTCCAAACCGTATTGGCTTAGTGAAGTAATTTAACATCATTTGGTCTGCTCCTGCTTTCATTAATATGAAAACTCTGGAGGCAAAGGGACCCTTTATCACTGACCAATTATTGCCACCCACCCATTCTTTAATGTCACATCCAAGAAAAGGTAAACACTGCTCGGTCATTAATGACTTTGAGAGAAGTCAGAAGGAGCAGAGAGCTGTGAACACTGGATGAGGTGATCCTTGTGTTTGACTTTGGAAAAGAGTTTTCTTCACAATTTCATCGTAATGCATGACTCATCTGTGCTCACTATTCAAAAAAATGTACAAAATTGTTAGGCTAGTTCCAAGAACTTGCTTTTAATAAAGCATAAAGAAATAGAACGGTGCAGAAAAGTCTCTGCATACACAAGTAATATGCTCGCACAAGATGTTACTGTTTTCACAAATTAAAATTTTTGTATTTACACGGCAAAAATATCAAAAACACGTTTTCAAAAATGCCCCCAAAACGCATAAAATGTTTTCTGTTTTTAGTTGAAAACTATGTTGTGTAAATACCCCCTAAAGTTGTGTAAAATCCTCACATGGATTCCTACAACGTCAAATTAATTTTAGGAAAATCCACCCGTTGTGAGGTCCGAGGTTGTTAATCGATTTTGTATGTTTTTGAAATCATCCATTTGCATTAATTTACTTATTCATTTTTTTTTTTATAAGATTTAAAAAAAACTAATTTTCAAAAGAATATAAAAAGTGAAATCCTATAATGAGATCCTATAATTTTTTAAGAACCTTTTATTCTTTCAATGTCAGTATGAAATATGACAGGTTTGTTGGTTCTTCTAGCTTTACAGAAGTGATCCAATCAATGACATCTGGTTGCGGATGATCTCAATCATTTCAAAGCATCTGTTATTTCACAGCACAGAGTGACTCTTTTCCTCAGAAAATAAAGCAATATTCTGTGCGTAAAGGAGCTGTTTATGGTTCTGAAACCCACTCAAACTGTCTGGTTTGTTCATCTTGTAAGCATGCAAACAGTCTCTCCCGGTCTCCCTGTGGAGCACAAACACCAAAAATATTTCAGCGTTATTCTCAAACATCATGAAAGAATGATGTTTATATGACGTGCCCCGCTGCGTTTTTCATAGAGATCATTGGTTATACAGTGAGAATAACTGCAGGGCATAGATGTGAGTCCAGATGCAAACCAATTTCTGGATTAAGTAGCCTAATCTGATTACTGATTTCACCTGACTGATTAACTCCAATTTTTTCTAGTCCAATAAATGCATTATCAAATAGACTCAACAAATCTATGCAAATGCATTCTGCAGTGTTCTGCCAGGGTGTCAGCTAAGCTGTATATATATTCTCTAATTTATTAAAAATAAAATAAGAAATTACATGGCTAAACCTTTACTTTATTGTTTCCTAAAGTTCTTACATTTCTAATTTAAATTAATTTTGATCATTTTTGTGGGCCATGAAATCAAGGTGGTATAACCATGAATTACAATGGATTTGTAATCAACTTTCAGACTCCATGTGAGACTACAGGAGAGGATTACCCTTCATACCGATGTGTTGAGGAAGTTCGAGTCTAGTGCTGGTGGAGATGCATTACTCTGCAGTCCCAGACTCTGTGCTGACAGCAGCACAAATTGATTCCATGAGGTTTGCAGAACCACCCACAAAAGCATCTGTCTCACTCCTTGCCACTGCTCTTCCCTGATGGGCCGCAGATTCAGCCTCTACCGTCAGCATACGGTGCTTTCCTGGCATAACGCCAGCGGGCCACTCAGGGGAGGACAGCGGTGGTCATCTGTCAGTGCCAGTCTGTCAGCAGATAGCAGGTGATGGATGGACCCTTGTGCTCGTCAATAAAACCCACTTTGAAATGACTGCAGTGCTGCGCTGAAGCACAACAGGGTCTGGCCTTCACCCTCCATCTCAAAGCATTGCCCTGCTGGACTCAGAGGGGTAGATTGAGATAAGTTTGGGTTTTATGCAGAGGAACAGTAGGTTTGTCTATTGTTTATTACGGGAAGATGCTATCATTCACTCTGAGTTTGGAAAAACATCTCAGTCTCTCAGAACACAAATAGTTCACCCAAAGCTGAATGCTGTCACCATTTACACACACTAATGTCATTCAAAACATGAATGCAAAACTTCTTAATGGATATTTCTTAGCCAGAAATGGACTGGAATTGGTCACTCGACCAAATGGGAAATGGAGCTTTCAAACTTCAGAAACGATGCAAAAGCATCATAAAAGTGTTACTGCTTAAATTTGATTCGCTTACAAAAAGGCTAGGAATATAGCACATTAGTCGGATGGACTACATTTTCTTTTTTTCTTTTTTTAAGCATCTTTTAAGCAAATTCAAAGCTCTGGTTTATTGTAACTGCATGGACAAGAGCAGCATGTACTGTAATTAAAATACTGCTACTTCTTTTGTGTTCCAGAGAAGAAAGTAAGTCAGGTTTGAAACAACATGAGGGTGAATAGAAAAATGACAGAATTTTTGTTTTTAGGTGAACAATTCGTTTGACTGAATGGAGCAAATGCAATACGTTAAAATTATTGATCATATAAACACCCATTTAATAAAAGACTTTTCAAAGCCAGTTCTTATCGACTCTAGACTGCCTTTTTTCAAAATGACTGAGACTTGCAGTGAATAAACTTCTCATGCTCACTGGGTAAATCTTGTATAGCGATGCCAACTTCAATATTTATGCCATCAGGTCTTGAGTGACAAGGGCAAACACTGTATCATGTCAAAGACCAACAGCCATTTTTCTGTCTGAGGAGGGATTGTGTGAAGGGAAAATGGGGTGTGCGTGTTGTCAGCATTTAGGTCCAATTTCCCTCAGCCTGCCAAACAAATCCCTCCACATACAAATGGGAGTGTATAATAACCAACCTGACATTGGACTGAAAAACATGACAATTTGAAAACGCTTACCTTTCACTCTGCGGGAGACAGCAGGGTGACCTAGATTGATGTAGTGTGGGAGTAGTTGAGAAAGGACGAAACCGCTCAAGTTAGACTAAGTTGGCATCAAGGTTTATTATCTTTTACAATGTACAATATACAAAAATATAGAGTACCAAAAATTCACAGTGTCTAAAAGGCAGTGATTACAGTCTACATCGCATATCAAACCACCAGGTCAGTTGCATAGAAGAGCACCAAGCCTTGCAGGGATGGAGCGCCTCATTGCGTCGTCCGGCTTTATGTGTGTTCAAACCCGACTTAGAGCAGCCGCAGTTGACCAACCTTTATTATCTGGGCAGGCACACGAGAGTGAATTTGGGGATTTAGTTTGACCTTTTAACTAGGAGCTGAGAGTTTTGCTTATTCTTCATTTCTTTTCAGTGGAATCCATATGCCTTTTAAAGGACATTTAAAATCTGGGAGTTAGTTCAGGTAAAATCGGATATAACATTTTTCAATAAAAATAAGTGAAACATTTCTACTGCAATTTTCACTCAAATTATGATTATAATTATATATAATTTATAACAATTATAATTTTCACAAAAAAAAACTTTCTGAATATATATTTATATGTGTGTGTGTAATGAAAATGTAATTAATGAAATGCAAATTAGGAACATTTTCAGTAATACTCTCAGATTTTTGGACTCTGTAGATTGTTGTTTTCAATTTAAAGGCCTGGTACACAAGCATATCTTTAAGATTGCAATATACATATAATTAAAATCTGGGACTTACTTCAGGTAAATATGGAAATAACATTTTCAGATAAAAAAAATGTAGAATATTTTTTTTTATTAAACATTACACTCAAATTATGTTGATAATATAAATTGTTAAATATATATATATATATATATATATATATATATATATATATATATATATATATATATTCGTTTCTGGACTTTAGATTTATATATATATATATATATATATATATATATATATATATATATATATATATATATATATATATATATATATATATATATATATAAATCCAAAGTCCAGAAACGTATATAAATATATATAAATAAAATATATATAAAAATGTTGATGGAAAATAGGAACAAAACAATCCCCATTAAATATCTTAAACAGAATCAAACGGATTTAAAACAATTTAAGACTGTATTTGAATGTGATATTGAACTTAATTCATGTTCATTTTGTGGACGGCAAAAATCAATTCATATGAATTTTGTACTTTAATGAATAATCTTTGATGTTATCGATCAGTGTTGGTCCATCAGATGGTCTCTCTATTGCAGTCATACTCTTGTCACTGACAGGCTCCATCCCCACACAATCTCTACGGTTGGTATATTTACACAGCTGCTGAACATATTATTTTACAATATAAGGCGTTTACAAAACTGTTAGCTTTACAATATACATATACATTATGCTAACCTTTGTGTGGCATTACTTTTTCCGCTGTGGGACGTCACTTATTTACAACCCAAGGACTCATGCTTAGCTGAAAGCATGGCTGGCTTAGCATTCATTAGACGAGCATGATAAAATAGCTTAGTTTAGTTTTCAATGCCCTTTAGAAACCGAGCATACCATAAATACTAAATACAAATGAGAGTTGCCGTTCTTGAAATCGCTTTTATAGATAACTGGAGAGTTGCATCTGGAATGTGGCGTGATGTCACTGGGAAGCATGTCTACACACGGGCAAAATAAAATCTGAGTTGAGCACATAGTGCTGCACAAAGATTCATTTATATTATATTGTTCGATGTGACAAAGACAGTGATCCATTGATCATATCTGCATGAGTTGACACTCTGGGCAATTTTATGAATATATGATGCTCATATAATGGTGTACGCATTCGCTCATATCTCTGATGAATGTGATGATGGTTAAGAATATACCATCTGGAAAGAATAATAAAAAATAATATATGAAATGTTCAGTTTTTGTTTGTACTCATATCTTAAATAAACTCTATTGTCCATCTATCCTACAACTGCTGAATAATTCCCTTTTTTAAAATAACCGTATAAAACAAGTGCCAAGCTATCAATATTTTCTAAATTTTTTCATAATAAAATATAGTCCATCTCAGCTTGAACCCAGTCATATTTAATATGACCACTGGGACTTACAGTAACAGAGTAGAGCATGTTTGCTTCAGACCTAAGCATATTCCATGTTGGTGCAATATTCCTTGATTCCCATGCATTCGCAAGTAAAAAAGACATTTTGACTTTTCAGGGAAATAATGACGTATTCCTCTGGCCTTTTAATGTGCTGAAAATCTATGTTTCAGTTCCGATAAGAGTCCGTTCTGAATAGCATCCTATTTTAAGATGTTCTTTTTTCTGCAGCTTGGTTCCGATTCACCCAGGAGATGCATTGATCCTGCAACCCATCCTCTTTTGTCAGAGATGTGCCCCTCAAAGGTTGTAAGCCCGTGGGACAGCCTTACATTTACATCCAAAGGTAACACAATTCTGCCATTATGACCAAACCTAATAATGTCACCATTGATTTCTCTCTTTTGTCTGGTGTCCGTCTATTCTTCTTCTGTAGTTTCAAAAGGAACTGCAACAGTGTGGCAGATTGCATTTCCTGTAAAGGATATTGTTGGAGTGGTACGGGATGCCAGCGTAATTTTGTCTTCCCACCTTGTGAGCTTCGGAGTTCTGCAGCGATCAATCAAGACATCAGTTTATCAAAGTCAGTGTAGCTACACAATCTTTAAAAAGTGCTGTTTGAATCACTGGACTTTCCCCCCATTGGACACCGTAAGGCATGACCATTAGGTACCATTAGGTGACGTGGCCCTCAGGGGCGAGATCTTAGGGGAAAAATCAGCTGGAATGTTGGAACAATGTTGGAGGGTTTTAGGGAAATCCAGGCGGCCTTGTCACCATGGTGATAAAGCTATGGATGGGACACGTGTCTCAGCTGTGGTTATAGGTTCTGCAAGGAGACGGTGAGGAGTCTGGCCGGTAGTCATATTTGCCCAGCGCTGCAGGGTAGTACGTGGTGGTGTACACGTTCGTCTGCTGAAGCGGTGAAGGGAAGTAGTTGGTTCTCTCATCTGGCAGCAAATTGTTCTTATTCAGAGTCTGTGGACAAAAACAAATAAAGCAGTGTTCGATGAGCTGAGAGGCAAAGAACTATCCATCAATCTCTGAGATGAAACACCACTGATCTCACAGTCTGCAAACCTCTTGTGACAATGAGAACTAAAAGAACAGAATATGAGAATGTTAAAAGCACACAGCGACATCTTACGCCTTCAGGAAACAGTTCAGCTTAACACATGTAATCTCTTATCTAGCTGGTTCCTTAAAGGTACAGGGTGTAATATCTGCACCATTAGCATGTTTGAGCAGCTCAAATATTGTCTCAACCAATGGCAAGAGTTTGTAGATCCCATAGTCTTAAAACGAAGGACAGAACTGAGCCACATCTCAGGACCAGAATATCATAGACCTTTGAATGGGGTCTTTCGATTTGAACAACATGCATGGCAGGATGCTAAAAATCACTCAAAATACTGGAGAAACCACACAGCCACATGTTAAAACTAGGGGTGCACGATAAATATCGGCCGATAATTAATGTGCATCTCATAAGTAAAGCCGGTTCTCTAATCAGCGGTAAATTCCATCAGGTGAGTGATTTCACATAGACCAGCTGTTACTACACAGAGCCGTTGTTAACTGACAAGCTGCGCGAGATGCGCATTAATTATCGGCCGATATTTATCATGCACCCCTTAAAACCACTTAAAACACCGCAGCAATTGCATAGCAACATCAAAACAACAACACTCTAGCAAGATGTAAAAAATCTCTGAAAAACATACTAAAAACATGCTGTAAACATGCTTAGAACATTCTAAAAACATGCTTAGAACATTCCAGCAACTAAATAGCAACATGTTAAAATCCATACAAACCACCCAAGCAAGGTAACACGCTAAAGAACACCAACAACAGCAACATAAAAAAACACATACAGTAGCATCATGTAAAAACCTCACAGAACACCAATTTACATAGAAATATGTAAAAAAAAAAAAAAAACTCAAATAACAGCCTAGGAACCACACATAAACATTATAAAATCACTGATGAAGATCCTAACAACATGCTAAGATTCACTCGTTACACACCAAAAACCATATGGAAAGTGGCAACATATAACACGCACACAAAAATGGTTCATGCAGTTAAACCATGTTAACTACAAATTAACTATGGTTTAGCTACCCTAACCATAGTTTAACTGTGGTATTATTTGTAGTAAAACTGTGGCTGTAGAAATAATAATCAATCAGCCAAAAAAAGTATGTAAACTTATATTAAAACATTCAAACCACCCAAGCAAACCTTATAGCAACACACACACAAAACCCCGCAGAACAAGTCAAGTCACCTTTCTTTGTATAGCGCTTTATACAATACTGATTGTGTCAAAGCAGCTTTACAGAACACTCTATAAAATGCTAAAATTTACTCCGAACACTCTAGAAACCGCATATCTACCACTTGAGTTAAAACTACTTAGTACTCCACAGCCACATTTTGAAAACTAGAGCAGATATGACGCACTACACCTTTAAATATGTAAGGCACTACGGAATGGAGTCCACAGCTGATAAACGTTTCAATTTAGAAGTGGTGAACTCAGGGTCATGGATGAAAGTAGTGTGTGTGTGTGTGTGTGTGTGTGTGTGTGTGTGTGAAATGTAGAGCTCTCGAGAAATCATTTGTCTCGCTCTTAAAAAAGCTGCAGCTCGGTTACTGGGGGAGTGAAGCTATAAAACATACAAGATTGATTTGAGTGACTCCCTGTAGCTGAGAACTGCCGTGCAACAATTATAGTTTTCAATACCTGGCAAACAATAGCTCTACAAAGAGGCTGAGATCTCCATTTTCAGGCTGAACAAGACCGATGAAATTGCTTTTTATCCTAGAGCCAATGAGTGACAAGTGAAGCGAATGTTTGTCTATTACCATACCAAATAACATCTACCTAACTGTGGTATCTTTAGCAGGCTTTCGACAAACCGTACCCTGTGCACAATAGTCAAGTCAAGTCAAGTCACCTTTATTTATATAGCGCTTTAAACAAAATACATTGCGTCAAAGCAACTGAACAACATTCATTAGCAAAACAGTGTGTCAATAATGCAAAAAGACAGTAGGCAGTTCATCATTTAATTCAGTGATGTCATCTCTGTTCTGTTTAAATAGTGTCTCTGCCTTTATTTGCAATCAAGTCAACGATATCGCTGTAGATGAAGTGACCCCAACTAAACAAGCCAGAGGCGACAGCGGCAAGGAACCGAAACTCCATCGGTGACAGAATGGAGAAAAAAAACAATAGGAAGATTCATCCTGATTTACGATGTGGCTCTCAACGGATGCTTATTCAAACATCCATCAATCAGAGAGCCTCTGTGTCACACGGTTAATATCACACAGCCATCTGCGCACCGACATGCCCTGGGAATACATGGACAGAGACCAGAACGGCTGCCTTTTGCAGTGGCCACTTCTTTCTCGATCCACTTGTATTGCCCAAGTCTCATAATGAGTTTCGAGTGGTCATGCAGAAGATCGATGGAAAAAGTGGCAAAAGACTCGCGCAGGTGTCACAGCAAGGACACGAGGTGGAGGGAGAGCGAGTTGAGCCATACTAATTGGATGAGCTCGACGATCAGTCACAACCAGCTGTGGGAGTCCACTGAGCGGCTGCTGCTTAAACAGCCTAATGGAGCCCATTAATAAAGACAGAGTGTGTGCCAGGAACCGCGTGCAACCAGAAGAGGCGGCCGTGGGGAGAGTGAAACCAGCGGTAATCTCTAAACTATCAGTTATCTAGTGATGCTCATTTCAGACAAAACAAATGAGCATGTGGTTATTGGTTACTTGACTGCTCGCAACTTTTCTGATAGCTCAGCTGTGGGGAAATGTAAAAGAAAAATATCATTTTCTGATGCTGAAATAGACACAGCTTAATATGCAGACTACATAAAATGCATTTCCTACAAAAAATGTAAACACTGGTGCTATCGAGGTAAGATGAGATAATCTGATCTGGGGGGGGGGGGGGGGGGGGGTATGGTGTCAACACTGACCTTGAACTCCATGGGTGTGTATTTCTCATTCTTTGGTGTGGTGTTGTCTTTGTAGTTGAGGTGGTTGGGAGTGGTGGGGTGGATGACGGCAGACTCCTGCGAGGGCTTGTGGAACCGCTGACAGTACACATACACCAGGAAGGACAGCAGACCGGCACCCAGGAAACATGACACTCCTGTAGCTATCAGGTGAAGCAGAGTGAACCCTGGGAAAACAAGAGAAACATTACTGTAACCATTTGTCCGCAAATAACTGTAGTATGTTGCCATTTTCATCCAGACTTTGTTTTTTCAAATAATGAGACAATATAGTCATCCTTGTCAGTAGAATTGGAGCGATACAGCGTCATTGCATCCCTCTTTATTAAGGCTAGATGTCCGTAGCCATCAACCAGAGGTAGGCAGGTGTTTCAAAGTGTCTGGCTGAGTGATGCAGTACAGAGGGACAGTGCTGTGATTAGCTGGCCGATGTGACAGACCGGGCATCCTGCCGGTCTGACCCGTAATGAGTGCGAAATGTGATTGAGGAAAGCAAACGCCATACCCTGTAATGAACTGCTCTAATTGGACAATGATCACTCAGGAGAGCACCACTGCTGAAGCACGATGGGTAATATAAGCTGCCACCTGGAGAAACAGCAAATTAGCACTGCGGTACCACCTTTGAGAGCAGTCATCAGATGATGTGGCCTGGATCCGTAACCTTAAAACACCGCTGTGCCCGCTCATGTATTTTTGATCTGGTGCATGCACTGGAAAGACAGCACCTCTGCATGGGAGAGCCACAAGTGCCATGGAGCACGACACATGGAAAACTGAAGATCAGCAGTGTGAATTATGAAGTTCACTCACTTAAACCTTCTTAGCAATTCCATTTCTGCCTGAGTTCGGAATGAAAAGGGGCTGACATGAAACATGACACACAAGCAGAACATTGCTACATGTTTTTGAGCGCTCACGAGAGCGTGCATGCATAAGTGCATGCTAACATGCGGGTGAACACCATACAAACATATGGGTCAAAGCACTTACCCCAACACTGCTGGTCCTTCTCATAACTAGATGCTGGAAGAATGGCTGTGAAGAGAAAGAGGTGTATGGTTAATGGCTGTTCACACAGGATAAGCTCTTGCAAGGGTCATTCTGAATGTCTGAACTGATGCCAAACATCTTTCAAATTGACACGGCATCTTAGGCAGCTCAGGCCTAATAGTTAGAGAGTTGGACTTGCAACCCGAAGGACTGCAGGTTTGAGACTCAGTGCTGGCAGGGGTTGTGGGGGGCGGCTCTCTTCCATGGCTGAAGTGACCTTGAGCAAGGCATTGAACCCCCAATTGCTCCCTGGGCACTGGATGTAGCTGCCCACTGCTCTGGGTGTGTGTTTTGCATCAAAATCTAAATTCCTGTAACTCAAGCAGTAGAGCATGGCAGCAGCAATGCAAGTGTAATGGGGTTGCATCCAAGGAAACGCAAAATAAATATACCCTGATTGCAATGCAAGTCACTTTGGATAAAATTCTCAAAATTGTTGAGCTGTCAAATGCGTGTAAATATAAATTGTGTTGACTAAAAATAATACCACTTTCTTTTTTTAGAATATAAAAGTATAAAAAAAAACGATCCATATTACATGAACTGCATAGGCTCAAACAATATGCAAATTATTCATATCTTTATAAAATAGATGTGCAACCTTGAAGTCAACATCGAAAGATATGAAACCTCCTTTTAAAAGCTATTAGGCTTACTTATTTTACTATTATAACTATGCAGAATTACATGGTTAGTCACAATTAATTTTATTAATGCATTCAGTGTCCTTTTTTTGTCTGTTCTGTTGCTCAATTTTGGGTTGTGACAATATAACCATAAACCAACAATTTAAAAATGCAGGCTGATGCTAGAATAAGTGATGGTGGTGTGGTGATGGTGGTGGTGAGGAAGTCTCCTGTTTTATATCTGAGGGATAAGCAGGGACGCAGTGATAAAGTACAGAAAATCACATCAAAGCTTCTCAGTCGTGTCCCATGAAAATGATGACATTTTTGATAAAATTTTGCATGTATTAGAGAATGAATGGCCAATATCAGTAAAGAATAAAACTTAATTCAGAGTAAATATTCCATTTTGGCTGAAGTAATGAGGTGCATTTAGATGGAAGCTGCATTTTTTTACTGCTGCGATAGAGTCTAAGATTCTCTATTACCACCCAGAGTCATGCTTTTCAAGCTCTATCTGAAATCTCCAAAAAGAGCAGAGATGGGTATGTGGGGGGGGGGGGGGATTGGGGGTTGATTGAGATGCAAAATTCCCCTTGATCTCCTCACCATCTAAGACACCTCAAGATTTGCAACCCGTTTCCCAAAATTGGAGAGAAATAGGATGTGAGGCTGCTTTGTGGCATAACATTAATATTAATTAAGTGCCTTGGTATTCCGCTCTGACAACTCGTGTTCTCGCAGGCTGGGTGCGTTCAGCTCTTCACTTTGAACACTTCCACTCCACCAGACAGAGTAATGAATAAGCGCATGTAAACATATTGCATCTAATCTATTAAAAACAACAGCAAGGTTGACAGGGTTTAAAAGTGTACGTTTATTTAATAAAAGTAACACTGCAACTGGGTAAAGCTTTGCTTCATAATGGAACAGTAGGACGCTGTGTGAATATATGCGTGTGTTTATATATAGCTCTCTCTCACCTGGGATCTCATTGCAGTCTCGTTGCTGGGAGCTGTTTCCCACACATGGTGTGAATTGAGCTCCGCACACTCGACTGCGCAGCTGCAGGCCCGAGTCATTGCACTCAGACCACACCGACCAAGCCATCCACCCACCTGCACAAAGCACAGTTATAAACACAGGAGTTAAAGAAACAGTTCACCCCAAAATGAACATTCTCTCATCAATTGCTCACCCTCATGACATTCTAAACCTCTGTGACTTTCCTCTGTCAAGCACCAAAATTAGCTATAATAAAACAGCATTAAAGTTTAATAGTGCTCCAAATTACTTGCACTAAATTCGTAGTCAAGGTTTCCCTAACAAGGGTTAGTGAGTTGATGAAAAGCTAAAAAATACAATTGAATGGAAAAATAAAATGGATAAATAGGGCTGCACAAATAATCTGTATTAAACAGCAATTGCGATACAGCTTTGAGCAATTATCAAATCAAAGGCTGCAATTTAAACAATCATAAAATTGAATGTAATAATATACTTAGCAAATGCTGCTTCTCACAAACTCCATGTTTGCATGTGATTAAATGTGCATGTGTGAACGCAATGTGTCCTAGGTCCTCTTTATTTACATTTGAATCATTTCCAAAATGTTTGTGGACAGAAGCTTAAAGCATCTCATCAGTATTCCACCAAATAAAAGCTTAAGATTATACATTTTATAAGCTTGAGGGTTTGGAATGTGTAGTTGTGAAGAACATAAGTAATGTAACATAGTAGTGTAGTGTAAAATAAAATTGTTATAATTACATTTATAATATAATATAATAGTTATAATTTACTTTCCAGTAATTGTAATTTACAATAGTAATATTTCTGTCTTCATCTTATATAATTAGAGTAATAACGAATAATAATAAATTATCAGACAACTATGAATATGCAAATGTATTGTTATTGAAATATTGACTTTAATCTATTAACATACGTCCCCATTTATAGTAATTGCATAAGAGAAATCAGTAGATTATTTAAAATTGCACCTTTTGCTAGTGCAAAGAAAAATGAAAATCATAGAGGTTCGGAACAACTTAACAGTGAGTATATGACTATAAAATTGGTTGAACAGTGTTTACAATGATTAACAATGTTAACGATGATTTTGGGTGAACTATCCCTTTAAAAGGGGTAATTTGATGCTATTTTAAGTTTTCCTTTCTCTTTAGAGTGTTACAAGCTGTTTGTGTATAAATAAGATCCCTAAAGTTGCAAAGACTAAAGTCTCAAACCAATAGAGATATTCTTTATAAAAGTTAAGACTTGTCCACACCCTTCTAAAACGCCTCGTTTAAACGTACCCCCACATCTACATAACTGTGTGGGAAAATTTGCAGAACACCGCCCAAATGTCCATGCAAAGAAATAAGGTGTAACTTCAATTCTTGCTAGTATAGTTGCTGCCGCCGTCACCATGTCGTGGAGATGCTGTGTGTTACGTTGTGATAGATGTGTGCAGTGCTTTTTACGGAGGACTGTTTCCTGAACCTGGGAGAGTAGCCCACTGTAGAGTCCTGCACGGGTTCCCTCAAATTTGGCTGAAACGGGTGAAAAATATCCTAATGAGTCGGATACGGGTGCGGGTCGGGTCGGACACAGGGGAAACACAGGTCTAAAAACGGGTTCAAAACAGTCACGTGCAAATGTAAAAATAGGACTACGTTCCACTTTTAAAAAATCACAACCAGGCGAACGGCTACATGAGTCATTAGTTAACAGATGTAAAAAACCAGCCAGCTGTTTGTTTTTTTCGTTGTTTTCAGTTTATATATATATATATATATATATATATATATATATATATATATATATATATATATATATTTATATTTACAGAATCTGATTTAAAATGTGTTTGATTTAAGACCATTTCAAAATTTGTGTCATAAAATTATATCGCTCATACAGCTCAACTAACGCGATCGTTATAAAGGTGTTTAAACAACAATACACTTCCACTTGCATGCACAGTATTTGACAATCGGAATATCAGATATTTCATTCCTAACACATTTGTGAATATGGGCCTAATCTAGGCTATCCAGGGTTGTTGTTTTTTTTTTTTTTTTAAATGCATCTGAAAATGACTGCGCAGCTCATTCACATGTGCACTCTGGCGCATATCCACCTCTCGCGATGCTCAGCTGTGAACGATTTAAAAATGGGTGCGTTCGACTTGAAGCACAACCTCAGATGGTGGTATGATTCGCTCTTTTGTTGTTCTGTTTTCTTTCAGGATCAAAAATACAACAAATGAAAGCGTTTATCTCTATTTCCGGCTGATGAGAACTATGCATATACATTCATAAATCAGTCAATTTTGATATTTTATTCGAATGTGATCAGTGACTCAAGCACTGATGGACCAAAGAGCACATATTTCGACATTTGCAGTAAAAACGTGAAAAATAAATTTTCAGGAAATGCATTTAATACCAATATATTGAAACGTCTTGTCACTTCTGACTCATAGCCTATAAGTATGTGTTCATATATAAAAAGTTTGCCCCTGACTAATCAAACAGTGTAGATCACAAATGCAGACATGGTTTCATGTTTACGCGGCACGATACCCAACGCAACGTTTAAAACGACAGTGTAAGTCGTTATAATCAGTAATTATGTCCCCAGTTTGAAAATTTCATCCAAAAATTGTCCTCTTTAAATGGAGCGCTCTAATTTTGGCCATCCTCACAGTTCAGATGGCAATCTAACCAGAGTACTGCCGACTCAACGGCCCACCCACACACATGAAACAAACACCGCCAGAGGCACACAAGGAGGCAAAAATAATCTGAGCAAAAACAGTCTAAGGAAATATTTTCAGAGCAAGTGTACCAAGAACTTTACTTAGAAGAAACTTTGATTTAAAATGTATTTGTTTGCTGGTATAATCCAATCAGTAAATAGACACATTCCTTTCATATTTCATCTTTTAAGATGCTTGCCTAGACTATATGCAACCTAACATATTTGTCATTCATGAACGGGGCCAACAGGGGCCAAATGTTTGAATCGAGGATCAAAAAGACTTTAATATCAGCAGCAACTAGACCCAGAAAATATCACAGCATTTCAGAAAATGCAGATCCACTGTTAAGAATGATAAAAGGCAGCCCTGATAACTGCTACATCAACTTTCTTTTTTTTTTTCTAGAGCAAACGATATGTCATGAAGAATTTTTAAGACAGAATCCTAACTGTAATGGAACCTTATAAATTGCATTTATGGGATGTTTTGCATTCTGAGTTAGCTCTTAATATTTTTAAAGGAATTTATTTTACTTGATTGATAATTTAACACAGGATCTTCTATCAACAGAATGGATTTGATGTGTTAATAAGAGAGTCAAAAGCAATAAAAAAGGTAGTATCGTTTTTGTAAAAGCTACAGGGCTTTTTATGCAATTTATGATCCATTCTTCATAAATATTTCAGTTTTGTCTGAAAGGAACATCTGATTTTTTTGAAGTGATGGCAGCAGAATGTGGCAACAAAGCTTTGCATTGCTACAGTCTGCTTGTACAAGTACACTTCTATGCATGGATGCATGCTGCTCATTTATGGTACCATCTGTAGCATGGTGGACCCCAGAAGCCCCTCTCAGAATCTGAAGAATGTGCTTCTGGCAATTAAAAGGTCTGAAATCATTCCTTCAATGCAATGATAATCAGTCGGTCATAAACTATCCTGTAAAATGACCAGCATATGTTGTGTTGTGGATGATGGTATGCTCACAAAACTTCTTAAAAGGATAGTGTAATTGAAAAAATTAACTAACTTTTAATTAAGCAAATTTGTTTACAGAATTGCAAGATGTAAACACTGTAAACAAACTTGCAATTGTGAGAAAAAAATATTTTAAGGTAAAAAAAAAAAACCTTTAATAATTGTATATGTTTTTATTCCATAGTGGAAACAAGCTTTTATAGAAACTGCATGTTTCCTAATGTTGATGATAATGGGTGTTGTGAACAGATGACGCCCTGAAAACCAAATGAGGAGAGCCTCGAGTTTTTTGTAGCACATTTCACTTAAAGCATCGTTTCATCTCATTTGTGGTTCTGGATTGGAACTGATCTTACCATCACAGGTGTGTGTGTTGCAAAGAGCCTCCTCTGTGTGCAAGCCGATGCAGATGTCCCCTCCATTGGCAGGGACGGGGTTGGTGCATGTGCGTGTTCGTTGGTAGTGCCCACCTCCACAGGGCACTGAGCACTGCGACCATGATGACCAGCAAGACCAGGCACCGTTAACTGCACAGACCAAACACGTACAAACAAACACGACATACAAACACAAACACAAAACAATCAGGCAAGGAAGGGGGCACAATCATCCAAGCATCAGATAAGCAGACACAAATGCAGTGCAAACAAGAAAGACGAAGTGGAGGATGCAAACACAATGTACCGAACACAAACATAAAACAGCATCAATCAAGCAGGCAAACACAAAACAATCCAAAAAAGAAAGAAAGAAAAACGGACATGATTGGAAATTCCCACAAGGCGGACAAGGCAAGCAGACATCTGTTATGAGATGTGATGGTGATCCAGACATGCAGAGTTCAGGGCAGAATGTCGCACTTGGAGTTTCAAACAGCTTTATTTGACCCACAAAGCTCGAGACTTGCCAGCTGTTCACCTCCATTTCCTTGTTTAACCCGCAGGAAAATCCAGATTAATCTGGTGACCGATATCAAGCTGTTCCAAGCTGGTCACACCATGTTCCAAAAACCAGGTATAACCAACTTGTTTGTAGATGATCTACCAGCTAGATAGCAACTATCATGTTTCAATCACAGCTACCACCTTAAACTGACCAGGATAGAAGCATTGCTGTTGTGCAGTTTCCTCTCACTTTAACAGGCCCTGCCACCATCCTCTTGATGTCTCCTCAGACTGATGGAGAAGAAGGTTAGGGGTGTCTCCTTCTCTCTGCTCTAGAAGCACTGTTTAACTTCAGTGGATTAGCATGTGTGTACTGGGGCACGACTGAAGTGTGAAGGCAGACTGATCTCAATCACAGTTAATCCAGCAACCTCGCACACCGAGGGAGAAGCTAGGCGTTGGAGTGCACATCTGAGGTCAAAACAATGATTAAAATGGTTGGCTGATGTCAGTAATGTGTTTGAATCCGTGTGCAATACCCCCTTCTGCTTTGTCATTTCAATCCTATTCTCCCTTTCTGCCTGATTGTAAAACAAATACTGTGGCTGTTCATTTGTCACACTCTGAGAGAGTTTAGAGCGGACAATGCACTGGCAAGTGGCTGTCAATATGTCTAAAGAAAAACACAAAACCATCTTCTGGGAACTTTCAGGGTGATTGGTCAGATAATTTGCAGTGTGGTCCTTTAAATTTCATTTGAACTTGTGATTTCTAAATCAGAAAAGAGTATTTGATTTATCCGTGAGGTCATGTCTGTTTGGAATTATGTTGAAACCTCTTAATTTGACCACAGCAGGTCCCCATGGGGCTAATTCCATTAGCTAATGAAATCAGTAATATACTTCACACACTCAAATGCAAGCAGAGGCTTTTGCATGATAAGCAACTACCTTGATTATGAGCAAATGTGGGAGTGAACTCATGTGCTTATTTGTGTGTACATATGTAAATGTGTGTGTGGAGTCTGCTTGTGCTTACATGCGTGTTTCTGAGGGTGTGTGTTACCTGGACAGGGCTGAGGATTGCAGTCCTGATATTCCACTGGAGATCCCCGGCAGGCGGCGGGAAGGCTTTTGCCCTCTGCGCTGGTGCAGGTGCGTTTGCGACTGCGGTAGCCTTTGGCACAGTCCTGAGTGCAAGCTGACCACATCTCCCACGATGACCAGCCAGAGCCTGTCAGTCGCACACCAGGCGTCTTGAGAAGCTCCTCAACTAGAGCTGTAAAACATATATTGCAATGTCACAAGTTTGCCAGTACTTTTATTTTATCATTGAACTATTATTATCACAACCTACTGACACTGTTTTGATGATTCAGAATGCACCTAATGTAGTTATTTTTAAATAATAATTAGCTATCTTTACAGCTGTTTGTTCTTGGTGTGAACCATTAAGTCGTTTTATGAACAGAGTACAGCAAGGATGATGTATTTTTGTCAAATCCAAGAAGAGTGTTAGTATATTAGCACATCCGGGCAAAATGTGTAAGAATCATAAACTTCTGTTGGTCACAGAGTTTAATTTCTGCAATGATTCAAAAGTCTGATGGAAAAACTCCCATTGTTTCTGGTTTCCAGTTTGGCGTACTACAATTGATCATCACTGCAGCACTCTCGGAGTGTGTTATTTTAAGGAGTGGCATTTTCCTGTGTAATACAAGGTTGCTAAAGAAAACCTACCAATGTCATGCTGTGTTTACAGCATCTCTGACAAAAAACATTCTGATCACAGCAACCTGCACAAGGTGAATACTGACACTCCCTTGTCTCTAATGCATTCCATCTGCACCTCAAGTGGTTGACCTCCCCCGATTTCAGACAGGAAGATACAGTTAATCAATGTGGGGCCCGTCATGTAAAAAGTGGGCAAGGGCTGAACTGTGACCCCTGAACTGTCATCGAGCCAGCAGTATCAGCAAGCTCAGCTGATCTGTTCATTTAGGTGTGGGTGTGCATTAGGAAAAAGGATCAATACACTCACAGTCTGTTTCACAAGTTACCGTCCCGTCATTGGGGCAGAAGCGTGTCTCAACTTTACGCTTGCCTAGTTGAAGCTCATGAGGGTCAGCCAGTTGGGCCCGGCAGATGTAGCGAACTCTTTGCTCTTGCCGTGCCCCTCCCTGGGTTATATTCACTGGCACCCAAGGGGTCCATGGGGTGTTTCGGCGCACCTCCGGACAGGACTCCAGATTACACGCCTGGTACTCCTGCAATGAGGAAGATTGACAAAGAGATGACATCATCCATTTGCTCATTCCTCACGCACAGGTGACATTACCACAACTCTTAAGATGCACGTGAAGCTTATTCTTGTGCCATCACTGTGAACAGTTAATAAAATCGAATGGCTTCTTGCTAGACACCTAAGGGGGTGTTATAGTTCTTTGCATAGAACATTAATTTGAGTCCTAATTAAGTCAATTAAATTTAAATTAGTTGCACCTCTTAAGAGAGTTGGAGAGCAAAGAAATTTGTACAATTTGAAATGTAAGAGCAAAAGAGCATTTTAGAGGCAGGTGAATGCTATTTTGATTCGTCTTGATCTTTTGTTGTATTGAAAGATGCATAACAGCATATAATGTATAAAAGATATAAACAGATATAACAAACAAATTCTATAGACCCATGGATTTTTCTACAAGTATGCATGCTTTCGGACAGAGATGTAAGATAGATTTTGTGTAATGGATTCTCGCCATGCTAAGAATAACAGTTACTGAACTGAACTGTACGATGCCATAACATGTTTTGTTAACATAAAATAAGTCTTTAAATCAATTAAAGTGTATAACACTTTCCTGGACATTCACTCCAATAAATATTTCACAGAGTAGGTTTATATTTTGTCTCTTCATAGGCATGTTTTTTTTTTTCATTTTAATTTTGAAGTTGATGAGTGTAAATAACTGCAAGGCTTGTGTAGACGATCAGCTTACTGTAAGTGAAGGTCTCAGAACTGCATAAATTTTTAAAATGAAACAGTGTGTTGTATATTTGATTCGTCTAGTCCACTCAGTCTCTCCTGAATCACAAATGAGCTCCACTTTTACAGTACATCGCACATATCTTTCTGGGAGGAGATCTGCTTGGTTATCACGGTCGTGCAGGAGGTTGCAAGGCTAAAACGTGTGTGTAAGTGTATGGGTACGTGCCAGCGCACATCCTGGACAGCTATTTCCATTCTCACAGTTCCTGGAGCGAGAGTGCACCCCTCCCCCACATTCTGAGCTGCACTTGGACCAGGGCGACCATGATGACCAAAAGATGAGCTGAGGGCACGACACCTTCTCATTGCAGAATCTGGTGAGCACAAAAAATGTGTTTTACTCATATCATGAGTTTAAGTCATGCCTGCTCTGAGTTGATAAAACTCAAGAGAAATGTATAAAGGGATCGATCATATTATAAGAAAGATTGCCACAGGTTTGACAACTTTGCAGTTGGTTATGAGATACTTGTGAACCTGTTGTCCAATCTACACTATAGGCATCACATTTGACAGTTTCCATTGAGGGGAAGATAATTGGATTACAATGATTTTAAATTTAACTTGCATTTAAAATGCAATACACCAGTGTTATTTGTCTTACCGCTACTATTAATTTTTATATTTCTATATTTTCTGTTTTAATTTTACTTAAAGTTTTTGTAACTTTGTTGTTTTTCTCAGCTTTGTGGTTCGTTTACAGTTTGCATTAATTTTTATTTCAGTTTTTGTAGAAATATTTGCTTTAGCAACTAGCTAAAATAAAAAAAAATATTTTTTAAATATTTTATTTAATTTAACAATTAAGTAACCATTTTATTTAGCTATAACTGTGATTTAAAAACAGACATAGCAAACTTGCATAACTGTACATATCAATCTGATCATTACACAGAATTATCATATGCCTTCAGAAAACTTGGAATATGAAGTCATTTTATTGTGTCAGACTTTTCATTTTGGAGCGAACTATTCCTCTAAGGAACAAAAGAGAAAAAAATAAATCAAAATAATTAAAGGGATCAGAGAGTAGAAATGGTAATATAAAACTAAATATAATGTCTATTTTTGGTTTAAACACCGATAAACATTACAAGTGGACCTCAGGGTGTCCATAAAAAAAATAAAAAATAAAAAAATATTTAGTGCCCTTTAAAAGAAACCATCTTAAATAACTAATGAGTATATAAGTATAAGTATGATATGTTTAAGTTGATTGAGGTCTTAAAAAAACCTAACCTCTTTTCTTACCTCTGTTCTCTGATTTGCCCCACACACACTCGGCCGCCATGCCTGGGAGAAGGATTGTTACAGGATCGCTGGCGGACTTCAAACCCAATCTCACAGCTTGTGCTGCACTGGCCCCAGGACGACCAGGGTGTCCAACCTCCATTCCTGCAGAAATAACAGTGAGCAACAAGCATCTTCTTATCAAGTGACCATTGATAAGACGTGATGGGTACAATCATTTGGGATATATATATATATATATATATATATATACATAAAAATTCGGCAGCAGTGCCAGGCTAATGTGACATGATGCAAAAGAAAGAGGACAGACAGGTTCGGTAATGAATTTTGATCGGGAAATGTTTTCAGTTTGCTAAAATGTTCCTGCAGCGAATTTTGCGTGATGAGAGAACTGCCACTTCTGGTAAAAACACAGCTTAAAAACACAGCAGTTTCACCACCGCAGATGCAGGATGGCGGGCAGACGGAAAAAAAAAGATCATAGAAATGCAATAACTTAATTTTTGTAATCATTTGGCTTAACTATTCCTTTAAAGAAAAACTTTGTACTTGCCTTGAACAGTTGGACACCTCAATGGTCGGCCCCTTGCAGTTTTTTCCTCCACAGCGAGGTGGTGGACTATCGCATGCCCGCGATCGGCAAAGACATGTGCTGGTGCCTTCGCCGTCATCGTGGCTGCAGGGTTGCCATGGAGCCCAGGGCCCGTACACACCATCTGTGGTTTGGTTCCTCAGCTGGAATAAATGAGAAAAAAATGTGTGAATTTGAAGGTTGGTTGCATGCAGAATCTCAGTCCTAAAAAATAATGACCACAAAGCAGCAGCCTCAAGTGATGTTATCAATCATGTGGCATAGCACCTTTCAGTGGGAGACTGACTGAGCACTATTATGGAGACGGCGGACACATGTTGGAACATCAGTCATGCATAAGACAGTGAGTGAGGCACTCTTTAAACGACTGCTCCTTACCGGGCAGGCAGTGATGTTCTGGAACCACTGGCTCATGTTGGAGCTGTCCTCTATGGTGGTGCAACGGCGCTGCTTTCGGTCCCAACCACAGTAAGGGTCCCTTGCATCCAAACACATCCTAAAATAGAAATAGAAAGAGCCAGTGAAAAAAGAGAAAGGGACGGAGACAGGAAAAACACGTGCTTAGTGCATGAATAGTATTGTCACATTATAGTCAACATTAAATTAGAATTCCCCTAATTTATTTTTAAATGCATGTTCCCGGTCTTACTATAGAATTAATTAAAGGGGGGGTGAAATGCTATTTCATGCAAACTGAGTTTTTTACACTGTTAAAGAGCTGGATTCCCATGCTAAACATGGACAAAGTTTCAAAAATTAAGTTGTAAGTTTGAAGGAGTATTTTTGTTCCCAAAATACTCCTTCCGGTTTGTCACAAGTTTCGGAAAGTTTTTTTCGAGTATGGCTCTGTGTGACGTTAGATGGAGCGGAATTTCCTTATATGGGTCCTAAGGCACTTCTGCCGGAAGAGCGCCCGCTCCCGTATAGCGAGGCTGAGCAGCACAGACATTTCACTGATCAGAGCGATTCATTGATCAGAGCGAGAGCGTCGCGAAAAGTCACAAAAGAAGTGTGTTTTTGGTTGCCAGGGCAAGACAACCCTGCGTATCGTTTATTTCTTAAGGATGATGCAATCCCAAGGAAAAAGGGTCACGATCGTGTGTTGGAACCACAGGCGTTGAGTAAAACTGCTTCAAATATCTCTGCCTCCTTGTTAGTGCGTCCCCTCCCATGCCAGAGACCCGGGTTCGAGCCCCGCTCGGAGCGAGTCATTGCTGCTGCTGCTCTCGTTCAGTTTCAGCCTCGGGATCTGATTCTGGATCATAAATAAACGGCTGAATCTGACTGTAAGCCATGGTTTGTTTTGGATGATGGGTTTTCCCTCACGGTAATGTCACACCTTCCACATCCTCTCAACGCAAAAGCCTATTCGCGCTCGTGATTCTTTAGCTCCGCCCACACGTCACGCCTCCAGCCGGTCGTGTTTTTCCGGGAAAAATCGGTACAGACTATCTTTCTCTTATGAATATAATAAAACTAAAGACTTTTTGGATTTATGAAGGATGCAGTACTACTCTATATGTACTCAAGATTAACAGGATATTGAGTGAAAACGAGCATTTCACCCCCCCTTTAAAAAGACATTAAATCATTTTTGCAACCTCTAATTATACTGTAAAATTATTTTATTCTGAAAGGATGTAATAAATGAATCTAAAGTGACAGTGAAGACATGTCTAATGTTAAAAAGAACTTAACTAGAAAATGCACCACAGTTTTTATAAAAAAATATATAATTAATAACTGCTTTCAAAACTGATAATAAGAAATATTTCCTAAGCACCAGATCAGCATATTAGAATGATTCTGAAGGATCATGTGACACTGAAGACCGAAACATTGAAACATCTGCTGACAGGCTATTAGATCAGGCTATTAGATAATAGCGATTCATTGTTTTACCAAAACTTCATTTGGGCAACACCCACTTTTCATGATCCAATAAATTCCCAGATAATATCCTGCTGCACTCTTAAATAAGAAGTGAGAGAAAAATGGGTTGCCAATGGCAATTCACATTGACTTTTAAACTGAAGAGCTATCCAACATCTCCTTGCACATTAACTGACAGCAGCCCTAGGCTCTACAGTTCCCTGATACAAATCTAAACCACGCCTGGGAGAATTTTGCATCCTTTCCACAAAAACCTTGCTACGCAACACCTCGAAATTGCTTAAATATTTGTAAGCTGCTAAAAAAAGAGCCCTAATGAGGTGTAATTAAATCTAAACCCACTAATGAAGTTAAGCCGTGAGTGCCATTTCAAGGGCTCCAGAATTTGGGGCGGTGTGTTAGTAAAGCACCAGCAGCCTCACAACCTTCCCTTTAGCTTGAAAGGCTTGCTTTTGGCACAAGTGTATCAGTTTGTTTGCGCTGGCCCTCTGGCGTTCCAGCCTCAAGGTTAAGGAAACACACACAGTGTTGATCCAGTGCGGAGTGCCAAGACTGAATCCTGCCGAGAAGGGAGCTCGAACTGGGTCGAGTGCTAAAACACTCCAACGCTTCAACTCTGTCAGGAACATGAAGGAAAAAATATCTATCTATACAACATTAACTTGTGCGTATTTCCATTTTTACATATGTAACTAGAATTAAGTAAACAGGCATCTTCAGTGAATTATCTATAGGAGCTGAGTGGCAGGCTCATGTAGATGAACAAGCAGTGAGAGCATCAAAACCTTTTAAAAACACTCAACTTTATGCAAAACTGCTTAATTCATCTGGGTTCAGTCATAAGTCATTGTCAGAAACAGGTGCATGCAGTGTGAATTCTGCATCCTGTCAATATGAGCATACAAATATGCACCAGTTGCATCAGACATGAGGTGTGTGAAACAGGCCTGATTATCATCTTCTCCTTAGTTTCTGAATATAACAGCAGTTATAATGAAACAGGAATAAACAACAGTAAATTAGTTGGAGCACCCATAGCAGTATATAGTTAGTGCACAATTGAAGAAATAAATGACTCTGGCCAATTAAAAGAATGTGAGGATAGAGAGAATAACAATATCTTCCTTGCGCACATCTAAGGCCCAATTAGCCCCATTACAGAGGGCAGAAACACAAGCCCTCAAGGCGCTGGCCTGTGAGAACGACCCATTTAAACAAAAACTTTTGCAGTGATTGCATTAATTACATTGGAACGATCCACTCCTGCAAACCAAAGTGAAAGCCAGCCGTCCATATAATCTCTTAAGACTATGAAAATGTGCCGGCGTGGAAGGAATGCTGATTTGACATTCCTGTTGGCATACAGCAGAAGCCTGTTTTACTGATGAGCTCAGGAGACATGAACCCAGCCCTGGGGCACTGCCAGGACTCGGCTGCTCTCAGGACTGTGCCAGCTGACCTACTGAAGAAAAACCTCAATTAATGGCCTCCTGAAGGTGTTTTTTCTCTCTCCCGAGTTCTGCAACTTGCACTCCGTTAAGAGAAATTTCCACAGGCTGACCACCATCTCCCAAGGAAAAGGACAAGCACAGCAGAAAAACTGCAGTCGAGCCTTGTAACCGGTCACATAGCTCACCTTTTTTAAAAATAGACTCGGAAAAAAAGTTAGTGCATAAGTTGATGGAATTGAGAATTACACCTTAATTCAAGGCTCCTGTGCATGGAAGAAAAAAAAAACAAAAGAAACACGAACTGACACAAATCATACTGTTGTATAATTTAACATGGTTTCCTTATAGCACACTGCTTCAGCCACAAGACATTGCTTAAAATGTTTTAAATAGTGCAAAAAATAAAGTAACACATAAAACAATGTGGCAAGGCAGTGGACAGAAGATGATCTTTATTTATCCTTGTTGCTTAAACAGAGGTTTTAAAGTCATTGGAAAGGCTGTAAAAAATACTCTATTTTACAGGCCTTTTAAAAAGATGAACAAAAGCAAATAGTTATTGCCATCCTTTTAATAGCAATTTATGAGCTTTTTGTTGTAATCAAGGGTCAACGTATATTTTTTTTTATGTATACACTGTGCTCAGAATCAATAAAACCAGCCTAAGGTTTTCTAGCTGACCAGGTTTTGTCACCCCCATTTTGTATATAAACACTATATTTATCAATTCAATTCTTTCCATGTTACATACAGAACTATTAATGTTTTCCATTGAAATGGCACAACAATAAAAAATATATCTCAAATTTTCTAAAAAAAAAAAAAAAAAGTATTTTCTCCCTTTTAATATTAGTTCTTTTAGGAAACCGCCAGAGCCAAACAGGTCGCATAAATTTCAGCTTGAGAGATTTCCACACACACCAATCGCTGACAGTTTAGCGCAGACAGAGATAAGATGGTCAGATGCTTTAATGGCTTCATCTCAGCAGAAGAAGAAAAGATGCTATTTGTCCGAAGTTCAGGACAGCGAGGTTTGAGACATATTGCCTGTCTTAATCAAGAATGGGAGAAAGCGCATGAGAAAAATGGCTTCAATTTTGGGACTCTGCCAGTGGAGAGTCAGTTAAAAGCCAGTGGTAATAAATGCTCGCACCTTCTGATTACTTTCTTTCCCTGCCTTTCCTCTCTCTGCAGCTCCTCTAGTAGCTCAAGTGCGGGGCAGTGTGCTCAAACAAGCTGAAAGCTCTCAGACCCGGTGTTTTTTAGCACCCTGTTGACAAGCTGGCAGCAAGAGGAGCTGTAAACTGTTTAGATCAGACCAGGCCTCTGAAATGAGCATTTCTTGCAGGCTGGGTAATGGGCTTAGCCACAGGTAAAGGACAACGAGCCTTTAGGAAATATATTTATCACCAAATGACCATGGAATTTGATTGAAGTCACCATAACAAGGCACAGTGAATTTTGGTCTGTGTAAATTACAGTAATAATGACTAGGGGAAAAAACAAAACAATCAAAGTCGCACTTACTGCATTTTATGAAAACTTCTACAAAAATGTAGCGAGTTACATCTAAACATATTTCTGTTTGATATGCTAATTTATTACAGCCAGTGTTACCTGATGTGCTTGCTTCGTTCTTATTTTTCAAAAGCATATAAAGGTTGACCAATGTAGGGATTTAATATTTTGCTATCATCAACACAACCACATATGGAATGGTTTGGTTATGAGGGTTGCCATAGAAACAAATAATTTGAGGATGTGCTCAGAGTAGAATCTCAGGTTGCTCGTAATTACGCTAATTTTAACACACCATGAATACAGCGTTAATGCAGAGACAATTATGCTGGTGCAACCGGAGGTTAACAACACAATAGTGGGTACGATTCCCTCCCGCGAAGATCAAACCAACAACTTCCTTAAATCTTGAGAACTAAGACTGTCTTTAGAATAGTTTCATGATGCTTCCTTGACTTGTGAGTAATTAAAGATGCCTGTCTAATATTATTTATTGTTTCATAGGTGTACATTCACTACCATTCAAAAGTTTGGGGTCAGTAAGATTCTTTCAATGTTTTTGAAAGTTTCTTATGTTTAACTAGGTTGCATTTTTTTGATAAAAATAGAATAAAATATTAATATTGTGAAATATTACTGCAATTTAAAAAGACTTTTCTATTTGTATATATTTCAAAATGTAGTTTATTCTTTTGAAAGCTTAAAAGAACTGCATTTTTTATAGCAATATTATTTCAATCTTTACTGTCACTTTTGATCAATTTACTTTGTACTTAAAACATGAATTTAAACACGACTTTCCAAAATAGCAGGTATAAATAAAATATATGATATATGAATAAATATATGAATAAAAATTATTTAATATTCTTAAATGAATAATAAAAAACACCCTCCCTAGAGTTCATTTATTGAAAAAAATGGCTTTATTATTTTTAACTAAATATTGTTTTTGTTTTTACATACATAAAACTAAAAACTACACTAATATAAACTAATATACTTGACTACAATGATTATTTGTTTAAATTAAAAAAAGAAGGAATGCATGAAATATTGACAAGGCTTACAAATAGTCCAAAAAATTAATATCCAGGTCCAGTCCTACCCCCCACCATCCATAAAGCAAAAGAGGTCTAAAACTTCAATATGTAGTAACTGCAACAGCAAAAATCCCTCAGAAATGAATACCATCATTCAAAATGATGTCCTAATTTGTTACCCAGCATCTCTGTAGACATGGGAACATGGGTTTGCCACATCAGAAGATGTGGGAAAGGAAAGCTGTAAAAACATATTTGAGGTTTTCTAAGCTTGTGGTTTGTGTTGTATGCTGTATGCTCTGCTCACGGAAGATGTTTGTAACCTCAAACCCACATTCATAACAGCTCTCCAAGACATCATCATCTACACATCATCAAAACTGTCAGCACTGACTGCGCTGCTGTCTCTAATTAGGTTGCTGAATGTAAAATACTTCATCAATAAATAGACCTAAGTCAGAGTAGACGCCATAATTAATTGTATAAAAAAATTAAGCTGCGAGGAGTTTTCATGTGTTAAGATCCCAGGTCATGCTGTATTTTCACAACCCATTTCTTTTCTTTTCTTTATACTTTGTTCATTGGAGAACATTTGGAAGATATATGTATCTTGTTGGCTGAATCAGGGACAAGTGAACCCAAAACCAGTCTAATTATTCAGTGCTTCCCTGAGACCAATTAGTTGTTTTTTGTATTACTATAAGGTCCATAGCCTTTTTTAAGATTTTATTGATCTGGCCCAGCCAGTCGGTCCCTTTAGATCCCATCAAACAATCAGTTGGCTGATCAGAGTAAATTAGCTTTGCAAAGCAGAGGCGAGAGGCTAAGGTCCATGGTCATGAGCAAAAAAGAGTGGTTTGAGAGATCAAACTTAATTATCACACTGCTTTCACGCCAGAGCCACCAACAATGTTGATTAAGACATTAATAAACACTTCTCCAAAAGCAAGACGGCGAGACTTCGTTCTCTTTGTCTCTTTACATCTGTGAAGAAAAATAGCAGCAAAAGGGCAGCAACTTTGAACAGAAGCAGAATGATTTTAAAGTAATTGTGCCCCGAGCCATTACATCCTGAAAAGCCTGCTATTTGTTTTTTGTCAGGTTTTTTTGCATTGATTTGAATCGCAACAAGGGCAAAGCAGAATTTGTCTCTCATATCACTGATGCAATCTTACATGCAATAATAATAATGCAGTAACAATAATTATGACTTGACTTGTCATTCAACACTCCATAATATACTGTAGTAGACATAGTCTCCAGAATCAGCTATCCACCTTATCCTTCATAACATGAATATTTGTTTCAGCCAAAGCTCAAGGAGAGGAAGCTGACTGGTGCAGCAGGAAATTAATAAAAACCTCTTGACCGCAGCTCATATGCAGCCATGTCACACCACTATGACGTTTCATATAAGAGTACGGAATTAATGAAATGTCAGAGCTCAAAGGTGAATGTACTCTGGATGTGGCAGAAATCAAAGGGAAATTACGGATTAAGGATTAAGGACTCTCTTCTTTGGCCTGCCCTTGGACCCCAGTGTGATTGTTCCTCCCTGCTGGGTTTTAAATAGAGCTAGCAAAGTTCGCTTCCGCTCCATCTCTCACATCTCACCTACACTTTGCTTAGTATTCAACACCCTCAGCCTCCACCACATAGCATTGTGTGTGTTCCTGTTCATAGGAGAGAGTGTGCACATATTGAAAAGTAAAATCAAAGTGCTGAATAATCACTAGCTCGTAGTCAAATATGTTTGCCTTCAGAGAAACCATTCATTCAAGACGGCACCCTTCCTCTTTCCTTTGAACCCTCCTAGCTTCCTTTATCTCTCCCTCATTCATCCAAACCCACACCCGATCTTTCACTTTCATGCACGGTGGGCAGAGAGAGCGGACAGAGCACTCTGTGTGCTCCTATGGCAAATTGAGCCTGACTGTTGTCCCCACCCTGCATGTGGAGTGGGAAGTAGATGGAAAGCTTTGATAGTATACACGCGGACTGTCAAACAGTGCTCCTCTTACTGCTTCAGTCACCCGTGAGGGGGAATTTCTTTTCCAATGACAGATCAAGGGTATAATTCCACACAGGTGGTTAACAAGAGCTCTTACCAACGTGAAAGAAGCCATTCATGCACATCAACCTGGGTCTGCTGTCACCAGACACCTACAGGCTAATGAGAAAGCATGTATTGTCCCTGAAATCTAAAAGGCTCGAAATGCATGCATCAAATTGTATAAATACTAGGAATGAATCTCAATAGCTGACAAGTGAGGTTGACTGGATTATCACACAGACAAGACACTTTAATATTCATATTATGAAATATGTATGTAACTTAAAACCATTTATAAAACTTATAACTATATATACTTTATATATATATATATATATATATATATATATATATATATATATATATATATATATATATATATATATATATATATATATATATATATATATATATATATATAAAAAAAAATATATATATATATATATATATATATATAAAAAAAAATATATATATATATATATATATATATATATATAAATATATATATATATACACACACTTTATATATATATATATATATATATATATATATATATTATTTTAAGTAAATCAAAGGCATGCTGAGAATGTGCTTTGTAATTAAATATTTAATGGTAAAATTCATCCATTTCCATGCATCTTTGCAACAGCCATGTACATTCAGACCAATGTATTGGGCCAGTGTGTTGCATCTTTGTGTTGCAAACTTGCTGTTTACAATGAGCATAGTGTCTTTAAGACAGCGTGTCAAGTTAAAAATAGTCTAAACCTTCAAAACCCCTGCAATCTGTTCCATTCTGTCACTGTTAAGCTGTTTTTGAACCCAAGAGTGCACCATATGTCAGTGTCCCTTATAAAACTGCATCTAATCAGGTCATCAAACCTAAACCTAAATATGACCCTAAAACCAGAATAATAATTTAAACCATGCTTGTGGCTAGTTAATCGGATAGCTGTTCAGACAATTCAGCAAGTCATACTGTATTTCAGACAAATAAATGATGAATTATTAAATTTAAATAAAATTAATGCATTTAGCAGACGCTTTTATCCAAAGCGATTTACAGTGCATTCAAACTAACAATTTTTACCTATCATGTGTTCCCGGGAGAATCAAACCCCCAACCTTTGTAATTGCTTGCTTGCTTGCTAACGCAATGCTCTACCACTTGAGCTACAGAAACACAGGAATTATGAAGACCTTTATTGTTAAAGCTGTGTGCTGCACAAAATGTACAGATGAAACATGGCACTCACGATTCTGTTTTGTAGCTGGAGCATCTCGCCAGAGGGATCTTCAGCACTTCGTCATTCAGGCCCACAAAAAGAGTCCTGTCACCATGGAGAATCTGAAGGCTCAGGATTGGCTCCCGCAGACCAGGAGGGAAGAGCTGCATCTCCTCCAAGTAGCAACCTTGCAGGCTCTTATTTGTGGTTGCCAGGGCCTTAAGAATAGTTCCATATTCTGATAAGTCAGAACAGAAGGCAAGGCATAATTACACAAGGCTGCATAACTAATGCTAACTAATACTATTTATATAAGGATTTGGTGGTAATTTTTTGCAGACATACAACTTACAAGGCTTTTGTCAAAAGGAAAAATACAAAGCTGAAGTGACTAAGTCTGGCTTTGGCTAGTTACCTGTGCCTATGTACATGACATGGTGCAAAGTATCCTGCCCCTGTACAATGTCAACAACCAACTTAGAGAACCGCACGTCATCCTGCCAAACCAGCGGGTCCACAGAAACAGGCTGAACCACGTCATTCATGAGGTAGAGCCGCTGGGCGTCCTGCAGACTGCGCTCAGTTAGTCCTTCATTAGGCCCTTCTTCCTCTATGGTCCCACACTGTTAAGTGTCATTAGGGTCAGACTCATTAGTTAGTGTAGTGGTCATGCAGGGCATTGCAAATATAAACAAGCAAAAACCCTTTCCAAAAAATGCAAACTTCTCACCATGTCATTTTATAGGAAAGTAGACAATAAGGACAATAAGGTACACCCAGCTGGTCTTGAGCAATTACTCTCACAGTGCTAGGCTAATAGGACTTATCTACTGGATATGTTTATTTCAGACACACACACACACACACACAGTGTACAAAATGTAAAAGACATTCAGGGGGAATGGTGCACCTGGAAGTTAGGGATGGGGTTTGGGGTGGGCAGCCACGTGGAGCGAGGGTTCTCCTGGGAGCGGAAGGGCCCGTTGAAAGCCTGCGTGATAGCGCTGAGGTTGTATGCACAAACTGCAGAGGCTGCAATGCTGTTCCTGGATCACAAGAAAGAAAGAAAGAAAGATGATTTAAAATGTTGGTGCTATGAAAACATGCAATATGTATCTATATCTTTTCATAAACATGCAATATCAATATATGTTCTTTTGTTTATGGATTATAAATTGTATATTATACCATTTTAAATATATTCAAAATGTTTAGTCATTGGTTCTTTAATACTGGGTCTGCAGATAAATGCCATTTAACTTTACCCATTACAGAGAATATTATACTGACATGTAATATATAGCAGATTATATTGTATATTAATACATTATTATATAATATAGTATTTTTTCAATATAATAAAATAGAATGTTTATATAAAAGAGATTTTTTTATATTTTTAAAACATTTTAAATTAATTTCTGTTCTACAATTATTTTGTCAAAAAGCAAAAAAATAAAACAATTAAAATTCATCAAAAAGAGAGAAAAGTATCAGTATCGTCGTAAAAATAATTGTTGATCTCTATAATAATATATTTTCTCAGACACCGCATACAGCTGTTAGACCTGTACACTCCATGGCCTTAGTTATACAAATCTAGAATCTTGAGACAAACATAAAAGTTCATAATCTGTACAGCCAGGCAGAACTTGCCAGCTTCTTCTGGCAAGAAACATTCTCAAAAGCATCGTGACTTAATTAACTCCATCGATTTGAGTGACAGGTGGCCCAAAGATCCAAGTAAGCTGTCAGGAGCAGAGATGAGCTCTGCAGTGAATGAATTGGGTGGTTATTCTTGTTAGCAGACTCACACTGAATTTTGTATAGATGACAGTGCAGTTTTCAGAAGCTGTTGAAGTGACAAAGAAAGGACCGAGCGTTGTCTTGTTACCCTGGGAAATGTCCCTGGAGCTTTCAGTATGTCCATAGACAGCGTTTAGAGGCATGCAAGAAGACCTCAGGGACCAGAGACAAATATATATGCACATTTTTCTTTTTATTCATTTATATAATAAACAAAAATAATTTCTAATATTTACAATATTTGGAATATTTATACAAATATACAATTATATACAGTTGCAATAGGTGATTGTCTTCAGAAATGTTTATTGTTATGCTTGTTGAAAGCCTCTTCGCTTTCTGATAGCAGTCATCAAGTTAAGTGCTCTAAATGTATTTATGTGCATTTATATCAGAGAGGCTAAAGTTATCATTTTCCAAATGTCCTACTGCACCTTTAATTTATTCATTTAGAATTTTATATTGTATTATACTACTGTAAATGTGTCCAAAAAATAATGGGGAAAAAATTACTCATTGACAAAATAATTCATTTTGAATCAAGACACTGCATTACTGTTTATACTTACTGTACAACATTATGAGTATGACAAGCAGCTGGGGTTAAAGGTCACTTACACTAACAAAGTCTCATGACATGCTCTGTATTGGAAGTTCAAGTCCTCCATCTGCGGTAGCAGGTGAATATGAAGGTTACAGTAGATTTTATACTGCAGCTATTAGATGTCGCAGGTAACACACATGCAAGAAAAATAGCATGGGATCCTTAGAGGTCAACTGTGAGGATCATTCGAAATGGGAAGTTATTCTTGTTATCAAATTTATTGTTGTGTGCTGTTGAGACTGCACATAAATGAGCAGCAATAACTGTGGCTGTAACGCTGGAGCCACAGACAGATGGGCCCACGGGCAGAGCTCCAGGAGGGGGACGCTGGTGTCTGGCTCAGGCTCTTGTTATGTGGCCTGGTGAGGCATGGACTTGAAGAAGATTCAAGCCTGGTTCTGCAGCCTGACTCTGGGGACTACATATGAGGGCTTCAACATGGAAAGTTAGCGTGGTGAAATGAGAGGCTCTTGGCAGAGCAGCTCAGAAGGCTGGTGCGCAGATGAAACATGGGCTCTAATCCGGTCAGCCCTAGGCTGCGAGGACAGAGCAGGCTCTGACAGGACAGCCAATTATCTCAAGCTATTTCTTCTCTTTCACTCCAGCATTCAAAAGCAAGACTGAAACTTTATGAAAGACAAGCTTTTTGCTTTTTTGCGATTTTACCTCTATAGAGACAGGAAATAGCTAGAGAGCTTCTTCCCTGCTGACTGTCTATATATCTTCTTCACACAGCAGCAGAATAAAGTTGCCAGTCCTATTATAGAATTCTAAATACAGTTATATTTACAAAAGTGTGATTATAAATAAAAGGTTCACCACATTGTATAACCAAACTAACTCCATTAGACATTTCATACAGTTCACATCATGCAGTTCAAATTTAATACAATCACATCATAGTGCAATATGCCCATCATACAGAGCAATATTCAGAAGGTTTCATATCCAGTTGCTTACTATTTCTTATTCAGTCACTGTAGTTAAAGCCATTTCACACCAAGGTCGACAACTATAAGAATGACAAAAAAAGTTTAAATGATCATTGGAATTCCTTTAGAATAGAGTCAACTACACCGGTCATTCCAATTCAATTAACACTTTATCTTCTCGACTAATTCAATTCAAATTCATACTCTTGTGACTTCGGTAATTTGGACATATTTATTCCTTTAAGCTGCTGTACAGTAGGTACAGGATTAGTAGGATTTGAAAGAAGATGAAAATCTTCTGTTCGAAATCAAAAACAACTCCAGCAGATTCAGTTGACAGACACTATTGGGACTTCAAACTGGACCAGGTACTATGGTGAAACAAAAAAAGAGCTTTTTGGCACACACAAGGATACACCGGAATAAAAAGTACCCCATGCCGACAGTTAAATATATTACTGGATATTTATAATTATAAACCTTTTTTTTTTTTTAGAATGTTGTTCAGATACATGGCATCATAGATTTTTATCAAATACCAACAAATGACTAATCTGACCTCAACTGTACTGACTGTTACACTAGTCAGAGAGATAAAAATTACAGTAGTGCAAAAGCAAGTGTGGTGAACAGTACACGTTTAAGCAAGGTTTACAGTGTACATGCATACATAAAAATGCATAAATGCACTGTCTGGTCAAATGATGCATACCTAAGCTAAGTCACAGTGACGTTTATTGCATTTATGCTTGTGCAGATGTGACTTTCACACGGATGATGGTGCAGTTTTAAAGGTTATTGAGGTGTGAAAAAAGTAAAGTACAGAGTCTGGTCCTACTGTATAACCCTTTGGAAAGTCACCTACTCTAGCAAATCCCATGACATGCTCAGTGTAACACGCAACATATGGGAATGAAGTCTTCTCACTGTGAGAGCAGATGACTCCGGAGCTTTCCAAAGCGGCACGTACAGATCACATGCTTATTTAGATGAAGTCATGTTGAGTTATGATGACAGAATAGACAATATGTCAAAAAGCACAAGGTCATTTGAGGTTATCTGAAAGGTCCATAAAGTTGATTTAGACATTAAGTAGGACAGCACTCAAGGGAAAAGGGGAAAAAAAGGAAAATACATTACTACAGTGAATACCTGCATCGCAGCAAAAAAAAAAAAAAAAAGAGCCAACTCAGCAACCTTCCACAGCCAGGACGGAGGCAAGATTATTAATATTAAATATTTTTACATCTTGTGAAAAATGTGCAGTTAAGCATTTGATTAAAAAGAGTACTAATTATCAAAATCGGATAGTTAATACATCTGCATGTACTTAATACATTTTTTTACAACAATACATAGCAACTTTATTGCCACTATTGCAAATGTAATACATGTTGAAATATCGTAAATGCAGAAGTGTGACTTCAGTAAACTTCTTCTGCATATTCTATGGGACTTTTATATTTAACTGCCATAAATATTTATATTAAATATTATTAGTAAATATTATTAGTAAACATTTATATTATGATAAATATATACATTTAAGTATTTAACTCAATATTTATATTTAAAGCTATTTAAAACACTGTAGAATAATATCTTCAGTTTCAGAGAGATGAAAAACAACAGAAAGCAAAATCCCTTAAAACCATCACCTCCATACATCTACATGAAAGAAATACCCATGGAATAAACTTGAATCGAAGATTCCTGCTACAAGGTACAAGAAACTAATTTCAAGGTGGATTTTGTCACGCGGTATCACAGTGAGCAAAGAGATGCACTTGGCTGTTATTCTGTATTTGTTGTAATTCAGGCATGAAAGCAGTGTTAATTTTGACACAAAATTTTAATTTAGTTTTAGTCTTAGTCTTTTGACTATAATTCTTTTTAGTTTTAGTCAAGTTTTAGTCATCTGATTTGTTTTAATTTGAGTCTTATTATAGTCGACTAAAATTGCTTGGTCTAAAATCAATAACAGATTTACTTGACAATTTTTTACAGCTGGTATAGGAAACAAACTTAACCAAAATATATAAAACACAAATTCAACTTTATTTCAACATAACTGTGTCTTTATTTTGATTCAAAAGCTTTTATGCAGCAACAAACACTGTCATGATAATGTAAACAATAACTAGCTGCCAATTGACCATCAATAAAAGAAAAATAACGTTAGGTCCAGGACCTTAAAGCTTACAGCTGAGCTGAACAATAAGTGCATAAATTTAAAGTAAATATTTAATAAGTTGGGTGGATAAAAAAGTAACAAGATTTTATAAGGTATTCATTTGTCTAGCAATATTGTATGTTTTAAATACTACAATATTGCTAGATTAGTATGTATAATGATAGGATGTGAATATTCACGTTTCACATGACTAATATAGAAATATTTGTGATATTGTCAACAAGCAGAACATTATAAAATATACTAAACATTAGTATTAATCAAATGTATGTATCATAATATTACGTATTAGTATTGTGCTCTCATCTAACTTGAAGAAGGGGCTATTTTACAGTACTTTTCAGTTCGTAATATTTAATGCTACAACATCTACGCACTGCAGTCTTCCAATTTTGCTTAGCTCAATAAACAAAAGAACATCGTTGTGAAATTACATTTGAGAAAATGTCCGGGTGGCTCGTCTGTAAATGTATTTTCAAATTGGTTGTGTTCTTGCCACGAATGAGCGTTCCGCGTGCTTTACAGTTTGTTTTGTTTTGTTCGTCGTCAAACGTGAAGTGAGCTGTGGACATTTTGTCGCTCTTTTAGACATCACCTCTTCGAATGCCGTCTTCCCGGGAGCTCATTTAAAAACTGAAAACCTTCGCTTCACGTCTCAATAAGTCAGGCTCGGATTGGTTCCCTCTCGAGGCGGTAACTCAACATTACGTCAGCTAAGACGTATATGGGAACTCTTCCCTTCTCCACTTTCACTGAAATCTTATTGGCTAACGCCAGCTGGGGACAGCTGGCCAATTGACGCGAAGCATGCAAATACTGGCGGGTAAGCGTGCAGTATAAAATGCATGGGCGCGAAAATTACGTCAGAATCTCTTTCTTCACGCTAGAAGTCTTATCTAAGTCATCGTGGAAGTTGCAATAGAGGACTACTCACCCTGTTTTTCCTCTCCGCATCCGATGGCTGCTAATGCTAGATTCGGATCTTCCCCAGTTCTGTGTGACCTGCTTGGGATTCTCACACGGACAACACTTGCGCCCACTGTACCGAGCTGACAGTGCGCGCCCTCAGAGCCAGAGTGGCTCGGAGGACGGCGGGAATGAGGCCCACTGCCGCCAGCGAGCCGCTGGTGGGCCCTCCCCCGCCCGAAGACGAGTTTGACGTCGGCGTGGTGGACTATAGCTTCCGCGAACTTCGTCCTCTTCGGAGCTGGCGAGGAAAACGACTCCATGTCGCTTCGACGTCGAAAAAGGTTTGGGCCTCTCAGTGGGACCGCCCCGACCAAGAGGGCCCTGAGACCTCCAGGAGAAGCTCGTCAGGGTCTTCGGAAAGGTCGTCACGGAGCTGAGTCTCGCTTGCAACGCACATGACGAGCCTGTGATAGGTAACTAGACTCGTGGCTCCTCCAGTCGAGCTGCTACCAGATGGCATTTAGGCATGCAACAGCTCGTGGTGAAATCGTGGGCTGCACCCCAATCGGCGCGCACCCACTCTGCTACGAAGGCCATATCACGCACGTGGACGGGACGGAGACCCTCCCCCCCCGTCTAGGAGACTGTTACCACACACCTGTGCTCGTCTCCCTCTGCTTTTGGTCCGGACCACAGTCTAGAAAGAGCGAGTGCAGCTTCTGCTCTTTGCCAGGGCAATACTCAAGGTGTTTCAGGCAAACGGTGGCACAGTAGCGCTGACGTCATCAGGATCTGCACGCGGCAACTGATCTCGCGCTGATTGCTACTAAGCGCTCTGCTCAGCTGTTTTACGGAGCTTATGGTCATCTTTACAGGCACCTATGGCTTCCCTAGCTGTCCTGAAAGACGCGGACCGTAGGCCGCTCCTAAACGTTCCAGTTGCTCCCTCCGGCCTCTTTGGTGACGTCATGGAGCTATTCTCAGAGACGCAGAAAGCGCGCCAAAGTATGAGCCATGTGATACCCCGTCGCTCACCTCAGTCTTCTTCTGCGAGATTCTTATGCACCGGGCCAGGCTCTGAAACCAGCTAAAATAACCCGCAGTGGCACCCCGCTCTGAACCGGACGCTCGTTTCTGCCGAAACCAGCAGTGGTAAGAGCCTGGAAGGTAACGTCAGGGTCAGTTGAGGATCCCGCGCCGCGAGAGAGCCAGCGCGCCATACGAGCCGTCTCCCTGACGGTGAAAGAGTGAGTGAGCGGGAGGCCCCGCCCCCAAGCGCCATGTTCATATGCATCATGTCCCCCATTTCCTTCGGGCGACGATTGCTATGTCTGTTTGAATGCTGTTTGTGTGAGTTCCACAATAAAAGCAGGTATACAATCAGCGAAAGAGCTTTACTGCCTCTTACACTCATCACTGTGTCACTCGCCCTGTCTCAGATCAGTGCAGAGCCACAACCCATGATTATACTGGCCGCGCGAGAGTGCCAACACCACATAAACACGGTGTCACCCTCAATGTTCAGATGCATCATGTCCCCCATATTTCTTCGGGCGACGATTGCTATGTCTGTTTGAATGCTGTTTGTGTGAGTTCCACAATAAAAGCATGTTACAATCAACTAAAGAGCTTTACTTCCTCTTACACTCATCTCTGTGTCACTCGCCCTGTCTCAGAACAGTGCAGAGCCACAACCCATGATTACTGGCCTCGCGAGAGTGCCAACACCACATAAACACGGTGTCACCCTCAATGTTCAAATGCATCATGTCCCCCATGTTTCTTCGGGCGACGATTGCTATGTCTTTTTGAATGCTGTTTGTGTGAGTTCCACAATAAAAACAGGTATACAATCAGCGAAAGAACTTTACTGCCTCTTACACTCATCACTGTGTCACTCGCCCTGTCTCAGATCAGTGCAGAGCCACAACCCATGATTATACTGGCCGCGCGAGAGTGCCAACACCACATGAACACGGTGTCACCCTCAATGTTCAGATGCATCATGTCCCCCATGTTTCTTCGGGCGACGATTGCTATGTCTGTTTGAATGCTGTTTGTGTGAGTTCCACAATAAAAGCATGTTACAATCAACTAAGAGCTTTACTTCCTCTTACACTCATCTCTGTGTCACTCGCCCTGTCTCAGAACAGTGCAGAGCCACAACCTATTATTATAATGGCCTCGCGAAGGAGCGAGAGTGCCAACACCACAAAGACACATGCATCATGTCCCCCACATAACTATGGGTGACGATTGCTATATGTGTTTAAATGATGTTTTTGTGAGTAAAAATTGTACTAAAGAAGCATATATACAAATTCTTGCACCCAACGTTGTGTCACTCGCCCTGTCTCAAACAGCGCAGAGCCACAGTCCATGATTATAATGGCCTCATGATGGCGCAAGAGTGTCACACCATTTCGCGACGCGCCCGCCCTCCCGCCAGTGCTTCCAGCCTCGCGGGGGCGGGGCCCTAATTAAAATAAGCCATCAGTGGCTGTAGACGTAACGCGTCCGCCGTGTCATCTCATGGACGGTAAGAGGGCTATCCCGGGCGTTTCACCGTGGATACTGGGAATAATTCACGACGGATATTCTCTCCAATTCAAACGCAGACCTCCCCGCTTCAATGGCGTGGTCCCGTCACTGACTTTGCCCCAAAACCGTCCTGTTCTGCGACAGGAAGTTCTCAGTCTGCTCGAGAGAGAGCGATAGAGCGAAATTTCCCCTCAGATCGAGCGGAATGCGCATGTTGAATTATCTGGACGATTGGCTGATTTTAGCCCACTCAAGAGATGTGCTATCAGTCACGTGGAAACAATGCTTCGCCGTTTGGATACGCTGGGACTGCGTGTGAATATGCAGAAGAGCGTGTTTTTACGAGTCGGACCGTAACATATCTGGGAATATGTTTGGACTCGATGGCGATCCGAGCCCATCTCTCTCTAGAGCATTTCATCGACTCTGTGCTGTTTCTGACTGGGCAGGTCGTTTGCACTGAGGGAATTTCAGAGGCTTCTGGGACTGATGGCGGCGACTTCTTCAGTGTGCCATCTGGGTCTGCTACATTGCGGCCGCTACAGTTTTGGCTGTAACTCGAGTTCCGCCGAGGGCGTGGTCTTCGGTCCACAAGCACTTACGGTCATTCACAGTTGCGTCAGCACTCTGAGACCGTGGAACAGCCCGGATATGTTCAGCCCAGGAGTTCTTTTCTCTGCGAACGCGATCTAGGCCGGGGAGCAGTGCGTCTGGGCCTGTGGTCGGAGTCACAGAGAAGGTGACACAAAACCGTTTGGAATAATGGAAGCGGTGTCCTAATATCCCTGCAAGCCTTTCGGTCGAAATTGGAGCGGAAACATGTACTGATTCAAACCGACAACACGTCTGTGGTCTCGTACATAAATCGCCAGGGCGGCGTGCGCTCCAGAGCTCTATTCAAACAGGCAGCGAGTTTCCTGTTGTGGGCGGACCGACACTTAATCTCCATAGGAGCGTCGCACATCCCCGGTACTTTGAACCGTGGAGTGAGCATGCTTTTGAGGAACGGGATTCCTTAAGGAGATGTTGGCTTCACCCAAGATCAGATCTAATGATTTGGGAGGGAGGAAGTGGATTGTTTGCCACGAGCGAGATCACGTTTGCTATCTCACTCCCCCCTGCTGGGAGATGCTCTGACATCGCGCTGGCCGGAAGCCAGGCTTACACATTCCCTCCTGTGAAGATTCCGCCTGTGTTGTGCAAAATCAGGGAGGAGAAAGCATCAGTTATACTCGTGGCCCCGAACTGGCCGAATCAGCCCTGGTTCGCGGACCTGAGAGAGTTACTGATGGCTCCCCCATGGCGAATCCCCCTCAAGCAGGACCTGCTGTCTCAGGCGAATGGCACAATATAGCACCCCAGCCCCGAGCTGTGGAACCTTCATGTGTGGCCGCTGCGGGGACCCTAATGAGCGGGACACTCTGCACTGACGAGTGCTAAATACACTTACTGAGACGCGAGCATCATCAAACATTCGCTGCTACGCGCAGAAGTGGTGAGTTTTCACAAAATGGTGCGAGAACATTATATTGACCCGGGGACCTGTTCCGTGTCGGATGTTTTGCGCTTTCTACAGCACAGTTGGATAGCGGGAGTTTGAAACCATCCACGCTGAAGGTGTATGTGACCGCTATTGCCGCTTTCGTTCCCCGGTTACGGGTAAACGATCGGTAAGCACGCTCTGGTATTCATTTTTCTCAGGGGAGCAAGTAGATTGTGTACTTCATGGCCGCCCTCCGTGCCGCCGTGGGCTCTATCTCTTATTACCGTTCGAGCCATTAGCTTCGTGCTACCAAGTGCCTTGGAGAATTTCGTGAGTGTTTGGTGAACGATATTGCATTGGTTTCGGGCCTGGCGACTGTAATGTCACTCTCCGGCCGAGACCGGGTTTCGTTTCGAAGTCACTCAATACACCGTTTTGTTTCCCTGCCCGCCTTATCTGTTGAGCCGTCAGCCTCGCGCGACGCTGATACTCAGAGCGCCGGGACCCTGTTAGGGTTTTACGGATGTATATGAATTGCTCGGCCGCCTTTCGTCAGTCGGACCAGCTGTTCGTGTGCTTGGTGGATGTAATAAGGGACGTGCTGTTTCTAAACAGAGACTTTCTCACTGGATCGTGGACGCTATCAAATGCCAGGGGAAGGATTACCCCCTCAACATCAGAGCTCATTCTGCGAGGACATTATAAATGCTTCCTGATGGGCCTGGTCTAGAGGTATGTCTGTCCAGTATTTATGTTTTGCTGCTGGCTGGTCTTCCCAGAACACAATCGCCAGGTTTTACAAGCTGGATGTACCCTCTGTAGCGTCACATGTTTTTCGGTGAGTTAAGTTTTATTCATTAAAGCTGTTATAACCAGCTATACAGTAGTTACCATGGCTGCTAACTCTGTGTTATGGTTAAATGGTTTATGCAGCAGTCACCGCAAACGCCGTCGACTCTGTTTAACTCTCATGCTTGAGTGCTTATTGCTTTGTGTCTGCCCTGGTTAGTGCAGATTTCGATATATTGCTTGAAGTTATGCATATTTTGTTAGGGTCGGAGCAGATGTCTCATTGGCCTAGTTCCGCCTATCAGATGCAAGCACTCTTAGCGACACGGCCATTGGCTAGAACTGTACTGCTTGTGTGAGGGTGATTGACTCCGTTCAGGGCTTATCTTCACTGCTCTCACGGCGGGATTTTATACAGTTCCCATATACGTCTTAGCTGACGTAATGTTGAGTTACCGCCTCGAGAGGGAACGTCTCCGGTTACTATCGTAACCTCGGTTCCCTGAGAGGCGGGAACGAGACATTACGTTAGCCGCCGTGGTCGCTGTTTGATCAGCTGTGCTAGCGTTCAGTCGTGATTCTGACGTAATTTTCGCGCCCATGCATTTTATACTGCACGCTTACCCGCCAGTATTTGCATGCTTCGCGTCAATTGGCCAGCTGTCCCCAGCTGGCGTTAGCCAATAAGATTTCAGTGAAAGTGGAGAAGGGAAGAGTTCCCATATACGTCTTAGCTGACGTAATGTCTCGTTCCCGCCTCTCAGGGAACCGAGGTTACGATAGTAACCGGAGACGTTCTCTTCTCTCATGCAGTCTCGCCTGTTACGTTTTGCCGGTTCTTTTGTTCATTCCTCGCATCTCTCCCGTCTGCTGATTTGATTTTCGTCACAGTCTATTTTCGTCTCGTCCTTTATTCGTTGACGATAATGTCAATCAATTTAGTCATAGTTTTAGTCTCCATCAGTGCCTTCTTTTTTAGTTTTCGTTTCATTTTCGTCCGCAAAAATATATTCGTGACGAAAATAATGACGAAAATATTTAGTCAACGAAATTAACACTGCATGAAAGTGTGTGTATTCATGATAGATGTATTCATTCACACCCGTGGATCTGTTTTCCAGAGGGGTTTTCTGCCATCATATTATCTGGCAAAAGGTCTGTTCAACCCAGTTAGCCTGCATAAGATTGACAGAAACGAGGGTGACAGCTATCCCTTTAAAAAGTTAATAAAAAAATAAAAATAAAAATAAAGGAGAACACTTTAAAATACTTTGAAATGTGTTTCGATAAACATTTCCTCACACCAAAATATGATAGGTCACAAATAAAGGGAAAATCTCCAGTCAGCCAGCACTATAACAAAATAAACCCAGAAAGGGTCGCCAGGTGTTAATAAATCAATCCTACATTTAATTAAATGAGAGCAAAGAGACCGCTGCAGTCACCTGGGTCCAGTCCAGATGGTGGATCAGCACCAAGAGATGACATCTACAGGCCTGAAAGTCAGCGGAGAACATGTCAACTAGACGAACTCTAAAGACAGATCCTCTGGGGAGACCTCTTCGACCATCGGCACAACACCACGAGAACCAGAAGAGTCTCTGCTCAATCTGACGTGTGTTGCAGCCTGGAATGAAACCACACCATACTGGTTTCGTCTGGCCAGAGGTGAACTGGCTCCCTGACTGAGCCTGGTTTCTCCCAAGGATTTTTTTTTTCCATTTTTGTCACCAATGGAGTTTTGTTTCCTTGCCACTGTCACCTTTAGGGACACAATTTCTGGCAACATTGTTGACTTGAACAGAACTGAACTGAGCTTGAGGATGACATCACTGACTCAACAATGAACTAACTTTAACTGATTAACTGACTGTTTCCTATTGTTCTCTTGCATTATCAGCACACTCCTTCCTGTTTAAGACTGCAAAGCTGCTTTGACATGATCTGTATTGTATAAAGCACTATATAAATAAAGATGACTTGACCTGACCACTGAGAGATACATGACACATGAAACTAGAATAGCTAAAGTACAATATGTTTGCCAAAGTCAATTATCCCATTAAATGGTCATTATACAAAAGATTTGACCACCAAATGCTGTGACTGACTGATCAGAATTAAGAGAAGCCATGAAGTAAGTTTTATAAACCAATACAAGAAAGAGAAATTGTGATTTTAGCTGATACAGAACACCAATTTAGAAAACTGTGCTAAATTCACTGCAAAGAACAACCTCTATTGCTTTTATAAAATGCAGAAACAGCAATTTAATAAAACATTATAATGTTCCAGTTACATTTATGAACAATAATATAATAAAAGAGCCGAGTAGCCTGCTCCAAACAATGAAAAAGTTATATATCCATGTTACTTGTGAACAGTGAAAGAAAAGAAAAGGTCTATATATAATATTAAAAATACGGGGAGAAAAAGTTATTTATTTTAAGGAGCTTTTTACAATGCATCTATATACAATATAATATACAATATATATTAGATGACTATTACTGTCTGTAAGCTCAGTATAAGGACATATACTGCTTTGACACCTTTGACCCACAAATCAATGAGAGTACGAGCTCACACTGGCAATACCTCGGGACAAACTACTACTAACACTCTGAGGCATTTTTGGCTGCTCTCTTGCATTCTGTCTCACTCCGCTCCTCCCATGCCCGCCCTGTTTTGCAGCCCCAAACCCCAGGGAACATTGCTTAAGGTGTTCAATTTACCACAGACAGATGGAGCTGTTATTCTGATTGCATTACCATATTCCGTTCCTACTGGGTCAGTGAGTGAAAGGGGACAGGAAAAGAGACAAAAAAAGAAACCGAGATAAAATGAGTGAGAATGAGAGAGAGATAGAGGGAAGGAGAGCAAGAGAGGGAGGATATTCATATTTATACACTGCATACTACTTGCTACATATTTAAGAGGTTGTTTACTGTATACCGTGATAAAAAAATGTTGGTTCACCTCTCCAATTCCAATTCTCACTATTAACTAACCATTAACTATGACTTTTGCCTCAATTAACTCCTTTGCTGCTTATTAATAGTTTATAAGGTAGTTGTTAAGTTTAGGGTATTGGGTAGGATTATGGATATCATGCATTATATGTACTTTATAAGCACTAATAAACAGCCAATATGTTTATAATAGACATGCTAATAAGCAACTAATTATGAGTCTGAATTGGACCCTATACTAAAGTGCTACTGATGTTTTAATTGAAAGTAACAGATAAGTGATTCTATACTATAGGGCAGAATCTCTAAGAAGTGTTGTATTTCTAAGTTGGTAAGAATAGATTTTGTTGTGGTAAACAGCATGTAATATATGCTAAATGAGACTGTAACATTTTTAACACAGTAAGAATATAAAGAAGTGCTTGATGACAGTCAGGGAAAATGAAGATTTTCACTAAAGATTTATTTTAAAAAAAGTATGCGACAGCTGTTAATTCATAATGATAATAAATCCATATACTTAGCAAATACTTTCTTAGCAAAATGACTTGCAATTAAAGGCAAAATTATACTTGTTAATCTAGCACTAATTTCTTTTCTGTCAAATTAGTAACAAAGGTGTATGTGATGCAACATATTCCTGTCCTACACTCTAAGGCCTCCTCACATTTCTTCAACACACTGAAACAGACTTACCTGTTAACCTAATCTTAATAAATGATATTCACAGCTATTTGGGTTTGCAAAGCACAGTTTTCCCACACAGTCACTTCCAAAGAATAAAATGCCATGTACTCCATTCCCCAGTTGGGGCCTACAATTATTTTTAACAATAATTTTCAAACAATATACATCTCACTCAGACATCTATCCAAAATTATGCTAATGTTGTGTTAGATGACTAAACTTACACGTTGGTGGTGAAGATGCCATAGATGAGATCCTGTTCAGGCATGTAGAAGGTGCTCTGTAGTTCATTGTAGTAGAACGGGATCTCTCCCGACCGTGAGCAGTTGAGTCGTGCCTTTGTGAAGGTGGTCCACGTGTCTTCCAGCAAGAAGCGTCCTCCTATGTCGTTCTTACACACCCGCGCCACCCGTGAGTACACTGTCTTACCACAGTCGTGTTCCACTGCATTTTCCCTCAAGAAGAAGAAGGTGAAAAGACCCACGTCGTAAGCCGAGATGAAGTGAGGCTCTGAAGGAGAAGGAAAAAAGCGTGGCTGAACACCTTACAGATACAACAAGCGTTTCAAATGGGTACATCTATAGCAGGACTCTCAGTAATGCAGCAAGTGGTTTAAAGCCGAAACTATTACTTTACTTCCACAGCAAACTGGCCTGCAATCATTTTCCTTGAATTTCTTATTCCACTCTTACACCACTCTTATATCTGCTTATGTCTAGGACTGGAGCAGAAGACTGTGTGCATGTGACATGCAAAAATTATTCTGAATACAAAAAACTGTCCCGTTGGTCCAGGTGGCACTGGGCTGGATTGCATTAGACAGAGTTAATATCGCACACTGAATCATTTCTTACCCCCAAGGCCTGTTTTTTCCCCAGCACATCCAGTAATGCATGCCATAGATATTCACCTGTAAATAAGCATGACTATAATCACCGCTGAAGCCATCCCAGCAGTTTACAAGAATGAGATTACTGTTACACTATGAAGCCCAGGAGAGGCTGTTTTTGATTCAATTTTAAACACAATAAATACCAAATCTCAGTGGACACAGACTCTGAAACAGCCCAGAGAAAACACTGCATGCATAAGAGAAAATGATACTGCTTTATCTGCATAAACTGACTGCAACAGAACGTTACGGTCAAAACTGGACTGGAGCTTTGTGCATTATACTAGGTACTGAAATCACAAAAAGTATTATTTACGTAGCCCACGTGACTTTATACTATATTCAGTGCTTAAAAACAAACAAAAAAAGAAAGAAAAACACTAAATAATACTTTATTTCAGGTTAATATCATGCTTTTTGGAGGGCAATGTAAATACTTATACCAGTGTTAATTTTGTCAGCAAATTCGGATTTAGTCTTAGTCTTTTGAATAACACACCATTTAGTTTTAGTCACATTTTAGTCATCTGAAATGTTTTAGTCTTAGTCTAGTTTTAGTCGACTAAATATCATAAGAGTTTTAGTCTTAGTCTAGTCGTAAGTCTTTTAGTCTTAGTCTAGTTTTTTTTAGTAGAACAAAGTCAACTTAGTTGACTTGACTAAATGTTTCCATCAGTCTGTTATGGAATGGTATTTATAAAATAAACATAAGGCCTGCTCTCAATGAAAAATATACATGCTCTCTGAAAAAGATATGCATTCGTCCTGAATGATATGCAATGCATATGACATTCTTTCAAGATGAAGTACAGTATTATTGAAATAGACAACCACCTATATTATATTTGTATTGTATGTTCATTATATTTCTTTATTTGTGCTATTTACACAAAGTTTACATTTTACATTACATTTACATTATACATTTTAAGTTTGTTTTTGTTCATTTAAAATAGCACTGCATAGTCTTCACTGTAAAATAAAATACACAATCAAAACAAAATGTATTCAGACACCTTCAACGTTTCTTACAATATCACAGTTTATTTGCTGTAGTTTAGAAATTGGTAATAAAATATGACTAACTCAGGGTTAAACTGTGTCAGAACAACAAATTACTCTTGATAATGTCGGATGCAATGCTTAATTTGGTTCAGTCTGTGGTGTGAAAAGGTTGCATTAGCAATTAAAGAAAGAAACACTTAAGCAAAACATGCTCAGGTCCCTAATATATATATATATATTTTTTGTATATTTTAGTCACTAGTAAAACAATATAATCTATTCTATCGGATTTTTGGATTGACTTTGGATAAATTCTTGTTAAAACTACAAAGTAATTCAGTCAAGAGCAGTGAGTGATTTACTTTCATTTTCATACATTAAAGACACTGACAGCAGAGCTAGTAAATTAGGCGTGGTCACTTTAAGAGACAAATGCATCCATAATAAAGATACGCATCCGATTTCTTTCCAACTCTTTACTTTCACTGAAGACATAACTACAGACTTTTTCGAACACACTTTCCAAGACGGGTATTTCGACATATTTATTATGTATTTGTTGTCGGTACAAAAGCAAGAAGACTTTGAGACGCGTCTCTGCTTGCTCCCTGAACACCAGAACACCGCGTTGCTGAATTGAGCTCTTTCACTTTTCGCTCTTTTTCTTATGTTTATTTAAAATGCGAATTGTATTTGTTCATTCGGGTGCAGGAGGACGCAAACGTCCTGAAGGAGAGCTCGGTTCAGTGTTGCGCGAGTAACCAGATGCTCAGTTCATCTTTCCCGCATCGCGGGGCTGAAGCCAACTTGATGTGTTGAATGCTCGAAGCACGTTATAAAACGTATTCTTAAAATACGCATTTCTGTTTTAATAAATGCTCATATTAAAACATAGCATTACACATAAGTAGGTACAAAAATAATCAGTGATACATTAACGACCCCATAAAAATTTGGGTCGCAATGGCATTTCAAAAGGTCGCAGCGTAGTTCCCTGTATAAACAACCTAACTGTTATGAAAACGTCCTCGAAACTGTGCGAATTTCTGCAAACTCATCTTTGTTCTCTTTTCTATGTAACTGCTGCTGCGTTTGTTTAGCTGTTGCGCTTGCATTTGCCGCGGCGTTTTAAAATGGCTCGGCTGCTTCTGCATAGATCAACCGTCCCTCAAATATTCGCTCTGATTGGATCTCTTCTCCATTCGTCCCTCCCATATATTTTCGTCTCATTTTTATTCGTTGACTAAAGTGTCAGTTATATTTCGTCACGATTTTCGTCATTATATCTGACTTTTTATTTAGTTTTTATTTAGTTTTCGTCTGTGAGAAAGGTTAGGTGACGAATATTTTTCGTCTTCGTCAACGAAATTAACACTGACTTATACTTATAAATACTTTATGTATATAAATATGTACCGCAGCATATATAAAATATATTGGTTTAACACTTGATCCAATCACTGTATCATGGTGAGTCAATTTCAATTTAAAGTAAATTTTGGGTAACTAATACCATGACATTACCATGTTTTATTTTTACTGTATCATGGTAAAGACAGGGTTTAGACGTACAGTTATTGCTGCTCATTTGGAGTAGTCTAGTTTGGAGTAGTCTAATGCTTATTTTGGTATGTATTTTAAGTATCTGAAAATACACTAGTATATGAATATTTATCATAGTATGCGGCACAGAAGTTATATGCCAATGCCTCACTGTACCATGGTGCTTTTTGTAAACAGTGAACCTTAATAAAGATTCAATTCTCTGAGCAGATGCATAAACGGGATTGTTGTGGTGAACAAACAATTCTTCAGGATTCAGTTTCAATGAGACCTGGTTACTACACTTCTACACAGATCAGGGTGAAGAAAGTGGTCAGAGAGACAGTGAATACTTATAATGATGCATTCAGCACTACAACGATTACTTCCTGGTGACTGCATGAAATCATCAAGTTTTTTTGTAGAGCTGAAACAGGCACAGTGCATGTGCGCTGATTTGTGAGGGACTGAATATGACAGTATTTTCCTTCTTCTATGCTAAATGCAAATACTGCCTCATCTCCACACCGCCACTCCATTAGGGTCCTTGTATACAGTATTGTTCAAAATAATAGCAGTACAATGTGACTAACCAGAATAATCAAGGTTTTTAGTATATTTTTTATTGCTACATGGCAAACAAGTTACCAGTAGGTTCAGTAGATTGTCAGAAAACAAACAAGACCCAGCATTCATGATATGCACGCTCTTAAGGCTGTGCAATTGGGCAATTAGTTGAAAGGGGTGTGTTCAAAAAAATAGCAGTGTCTACCTTTGACTGTACAAACTCAAAACTATTTTGTACAAACATTTTTTTTTTCTGGGATTTAGCAATCCTGTGAATCACTAAACTAATATTTAGTTGTATGACCACAGTTTTTTAAAACTGCTTGACATCTGTGTGGCATGGAGTCAACCAACTTGTGGCACCTCTCAGCTGTTATTCCACTCCATGATTCTTTAACAACATTCCACAATTCATTCACATTTCTTGGTTTTGCTTCAGAAACAGCATTTTTGATATCACCCCACAAGTTCTCAATTGGATTAAGGTCTGGAGATTGGGCTGGCCACTCCATAACATTAATTTTGTTGGTTTGGAACCAAGACTTTGCCCGTTTACTAGTGTGTTTTGGGTCATTGTCTTGTTGAAACAACCATTTCAAGGGCATGTCCTCTTCAGCATAGGGCAACATGACCTCTTCAAGTATTTTAACATATGCAAACTGATCCATGATCCCTGGTATGCGATAAATAGGCCCAACACCATAGTAGGAGAAACATGCCCATATCATGATGCTTGCACCTCCATGCTTCACTGTCTTCACTGTGTACTGTGACTTGAATTCAGAGTTTGGGGGTCGTCTCACAAATTGCCTGTGGCCCTTGGACCCAAAAAGAACAATTTTACTCTCATCAGTCCACAAAATGTTCCTCCATTTCTCTTTAGGCCAGTTGATGTGTTCTTTGGCAAATTGTAACCTCTTCTGCACATGCCTTTTTTTTAACAGAGGGACTTTGCGGGGGATTCTTGAAAATAGATTAGCTTCACACAGACGTCTTCTAACTGTCACAGTACTTACAGGTAACTCCAGACTGTCTTTGATCATCCTGGAGGTGATCATTGGCTGAGCCTTTGCCATTCTGGTTATTCTTCTATCCATTTTGATGGTTGTCTTCCGTTTTCTTCCACGTCTCTCTGGTTTTGCTCTCCATTTTAAGGCATTGGAGATCATTTTAGCTGAACAGCCTATCATTTTTTGCACCTCTTTATAGGTTTTCCCCTCTCTAATCAACTTTTTAATCAAAGTACGCTGTTCTTCTGAACAATGTCTTGAATGACCCATTTTCCTCAGCTTTCAAATGCATGTTCAACAAGTGTTGGCTTCATCCTTAAATAGGGGCCACCTGATTCACACCTGTTTCTTCACAAAATTGATGACCTCAGTGATTGAATGCCACACTGCTATTTTTTTGAACACACCCCTTTCAACTAATTCAACTAATTGCCCAATTGCACAGCCTTAAGAGCGTGCATATCATGAATGCTGGGTCTCATTTGTTTTCTGAGAATCTACTGAACCTACTGGTGACTTGTTTGCCACGTAGCAATAAAAAAATATACGAAAAACCTAGATTATTCTGGTTAGTCACATTGTACTGCTATTATTTTGAACAATACTGTATGTGTGTTTATCTGCGAGCCACAGTCAGGAAGAAACACTAAGCTGGGAAGTGAATAACGAGTCCCAATAAGCCCCAGAGGAGAGAGGCATGCGCTAAAAGCCACAATGCTGCCGCTGATGATATTTTTCATTGAATCAGAGCTGTGCTACAATAATATCATATCTCACTTCGGATTCGACCCCACATGGGCTTAGTGTTAAACCTGGCACAGCCATTAAAATAACAGTCCGGATGGATTCAATTGTAGACCCTTCGAGGTTCATGCTGTTCTTCACTGACCCCCAGTACAGAAATAAGTTTTTAATTCACACTTCATATCTAACAAGTGCACATCCATTCAGCTGGCAAAGGAAGTACAACCTTTGTTGCCTTTTTAACAATGGAGTCAATGTGACCCATTTCAGGTCCTGAGAGATGGCGGTGCCCAGCAGCCTGAATGAATCTAACAGTGCCGTTCATGATAGTCATTGGGGGGAGTGTTGGGAGGTTTCTCCTGGAGTCCACAATCATCCTCAAAGATTTGAGCAAGTTAAGCTCCAGATTGTTAAACTGCACCAGACAGCCAGCTGCTCAACATCTTGTCTGTAAGCAGACTTGTCACTGTCGTCTGCAAACTTCAGAAATTTGACAGAGGGGTCAGTAGAGGTGTTGTTGAACAGGAAGGAGAGCAGTAAGGACAGAACGCATCCCTTAGGAGCACCAGTGCTGATAGTGTGGCTGTTTGACCTGAATTTCCCCAGTCTCTCTAGCTGATGCCTATCTGTCAGGAAGCTGGTGATCCATAGATCGCAGTTAAATGCGCATGCCTGAATAATTCTGCTTCCATCTTTTTGTCTTTTTCTGTCCTCAAGTGTGAACCTACAGTGGAACTACAGACCGACTGGGTGACGTGAAGCGTTGCAGCTGCAATTTCACCCTCTCTCAGTCATGAGGAATAATTACACTGCTGGATTCCTGAACGTTCATCTCCTCTGCCCAATCCTACACTTGCACTACCTTGTCTGTGCCCTTCTCTTTTCACCTCAACTGCCCTCTGACATGTCCTCAGTGGAGCCTCACTGTATGACTTATAGCTCTGGCTTTCTGCTTATTCCATTTCAACTGCCGGTGAATTAATTTTCTATGGGAAAAGGCACAGTGTCAGCAGCTGGGAGATTACTGACACCTTTTGACTGTGCAGGATGTGTGCTGAGATTCGTTTGTTTCCATGTTTGACTGGTTCCTCCGCTGACAAGCCAGCTCTGCTCTAAAAAACGGCCTTCGACACAAAAAAACAATTGTGGGAGTACAACTTTGCTCTTCTTACTTTTTGCTAGGCATCATATAGGAACTTACAGTGTGTCAGAGCAAACATGCAATAGTGTTATTTTAGTGAACTAAAACAATAAAAAAAAAACATTTAACTATATGAAATAGAATTTTTTTTTGAAAAATTGAAATTACAAAAAAATATTAATAATTACTTCAGCTACTTGCCAAAGTGACATTTCTCTCTCCTCTCTCTCTCTCTCTCTCTCTCTCTCACTCTCTCTCTCTCTCGTTTAGTTTAAGGTAAATTACTAAACTCAAATTAAATATAAAAATTTTTTGAAAAAACAAAAACTAATACAAATAACAAAAACACTTCAAAATTACTAAGACTTTCCAATTAAAGTGAAAACAAACTAATATATATATATATATATATATATATATATATTTATATATATATATATATGTGTGTGTGTGTGTGTGTGTGTGTGTGTGTATATATATATATATATATATATATATATATATATATATATATATATATATAAATAAAATTAAAATCTATCTCAAAATATTAACAAAAACTTAAATAGTATATTAATGATACTAAAAGACAACTGATGTCGACAGCACCTGTAGAATAAAAAATGTATTAATATTATGATTTTTTTTTAGATAATTTCAGTTTTCATCTTAATTTTAGTTAATGTTTTAGTAATTTTGCTGTGTTTTATTTTATTTATGTTTTTACGTTTTTAGGTCTATACACTTGCTATTCATTTTTATTTTAGTTTGTCACATTAAACTGAAAGAAAATGAGAACTGATGCCTCAGCAAGTGGCTAAACTTAAAATAAGTTTATTATTATTATTTTTTTATTTAAGTTAAGGTTTATTTTGTTTCAATTAACCATTTTTTATGGTTTTAGGTTTAATTTATTTGATAATAACCCTGCGCAGATCTTTCTCCTAAAGTTTTTGAGCATATACAGACAAAAATACACACAAATAGCACAGCAGAGATCATCTGAAAGGAAATGTTTGATGAGACATGTTAGAGATCAAACTTAAATGTTTTGATCACAGAAATATTTTTAGACCTATACTGAAATGAGAAGATTATTGTTTTTTTATTATTATTAAGAAAAACATTTGAGAAGCAGGAGACAAATAACAGATTTCCATTTAATCCTGTTGTCTAGGGGAACAACTTTTCTTTCCTATGGGGAGTGGTATTAGTATACCCAAATATAGTATTTTGGGGGGGGGGGGGGAGTCATGGCTTAGAGAGAACGGTTAGAGGGTCGGACTCGTAATCCAAAGGCTGTGAGTTTGAGTCTCCAACCAGCAGAGATTGTAGGTGGGGTGAGTGAATGAACAGTGCTCTCTCCACCCTCAATACCATGACTGAGGTGCCCCTGAGCAAGGCACCAAATCCCCAACTGCTGCCCACTGCTCCGGGTGTGTTTTCACGGTGTGTGTGCGTGTGTGTGTGTGTGTGTGTGTGCACTTTGGATACGTTAAATGCAGAGCACGCTATTTGGCTGCATATTAGCAGGACAGAAAAAAAGGAAGAGAAATGTCAGACTTTTCAGATGATCTTTGGAACATGGGTGATGAGATTAATGTACCATTAAGCCATTTGGAGTTGTACTGGGCGGTCCGCAGAGGTGGCATTCCTCCTAGGCTGCGGTAGATGACAGGATCCCGGCCAGAGAAATCGATGACCGTGGCGGCGAACAGCTCTCCGCTTTCGGTCACCACAGCCGTCGAATTATGACGGGGGTCATAAGGACAGCGGGCCACTCCATTCACCCTCTCCAACACTCTGCTCATGTTCCCTGCCTGAGAGGAAGATTTGATATGGCTTACACACACATACACACTTTGATAAAAACTCCAGTTTTCACAGCTCATTTAACTGATAGATGCTTACCTCTCTGGTGATGCAAAGGGGCTGGAAGGCATTGGTACCACAGGTGATCACCTCTGTTTTGTTGACAAGCAACACTCGGATGTAGTTTTGACACTCCACCTGCAGAGGTAGATGCACTTGACACTATGACAATAGCAGTGTCACGTTCAAAATACTATGGTACTGATTACAAATTAAAATATGTAATTTAAAATACATGTAAATAGCAGTACGCTACAAAGTTGTGACGTAAATCCACTACATTACATCACAGCATCAGCCTTTTTCGTGCAGCTGACTGTAAAAGTGACAGCATTTCAAATAGAAAATGAATGTGATAAGCACCCTAACACCACTGGGGCGTAAAGCCAGAAAAAAAGCTAAGGAAATAGAGTGTGATTTGTACTGTCTTTTTGAGATGAGAACTGCAACCATGTTGGTTTAAAGTTCACAATTAACTGAATAAGTGAGTAGCAGGGAATGTGTATCATTCTGGGAAATTAAAGAATAATATCACAGTCTTGTTTATGACAACAAAAACAATAAAGTCACACTTTTGAAATAAGGAACTAATTTCAGTGTTGGTTAAGAGTGGTGCAGAGAAACCGTCTTTAGATTCATTCAAACAGCTAAGCTTTTTTCTGGCAATGCTTTAATCTGCTGGAGGATTTTTCATTTTGCCTTTCACATACAGTGGATGATACACTCAAGAAAGAAAATACTGACCTCTGGGCTTTAAAAATACTGAATAAGTAAGCTGAACTTTTTGCCCTCCCACAAACCTCAACAATACCGACCTCTCTGGCCAATAGGCTGTCAGCGTTTTGAAATAAATGTGCCTATTTAACAGAGAACCTGGGGGGTTAAAGTTACCTCCGTCTTCCCTTTGCTTTGACAGGACCTCCTGGTGTCTTCGTCTGGGCCCCATGCAGTTGCCTAGGAAACCAAAATAAACCCCAAAAAAGTGACTTGATGTGATTCACAGTTGCCCAGCAGCTGTTTGCAACAAAGCAGGAGCCAGGTTACACAACTGTTGATGATAATATTGCATTTAGCTAGATGCATCAAAAGACATTAATATTGAGGTGTTTATTGTGTAAACAGCATGATAATTGGGCCAGTGGCTTAAAAGTGTGAGGTAACTAGACAGTTGGAAGACCTGATGCAATTTGCACAAAGAGCTCGTCATCTTCTGTCATTTTTTTTTCACCAGCACAACCCACTCCATTTTCCTCTGCCCAATTATGTCCCCTTAGAGCTGTGTGTCCAGCCAACAATAATAGAGGCAGCACTTAAAAACTGCCATCCTGCTGTCTTAAGGTGGGCATGTATACAATCACACACACACTTTCACACATTATTCAGATATAAGCACAAAGCTACCACCTTTGTCTCTCAGCTTGAGGTCCCATTGGTTTCAGATCTTAACTGAAACTCTAATATAGTCCATTTGTTTGCATGGCCCACCAATGGTATGAGAATTTTAGAAACGTTAGAAACCCTTCAATGTGGATAAGCAGATAAAGCTGATGATAATTGGTTTTGTATATTAATAACACAATTTCCTCTTACATGACCGGTCATGCTGTGGCTCAAGTGGGCCCTGACTGATGGGACTGAATCATAATTATTCTGAACATTTCAACCTGGCAAAACAAGTAAAGAAGAGTAACAGACATCTTGATCAAAACCATTTCTGAACAGCTCCAGACACAAAGTTTGTGTGCTCAAGAGAGATTTGAGGTGTTCTAGGTTAATTTATTTTTCCACAAACCAATTAAAAACTGCAAATATAGCCCATAATGCTGTATTTGGATTTGATTAAATTGGGCATTTCATGCAGATTGGATAAGAGAGACAAAGAATGACGGTGACGTCAAGACAAAATGAAAAATCTATTAACTATTAAGCCCAAAAGTGAAATGAACATTCATCAGACTAAACAGAAAGGACATTTCTATGGTGCGATTTATAAGTGGCGCAACACACCTTTCACATTACAGTATATCTTATTGGTCGGCGAGTTAATGTAACTGGACAAAGAAAAAGAAATCAATCTACAAGATGAAAATTTGAAAATATTTTGTCCTACACTACATTTCTCAAGTGCGATTTGTATTTCTAATAGGATAAACACAAGAGGCACTGGCATTCTGTCATCACTGACAAGTCTTGATGCAACATGTGAATAAGATTTGAGAACTATTGCAGAAGCAAAACAGCAATCGCACAACAGCAATCGCTTCCATTCACTTTCACCATATGAAAAAGAGCTCTTGCGACAAAACTCGAAGAAAGCCATAAGGGCTTGAAACTACATGGAGGTGAGTAAATAATGGCAGGACTTCTATTTTGGATTAACTGGCTATTTAATACTGAGAAACTGCTTGGATTTTCAATGGTTGCATTTATACATTTAGCTACCTCCTTCTTGCCAAAGTAGTTAATGATACCAAAGTTGTCAGGTACGCCAGAGCAACACAATGCCACACAGATCTGGTGCTCTTTTGTTTGTGTTTGCATTCATGTGTGTTTCAGGACTGAGACATGTTTGTGATGGATGCTTAAGTGGTGAGTCATCATTCAGGTCATTAACATCTTGTCTGTGAGCCCCTGTTTTCTGGAAGAATCCGTCAGCTTAACCCTGACCTTAGCCACGGCAGTCCCTCTCTTCACACCACACTGGAACAATGCCAGCCCTCCAATACTATTCCCAAAGAGCATTCTGAAGAGGCAGGCTGTGAAAAGCGCACTGTACGCCATGTTTGGCAAAGGTTTGAATGTGAAGTTGGAAACCCTGCCACCAATGGGGGGCCAGTATCCCCCGGGCTGTGGTGGATGGTGATGGGAGAGCTTTTCACTGGTGGGAGGTTTGAACCTTTGAATAATAAATTACTTTTGACAAGTGTTATGCCAAAGAAGATGAGGTAATAGATAGATTAAAAGCATGCAGAAGTAATGACGTAACTGTTCTTTCATTAAGCCTGAGTTTCTTTCCTTTTTTTTGTCTTATACCCCCTTAACCCCATCAGTACGGCTCAAGTACCCTGTCATAAACACCAGCAAAAAAAATTTGGTTTTACTCTCAATTTTATTTAGCTTGAATAAAACAAAAAAATTTAAATATATATTTTTTAATTTGTTATTATTACTACTCATTATTATTAAAATGACTTCAAAAACAACTACACTTAAAATTGTTAAATAAAATAGCTATTATGATTCAGTTGTTAATGTGGGTGTAAAAACAGACTCACAATAGCTTCCTCTTAAACTGGAGCAGTTTGTGGAAAATAGAGACATATGCTAAGAAAGATAAATGACAGTTTCACATCACTATGATACTTGAATAACAAACGATGCACCACAAAGTAGTCCAAAATGCACTGTTGTCATTGGGAATAGCTGTAAAAGTCCCTAAAGGGTATAAAAGATGTTGAAAACACCGATGAGCATCCGTTTTCACCTACAAAGCTGTCAGTGAGTGGGGAAAATCACAGTGGGGCATGTGTGCTGAGACTGTGCAGTCTAATGTGGCTCTGCAATTGGATCTCGCTGGTCTAATGAGGCCACTGCACCGTGTATGTGCACTAGCTCAGAAATCGCATTCGGCACCACTATTTGTGACATAATTACTCAAACTTCATCTGTTCTAATAATGGTGGTGGCATCAAGTGCCCTGCCCCTGGCATCCTCATGAAAAAGTATCATGAATTTTTCATGGAGGGATAAAATAGTTGGGATTTATTTCTACATAAATTAATGAGGCACAGAAACAACACGGGGCTAGAAAATGCATTCCATTCTTATCAAGTATTGCGAAAATGCTAATACGAGTACAAGATAGGGCAGGATGGTGGAGAATTACCCAGTTTGCAAGCTGTGTGCTTCCGTTGATAAGGCTATTGTCTCTGTGGCACATTACAAGCATTATAAATGAGAAGCATAGCATGGGACACTGCACCTGTCCTCAGGGCACCTTCAAGCACTTGTTACGCATCATTAAGACGAAACCATTTTAAAATCAATCTTTCTACAATATGGTGATAAATTCATTTTTTTAAAATGGAAATATTCTTCAAATATATCTTGTTAGACTTGTACATGTTACCTGTTTCTGATGCAGAAAAGCTAGCTCATGCATTCATGATCTCTAGACTGGACTATTGTAATGCACTTCTAGGTGGTTGTCCTGCATCTTCAATAAACAAGCTACAGGTAGTCCAAAATGCAGCGGCTAGAGTCCTCACCAGGTCACGAAAATATGATCATATTACCCCAATTTTACAATACACTGGCTACCTATTAAGTTCCATGTCAGTTACAAATTATTATTACTTACTATAAGGCCCTAAATGGTTTAGCTTCTGCATACCTAACTAGTCTTCTATCACGCTACAATCCATCATGCTCCCTAAAGTCACAACACTCTGGACTTTTGGTAGTACCAAGCAAAGTCCTCTAAGAGCTTTTACACATGTGGCTCCTAAACTCTGGAATAGCCTTCCTTATAACGTTTGGGGTTCAGACACACTCTCTCTGTTTAAATCTAGATTAAAGACACATCTCTTAAGCCAAGCATTCACATAATGTATCGCATAACCTTGTACTTCACTTATATCTGCTTAATGTTAATATTTTTATTTTTGCTTCTCTGTTTCTGCCACAGGACTGGCATCCAGAGGTAACTAGGAATTACACAAGCTTCAGTCTGGATCCAGCCCTTACAAAGACCTGAGAGGTCTGAACACCTGAGAAGAGATGATGCCAAAGAACCTCAGATGATGGCAACTCTGAACCAACACACAAAATCACCTAATTTTGCTACAAGTTTAATTGCAACAGAAAATCATTGCTGTTAATAGTGTTAATGGCTTCACCATTTGTTTGTTTGAATATATGTCATTAACTGGATGATTTTAATGTACATTTCTGCCAACTGCAAAACACCTTCCACACCTTGGACATCCGCCACCACCAGTGTTGCTCAGTAGTTACTAGTAACTAGTTACTGTAATCATATTACTTTTGCATTAACTAGTAGTGTAGCTAACTACTAATAAGATTTCAGTATAATAAGTTAACATCCATAAAACAGCTAGTTACTTAGTTACTTTTGATGCCTCGACCTCCAGCTCATTTGAAATCCAACAATCCAATAACTCCAAGATTTATTTTCAGAATTGTCATGACTCGCACAGGCACATGTATTAAAAATCACCAATGTATTAAGAAATTGTAGAATATGGAAAAGCTTACATTCAGGGGATGGAAATATTGCTATCACACCGATTTTGGAGAAAAGGTGATCTGAACACAGATGTGGAAGTTGTGATATTACTTACATGGCTTGCTCACCCACATCCCTCTGATCCCCCCTTTATATTATATTATTATAATTTCAAATCTTATGAAATAATGCGATTTCTTTTGATAAAATACTTAAATATAATCTTATTTGGGTAACAGAGAAATTATAGCTAGACATGACAATTAATACAACACTTTTACTTAAAAGTCACTATCAATCACCATTGCATTGATCCAATATAGTTAACATTCTAGAATAATTTTATGGGGAAGATACACAATTACAACTTCTGTGGGGTGTGAAGGAAAAGTAATGTAACTAGTGGTGTAACTTATTACTGTTGTCAGATAGTAATTAGTAAAGTAATAATATTACAGTTACACTTCATTTTAAGGTGTCCTTGTTACAGTGTTATTATACATTGAAGTGCGGAGTAACAATAATGAATTATATGTACTTACTATTTGTTTAAGGTTAGGATTAGGGTTTGGCTTTGGGTTACTTGCATAATCTGAAAGGTTTAATTATGTATAATTAAATGTCATTATAATATTAAGTACATAAAACTCAAAAACTCTGATATTTAAGGTATACAAAAATATATACTGTATATAAATTTTCTTGCAGACAATGTTTTGAATTTAATACTTGCTTTCTATTTTCCAAAAACAGTCTCAAATGTGAAGCTAAAGCTCTGCTAATCTGCTAAATGTAACAAAACAAAACAAAACAAAAAACAGTCCAATGTCATTTCAAATGCACTTTTACATAAAATATCTTAAGAAATAAAGTCTAAAAGGCAAAATGTTCCTTTTAAACATTTCAAAAAGCAAAAAAAAATCTTAATCATTATAGTTTTTAATGGCACACAATTTATTAAGATACAGAATCTATACAAAATACTTCTTGAGAATTTTACTTGAGTAAGATGTTAAGACTAGCTTTCAATAAAATTCTTTAAAGTTTTTTATTAAAAACTATTTATTAGAAATTGTTAAATAAAAGAAATATTCTCTAAATAGCAGGTTTGAAAAAAATCTTACACAATTTCCCTTCTCTTGTAAATTAATTTTTTAAGATGTTTATACATTTTACCAGAAAACTCAAAAAAGTTTGGGATGTAAAAATTTCATATGCATATTCATTAAGGAGGCCCCTGATTAAAGTGTGATGGCTCCGCCTCCCTCTTGCCGGCTGGAGCAGCAAGGTTATCCGTCTCATTGGCGGATCTTCAAGCTCCATGTGCTTGCAACCTGAGGCACCGCCCTGATGTGTCCTTTAACAGAGTACCCAGTTCAAGTGGCCCCATCCCCATTTAACACCACCCTCAAAGATGTGACATGACTCTCAATACCTTCCCCTCATTGTCTAAGAGCACTGAACCTTACACAAGAGGGCGCAGATATGCTCTCTAGCATCTCCTCCTTCCCCGACAGCATTCCCTGAACCGTCTCTCTCTCACTTCACATTCCAGAACCATATTCACCATCAGAAAAACAGAGGCAGTGTAGAATAGGGGTGAACACCCTGCTTTGTAAGCCTGAATAAGGGTAGTGCATGGTTTTGTCTAGAGACGTGTGTGTGCCCAGGACTCACAAATAGGGAGTCCTTTGAAGGTTCACAGCTGTGCCGTCTGAACGCATTTACTTCAGGCTTGAAAAACAGGATGAGAAATGAAGCAACAGGTCAGTGTCTAATGCACAGTTCTAACAATGTTGTTGCACTACAACACCAGGATAAAAACATCATCGCATGCACAGTAAAGGCGCATGTGTGAATGTGAGTGATGGCTTTAATTTAAGAAGGACATTTTGAGTGAACCCAACTGCCTCAGCAAGTTACAAAACTCCCAGACAAAAGAGCAATGACATGAGTGACTAAGCCACCACAACATGCAATACTTTTCTGAGCTCCCTTTTAACCATCAATCACAAATTTGGTTTGGTTTATCCTAAAAAGTATTATTGTACATACAGTAAAATATATACAGTATTTTGTTAACAAGACAAACAATGGGTACAAATGCCTTCTCTTCTGCAAGTCAAGTGAAATATTTTTTTTTTTAACAAGGTACATTGCTGCTGTCTCCAAATTATCCCACCAAAGGCAAACACTGCAAATTGAAGAAATTGCCAGAAATTGCAGGTAGGTAGGTAAGATGAAATCAGCCCAGACTCATCAAACTCTGAGGTCAGAGAGTTGAAATTTGCACCTTGGTCGACTGCTGATTTATCTTATCAAGATGTTTTTCCTCATTTTGATCTCCAGTCTGGAGCACCCTTTTCCTACGGCCTCAGCCGTCCCACGAGAGCCTGAAAATGAAAAATGTAGCACGCTGCATAGCTGCTGCCGTGATCCCGTGAGCCTCTGTCAGATCATTAGAATAAATGAGAGCAGCAGCCACCATTGTGCTCCTTCATTTCCATCTGTTGAGCCGGAATGTGTTTCATAATCACCACAGAGTATTTGTGAACACTGAACATATTTCTAACCAAAACAAAACAACAGCAGAATCTAAACAGCTCTTGTTCCCAGCTGCTATTTGCTCATGTCGGGTACTTCCTGTTTTATTGGTCACAGCTGAAGGGGGCATTCACCTCTTGACCACAGAGGTTGTTGACCAAAGCAGCTGTAACAATGTCTACTGAATGCATACAGCACACAGTGCTCTCACGGCATTGTCTGTTGACAGAAAGCAGAGACCTCTGTCTTGTCAATGTAGAGACTGGCATCTCAGATGTTTGAATTTTGGATATAGACTGACCAGTCTACCTTTCATTACAATGTGTGGGAATTCTGTGTGTATAGTGAAGTATTACTGACATGTTTCAGGATATTGCACAAACACAGAGTGGATGGGAACGACACAGAGAATTAGTGATTAGCAATACTACTGAAACTTAAAGGGATCATTCATAGAGAAATGATAAAATAAAATAAAATAAAATGTCAGCTGGCTTAATTGTTTGCAGAAAAACATCTAATTGGTTCCTGATGGGGCTTTGTGCTCTGAAATGGGTCAGGACAGGACCTTCACAACATTCCTCATTCTTTACACAGTCTTTGCAGGTTTTGATAGCCACGTGAAAACATTGTGTAACCTAACGTCAGGGGAAATGGCGAGAGAAAAAAATCATTTTAGAATTGAAATGCTAAAGTAAACGTTATACTCCAAAGTTTACATCTCACTAGCAGTAGTAATGATATTGTGAAATTCTTTTACAAATGTAAATTTAAGGGGAAGTCATGGCCTAATGGTTAGAGAGTCGGACTTGCAATCGAAGGTTTGTGAGTTCAAATCTCGGGCCGGCAGGAATTGTGGGTGGGGGGAGTGCATGTACAGTTCTCTCTCCACCTTCAATACCACGACTTAATAGCATAAATGGCTGCCCACTGCTGTGTGTGTGTGTCCACAGTGTGTGTGTGTGTTCACTGCCCTGTGTGTGTGCACTTTGGATGGGTTAAATGCAGAGCATGAATTCTGAGTATGGGTCACCATACTTGGCTGAATGTCACGTCACTTTATAAAAATGTTTGATCTTAATATATTTTAAAATGACAAAACTGAATCAGAATTCATTCACAGAAGTCATTCTAATATGCTTATTTTGTGCTCCATAAATATTTCTTATTATTAAACCACATGAAACAGTTGTTCTGTTTTATAAGGAAATTAAAACATTTTATTCAATGATTAATTTAGTATAAAGTTCAAAAGAAATACATTTATTTTTGTATTTTTGTTTTATCTTTATATATATATATATATATATATACAGTCTTGTTCAAAATAATAGCAGTACAATGTGACTAACCAGAATAATCAAGGTTTTTCGTATATTTTTTTATTGCTACGTGGCAAACAAGTTACCAGTAGGTTCAGTAGATTCTCAGAAAACAAATGAGACCCAGCATTCATGATATGCACGCTCTTAAGGCTGTGCAATTGGGCAATTAGTTGAATTAGTTGAAAGGGGTGTGTTAAAAAAAATAGCAGTGTGGCATTCAATCACTGAGGTCATCAATTTTGTGAAGAAACAGGTGTGAATCAGGTGGCCCCTATTTAAGGATGAAGCCAACACTTGTTGAACATGCATTTGAAAGCTGAGGAAAATGGGTCGTTCAAGACATTGTTCAGAAGAACAGCGTACTTTGATTAAAAAGTTGATTAGAGAGGGGAAAACCTATAAAGAGGTGCAAAAAATGATAGGCTGTTCAGCTAAAATGATCTCCAATGCCTTAAAATGGAGAGCAAAACCAGAGAGACGTGGAAGAAAGCGGAAGACAACCATCAAAATGGATAGAAGAATAACCAGAATGGCAAAGGCTCAGCCAATGATCACCTCCAGGATGATCAAAGACAGTCTGGAGTTACCTGTAAGTACTGTGACAGTTAGAAGACGTCTGTGTGAAGCTAATCTATTTTCAAGAATCCCCCGCAAAGTCCCTCTGTTAAAAAAAAGGCATGTGCAGAAGAGGTTACAATTTGCCAAAGAACACATCAACTGGCCTAAAGAGAAATGGAGGAACATTTTGTGGACTGATGAGAGTAAAATTGTTCTTTTTGGGTCCAAGGGCCACAGGCAGTTTGTGAGACGACCCCCAAACTCTGAATTCAAGCCACAGTACACAGTGAAGACAGTGAAGCATGGAGGTGCAAGCATCATGATATGGGCATGTTTCTCCTACTATGGTGTTGGGCCTATTTATCGCATACCAGGGATCATGGATCAGTTTGCATATGTTAAAATACTTGAAGAGGTCATGTTGCCCTATGCTGAAGAGGACATGCCCTTGAAATGGTTGTTTCAACAAGACAATGACCCAAAACACACTAGTAAACGGCAAAATCTTGGTTCCAAACCAACAAAATTAATGTTATGGAGTGGCCAGCCCAATCTCCAGACCTTAATCCAATTGAGAACTTGTGGGGTGATATCAAAAATGCTGTTTCTGAAGCAAAACCAAGAAATGTGAATGAATTGTGGAATGTTGTTAAAGAATCATGGAGTGGAATAACAGCTGAGAGGTGCCACAAGTTGGTTGACTCCATGCCACACAGATGTCAAGCAGTTTTAAAAAACTGTGGTCATACAACTAAATATTAGTTTAGTGATTCACAGGATTGCTAAATCCCAGAAAAAAAAATGTTTGTACAAAATAGTTTTGAGTTTGTACAGTCAAAGGTAGACACTGCTATTTTTTTGAACACACCCCTTTCAACTAATTGCCCAATTGCACAGCCTTAAGAGCGTGCATATCATGAATGCTGGGTCTTGTTTGTTTTCTGACAATCTACTGAACCTACTGGTAACTTGTTTGCCACGTAGCAATAAAAAATATACTAAAAACCTTGATTATTCTGGTTAGTCACATTGTACTGCTATTATTTTGAACAAGACTGTATATATATATATATATATATATATATATATATATATATATGTATATGTATGTATGTATGTATGTATGTATGTATGTATGTATATATATATATATATATATATATATATATATATATATATATATATATATATATATATATATATATATTAATCCCAAACTTGATCAGCAATGTAACTAGCGTCTAACACATGATAAATGACAACTTAGAAAAACGTTCTGCTAGTCATCCTAATACAACTGTGTTAAATAAAAAATAAAAAACATCATGCACTTCCCCACAATTCCCCTGAGTCCTTGCATGAACTTGGACCCCAAAACTGTAAACCAATTCAGACTGGTCAGGTACTTGAATCCTCAGCGGCAATCAATTCTTATCCTTCAGAGTACTTTATGTACTTGCAAGACATTAAAACAAAAGATCAACAAAGGCAGAAGGAGTTGGGACAGAGATTGAGGGAGGATGTCATTATGAGTACGTGGTCACACGCAAGCGTGTCCATTGGAGAAAGGTGAGAGAAGATGGAGACTTGAGATAGACTGAGAAAGATTCCATAAAGTATCTGTTTACATTCCTGTCCTGTTGAACCGTGGACTTTATCTCATTCGTGACCCCTTAGTAAAGCGAACGCTCCTCCTTCATCCCCAAACATAACATCACATCACTCTTCAGTGACCCTGAGGTCAAGCTTCTGGTCTGGTTCCATCTCCAGAGGTTCTGGGTTCTGTTTCTGATCGAAGCTCCTCTATATTTTGAGACCCTTCAGTAAATCAGTCAGATGTTTGGACACACCAGTTTGTTCTATAATTTTACTATTTCCCACATGAATTAATGAATGAATTATTTATTCGGCAGCCACAGTACAACAGCATCAGTGCGCTCACCACACACCAGATCTAGGTGGAGAAGAGAGAGAGTTCGAGCCAATTCAGTGGATGGGGATTATTAAGAGACCATGACTGACAAGGGCCAGTGGAGGGAATTTGTCCAGGGCACCGGGGATACATCCTTACTCTTTACAAGAAGTGCCATGAAATTTTTAATGGCCACAGAGAGTCATGACCTCGGTTTAATGTCTCATCCAAAGGACGGTCCTTTTTTCAGTATAGTGTCCCCGTCACTATTCTGGGGCATCAGGACCCACACAGACCCCTTGCTGGCCTCACTAGCACCTCTTCCAGCAGCAACCTAGTTTTCCCAGGAGGTCTCCCATCCAGGTACTGACCAGGCTCAACCCTGTAAAGCTTCAGTGGGCAACCAGTCTTGGGCTACAGGGTGATATGGCTGTGGCACGTGACATTACAGGAACAGTAATGACAGCAAAACAATAAAATTACACAAATGCAAGTATAGGAATTATGCATTGCTAAAAATGATTAACAAATTAAAACTATTTTTTATTTAAGCTTATGTTAAGTCAAAGTAGATTAACATACTCTGGCTGTTTCCTCGACCAACTTTATAAGGGTGCATGATACTTAAAATCTTAACATGTGTTCCATGAATCTCATAAAAAATGTAAAAAAAAAATAATAATAATAATTGTAAAAAAAAAAAAAATTTACATTTAGACACTGTTTATATTTGTCTCTAAAATATAACAAGAATGTAAGCATTAGATCAAAGATCATTATAAACTCATTCAAGTGTGTCCAAACTTCTGTCTGGTATAGCGTAAATCCTGGGGAAAATCATACCCTAATATATCAGTCTGACTACATCTACATTTTTGCGAATGGAGAAATTATTCCACCTCATTTTGCACAAAGCATTTAGATGATGGCTGAACTTTTGTTTTTCGGAACCACATGGTGCACGAACATCGTAATGTAAATTAATAGCCATGAGCACATAAATAGAATAATGCAGGCTCTGAGAATGAGTGTCATTTTCTTATTCCTCCTGAGCAATTGCATTAGTCAGATATGACAGATTCAATAATGTCTATGGAGGCTGTTGCTGGTTATATGCTGTAGCATATTATATGCCCCAATTGTGAGAGAAAGTTCATCCCACATTGTAAACTGATCTGTGCAAATCTGGTCCATTTGTGCAAATGTGTACCAAAGGGATGGGATCAAGAGCCGAGAAGAAAAGAGAAGCTGACAGAAGCTGTGTTCTGAGTTTCCTTTCTATTGCTGATGTAACAGAACCTACTTCTCAGGGAGGCACGAAAGAGCCAAGAATGTGGGTGGGTCTCAATCACAGTACCTTGAGCTCCCCCATTGTGCCAACATCATCAGATGTTTCTGATCCCATGAGACGACTGGTTCCCCATGAGGCGGAAGCAGTGGAATCCTGTTGCCTCATACATCCGTTTTGATCTTGGGAAAGAACAGCAGCAACACAGGATGCACAGAGAGCATGCACTGATCTCACCAAGAAAAAAACACTGGCTCAGGATAGACAAGTTTGGGATCCTGGGGAAAAGTCTAATGCTTTGAAAATGGTGGTAGTTTTAAAAACAGGGTGTGGATAAAATGATTTTTTCAAAGTGCTTCATTACAATACCATGCAAATGGTTTCCGAATTTACTTTTCAAAACTGAAATGGAAGTATGGGAAATAAAGAAATATGTTTCCTATTTAACTATATGGGCCAAAAAGATCTATATAAAAACAAATAAAAAATATATACATTTATCTAATTTAAACATATAAATAAATGTAATAATTTAAAATAATAATAATACATAAAACACACAATAATAAAACACATTTTAATATATTATTTATATATTTTATATATACATAAAACTTTATGATAATTTTAATGTTTTTTTCAATAAGTATCTTATGCTCACCAAGGCTCCATTTATTTGATCAAAAATACAGCAAATATAATACAATAAGTAATATTGTGAAATATTATTACAATACCAGTTTCAGCATTGATAATAATAAATTTTTCTTGAGCACCAAATTAAGATATTACAATTATTTCTAAAGGATCATGTAAGACTGTTGATTACTGCTGAAATTTTTGTTTTGTCATCCCAGGAATAAAGTATATAATATGTAAAAAATATATCAAAATAAAAACAGTAATTTTAACTTGTAATAATATTTAAAAATACTGTTTTTGCAACATTTTGAACAAATGAATGCATAAATAAATCCCTGACAAACATAAGATATTTCTTTAAGAATAAAAAAAATTATTCTTTTTTTTTTTCTACTGATAGTATACACATTATTTCATTTTTTTGTATTCTTATGCATGCATAAGTTCTACAACTGATTTCTCTTCAAGCATTCAAAAATCACAAAACTTCAAGACAAGTGTGTCCAATTTTTGACTGGCAGCGAACGTTATACCAAGCCATGGCAAATTTCCCTTATTCATAGTTTCACGGAAATGAGGACAGCAGGTGCATACCCATGGGTCAGTGCAGTGAATAATTCAAAGGGTAAGAATCAGCTCTTTTCACCCCATCCCAGCCTGGGTAAAGTTGAAAAGGCTCGCTTGAGCTGTTGCTCTCCCTTGCCAACGGCTGCATGTTTGGCCCCAAGATATACATTTCTGAGATGAGCTGGCTTTCTATCAGCCCCATTACACTCCTGGCAGAAAGATGCAGGATAGCTGTAATGGTGTGGGGAGGAGGACAAAAGAAGATGGAGAGAGGTGGCACACGCAGGTGGAAGTGTGGACAAAAGTACAGCGAGCAGGATGAAAAGATGAAGAATGTGTGAATGTGATAGGAATGAATGAATAAGATAGGAGGCTATACAGACATCAATGTGCTCAGTAACAATGGCTTATTCGAAGAATAAAATGAAAGCTTATAATGGAATCTCTAGTTTCAAGATTTGATATATAGGTGCTGAAACCCTAACAAAAAGTTTCATGGATGCATCTGCCAAAATACTAGTTGGTTCCTGCATTTTTTGTTACTAAATAATAATCCTAGAAAAATTTTATAAAGGAGCTAAAAGCATAAGAGACATCTGTAACGGATTCAATTATTTTCTTATTAGATGATAACAATAACATTTAGATAAACACTAAAAAAAGGTTTTCTCTTAAAAACTCATGAAGGCTGCATTTATTTGATCAAAAATACAGTAAAAATAGTAATATTGTGAAATACTATTACAATTTAAAACAAATGTTTTGTATTCCTGTGATGGCAAATGCTGAATTTTCAGCAGCCATTACTCTAGTACTCTTGTCAAGTCAATTCTATCACTATTGTCTCTGTATTCTTTATTTATCTGCCTATTTTCATTTACTCTCTCTCTGTGTGCAGTTTAGGCAAAGACACTCTCAAAAGCTGGCGAGGTGCTACTCATCGATTTGGACCCTGCCTCCACTTGTGATGCTCCAGTTAGTCTAAATGAAGAAAGATCGGCCTTGTTTATTCACAGTTTGGAATCGCCCAGGAGAGATACACAGGCAAAGGTGAGGCTGAGGAAAATGAAACTGCACCAAAACCTCTCCGCCGGGACAGTGGAGAAAACTGCTGCAAATATAGTAACATTATTGCATCAAAACACGAGACGCACACATGGGAATATGCGAATGAAGCGACTTATTTAGTACCTATTTGTTGTGCATCCAGATGTGCACTGGGTATCTAAGGTGAAAGAGAATGAAACTGACTGATACTCAAATTTTATTCAGCCTTCAATAACAAGCTGCTTTAGCATGGACCATTATGAGTGCTCTGTGAGTGAGAGCATTCCATTAATGTCTGGTACAGACATGGCACAGAGATTACTGGGGGAATAAAAGAGATATATTCAACCGCAGCAACAGGTGGGAAAGTCACCAAAGTCTTATTTCACTGCTTAATTTAGACCTCAGACCGTCCTGGCTGACCTTCTGAGAGGTTTTAGCTCCAAGTCAGAGTAGAAACTTGGTACTTTTGCTAAGGACGCCCTTCACTCACTGTGCCGGGCAATGCAGCTTCCTTTGAAGTCTGTCCAGGCGGTGTTGGGAACTGGCCCATTCATTTCAATATCAATAACCATAAGCCAGCCTTTTCTAACACCCAAAGGCCTGACAGACAGCCCCAGACAAAGTCACAAAGGCCACATCAAACAGGAATCATGATCTAGTAGAGACTGCTGACCGTTAATAAGCACTGTAGGTCTGTGTCTCACCTGAATTAGTGAAATGTTGTTTAGATTCAGTCGGAAGAGGTAGTTTCTGAAGATAAAATAAGAGAGAGATTGAAAAGGGTTAGATTGATACGATTTATCTACTGGAGAAGCAATGAAAATGTACCCTTAATATGCCAAGGGAAATGAAAAATAAAGTGGGGTCCAAAAGTCTTAGACATATAGTGAAAATGGTTCTGTTTTGTATTTACTTACACACACACACACACACACACACACACACACACACACACACACACACACACATATATTACTAGCATTTGAAATTCAAAACAAAAATAGTTTGAAACACAAAGACAAATACTGTATATATTATATATATATATATATATACATTTTGGTAACACTTTAGAATAGGTAACACCTATTAGTTGCTTATTAGCATGAATATTACTATATATTAGTGCTAATTAAGAACATATTAATGCCTTATTCTACTTGACCTTATTATACATCCCTAATCTTACCCAATATCTAAACCTAACAACTACTTTACTAACTATAAATAAGCAGCAAATTAAGAATTTATTGAGAGAAACTGTTAATAGTTAACAAGTGTTGCATATTCTAAAGTGTTACCATTTATTTTTTCAATAATACATATTACCTCAAAAAAGTAAATATAATGATATAACAATAAACATTTATAATTTTAATATTGTAATATTGTAAAACATTTCATATTAACATATTAATATATAAATACATAAATTGTGTATCTGTATTGATGTGTTTTATAAACAACCCAAACATTGGCCACATATTATATTGTATAATTGTTTTACCTGGCTCCCACTATAAGTTCATTCCTGGAGAGGTCAAGGGTCAGCTGAGAGTAGTCCCTTACACCAGGATGGTAGAAACTGGAGATCAAAGGACTTAGAGCTGAAAGACCAAAGAAAATGTGGGTATATTAGTGATACAGAAGGGAAGCAACTCAAGTGAGTGTGTTTGATAATCCTTTGAAAGATCAAAGCGTATAACATTAAAGTCCATTAAAAGATCTCCTGGTTTAGGTTAACATATGGATTAAGGTTCACAAAAACGATTTCCCCAATAGAGGTCACTAATCCAGCAAAATTAATGCAGTTTCTTCCCATGAGTCCCCAAGAACAAGTGAGGAGAAGCAGAGAGCTGCGCTTAAAGGTAGCTGGGCCTCTTCAAGGATACTGATTCTAATTCAACATGACACTTAGTCAAAACTCTGCTTACCCCAGGAATCTCAGAACATAAAAGTGCTGTTTGATACAAAGATTCGGAAATCAAAACAATTTGCCCTGACAGACACTTACAGCACTGACCGGCCCTATTGAAGTGGGAATTAAATCTGACAGAAAGGGCATTATGTAAATATAAAAACCACTTGATCTACTGTTGACCTTAATGTGGCTTAGTAAATGGGATTTCACTGTAAAGGAACTAATAAAAAGATTTGTTATCCTTTCATGCAGAATAGGATCTCTCAGCAGTATTCTGGATGACCTGTCAAGCTAAAATACAGAAATCCTTGTCTAATATTACATATTTTTTACACATTGTACACATTGTTGTTTGCATTTCGAGTTCCTTTTACATGTCAGGCTCAAGTTACACTTTCCTAAGAAGCGAGAAAGCACAGCCTTTACCATTTATGATAAATTGGATAATCTTAAATATTAATATTAAAAAATTACAATATTAAAAAATGCTAATAGTTTGACTACAGCAAAGTGCTATGTGAATACGGTTGCAAACACAGCTGGAGCTTTCTCACACCACAGGTCAAAGCAGTGGTGAAACTGGTTTCCCTTAACAAGACATCCGTAAACACCACTTCATACAGTCCGAATCTGTCCCGGAAGAAGGAGTCATCCAGATGCTGGGGTCATCCAAAACAATCTGTCTTTCTCATGGGAAAACAAATTTAATAAATGTAGGGATGTGTTTGCATAGAATTTACAGGAAGAAAAAATAAATTAAAAAATCTTCTGCTATCCCGCTGAATTAATATATTAACAAACTGAATGACTAGGACCATATGGCTGCACCATTCAGGTGTTATTTATGGAAAAATAATGACAGGTAAACAAACACCATCTGTACTATATGCCTACCTCATCCACAAGCATTCATCTCACCCGTGTTAAAATGTGGTCATGGCCTTCGGAGATAAAAATGCGTTCAGAGAGAATCATAGAAAATCTTATTAGATATCATACATCAAGAACAGTGATTAACGACTGAGAAGGATAAGACAGTCTTTTATATATATATATATATATATATATATATATATATATATATATATATTTATATATTTAAATGGTGAACCTTATGGAGTTTATTAATATTTTAGTGTAGGTCAAAAGTAAGACAGCTATAAGTCTATAATATAATATACAGGTTTTCAACTTTTTATGTCAGCAAACCACTATGAACTAAGTTATTTACTTAAAGATTAGGGATTTATTTACACCATAAGAAATTACATAATTTTAGTGAAACCCTTTTTGGGAAACCCAGATATTATAAATATAACGGACACAAACTACTCTTGATAGCATGCATGCTCTTCCTTGAATAAGACTAGTATGGCCACCAGAATTTGTTGTACTTTGGATTCACAGAATCCTGATTTAACTACCAGGCTTCTTAATTAGCTTAACCAGCTAATCTTGGTCAATCAGTTCAATCAGAAAAAATAATAATAATATTTGACCAGAATTTTGCCAGTTGGACCAGTACCAAACTAGCAATGACCTGAACAGACATGCTAGGATCTCCATGAAAAAAAGCATTTAAAAAAACCTGTTTATACTTGTATTTTAGCCTGATCCTTAATTCTTCATAAAGCATAAAACACATGCACTGAGAAACAACACAGATTGTGCAGGTTGAGGGACCGTCATGATAACATCAGAGTCACCTGAGTTACCATAAACCATACTTCTCCACACCTGCCGTGTGATTTCCCTGCTGTTGCATCCCCTGTTGTCACTGCATGACCGAAGAGAGCCACAGAAATCTAAATCCTCTTACTCAAACTGCACACTGATTATAGAAACAGGAAGACAATGAGTTCCCCAGAAAAAAAAGCCACAGCACAACAAGAAAGGACAGGTGGGGGTAAGGGTGCTCTAGGGATGAGGCTGTAATTCGAAGGCCGGTTCAAGTCAGGAAAAAATCTGAAAGAACACCTCTCACAATGAGAGAGAACTGTGCTGGCGATTTCAAATGGTTACTGAAGCGTAACACGTCAGCATTTACAAAAGACAGGACAGGCCGAGCAGAAGCATAAGGGCTGCTGCTTTCAGTTCAAACCTCTTACTGAGTTCCATTTCATTCACAGTTAGCAAACGTAAACCTTGCACTCCAAGGTTGGACAAGGTATTACTTGCGAACACCTCCAACAACCTCTTCTTTCCATGCCTGTGGTGACAGAGGGTCCAACAACATGACAGAATGGTTCGGGCATCAGTGCCTCTGAAAACACAGACCAATTAGGTGGAAAGAGACACATCGGTAAGGGCCTGAAGTTGAAGAACCACATTGTTTTCTTTCTTTTTTTCTTCTCACGGTCTCCTTAAATAGGGGCCGGTGGTTAAACAACAGCACTATTACCCACTAGAGATTGGTTTCTGAACATGTTCTACAGACGAGACAAACAATCTCAAGACAATCACAATGGCTGGGTGAGTGGAAGGGAGACAATGGCTCTGTGGCATCAGTGTGGCCAGAGTATATAGAAAAACATTGTAACAGCACTGCAGTGGAATGCAAAAATATGTTTTGTGTGAATGGCCCCTTAAAAAATAAATTATGTTCCAACACCTCAGATGACCTAAACACCTGAGAAAAGATGACGCCAACCGATGTGAAGACCTTAGATGACGCCAACTCTAAATAAACATACAAAACTGCCAAATTTTCCTTACATTGTAAACATTATGATCGCAAATTGTACTAATGATTATTGCCTTATGTTCATTGTTCTGCCTGAATACATGTCATTTGCTAAATGCAGAATTTATATTATCATAGAATTGCACATTTCTGCTATATGCACATTACTTTCATATCACCAACAAATTACTCTTAATTATAATGCAGAAACAAGCATCTTTTGAAAAGCTGCTTTGAAACAACTTGAACCATGAAAAGCTTGAATTGAAAACGTGAATGTCCATGGATAGTGCCGTTTAATTGGCATGTGCTGTGTTTTAGTTCTTTAAAAAAAAGGAAATTAGGTTCCTTGATGCATGATCTTTTTAGTATTACATTGGTTATTTTTTTATATTTTATTGGGTATGTTTATTTCCTATATTTGTACATGTACATTACCCTTTATCATTATATAATGCTCACAAAGTGAATTTTTTTTTAAAAGACTAATAATTTAATAACACTGTCAAATCTTACATGTAAATGTATTTAATTAATTTAAATGTAGAGCTTTCTGTCCCTCCATTGAAACTGTGTGTATGGTATACTGTCCATGGTTAGTAAGGTAATAAAAACATCTTCAAAGTAGTCCATGTCACATCGGAGGGTCAGTTTGAATTTTTTGAAGCATCGAAAATACATTTTGGTCCAAAAATAGCAAAAACTACGACTTTATTCAGCATTGTCTTCTCTTCCGGGTCTGTTGTGAGAGAGAGTTCAAATCAAAGCAGTCTGGATCACTCGATGTAACCGGATCTTCTTGAACCAGTTCACCAAATCGAACTGAATCATTTCAAACGGTTCGCGCCTCCTATAAGCATTAATCCACAAATGACTTAAGCTGTTAACTTGTTTAATGTGTCTGACACTCCCTCTGAGTTCAAACAAACCAATATCCCGGAGTAATTCATTTACTCAAACAGTACACTGCCTGAACTGATTCTTTTGGTGATTGATTCTGAACTGATTCTGTGCTAGTGTTATGAGCGCGGGTAAACCAAAGGCTTGAATCAAGGGCAATCATCACCAATGAAGTCATTACGTAGAGCGCAAAAGAACCGGTGAACCGTTTTCTTCAACCGGTTTATTGAATCGAACTGTCCGAAAGAACTACTGGTGATCCGAACACCGATGCAACCGGTTCTTGACTCGAGAATGAGTCAGTTTGTTGTTCGTTATCTGGCTCGGCTCGGTGTTCATCTTCAGTTCTCTCTTCACAGCAGTTCAAGAAGATCCGGTTACATCGAGTGATTAGTTCACGAACCGGATATGACAAACTGCTTTGTTTTGAACTCTCTCTCACAACAGACCCGGAAGAGAAGACAATGCTGAATAAAGTCATAGTTTTTGCTATTTTTGGACCAAAATGTTTTTTGATGTTGCAAAAAATTCTAACTGATCCTCTAATGTCACATGGACTACTTTGAAGATGTTTTTATTACCTTTCTGGACATGGACAGTATACCGTACATATGTTTTCAATGGAGGGACAGAAAGCTCTCAGACTAAATCTAAAATATCTTAAACTCTTATTTATCCGTATTACGGGTTTGGAATGACATGAGAGTGAGTAATTAATGACATAATTTTTATTTTTGGGTGATCTATCCCTTTAAGTGTTTATTTTATAGTGATGAAAATAATCATAATTTGTTTTAAAATTCACAGTGAAGTACCATTTCAATACATTTTGTAGCTTGTTACACTGTGCTGAACCCAAAAGAGGTTTTTGCTGAAATACAGAATGAGTTTAGTGAATTCACCTCAGATTTTGTTAAATAAGTCTCCAGACTTTTAGAAAACCTGGAAATGCTCAGCTTAGCATACATGTGTTTGCAGTGATACGCTGATATCCTTGTAGATAAGACTAGGCATGCTGGTGTGATTGTGTAAGCTTAGTCATGAAAAAAAGAGAACAAATACCCCCCATAAAAAATTCATCTAAATGACATCCCTAGATATCTAAACTTATCTGAGACTGCTTGTAGTACCAGCATGCTATTGCTGTTGCTGGTTCAAAGATATGCTGGCAATTATTGTAGAGGGGATTGTCGCATATAACTTGCAAGGGAAAAAAATAAGGATTTCCTCTGAAGGGAATAAGTATCGGGTTGCTCTCTGTGTGATATTATATATCGACACAGCAGCAGCTTTGAGTTTCTTAAAGTGGTAGTCATATCATGAAAAAAAGACTTCAAGATCTCTTGAAACAAAAAGCTTCAATGTAAACATACTCAGACTTTTAAAACTGAAAATTGTACCTGGCCAAACAGACCATCTATTGAAAAGAAGCTGAAGAAACTTATTTTTCCAAACTTCCGTCAGATGAATAAGTCGACACATGACCGCCTGCATTTGCACATCAATGATGCCTAATCGGGGGTCCGCAACTTGGACCAGCCAGTCATGGTGAAGTAATATGGAGGTGGTAGAAAAGAAAATGTTATTATTCCAGTTGGCATATAACAGTAAGATATAGAGGTCTCTGATTATTTTAGTCTGACCTAAATTGTCTATGTGTCACATTTCGGTGAGAATTGTTTTATGGACCTGCCACATTTTAATCCAGCCTTTGCAAACAGTTTGCTGTTGAAGGTCAGGGAAGCAACAATTATACTGAACCAAAAAGCAAACCTGCCAAAAAACTGAACTGAACTGAAGGTTATCTCTCTCGTTTCACATGCAAAGAGGGTGTTTGCTCAGAATTTAAAGCTATCAAAAACAACCTATTTAATTGTAAAGGTCAGATGTTAGAAATAGTCACATAAAACTAAACACAGTAACAATAAAAGATAAGAAATGAAGACTTTTTTGAATTAGTGTATTAATTCCAAGTAGATTTTTTTACAGCCCTGCCAGATTTTTCCCACTTATGTTTAATTTATGCTTAAAATAAGAAGGAAAAAAACACTCTTATCAAAAGATACATTGTCTTAAAATAGTCTTAATTTAAGTAAATCTTTTTACTAGGGCCGGGACTCGATTAAAAAAATTAATCTAATTAATTAGAGGCTTTGTAATTAATTAATCGAAATTAATCGCATTTTAATCGCATATAAATATTTGACCTGAGAACAGTGAGAAGTAATTTTTTTTTCACATGGATTTATAGTATACCATTGAATAATGACTGAATACATAAGCTTAAGCAACAAAATATTGTTTATTTTTGTTCAACCAAGTCTAGCAGACCAGTGCAATTTTTTGCCATGAAGTGTAGCAATAGCATATTTAGAAACAATTTAGAAATAGTACATTTCAGAAATTCAGGTAGCTTATAGGTGCTGGAACCTTCTGTAAAGAGTTTTTAAGTAAAACACAATACTGTCAATTACATTCAGAACATTGGAAACACTGACTATTAGAAAACCTCTCTCTGTTGCTTCAGAGGTCCAACTCTCAATAAGAGTTCAACATAAACTGTTGCATCAACAAAATAATACATAGTTCAACATAAAGTGTAAAGTCCACGCTAGCTGCTATATGTTTTGCGTTGAGGTGATACTTGAGGCTCGATGTGCTGCAGTGATATCATAGACAGTAGTGATATGCGAAGCGAACGCTAGTTGGTGCTTCAGTATAATCGGTCCGCCGAAACAAATCCAGTGAGAAACGTTCCACGGTGCAAAAATAAGTTATTAAAAATGCGGTAATTTTTTTTTCTGTAATTAATTAATCTTAGTTAACGCAATATTTTTTGTGTAATTAATTAATCTCAATTAACGCGTTAAAGTCCCGGCCCTACTTTTTACATAGTTTGTAACAACTTTATTTTTAATGGAAAACAAGTCAAAATACTAATTAAATTATACTAAATTATACTAATTTCATAAAGGTAAATCCTTTAAGTCTAAAGTCTAATTCTTAAGGTTTAAAGTCCCATTCCATAAGCTCCAGCAAGGTTTAAAGTCCCATTCCATAAGCTCTAAGCGTTCAGCAAGGACACTGGCCCAAACCCTGGTGGCCATGCTCTACAATGCTAAATCTTAAAATTATCTTTAGAGTATCATTTCCATGGTTTAGAATAGTTCAAAGGCATTTGTGAATCTACAGACCTTGTCAGAGATCAGAGATAGAGGCCCCCAATACGCCTCAGGTGACTCCACTGAGCAGCCGCCAGAAGGCATCAATTAAAAAAGGTTCATCCATCAAAGAACCTAATCTCAAGTTCGGCCAACACTTCCATTGTAGCAGGCTTCCAAACCACTGCGTCAACATAAAAGGCATGTTATGAAGGCATTAAGGTGTGCTTTAGGACTTCCATTCCATTGAGAACACATAAATGGGGATTTCGAGGTGTGCTAGTTTACAATGCTAAGCTAATTGTTCAGCAGCTCTTGTCATGAATGGTATGCGAAAGTGCCTTTGCTTTGATGAGCTAAAATGACAAAAGGGAATAGAATACCATAAGAACAACAAAACAGAAATAAAAAGATGGTTATCCAACTTTACAATTTACTACTGTTTTCTAACTCGTTTGTTTTTCCAGTCTATTTCAACACTACGAAAAAAGAAAAAAAATTCTTGTTGCTTATATAGCAAAGCATAAACTGACAAATCATAATGCAACCTGAGCTTTTTCAGAAGCAATAAATGGAGCTTGCCGCAGGCGATGTCTATATGAACCATGGCTGCCCTAATGTCCAAGCAGGTTTCATATATTATACAGAGCCCCCCCAGGTCATTGAATTTTTTTTTGTCCCATGCGGCATTATTCTGCCATTTTTGTCATGTCCCTCACGGAGTCAAAAAACACGCTGCTCATACTTCATAGGCAAGGCAATCATAGACAGATTATATTCACTACAAAACCCTCTATTGTATAAATGAATATGTTTTTGGTATAAAAAACACCTTTGTTCCGTGGGCATGGAGAAGATTATTTAAGCAAGATCAAAGTATGGCTGGACATTCTGTTTTCTTTGTGTGCTAGGACACATGAGAATAGGAATCTGGATAAAATGAAAGACGTTTATCTCTTGCTATCTTCAGCATATGCTATCACGGTCTGAAATGTGTGGACAACCCAATGAATAAGATAAACAAAACAAAAAATGTAGATTTACAGTCTGAGCCATGTGCAATATACAGGAACAGTGGGAAAAACAAGCAGAATACATTTCCAAAACTCTTTGAATTTTAGCAGTGGACTTTGTCTAAAAAATTTGTATAACAGTGGTGAACACACCTGGCTAAGTCTTTCAACAAAAATACTAAGAATTGCTGTTATGATCCGCATTTTAAGCTGAACGAGTCTGAGGTATGAACATCTTCTAAAAATACACATACAAAATATATCTTCTTTGCCCTTCAAGCATGCGTTGTCAGTTTTTATATGATTCACACTTAGCCAACAAAAATATAGCCAATGTTTAGTTATGCAACTAGTAGGGCTGGGCGATATATCTAACGATATGATCATGCACATTTAGTCAGTAAATCCGGTTCCGTGATTAGCACTAAATTGGCATCACCTGCTTTCAAATGGAGCGGCACTTAATAGACAGAGCTGTAGATCACTGACAAGCTACGCAATATCGCGTTCATTATCGCCGATGAATCGCCTTCGATTATGAACGCGATATTGCATAGCTTGTCAGTGATCTACAGCTCTGTCTATTAAGCTCTGCTCCATTTGAAAGCAGGTGATGGTGATTTAGCTCTAATCACGGAACTAGATTTATTGACTAGATGCACATGAATATATCATTAGATATTTCGCCCAGCCCTAGAAACTAGCTATTTTCTGTAGTATGACACCTGTAGCTATTTAAAAATATAATAGCTTGACCAGCAAGCAGTAATTTTTCCAGTTGCTGCACTTTCTTTCATATATAGGGCTGGTTAAATAAGATTAATGTTACCTGTGACATTGTGAACAAAACAAACTTAGTGAACATATCTGTGAATTGATTTATTAGTCCGTGGACAATTTTTTACACCCAAATACCAATTTAAATGCTGTATTATGTGCAATTACATAAAATAGTTTTTTGTATTTTTATTTTGTATAAATCTATCTTTTAGAACACTGCAGTTTTCTACATTTTGGTAGCATGTAGTGTAGCAAGCTACTTTTAAAAGAGGGTTGAACTGTTCTGGAACAGTGTTGTAAATACAACTTAACCACTGATTTCAAGTTGTGTCCTCTTTTGGAAGGCCAAACAAAGTAGTTTTGCTTCCACAATGGAACACAGTGTCTCTACAACTTGGTAGCGGCGGCAACAGCAAGAATAAAAGTTACACCTTCTCTCTTTTCATGAACATTTGGGTGGTGTTAAACAAATCTTCCCACTGAATGACGTAGACATGTGGGGCCGTGTTTGAATGAGCGGTTTAAGAAAGGTGTGGTTGACTCTTAACTTTGATAAAGAATATCTCTTTGGATTTGAGACTTTAGCCTTTGCAACTTTACAAATCGTCTTTATGCACCAAGACCTTGTAACACTCCAAAGAGAAAGGAAAAATTGAAATCGCATCATATGAACCCTTTAATGTTTTGATGTTGCCACTGAGAAATGGTTTTACACTTACAGCTGTCTCTGCATATTAAGGTGGGAAAGGAAAAAATATTTACTGTGAGAGACATCAGTGCTTACCTTGAATAGAGATGATGGGGTGCTCTAGGCGGGTACACTCCGGCCTTGTGTGGGGTGCTGGGGTGGGGGAGGGTTCTGTGGGGAGAGGGGGCCTCTGGGATAGTATAGCAGGAAACGGAAGAGTGATGAAACAGAGGATAAGGCCGGGCACAGCCAGGGAAGCCACGTCCCGTGGCAACACTGTCATGGTGACGGAGGCCGACCTCTCCTCTAGCTGCCAAGGTGGCCCTCTGGAATGCACCTGTTGAGATGGAAGAAAAAGATTCATGGTACTTTCCTAAGTTAATTTCCTGACATTTCTTTGAGGTTTAAATTTTTTGCAGCACACACACATCTCTACTGTCATAGGAGGCAATATTGTACTTCTTTATGATTGTCAAAGTTTTGTCGAGAGAAGGTGGAACAAAAAGTAAAGAAAAAAATTACTATTTGTCTTTACGACACTTTAAATGTGCATGAACCGAAAGTTGCAAAAGAGTCACAAAGACATAATAGTCAAAAAGACATAATAGTCAAAAATAGGCGTAACCTGTTACATCACAAACTGATACCTTAATACATACGAGAATAAAACCAAATAATGAGTAAGCCTGAGAGAAAAAAAGATGTTTTAATTGATGCTTTAAAACAGTTAATGTAGGGGAGGCTCTAATCCTTAGGGGTTGTGTGATCCAAAGTTTTGAAGCATAGACTGAAAAAAAATTGAAAGACGAGATTTTGGGACATTTAGTAGCAGCAGGACTGAAGATCTGAGTGATCTATGAGGAGAATAAAATCTAAGTTCTGATATATAAGTAGGGAAACGTCCCTGTAGAGCTTTAAACACATCCAAATCTTCACCGTTTCACTGGGTGCCAATGGAGAGATGCCTGGATAGGTGAAATATGTTCCCTCTTTTTTCCCAGACAGAAAGCGAACAGCAGCATTTGTGAGCATTTGTGAGTGATGACATACTGATTCCAGAATAAAATTTGAACCCTAACCCTAACCCGTTACAGTAATCAAGCCTTGAGGAGATAAAAGCATTAATAACTGTCTCCATATCCCTAAAAATAAGAAGGGACTTTAACTTTCGAAGGTGCTTTAGCTGGAAAAAGCTGGCCCTAACCACCAAATTTATTTGTTTGTCATACTTCAGATGGGAATCAAAAATGACCCCCGGATTTTTAACACAGGCGTAATTGTTCAGCTGAAGATGCCCCAAGAGAACACTGTATTTGTCAAACAGGATAACCTCGGTCTTTTTTTTAATTCAACTGAAGAAAATGTTTATCCATCCCTTTTTTTTTAATTCTTTAAAAATGCTAGCACAGAAGAAACACATTACTGTAGGCATTTTCGTAGTTCAAACAAAAGGTCACTGGTCCAGTTTGTGTCTGCCAAATACATAAATTACAATGTAAATAGCATTTTAATGTAACAATGGCAAATGAGATGCATTAAACATGTCTTCAAATTAAATATATTGACTTAATTTTAAATAAAATATATTTGTAAAACATATTTACTTAAAATATATATAAAAAAACAGAATACAGAAAACAGAAAAATAAAATAAAATAAAAATAAATATTAAATTTTTTCTTTATTTTAATTTTTTCCTGAAAAGGGTCAAATATTCTCATATTTTTGGGGTTGGCTGATTACTGCATATTCTAACATCCAAAACTCAAATTTCCCCAGCAGAATTACACCACAAAAAGCTTCTAATATTCCAGTTGCTAACTAATAATATGAGTAATTTAGAAGTTGCGCTGTTCCAGGGTGTGTATTAGCACCTGTGGCATTGTAAAATCCTTTTAAACATGCTAACATTTTGTGAAGAGTGTCTGAAGTGTATTTTTGACAAGGTCCCTGATCTTTTCAGTCCAGCCTGAACAGTTTGTGCAGCACAGTTCAGCCTTGAAAGTTTAGTCATTCGGCCACAATGCAATGCAGGCTTTGCAAGGCGACTGAATTGATAGTGGACAAACCTAACAAAAACAAGCAGCACTTGAAAAGAAGCAAGCTAGAACTTCAGATTTTGGATCACAACAATTATAAAATAGAGGTAAAAAAAAAATAACTGTGCAATAACTGTGATGGCTGGTGCACTGGGGTAGGAAGCAGGAGTAGTGGGTGGTGTTAAAAGTTTCTGGCTGTAAGTGGTGGCCCAGCTTGATCAGCATAAAACCCCTTAAGCACCCAGGCACTTCTGTCTCCTTCATATGCGGAGGAGTTTTAATATCATGGCTGATCTTATTAGAGGTGAGGCATGACATCTCCATCTCTATTCAGAGCAGCTCCAGTGCATTCATATTATAAGACCCAGCAGTTACCTCAGTCACTGCTCTCAGCTGCCCGTCAATCTCCTCACACACCATGTCATATGCTAACTGCTCAAATCATAATGTGTCACACTTCAGCAAGCAAGCCTACGGACCTAGGAGACCAAGCTTTAATTGAACACCCACATTGCCCTAAGCTGGAATCTAGTATTCTTAAGGAACCCATTACCAAAAATAAGCTCAATTTTTCTTATGGTCATTATAGATGAAAGGTGAATTTAAACTACTTCCATTTATTTCGCAAATAATACAATATAATAAAATATAATGCCAGGTTTGGCAGCTCCTGTTAGGGGTCAACACAGAGCGTAGGCTATTTGACGTGGAAATATATATTTTTTTAAATATAAATGACATTATACCATACCAATTTATACTTTACATACATTTGATATGTATGTAAAAATGTATATGTTGATTGTAAAAAAAGCAACTTCTGAATGGTCAAAAGAGGTTTTCTTGTAGTTACAGCATCTACAAGTTGTGCACCACCAACATTAATGCTATTTCGCTGTAGACATGATATATGGAATTTACAGCCAGAGAGAAACCAGCAACACATCACCATCTTTCATGCTGTGCCAAAATTAATCTTGTGGCACATAATATTATTTGAATGTTTAAAAAAACAAGATTGAATTCATCCAATCCACTGAGATGCACCAGGGGCTAAATTACTGTTTCACCATTGGATGAAGCAATCAATAACAAATTATTAGCTTTGTTATGTTGCAAATTACCATGATGCCTTCTCAATTATCCCTCTTGCAACAGTGGGTAATTAATTAGGCAAATGAAAATGGCAACTGGCTTGCTATACAGTCAACCAACTGCATGAGACAGGATTATTCACAACTCCTACCATCTCTATATTGAACTAAATTATTGTTGACTTGAGAATGTGCAAGTGCAAAGGCAATGATCTAGAATGCAAACGCTAAAGAAAAACACACTTTTTGTATCCTGTAGCACTTCAAGACTGCTCATTAGGGTTTATGTAATATGTGGCTGGGTGGGTGTATTGACGTATGTGAAATAGAAGTGTTTTAGCCTAGTTAGTATGCAGGAGAAATGAGAAACAGGCCAGAACCTTTGATGGGAAAATGACTACTTAACCTTATGTTAATATTTCAAATGTATATGCTCAGAAAGAGATAAAGGGGTAATATCATAAATAATCATTCTTGATGAATTCTCCTAAATGTTTTTTTTTTTTTTTTTTTTATAAAAGAGCTTGATTTATTATGTAGAGCAGTGGTCAACCAATGTGGCCAGATGTCAATGTCTATAGAGCATTTGTAAATAATTAAGACAAAGAGGATATTTCTTAATTAGGATAAAATATACTTAGTTAAAATTACAAAACATTATAATTACCAGTTTTTAGCATTAACATTTTAAACACTTTAGTCAAAATTCACCCCTTGTAAAACCTTGTAAAACAGAATTCAATCTCAGAAATATTAACATATTTATTGCTCTTGCCACTCACAAATATGTATACTAATGTTCAGAAGTGGTTAAGCGATGAGGACATATCATAAATAGTTATCCCTGATGCATTATTCTTGAATTAAAAAAACAGAATTTAATAAAATACACATTTCCTATTATCATAAACTAGAAAAAGTGCATCCTTTCATTTCGACAGAATCAAGAACATGTTTATCTCCCATTATGTTAGACCAACACCAATTTCTGAAGAGACATCTATTTAAGGAGGTCATGTACACACTTTTGGCTTGAGATCTGACATTTGTGGCTTGGGACGCATGGTGTGCTTTACTCAGCTGGTTGTTGAAGTGCTGCTGTGATAGGAAAGAGGTCACTCTGAACCAGCTGCATTAAGCCCAAGAGATGGGGCGAATCTGAGCTGTATGCAGGCAGCGTACACTCTTCTGTGTCAGTCGCGCCACAAGGATGCGTTTTCTACATATGTTTACACTTTGATCTGAAAGAAATAACCGCTTACTGTTGCATGGCTGGTTTGCAAAATGGTGCTACAGTGATGTGTAGAGAAACGGAGGAGAGGAATTGTTGAATAAAGTTGTTATTTTTGTTCTCTTCGTATACTTCATGCTTTTCTGGACTTTGACAGTGTATTTCACTTGCCATGGGACAGTCACAAGCCTCCCTGTTTTCATCTAAAATATCTTTGAAGATGAACAAAGCTTTTACGGGTTTGGAACAACATGGGGGTAAGTGATTAATAACAAAATGTTCATTTTGGGTTTGAGTATCCCTTTAGTAACTTGCATCCCAACATTTATTCAACAGCTGTGAGCTAATTACCCCCAATGCCAAATAGCAAAGATGTTAAAGATCTACATGGACGATCTGCGGCCTGTACACAAGCACCACCTACACTTACAAATTAAGGCTCAAAACAGCTGGTGGCACTTCTAAACTCGCCTTAGAGAGTGGGACGAACTGGCATCGCTGAATACGGAGTGCTTACCAAAGTGATAGAAGAAAGATCTAGCCAAAGAAAGCACTCAAGACTCTTTCCCTCTTGGATACTTGCAAAATGGCCCATTGCACTTTATGGCTGTCTAGCTACTTTAGAGCGTGGGAAATTAAAATACCCAACTGGGACACTTCGCTAGATTTCACGGGAGTAGTAGACGATCTGAATGGATGGTCAATAATCTGTGGATCGCGTGCACTAGGCTTCAGGAACTTCCCTTGATTAGACTAATGAATGCACACACATTGCTTCTGTCAAAAGCACCCAGATCAGCCAGGATAACATGCACACAGCAGGCTACCCAAGCCCCTAGGTATTTCCATGGAAACAGAACCGACTAATGAACACATTGTTAACGCTGTACAGACAATTGCAAAAGATGGCGCAGGTTTGTTCGCCACCTTACAGGCAAGACAGGCCCCTTGTAAGACAAGAGAGCAGGTATAGCCAAAGAGCAAACACGATCTCTCCTAATGAGCGCCGCTTCTTCATTTTACACCTCATCAAATGACAGTGATGTCAGATGGGGCAATCAAGATCTGTCAGCAAGAGGCAATCACACTGAGCCTGGTGCCTGGATGGAGGCAAATTGTAAGACGTCAAAAGCAGTTTCTCTTGTGCCTCCTGGGCTGCCCATCTGACAGCAAGATGAACAACAGAACAAAAACAGCTCTGAGCACACACAGAGTAGTTACGAGGAGCTGTTGCTCCAGACCAAACCTATGAAAAACCTATCTATCTATCTATCTATCTATCTATCTATCTATCTATCTATCTATCTATCTATCTATCTATCTATCTATCTATCTATCCTATCCATCCATCCATCTATCTGTATCTGTGCCCAGGATGCTTTCCTACGACCCTTCTAAAAAACCCATATATATACATATATATATATATATATATATATATATATATATATATATATATATATATATATACACACACACACACACACACACATATATATATACATACATATATATATATATATATATATATATATACAGATATATACAGATATACAGTACAGTTTGTGGTTTACTTGTTTTTTATTTCATATTTTAATGTAAATTACATTGAATTAAATATAATGGCTATTGCTGGTATATTCCCTACCATTAACAACTCTAACTTGCATGTGCACTGACAAATAATTGGATGGCATCAGTCTATGACAGCTAGAATACAGAATGAAACTGGAAACAAGACTTTAAATAAAGTAAAATCACTCTGATGCAACATGTCTCTAAGCAGAGCAATAAAAGGGACATATGCTAGTCCATTCCAACATTCCCTTCCATTGGTCCGAAATAAAATAAAAAATAGGTTTATAAATTAATTTCTTTCCACTCTTCCTCCTGTAGGCAAAGAGTTCCTATTGCACCATATTTTGGCCTGTGAGGGGGTCATAAGCTTGGTTAGCTAGGTCATATCCTTCCAAAAATGAATCCAATAAGTATATATCGATCCCTCCAAAAGTCAAACTTAAAAGGAGAGTCTTCCACACGCTGTGTTGATCTCTCTGGCTGTAAGTCAAACTGCTTTGGCAGCAATAAACCCTCAACCACCCCCACGCTAAAACCTCTCCTCACAGCACGAGGCCTCCCATAACTTTCTGCACACTCAAAATACAACAAAAATATGGTTTATATGAAGAAAAAAAAAAAAAACTGTACTACTGCCTATACATATATAGTTGAGCCAGAAAAAATAAATAGCTTAAAATGTCATAATACACAATGTCATTTGACTGTTTTCTCCTTTTGTTTAGAATATATTGCATGTACTGGGAAGTCGTGGCCTAATGGTTAGAGGGTAGGACTCCCAATTAAAGGGTTGTGGATTCTAGTCCCGGGCCGGACGGAATTGTGGGTGGGGGGAGTGCATGTACAGCTCTCTCTCCACCTTCAATACAACGACTTAGGTGCCCTTGAGCAAGGCATCGAACCCCCAACTGCTCCCCGGGCGCCGCAGCATAAATGGCTGCCCACTGCTCCGGGTGTGTGCTCACAGTGTGTGTGTGTGTGTGTGTTCACTGCTCTGTGTGTGTGCATTTCGGATGGGTTAAATGCAGAGCACAAATTCTGAGTATGGGTCAACATACTTGGCTGAATGTCACTTCACTTACTGAATCACATTATGTGACCCTGGACCAGAAAACCAGTCTTAAGTCGCTGGGGTATATTTTTAGCAATAGCCAAAAGAAACATTGTATGGGTCAAAATTATAAATTTTTCTTTTAAGCCAAAAACCATTATGCTATTAAGTAAAGATCATTTTCCATGAAGATTATTTGTAAATTTCCTAACTTAATTATATCAACAAAAAAAAAACGTTTGATTATTAATATAGATTGCTATGAATTCATCTGGACAAATATAAAGGCAATTTTCTCAGTATTTAGATTTTTTGCACCGTCAGATTCCAAATTTCCAAATAGTTGTAAATCGCTCAAATATCGCCTATCCTAATAAATAAACCATACATCCACGGAAAGCTTGTTTATTCAGCTTTCAGATTATGTATAAATCTCAATTTCGATTATGCCCCTTTTATGCCATTTTTAAAGTTGCTAATATTGTTTTATGAGTCTCCAAAAACAGGTTTACATGCATGAAAGGCCAAAAAACTATTTATCCTAATTTCTAAATGATTCATAAATGACTCTTGCGAAGCAGTTCAAAGAATCAGTCTCTCTAAACCCCTCTTTTCTGTGGGGCCGCACTACTGTGATTGATCCTTTCTGATTGGTCCAGAGCTGTAGAGAGACTGGCTCTGGATTGGTCTAATGCGTACAGCGCGTGTCGGAAATTAAATGCCAATTGCTATGTCAGTATGAAAGCCCTGGAGACTTGTCAATACATTGAAAAGATGATATGGATTGTAGCTTATTAGCTGGAGCCGGAGTCTAATGATGAAAATGGCTGGTTGACAAGAGACTTATTCACAAGCACGACTGGAGCAGGACATTTCTTGGTGGTTAGTGTCAAGTGTTGACAAGTTTGTGGTAATTATCAGATGTGATCTTCTCGAAATGATGTTAACCACACATAAATTTTACTGTGATGTGGGCAGGCAAGTTGGTGACTTAAAACGTGGGCGGACATTATGAAAATGTTTTACTTCAATGCTTTACTTCACAACTTTGAAGATAGTTTATATTCACATGCAGCTACATGACACACTGCATGAAAGGTAATAGTCGAAAAGGCATTATAGGGGCACTTTAAGACTGGTTTTGTGGTCCAGGGTCACATATATGAATTTATTAATTTTATTGTTTCAATTTAATAATGCATTACAACAATATTAATTAATTATTACATATTTAATAATATTAAATCACATTCATTCAAATTCTATATTGAAGCAGCACATAGCAACGTTACTTACCAACCATAAACAACTAAACACTTGTACCAGTCCTGCTAGGTACTTCATATAAGCATTTTCAACAGATGGGAGAAAAAAATCTAAAATGTTAACTGTAATTTAGGTGAAGCCATGTCTCGGAGGGAGAATGTATCCTTTAATAATTTCTGCTAGTCCAGGCAAAGTTGATTACCTCTTATAATATTCTCCAGGTTTACCATCTTGTGTGCACTCACAAGTCCTCATAAATACTAAATGTATGAGAAATCAGTCATTTAGGTGGCCCATTAGGCGGAGGTTGCCTTGTCATTAGCTCAGACACCAGAGGAATGCAGATGAGGGCCAGCAGAGCATACAAAGCTATTTAGGCACCCACCAGCTCAGATCCTGAGAGGTCTAATTTGCAGCTGAGGGTTAAGAAACACCTGTTTCCCAAATACAATAAATATACAAAAGGAAATCTGCTAAATAAATGGCACATCGTCAGCTCATTGTCTCTTAATTAAATGGGTTTCTGGGAAGCGTTTCACACTTGTCATTTTCTCTTTGCATCATTTCTAAGACCCAAATTAAGGGAAATGGAAAACAAATGCAAAAAAACAAAACATTCACAGTTTAAACGCTTAATATGTTTGTGGAAGTGTTAAATAAAATCTCCTTTGGGATCCAGTGGAGTCAAATCAAATAATAATGCCATCTCTAAAGCCCTGTTTACACATGGTAGTGTTTGGACAATTGGATCACAGTAGACCATGGAGATACATTTCCATTTACACCTGGTCTTTTAATCTTTCTCTCCACTTTCTTAGAGTGGAGGGTTTATAGTGTATTTATGGGCTTTTTCCTGATCTTTCGTTATAAGCCTAATGGCTAAGATAAGCTTGCACAACTTACAAAAGAATGCAGAAGGAGATAATGGAAAATGATACGAAGAGCAGCAGCTTTCATTTCTACTCTGATTGCCGCAAAACTATGCAGAACGATGTGGGTTGTGTTACAATCAGGGCCGGTAAAATTTTGACATTTTTACACCTTCAAACCAAACTTAAGATTTCAGATGGCAAAGTATAAATCCCATCTTGGCTAGTGTGCTTTAACACCACATCCCATAAGAATTAGGTTAGTAGGCAGTATGCGTATGAGTATGAGTATGAGGCTGTATGCATCTGTTTCCAGCTACCCCTGGAAGTGGTAAAACGTGGACAAGCTCAAAACTTTCAGATCCCATTTACACCTATATTTACCGTCGACAAAAGTGCATCTTAATACCAGATGTAAATACGGCCTATAAAGGCTAACCATCAGCTCAGCTTCAAAAATTGCAGCTTGGCTCACCCCGAGCCCCAGATCTAGGCTCAGGTCAGTCAGGGTTACATTGAGCATGTCTAAGTCTGAGTCATGCCAAATCTCTTCAATTCCTGCTCCAGTATGCCCTACCAGAGCCATTTGAAGGAGAAAGGGGCCCTGAAGGCAGGGGAATGGAGGTCTACACGGTTAATGGAGGAGTGACTGAATTCAGCGTGTGAAATGGAAAAGAGCTTCATAAAGGACCTTTTGGTATGAGGGTGAGGGGCGGGTCATGGCAATCACAGAGGGAAGTCACTCGTCTCACGGATGAGTGTACCCGGTAAATCGCCGGGAGGTTGTCCTTCTTGATAGCCTTACGGATGGCACAATGGGATAATCAGACTCGGTCGATAGGCCGATACTACAGGCGTATCCTAGAATGTATCTGATAACATATCACAGCCCCATTCATGGAAAAGGACACATCAGAAAGAGTTTTCATGGCTTCGGGGCAGGTTGGCATCTGTAACGATGCAATTTCACACTTATCTGGGATTCTTGCACAAAGAGCCGAGCTACTGTTGAGAGCGTAGGTAGGTGTTTGGAGAGCGTATCAGCTTTTTTGACCGAATCTCTAAGCTTCAACATGTGTAGGAGTAGTACTTCAGCAACAATGCACTAAAGCTTGTTGGCAAAGTGTCAACGTGCGCACAACAATGGCAGAGTATGGAGTTCGCAACTTTACGTGAGAGCTCCATCCAAGTTCTGTATGTGATTTTTAACAAGGGTCTTGACCATCCAGCTGAGTGGCTCCTTTTCGTTGTTGTGGCTCCAGATACGAAGTTGCACACATACACAGTACACATCATTTGTCATAGCTGTGAGACAGTTCCATTTGGTGAGGGCCAATTGGGCTAGTGGTGTCTGGCAGAGTGAGAGTGTAATCTGCACAAGCTGAGGAGAGCAGCGAAGCGACGATGGCCGTGATCAGCTCAGCCATTTCGCCCCTGAAGTGCCTCTTCAAAAAAGCCTGAAAAGAGCAAAACCTCAACAGCCCTCAGTGCACCAAAAAATCCATTAAAAGCACAGCTTGATTGCAAGTGCCAGCATTTAATTTCGAACTCCAGGGCTGACTGAATGCAAAAAGGTGTTTATCAAGTTGTTGTGTTGGTCTGTGACAGACCAGAGTAAAGAAAGACAGAATACATTTTGATTCTACAGTTTTTTTTATTTTTATTTCTGCTTGACGGAAGGATAATGGAGAGATGTTGATTAAGAAGAGAAGTACCTTACATTAAGATTATGGGGTACCGATCGCCTCTCAAGGTTGTAATCAAGCCTGTTCATAGGAGGTCTTCAGCATTTGACGTGCATTAGGTTATGAATGTAATTTAGCACAGTCTGTGGTGACAATCTGTTTAGTTTTCAGATTGAACGCAGGCCAGGAGATCACAGAACCCAATCTAACGCACAGCATTCACCTCAATTTACAAAAGTAGCCACTCCACAGTGGGAAGTTCACTCACATAATCAGACTCGGCTACAGACTAAAAGTAATCTTTACTTTCAGAAGGGAAGCATATTAGGACCATTTTTAACCCAATAAGCCTCTAAAATAGTGTTTATTGGCTTAAGTGCTAGTCTAAAGTTCAGAGGGATATGGTTTAGTAGCCAGGTGCTACACAACAAGTTTCAGATTGCAAAACATGACACGACACATTATGCATTATACATTTACATCTTTGATTTCATGATTTTGGACTAATCAGAGGAGCTTGTTTGGAGCTACTCACCAAGACACAACAGAGATAAAAATAGGCAAAATGACATCACTATTGCACGTTGCAAGCTATGGTTGGAAAGGACAAAAATTCGAATTAACTGAAATTTTTTTAAAACATGAACAATTACATACAGCTTTAAAATGACAGAAGGTTTGGAACATGAGGCTAAGTAAATTATTTTTAGTCAACTATTCATTTAATGAAGTGGTTTAAATACTTATAATAAAAACTGCTTTCAGAATAACTGAATGTGTGCACTCTGGCTACCCACGCGAGAGATCCGTGTGGGTGGCCAAACTCAATCTGAGAAGGCGGCAAAAGGGCCATACTCCAATCTGAACTCGTGTCAGCCTATATCATGTCCTCAGTCTAGCCACGTCCAGCCGTATCCAGTAACACACCTTTCTCCGATTGCGCACCAGCCTGTAATGCTGTATGTGTCTATCACAGATAGCCTGGGGTTTCACATCATCTCAACTGTCTGTGCTCACTGAAACGATCAGATTGCACACGTCAACTCTTTGTAGTTTAAGTTATGTTATGTTAGATGGTGATTCATTGGTTCAGTATTCAATACGCTGAAAGAGGTGTGGAACTGAACCAATGATTCCAAAGCAAGGTGATAGGTGAGATCTCAAGTCACATCCGCTCCAGAAATCAACTCACATCTGACGTATACATGAGCAACAATGCAAAAAATAATATTTGTAAATAAATATTTTTGCCTTTGTTTTCAGTAACAACATCCATTGTTTTTTTTCACTATTACACTAAGTATTCATTTGATCAAAAACACAATAAAAAGTAATAATAGGCAATATTATACCAATTTAAAATAATTGTTTCTATTTTAATATATATTGAAAATTAATATATTCCCCTGATGGAAAAGCTGAATTTTTCAGCAGCCATTGCTCCAGTCTTGTCAAATGGTCCTTCAGAAATCATTCTAAATATGCTGATTTGGTGCTAAATAAATATATTTTCAATGCTGATGCAACACTAAAATTATTTTACAATATTTAATATTTATTTACTGTACATTTAATCAAATAAATGTACCCTTGGTGAAGCAAGGCAAGCTTATTTATATAGCACATTTCATAGACAAAGGAAATTCAAAGTGATTTACATAAAAATGAATTAAAATAATAATAATATACACTTAAGAATTTTTTTATAAAACTGGCTAAAATTATTAAAAATCAATAAAAAAGGATAGATAAATGACTGTGTATAATGTAAGGTCTCTGAAACAAATCTTACTTAAAGTATATATACGGTTTTACATGGGAGAGTTTTAAGGGTGTATAATTCAAATAGAAAACAAAACCTTACAAAAACAGTGCATTTTTCAGTAAAATTGACTGGGATGTTGTCTCAGTATCTTGCTGGCACTGTTAGGCTATTCGAGCTGAACGAACCATGTTTGTGAGATAGGGAGTAGATAATATTTCCTCTTTTTTTGGCCTTTTGGACTCCCTTTGGACAGACGAAAAGATTTTGAGGAATGGAATCAGGAAACAGCAAGAACCAGCTCATGCGCTAACCACCCGATCACAGCTCCAACAGCTAGGATTTCTAAAACTATAGTAAAATAAATAAAATAATGAGGGAAAAAAGGGCAGAATCTGTGATGCAAGGAAACATAGTTCCTTTTTATATGTACACTGAGACATTAACTCGCTGGGTAGGATGAGGAGGCGGCTTTTCCGTTCCACCACAAAAATTAGCCATAAAATTATGTGAATGTATTCCCCTGAGTGTGCTGGAAGTCTTTCAAAAAATCATTTACATAATGCATTAAATGCCTGCAGGAATCTAAAAGGATACTGCTGTAATTTCCACCTATTTTTAAAAGAACCGTTAACTCAAAAATGAAAATGTACTCAAAATTCAATTAAAGGTCATTTACTCACACTTATTTTCTACAAAAGGAGGATTTTTGAATTATATCCTGAGCCATATAATAAAAACAATATTTAAGTGAATGACTAAAAGTGGTCTGAATTAATCATCCATTATATTTCAACCTAAACTACGTTGAACATTCTTCAAAATCTCTCCTATTGTGTTTAACGGAAGAAAGTCAGTCAGGTTAGGTATGATATAGGGGTGAGCAAATAATGACCATATTTATGTTTTTGGGTGAACTGTCCCTTTAAGAGCATGAAGCGAGCCACAATATTGGATAGTGAAAAGGTGTTGTAAATCACAAAATGATAATAGTGCAGTAGTGATGACCTCTAGTGACAGAGTTCAGGGGGCAAAGAAACAGCTGCAGCTTTTTCCAGGGACAATGAAATAATAAGACAGGGATGTGCGTCAGCATAAAAGCCAGTGTTGGGGCTTTTGATGTGCTTGCACAAAAGTCCCATCCTCCGCTCCACACCACACCAGTGTATCTATTAATAAAGTGCAACTCCTTAGCAAAGTGACTTGGGTCAAGAGGTCAGAAACTGATGGCTGCGGCACAGAGAGTGAGATGAGACCATCTCACAGCTTAAAGGACAAAACAGAGCAAAAGATAAATAGACAAAAGCTTTTAGTGGTCTGTTATAAACCCTGATTAAAGTAGAATGTTTATCCTATGCTGCCGCTCTGTTGAAAGTGCCATAAATTCCACACAATCTATCTGACCCTTTCATGCCTTTGGTTGTTGTAACTTGTTTAAAGTTCATTTAAAGAAGCAAGACCCATTAACCACATGAACCTGTTAGTGTAAGGTGGCATTCTGCAGAAACTGAACCCATTTCTATTAGTGTTGACAATTTACTTGATTTAACTGCTATTGCAAAAACAACACATTTAACTCATCAGAAACGAAACAAACACTGACAGCGACCCTGGACAATTTAACTGATAATTAAATTGATTGCAAGTGACTTTGAAAGAGATCTAGCCAACTGGGCAGTGTTGCATTATCCACTAGAGTACAGTACAGTCACAATAAGTGTGACAACTAAGTTACAATTTACATGCTACTAAATAGGCACATAAATCTATGTATAATCTAGATATTTATGGCATATTTAGGAGTAAATTGTGAATTACCTTGTCTCACTACCCACAACAATGGTCAGGATTCAACAAAGACAAAAAATAAAAATTATTAAAATAATTAAAATATGAAAAAAGGCTGTTGTGTTAGTTTGCATAATTAAATACACTAATCATGTTATTTAATGAATATGCATTGTAATCCAATGGAAATGCTTATTAACAGTTACATAAGGCAAAATAAATCAACCCCAAGATACAAATGAACTGCTGTTTGCAATGTTGGAGACTTCTTATTGAAATAAATTAAGGTAATATCAACTCAATTTTCAAATTATTATGATAAAGGTCGTATTATTTGACTATTTTAAGAAGAGCTTACAATCTATTAACTAAGCTTTGCCTTAAAAATGACAATTCTGTCATCATTTACCCATGTCTTACAAACCCACAACAGAAGATATTTTGAAGAATGCTGATAACCATACAGTTTTGGTTCCCATTGACTTTCAACACATTTTTGTTCATACTATTTAAGTCAAAGGAAATCAAAACCATTTAATAACCAAAATTCTTCAAAATAACTTCTTTTGTGTTCCGCAGAAGAAACAAATGCACACAGGTTTGAAAAAACATGAATATATGATGCAACTTCTGGATGAACTACTCCTTTAAGGACAAAAGAAACAACTAAATAACAGTTAGCTACAAACTCTAAAAGTCTCTAAGTGTCCCAAAGATTCGAATGCAACCATACCCTTGTGTCCCCTCCAAGATCATTATCTATCTTAACCAGCAAGATGTGCTTAGTCAACTGGCTCAACAACAAAAAATTATGCTGGTTGCATTAAAGTTTAGCACCAAACTGGTTTAAACCAGCTTGGATCTTAATTTAAATGCAAGCAGACTCATACTGTCTAAATGACTATTTAAAAAAACAATCATAAACTCCTTGTTGGATGCAATTGCTTCCTTGTTTCCATCAATGTTCTGCTTCGAGTAACATGCACACGTGTCTCATAACTTATCTGAATGTTTATAGCTAATTATCTGAGGGTGCTGAAGGTGAGAAGCAATAATGGTTTTGGCGCCACCCTGAAGGTGGTATAATTAATAAGACACCGCCGCAGTCCTGATCCCATCAGCTGGAGTTGGACTGGGCCATTCATGTCCGCAGGGGTCACCAAAACGCAAAGGGACAGACTGGATTCAATCAGGAACCCTGTCTAAATCACTCCAACGCAAACACACACACACACACACACACACTCACAAAACACCTTTCACTATCAATATATCAGTGGAAGCAAACAAACAATACTAAGAAATATCTTGTAATGTGGAGCAAAGCCACCACAGTGCTCTTGTAATCAATCCTCCCAAGAACTGGAAGTCACACCACTGAAGTTTTTGGGATAAATAGCTTGAGGCACCAATAAATAATTCCTCAAAAAGCCCTACATGCAGGTCATCTCAAGAGAGAGACCTATAGGCTAATAGATGATGAAGCAGTATCAAATGATTTGTCATCAACATGCCACATACTTTATATTTCTGTAAACCTTAATTATATTTTACCTGGAATATTCCTTTAAAGCTATAACTAGCAGTTCAAGTTTTGGAACAATGGTTTCATGTTACGTGACTTTGGTGTTGTCTGAGATACATTAGGACAAAATAGTGTTTACACAATAAACAATGTAGCCATACGTATGTAAAGCCCCAAGATACCACATATTATTTTCTTGTTTTGTTGTGATGATTTACCACGTTATCAAGATTTTTACATTTTTGTTGTTGTTGTTTTCTCAATTGTCAAGATATCAAACCTTTTCTTCTTGAGACCTAGACTTCATTTTCTTGACATAACAAATGTTGTTTTCTCAGGATCACTGTAAAATCTAATAGTTTACCTTACTTAGATATCATTAGTTATTTTTAATTAGTTAACTAGGTTTTAATAAGTTACACTTCACTTCAAGGCAGATACAACAACATACTGCTTTGAGTGATGCTTACTTAAAAAATTAAGGAGGAACCAAGGAACAAATGACACCATTGAGAAGCATCAGTGCACTAATATGTAGTAAATGTGCAACAAAAAAAAAAACAACAGGAAGAAATAAAGGAGGTTGGAGCATGCGCAACAAACAGCGTTTCGAATTTGTGCATGCTGATGTTGTTTTGGTGCTGAATTTGCTGAAGCTTGGGAACAGAAGCAGAGAGACTGCTTGCATTTTTACCACTGGACAATGACTGATTAAGTCTATACAAGAATAATAAGGTAAGTTTAGTTATCAAAATAATTATTTTGTATGAATGTATCTTTCTGTCAGATGCAAATTTTAACTGACTTAACAATTTTAACTGTTGCAGTGCGACGTGACAACGATTGCATCCGGTGTCTACATGGTGTCAGCTAACAGGCACCAAAAATCTTAGCTATTCTGCTGTTAAAACTTGTGGCGTATTTTGGTAAATTAAAGGCTTTTTTTACAGTCTCAAATTTAAAACTTTGTAGCTAGTTTCCCATTTAGTCCAGAGTTGATTCAACAAACACATATTGGTTTTAAGTAAGAAATTTACAATATGTAAATTCTGAGGTACAATTAAAGAGCATTTCAAAAGTCGCCAAAATGAGCTCTCAGCAGTTCTTTATGTGCCATTGATAAAATTAATTGTTAACTGTAATCTTTTGCAGTGTTCCCTCTATCATTATGATGTGATGCTATAAGTTATTAATATTTTTCAATTTGCAGTTTTATTGTCTAAAATCTAAGAGGACACTTTACACCATACAACATTAAAATACACAGTGGCAATGACTTTTTATTGACACTTTAACAAATATATTTGTACTGTAACTTTTTCTCTTTCTCTCTAGAACCTAGATTTGATTGACAGCACTGCACACCCATCTGAGGCCTACTTGTTGTACTTCGTGATCACCCCAGATATCTCTACAACCAACCTGCTTTCTGAGTTCTCATAGTTGTAAAGAACACATGATCGTGGGAAAATGTTCCTTTGTATTTGCTAGTATTGTATATTACTGAGATTCTTATATAAACATTAAATGTTGGTTATATACCTAGTACCTCTGCAAAATGTTCATAAAGAAATCATAAAATAAATCCACATGAATAGAGCGGTTTAATCTAAAGGCTTTTTTCTACTTTTGGAAAGCAGTTTCAGTTATATTTCCACTTGAACTTGTTTAGACATGGTCTGATATATGCCAAACACGCTGAACCGTGCTGTAGAATGCCTGTAGTGATGTTGTTGCAGTTCTGTGATAAAACGATATGAAAGCCTGGGTGTATCTTCATTGCTGCTGGACAGGATGTTTTTAGTATGAAGAGGTTGCTCAGAATAAAAACAATGACTTTTTAGAAAAGGTTCAAATATCTAGATTGGATGCATGGCAAACAAAACAACAAGACAATGAGCTCAAGATGTCACTGCGGGAAAAGAATGATGGAAACATGGCTCAGTAATTAGCTGATGGGGAGCTAATGGGCAAAGCTACAAATAGTCACACAAGATTCGTTCCTGTCTCTATCACAGCTGCTTGTTGATACTTCTAATAACATTACTACTGAGACATCACAGTTGGAAAATAAACCTCCTCAAAGTCCAGGTGAAACACTAACAGAACATATATTCTAATATTTTTCATAGCAATGCATCAAAAGTGAAGTGTCACTGACGAGAACAATTTGTGTGCAGGTTTATGTACATAGTGCATTCAAATTATATCAGTATTAACAGAGAACCGAATCCACAAATGTATTGTAAGTATTGTGCGCTACAAACTGAGCAAATTCATCTAAAATATCTTGATACAACATGGTAAAGTGAGGAGCAAGTAGATGACATTATGATAAAGCATGGAGGCTTGTCTTTGCAAGGCTTTTTGTCAGGCTACATTGATCAGGAATGAGCATGAAGCTGTAGGCGGGCAGAGGCTCCAAACCTCAGCCTCTCAAAATCTGCTTATTTCATTTAGTCTAAGAGCTTTCATTAGTCATCACCATCAGCTTTAATAAAATCTCCCTCCAGATGGTGGAGGAGAAGGCGGTGCCACCAAAGTGAACCTTTCATTTGTTGGTAAATGGTAAAAGTGAAAATCTATTGTGGAAATCACTTGCAAGTTCTGAATGAAGATAAAGTGATGTTAATAAAATACAATACTGTTCAAAGGTTTGACATCAGTAATTTAAAATAAAAATATAGAGACAATTAAAGAAAATTAATCAAATCAAAAGTGTCAGTAAAGACATTTCTCATTATTTATATTCCAAATAAATGATTTTTTTGGAACTATCTATTAATCAAAGAATCCGGTTTCCAAAAATAAAAAAAATTAAGTGGCATAACGGTTTTCAACACTGATAAAATCAAATTATATTTAAGCTCCAAATCAGCATTTTAGAATGATTTCTGAAGGATCATGTTATACTGACTGGAGTAATGGCTACTGCATCACAGAAATAAATTACATCTTAAATTATAATTTATTATATATATATATATATATATATATATATATATATATATATATACACACACACACACAAATAGGAAAGTGTTATTTAAATTGTTATATTTTACGATATTACTGTTTGTACTGTATTTTTGTTCTAATAATTAAAGCCTAAGTGAGTATAAGAGACTTCTTTAAAAATTAAAAATTAAATTCTTTCTTTTCTTTTTATTTTTAATCTTACAACCAAACTTTCGAACAGTAGTGAATAAAAGGTTTTATTTTGAACATTTGTTTGTATAATTATTTTTTTCCATTTAAAAAAGGCACAATACATTATTTTGGTTGATCCACTACTGGTCATCCAATGTAAAATTTGGGTCCCGAAGCAAAACCACAGTCCAAGATCACTTTTAAAGTATTAAACATTCATCATTTTCCATCAGCTGGGAGCATGAGAAATGCTGGAGGGGATTATAACATTTCCTGCCGAGTGGAAACCATTTAATCTGTCTTTCCCAAAAGTCTAAAAACCACTTACTTAATCTAATCATCAAAGTACGATAATGTGCAGAATACTGAAAATATGATGAAAGACAAACACTGTCCAAATAATTAATCAAGATCTGCAAACATGCTGGCCAGCCCCACTGAAAAGATTATGCTGATTTATGTGGGATAAATGCTGTTGCAGGTGGACAAACATAATTTAAGATTCTGGTAATTTCATACACAGTCTTGCCTCTGTATTATAAAACATTTGATATAAAATCAGGCCCTTATGGCTGTAACATAAACTTAAAAAAAAGAGCTAATTACTAAATATGCTGGCTCTTTGAGAGGATAGTAGATTTTAAATGAGTGGTCAACATTCCTACCCTATGAGAAAGATAGATAAAATTAGTGAGCAGTCTTCTCTATATGGATCAGTAGCAGTAGAAATGGCTGCCGTGCCTCCCTTTCTGACCCTCCTCTCTGCTCGCTTTATTTTTAAGAAGCCGCTGTATGAGAGCACAAGGCTCTTTGAGAACCTCCACCTTCTAAGAATGCTTTGGCTCCTTTCATTTTTTCGTTCAGAAGCCCAGTCTTTTTTGGTCTTTCACTCTCTGGCTTTCTTCTTGTCCCCTCCTGATCCCTGCTGAGGAACAGTGAATTGATCTGCAGCTCTAAGCCAAGTATACATCCACAAGCACAGATGCACAAACAAACAAACACACACACATTCAACACACCCTTCCTGTGGTTTGCCAGTGATTGTATTCACACGCACACAGAACAATCTATAAAATGAAAACTGTAACAGGATAACTCTGAGACACTGTATTGTGTGACAGACATTGGACAAACTCAAAAATATTTCTCGTTTTCGAACAATGCTGCCAATCTTTTGGGTAAAATAACAACTCAACCCGTCAAAAGAACTCTGAAATAAGTGCAATACTCTGAAGATAGAAGAGTTGAAAATAATAACAACAGTCTTCAAAGACTAACATCATCTGTGAAAACTACATTTCCAAAAAACTACATTCCCAACGATTACTGTTATAAACATACTACAAGGTGTAGTGTGAGGTGTCGCTACAATTTATAGTAATATTTTCAGCATTTCTCTGGTTTAAAGCATAATTCGCTTTGTCTTTGTACTGGCTGATCACACAGAGGACAATAACTATAAATTATGAAGTTCTAAAAATCGTCTACACCACAGCTATAACGATAAAGACACAGAGAAACTATATAGTTGAAATCACTTTCAGAATGATTTTTTCCAGCTGATGAACTATAAAAACATTGACAGCCAATCAGAATCAATCCTGCCATAATGAGCTTAAAGGGATACTCCACTGTGTTTTCATATTAAACTATGTTTTTCCCTTACCTAAGACGAGTTGATACATACCTCTCTCGTCTCAGTGCGTGCAATCAATCGCTTTGGCGCGCGGTGACACTTTGAAAGCACTTAGATTAGCCCATTCATTCAATATGGGCCAAGCAGAGAAGCTACCAAACACCTCCACGTTTTCCCTATTTAAACTCGACCTAGGACGGTAACACAAAACAAAACGTTGCGCTTTTCTAAGCGTGTAAAATGGATAACTATATTGTGTGGCGGAATACCATGGCAAGTCGTTGTAAGCACTTCGTCTTGGTGCAGTAATATTTTGGGGCGTACCCTTTTGACTTTTGCTACATTTATTGCAGGACACAGAATGAAAATGCAATCGTAAGTGTCTTGACTGTGAGTGTAAATGCAATTAAGAAAAATAACATTTGAATGATAATTTTGCCACAGTTTTTGCTTGAACATGTTACACATATCATATTCATTTTACATATTAAAACTAGTGTATGAAATGGCAAATGAAAATTATGTAATTTCATTTTCATTTTGCACCAAACGTTGCACAGATGTATTTGAAAATGTAAATGTAAATACAGAAATGCATTGCCATTTTACTTATTGCATTGCCATTTTGCATATTACATCCCAAACTGAATAATGCTACCCATATGCTTCCATAGCAGACAAGTGTGGGCTTGGAATAAACAGATGAAACTCTCTAATATAGTTATCTTTATAGTTAACGTTTTTGGTGTGAATGGGCCTTTAGGCTGTATGAATTAGGTCAATCAGAACCAGGAACACTTCCCATAAAACCTGATGTGCTCGCTACATCGTAAGAAGAATGGCATCTATGCTAATATTATTCTGTTTCACTCTTATTCCAAAGTCACCCACAGTAGCCACCTAGATCCAGTCCATATCCAGACCAGATGGTGGATCAGCAGCTAGAGACAACCTCTATAGCCTGAAAGTCAGTGGAGAACATGTCAACTAGATGAGCCCCAGATGAGATCCCCTCCGAAGACCTCTTCAACTAAACGGCCATCGGGACAAGACCATAGGAACCAGACAAGTCCTCTGTATCTGGAATCTGACCTGTGTTACAGCCTGGAATTAAACCACATCATGCTGGTTTTGTCTGACCAGAGGAGAACTGCCCCCCCCCGACTGAGCTTTCTCCCAAAGTTTTTTCTCCATTTTCTCTCGAGTTTTGGTTCCTTGCCACTGTTGCCTTTGGCTTGCTTAGTTATGGACACTTAAACAATTTTTCAGCTTGATTGCAAAGACACCGTTGGAAGAGAAATGAACTGGATGATGACATCAGTAAATTATCAATGAACTGACATTACCGAAAAATTGTCTGTTTGTTATTGTCCACTCGCATTATTGACAAACTTTTTTCCTGTTTGAAACTGTAAAGCTGCTTTGACACAATCTGTACTGTAAAAAGCACTAAATGAATAAGGGTGAAATAGTTCACTCCTTAAAAATCTGTCATGATTTACTCACCCATGTCATATCAACCCTGTATGCTATGTTTTTTCAGTGCACAAGAAAGGAACATTTCTCCAGCGAGAGCTCCAGAAAGCACATTATTCACTGTTAAAGCACCATCAATGTAGCCCATACTACTTGGATCCTACATTCCAAGCCTTCAAAAGCCAAAGATGGCTTTGCACGAGGAAAAGACTGAAAATTCTCCATTCCATTCCACATATACATTCCATGTTTGGTTGCGGCACATCTGAAAACCAATGGCATGCGGCATCACTGAGTATTTTTGACCTGGTTTTCATAGAATAATTACTTATTTTGTCTATTTTTCTCACAAAAAGCTATTGTGTAACTGAATATAGAGTATATTTTTGGCATTTTCTTTTTAGAGAATAACAGATATGGTCATAACTAATGCCCATTGTATGGTAAAAGATGTGTCATGATTTTTTGTAAATTCTTCTATTTCTTGTTTCTCAGAAAAATATAATAGCACACAGGTTCAGAAAATCATGAAGGTAAGAAAATAATGATAAATAAATTTTTGGGTGAAGTATGCTTTTATATATTTAAATATTACTTATACTTAAGAGTATAACTTAAGAGTCAATGATTGAAAGGAGCATATGTTTAACACTGCACTGTGAAAATCCCAACTGGTTGAAAAAACATTTAACCAAGCATAAAAACATTTTTCATATTTTCAATGGAATGTTTGTCCTTGTTTTTCCTGCACTTACAGGCACAGTTCTTCATAGACAGTTTGAGGTTCACCACTAACCACTGACACCTGAAAAGCTCCACTCAATGTCGAAATCTCAGTGAAGAGGGGCTAAAACACTTTAGGTGAACAACAGCTCTCCCAGGCAAGGTAATATTTTACGTGGCAGTTAAATAAAAACAGTCAGACAGGTACATTGTCAGAGGATTTATGTAGTTTGGACAGGTCTTTTCTGCTCAGCCAAATGAAAGAATGCAAAAGAAAGAGACAGGCGGTATGAAAACATAAAGGTGGAATAATTAATACTGAGGTGTTTTTTTTTTTTAGCGAGCAAGTAATTTGTGAAGAACCATCCAGCTATGTGGTTAATTCATCCATGAAGAACATTAGGAATCTTTATCTTTGTTTAGCAGCTGTCATTTACAAACTCTACATATACGTCTGACAACCCAACCAACTGCAGTAGTCCATCAAAGGCATAATTGTCATCATGGTATGGTCCTTAGGGGGGTTTATGTAATTTTGCTGGAAAAATTACAAATCAGTTAAGTTGTCAGTTTGTTAGGAGCATCTTAATTATGTGTAATTTAACTCAGCATTTCCGAAAAAATATATATCAATAATTCTTAGGAGGCCACATATAATGCAAAGCTTGTCATTTTTGGTATTTTTTAAAGCAGAGAACAAATTTACATTTATTTGACAAGAAATAAGATGTGTCTTTATTGGCAGCTGCTGCTACCGTAACTTGGATGGAAAGTAAATCACAATAATTTACTATAGTTCAGTTTAATTAGGAGGAAAAAAAAATCACTCACTGAATTCCTTTTTAATTGGTATACGACTTCACTACATGATTTCTTGTTACCAAAGTCCCGAAGCATGACTGGGCTTTGTACCAGGAAATGAGAAGCAGCTGATAATCATAACAGGCTTTAAATAGAATAACAGAACTGACATTGGACAAGCTTGTTAGAATTATCATTAAATCTTTCCCTTTGTAAGATTAAAAAACAGGCAGCAGGAGATTGTAGGGTTACTTCATTTCAGGTTTTTGTTTTTTAAACTAAACTCTTGATTTTTTTATGACTTCACATTTTGATGTCCCATTTATCAAGTTCACATTTAGATTTTTAACCAGATGATTCATTGGTGCATGTTTATTCCAATAAAAATGTCATCAAATAAAAAAAATATAACTTAGTTGTAGTTATAGTTATATTATATACATATATATAGTTTTAGTATCACATAACTTTTGTCTATTTAGTGCAATTAACTTGCAGTAATATTTGAGTGAAATCATGCTTCTCTGTTTCAAATGAACAATTGCACTGTTTCACTGTGATTCATCATAATTTCAGTAAAATGGAGAAGGAAATGTATAATGACTGCAGCACAAACTCCTTGACCCCCCCACCTAAAAAAAAGTCTTCAGGCACTAGAATGCAATCAGATGCATTGCATTCATTGTTTCAAAACATAAAAGATCTGCTTGTGTATGCCACACTTCAAGAACAAAAGGAAGAATTGCCCTCAGATCAGAATCTCGCCTCCCTTTTGTGCTGAAGCTCTCTTCACAGAGATAGACATGTCCTACCTGTTTGCAGTGTTTGAGGCTGATTACTTCAAAAAGCTCCTAATGAAAATAGATTTGAGGAAGACCGTCTGTATTAGAAGCCTTTGCTTTGACTAATGGGGCTTCACGACTGCCAGAGGGATTATTCATTATCATTCCAATTTCTGAAACAATGCCTCGGTGAGCACCTATCATACCAAGTGTGAGCTCTACAGGTGAACAAGGTAAACATTTTCAATTTACCCCTGTGGCTGTGAATATGGGTCTGTGACTGAATACATATAGAGGCAGTGTTAATCAGAGCCATTATGCTTCAGGTGTAACAGAGAGAGACACAAATCATGAAGTGGACTATAAATGAGGAACGTAATTCACTTATTTAAATTCCAATCTTTTCCTCTTATCTGAAATTAAAAGAGATCTTAAGTGGCATTTTCATTAGGATACTAAAAACACAGGATACAGCCCATTGTCTCCTGCTGCTTCCTTTTTTTTTCCATCTTTATCAAAGAGAGTGAACGCAAGCCGCTGGACGCCTTCCAAAGCAAGGATCACAGTGTACAGGAGAGGCCAGGTCTATAATTGGGTAAAGGACCGACTGGTTTCTCTAATCCCCCTCCTGAATCATTAAACAGAAAAACACAATTGTGCAAGTAATTGATGGCTAGTTTCGGTCTGTTTTTCCCACATTTTCTAAGAACTGTGCATGGGGTTTCCTGAGAGTAGAATTGAACACAGTGCTGATAATCCTGCTGAGTGAGTTTGGTTGCTTGTGTTCTGAGAAAACATAGTGAAATGGTTATTATCAATAGTGTAGCAATGTATGAAGCAAAACTCACAGAAGTCACTTTCAGACCGAGAAGCTTTCTGTTGGTCAACATGGCATATTCACATTTTCAACCTAAAACGAAATTTGTGTTAGGGAAATCTTTCATTAATCATGTAATTCCCTATTTAAATGACTGCTTTTGTCTTCACACACTTTAGTACACTTCAGTTTTGAACAGTGTAGAAATTAATCAAAACTATGGAATGAAAAAAGTCTAACACGGCAATGACCTCCAAATACACCAAACAGTCTCTAACATAAACTGCAATGCAGGGCATTGACCATTTAAGAAGTATTATAAAGAACAACGTCCTTCATAATGGGATTCATACAGACAACTCTGGCCAACAGTTTTAACAGTGGCATGTCAAGTTAACAGTTTTTGGTTTTTGAACTCTAAAAAAGCATAACCCCACTGCCACAGACTGAAAGTCACCATGTGCAGTGTTGATTGAAATAGCCGTGAGACAAATTACACTGCAAGGCACCGCTGAAAAGATCGAAGACACCAAGGGTAGCAATATTTTACAAAAAAAAACTAAACTAAATGTGTTCTGTACTGTAACTCCAAACTGCTGCTGAGCAGATAATACGTTGAAAAGTGGGTTCACCCAAAAATGAATGTCATTCTGAATGTTTGACTGTCTATGTTCTGTGGAACTCAAAAGAAAAGAAAAAAATCAGTAGGAGTTTATTGTCCAAAAAACATTGTATCCCACAGACTTTCATTGTATGAGCCCAAAAAAAAAATAAACAAAAAAAATTGAAATATCTTGCGCAAATGCAGCTTGCCACTGCATATTACCCTTAAAGGGATAACTCTGTACTTCTACCCCTTTAAGTTGCATATTAGTAGTGTAGTAGTGGTGAGATGTACCCAAAAGGAACCCAATTAACCATTTGGGGCAAATAAGGTAGAAATATTGTCCCTTTAAGCTTACTGTCTCAGTGACATTTTTTTCTGAAAGCACAGAGGAAAGTCAGTCACAGGTTTGGAACAACATGAATGTGAGTAAATGATGACAATTTTCCTTTTGGGGGAACTGTCCATTTGAAGTTGAGTATTTAAAATAAGTCATAATATTTTAATATGTCCTGTGAAGTTGAGATTTTTTTTATTTTTAAGCAAAACTCATAATCCTTACCATTAAAGCAATACATTTCATTCAAATGTGATTTAAAATTATAGATCAACTGTACAATGTCCATATCCCATACAACATAACACGCCAAATTAATTATTTGTTGTTGTTTATAATTGCATGCTAGTAAGCCTATTCAAATCATACTGATAACTAATTAAACTAATCCAGGAGGAACATACTGTATTCAAATTAATTCAATAAAATCTCTAGACAATTTTTCTTTTGTCCTATTAATTTCCTCCTCACACTTGAGTAATTTCACACAAGTCATTTTGAGGGGGGTGCAATATGTCAAACACTATGTCCACCCCTATTCCAAACAGTAAAAACATGTGGCAAGCACAAGAGATGTTTCAGCAACTGCAAAAGACTTTTAGAAAAATGTGAAATGTGAATGTCATTTTCTAAGCCTGAAATCTTTTCCCTCACAGTGCAGATCCCTCTCGAGTTTAACTTCTGAATCATGACCCAGAAAGTAAGCCACCCCCGCCCCTCCAACCCTCCACCACAGCAGCAATTCATTCCAGGAAGCTTCCACTGGAGGCCTATCTCTATCCTTTCCCTCAGCCCCACACATCCACATACATCTTTGAAAACATTTCACAATGTCTGAGTGATTTCTCCACTGAACATGGTAAAAACACGTGCACAAACATGCTCAGAAATATCATTGTTTCCAAAGTCTCCAAACTACTCTCGCTATTCTCTGGATTAATATGCTTATCAGACAATCATGTGCTCTGCTGAATAAGAGCAGAATAATTTAATCTAAAACAAAGAAAGCCATCAACTTAATGAAGACAGATGCACACACAGATTTTGAGCATCACCATAAAATTGGGTCCAGTTTGAATCGTCCAGATTCAGATCAAAGTTATCATATCATGTGATTAGTCCTCACAAACTCAACTGCATCAACCCACTACCTTGTAACTTAGCTGGAATAGCATCGGATTACTACCAGCTCTTGCCAATTTTGTGAGCAATATGCATCAGACGGTCAGCAAATGGACTTTGGTCAGCGCGTGGGCCTGCCGTCTGAGGTTGAGACTGGAGACAGAGTAAATCAGTTGAAAGTCATAGGGGGAGAGAGACAGTGAGAGAAGGGCAGAGAAAGGTGAGCGCAATGAGAAGAGAACAAAAATTGGGGATTAGATTTATGTTTCCACGGCTGCTCGAGTGCCAAGAAGCATTAGCTGAACTCATGAGCTGTAGACAGCTAATCTTTTGTTATGGGGAAATAAACACACAACGTTAGCCACCGTTTTATAGCCGCTGATCCAAGGCGGATGATAAAAGATCCAGTGGACCCAGACCACATGGCTTAATGACCCTGAGAGCAACACACAATTTATAGGCTCTCGGTCCCTATCATCACTCCGTTACTAATTTATGTTGAGAAAAGGAGCTGGACTCATAAGAGAAAACAATTTAAGAGAATGCCTAAAAACTGCTTTAATAACGGCGGTTCTCCAGCTAGGATCCTTTATACTTTTAGACTATGTAGCTTAATGTACAATAACAAGCTTGTCTTCATCGTTGTTTAGTTAGGTTGATTTATGAGACTCCATGTAGCAGTGAACGGTTGCATCCTGTCATACAAATAAATTAGTTTGAGCACTGAATTAAAATGTATGTGATTACGCCATGAGAATGAGAGCCATTAAAACAATGAGTTTGATTAATTGCCGTAGTCCTAAAACCTTCAACAAATCAATGTGTGCTAAGAATCCACTGGGAGGTACCTAATTCTTCCCGTTGTAATTGGGTCCAGCTACAATATTATGCCCCTAAATTCCAAAACCCACAATGCTGGAACCCAAAAATGCAACACCACCTCTTCTCTTCCACAGAGACCAAAAACATCACAAGCATGGCTAGTTCTGTTAAGATATTCCAACTCTACACAGATGTTCTGCTTCTTTGCCTGGAGCGTTGTCAAATCAAACTTAATTGGTTTGAATTTGTGGAAACGGCTGGTCTGCAAGCAATACTTTAGTGAATTTTGTCATGGCTGCCTTGTGGCCGAGCTCTCTACCGTACGGCCCCTTCTGCCTGGTGTGAATGGCCCCTCTGTGTGACCAGCCAAGGATCTGCCAGGGGGACCTCTCTTTGTTAGGTGAATGGGCACAGCCAGACCATCTTAAGGCACACTAATGTACCATGGCTGGACCACAAAGAGCGTGTAGTAATTTGCCAAGCATAATGGCACGTCTTTAATTCGGCCAAGGGGGAACAGACCCTTAAAAGCGAGCTTACAGATGAGGAGTCCCATTCTAGTTCCTACTCTATTCATATCGTAAAAGGGCTTGTTTTCTTCCGGCTCATTGTCTTTCTGAACTGAATGTCGGCAAACAACAGTGGGTCGAAATTAAAACAACACAGTGGCTCCTGGCCTCACTAAACAGGAACAGAACACCATAAACAAACAAAAAAAGCCTCTTTTTTTAGAAAGGCATAATGATTGAGACCAGCCGCTAAAATTATGTCATTTAGCAGGATTAAATATAGTTTTGGGAGAAGGTGCAATATAAAGTAAAAATACACATATAGTACAGGAGAAAGGAAGTGCAATATTTACAAAGTGTTTGGGGACTGAGAAGGTTGGAACCCTGACTGGCCCATCAGAGAACCTGGTGAGTGGGAAAGTAGCCTCAGCGCTCAACATCCAGGTGTGCGTTATCTTCAATCCCCAGACAAACAATGTGTTCCTCTGCAAACGAAAGACAACTCCAGAAGGTGGAGGATGAATATTTAAAAACCCACACAAGTCACATTTAGCCTAGAGTTCAAAAGAAAAGAAAACAAAACAAGAACTTTTATTTTGCTTAAAGAAAATGAAGACTTAGGAACACTTTTAAAATCTTTAGACATCATGGTTTGGTAGGGTCTTTTATAATGCCTTTTTGCCGCAAAATAATAATAATAATAATTACCTACATTGGATATGAGAAACTGTGATGGGGCTACTTAATTCTAAACTAACATTCAAAAGCCAGTAAGATTTGTTTTTTAAAGAAGTCTCTTATGCTCACCAATGCAGCATCAATTTGAACAAAACTACTGTAAAACATATTAAAATAACTGTTTTCTATTTTAATATACTCTAAAATGCAATTTATTTCTGTGATGGCAAAGCTCAATTAAATGGCAAAAGCAGTACTTTTTCATTTTTCTTTGATCATTTGTTTGAAATAAAAAATTATAATAATTTAATGGGTTCTTGCTAAATAAAAGTATTATTTAAAAAAAAATCTCATCTTACTGATTTGTTATATATTTTTTCTTGCTGTTATGGGTGAAATGTGTCTATGAAATGCCTGCCTTTTTCATGAGATTTATCACAATTATGTTGGAAAAATCAAGAAAATACATCCTTGCTAATGACTGTGACTGCAGAACACACCGACATACAAAATGTATTTTCAGAAGAAGTCTGAAACATTAAAAAGATCCTGGTGATTTGTCAAACGCATCAACATACAAGCTTTAATTAGCTTACAAACAGCCAATTAAATATGTCAGGCTCTCATACGCTTTCTTTTGAGGATAGAAAAAAGGCTGTGCCCCTCCACAAATGCCTGCGATGAAAGTTTCAGCCCTTTCTCTTTGCCAGAATGTTCCTTTTCAGAACACTCGATTTCTGACATAGAATAAAGGGATTTGACTTGAAAGGCTCTCTGACTTTGTCCGCGGTCACAGAGACAGATAAATAGAGAGCGAGGAGTGCCAGAGTGACAAAAACAAAGGACAAAAAGAGTAAGAAAGAGAATAGGAGGAAAACCTCACGCAGATTCTCCAGGAAGACTGGAGATCTCCATTATGACTTGAGTTCCTGATATGGAAAGCTAGGGCCCTATAATACACCCGGTGCAATGCGACGCAAGGCATGTGTGTTTGCTAGTTTCAGTCCTGTGCCGTTCGCATTTTCATGTCCAGCGCCACGTCGTTTAGTTAGCAAATGCATTTGTGCTAATTTTTGTGCTCAAATTCTGCTGTGTAAATATCAAATCCAACATGGTACGAGCACAATTGGCTCTTAAAGGAATGGAAGATGAGACTCCGATTGGTTTATTGCACATTACGCCCAAAAACACCAATTACCCATTAAGACAATAGGGACAACCCACTTAGACCATGCGCCCAGGCGCGCTAAACATTTTTCCGTAGTTAAAATAGCAAAAATGGATTTGGACACACCCTGAGTGCACCTGCGCCATGCGCTTTACACTTTACGTTTAGAACGTTAAAATAGAGCCCCTGGACCCTAGTATGGAGCAGATGGTAGAAGTGGAACTTTGACTAGTCTCTTCCTCAAATTCACAAAAAAACATATAAAATGCATAATAAATATCTCACGTCCCTTTTCCACCAGGATGGTTCCATGTTTTGTGCCAGAGACTTTTTAAAGGGTTCTCTTTTGAGAGCCTGGTTAGAAATCCTTAAAAAGTCATTTTAAAATGTTAAATTTTTAATTACTCATTTTACATGAAGTTTGGTCAAATAAATTATATCTTGTTTTATGTTAACTTTACTGTACACTATCTTAGAAAAAGTTCCAGATTAGGATCATCTGAGGTGTTTTTGCTCTTCGTGCCTCATTCAGATAATTACATCTTGCAGAGTGTTTACAACAAAGAGAAATGTACTTACAGAGGCATCACGAGCATGTCATCTTTGAGGATGCAGGACTATTGCTGAATCAGGTAGAAATCCTTCTGAAGCCTTTGGAGAGAGAGAGTCAGAGGAAGCACATAAGTGTTTTATTTAGTGAAGCAAGAGAAGGAACGTACATGTTACCCTACACTCATAAACAAACCAATTATCATCCCAGTGGAATAGAAACTCAGGCCCTGGAGCTCTGTTGAAAAAGATATGCAAGTATGGTACATAAGCAGGAGCACCAACCACATCTTCTACACTGAGTTCCCAAACTTTTTTGTATGCTGCACCCCTATGACCTACATTATTTACTTGAAGTACACCCTGAGATTTTAAGTAATGCATTAGCAAGCAACGCAAATGACTCTTTCCTAAGAGGGGTTTTCAAACATTCTTAGTTCTTACAACCCTTTCTTTGCTGTTGCCAACAGTCCCATATACACTACAGTTAAAATTTTGGGGTCTGGGAATGTATTATTATTATTATTATATGTTTTTGAAAGTAGTCTGTTTTGCTCACCAAGGCATTTATTTAACCAAAAATACAGTACAAATTGTAATAAATAATCAGTTTTAAAAGGGTGCTGTTATGCTTTTTTTCACTTTTTAAATTTTAGTTAGTCTGTGATGTTGCTGTTTGAGCATAAAACAGATCTGCAAAGTTACAAAGCTCAAAGTCCAATTCAAAAGGAGATATTTTATTTAACAGAAATAGCTTTTCAAAAACTACAACAAATGACTCGTCTGGAATACAACGTATATTTTCCGGGATTATCCTAACCCTCGGGTTTTGATTTAGAATCTCGGGCCAGCAATACCACGACTTAGGTGTCCTTGAGCAAGGCATTGAACACCCAACTGCTTCCCGGGTGCTGCAGCATAAATGGCTGCCCACTGCTCCGGGTGTGTGTTCACAGTGTGTGTGTGTGTGTGTGTGTTCACTGCTCTGTGTGTGTGCATTTTGGATGGGTTAAATGCAGAGCCCAAATTCTGAGTATGGGTCACCATACTTGGCTGAATGTCACGTCACTTTCACTTTCACTTTCAGCTAGCCAATCACAGCACACACTGGCCTAGCTAGCCAATCACAGCAAATTTCGCATTTCAGAAGGAGGGCCTTCATTTGAAACAAGAACAACAACCATCCCTATACTGAAGGAGCAAAGCCCAGCTGTTCAGTACTTAATTAAGATAAGGAAAAACACAGAGAGAGGCCAACCCACTTCATAAGCCTCCACCAACTAGGCACAGGGGCTTTGTGCTCTCTTCGTCTCTGAGGATCTAGTAAAGGTTAGTTCAGAATTGTGTAGAGCAAAGCAGAGAGCTGGAGTGAGGCACTGGGCTAGAGTAATTAAGGAGTAAATAATGAAGCCTTTCAACAACCCCGGCTCCTATGATCCGATTGACCGGCGTGCCAAGACCATGTTCAATAAATCAATTATCAAGCAGAGAGTTACTGCCTTAAAAAAGGTCACTGAAACTGAGAAGTTTTAGCCACAGGCCGATCACCCTCAACATCCTCAGATTACACAGGTGGTTTATCTTCCTATGAAATCTTTTTATGACACTCAATTACACTGCTTTTTCCTGTCTGGACTTTTAAAATGAATTATCTCTTTCCATTAAATGTTTTATGTCTCTATTAAAAAACATGCAGGCTTGCAGCTGGCAGGGTTGGATTATGGATCAAGTGGCCAATGAGGCCAGTGCCCCAGAGTCTCTTACTGCCACAGGCCTTCAAAGCCTTGGGATATGCTGTCCGAGATTGGAAAAGAAAGCTGAACCAGAACCTGAATATAGTGCAAGTTGAACATTAGACCTCCAGAGCTATAAATAAAGTACCATCCGGCCAAATCCAGTCAATTTCTTCCACGGAACATAGCATAAGATATTTTGAAAAATGTCTTATGTTTTTATATATATATATCTTATTTTGTGTTCTGCTGGAGAAAGTAAGTCATACAGGTTTGGAACATGGGTGAGTAAATTACCATTTGAATTCTTTGGGAGAAATTTCCTTTTAAAATGAATATGAAAACTAACAGGATACCTGCATATTTATTTTTTAAGTCAAATTTAAGACCTTTAAAAAATAAGAATACTGCATATCAATAAAGAGTTTACACTTATTTAAATGCCACATACAGGTTATTACATTACTTAAGTAACAAAAAAAGACTTCTGCATACTACGGGATTTATATTTTTATGTCTATGCTTTATTACTTCCAGATGCTCATTTAAAAAGATGAGAGAGCTAAAATATACACTTTACAAAAAATGATGATGTTTACTTTATAGTGTTTATAATTCATCAACAATAAATGTTAAGCATTCTTTTGGGATAAATGCATGATATTTTTTGATTGCGAACTGCTCTGAAACAGCAAACCTGTAAAATGTGCAACACCACAACATTTGACTTTGAACGTGCAGTGCTGACATTAATTTAATCACAGCCTTTTGATGTTTAATAATCACATTAGGGTGTATAATGGTTTTGGTTTTCACATCCTCAAATTTCAGACTTCTTAAAATGATAATTAAGAGGAGGTAATTATACCATTTAAGATATTTAAAACTTGTATGGCCTTAAGGGTGAGTTTACTCTTGGCAGGTTTGGTTTGATTAAAATGAACTCTAGTGCGATTGCTCTGTTAGTGCAGTTCATTTTAATAAGTGTGTACAATGCCATCCAAACTGGTGGTGTGCCCCAAAGGAGCAGACCAAGATCCATTTTATCAAAGGGTCTTGGGCCACTTCAAAATGGTTTGACTGATATATGAACAAAAGACCAAAGACATAAACAAAACAACAATATAATGACCAACATGATGTGACCCTAAAATGGACAAAAAGCTCAAGAATACTTGTTTCTTCTTATCACAGGAGTCACGTTGCCCATTACAGTTGTGTGCAGTAGAGGAATTCCTGGCACTGTTTTGACTCCTTTACCCATTTTCTAAGCTCTTTGAGAGATACTACTACCAATTACTAACTACCAATCGCTAATCGGTAAAGTCTGCATGTCACTGCTATAGAAACAGTCAACGCTCTGCCACGTGTGTTAAGGACTGCACATGCACACTGGCTGCTCTAGCATGAAAAATAAGCTATTTTAGCAAAAGTAATAGCATTTATGACATAGTTGTTGTCAGATTTCTTTGGTGATTCCAATTAAGAAATGTAATCATAAGCTTAGTGAACAGTTTTGGAGAATTTGATGTTTCCCCATTCAAAAATATAGGAGTTGCACTTGCATGCCCGAGAGGTGTTTCAAAGATGGCAGCAGAGTGACATGACTTGTCTTAAAAGGACTTTGCTTGCACTATGTCTTCCGCTGAAACGCCACTTTCTAGTGAACAAGCATAAGACTTTTCATTTTTGGGTGAACTATCCCTTTTAGGACCGACGGGAACACTGAATTACATGAGAATGGTAATCTGGAATAAAATACACTCCATTATGTGCATTCCTTTAAAGACTTTCATTGAAAGACCACTAAAGAGTTCTTCAAACTCTTTACTAAAGAACTGTATCAAACTGCTAGAAATCCCTCAAGACATATGAGTAATCGTGGTTAAGGAAATGCGATCAGCTTTGTTCAATGGTCTCTTTGGGTAATATCAAGTTTAAGGTTACAATTCATAGCTTTACCATTTAATGCCTTTTCACAGCTGGGAATAAACCCAGGAAAATGATTCATTAAAGGATGACTAAATGAGGTTTATGCTAATCACCCATGTTGAAAGCGACGAACTGCGTGCTGTGGTAGGAATATGATGTGTCGGCTCATTCTTGGCTCACAACTAAGCACATTGTTGCTTGAGTGGGGGATGGCAGTGCACTGTGGGCGTACTCTCCAAACAACCAGGTGTTCACTGTGGGATAAACATTTACTAACAGGCTCCAACAAGTTCCCCAGGGCCCGAGATTAAGGGAGTCTAGCAAGCTACAGATTTAGATTGCTGCTGCAGGTGGAAGGCAGGCTTTGGTTTGATCTCAGAGTTTTCATTTAACTGTGACTGTGGCAAAATGATTGTGTTGCTTCAGCAGTCCTACTTTATAAAAGTTGCTCCTGGAATGTCTTGTGCAACCTACTGGTGGCCTTCCAGCTCTGAAGAAATACACAAAAAGGGAAAACATAAGTGATTGCTGTTAAGATGGATTCGACAACAGTTTGCCTGAAAAAAATTAACTAAATAGTGGTGCTAACCTAAGCCAACAGTTTCCAATTGTTTCTAAAAGGCAAATTATATGAAATGTTTATATATGGTAAATATTCTATAATACACTTTAAATTAAAAAAGTTACTTGATATAATACTGTTAATATAGTCTAAAGAAATATTACATTTATATAAAGGAAATATAAAAAATTAAGAAATTTCTTTTTTTAATGAAAAAAGTCAGTAGTTCAAAAAAAATTCAGTAGTTCCAACATCTATCAGCATGAACAAACTGAACCATGCTAACCGATAAAACCTCAATCGGCAAAAGCAGAAAGATTGGTATACTTTATTGAATTCAGGCACGTGGTAAAGGGGCCTGTACCATGAAGCCAGATTAGCTGGCTAGCCAGGTAATTTTCAGTTTAGTTTGCACCAATCTTGGGTTTTAGGTACCATGAATGTGGCTCGGCTTCATGGCCATAGTAATTTAAACTACACAGTTAATCTGCTCCGTGGCAGGTTATGTTCTAGGTAAGAAATCTCAACCTGAAGTTGGACCAATCAGGGGGCTGTACCATGAGGCTAGATTAGCTGTTTCAGTTTAGTTTGCACCAGTCCTGGGTTTTATGCACCACGTACGTGGCTTGGCTTTTAGCGGCATTCATTGCCACTGTAATTTACACTCCACGGCTAATCTGCTCAATGGGGCAAAAAAAATTATATAAGAAGTCTGGCTTTAATGATAATTACTGAGTCATTTTATGCTTTATATAATTAATGTGATTTATATTATTATTTTTATCTTTTAAACACAAGCGATTTTAGTTTAACAGTTATTATAAATTGTTTATTTTAAATAAATATAAATGTATACAGATCATGTAATATAAAAAACTGTAGTATCAATAGGTAAAAAACCTTACCTTACATGTTCGAGTCTCACTATATATTTTATATATTTTATATTTTATTTCTTGTGAGAGGTAAATCAAACTTGCTTTGTGTTGCAAGGCTTGTGATTGGCTGTTCGCCAGTGATGTCACACATTCATGTGCACTCGCTCCACAAACTCAGGATCAAAGCCTGAGTTGACAAAGAAAGTTGATGATCAGCATCATGGTACCAACAATGCTGAATTGGAGACGTTTGGTTTTGTCAACTCGAAACTAATCCTGTAACTCTGAATTTGTTCATCTACCATCATGGTACAGGCCCCAGGACTTTATTCATAATAAGGACTGAAAATGTTAAATCCGATTTGGGCCATTTGATTTGATGCATTCAAAACAGTTTCATGTAAGATTCAAAATGTGACCCAAGTGCAAACCATTAGAGAATGAATCTATCTCTGGACATGGCCAGAGTCAATGTCACCCTCATTAGGAGCCAAAAAATACTTTTTCTTAATCATTAAATAAAACAAATCCTGCAGGCAGTGTGAGGAGAAAGATGGCGAGACAACAAAAGACCATATACGTAATTATATTGAATCAAGTAAAACCAATGAATGTTCACAAACCAGGATCAACATATAATTGCTTTTCATTTGTGATTATTAAGACACATGATGTTGTTATTATGTTTGTAAATGTACCTATATAGGTCCTGTTAGGCAGTGGTCCCTTCATATGGATGACAGATATACAAGTCATTTACAAACATGAATATGAACGGTCAAAGCAAAAAGATTCAATCTGAAGGAGAAAACACAGAACTGAGCATTTAAACCAATAATCTGAAAATTTAGGCATTGTTTATATCAATTGCATTTAGTCAGCAGGAGGCTGAAGACCCTGAATAGAACGTTTAAAAACAGCATTTATTAGATGTAAAAAACACTATGCATTTCTTAACTGTTGCTTTTAATAATACTGAGGATTTTAGTCTCCAGCGTCTGTCTGTCAAACATCAAACGTCAGCGACATCAAAAGTCAAGATCACAGCAGAGTTTCTGCAGCACTCAATGCCTGGTGCCATTAAAAGTTCACCTCTCTCAATTTATGCCAACTAACTTGCTTCATCTCATTGTTGGAGTTCTAAGCTAATGAACACACTGGAACTTTTCTATAAATGAAACCGAATTAAAGTCAATGGATGAAGTGCCAATCCTGTGAGTAATTACTGCCAGTCAGATGAATCACAAAGCCACAGAATGTGCTCCCTCTCCTGATGGTCAACAGGGTGATTAATGATTCAGAGTAAACCTCTCGCTTTAATGAGATCATTACAGAAAACAAATAACCCCTGGATGGGCAACCTAGCTGTCTTTTTTTCAAAGCATCGGGGGCACACACTTAGTTTACTAACTTAATGTAAGCATGTTAATCAATCTATCTTTTTTTTTATATGACTGTATGAACTCTTTGAAATATTGTAATCTTCTGGACTGGAATGGATGAGATTTATTCAGGCATTCAATACAAAAACACATTACTCAACACAATCTAACACACGCAATACTCTAATTAGTTCATTTAAGCATCTGCCCTGATGATTAAATTGCTTAAACAAAAACAGGCTGTAATAACCTGCTGAAGTAAAGTAGGGCTGAGCTTGGCCTGTACATGGATGGGACACCTCCTGTGTAAACTAAAGTTGCTGGGAGAGGTGTTTGTGAGGCCGGGAGTGCTTACCCTGCGATCTGTGTGGGTGCACACCAGGCCAAATCTGCCCACTGGTCCCCCATCCATCATAGCCTCTGAATCATACCAGCTATAATTTACTATATCGCTTTCCTCTCCACCAAAACCTTGTGTGTGATAAGCACTGTCGCATCATTTAGACAGATTCTGCAAACTGTTGGGGTTGAGTTTCTTGAATGAGTGCCTGAAAAGCACTAAAGAAACATTTATTCTACTGTCTGAAAGCCTGAACATTTTCAAGAAATTATATAATGAATTTAGAAGTACTCCGATACAAAGAAACAAATGAATTAATGGAGCATAAAGTATTGTTTGTCATCTGATCATTTGATATTAACATACAGTAGCTATCACCATCAGGTTAATCTTCTTAATTTTTTAACAAGAAATTAAAAACACAAACATACAAATACATATAAATACACACACACACACACACACACACACACACACACACACACACTAACATTAAATTTCCATTTAAAGAAATAATACTTTTATTTAGCAAGTGATGGATTAAACTGATCAGAAGTTAAGACCTTTAAATTGTTAAAATATATATATATATATATATATATATATATATATATATATATATATATATATATATATATATATATATATTGAACTTTCTATACCTCAAAGAATCCTGATAAAATGTTTCATGATTTCTACAAAAAATTTGAGCAGCACTGTCCCTTTTAAAAAATAATTAATAAATACAAAATACTGCTACAAATTCAGCTTTGCCTTTAAATTTTTGACATTTTAAAATAAATTTTAAAAATCCAGTTAATTCAAACTGAAGTGAAGTGGCATGATGTGTAGCCAAGTATGGTGTCCATACTCAGAATTATTACTCTGTATTTAACCCATCCAAATGTACGCACGAAGCAGTGACAAGTGAACACACACACACACCCAGAACTGTGTGTGTGTGTGTGTGTGTGTGTGTGTGTGTGTGTGTGTGTGTGAGCTTGTTTATGTGGTTAACGAGGACACAAATTTGTATAATGACATAGGTATGACACAGGTATTACAATGAGGAGGTGGTTTCAATGAGGACATTTTTAGTGTCCTCGTAATTCAAAACGCTTATAAATCATACAGAATTAGTTATTTTGAAAATCCAAAAATGCACAAAGTTTCCTGTGAGGGTTAGGTTTAGGTGTAGGGTTGGGGTAGGGCAATAGAAAATACAGTTTGTACAGAACGAAACCCATTACGCCTATGGAGAGTCCCCATAAACCACATATACCAACGTGTGTGTGTGTGTGTGTAAATCACATTTTTTTTTTACCAAATGCAACTTTGGTGAGCATAAGAGACTTCTTTCATGCACCCTTAAAAATTCTTATTCCAAAGACATGAATTGTAGTGTATATGATATAATTAAATTGTAAAAATGTATTTTTGATGCTTCAAAATTTTTTTACTGACCCTCTGATTTCACATGGACTACTTTGAAGATGTTTTTATTACCTTTCTGGACATGGACAGTATACCGTACATACGTTTTCAATGGAGGGACAGAAAGCTCTCGGACTAAATCTAAAATATCTTAAACTGTGTTCTTAAGATAAACGGAGGTCTTACGGGTTTCCAACTACATGAGGGTGAGTCATTAATGACACAATTTTCACTTTTCGGTGAACTAATCCTTTAACAAACACTTCCAGTGAAAAAAAAAGCCACTTTTGTGGTTATTCAATCCGTACTGTATCTCAAAGCCATCCTATTCATTAAATAAAAGGTACTCTTCAGAGATATTTAATGGTTTCTCACCAATTCAAAATCCCACATCTACTTTTTTCATTGTTACAATGTAAATCTCAAAGAGACAAAAAAAAAAACATCTGACATTGGCACTGAATTCACTTCTATTGACAGTGATACTAACTTCTAAGAGAGGAGAAGAAAAGAAAAAAAAAAAGACTAAACGCAGCATAGCAGCATCACAAATTGGCCGTCTACACTTAACAAGCTTCTATTTTATGTCTTGTTTATTCCACTCACAGCACAGTGGCAGCAGTTCTGTCATTTTACAAACCCTAATAAATAGAAGCACGCTTTTGTAGAGTCAAAGGCTGGGCTGTCGCTACATTGTAAACTGCTGAGGGCTGCCGGGCTCAGTGCCAGCTAAGACGCAGTAAGACATGTTTACTGTTAACAGTTGGAGGGAGATTGGTATTTAGTGAGGGTGAGGGGGGGGGGCATGTGAAGTTGGCTCATGTTGGCTCAGCACTGGATCTAAACCTCCAAGTATCAGCTCTGCATGCCTACGGGATGATCAGGCCACCCTAGGCCAGATGAAATGGAACTAGTACCACAGGAGGCAGAGAGTCGATGAGGTGGCCCTTAAGCTTCTTTCCCATGATGGCGTGAGTAATGGAAGACTTACACTGGTTCCATACATGTTCTGTTGGTCATGCCATGAAAAGGGAATTGCAGGTCTTTTTTACAGGCAAAGACAGCTGGGGAGATTTAGGTATATTCTAAAATAACAGAATTCAACAAGTCATAAAATCATGCATATTTCAAGGACTAGTTCACCAAAAAAAAAAAAAGAAAGAAAAAAAAACCCTCATCCTCATGTTCTAATCCTGTATAACTCTCTCTCTTCTGTGGAACAGTAAACATCATAAATATAAATAGTTTCAATTTGTGGGGTGGAATGTTGTTTGGTACCCAACGTTCTTCAAAATATCTTCAAGTTCTACAGAAGAACAAAATCCATACAGGTTTACGACTTGAGGGTGTCCAAATGTTGACAGAATGTTAATTTTTGGGTGAATTATACCTATGGCTTTTAATTTACTAAGACATCAACATCAAAAACTGTGCATTCAATCAAACTGCTGAATTAGGTCAAAAATCCAATGTACTTTGGTAGAAGTAGCATGGACAGGTTGTGCCATTTGCCACCAACATCAATTCACATTACGTATATGAGATATGTGATGAGCACATACAAACTACAATGCTTCATTGTGCACCTTAAATCATAAAACCTCTAAAATTCAAATGACATTCACAAAGTCGTTGGGTTGATGCAGTCCATGCTAATTCAGTTTAGCGTTGTATTTGACGTCCAATGTGAAATATGGAGAACTTGAGTCACACTAGTATAGAAGACCCTCTGCAAACTTTAGTTTAATTATCAGTTTATGAATATAAAGGCATATATATCTATATTCATAATATCAGGCTAGAGAAACCTTGGGGAATGCTTATGAAAGCAGCTCGATGCAGTTTTATTGGTGATCTGGAAAACATTCAACTCACATTGATCGGTGGGGCCAATATAGTCGCTCCAGACAGACGAAGTACATCTGATCTTAAAGCGTAAATAAATACAGATGGTGAAATTAATAGAAACCTTTTCATATGTTTGCTGCATTTTCTTTAAATCACAAAGAAAAACCAAATACCAAGATGGCTCTGAAGGTCCTGCAATGCATTATTTACACTCTCCATATTGATTTTTTTTTTAAATTGGTTGCACTGGTTGTACTCTTGGGACACATTGCCTGGATTCACTGATCGACTGAACTGGTTATCCACTGCTCTTCCAGAGGGTCCTTCATCCACCTCCATGTGTGCCTTTGTAGTTCAGAGTGTGTTGGCATGCAGGTCCATATCCCCCCTCAAACCCTCTAAAACTTTAAAAACTTTCCTCTTGGGAAGCTTTCAATAGGGCCCTTGTCCAAGGCCTTGCACTCTACTGTTAGAAGGGGAGGTCTATAAGAAGACATATTTACTTTAAACATCAAACATTTTGCCTGCCTGATTTAGAGAAGTGTGCTTGTATGGCACTTTCTTCATAGGATGTGTTCCTGTGAATGGCATCTTCACTTAAGGCAAGAAGCAAGTCAGGGCTAGTAGCAAATAAGTTGCAGTTTACTGAGCCAAATACCTTGCTTCTTGTACATGGCTGCAATGACAAGGTTGATAGTTACTATTTTTTTTTATCCATCCAATTACCCTGACCTGTCATGACACTGATTATGCTCAGCCTATATATACTGCATACTACGAATATATTGTTCAGAACCTTAAAATAATGACTTCCAAATAATGTAAAATACAATGGTGAGAATGATTATAAATCATACACAATGATAATGTGGCATTTAAGGAACAATTAAAATTAAAACAGTGGTGATTCTGTAAATCCATTATGACTAATGTGTGAACTTTATGAAAATTGTGTGATTTCAGGTTCAAATCGGATGACCACATTTGTACGGATTTATTTTAAAGTTTAAAAAATAAATAAATACAAATTCAGAAGGTATACAAGGTATTGTTGCTTGCTATATATGGAGCTAGATTTAATTAAGTTTTGATACACTCATAATGAATTAACCGCACATAATGTAAAAACTGCACATAATGTAATGCGTATTACATTATTATTGTAACAAAATTTTCATAATGTAATAATTTTCTCAAATTTTTATTTTATAAGAAATGTATTACATTATGAACACACTGTAGTCACTTATAAGTTAATAACAGTTCATGCGGTAATACCAGCACATAATTTAAAACAATTATTATTATGTTTACAATATCATAATTATCTTTCAATAAAATAAATTTGAGCACAAAACAATCATAGTTTTATTAAACGAAAATCAGGCTTATTAGGCCACAAGGTAAAAAAAAAAAAATTATAATATAAAAAGGTCTACATTTTGTGTTTATGACATGCTAAATTTAGATAAAGGCCTGGTTTCACAGACAGTTTTTAAACTAAGCCAGAATTAGACCACAGTTCAATTAGGACATTTCCATAATTTTTATAAACATGCCTTAGAAAAAAAACATTACTGGTGTGCATTTTGAGACGAAATAAAGGCACCAATATATTTTAAGATCAGAAAGAGTTTCTTTCAGTTGTACCAGCTCAGATTTACATTTTAGTCTGGCATTAGGCCTTATCTGTGAAACGGGGGAATAGTCATTTAAATGGCTGTTATAAAAACTTGTTTATAATCTACACAAATTTATAGGCCTAATGTTTTTATAACTTGTGATTTATGATTAGACGGTTTTATCTTCCTGAGGTAAATGTCACCTAACTGACACATCCTTCACAGGCTGTAATACTGATGATTTCCCTGGGTAAAACCACTTATAGGCACAGAAATGATGTGTGAATGTAAGCTGTACTTTATTTTTCAACATTACCTCTGATATACATTCATGTTATAACTTTTATTAAAATGAAGAATTGTTCATTCAACTGGTGCTCCATGCTGCCGTTGCCTGAGGCAGATAACGCAATCTATCCCAGACTGCATAAGATTTTGGAAACTGTAGTTTTTTTCAAAATTTGTTCAGAAAAAATTTCTTCAATTCAAGGACATAGGATGTATATATGTCAGCAAACTGTGCTCTTTCAAGGATGTGTATTTACTGCATGGTCAAAGTAAGAACATAATCTAAGTGTTTAAAACCTGCAAAGCGTCATTGCCAACTGTTCCCGTATTTAAGCAACATTCATTGTTAAATCCATACAGAAAGCAGTTTATCATGTCATAAAAAAAGAGCACCCTTAGTTGAAACTGTAATAACTGAATATTTGTGAAACTCTTCTGTGCATATTTACATTTGCACTCTGGACAGCATCAGATGTTTCTATTTACAAAGGCAGCGTTGAGCAGTGTAGCTAATCAAAATTATAATTAAATTATAAAAGGGAGCACTTTATACACATACTAGAATAATGCATTCAGAATTTTAATTAAATAGGTTTTATGTTTTTTTTTTTTTTCATGATTCTAACACAATGTCGTCTCACTAAATTTCAGCGTGAACATATTTACTTTGCTTAATCCATTCATGTACAAATTACATTTGTACATGAAACGATTAAGCAAAGCAAATAGTATGTTCGCGTCTTAGATTTATTTTGCCATTTATCTCTGTATATATCTCTTACTGTATATATATTATACACATAGGCTAAATAACAGCACAAATATTCTAAATGTCCTTATACTTTATTCTAAGTATCTTTATATAATTATGACAATATTACAACATTTTTGGTCAGTTTATAATGTAATACATTTCAAGCTCAAGACTTTATTTCATTTTGAGAAAATCATTACATTTATATTACAATAATAATGTAATACTTATTAAATTATGTGCAGTTTTTACATTATGTGGTTATTACATTATGAGTAGCTACGCCCACCAACTAGTTCTTTTCAATTTCACATACATTGTGTCATTGCAAGAGATATCTAATCCATTCATCCATCCATGTGTCTATCCTACTTCACTGCACACCCCAATGCCCACAATATAAATATAGTCTATCAAACAGTATGTAGCACACAACATGACTTAAGCAGAATGTGGATTGACATGCATGCCAGCAGGACAAGCAGTACCAAGAAAACTGAAGGAATTTTCATATGGGTCACATGAGAATAAGTCAGACGTCTGAGGACAGCTGTGAGCTGCTCTTGACTAATGGTAAAACAAGAACAAAGTCATCCATCTATGTTCATAGATTTTTAACTGAAATCCCCATTACAGGTTATCTTGAGCGAATCAAGAAAATCCACTTAACAGAAAACCATCCCAGCCCAAGGATAATATTCAGATCCAGACATTACTCATTACCCTGCAAGGACACAGACTTGGAAGTTGGAAGTGGGGACAGGGTCACCTCTTAGTCGTGCACCCACAATTGTAATTTCAAAAGAAAAATGATTTCCACCAGATCTTTGAGCGGTAACCACTCCTCGCACTAACAAACTAGCAGCAAAAGCCGAGCCTTCAGATTCCCCATATATTTAACTCACTAGTTTTGGTCATAAATCTGCATGAGCTTTATTATTTATTGATAATGAGTGCAGAATGTAATTAGCATTACTCAAGGAGAGAGGGTGGTCCCTGGATGTTCTGTGTTGATCTGGACTGGACATTAATCACTGTCAAACAAGGTTCTGTCTGTCGATGTGTTTGAGACAGACTTTTGTGCCCCAACCAAGAGTTACTTCTTATCACTATAGAAACTTCAACCAACCACACCACATACAGGCTAGACTAAACTAGAAAATACGTTTTTGATGCTAAATGTATGACTATAGACTACAGAATGAACAACAGCCAAAGCATAAGTCTTCTAGGTATGAACTTCCTTAATATACTGTAAGCCTATCTCTCATAAGGCCAAATATGACACTTTTTCCACGGCTATGGAAACCTAGTCCGATCTTCATTTTTTCCCTCAAGGGGACAATTTATAGACCTTTACAGGGTGTAAGACATATTTAATCCACGTGTAGAAGAAAGGCAAGGACCCAAGAGGAAGATCACTTCAGGTCAGAGAGATAAGAGGCTCGGTCCACGGCATGAATCTTGAATGCACCTGATAAGTGACTCTGGTGGCTTTTTCCATTCTGAGGCCTTTTGTTCATCTGTCTAGCTGTATTCAAATGTGACTGAAAGCAAAGGGCAATTAATATCTCATTTTACAGCCAGAGTTTACATGGTCTGTCATTCTGGATCTGAAAGGCATTCCATTCAAATCTACATTTTGGAAATATGCCAGGCTATTGTGGCCTTTTTGAATTACCTATCAAAATTCAATATTAGAGTTCATACACTTCTGGAAATTACTGTTAGCCAGAGGATGAAAGAAAGAATTGTCAGACTAAATAATAACCCTTTCTTTTATTTAGCCGAGCTGAATAAAATTGATTTCTCTGTTTCGTTTAGAGGTTGTGATAAAAAATCAGGTGTGCAAACACTGGATTAAAGATTCTCAGTGGACAGTGACAGTGAGAAGTCAGAGAGTGGAAATTCTATATCTGTAGAGCGGTGGCTCTACATTAGTGTTCATAATTTAAGTCATTTAATGCCATCTTGTTTCTCAACAGCTCAGCTCTGGAAAGCTCTGAAATTATAATTTACTTATGATTTAACTTTAAAAGAACACAATTTACACAATCAAACCATTTAGCAAAATGCTTTCCTGTAACAATATTTTTAGACTCATTTTTTGGACCAAACGACCAGATCCATTACATGAATTGGACTCTTAAATATGCTTAAATGCTTAAATATGAAACTCTATCTAGGATAACTTTCTTTTATCACCAGATTTTAAACAGTGATGTAGCATGTTGTCACACTACTTGGAAAAAAACAGCTTGTTACTGGAAAAGCTATACTCTACTTCATAAACATCTGAACTATGGTGAATCGGTTTAAAATGTGTTTAAGCTAGTAGCAAGCAACAGTATTTTATTCAAACTAATGCTGGAACATCCTGTTGATATGAAATTTATTTAAAATTTAAATTACAATTTAATTAAAAATTAAATTAAATTTATACATTTAGCAGATGCTTTTATCCAAAGCGACTTACAGTGCATTCAGGCTATCAATTTTTACCTATCATGTGTTCCCGGGGAATTGAACCCCCAACCTTACGCTTGATAGCACAATGCTCTACCAATTGAGCTACAGGAAAACTATGATATGAAATCTAATTTTTGTTTCAGAGTGAAAAAAAGGTAAGCTTACTTTAAATCTCTCATCTTCATTTATAATGCACAATGTGATTTTATGTCTTATTTTAAACTTTATCTCACAGTTACCAATTGGAAATAGGCTCCATATCTATAGGGTAACACAGATGATTTGACTGCAAATTACATGAAATCTCTCATCGTCATTTATAATGCACAATGTGATTTTATGTCTTATTTTAAACATTATCTCACAGTTACCAATTGGAAATAGGCTCCATATCTATAGGGTAACACAGATCATTGGACAGCAAATTGCTCATTCATCTATTCCCAACAGAAATAGTTGAGCGGTATTATAACTAGACATTTTACCTTGTGAAAAAGATACAGAACTGAACATGAACATTTTAGGGGAGATAGCAAAGTGCCTCGGACCTGGGGTATTAAATCACTAGAATGGGGACAATGTTCCCACCGTGCTCCACAAAAGCATCAACACCCAGCTCCCATAGTTGTGCAGGGTCACCCATTGCACTGAATGGGCCCCCTTTCTCCAGCTTTTGGGGGCTTCACCAACAACACCATCAATGGGCATAGTGTTCCTCCCCCACAATGGGCAAATCAACTGTGGGAGCATTTTGGTCTCTACCCTTTTCCCCGTCTCCTCATTGAAGCTTCCTTCGACCGAACAATGCCAATGAAAAGATGCATTCCTTCACGTCCGCTTACATACAACTGCATCCCTCCCTTGACAGTGAGCTGAAGAAAACCAGCCTTGCAAATATTAAATTGGCAATCCACTGTTCACTATAACAAACGACAAACAGTTAACTTGATTTCTCAAACTGGAAGCATTTACATCTAGACATTTGTTATTTATTAAAGATATTTCGCCACTCGTCTCACTGGCTTCAGGAGCTGACAGGAACTCTTGAGAGAAAACTTACTTCAGCCTGCTAAGAGACGCGATTTCTCAATTGCGAAAAAGGTGGGATTAAGGAAGTGTAGCATTCGTTTAATTAGAACCCACAAGAGTGAGCAATGCGTCTCGCTTGATTTGTGTAGAAACATCTCCATGACAACATAGAACGTAATTATCCAAGGTTTAATTGTTTGCTGCGTTTCAGCAGCCGTCTGTCTGAAAGACATTTGACAAAAAAACTTAAAAAAACTACAACAAACGTGTTGACAAGATAAGACTCCAGACAAATTGAGCGCCTTCAATCACATCAAGTATTAATTAGGGCTGCAGACATCGAGCAGCTCAGCCGTATCCCAGATCACATTTCACAGACGGAGTAGCGCCCCACCATTCATCCACACCAGTTTTCTGACATTCAGAAGGGTTGCGCAACGGACAGTTGCACATTTTAAAACAATATGCAGCCACATATTATGAAAAATTCACAGCCCAAGATGATAATCCATCAACACGATTTGTTTTTCCAGCCTAGCTCCAGATGAACTGTTTGGGGAATACATTTAATTCAACACACCCCACCGTCCCTACCCCCTTGACAAACAAAAGACAGCAGGGCGTTCCTACAATATTCTTGAGAAGCAGCCAAAGGCCACCAAACTCCTTCTGTTCCACCCCTTTATAGCAAGAATAATAAAGAAGCATTTCATGAAAAGCAACAATTCACCCCAATCAGGGGATCAAAATAGAGAACATCACAAAATCCTTCATTCCCGTTCAGAGACAGCCTGGGAAAACCATAAGCTAAGTTTCCTGTTTCAGAACCAACGGCACCACAGGTTCAGGAGATGTCGCATGTTCCACCAGACAAGCCACTGAGGCTAAACTATGATAATTCTTTGAATGGTCAACTTAATAATGGCTCTGGCTCTCTCTCTCTCTCTCTCTCTCTCTCTCTCTCTCTCTCTCTTCTTCAACATTTTACTTGCAAAAACCATAAATTTGACAGTATTTGACAAAAATTGACAGATTTTAGATCAGCGTATCACTTAATGACAGTCTTTGTAAACTGCAAAAAGAATGTGAACATGGTCCACGGTCAGATTCTTTAATTAGCTAACAGAGTTTTTGAGGTGCTTTCTGCCTGGCATTCATTTTGGACATATGTGGGAAGCAGAGGTATGTGGACATAGCATTTACAGTAAAGCAAATCATTCAAGTTTAACGCCCTATTCATCCTCATAAGCACTTTCTGATGTGTCATGTGAGAATGCATCAGAGTATATATTTATATTTATATTTATCATGTACATTAACACTCTCTAGTACATTATGAAATCTGGTAAAGCATTAAGAAGCTTCTCTCAAAAGATAACACAGAGACATAGCAGAAACAGGCATGGCTACCAGGTTTGGGAAGAGTAAAGGAGAAGTGCACTTTCATCGTTTACTCACCCTCCACTTCTTCCAAACCCGTATGAGTTTCTTTCTTCTGTTGAACACAAAAGATGACATTCTGAAAAAATGTAGTATGCGGACAGTTGATGGGCACTACTGACTTCCATATATATATATATATATATATATATATATATATATATATATATATATATATATATATATATATATATATGAAGAGTTCAGATGCAAAAGCCTCTAAGTGCCATCTGAAATCTTCATTTAAAATTAGGATTTTTTTCAAGCTCCTATGCTTTGGTTGAGTCATTTTACTTTAATGACAATGTGCAGGTCCTTTTCCAGGCTATTGAAGTGAAATAACTGAACATAAATATAGGAGCCTGATAAAAATCCTAATTTTAGATGCAAATTTCAGATGGCATTTAGAGGCTTTTGCATCTGAACTCTTCATATATATATATATATTTAAAAAAAATCTTCTTTTGTGTTCAACAGAAGAAAGAAACTCATACAGGTTTGGAAAAAGTGGAGGTTGAGTAAATGATACCATTGCAATGAAGTGACCTACTTCTTAAAATAAAACACTGGCCACAATTGCAGAGCATGAAAGCTTCCAGGCTTCTTATCAATGCCAGAAAAAGGGAATGTCAAATGAAAAATAATTTTCAGGAGACATAACCAGCAGGGCAGTATCAGCGATTATTATGCTTATCACACAGCTGACACCACTAAGAGACCTTTTAGAAGAGCCTACTAGAAACCTTCCTATAAATATGGTTTTAAAAAAAGTCTGCCTACTCTGGCAGTTACCTTACACCCCTCCAAAATGCTTTGAAACACTGTGCATACAATAAGTTCAAGATCCTAAACTAACTTTAGCTCAACCCTCAAAACTAAACATGCAATTTCTCTCTTAAAAGCTAGAAAAAAAGTGATAATAAAGAGGGTTTTGAATGATGTCGACTCATGAATGGCTCTTTAACTGACTTTATTTAGAAACTCAGGCATATTCGGGCGCACACTTTCTGGAACATATTAGCAGATCAGTTCTTATGGAAGATATCATTAGAATAATTCAGAAAGATGAATTCTGGGTGCCTTGAGGAGATCTAATATACGTAGAAGTGCTATGATAGAGAAAATGTTCTTTAGACATTAATGAATGTGTAAAACTGTATTATGAGCACGAAGAATCTGCTGACAGCTTTTCAGAGGAAACTTTATATGACTTTACACCTCATTCACTCTCATAATGTTCAGAAACTGTGTGGCTTTAATACTTCTGCAGTACACAAAATAGATTTTGAACTGTTTTGGTGACCACTGACTTCCACCGCATGGACAAATATTTCTGAAAAATGAAATGTCTTACAGTTTTGGAAGGAAATGAGGGTGAGCTAAAGATGACAGAATTATCAAGTTCATACAACTCACTAACCCCAAAACAAGACAGAAGTACACTTGACATTGACATTCTTTTCCATGCAGTCAAATCTATTACCAGTCAGATCAAGTTCTTTCCCATTAAACTTTTATCCATACTGTCCTTCTCAAATGATGACTCCACATCAGAAATAATTCACATGGCACATCTTACATATGCATCGCTAACACTTTGATAAAGGGCTACTAAGTCATCACTCAGTGCTAAAATAATTTATTCTGAAATCTAATGCAAATGATCAGATTTCCTTGCATTTCCACATCTCATTTCTATGGATGTCACTCACTGACCGATCTCCAGATTCTGGCCACTACTTAATCACTAACAAACTGACAAGGGATCTCATAAGATCATTACACATGAACACCTACTTTACATTTGAAAAGTGTGGCCTCATGCACTATGAAAACATATGAATAGATTGACATATGTGGTAGTGGTGGGAGGGGGAGAGCTATATGAATATTAATACTTATACACAAAGCCTTTAATGAACCGGTAAACAAACAGCCTCTTTTGGTTAAAAGAGATGTTCCAAAGCCTCAGGCTCAGGTAGACATGCACAATGAGTGATGGTGAAAATCTACTGTGGAGTGTCAGACTTCTGCGAGTGAGTCATACTATAAGGACCACCTTGAGGTTTGCTCTTGAAATTGATGTTGAAAGCACAGTCTGAACCTATAGAAATCCTGATCAAGAACCCAAGAATAAAGCATCATTAATAAAAAATTGAGATGCTTGGTCCTAGTGAAGCCTCAGCTAAACAATCCCTACATATACATGCTTTTCAAAGAGGCATCCATATAAACATTGTGGTGAAGGGTGTTTGGGTAAGAATAAGTGGACAGACGGTGCTTGACTAGAATAAGCGTGTGTAAATAAAGCTCCAAATCCCTCTGAGGACAGTCAAGCTAAACATACTAAACCAGGCCTAATTAATTCTCACTATAAATGAAAGACAATGGGCTCTAAAGGTTTAACAATGGGGAAATATCTTAGGATTCATTCACCCTACCACTATCAAGGATGAAACTGAGTCTATGGGAAGAAGAAATAAAACAAGATTTCAAAGCACGTTCCCACTTTTTTTTTTTTTTTTTTTTGAGAATACTATATCTGGATCCATAATGATTTTCCTTTCAAGCCCCTTCATTTTCTAAACGAATGTGCTGATCAGTCTTAAATCAAACCTTGATGTTGTCCTGGGAGAGCAGCATGTGAGCTTGCACATCTTGATACATAAGAGCTCTTTGATTTTAGCTTAAAAGAACATCAAATGCATCTATCATTTATCCCTACTTAGCCAACAATGAGAAATCTAAGGATTGGAACAGATTTGGACCGCTCAATCGTTTGCTTTTGATGAAATTACAGCATTTTCAACAATGTTGTTGTTATTACTCTGGAATAAACCACAAGACCTTGATTAGTTGCTTCAGGTAGGCTATGTTTGATTGGAGTTACAGCACCGCAGGAAGATAGATTCCCAGATGTAGCGCCACTGATTTGGATTGTTCCAGGCCAACAGGTGATTTTCCTTCTGTTTGTGTGCTATCAGCCATCTCTTATGAGAGAGTGCATTGGCTAGAAGACTCGACACTGCCCCCTACCGTTTTTGTGCATCGCTGCCATCTATGTTCCGTGTACACCTGCTCTTCGGTTCGCAAAAATAACTTCATCAAAAGCGAACCAAAATGCAATCGTTTCAGCTCCAACGACAGTGTAAAGTAAAAAGGTTTAAAATTAAGTAATTTTTTTAAAAGCCTAGTTTTTATCATTGGGAATGCTAAAAACAAATAAATGAAAATTGAGCCACTTTGTGGCCACTCATTATAAAAATGCGCGAGGCTGAGAATGAAGAGTTAAATCAACCAAGAAATATGTCTTGCAGATATGACCCCCAAAATAACTTTTAAACAAAAACTCGTCCTAAAATATAAGTAAACTGTCAAAATATTTGATAATAAAGTTACTGTTTACGGAGGCTACATATTCACATCGCTGACCGTAAGCCATTGGTCTTACCTCTTTTTACTGTAGACTACATCTGGTTTCATTGCATTGAGAGTCTTTGTTTTGTTGTTCTAAAGCGAGCTAAAGTTAAAAGCGCAATATGAAAGGAAGTTTTTTTTCTTTTCTTTTCTTTTTTTTTTTTGTATGTGATTATGAAGAATACAAGTTGTAGCCTGTTAAAATGTCTTATGGATAACATCCACCATTGTCCACCATTCACATATATCTGACAGTGTCTTTCTGTGTCAAACATAGTGACTCACGATTGTTTTTTTGTTTTGTTTGTTTGTTTGTAAAAAGCTAAACACTGGTCACGGTCTCCAAATAACAAATAAAATACGAATAGTCTTTAAGACTTATAAAGTTGTGCGGATATGTAGCTGGGAGAAAACATTTCCCACCACCTCTTCTGAGAATCTTATTCACAAATCTTGTGCAAACGTAGATTAAAAGTAGATTATAAAAGTACAAATATGTCCCTCAGATACCAAACGATGATAAAGGAGAGTGAAATGCAGCGTGTTTTTACTGGGGGCTCGAGCGTTTCGATCCCAAAGCAAAATTCCTCGGATCCTGAGCAGAACGTGAGCAGCGAGTAAATTCCGCGTCAAGATAAAGGTGTACTGTACTGAATACCGTGTTCATGTGTAACATTTACCTTTATCTGATAAAACTGAGAGAAGGGGACTGTTTAAAAGACATAACATCCCCACAGTAAGGGTTTTGTTATCACCATAAAGAGAGAAAATGTGCTTATAAACCAGGTTTTATTAGATAACTCTTTAATCATTTTAAAGCAACTAAATTAGGTTACTAAAATTGCTACTCGTTCATGCGAACCCACTGGCGAATGGTTATTACAAAACATAGGCTACTTTTAAATCTTTGTATTTCTGATTAAACAATATAAACATATGTTCATATTCTTTCCAGATTAAAAAATAATAATAATAATAAATAGCTAAATAAAAAATCACAGAGATTGGCTGAAATGTTGATGTCAGTATAATCTGGCCGCAGAACTCTTGACCACAGAAGTTCATAAAGTATCATCCTAGTCCAGCAAACATTAGAGGCGGTTTCTATAAATTACTACATTTAAAGGTGAGGTAATGATATCTAAGAGTGTTTTTACCTTCTGGTGTTCTTCCTCTGGAGTAAACTCTAGCGTACATAAAACGCAACGCATAAACCGCAATCCCCGCTTTGTGTAGGTCTCCTGTGCAGTGTCTCTTTTCTGTGAATGACTTCCACAGTTCGACCTGCAGCTGCTTCACTGCGCCGTGCTGGAAAGAGGAGGCTACTACAAAAGGGCGGCTGTAATTCAAACGAATGGGGGTGCAAACTCTGTTAGGAAGCTGCTGCTCAAATGTTTGGCACAGTGGTTGCATCAGCTGTTAAAGCTCGCTTTTTACTTTCTAAATGCATTTATGTAATAGAAACGTTTCTGTTAAACTGTTTCAAGTGATCAATAAGACATAGTCATTTGGGATTCAGCACACCCCTATTTTCAGACTGGATAGTCTGTCCCTAGAATCAGTGAGGTACCATGGCAATTAATTAACTGTTTGGATCTCACAATGTTGCCATAAGTGGCAATATGGCATATAATCATGCTTTGGTTCTGGTGTGGTGCAGTCAATAAACCCACACAATTTACCATCGTACCATTATATAATGGTGTACCTTGATACTCATGATGTACATGTTATATGGGAATGGCATGATACTTTTATATGTGGAACTGAACAATTACCATATTCGTATACCACTGTATTTTTCATGCTACAGGCTTTTACAAAGTATTTTTAAAAATTATCCAAGAATGTTCAAAGGCACATGGGTTTACAGTGATACCAAATACATGGTATTATCTTGGGGCACCTTTTATTAGTGAAGAAATTGGACTTAGTTAGAAGTAATGTCAGAAATTAACCAGTAGGCTACTTGGTGCAAAAATGTCACTTAAATAAATAAATAAATAAATATGGAGAAAACTAAAGTCCATTTCAGAGAGATTGCAGGTACAGATTTATAGATTTATTTTAATAATAATAATAATAATAATAATAAAATAGATAGGCCAATAAACATTCATACACATTTCAATTGTCCAACAATATCAACTTTAAATGCATGTTTTATAAATAAATGTGCAAAAAAAAAAAAATTGCGTTACTGTGGAATTACATTATGCCCAAACACTGCAAGTTGCAATATGCATTAAGCAGCTGGGGGAAGTGACTCAGTGCAATTAAGACAGTTGTGTGGTACCACTGTCACATCCAGGTGGTGGCACTACAGTGTGTCTGACACATAAGCATGAACATTGCAAATATGATATGATAATTGTTACTATAGGCCTATTATTAAGTCCTTTCCTTAAGTAATGAGGCATGAAAACATAAGAAAATACTTATTAATATGGTAATGAAATAGCAACACTGAGGAACTACCTTGGAACAATTTGAAAAACAGTCAAGTATTGTTAAATAAAAATGTATAAAACTGATACTTCTGACTGCCAGTTAATTAGGCTGCTGATAAATTTGGCAACCTCTGACTGCAGTTAGGCAAATGACATTACTTGGCAAAAGAATGGTTTATTCTAATTGTTTATCAATCTGTGGGCCAAAAAATAAGATTTTCTGCCAGTGATCAAAGAACATTTACAGTTGTGTCCCTAGTTTTCACCACACCATTTAACACTTACATGATTTATAAAAAATATATTGCTGTGATTTCAGCAAGGTCAGCAAGGTTTTATAGTGCATAGTGTTTTTTATGTAACTGTATAATTTTATGCAATTTATACAGTATATACTTGTAAATAATTGTGCTCATGTTTTCTTTCACAAACATATGTCAACTTATCAATTATCAGATCATTTTTGATCATTTTAGGTCGGGTCATTTGCTTGCAAAGCCAGAAGTATTTGCATTACATTAAACATACATTAAAATACATTAACATTTTCAGTCTGACTGTAGTTCATTCAATTTAATAGACTGTGTTGAAAAGAATTTCGAAACCATCTTGTAACTCAATTCATTCATTCATTCATTGAACACCTCCTATCAATCCAAAATAGGCTAATTGCTTTTAGTTTTGAAGCCTGTGTTCAAAAACCAGTGAGTCATTAGACTAGAATGTTATTTCGCTGTTTCTGCATGGCTGATAAATAATTTACTTGAGCTAAAGTCACACACATTTTAATGAACACATCACTAGTATCCAGGGCCATCACTAGGAATATTAGGCCCTATGCACTGAATTTGAAATGGGACCCTTCAAAATCACATTCGGGGTGAGGTGTTGGATCCCTGTCACTCTGTTCCACTATCATATATGGATTGGCACTTGCGTAGCCAGACATTGCAGAAACCATGAAGATGTAGAACATGGCTTGTTTAGATGTAATAAATACCACAAATACAGGCAGAAATGGCAGGAAATGGAAGAAGAAAATACAATTCGTAGAGAACGAGGGATGGAAAGAAATATACTCAAAACTGAATTTATTTTTCTTAGAAATACAGGATCAATAAGAATAACTCCTGTACAGTAGGTGGCGATATGCAATAATCACAAGTTGAAAAAGCCAAGAAAAAGAAGAAGAAGAAGAGGCAGACGTGGCAGCGGCATCATGGCTTCTTGGAGCCGAAACGGGAGACGTAGGAGAGTGATCGAAATGTTCTTATTCCTGTCATTGGTGAGTGTTTATAAGGAATCTGATAGATTGATATGATCAGTGATGTACAATGCGCATATCGGACAGATGTGTTCTGTCTGACGTGAGATGAAAAGGGAATGATCTTCTGTCCCTCTTGCAGCAGCAGTCCAGAGTTGATCGCAGAAGAGAGACAGACTCAGATCAATCCGTCTCATTCATCAGGTCTCGTGTCTTGTTTTCGGTGTTTTTACACATGCAGCAGCTGTGTGCCTCACTTGCGTGAACACTGAATGATCCCCATGCAAAAGGATTCACTAAGGTCGCGATTTATGTTACTTTAATATGAATCAGTAATGTTAGAGGTGTTCTTGAATTGTTGTGGAGGTTTTATTTAAGTCAGTGATGCAATGTGATACTCAAAATACTTGAAGTGTGTTATTTTTCTCACGCACCTGTTCTAGAATGAACGAGTATTCAGTGTCTTCATTTAAAACTCATTTCGATTTTTTGATTTAAGCTTATGTGTAATTATCTGAAAATAGTTTAAAATGTGTGAGAGAGAAAGACCTTGAAAAACTGTTCATTATCTTTAAACAATCATATGTAAAGTGTAGTAAATTAGTAAGTAGTCAAATATTATTAATATTTTATTTTTAATTGTTGAATGACTTATCCATCAGATTAAAGTAAATGTAATCAACATGCAGGAAGCCGTTTTGTTATATTGTGATAAGAAAACCATAAAATAAGACCTTCAGGGCCTTTCACGGGTGTGTCATTTAGTTTTTAACTTTTGGGGTTTGAAGAATCTCCAAGAAAACCTGTTGATATCCATGCATCAACTTTCTTGAAAATGATTATGAAGTTTTGTACGCTTGCGTATTATCCTTGTATTTTTCTTCTCCGTTATATCCATTAACCATTGCACTTAACATTTATAAAATCATTAAATCCAAGAATTATTTAAACTAAAATTAGTGTTTTTCAATATGCCGACATGAATACAAATGGCACTTTTTTTTAAAAATTGTATTTTATAAAAAATTATCCATTATATTGACCCATTTATCTACAACATATGAAGATATGTGGAACCAGCTGATATTCCTACTTCTCTATTGTGTTAATATGTTATCATTATATTACAGTTTGTGTTAGAGCGTTGCTTATGTTTACAGTAGCAGTAACCTTGATCAGAGCATTTTTTTTCTTCTCCTTCCTTGTTCTCCTCTTGATGAACATGACAGGAATGAGCTTCTAATGTTTCAAGCTAATTAACCCACACTTGCTTCAGTTTAAAGTGCATCAACCATGTTCCACAACTGATTTGTGAATCAATGTGGGTTGTGTCCTCACCAGCGAACCCTAATAGCTGCTCTGCCACGTCAGTCAGCTCTCATTACGCAGGAGCTTTCCTGTCTCACATCCTGTTTTGCGCCTGCCACCGCAAACAAAGGTACTCTCCTAACCTGTTTGGACTTTGTGGTGGTTGGGTTGGGGAAGAGAAACCGCTCTCTGCTGTCTGTGCTTCCCTCCAGCCCTCCCGCTTGTCAGAACAATTTATAAAATCTCCTAATCTTGATTACAGGCACCCCACTTCCCCATCCAACAGTGCTTGGTCCAGCAGGATGCTGTGTATGGACACAGCTACCTGTACAGTAAACTATTGTGACTCAGTGTGAGAACGTTTGACTCACAGATTGAGCGTTTGAGTAATTTCCTTCAGTTTGTGAATTACCTACATCAGCTATTCAGAGCTGAAGCCCCCTGTGTTGTTTTGCTCAGCAGGAAGAAGGCGCGTGTTTGAGGAACGGCACGGTTTATGCTGAATCAGTTAGAACCTAAAAGTGGAAATTACATTTTATTTATTAAGCAGATTTGCGATGCTTGATGACACCTTCCACTGCTGATTAAGATAGATGTTTTTGCGTTGATGTATGGCAGATCATTTTTTATTTAAGTGTTTCCCATGCTGTGCAAAACATGTCAGCAGGGTCCACTGCTGAAATGCTGGGGTCCTTGAGCCAAGATTAATAGAAAGAGTGCTAGCATCCATAAACTATGGTCATATACAACATGCTGGACATAATTAATGCTGAGGAATTATATACTGTGCTATAGAAGAGCTTTGCAAATATAAAACTGTATATTTTGTGGAAAAGGAGGAATTGGAAATGGACAATATTGTTGAATGATAACTAGTTTTTTTTATTGCTAACGTACCCCCCATGATTTTCCAAGCTATTTTCTATCATCTGTGAATTACAGTAGTTGTTTTTAGGTAGAATGTCCGAGCTTCTGTTTTCCATGCATGCAAGGTTTATGAAAAAACTTTCATCCTTTAGTGTTCCTGTGCCTCAAGTGGTAGAGCATTTCGTTAGCAGCACAAGGTTGTGGGTTCGATTCCCAGGGAACACATGTTAGGTAATTTTTTTTTTTTAAATGTTAGCCTGAATGCACTGTAAGTTGCTTTGGATATAAGCGTCTGCTAAATGCATAAATGTAAATAAATGTACCCATCCTCAAGTTTTTCAAAGCCTATATGAATTTATTTCTTCTGCTGAACAAGAAAGAGTGTGGGTAGCCAAACATTTGATGCCCCCCCCCCACCAAATACTATGTAAATGATAAAAGAATTTAGATTTTTTTTTGTTGTTGAGCCATGCATTTACGCTGTAAGACATAAAATAGTCCATATAAATTGTGTGCTTTAATGTAGTGTTCTGAGTTCATATGTGTGATCAATAAATGTCATATTTGCTGCGTTGCATGTTGGTCGTGATAAATTGATTTTCTGTGAATAAGATACATTTTTGTCTGTTCATCACAATAGCTATTGCATGTCTTCAAGAGATATGGATTATTTTATTATATATTATTGTTGGTTTGGGGTGAGTACGATTTATTTTTGAGAGTGAGAAATGAATACTGTCAATCATCAAGCACACTTTATATTGATCAAAAGTGACAGTAAAGACTTAAGTTGGTACAAAATAAATGCTGTTCCTTTTTTACTTTAATGGCTGTTAAATTTTCAGCTTAGCAATGACATGAATTGCATTTTTAAATGTATATTAAAATAGAAAACTGTTATTGAATTAACTTGAACTTAAGAGAATCAAATCAACCTGCTTTTAAGCACATACACAATTTGAAGCATTGCATCGAATCTAGTGATGGAAACGCTGAATTTCAATTAAAAATGCCTTAATTTGCAAAAACGTTTTACACTCGTTTGAGGTGTTTTTTGTCTAGTACGAAAAAGGGTTAAAGTGAATAATGGGAAATGCATTTTGCGAATAAAATCCTTCAAGTGCAGCAAAAAAGTTGTTACTTTGCGTTATGGGACGGTAAATACTGAATAATCAGTGGACCAATCTTGTTCCACAGCATCTGAAATGTTGTTATGGTCATTCTGAAATGTCAGAGCAAAGTTTGTCATCAAAGTATTTCTGTATAATTTCCTTCTAGAACTGTTAAACGACTGCATTCCCAAACGGCAGCATTCACCTCCGAAAGCAATAACCACATTCATTGTGTTTTATAAGCAACACATGCTCCTCCATGCTAATTAATAATCTGTTGGTAGGGAGGGTCATAAGCATCAACATATGTTTTAACCAATGAAAAAAAAATACAATATAAGCACCTTTTGTGAACTTTTATATAAACACCCAAAATAGACTCATAACAAATTAACAACATTCAAACCGTATTGCAAAAACACACAGCACACAAAGATATATATATAGAGAGAGAGAGAGAGAGAGAGAGAGTTCTGTGTATGGGCTGAGGTAAGATGCCAGTCTCGATTGTCTTCAAGTAATCAAAGGATGTGGAGGTTTGATGGCAAACAATACCCAATAATTGTAGATGATAGTCATCAAACATATATATATTTCCCGTCAAATAGGGGTGCTCCAATCACGATCGGCCGATCGTTATGCGCATCTTGCCAGTAAAGCCGGTTATTTAATCAGCGGTTAATTCCATCAGGTGCGTGATTTCACATAGAGCAGCTGTTACTACACAGAGCCGTTGTTAATAGAGAAGATGCGCAAATCACGTTAATTTTCAGCGTTTTTTGGCGCATCTTCTCAGTTAACAACGGCTCTGTGTAGTAACAGCTGCTCTATGTGAAATCATGCAGCTGAGGGAATTAACCGCTGATTAAATAACCGGCTTTACTGGCAAGATGCGCATAACGATCGGCCGATCGTGATCGGAGCACCCCTACCGTCAAAGGCAGTCCATAGCAACAATCAAATCATGAACCTCATAGAAGTATTCAATGTGGCATAATCCCAACAAGAACCACAAAGTTGATACAAATCCATTTAGCAGATACAAAAAAGTCCTTCTACAAAACACAAAATGCCTCCTGTTATTTATCTGCATCAAATCCCCTATAGTCAATAAGCACAAAGAAAATATTTTACCAGTAAATAAAACTTAAGTATTAACATAAACGTTTTACTTAGTTTCGTCTGTTCGCTCTGAAGTGCTTGTTCACAAATGTTTTGTGCGATATTCCAATTTTGCGCAAAAAACTCGCAAAATTCGCTGTTGATATGAAAAACCTTGATATGAGTGCAGACATATGAGATGAGATGTTTTTGAGTTGAATGTGCTACTATACACTAAAGCCTGCTATTAGCCTTGCCAATCTTGGTCTGCTTTATCTACTAAGTTTTAGCACTTTGGAGTTATTCTTAATTTATTTGAAAATCACAAATTTGTTGTGTACATTTTCTGACTGCTTTTTGGATTAAAGAAGAGATTAGTTTAAAAAGAAATTGAAGACCATGATTCTGTTTTCAGAATTGAATTCTTCTGCATGCTGCTCATTTCTGTCTTATCTGTTAAAGAATAGTTTATTCCCTAGTTAATGATTTGCAATCCATCGGTGTTGAGTTGAAGAGTCCGTAAGGAGCTCCTTCAAACAGATTCAGCTCAGAATATGCAGAAAAATGCGTTCCTCCATCACCCCATTCCTTCCCTGCATATTCTCTTCACTCCCTTGAGCTGTAGCTGCCCATCAGATGAAATAGTGGTGCACAGCATGTGTGGGTCTTTTTTTTTTGTTTTCAACCTGTTCTGTTCAATTCACATTGATCGACGGGATGCGATAAGGCCTGTCTCTCAAAGCTGTTCAGTGGACGATAATAACGATCACCGTCTTGTGAAAGAACTGCCATTGTTAGGATAAAAGCCACGTTGTACACCAATGGTAAGGGAAAGCCAAATGAAAGTCTTTGTCACAGGTACAGGACATGAAGATTGCCAGACAGTAATGGGCCCGCTCTATTGGTCGACTGTCAGGTTTGGACAGAGCATTCGAAGAATAGGCGGTGCACCAAATAGGGACAGAAACCTGATGGGACTAGACGTAGAACACTGACTCTTTTGTCTCTGAATGGAGTTGAATGCTGCAGTCTTTGTGCTGAAACTGTACAATTCAGTTTTAAAGATGGGTATTTTCTATTTTGAGAAAAGATCAGACTTTTATTTGCAGACTTTTTCAGTGCTATTAACATTAGTGTCTTTTTTAACAATGCAAATACTGTAGAGATACGTTTTTAAAAAGGTCATATCATCATACTTATCATTTTAATTCCGCCTAGTTCCAACTGTAGTGGCAATCGTGGTTTATTACAGCAGATAACAGCTATTACAGCTTTTTTTTAACCCTCTCAGTCCCTTATCATTCAACAGGACAGTTTTTGCTGCCCTGCCCTTAAGACTTAAACACTTTCTTCTATAAATGAGATTTCTAGAAATTAGGGATGTTCATTTCGGTTATTTTTCCTAACCGACGCTCATTTACTGGTTATTAACCGTTAACCGACAAGATTATTTTAAATTAGATTTGAATTATATTAGAAAGGATAAGTGTCTGTGACCTGTTAAAAATACTAACATCTGTTTCCTGGGGATTAATTTTACATGCACAAAAAGCAACAAACAACATAACATGCACAAAAAGCAACAAACAACATAACATGAGGATTCACATGGTCTTCATAATGCATCGCGCAACTGCAGCACTTCTGCAAGCAGGGAGAAAAACATAATAAAGCTAGGCTATATATAGCAAATAAATAGGCCTATATGATAAATATTAGGGCCGGGACGTTAACGCGTTAATTGAGATTAATTAATTACACACAAAATAACGCCTTAACTAAGATTAATTAATTACAGAAAAAAAATTCCCGCATTTTATTTTTGCACCGCGGAACGTTTCTCACTGGATGAGTTTCGGCGGACCGATTATACTGAAGCACCAACTAGCGTTCGCATATCACCGCAGCAGCACATCGAGCCTCAAGGATCACCTCAACGAAAAACATATAGCAGCTAGCGTGGACTTTACACTTTATGTTGAACTATGTATTATTTTGTTGGTGCAACAGTTTATGTTGAACACTTTATTGTTTTGGCCAAGGTTATTGAAAGTTGGACTTAGTATGTTATGGCCTCTGAAGCAACAGAGAGATGTTTTCTAATAGTCAGGGTTTCCAATATTCTGAATGTCATTGACAGTATTGTGTTTTACTTAAAAAATACTTTACAGAAGGTTCCAGCACCTATAAGCTTCCTGAATTTCTGAAATGTACTATTTCTAAATAGTTTCTAAATATGCTATTGCTACACTTAATGGCAAAAATTGCACTGGTCTGCTAGACTTGGTTGAACAAAAATAAACAATATTTTGTTGCTTAAGCTTATGTATTCAGTCATTATTCAATGGTATACTATAAATCCATGTGAAAAAAATTACTTCTCACTGTTCTCAGGTCAAATATTTATCTGCGATTAATTTCGATTAATTAATTACAAAGCCTCTAATTAATTAGATAAATTTTATTAATCGAGTCCCGTCCCTAATAAATATATATGTTTGTGCTGACGGCGCGCACGCGCGCAAAAAGTTAAGTGTTGCAACTTTGACAACGTTTTTTTTTCTATCTAAAAACACAATTTGTTTGTAGCGCTGTGCAAAAAATCTAATGCGATTTTCATGCACATCTCATCAGTAAAGACGCTCCTGTAATTAGAAGTATATCTCCAGCACGTGTGTTCAGATCAGGGTTGCCAGGTTTTCACAGCAAATCCTGCCCAGTTGCTTCTCAAAGCTAGTCCAAAACTAACCCATTAACTGTTGGTATTAACTGGTCAAAATTCTTAAAGGTCATTTAATGGTTAAAATGGACATCCCTACGAGAAATAAGCACTTTGCTGCATTTATTTTTGGGAACAGCATTTGCTGTCAGGTTCAGTATAGTTCGCATTGGTCCATTGTTCAATAACCGGCTCTTTGCTAAACATGAATTACATTGTGACAGGTTTGCAAACCAATTTGTACTGAAATGTGCCTTTCAGAGGCTTTTTTTAAACTTCAGTAACTCTTTTCTAATGCTGGGATCCCTTGTAATCAAATGCAGAGCAGTGGGTGCTACACACAGCCAGGAAACAGCACAAGTTTGGACTTAATTTACTCTTATTGTTTTGTATTTTTGTTTTTAGCGATAATAGTATGTTGCTTTGTTCTTATTGTCTCACAGAGCCAAAGTTTTGAAAACCAAATAAGCATATGTTGATGTCTGAATGTGGTTTTACTTGATTCTACCTGATGTCAAGAGGTGCAGAGCAATTCAGAACGAGCCATTTCAACTTAGACTTAGGCCGGCGACATACTGGATGCGTGGCGCAAGCGTCTCAGCTGCGTGGCGTGTCGGTTTTTAATTCGGCTCCCATGTTAACAGGTTAGAGCTTGCAGACTTCCTGTTTGAGACGCACGGAAAATGCGTGCATGCTAGAAATAGAACCGACGGCTATTTTTCACGCGACACGCAAGCATGTTGGAAGCGTTTCCAGGCAAAATAGAATAGGAAAATATGTTTAAATGTCATTTTGTACACAAAAACATATTAATTTATGACATTTTGATGTTATAATATATTATATTATTATATTTGAAGTTTAGTGTGTCACCGGCCTTATTGAAAAATTTCATCTTTTATGATATAATCCATTCAAAGTTATTGTTGGACTTAATGAAAGTAACTTGATGAAAGAAAGATGGTTCCTTCAAATACTTCAGTGAGTTAGTCTGACATTTCTGCTCCCCGTCACCATGGCTGAAGTCAGAAAAGGTGTGATTTCTCAGGTCCCTCAGCTTTTTGCAGTACTTTAATTAGCCCTGACTGTCATCTTCACACACTCTTGAGGTGCTGGGGCCATTGGGATGTCACCCAATCGGCACAGGTTGTCCACACCGCTGGACCCCATTTGCTCACACAGTGTTGATTAAATGTGAGGAGGATAAGAGCGTTGTCTCTGATCCTTCACCCTTTGCCTTTAATCCACAGAAAATAAGCTTTTTACTTTCCAGTTGCAGTAGAATTTAGAAAAGTTTGTCCGTAAATATTTAAACTTAATAATAACCATGAAACTGTATTTTTTTTTATTATTGTTATTCATATAAAATTATTCTAAATCTATTTTATTTATTTACAAGATATTTTTATTTCTGAATTGTTATCTTTTAATGTAAATATCTGAAAAAAAAAAAGTTTTCAAAATTGAGTTTCAAACATCTGAAACACTTAATGTGCTATTCAGCATGTTCATATTCTAGGCTCTTCTGCTTGCATGTACATAGTATATATTTTTCATATTTTATATAGCAGATTTGGTCTTTTTATCACTTTTAATTAAGCAATTTGGTTAAAAGGCTGAAATTAAGTTTGTGGGTAACACAAGCTCAAAATATTTTAACATATTATTGTATGACATAATATGCCGCAGTATTGCACCAGTTGTGAATGTTTTAAAGCTTTAACTTATCCTGATAAAGACAGATGTTAACAACTGGTTAAATTGGACTACATACTGAAAGGGACATTCAGCTTAAACTTTGAAATTTGTGTAAATTTGTGTAGTTAATTTTTAGCCTTTTCAATTATGCATATTGTCTTTAGGATTAAAAATTCTAAAGTTGTGAAGATTATCATGAGGAGCAAAACACGTAAGAATCCTAGTACTGGTAGCAGCTTACTTTCTGCAGTAATCCAAAAGTCAATGGAAAAATTCTATTGGGTTTTTGTTGAGTGAACCAGGGTGATGCTAACTTCTGGGTTGGCCTACAAATATATGACATCATTGCGGCACTCTATGCACCACACATCCTGTTGAAATCAGACTGAAACGATCGGTGAAAGCACAAAAGTCAAGGCATGTCAATTTTTTTCCAGGCCCCCAAAACCCCCTAGACCTCAGAGGGTTCAAATGGAATCCAGCTGCCCATTTCTAATGCCTTTTGAAAGAAATGCAGAGGGGCAGATTAGTCTCTTTTTGGCACGAGAAGGACGTTTTGAGTTCCAAAAATGAGTTTGTATTCAATGTACATCAAGCTCTTATCTCAAAAGGTTGAGGTAAATTTGGTTTCGTAATGATAAAACCCCTTTAAAGTTCAGCCAACATTAAGTGCGATGTGGGCTTGATGAGGTCACATGTGGGAAAATTGTATTTACGTTCATAAGAGAAAAAACAATTAAGTGTTGTTTATTGCTATCTTTACTTTTCTTTGCAAGTTTCTCTTCAGTTTCTGGTATGTTGAAATGGAAACTCTACAGACATTTGCAAAGACTGTCAATCAGCTATTAAAATCATTCCGTGGTTCAGAATCTCTGTAGTGCATTTCCTGTTTTGTGGCTAACCCTAAATTCGCTAAACTCTTCCAGTTGTTTGTAAGGAAACGAGTTGGTAAGTAGTGATATCAGGATATATAGGTGTGGTGTAACTACTGTTATGGTATGTTGTTTGTAATGACTGTTGTCATTTCTCCCTGTCATCATGGTTTGACACACTTATCATAATTTTGCACAGTTATATTGGCATGCAGTTGGGGATATTGTTTTGGATCTTTTGTGGCCTTGACAGTGAAAAATGAGGATCTCTGTCTCTTGCCTCCTCAGGTTGCAGTGTCATCCGCCCTGCAGGCAGCGAAGGTGTCTCCGCTCATAGAGAAAGTCAGTGACCACAAGGATTTCAAGAAACTTCTGAGAACCAGAACTAATGTTCTTGTCTTGTATACCAAGTCAGGTCAGTCACCACTGTTGTTTTTTCAAATGCATTAAAGGTATTACAGCTTTAGCAGCCTAAAAATGCAGAGATGTCTTGGTATGCAACTGCTAATAAATGTGTTTTAGTGATCCCTAAGGTCAAAGGTATGTTTTTTAATGTTACCTTCAATAGTCTGTGCTATTTATCTGAATGTGTTATTATTCAGGTTGCTACAGGGCTCAACAATAAAGATGCTCAACTGCCCTGTAATTGCAAAAATGACTTGCACATTTTCTTGAAAACATTTTGTGAAGAAAGAAGAAAAAATTAATTAAAGTGGGTATTGAAAAGAATAACCCCCTTTAAAATAATATCATTTTGTTATCCAGCTTCATTTACTTCATTTATAACATCCAAGTAAAAGATATAACAACATGTCAGAAAAAAAATTCAAACTGATTTGGAAAAAGGATCAACCCCTTGTGTCAGAATTTTGTTGAACCAGCCTTTGCTTTAATTACAGCCTTTGGTCTGTTGGGATATGTCTCTGTCTCTACTAACTTTGCACATCTAGGCTTTGCAATATTTGCAGACTCTTTTTTGCAGAACTGCTCAAGTTCAGTTTAATTTGATCGTGACCGATTGGGGACTGCAGTCTTGAAGTAATTCCACAGATTTTCATGGGGTTTAAGTCTGGTTGCTGACAAGGCCATGCAAGGACATTAACCTTTTTCTCCTTCAACCACTGTTTGCTCAGTTTTGCTGTGTGCTTTTGGGTCATTATCAGGTTGGAAGATAAAACATATTTCTGGCAGAGTGCAGCAGATTTTCCTAAAAAATGTAACAGTATTTTGCCCCATCCATTATTCCTTCTATCCTGACAAGGTTTCCAGACCCTGATGCAGAGAAACACCCCAGAGCAGAATATATCCACCTCCATGCTTTACTGTAGGAAGTGTTGAGGCCATATAATTTAATGAACAGGGATGGAGGGAGGGGGTGGTCCTTTTTCCAACTAAGTGATTCTGTTTTTTAAATTATTTATTTCTGACATGTTTTATCTATCACTTGCATGTTATAAGTAAATGCTGCTGGATAAAACCATAACAGTGTCCATCTTTATTTCAGGATGCAAAGCAACAAAATGTGATTATTATAAAGGAGGTGTTTATTTTCTATACCCACAGTAAGCAATATTATAAAAAAAAATCACTAGCAAAAAATTAATGAACATTATAGTAGAATATGTTGCGTGGGGGCCAGTATTAATTAATACTTTTTTGAATAAATTAATACACTTTGAACAAATTAATTTTACATTTTTTTATGTTCTTTTTTTTCCATCAAGGATGCATTAAATTGATTAAAACTGACAGTGTAGACATGTATAATGTTACAAAAAATATGTTCAAATACATTTGTCTTTAAGTCTTTTCATCAAAGAATCCTGAAAAAAGGTATCATGGTTTACACAAAAAGTGTTTTCAACATTGATAATAATGCGAAATGTTTCTTGAGCACCAAATCAGCATATTAAAATGATTCCTGAAGGATCATGTGACACTGAAGACTAAAATAATGGCTGCTGGACATTTAGTTTTGCCTTCGCAGGAACAAATTTAATTGTATATTAAAATATAAAATTTGTTAACATATAGTGTAAATGTGTTATAATATTTTACAATATTTCTATTTTTACTATAGTTTTAAGCGAATGCAGCCTTTGTGAGCACAACCAATGTCTATCAAAAAATAAATACATTTATAAATAAAAAATATATATACAAAAAAAAATGAACAGTAGTGTACATTGCTGAAAATAAAAATGCATCAGTTCTTTTGTAGTGGGGCCAGTGATAATGTTGACTGGACAAGTAATCATAATCACTGGCCCAACTGGAACAGCTAGATTTTTTTGCTGTTGAGCCCTGTGTTAGCTATAAACATGCTGACTTTAACTTTCTCAGCAGGATTTTCTTCAAAACGTTGTTCTGCCATGACACTGTTTAACCTGAAAGAGAAAACTCGTCCATAGAAGCAGATTCTTTATGGTAATGCAGTGTGTACATTAATTGTGATTTGCATTCTGACACATTTCAGAACGTAATGAAGAAAATCAAGCTTGCGTTGCTAGAAGTATATGTGTTACACGCCCTAAGGGAAAATTCATTGAGCAGGTATGATTCTGCTCTATGCTAACAGACCCGTGATGCTACAATAGGTAGGTCAGCCTTGCTTTCACTGTCAAAAGCATGTTTGCACTCATCAGATGTGAAAATCTAAATCTTATGTCCATAGACAGAATACATAAAGATCTTCAACCCTCTAAACTCCTAAACACTCTAATGCATTGCTATCTTCTAGCCATTAGAACAAAAGAAAATCCTACCCCCTAACACTGCATATTTATTTGCATCTCTCCTGGGTTTTATTAGCAGAACCAGCAGCCAAAGCACCATATATGGGTACTGTATGGATGAACGGTTCATATACAATCTCCCGTCCACAAAGCAAGGGAAAGAGCCTCTCAAGGTCCTTGCTGTGCAAGATTTATTTGTTTCATAATTCACGACTCATTTCGAGCACATGAGGTCACTGGATAAGGCCTCACCGAGCGTTTGATTGATGGTTGACTAGCGCTTCTCATCCTGTGAAGCATTTCCATTAGATGCATCCTGCTAACTGTGATAGTCCCTGAAGATTGCAGGAATGCATTCATGATGCATAAGCAACTCATTCTTTCGATTAAAACCCAAGACGAACTGAAAAACAGAACCACAGAAAATGCCTGTCTTTTTGACCTTGACCTTGGCAGTTTGTGGGTTCAGTGGTGTAGTAGAAGATCCCAGACTGTCACAAATGTGTAAATCTGGGGTATAGTGAAACCGTCACTGTGTTTTCACACGTGGTACTTTCACACTTGTTCTGTTGTTTCGAAGTACTACTGATTGAAAAGCTTTTAAAAATGGAGAACAACATTCACTCCACCTTTTCAGATTTGATTATTTATTAATATTTGATCAATGCTTTTAGCTCCACAAACTGTTTTTATCACCCAGTAAACACTGGAAGAATTTTGCTTACTTTGATGACACCTGGATGTGCAATTGTACAACCATGTATATGTAATCAATAGTGTTTCATTTCCAGACCACGTTACTTTTTTAATGTGACCTTACGCACTAATCAAAACTGAAGGAACAATATTTTATGGATATCTGCATTCATGTACTCACCAAATATTGTTGTATGTATAGAGGTATATAATAGTTTATAAAGGGACATTAGTCTCAGATTAAGTAATTGACTAAATTAATTACCTATTTTTATGCTTTACTGAAATTTTTAATGTATTGAAAGAAGACTCTTATGCTCACTGAGGCTGCATTTATTTGATCTGAAAGACAGGAAAAACAAATATTATGAAATTACTACAATTAAAAAATTCAGTTGTACCAAATGTGTATATGTGTGTGTGTGAATGATAAAGTGAATCAGTTCTTATTATCAATATTGTAAATGGTTGTGCTGCTTAATATTTTTGTTGAAACATTATATTTTTTTCAGGATTCTTTGATGAATAGAAAGAACAACATTTATTTGAAATATAAATTTTTTATAAAGAATGAAAGACATGAAATGTTAAACTATTTGCGTAATTTACTCTAATTTGAACTGATCATATTTGTATGTGACATCATGCCATTTGTAGGCTTTTTTTCAATTTTTGCATGCAATAATATATTCCCCTGCAAAGATATTTTAGCTCGGAGTATCTGTTTACAAGCAGTTTAATAATCCGTTAATAATCTGATAGATCACGTGTAAACACTAGTCAGAATACTGTGCAAACAGATTTTCTCTCTCCCGCTTACACAGAGATCTTTTGAACTAGCAATGGCTCGCTTGTAGACTATGAGAATGTAGATCAGAAGCACTAGCTAAATGTGTAAATACATTTGTAAAATTATGGTATGTAAAATGATCAAATAGTTTCTGTAATTTCATGTACTATAAAAAAGAAATGATGGGAAATTAAGCGTTATAATTGAGGCTATTTATAGCATGAGCTCTACAGGTGACATGCAGGCTCCATGCGGGCTACCAGGTGTCTGGGCACTGTGTTAGAGACCATTCACATATACCGGATACAAGCTTAGGATATATAAAGGTTTTATATAAGTAGTAGAATACTTTTTTGTCCTCGGAAGGAAAATTGTTGTGGACTACGTTGCTGCATAGACATGCAATAAACAAAAAATAAACCATAATAAAAACCTATCAAGATAAACACTTGTTAAACCGAAACCAATAAAAGTAAAAAATAATTCTCATATTGATTTTATTAATACATTGGGACTCGGTAGCTTCTACCAGAGGGAAGCAGTTCATGCAGTTTCTGCAACATGTCTTATCTACAGTCGTGTAAATGTGTTTTTTGTGTCCTCAGCTTCGTCTGGAGATGCTCATTTAAAGCTGCTGTCTGATGTGGCACAGGCCGTGAAAGGTCAGGGTACCATCGCCTGGGTGAATTGTGGGTGAGTACCAACTGATTTAGCACTTTCTAACCACTAATGTTGAGGCAGTTGATGTCCTGATCAACTCGTTGGTGTTGTTTTATTTCTACCACTGTCTTTAAAAGGTGTGATGCAATAAATGCAGTATGAGGGTTATAGATGGTGTTTTTGGACTCACAAGAAGGTTTCTGGTCAAACAGTATGTTTATGTAGAACCTTGAACGCACAAAAGTGTGTAAAAACCTTTTTATTCTTAGAAATATGATCCCCCGTGCCTAAATAATGAGCTCATATACACAGGTTGTGTCTGTGGTGATTACCTTGGATTACTGTGGTTTATCTTGTTCCATCGCATCATTGTTCAGCTCATGCACGTGTCACAGCTCAGCATCTTCTGTCCGCCTCTGCTTTGAGAAAGAGATATCACGAAAGTTGTTTTGATGTTTCTGATGATTAGCAATAAAAACTTGGTCCCTGAATCATTTCTTGATGGCTGGGTGGTAATTTGTAGGATGAGGCAGGCAATAAAAACTTTAGCTTGTTAGCAGCTAAGCACACGTACACAAATTGTTTTAGCCTAGCCAATCCTTAAAGGACATTTTTGAGAGTAATGAACTTATATAAAGATGGGTTTAAAAAAAGTAACTCCACACAGGCCAGCAGTGCGGTATAGCAAAGCAGAGAGCGATACGCTCACATGTTTTCTACAGATGACAGGGACCTGAGAATTGGCCAGCTCCAGTCCACTGGGGATACCATTAAGGAAGTAGGCCATGGACAGAGCGAGATCAGTATGAAGAAAATGGCAGTGCCATAATTCTGGAATCTGTACAATCCAATTGGATTTTTAATGAAAACTGCTACTTTTTCTCAGAACCTTCAGACTTGGTTTTCAACTTCGCAACTTGTCCACTAGACACGCACTAACCGCTTTCAGCAATTTTGAACCTTGGATATCCACTTTCAAACCCCCCTGCAAGAAAAACTTATTGACTGGACCCCTGGCTCTCATGGCTTAGAACAAGATGGCAAATTATTTTGGCATCCCGAAATGGGTAGTGGTGTTGGAGAGGGTTTGAAGGGGAATATCTACGCATGTGTGCTCATTGCCATCTGTGATCCTGAGTCAGCTCGTTCGACACACAGCATGTTTAATTGAGTTTCCACCTGACAGACTGAGCTCTGATCTCCGCTTCACCTCTCTCTGTCCTCCCACAAAGGCGTTATGTGGGAAATGCGTAACACTAATGATAGTGTCTCATCTACCTTTAAGGAATGGAGCTGGTTGGGGGCGGATGCTTTCAGAAGCATAATTGAATTCAGTCTCTTTGAATTTCTATTAGCATGGGGCTTTAGATCGCTGCTGAGTCCTCTCTGCTCCTATTTGTCCTTATGTAATCCATTTCCATGCTCATTATCACTCAAGGGAAAGGGAGTCTTTACAATGAAGAGATCTGGGTCTCTTTGGGGGCCAGGGCTGTGGGCGTATCTGGGGTGACAGAGGGACCAGGTAATTGTGGGTCCTTTCTGTTCTCAGGTTCTGTTGAGGTGCGAGTGTGAAGATAGAGTGCTTTGTTGCTGTTTGTATTTGGCTGTATGACAAAGATGAATATATCTGGAACTGGAGCTTTAATTTATTTGTTCAGTGAATTTAGAAAGCACTGATTTTTGAATCCCTCTGTGGCACCCTGACATAAATAGGATAGGAAATAGGGCTAGAAACCCTCTAAAAAAATTAAACTTTCTTTTTTTTCAGCAATTGGCCAGTGAGAAGTTGGTTAACCTTAAATATTTTTTTGAGTAAAGCTAAAGTTTTATACGAGTAGTTCTGTATTCTTTATTATTAATTTTCTATGATTTCCCATCTATTTCTTACAGTAACATAACAGGTTTTGATGGCTGAGCATGATGAATTCAGTCTGCACTGTAGTTTGTGTAAAAATGTATCAAATGGACTGAAATGTTTTTCTTCTAATCATGTAGAAAGGGTCATATGTAATGATTTTACTTCTTGAGATAAAAAGATACTGTATGATGTTTAATTATGACAGGGTTTGACAAAACTTAGAAGTGGCCCTTACATTAACTTATTGCTGTGGTCATCTGTTGCAACCCATGAGCAATCTTGCATTGCTGCGACAGCAATATATTTAATGTCTTGTTACATTAATTTTATCACTTCACTTTTTGGTTGTATCAGTTTGCCTTCCTTCGAGGACTTGTGTCATAATTCACTATGACTTAATGTGCGCTTTTGCCTCTGAGTTTGCACAAAAAGTATGTTAAGTTTACAGATTGTGCATTCAGACACTTGTTAAACTTAGTTTTCCTTGCATTTTTACCAGGCTTGTGCTCCATTCATAGGTCCTTCAGATGTAAACATAGTCATTTGAATTCAAAGGAGGAAAATGAAATGAAAATCAAACAAATGAATGTATTTTAGCTGTTATTATTGTAACTGTTAGTGGTTTTTAATACAATGTCAATAATAGAATACATAGTATAATCGGTTATTAAAATTGTAACTTTGTTTGATTTCTACTGTGATGCATTATTTAGTACTGTTTGTGAATCTGTTAAGTGATTGAATATTCATAAATGTTTCTGTCGGTTCTCCTCCACAGGGATTCAGAAGGTCGCAAACTCTGTAAAAAAGTCAAAGTAGACCCCAGTTCAAAAACCAATGGAGTTGAGGTCTTGCATTACAAGTAAGAATAGTCTTCATTTTCTCAGGTTCATGTACTGCAACAATGGCAGTTTGGAGATTGTTATTATTATTGAGAAGCATGGGCATAGCAATTTTAATTTTGTGTTGCTTTTAGGGATGGGACCTTCCACACAGAATATAACCGACCAGCTACGTTTAAGGTAATTTATCAGAATATTGCATTATGATGTAGTCATTTCTGACACAAATCACAGCATTTTTGGAAGCCTCTTTCAGAATCCAATTCATCAGTATTTCTCTGTTAGACATATGGATTGACAACTTGCATTTTCACTAAACAGCATCAATGCCTTTTTGGATGTGTACTCTGTCATCTGTTAGTGGATGATTCTCTCTGTTGCTATTAACTTGCTCATTGTCCATGGTTTTCCCATTACTGTCATTTCATAGTACTCAGCCTCAAGCACCAGAGCCAGAAGCCCTTGGTTCATAAGTAGACGAATCAAACTTGTCCCCCATTGGTTTCTCTCACCTAACTCATTCTCCACACGCCTTTCGGCTCAGTTGTGACCGAATGTGATGAGGCATTGATAAATGACTCTGGACTGTGAATATGTTAAAAATGAATGAGCTGAGCTATGCTGGATGATGAGACAGTGATGGGACATGCTCGCTGGCACCACTGGTGTGGAAAGATATGAGAGCTCTTATTAAATGCACCTGCTGTTAAGTACCACATATTGCTCTTCAATTTCCTTTGCTACAGGAGGAAAGCCGTACTTTGAGCACTTCATGTCAAGGGAGTGCTTAGTTCTTAATGTCTTGCATACATAGATTAGGAGATAAATTAGAGTAATTGCACAAGAGAAGACAGGTTTTCATTAGTGATCAATCTCAGCACTTTTTATGTTCAAGTTAGATCACACTTCTTTAGATCTTCTAATATATATATATATATATATATATATATATATATATATCCCAAACTTTTGAACTGTAGTCATGTGCATCCTTTCATGCAAATATTAGATCCGTACCTCTAATCCAGTGGTTCTCAATTCCAGACTGCACATAGCACCGCTCAGCATATTTTGCCGTTCAGATTGAAATTATGCCTCCCTACACTGTGTACATTGTGTGCAACCGAATAAAAATATAAACAATAAATACAATTTAGATTCATGTCTCACACACTTTAATGGTACAATTTGTAAGATATTTGTAGTAAAATATCCAAAAACCACTAAGCCAGTGTTATATATTTCGTCCAGCCGATTACTAACAATATCTCTAATGTTCTCAACTAGGCCTACTTGTAAATCAAGAGAAAATTCCCATTCTAAACAGTGAGACGGGGCAGTGCAGTCGCCTGTCAATGACGTTAGTTACTCTTTGTTACCGCCTTTACTGACGTAGAAACCACATGACAACAGTGTCATGGACAAATGCGGAAGTAGTGTCTTGCGTCCAGCAAACCACTAGCTTGCTTCAAGCAGTTCCTTATTTACTTCTTGCATGTTTTATGGTGGATTATGTTACTTATTTATGGAACATAATTACTGTTTACCGTCTGCCGCTAGTTCTGTCAACAAGGACAGCTCCTGTAAACTTGTGTTTTACTCGACAGGTGAGCTGTTTTGATTCTTATCTTTACAGAGAACGTATGCTATTATAACGACCAACAAGATAGTATTAGTATATAAAATATGGGGCATTGCGTCTCAAGACCCGCGCGAGGACGTGTCTGATCGTGTCTTTGCATTGATTTTGTATGTAATATACTCGTGCAAATCGTTGAACTCGCGTTTCAAAATTATGACATCAAGCACAACATTTATAAAAACTTTAACTCATCCGTTAAATCCTTGATTTATATTTCCGTCTGATTGATGGCTGTCAGCGGTTGGGTAGAAGACAACAAATCCCATCATCCCACGCTCCTTAGCGTCATCAAACCACGCGATTGTTATTATTTTGGTAGTGCGCCCTCTCGTGGCAGGTCCTACCTACAGGTACCTTTAATGTGCATAGAATGGAACATACACTCCCTTTTTATGACAGTGAAAGATGATTTTGTAATGTCTTTTTTTTCTATCTATTCTCTACCTCTTTTAGTCCATGGTGGCATTCCTGAAAGACCCTGCAGGTGCCCCACTGTGGGAGGAAAACCCCGAGGCTAAAGATGTTGTTCACATCGAGTCAGAGAAGGTAAGTATTGCTCAAGTAAGACTTATAGCTGAACAATCTGCAACAGAAGAACCTATCTATTCTTCTGTCTCTTGAGGCTAAATCTGGCAGCTGGAGTGTTCAGGAGTGTGGTATTAAATGCCCTAGCATTACATTTTTAGACCATTTGGGTATGTGAAGAAAGTTAGATCTGAAAACAGATTCAGGAGGTTGTAATATTTCGAATATGTCCAGCAGTGGCCTTTTTTCAAAACAGAAATCACACTCTACAGATGGTGGTCAACAGACACACTTTTTAGTAATGAAAGATTTGAAACCTCTTTGAAGAGAACATTGATATCTAATTTCTGATTTTGTTTTGTTTTGTAAAATAGTGTGGTTTAGACTAGAGAGTCAATAACTAGCGCTGTGCTGGTGTGTGATGAAGTAATGATGCAATATGCCTTTTTAAAGAAAGAGGCCGGGAAATCTCTACCCTTGTTTTTGCTTTTAATGAGATGACCTAAAACATTTCTAAAGTTTACAGCCACACAGCCCAGAGTGTTTGTTCCACTCATGCTGTTTGGTTTGCAGGATTTCCGGAAGCTGCTGAAAAGAGAAGAGCGGCCCATCCTAATGATGTTTTACGCCCCATGTGAGTCACCCCTGTCTGTAATCATCCACCACTAAACACTTCATCTGACGCAAAGCTGTGTGCTTGAATCAATATAGGTTGTGTATGCAGTCGAGATGTCATTAAGATGTACAGCATTTGTCAGTGTGACATAAACAAGAGTTTAACTTCTTAAGACTTAATTCCTCATGTAGTCCTCAGAGGAACCCAAAAGCACATTAGAAATCAGCCTAAATCATATTTAGATCAACAGATGTGGGAAACCTCTGGGCAGGACCAACTCTTAAAAAAAAAATAATAACAATAATTCTCCCAAGACTCCAAACAGTAGCATCCATTGAAAAGTGCCTAACCTTAACCTGTAGCCATAGGGTTAAGATGATCACTATTACCCATTACCTTTTCTCATTTGATAAAATACTTAAACTTACACTACCTTTCAAAAGTTTGGTGTTGGTAACACAAAAAAGATATATATATATATATATATATATATATATATATATATATATATATATATATATATATATATATATATATATATATATATATATATATATATATATATATATATATATATATATATACTTATAATATTTTTTTTAGTAAGGATGCAATAAATTGATTAAAAGTGGATAGTAAAGCATTGCACAAGTTGCAGAAGATTAAAATTTTAAATGCATGTTCTTATGAATTGTATATTAATCAAAGAATCCTGAAAAGGATTCACTGAAACACTTGTTTTAACAAGAAATGTTTTTCTTGAGCACCAAATCAGCACTTAAGAATGATTTCTGAAGGATCATGTGAAGACTGCTGAAAATTCAGCTTCGCCACAACAGGAATAAATTATATTGTAAAATAAATTACATTTATTACAAAATATTTCACAGTTTTACAGTTTTTATTGTATTGTTGATACAGTAAATGCAGTATTGGTGGACATAAGAGGTTTCTTTTAATAAAATTAATATCTTACCAACACTAAACTTTTGAATGATAATCTAAGTAATAAACTTTTGTGTATAACTATGAACGTGGTATCATAATATTAATGTGTAGTAATATTCTGCAGCCTTTCTGTGCAAAAACAAGGCATGGTCACCATTATCATTATTTGACAAACTGTTGCATGTGAAATGTAGTCATTTCAATAGGAATGTGTTCGACCATGAATTTCAAGTAAGGGCGAAAGATTCCCACACACATTTTGCAATGCTTCAATTTGGTCACATGGAAAGTGACATTTTGTAAGTGACATCTGTGTGAGCAATGATTCATACATTGCTTCATTTATGGCAATAGGCTCTGGACCTTTTTCACTAATGCACTTTAAACTGTAAAATCTCTTCTGCGTGTAGGGTGTGGAGTATGTAAAAGGATGCAGCCCATTTTCCAGCAAGCAGCCACCGAGACAAAAGGGAAATATGTAAGTACACATAGTGACTTAGTTAAGTAACATACCATTACAAGGGAGCTATTTTGCTGAAAATTTTCGCAATTGCAAATGATACATTGATTTTAGTTCAACAAACATTTAATGAAGTATATGTTACTTAAATTTTAGACACAATTGACTGTTTTGTTCTATTTCACCAATGAAAATAGTTCCAAACAAAGATCAGAACAAAAGTATTGTACATTCTCCAAGCAACACTCTCCAAGGTGAAACAATTAGTAACGTTTTTGTTACTAATTGATTCAGCGTTTTTAATGCATCATGTTTAATTTTCCCCAAACATTTCTTCTATGTATATTCAAGATTTTATTTAAAACACGCATCTCATAACATTTATTCAATTTGATTGGTAACAGCCCTGTAGTGCATATTTAATTTTTTTGATCAACTTTAAGAATTTTACATAAAATATATATTTAATAAAGTTAAAATGTGAAACTTGCTTGGGGTAAATATTCAAAACATGCAGATATAAGTATGTAAAAGCTGATCGAACACTGATGAAAATAATGCCTCTGAATAAATCATTTACACCATTAAAAATGCAGTGTAATGCGATGCTTTTGTGGGGATATTTTGTATGGTATATTGTCTGCTGATATGAAAAGTTCACTGTATATCATAATAAAAATAACATTTTTGACAACAAAGATATTTTGTTTTCTTTTTGCATTAAACACATTGATTATTACATATATGTATGTAATATAAATACATATTTCCATCACAGGTGTGGTCTTAAATTTCACACAAGGTGTTTTTATAAAGTTCTTAAGTCTTAAATTAATAAAATAATACCCTATTGATTCGGGTTTCCTTTTTTTTTTTTTTTTTTTACAATATCTGATTCAGTTGTTGAATTACCTAACAGGTGGGATGTATTGTGAACCCATTGATGTTCCTTTTTGACTGAACGTTTAGTTCCCCTTCATTAGAGGAAGATGCAGATTTGCATAAAAGCCCTTGTGCTGATCTCATATTACAGTTATAGGATGTACTTCCTATAAGTCTATGGTGGATTATGGATTATATGCCAGTTCAGCTCAATATCTCTGTGCACTGCTGGGAGCCCCAATGTACACCTCACCACACATTGGTCTCTCTCGGTCCTTCTCATTTTTTTTTTTTTTTTCGTCTCTCATCTTAGAATGTTCACAGAAGCACAAACATAGATGCTTGAACTTTCATTCTAACTAAAATTGTCCACATCGAAATTGAAGAATTTTTAAGAAGACCCCGCTGTAAATGTCAAAGGGGGAGTGTCTTCTACATGGAAGCTTGTGTAAGAAAACTGGTTAGTATTGTGCAGCTAAAACCATGAAAATGTTCTTTTGTTTCATTCCTCCACTGGTAAACTGAATAAATAATTGCATAAACAAAGACCGCACAACAGGAGAGATTTTTTTTTTTTAAATGACTCTTTTGGAAATACTTAATGCTTTAATTTGTTAACATTAGTTAAGGTATTAGGTATCATAAACTAACAATGAACAATTCTTTTACAGTATTTCTAAATCTAGTTTAATGTCAATTTATATATGCACCAGTTTAGGGTTGGTAAGATTTTTTTTACATATATATTTTTAAAAAATCTAATAAAGGCTGCATTTATGATTAAAATATATTAGTATTGTGAAATATTATTAAAATCTAAAATCACTTTTTCTTTTTAATATATATAAAAATGTCATCTATATCTGTGATGACAAAAGCTGAATTTTCAGCATCATTGCTTCCGTCTTCAGTGTCACATGATGCTTCAGAAATCCTTCTGGTATGCTGATTTGGTGCTTAACAAATATTTCTTTCTTTTGTGCTGCTTGATACATTTTTTTTTCAGGATTCTTTGACATTATTTATTGATGAATAAAAGGTTCAAAACACAAAGGAATTGTCCCTTTTGATAATTTTTAACCTGTTTTTTGTTGAATATAACAATTGATAACTGAAAAAAAAAATATCTCTCTGACCCCAAAATTGTGAACTGGCGTACAGTATACTAATATTTTTTTTCCATTTCAACTTGTGCATACTATAAAGTAGTTTGAACAAACATTTTTTAACATGTGTATATATATATATATATATATATATATATATATATATATATATATATATACATATACATATACATATACAGCAACATATAGATTTGCTGCCTCCTGTTTTTCTGAGTTTCTGCGTATGTGTGGTGAGAAGCTGATAGTACCGCAGGAACACTGATGGATTTAGGAGTTAATCACTGGTCAGGAGTTTTTCTGCATATTTTTCATAGGCCTGATGGATTTTTATGGCCCACCAGAGACGATTTGTGACTTACTTTCAGAAAATACACATTTATTTTTGAATACATCATCAAGATTGGACCGTGGTAATGGTGCAGTTTGTTTGAAATAACTTCACAAGCTATATTTTTTCACCTTAGCAATGTGACACACTATAAAAATGGATGAAGTTCTCTTCATCAACAAGCAATTAGCATGTTCGGTCAAGCAATGTCATCAGAGATGGATATTTGTGTGCCACTTCGCTGCATTGTGCCTTCTGTATCGACAAGCTTTGTTTACACACTGATGTGGCCATTCATCTTCATTTTCCTGTATTTGTCGCTAGACATGGATTGTTTGTTTCAAGTCTAATTCATTGCTTTTGTGTAGGTGTTGGCTGGGATGAACGTGCACCCGGCGGAGTTTGACGGGCTCAAACAGGAGTTCAGCGTCAAGGGCTACCCAACCTTCTGCTACTTTGAGTTAGTTTGTCTTGCTTCTTCATAAATTAATCCAATGCACAAACTAGTCAACATCTGAACACTGAATAAAACTGACTAAATTGCTAAGCTTTATGGCTTATTTATATTTTTCTGCCTTTTGATGTTACAATATAAATCCCTTTTTGTATTGCAGTGGCTTAAAAGGCTTTTTGCTGTTATAAAACCAAAACCAACCAAATAGCCAAAGTTGGCCAGTAATTTATTTTATGTGACAAAATAGAAATATAACCTAATAAAACATTGCAATATTCCCTTAAGATTGTTGCTTGCAAAATCACTGCATTTTGTAAGTAACTGATATATCGACCAGCTTTTCCTACTTTTCTTAAACTAGTTTTGCTTTATTATAACAATAGTGTTACAATAGTATAACAGATGCATTATGAAGATGACTAGGAAAGTCATCAAAATTGAACTTTTTCTACACTTTTTCTTATCCACAACAAATGTTTTAAAAGGATTTTTGAGATGTCGGCGCTTTTCCTAGCATCATTCACCTGTCTTTTTTTCCCCCTCAAAAGCCCAAGTATGTAATTTGTCAGCATAAGAAAATGCACCATAGTGAAAACCAGTTTTGTGGAGTGTTACTTTAAAAGTTTTACATCAAGGTTTTTTCCTTTTTTAATTTTATATTACTAACAAAAATACTGTTACATAATGGATAAAGAAAAAGAATGAAAGTCCAGTAATTATATCAAATACATAAAATGTTAATTCCAGTAAATGTTTGTTTAAATGGTTTGAATAATTTTTGACCTGCATAATGTAGCATTGCGGGTAGAGACGTTATTTGCATTATATGAAAAAGTACTTGTTTCTTCCACAAAATAATCTTTGCATTTTAAATTCAAAGGGTTAAAATTAATTCATTTCGGAGACATTTTTCGGGCAGCTTTTTATAATGTAGCATGCTAGAACTAATAGCCCAAGCAAAAGGCATGATTTATGATCTTAAATGAATCAGAGAATTTTAATGTGTATTCTCTGCATGGTACAATTTGTCCAGAGCCTTTCCCCTGTATATTTAGACTTGCGGAAGCAGCAGTACGCATTTAGTTTCTGTTTAGTGCTCCTTCATTACACCGCTGCTTTAATTACTAAAAGGTTAATTAAACTCTGCGTTTGCCTAAAGCATCGTAAACTAAGCTGATCGTAGAGGCCATTGGTGGCAATGGTTCTACGACCTACTTTACCTTACGATGCTTTTGAGAAATGCAGGCCAGATCTTTACACTTTTACACCACACCTCAGCACTGCTCTTTTGAATCAATTAATATTTCGCTAATGTATAATCAGAGAGACCATCAAATATTTAATTTTATTTTATTTCATTTATCAGGACACTCCCCTAGCTAAAAATAGTTTGTGATTTAGATGGCCTGCAGGTTGCAAACAGATTTACATTTAATTATAGGTAATATTAATATTAAATTAATAATTTAGTCACTGGGAATTTGAAAGTCACTTGAGGCAAGATGGGTTTTCTTTTCATTTTCTTTTTTCAGACTAGAAAATCAAGATTTAGCATGATACAAAAGTGATAATTCTCTTTGATTGACATGGGTTTTCCACTTTCTTATTATATTTCTTTGTTTAGGTTGCCTCAATGCTTTTGGATTCCAACTGATTAGTGACCATTACAAATGACAGTCCATTGCCAGCATCTCAGCTAAACTCCCATTTGCTCAGATTATTTTCAGTCATGGAAAGGGAGTAGATGATGGCAGATAAAACTTGAGTTTCTGATGCATGAAGCCTTCTTCTGCATGCTGCTGTGTGTTCAAAAGCATTTCTGGATACATTCATGATCTCGTCTGCTTGTGGTTTTATGGATTAGTAAGAGCACAAAAGGCTGCTAGCTGAAGTCTTTGATTATGCTAAGAGCCCTGGGCCAAATGGCTTAATTAGCTTTGAGTCAAACGCTCTTTTAAAATGTTTATCTTGGATGGCAAGAAGCGAGCAGCAGTCTTGAGTCTTGGATGCCTTGGATCTTTGTTGTGCGGTTACGAATATCCTAAGCTGTCTAGTGCAATTTATGTTGAGAAAATGAGCACTAATAAGTATTGACTTCTCCCATTTAGGATTTCCTTTTTTTGAAAGAAGGCAAGATTTGAAGTATGTTTTTGTAAAAGTAAATACTAATAGCTTTAAACAAACCTTCTGTTTTTGTTTTACAAACTTTTGGCCATGTTTTTACATAGAAAGTAGAGAGAGGACAGGGAATAATGGGATTGTGATAGGAACGCAGGCCAGAAGCATGTGCACTAATCACTAGGTCTCTGACCTATTTTAAAAAAAATTGTGTCCTATCTTATATTGGTATAAATGATTTGTTTGATATTAATGAAATGAGTGTGTTGGTTTGGATGTTTTCAGCCAGTTTATGATTAATTATTCTTCCCCTTTTTTTGTTCTTTCTCCAAACAGGAAGGGTAAATTTTTGCATCATTATGAGAATTATGGAGCTACCTCTAAAGACATTGCTGATTGGTTGAAAAAGTGAGTAAACCTAACCCTTATTTTAACATACAAACACACAGCCTCTCTTCAATCAATCTTATGCCCTCTACTATCTTAAAAGCTATAAAGAATCACTGTTTGTAAGAGGTGTGACATCTTGGACTTCTGCCTGCAGTCTCCACTGTTATCCAGGATCTTTGGTGTGAAGTATATGATGTGCACTGTAAAACACTGGACGTAAACACTCCTCAATGCCTCCTAACAGAGACTGATGAGGCTTTAGTATCTCTGCAGTGTCTTAACCTACTATCAAAGTGACAGAGTGAATAAAATATACAAGTTTACACTGTATAACAATACACAATGTACACATCTAAGAGATTAACTTCTCTAGAGCTATGCAAGCAGTGCAACATGTAATTTATGGACTGCATGAATCTTCTAGTTGCATTCTGATTCATTGAGAAGCACCTGCATATTTAAATGTTAATAATATTTCACAATATTACTATTTTTACTGTATTTTTGATCAAATAAAAGCAGCCTGGGTGCGCATAAAAACTTCTTTCAGAAACAAATTTTCCTGATTCTAAACTTTTAAACAGAGATATCACTGAACGATTTAGATGTCACTAACCAGGCCGGCAAATCTTATAAGCGGTTTCTCAAAGATGATCACTGTAGCAGCGGTACATTATGATCATAATATAATTAAAAAAAAAAAAAAAAAAAGTGAAAGTTTGAATATGAGAGCATTTTCTGATGCACTTTACCCATTAAATGGTTGGGTTTGCCAGTGTTTATCCCTGGCAAAGTTGCCTCTGGCTGGTCTTTGTTCAGCTGACACACTTCTAGCAGACAAGCTCTTGGCTCTTGGCTCTATCCACTCTAAAAGGGAATCATTTGAGCCGCTCTTATATGGGCACAGGGCCCATGACGAGACAGATGTGAATTGCGAGCTCAAACTAGCTCTCTTAAGTCATGTGGGTGTGACTGTTCCCCACCAGATGTAGAGCTGAAATGAACGGTGTGATGTGTATTGGCAGTGTATTGGCAGAGCTTAGGTGACATTAGTCGTTTGGAGAGTTTTGATCGTGAAATTCATAGGCTTTGAGACAACAAAAACGTTTTGACTAATGGAAATGTTTTTAACTACTTGATTTATACGTTGCACAGCCCCCAACCCCCTCAACCTAAAACTCAAGAGGTGCCCTGGTCAGAATCCGGCTCGGCGGTCTTCCATCTGACTGATGAGTCTTTCGACTCATTCCTGGAGGAGCATCCGTCAGTCCTGGTCATGTTCTATGCTCCCTGTGAGTATCTACAACACTGCTCTTGCAGAACTAGGGGCATGAATGACATTGAAATTTAGAGGTAGTTAAAGAGTTAGAAAATTCTGTCACCCCCACAACATTCCAAAACAATGTCTTCCTTTATTCTGTGGAACATAATAAGGTTTTTTGACCATACAATATAAAGTAAAAGAGGTCCAAAGTTGAAATATTGTTCAAATTACCATCTTTTGAGTTCCACAGAAGAAAGAATATCCTACAGGTTTGGAATGACATGGGGGAGTAAATGATGACATAATTTTAATTTTTGGATGAATTCCTTTAACTGTTAGGATTATGTTAGCTTGACAAGCAAGTTGTCCAAATCAATGTATAATTCTAATATTTTGGACATGTTATTATGGTAACATTATAATTCTTAGCACGCATAACTACTCTTTAAAGTATATTGGAGTACAATGTTAAAACCATTTTACAGTACATGCATATTTTACAGTATACAGTTTGAGAATCATGGCATACTGTATGTACCATGGTATTATCTTATTACCAGTAATTTTTGTCTAGTGAGGCCTAATTTGAACTACTGAAGTGGTCAGGGAGAGACAAAAGAAAAAAAACGAGAGCATTTAGTCAGTCTCTTTATGCTGGTGGAATTGCACTTGTGTACTGTTGATGTATTGATTTTTATTCTCAAATGAATCAACCTGACACAGATTTGATGATACGAGTATGTCGGTAGTATTTCAATTTCTTGGGAGGTTGCTTTTCTAGTGATTCTCTCAGCTTTCATATATTTTTGATTAAACACCTCTGATATTCATATTCATTTCCTGTATGGCGCAGGGTGTATCCTACCAACCCGCCACTGAGCCTATATGCACATACTTTCTCTCCATATTAATACACTTTCAAGGTACCAAATGACTTGTTTACATTCTCATCAACAAACGTCAAATGTAATTTTACTTGTTTACACACAAACATCGCTTCACATGCCAATGATTAGGCCTCTCAATGCACATAATCAACACTGTTAAGTTCAAGACAAAAAAAATGCTTTACTTGCATCAGATTAAATATAAGACAAAATGCATGCTGATTTGATCAGTGATTTCTGGCATATGTTTACTGGAAATGCTTTTGTGATCATGTAACAGGTGGAGAATTGGACAGGGATCTTTTAAATACTTGAAAGGGAAATATAATTTGTTTCCAGATGAGTGCTGTTTCTGGTTAATTTATGACTGAAATGTTGTATTGAGTTGAGTTGTTGTTGTTTTTGTGCTATGCCAATTATGCATGACAACCCTTTTGAAAAAATTAAAAAAATTAAAAAGCTTGGCCTAAGATGGTTTTCTGGTTTATGCTGGTTTGGCTAGTTTAGCTGACCTCTCAACCTGGCCAAATTAGTATTTAGCTGTTCAAGTACCCAAAACCTCATTTATACCAGGGTTTTCCAAATATTTGTATGTTTATATACTACCATTCAAAGTTTGGGTTTGGTAAAAATGGCGATATTATTACAATTAAAAACTACAATTAAAATAACTGTTTTGTATTTGAATATATTTAAGAACATAATTTATTCCAGTGATGGCAAAGTAGAATTTTCAGCAGCCATTACTATTATGATTAATTTGCTGATTTGGTGCACAAGAAATCACAATTATTCTAATAATTTAGTAGTAATATTATCAAATCGGGTGAAAGCACTACTTCAAGACACTACAGTAAAAATACATTTTGTTAAAAAAAAAAAACACAATTTTTCTTGCTTGTGATGGTTTTTAGGGTGTGGCCACTGTAAGAAGATGAAGCCAGAGTTTGATGAAGCTGCTGAGATCCTCAACAAAGACCCAGATGTGAGTTGCTTCACTCTTATTCTCTGACATATAGGGAATGGATAATGTTAATATATTTCCTTGTTCTAAAATTCGAACTGACTTCGCAAAAGACAACACGGAGGCAAGAGAACAACTGTTTACTTACTAAAATGGTTCTAGGTGCGTAATTGTCACTTTGAGGCATTCCTTGTAAAAAGAAGTCTGTGTCCAATTGACTTGATTAAAATAAGCCAACTGTAATTTTCCATCATCCTAGACAATTTGATAACACCCTGCGGTAAATCCAAAAATGTTTTACTATTTCAACCTTTGATTCAACATTTCCATGCTTGGAAATTTTGAAGCTTTAAATTTACGACATGAGACATATACAGTTCACAAACATCTCTGAATGACCATAGCACTGGCTCTGTTCTCTAGTTCTTAGTTGCAGGCCAATTGCAGTCGCCAGAGCCTTATAATTGTAATATTTATCTCATTTTCGTTTTCCTCTGTGCTGTCCCTCTAGCCTTCAGCTTGGAGCTACTCGGAGTGAGGCTCTTCCCAGAGTTCAATAACGACACATTATGCATTATCTAACGAATGTTGTAGTCCTCACATATTCTCCCCCGAGAAAGATGAAGTCATTTATTTTTCTAATTTCCTGTGCCCACGGCCCTACACACAGTTTAAAGAGAGAGTCCGCGTGTCGAGAGGTTTTTTTAATTTGCATCTCTGTGAGACTTTGGAATAAGGATGTTTAAATGTGCATATATGAATGTAAGATGGCGGGTTATGAATATGACATTTTGTAAGTGGATGGTGGAGAAATTCAAGCGGCCATGGTTATTTCTCAAGTGTGTTGTTGAAATGTTGTGACATTCAGTTAATGAGATGTGTTTGGGTATTTGTCGTCAAGTGGTTTTGGTTTGCAAACACTTCTAATTGGCTCCCAGCTCAGATAGCTGTCCATAGATTATTTGGCCCCTGTGGGGTTGGTACCTAAACTTGAACACGGATCTATTGTTTTTTTATAATGACCAAGGCTCTCATCATAATTATGCCCACCAACAGATGTGTGCAAATAGAGGGAGTTTAAGATGAGGAAACATTTGTAATGACACTCGATATCATGGTGGAAACAAAGCTGTGCCAAATTGTGCTGTCATTTCATGAAAAAACTGTCTCCACAACTTCAACAACAAATTGGTTGTGTTAAACTGAGGATGTCATAAATCAGTCTAAGTAATAGGCCTTAGTGTAAATATAATTTTCTACAATTAGTGTAGATGACACTCAAAGTGTTTAGTGTTTTTATAGCAGCTGTTCTCATTTCTCAAAGTATTGAAATATGCTGGAAATGCAGTGCAAATGTTGTTGTGTTTTTAATAAATCAAATGGATTAACAGGTTAACTTTTAACATTCCTAATTTTAACCAGTTACTTATAAAGATCGATATATTCTGTCTTTAGATGTAAAAAAGGTTTTGAAATCTAAGGTTAGAACATGAACACAGTCACATTGAACTTTTTGCATAAAAAGCAGTTTGCAGGGAGTTTAACAAACGGACAATGTCTAACATTTAGGATGTATTTGTACGTGTGAATTTGACCCATCATCTGTCAGACAACATACAGTATGGTGTGGTTTTAAGTTGAAAGTAAACCGTGCTTTTCTATGTTTGTTTGTTCATATGGTTTCAGAGCCCAGGTGTATTGGCAGCAGTGGATGCCACCATTCACAAGTCCATCGGTGAGCGGTTTAAAATCTCAGGCTTCCCAACAGTGAAGTACTTTGACAAGGGGGAAGAGAAGTACACACTTCCTCAACTCCGGAGCAAAGACAAAATCATCGAGTGGCTGCAGAAGTGAGTCGACTCCCATCTTTTCCACTGACTATCAGTATGAGAAATTAAATGATATCTATATTAATTCAGTAAGTTGTTGCAACAAGAGATATTCTGTTATTAGTAGTTACTTATTTGTACTTGTATTGTATTTAGATTTATTATTACATTTAATTTAAGATTAGGGCAGTTAACTGTTTGGCATAAGAACAGTTTGGTCAATTTAATAATAATAATAATAATATTAAATTATTTTTTAATCGTATTTATTATTATTGTATTCTATCCTCACTCTCTACTGTCCCTATTAAAAAAATCCTTGAAACGTCTGTTTTTCTGTAATGCATCTCTGCAGAGGCGTTAATGTACAAAATGGATAAAACACAATAGCTGTTTTTGACTGGATGTAGATGTTTATGTAGGTGTATGGAGGTCTGCATGGGTAAACACTTGTTTCTACTTGTTTCTTTTATTTATTTCTGCACACTTTGTAATATTTATTTCTGATGGAGGTGGATTTAGTGCTCAGCTAAGGTCAGGTGCAAGTGAGGCAGAAATTGCTTTTTGTTGTGCTACTCTTACCCTGTGCAATCTCTTAACTCTATAAATAGTCAGGAAGGTATAAATACTAAAAATGTATATCCGAGCACCCACTTTGTGGTTTTGTTTTTATATGTTAAAGTGGTTTCTAAATGTCACCTAGTTAGAACAAGTGTTAGATTTCTGAAAAAAAAAATTGACCTGGAGATGTTTTTCACCCAATACCGAACTTCACACTAAGAGGCAGGAGTTGAGTCAATAGGAACATGTTCTCGAAAACACACACTGACTAAAGAGTGACCTGCATGAGGGCTGGGAGGCTGAGAATTTACTTTTACACTGCTGTCTCCCTTGACTCTTTGGGATGTGCTCAACAGAGCTGAACTACAATCAATCACTGCTAAACTGACCTCTCAGTGGATAAGCTTGCTCTTGCTTTGACCCTGGAGCAGTCCTTCTGTGCAGGCATCAGCTATGAGTTTAAGTGCATGACGGTGCCATCTCACAGGTCCCAGAACAGCACATACTGCAGACTAGTAGTTATGCACTATGATAATACCATGGGAAATCAGGAATATTCCAAGTTAGGGTTTTGTTTAGTCCTGAGGTGCTTTTCATGCTTTCATTTCAGGTTTGAAATAGTTTATTACGTGATATGCATACAAATTGGCCCCAAAAAGTATTTTTATTGCTAACCATATATTTACAATGTTGTTCAAAAGTTTGGTGTCGGTATGATTTTTAAAAAAAATAAAATTGAAAGAAAAAAGGACTTATTAAAATTATTTTATAAAATGAATGAAATAATTCAGATGTCTAAATACTTTTGCAGCCATTCAGTTTTGCTGAGCTCATAAAATTGCTGAGCATTTTATTTAGTGTATTAAACTGATTATGAAAATTTGTATGGTTATTACGTTGTGATCTGACTTGTCTGTGAGTGTTACAAATTACATTTACATTTATGCATTTAGCAGACACTTTTATCCAAAGCGACTTGAAATGCAATCAGGCTATAATTTTTTGTATTCATTTTTACCAGTATGTGTGTTCTCTGGGAGTTGAGCCCACAACCTTTTGTGCCGCAAACGCAAGCCACAGAAACAGAGATTCAGAGCCTAACAGCTTACCCATTTAATCACAGGCGCTTTCTCTCTCGGTTTCTCTCAGTCCCCAGGCCCCACCTCCTCCAGAGAAGTCGTGGGATGAGATGCCGTCCAATGTGAGCCACCTGGGAGCCGAAGATTTCAGGGAATTTCTGAAAAAGAAGAAACATGCCTTGGTCATGTTCTATGCTCCATGTAAGCCTTTTGTTTTTTCAAAAATACTGCAGTTGTAGTTTCAGTCTCAAATCACATTTGCAGGCTTCTCTTAAACCTTTAAGCTTCATAGGAAAATGAATCAGAATTGTGTTGCATCCTCCTAAAGAATCATGTGTGAAGGCAACTATATAAAGCACTGAAATGTGCAGGTGGCGTAGACTGCACCAAAGCTTCCTGCACATAGTTATTGCATTATTTAACATATTTACAATAGGCCATAACAGTTAAATATGATGTTTGCATCTCTATAGTTTTCTGAAATGGTAAAAGCCATTTAAATGTTTAGGTTGAGGAATCAGAGGGAGATTAATTACTTGTGCATCTCTTCTTCCTATTCCCGTTATCATTTGTGAAGACATACACAGTTTAATGCGATTCCTTATAATTCATCTGAGTTGGATAGTCTTTTTTACATATTACATATTGTTCCATAACAGGTTTACAAAGAATAGTGTCTTACACAAACCCCTCAATAAGCAAGACAAAAGTGATCATGGCAAGGTCAAGGAAAAAAATCCAAGATGGTTAAGATTTTTGCACTGCACTGTGTTTCTAACCAAATTCTCATTACTGTAATAAAAATAATTGAATTAGATTATAAAGTATTTATACATCATGTTAGTTTTTGTACTGATTTTAATTTATGGTGATTTAAAAATGATATATATATGGACACACGCAAACACACTTTTTTTTTTTAAGTGCATATGACAAGATGGAAGCTTGTTTCTCTTTTATCTTTTATATTGTACATCTGCAACAAAAAGCCCCAGAAAGTAGCCAACTCGTTGTGACACTCTTCCAATTTGCACAGATGCTACACTTCATTTCAAACTGTTTTGAAATCTGGCCAACCAGTCGTCAGGTCTGTGCATTTTCACTGGCAAGCGAGCAGCGATGAGCAACAGTCAATGAAATTGCAAGAGGAGGGATAGACAGTGGGCAGCAGGAGCCAAAAACAAAACATCAAACTGCTGCCCACGTCTCCCCTAACACCGTCTCATCTTATTAGCATTCGGCTCATTTTTTTTCCTGTTCTCCTTTCATGTTGTTTGTTGACATGTTGTCAGGAATTGTAGTGTTGCTATGTGCCTGAGTTTGTGTGGAAACAAATCTCAGGATCACGGCATTAGACCGGGAGACTGATCTTGTAATTTGATGCACATTCTCTGCTGTTTGTCGAGTAAAGTTTGTCCCTACACAAAATAAAACTGTTCATTGTGTTTTGTAGTGTACTTGGCCCTACTAATTCCTATACTTGCTAAAATATATGCAGGTACATTGCTGTAATAAAAATCAATGGGGAATGTAACATAAATTCACTGTGTACTCAGTGAACTCAATGAACAATGCTGTAATTATTTAGCATTAGACCATACTGTCATAATCCTGCCCTCTCAGTCTAAATGGATCTTTTAACTATAGCTTATTTTTTAGATGTAATACAAATGGAAATGTTTTTTGATTTTGGGGGGGTATTGAAGACTGTTAATCACAACAGCTGATTTTGGAACAAATGATGGTGTGAAATGTGAATAGAGCCCATTTAAAACAGAGCTACACAGAGCTTTTCTGCTTGATTCCATCAGTATTGCTTTGTTCTGGTGAATGGCACCATTCGATGAACACTATAGTGGGCAGCTTTCATCGTTGTAGAAGCAACTTTGTACTTAATGATAGGGCAGATCTTCACATTTGTACAGAACTGAAGGTTTAAATATCACCTAGCTACCTTGCTAATAGTGGTATCTCTCTGGAACGAGCATGATAATTGAAACAAGGTTCTTATAAAGGTTCTTATCAGAGGTTACCAAGCATACTCGAAGGCTTTAGTTCTCAAAAGCCACATCCCTAATGTCAGATGTCAGTGTCAAACCTCCAGTGCATTCTGGGAATGTCTAGGCAGCGAACATTTCAGTGCACTGCAATGATTTTTACACTGGGACCGCACTAGAAATTGTTCCCAGGGCAACAACTACTGTACTAGAAAGTCATTTGAAATGCACCCCCAAATTTCTTCTTGCATATGATGAAAAATGATTATGTGCTGTTATTTTAAGTATAGCTTCTGCCCACACTTTGACTTCTTGATTAGCAGTATCTAGCTGGGCACTGAGACAGACTCACATCGACCTCGCATGGGTTTGGAGGCCTGCCCAGCCTTTTTTCTCCTCATATAATGGCAACATGTACCAAAAGGGAAGGTATACAACTTTATGCTCCATTATTTATAACGACCCTCGTGCGTCCAAAATTAGACCCCTTGTTCCTCACACAAACAGGCCTTTGTTTGCTGCCCTGCAAATGATGACCGTGCCATTAACTGCCATTTAAAAGTCACCGGTTTCCAAAGTGAACTCACTTACTTGAATAACTTTCATTTAAAAACATAAAGTAGCTCAAATGTGTGCAAACAAGGTTGCGTGACAACCTAAATTAGCAAAGTAAATGAGACGGCTGTGCCGTGGCTGTGTAGCCATGCCATTTGGCGAGTTTTTAGCTTTAGGCGGCTTCTTATTCAATGGAAGTTGTTCATTTGAAACATTTAACGCCAAATTCCATGCATAATTTATAAGAATAACACCCTTAGCATCAAAACCAACTCATAAGAACATGATGGAGTTTAGGAGTTATGTCTAAGGAGGGTAGAAACTCTTGATGGACACATATCGCCTCAGGAAAGCTCCCGCTAGGCCGTCTATGAGTTTAATAAAGTTACTTTTGATGAGCTATAAAGTTGAATTTTGTCAGTTTAACCTGCTATATGCAGGCAGAGATAGATTATGTGCAGATTTGTTTGTCTTCAGTTATTGTCTTGTACCGTAAGTAATGTCGATCATTGTGTTCTTTTCTTTTGCTTTATTGTCTGTTTGTGAATGCTGGGGTATTTCACCTCTTGCCGTTTGTTCTCAGCATTATAAGGTGAGACAGCTCGATGAATACTTATATCTCACTGTTTTCCCCAGGGTGTCCACACTGCAAGAACGCCGTCCCTCATTTCACCACAGCAGCTGAGCTGTTCAAAGAGGACCGCAAGGTAAGTCTCAACACCATTAAGGAGATTTCCAGCCACTCTAAATAACAAATCCTTTCAAATGACTTCCAGGTTCTGTCAAGCGCAATCAAGTTCTCCCTCTCTCATTCAGACAGCCTTCACACATCCTAGAATTGAATCTCTTTTCATCTCCAGAACATTCTCAAGGTCTTCAATGTCACAGTCACTGTGCTGTCTGATGCTGTTGACCTTCAGTCTTCTACTTCCCATGTTATCTGTGTAGTATTTCTCTGTTGATTTTTATATTATAGTGTGATGCAGACTATGCTGCCTTAGCCATGCTTTGTCAGTTTAAGTCAAGCACTCACTGCAAGACCTCTTCATCATTTTTAAGACTTGTGTTGGTGTGTGAATAGCTCATGGTGGAATTATATTTGGATGTTTTAATCAGTTCCATCTGATGTTACAAGGTTAATAGAATGTTTTTGGAAATGCATTCTAATATTCTGAAATATTATTACAATATAAAGTAACTGTTTTCCATTTTAATACATTTTAAAATAACTTATTCCTGTGATGGCAAAGCTGAATTTTTAGCAACCATTACTCCAGACTTCAGTGTCACATGATCCTTCAGAAAGTATTCAGTCTTAGTATATTGGTTATTTAGTACATGGCTGCATTAAACTGGCCCAGAATATCTGGAATTTGTTGCACATGTGTGAACACAAAAATCTGCATGAGATCCAATTTTTTCGCATCCAATCTGAGCCACTTCCAAATGTGGTTTTAAATCAGATACATATCCGATATTTGGACATCCGACCTACATCTAAACACATTCCCCGGCAGAAGTCCCAATGCAAGGGCGACACGTTTGTCCTTAAAGATTGTGTTTTAATGCCAGTGTGCTGTATGTGCTTGCATTTTACTTTATATAGGTAAGAAATTGTACATTCAGGAGCTGGTTTTCAACCCCTGCACAATGAAATTTATACAACAGCTAAAAGCTACTTTATTTTTCTCAGCAATGAGGTGATAACCAAAAAGCTTCACTTGTTCGCAAGCTTCACACTCACTCACACGTTCTCTCACTTTCTCTCATTAATTCATTTGAATACATTAATAAATATCATATTGGCGCTACTTTATTTCACTAAAGAATTCTACCTCTAATGAGCTGTAGATAAAATAGCGAATGAAAATTGCTGTAATTTTTTTTTTTTTTTATCCGTTTGTTCAGATTTTGTGCTGCAAAACATCCACGACAGCCATTGTCCATGCTGGCAAATAATAATGGTCACAACATGAATAATACAAATATTTTTAGCACGGTCATTCAAAACCCACGGGTCTGAAGCGATAACTGGAGACAATCCTGTTGGGCGGGAATTAATTTAAACACAGATATCGGATACCAGTTGTGTCTGTAAAGTGAAAGTAAACCGATGGGCCAAAAAATCGGATCTGGTCAAAAGATCAGATCTGCCCATTTAGACTTGGTGTAAATGCAGCCTATGTAGTTCTGTAAGTAGTTAACGCAATAGATATCATGAAATAGATGTCAGATGCACAGCGTGCTTAGAGTTGGCTATGATCTGTGTGGCATTTTGTTGCAGACTAGGTGAAGACTTAACCCATGAAGGGCCGACAAGCTTAAGTTTTGAAGTGTGCTTGGCTTAACTTTTAAATTCACACATTGCTTTCACTTTGACGAGTGCCGATTTTTTTTTTCACACTTCAGACACTCTCTGAGTAACACTCCATCGCAGACGTCTACACACTGACATTTCATCATTCTCTAAATCTTACCTCTTTCTCCTGAAACTTCTTTGAAAGTAGCTGTCTCTCTTTTGGATCTTCAGAGGCATGTAAAAACGTTCCCTTTGGCTTCTTTAACAGCAGACATTTATCTCTTGCCATAAGACGGTGATGTTGAATTGTTATTTGCAAATGTCTATAATCATTAGGCATAAAGTCAATTCTCTTCAATTACCCTACTGCTCTTAAGTTTAGACTTGCGCATAATCGTTATTCAGATGAACAGCATTTGGAAATTCACTTTGCCAAGATTCAAATGGACCCAGTTTTTGTTTTTCTTAGATTTTGTGCTTACACCCTTAAAAGATATTTAAAAACAGGTACAGTTTGTCTGAAGACTAAAAGTCCTGTTCATGAAACTCCATCTGATGGTTTTTCCAAACAGTGAGCCACTTTACAGCATCCTTTAATACACAGTCATAGTAATTTTTCCCACAAACATAAACCTCTGCTCCTTTCTGTCAGTCACTGCATCTCTCAGTAGAGCTGAATTCATGACTCATTTAAGGACTACACATTTTAATATTTACACTGTATGCTTGATTCTGATTGGTTGACAAACTTTATAAGCCAAGCAATTATTTTCCAGCAAATGTATAGCTATGAATTAGTTCCAGATCTGCCGACTGCATTACCGTTGCATATCACTTCGCGCAAATGATTCCAGCTACTACAAAAGTCCTTCCAGCTTACAACAGAAACTCAACCAAAACCCACAAAGACAATGACCAACAAAACAATAGGATAAAAATAAAGTTTTTCCCCAATAAAGTGCCTTTTTCTATGGAAAGCACACTTCTCTCTCTCTCTCTCTCTCTCTCTCTCTCTCTGCACGCACATAGATACATGCTATGTTAATTTGAGAATTCAACTTATGCGAATTGGAATATCACTTCCTGATGAACTGGCACTAAATATCACTAAGAAAAGTAGGAGGAGCCACTGAAAATAATAATTTTCATATATAATAAATTACTTGACGCTCAGAGCGAGCAGACGAAACCATAAATGTGATCATTGCTTTCGAAGGTGGCTGCTTGCTGTGTGGGATCGCAATCATCTGGGAGGCAATTATAAACAAATACTTTGACGACAGATTTTGCTCAGGCATTTCAGAATGACCATAAAATTTGAAATGCTGTGCTACGAGGTGGTTAGCCAAGTTATGCAGTCCCATTGTACAAAGTCACATGTACATTTTTTCATGTACATGGAAGAATTTATTCAGTAATAGTAAAATGAAAAAAATTTGAAAATGACAAAAAACACCTAATCTGAGCATAAAATGTAGTTTCTGATGCGATGCTACAAAATGCACATAAGAACAGGGTGATGGGAACATCAGCTGTACAAACACACACTCACACACAGACAGAAATATACATGCACAGATATTTCTTGACAGTGGTGCCCAGCAATCATCTTTTTCATAAAAAATTGTTTGCAACTTGCGTATCGTAACTTCTGAATGAACACATACACACACAATTATATCAAAATAATAGTCTCTGCAAGTATTCTCGTAAACACAGTCGGTTATGTTTTAAGTGAGCGTATACAGTGGCCTGCTGCTTAGATAAATTCGCTGTACCAGATAAATCTGTCTCTCTCTCTGTCTGTTTTTTAGACGATGTGAAAGGGGGCGTGTTTCAAGATACTATAACCTAGAAACAATTTGCAGGTCTCAGCAGCAGGAATTATATGCCCAGCTACATCTGATTAAAATATTATGCTAATTAACAGTGAGCGGTGGTTTCAGACATTACAGTGCTTCACTCGCACTGACTCTTATTCTGTCTGGAAGAATGAAAAGACCGAGCTGAAGGTGGAGCGATTCGACCAATCAGATGAAAGGAGCGCTTCAGCGCCGCCCACAAGTGCGAATGTAATCTTGATGCCATAAACCGAAATAACCAAAACGTACACGGACCAACTGTCTTGTCTATGTTCTCTCACTTGAATCCTCTTCTTGAGATTTGAGTCTCTGACCTTCTGCAAGCCCCGCCTTGTTCACGCAGTGATTGACATGGCGCGAGGGGGCATTTTGAATGTGCACATTGAATTTTGCTACATTCATTGCGGGACATTGAATGAAAATGCAATCGTAAATGTCTTGACTGTGAGTGTTAATGCATTTAAGAAAAATAGCATTTAAATAATTTTGCCACAGTTTTTGCTTGAACATGTTACACATATCAAATCATTTCTGTAATACATTTTCATTTTCATTTTGCAACTTATAAAGCGTTAAAATTAGTATTCATTTTACATATTAAAACTGGTGTATGAAATGGCAAATGAAAATTATGTAATTAAATTTATTTTCATTTTGCACCAAACGTTGCACAAATGAATTGGAAAATGTAAATGTAAAAACAGAAATGCATTGCCATTTTACATATTGCATTGTCATTTTGCATATTACATTCCAAATTGAATATTGCTACCCATATGCTTGCAAATTAAAGTTTTTTTTCTGTTTCATTTTTATTTATTTATTTTTCATAGTGAAAGCCAAAAGATGCAGTCCAATTAAAAACAACATACTCCGATTGTGGAAAAAGGCTAATGGTGTCAAGCCTAGTCTTGGTTCAGATGTTCTTTGGTTGACCTCTTTTAACTTAATACCACCAAATGCAAAGGAAATAACATCTCTTTTGTAATATTCATGAGCTCACTGGCCGATTCATTTCCTGTGCACAATGACCTGGGTGGGCTCTTTCTCTGTGAGGTTGATAATTACTGTCTGAGAAGAATCTCTGTGCCTTTGTGAGCAACTTTTTTTTTTAGCCTCATCCATCTCATAAACCACCCTCTTTGAGCACAAAATCCAGAGTTTCCATGAATCTTATGTTGCTTACATCTGCTTATTGGTGAGGTTATAGCAAGATCAGTCAAGTGCCAAGAGGGTATTCCACCAACACAAGAATCCCTTTCCTCTCCAGTTTCTCCTCTCATTATAAAGACCTAATAATCACAGACACATTCATGTCAACCTCCAATGAAACCCTGTAGTCTTGGAGGATTTGATTGGTGCACCGAGATACTTAGCATCGCATTTCATGTGAACTCTTTTTGTCCTAAGAGTGAGAATACTACATGCCAATTTCACTATATGGATTCAGCTAAACTTATAGGTTCAAACATGGTTGTCATGGTCATAAATATTAAGTTATACAAATAGGGCTTTTTTCACCTTTGGAGTGATATAAAATGTACTGAACACCAGTTGACAACTTTTTTTTTTTTTTTTTTGAGCTGAGGGAAAAAGACGAATGCCATTCATCAAGAGACATTTAATTTTTCTCTTGTTTTAATGTTGGGGTTTTTGCTGTATTATTTTATCCTATGCTGCTTTGAATGGCCTTTTTTGACAGGAATGTATTACTAATTTTTCATTACCCTAGAGAAAAACGGCTAAATTCAAGATGTAGGGCGGCAGTGAGTGAAGCCATTCAGTCAGGGCCAAAGCAGCTGTGCTGTTAGATTTCACAGTTACATTTTCACACATTAAAATATCTACTTGTACTCTAAAGGGCAAAGAAGTTTTAGGTTCGATTTTAGTTGCTATTGGCTATCAGCTTTAGGGTTGTTATGTTGATGTCATTCCTTCTTGATTGTTTTTGCCATATCGGAAGAAGTTTTATAAGCAATCCAATTGTCATCAAGAAGATTCAAATGTGCTGTCATGCAGCCTTATGGATTATTGAGCAGTGTTTTTCATCTCTATAAATTAGCCCAATAGAAACTCAAAGCATTGTTCAATTCAGTCCACACACTATGCAATATGTATAAATGCAGTTGGACTGTTTGACTGAAAATGTGTTTCAGATATACAGCTTTCTCTAGAGAAAGTAAATCCTTCTAGGAGCTCGCCACAATGGGTCTCCAAGAGGCTCAGGAGCATAAACAATGAAACCAGGATCAGACAGCATAATTCCTTACCACACACATGTACTTTTGTTTCCAAAAAGTCCTGATAGATACAACCACAGCTTTGTATATCACATTACCATAGCAATACTATTTGATACAACATTCTTGGGGGAATCTATCTATAATCTATCTTTAATCTATAATCAAGATGGCACCGCGAATGGCAGCCACGGCACTGAGCTCTGCAATTCTTTGGCTGTTTTTGTTTCTGTGTTTAGTTATTCTTCTCTAAGTTTTTCTAGAGACAAACTCCTTAACATTAAGCAACACACCCCAGACAATATTTTGACGTTTTTTGATTATTCAGATATTTCATTGGACATTCTAGTAAAAGGTGCAGTGGTGCTGTACAAACGTGTGCACAGACACACAATTGGGAAGCAAGCTGGTTAAACTCCCAAGCATTCATCTTGCGAATGTCCATTCCCTTTTTAACAAAATGGATGTACTACTACTACTCACCCACATCAACAAGGACTTTTCAAACTCTACTGCATTGTGCTTCTCTGAAACCTGGCTGAATCAAGCCATTCCAGACAATGCGTTTCATCTGCCAGGCTTCCAGCTGTTTAGAGCGTATCACATTGTGGAGTTACTGTGTGTAGTCCCCTCCTGCTCAAAACACTCCACTATCATTCTGGTCCCTAAAACCTTTGACTGCAGACCTGTCGCTTTCACGTCTAAAGTGATTTAGTGATTTAGTGCATTATATTCTACAGCATCTGGATAGATCTGAGACTTATGCAAGGATCTAGTTTGTAGACTTCAGTTCCATCATACCATCATGCCTGACCTTCTCTCAGACAAACAGACCCAGCTCTCCATGCCCTCCCCAATCTGTCAGAGGATCACCAGCTTCCTGACAGACAGGCAGCAGCTAGTGAGGCTGGGGAAACTCCGATCCAGGACTCTCATGATCAGCACTGGCGCCCCTCAGGGATGTGTGCTCTCCCCACTGCCCTTCTCCCTAAATAAGAACAAATGCACTGCAAAAGATCCCTATGTCTAGCTCCTGAAATTTGCAGATGACACTACCATCATACGCCACATGTACGATTGAGACAAGCCTGCTAATAGACAGGAGGTTAAAGAGCTGGCTGTCTGGTGCATTCTTAACAACCTGGAGCTGAACACGTTAAAAACTTCAGGAGTACATTCTGTACATTCATTAAAACAATTAGCTTATGTTTTTCTCTATGTTCCTCTAATTCTTATGTATTATATTGCATTTCATTTTCAGTTTTTCTTATGCAAGTGTTATATTTCATCTCTACTATGTAATTACAATGCATGTCTGCACTATCAGGTATGTTTGCACTGTCTGTACTTTCTTCTGTACTGGAAGCTCCTGTCACCAAGACAGATTCATTGTGCATGTAAACATATTTGACAAAAAAAAAACTCTTTCTGACTTCTGAAGTAAGGATATTTAATCTATGACCATTTCCTGTTAAAATAATTATGCAGTACTTTCTTTCAGATTGCATATGCTGCAGTGGACTGCACAAAGGGACAAAACCATGAGTTGTGTAAACAGGAGGGTGTTGAGGGCTACCCAACATTCAACTATTACAACTATGGGAAGTTCAGCGAGAAATACAACGGGGAAAGAGGGGTAAGTGTTCTTTCTTGTGAGAGATATTCAGATACACATAAAAATGTATAAATGTTATTGCATGTGATAGAACATAAGTTGAAAGCACAAGAACACTTTAAGCAATACCTATTTAATAGGTTTGGAATTATACTGTAAAGATTGGATCATGATTGAGATGATTTTGTTTAAACTGCAGACTTCTGAGATTTATATATATATATATATATATATATATATATATATATATATATATATATATATATATATATATATATATATATATATATATATATATATATATATATATATATAAACACTGTATATATGTATTTATGTACATGTGTGTGTTCTAACCTTTTAATTATTTTAAAAGGGGGCTTCGAGCTAAAAAGATTAAGAACAACTGACTTGCATCATCCTGTTATATCATATCTTGAATCCGAAGTAATTTCACATGCATATCTAATGTGACTGCACCTTTATTGGAACGTGCCCATATTTAATGTGATTAACTACAGTACACCTGGGACAATTATAAAAAAACAAAACACTGAAACAAAAAAAGCTCTAGCATAATTTATTTGCAAATGCCACCTCCTTTATTTTGCCTTGGTTAATCTCATCTAGTGACATTGATACGTTTGACATGTATTTATATGCATTTATATGCAAGTGTTCAAATTCTTTTGGGGTCAGCGTCGTGAAATGTTTTTTTTTTTTTTTTTTTTTTTTTTTTTATAATATGAGTAAACAGTGGTAAACAGTTTTCATTTCTCACTGTGTACACTGTGTACCCCCTACAGGAAGCTGGCTTCACTGGTTTCATGAGAAATCTCAGGGGCCGAGACCAAGAGAAAGTGGGCAAGCGGAAAGAGGAGCTCTAATAGTGTGGGTGTGGTTCCTATAAATGGGAGGAGTCTATCATTGCACTGTGACTTGGGCATAGACATCCCAGCACTGATGCCACAGACTTGAAACCTCAGCTAAAAAGGCTATTTTTTATACAGCTGTGCCCTTATGTTTGTAATACCAATGTACAACCATCAGACCGCTTCAAACTATTTTGTTTAGTTTTAATTTCCTGACATTTTGTGAAATTTTTTTTTTTCAAATACTGTGACTTCAGTTACTGAAATCAACACCTGAAATCTATGCAACACTGGGCCTTCACTCGCAAGGGTCCCATACGTTTGATGGGTGGCTGGTGTTTAATGGGCAAAACCAATTATCACCAGGATACATTGTCGTGACTCCCATTACAGTGAGGAGTAATAAAGTGTACAATCGTATCTGCAAATATTTTTGTAAAGAAAAAAAAGGAAAGAATGCTGTATAACATCATGGTTTTGGGAGTTTTGTTGTAGCTGAACTTTGTGGCCTTAATAACTGTCGTCCAAATATTTTACTATTTTCAAGAAACACAGTACTACAGCCAAAATAGAAGAGCAAAGACAAGAACATGTTTTCAAGCAAGTCGTTTTTTCCTTATGTTTTATTGTCAGTTGTGACAGAATAAAATTACGTACCAAAACTGGAAATGCCGAAAAAACTGTTTGAAACAAATTAAAAATATAATTTGAAACAAATTAATTCTGGAAGTTCAATCCATTAAAATTTCTGGGCCCTTGACATTCCATAGTAAATGAATATTTCTGCTTATTTTAAAAGTCTAGTCTGGTTATGTGGTTTCTTATTTGCATTGCTATTCTGGATATATAATACACATATGGAAATTTCCTCTTCTAAGCATGGGAATGGTACAATAAGTGATGATGGGACCACATATAACGTCTTTATTTATGCGGGAGCTAGATGGTTTGCTTTAAGGCATGTTGAGTGATGCTCATTTAACAAGTCTCACCGGAGGATCCGTTTTACTTGCTCTCTCCCAAATGTTGGCGCTCTCATCTTGATACCACAACCCTTACCAGTATCTCTGTGGCAACTCCACTGTTATGTGTGTGGAAATCTCCCTCCTCTAAGCAGGGAGATCCATATTTAATGGTCTTGTAGCTGATCTTTTGTTGTATAATTCAGAGGGTTGGTTCGTTTCATTATGAATAAGATTCTCAGGGATAGTGAAACACAATTGAAGAGCACTATTGCTCATCGTAATTTGCAATCCAGTTGGGTGTTCTCTATTCACATCGCTAAATTATGAATTGTTTACATGTATCTTTGGGAGACGGAACACGAAAAAAAATAATAATTGAACAGGAATTTAGTTTACATTTCCTTGTCAAATTTGTGGCAAGAAGTGTTGAATAAAACATGAGCCAAGGAATGCTGATGCATAGATATCAATTATATGCAAGATAATGGCTTTCAAGTTCAAAATACTGTCTGTAAGGTTAAAGTGGGAACACATGCTGAATTTGTATCGTAGCTGGATGAAAAAAGGTCCTGTTGAGGGGAAGAGTACAGATAGCTTTACCAGAACATGTTCAATAATGGTCCAAAATGACAGATGTGGGTGAACGCTTGCACAGGTTTGTCTCACTACAGTATGTTCAACCGCTGTCACGACATGGTTCAATTGTGCATTGACATTTATATCAATATTTGGATGGTCAGGGGCCTTCACTTGGTTCCTTGTGGGATGTGGGAGCTACAACAATGCCAAGAAGTCACTGTCGCATTGATTTTTTTTTGTGCCCAGCCATATGTACAGATTTGCTGCATCAATGAACACAATGCAAAATAAAAGGCATACATTTCCAAGAACCATTGTCAAAATTTTTCAAATATAGTTATGTGAACATTACTTCTTATTTGGTTATGAATACTACTTTTAAAGTGCAAAAAAGTTAGATTTTTATTATTTTTCAAGATGAAAATACAAACAGGGTTGCAATGGAGTGTTTCACTGTATTCTTTTCCCAAAGGATGAAAAAAATATTTAGACCTAATTTGAAGATATACCAGAATATTTTTTCATAGAGATCTTATAATATCTTATAATTGAGACTTAGGTAGGCTCTTTTGAATCACACCAGTAGGCAACCGCACAAAAACATGCTAAAAAAGAATACCCAGAAAATGTTAATAGCCACGTTGCAACATTTTGGCACCATACCAATTTTTAATGATGTTTTGCACAGACAAGCACAAAAAATAAAATAAAACGCTGTTTGTTAGAAACATTTGTGAACTTTTGCTGTTGTTCTTAAACACCAAAGGACAAATGCAGGCTAGTTGCTGACTTTGTCTGTACGGCTGACACCTCATTTGTTTTCTGTTTGAATGTGTCTGCATTAAAGCCACACATATTTGATGTAAACTTTTTTTTTTTTTTTTTAGGATAACAATACATGCACATAATTATATATGAAAACAGCCAATCTGTCAGGTTAATGAAGCCAAGAATGAAAAATAATAAAACTTCTGACCACAAGCCTGTTATTTTGGAATTGTTCCTTTTTGTTTGTCTTTTTGTAAAGACGATCATGGTATATATTGGAAGATGTCACTCACTACTTTTGAAATGAAGGAGAAAATTAGTCTTCTCCCTGCTGTCATTTAGCACCTATGCTGTCATGGTGGGTGCAACAGTGTACAATAAATTGCCTGATGAAACTGAAAAAACAAGCACTGCTTTGCTGTTCTTTATCAAACTTTTCTGTCAGGTGTTTTTGTTTACGAAAGTCTTCCTGGACTAATTCTGTCATGATCTCAAACGAGCCGAGCCCTTTGCCATCGAACTGCACAAGGACCCTTGTAAGAGGCATGAGCTGTTTGCCAGATTGGAAACTCAAGGGATGAGTCACTGTTGGACATTTAAATGGCTGCCCATGGAGAAACACCTGCTGGTGAAGTGCAATGTGTGACTGTTTAATGGTTTGGAGATAAGGATGGCTCCATCAAAATTACATGGAGGAAGCTTACTGACGGTGCAGGCAACTACTTTTGCCTGGATGCACCCCTACATGTCAGAACCAGGGATGAAAGGAGGACAAGAAAATGCCATAATGAATGGAAGTTAAGAAATGGAAGCTAAATACATATTATGCTGTGTAAAGCATACAGAGTACATATACTTTCTCTCTATAATTGGGTGATGCTGAAAGTTAATAAAATGTATCCCATCTTACTGACCTTAAACATCCAGGATATGGCGAGTTGTCATAATCCAGGCATGGCCCGTCAAACACCTTTCTTTATCACCAGGAAATTGTTTGCCAGTCCAGACTTAATCCATAATCATTTGTATATGTCAAATATAATATAAGCACATTGGAACTTAAGAACGCTTAAAAAAAAATAAAGTTCAAAATCCACCTGAAAAACTGAATGAGCTGATAATAAAAATAATTAGTGTTATTGTATTAAATTTAGTTTATTGTGATAACTAGCCTATACATATGTTATTTGATGCCGTCTTATAGATTTAAGAGCCGAGGAGCACGCCAGAATCAAGAAACAAATGAATATTATGCTATTGTGTGGAACCAAGCAATTCTGAATAATAATTGCTTGGTTCCACTCAACAGCATAATATTCATTTGTTTCTTGAATCTGGCGTGCTCTGCGACTGTTAATAAGTAAGGTAACTGTTGTTGTTTGTATGTTTTCTTCCAAATAGAGATTAACTTACATTTAACTTACAATATTGCGACTACTTTGTCAATGTTCACTCCGCCAACGAAATTCCAAACGAAGATCCAGCGAATCGACAGCTTACATCTCCCTAAAAAGAATCCGTGTTTGAAAGAATCGGTTGAGTGAATGATTCAAAGCTCACTTATCAATGATTAAACGAATCGATTCAATGACTCACTCATAAACCCAATCACTGGCGTGACTATGAAACCTGCGGAGAGATTTGCTGAAAAATCTCCATTACTAAAACAGACACAATGATTGGCAAACTACAAAAAAAGTGGAATGATAGAATAAAAAGTCCCAGAGCTGTTAATCAATACAAGATGAACATTCATATCCTACCCATAATTGAATTTTTATGACTATGAATCTAAAGCCTGATATGTATTATTTTTTTAATATTCGACAGTGCAAACCTCCACATTTCCCTGTTGTATGACATATTGTTTCACATATTGAAATGATCAGTTAGTTCAACACAGTCCTTTTCAGATTTTGGCGAGAAAATGAATAGCCTATGCAAATATTCAATTATACGAGTCACTGGGACAAATCTCTCAGTAACAGAAGTCAATGGTATAAATACACCCCCATTATCTTTACTGGAGGAATAAAGATTTTTCTCACCCTCGCTCTGAATGCAATAATCAAAATGATGTGCACCACTCGCCAATAAATCCATACAGACTCATTCACAGATGTGGCAGTAAAAGTAAAAAAAAAAATAAATAAATAAATATATATATACAAATAAAAAGCATATATTTTTTCAGCAGCAACAGCAGCAGAATAAGACATTTTTGTGCTTTAATTGGGTTTTATGAAAAAATACACCAAGGCTGTTTAGAATTGCTCAAAATCTATAATAATTCAACTGTTGTTTTTAATCATCCATAAAATTGATATTACTACCGCATCAGGTGCCGCATCTTTTAGTCTTCCATAAGCTGCTGCAGTATTGTCATTATGAACGAAAACATCTTCACTTGTCACTCTGACACTGCTGCACTAAATACATAGCTGTAGACTGCCAGTTATTTATCAAGCTGTCCAATGAGAGAGAATCAATCTTCAACGCATGCTGTGAAGTGGATGTTTCCAGGAGGTCACTTTAGACTGAAGAGCTCGTGGTTTCATCCTTGTAAAGACATTAAATCCAGAAGAGTGACTGATGAAATGGAACAATACAATAATGAGCTTTAAAATCAAGGATGTTATATTTAAATTAAAAGCAGAGGCTATAAAACTGAGATATGTATGTGGCGGTTACATAATATGAAATATTACCAGATAAGATGTCCCCATGATTCAATGTTTTTTATTTAATTTTTTCCGTTTTTTTTTTTTTTTTTTTGTTATTGTTGTTTTGATGGTATGTTATCTAAACATCAACATTTTAAATGTTATTTATTTAATCTGACTGTAGTTCGTCCATTTTTTTTTTAGATATTAAATATCACCCATATTATGTTTTATTTAATTTTATTTTATTTTATTGGGATTCATGAGCAGTAAATTATTTAGATAGAAGTGATTTTTATTATTGAGGTTTCATTTTTAAAATGGAAAAGTAATGTTTAACATTAAAATAGTAGGCTAGCTTAATATGAATTTACATTCATCATCATCATCTGCGTACACTTCAAGCACTGCCCATAATGCTTTTGCGTCCAGCCACGTCACACAGACTCACACGCACGCCGAATTTTGCCGAACAAAGCCGATGCTAAATCGAACTACGACGAAGATGAGACGGAATTGCCCGAAGCTGAAATGTATCAAACTTGAGCACAAGCATCTGCTATGAAATCTACATGAAGAGCTCAGCGTTCACGATAGTATACTAGCCAAATATCTCAAAAAGGATTATAATGTCTTAATATATATCAAAACGCCTTGTGTCAGTGGGTATGTGCAGCTAACAGTTACAGTGCATGCAGTAAGAGTCGTTTAATTTCGTGCTGCTAACAGTCTTGCTATGGTAGCAGTGACATCTACATCACTGCGTATAACTCCAAAGTGTATTTTTAGTTATTTGCTTTCAGTTATAAGCTTGTATAATTAGATGTGTGCTTTTGTTGTGTATAGGACTGTCGGCCGATGTGATCTGATGACAAGCTATCAGCAAACATGCTAATGTTATTATTAGCTTAGCACAGTGTACTGCAGATTTCATGAGTGTTAGATATCGAATATAGATATAGATATAGTATAGAATTCATACGAGACTCTAGACTTTATCAGTCGTACTTATTTCATATTATTTTAGTTTCTACTTTAGTATATTCTAAGTTGTCAGCAGAAACCAGAGATTGGGGTGGTGCATTAACGTTACATGCTCTGAATTCTGGTTTTCTTTCATTCTTCCAGGTGTCTGTAAGATGTCTATGGTGCTGTTTGCCTCTGTGGTGAGAGTAAGAGATGGTCTACCACTCTCGGCCTCCACAGACTATGAACAGGATAAAGGATTTCAGGAGACTAAGAAACATCTCAAGGGTCTGTCCAAAAAACTCAGCCAGTTTCCTGATCGCTGCTCGCTCAGATCTGGCCTTTACAACATTAAGTGAGTTATTCATGCAGTCGTGTTAAACCAACTGTGGTGTTCGCAGTGTGTTACACTGGAAAAGCATTTGTACTTAAATGGATTTTGACATTTTTTAATATGACAATGTGGCTGCTGTCTGTAAGTTCCATGCAGTGTAAATGTTTTATTAATTACTGAGCTAATATAATCGTACACATTTAGAACCATGCTTTTTGCAATTCTTCTTTACTAACTCACAGTTAATCTCTATACACACCTACTGCATACAATTTCTGCCAAAATCTCAGTGCTACACAAGCTTACAATATAGTTATCTACCATAGCAAACCGGCAAAAGCAAACTCTATGTTATATTTCTAATGACTGTCTATCAGAACTAACTATATTATATTGATGGTACATGGGGAAGCAATCATGCACGAATCGTCCATTTCAATTCAAATTGATGTGAAAGCATTTTTGATAAAGAAACCGTTCACTCAAAAATGTACATTCTGTCATCATTTACTCACCTTCATGTTGTTGTTTTCCATACAGTGCAAGCATATAGTGACGGTGGGCTATTAAGCTCCAGAAATAATTTTAAAACACAGTAAACCTAATCTACTTATACGGTACATATGTTTTGGAGTTTGACAGATTGTATGGTAGCTGTAACATTCTTCAGAATATCTCATTTTGTGTTCTGTAAAAGAAAAAAGTCTTACAGGATTGGAACAACTGACTATAATGACTAAATAATGACAGATTTTTCATTTTTGGGTGACCGTCCCTTTAATTAAAACTTCCCGGCGAACACAAATGACACAGTGGGGTGGACTGCTCTGACTGCCAACTGTTCTCCTTCAGCAAGGTCTAATTCAGATGCATTACACTGAGGGACCCAGGGGTGATCACTTCGTAGTCTGGCTGCTATTCATCACTCCAAATTTCATAAGCAGGCTCTGGAGTGACTCAATGGATTGTTTCATCTCTCCAAACAGAATTCAATCTGAAGAGACACAAGTTTCTTTCCTGAGGCGAGTCACAAAACTGTCCTCAAAGAGAAAACAAAGTGTTTAAAGATAACTCTGTGAACATACTGATTCAGAACGGGTGTAAAGGCTGATTTTTAAACAGTGTGGTTGTTTGGATTTTCATGTCTTTGAAATGGACTTCAATTGTCCATTCAATAATCCCATCCTATCTGTCCACAGATCTCCACGTGTCCAATTAAATTGAGTATGATGTAAACTATTACATGTCTTGCTTTTCATAGTTTCACAAGCTCTCTTGGAGTCGGGTACTTGATGGTTTGCACAGAAACCTATCCCAATGTCCTGGCCTTCAGCTTCCTGGACGAGCTTCAGAGAGAGTTCATTGTGACGTATGACACCAAGCGGATCAACAGCGCCTTGAGGCCCTTCTCTTTCATTGAGTTTGGTGAGTTTCTAGAGGCCGTTTCTGACAGAAATCTCTTTGTGCAGAAGGGGACTTTATTTAAATATATTTTCAATATCATTTAATAAATACATTTCTATTTAAACCACTGTTCAAAGGTTTGGGGTCAGTAAGATGTTTTAATGTTTTTGAAATAAGAGTCTAATACGCACCAAAGCTGGATTCATTTGATCAAAAAATACAGTTAAACCAGTAATATTGTGAAATATGATTACAATTTAACATAACTTTTTTTATCTGTTCTGAAAAGCTGAATTTTCAGCAGCCATTGCTTCAGTGTCACATGGTCCTTCAGAAATCATTCTAATGTGATGATTTGGTGCTCAAACCCAATTTCTTATGTTGTGCTGCCTAATATTTTTGTAGAAACTGTGGTACTTTTTTCAGGATTTTCATGATTGATGAATGGAAAATTCATAAGAACAGCATTTAATTAATAAACAAATCGTCTGTAACATTAGAAATATCTATAATATCACAACTTTTGATACATTTAATTCATCCTTGCTGAATAAAATATTAGTTTCTTAGAGGGAACATTTCTTCACCGTTAACTAAGAGTTGTTCCTTAATAAACTCCTAACTTCCTTCTTATTAATAGTTAGTATTAAGGAAGTTGTTAAGTTTAGGTAAGGTATGGGGAAGGATCTAAAAACATGGTCGTGCAGAATAAGGTATTAATATGTGCTTTATACGCACTTATAAACCCGTCGGTTTGCAGTAAATGTCATTTATTACTCAAAAGTTCAACTCAAACATGATCTTCAACTACATAACAACTTATGAATAATCAACAAGCCAGTAATGAGACTGATTTAAGTTTCATGAACCTTAAGCACACTTGCATCATTTAGAGACGGACATCACTGAAAGTAATAAGAACTTGCAGTTCAGTGAGTGACTAAGTCAGATGTTGATGCAGTAATCGTTCTGGACTGCATTTCCCAAAAGCATAGTAAGCCTGAAGAAACCCTCGGCAGAAATTGTCTCTAGGATCTGCTTAGACTAATGGATGGCTGATGGATTCGTCAGGCTTATTCAAACTGATTACTATTACTATTATTATTCAGAATTAAAAGAATCTGCCAATAAGAATCAGGACAATGCATTTTCTTGTCATTATTTAGTTTGTCTCATCTCATTTTATTCAGACTAAAATATTTGGAATAATTAGTTCTGCTTATATTAGGGTTTTTTTTTTAACATGGGCAGTTTTGGCAACCTTGCGCATTCGTTGAGTCTCTGAAGAATGGCGAGTTTGAGTAAACACTAATGGAGTTGCATCTAGTGTGGAACATTTAAATGTAGTCACTTATAAGGCTGCACCTTGTTTAGGAAATCTTTGGGATTTATCGTAATAAAAAAATAAACGCAACCTCAAGATCATCCATTTAATGTGATTTGAAATGCTCGGAAGCCACTTGTAACATAGACCATGTTGTGTCTGAAGCATTCATTTACTGTGTCCTGTGTCGTTTTTATGGTTTTGACAGATAACTTCATTCGGAAAACCAAGCAACGTTACAACAGCCCACGTTCCCTCTCGACCAAGATTAATCTGGCCGACATGCAGACTGAGATCAAGCTCCGGCCTCCTTATCAGCTGTCCGCGGAGGACATCAGATCAATCAACGGCTTCTCACAACACGAGCAGTCTAAATATAAAGGCATAGGTAGAGAACACAACATTCCCACTTTTCTTCTCCCAAATCAGAGCGTTTTGAAAGACCATGAGCACATACATACTCAGAACAGCTTAGGATAATGGTAGACGCTTTGCACGGCAGGTTACCCTTGGCAGATCTTCAAATCTCGTTATTTTGCTACAGTTTGACACAGATTTTATGCTTGATTTATTCCTGCAGCTCCTAATCAAATGCTGGAGGCCATCACCCTGTCGGGTATCGTCGCCTGCGTCCTAAGTGTCCTGTGTGGCGCTCTTAACTTGCTGCGGGGAGTCCACGCAATAGAAAGCGTATTGCAGGTAACTTAAATCATGCACTAATATTAATGCTGGCACTTTATTTTGGGCTTTGTTTCTTTTATTGATGAAAACGTTGGACTAAACATTACTTTTAAATGTGGAAGTGCCATTGTAATCTAATAAATCATAACTAATGGATAGTAAAAGTTCTCTTGAATAATTCGTCAGACTTTGCACTTATGTGATTTTCCTCTCGCGTAAACAAAACAGTTTTGCTTCGCTTTGTATAATGCACTGATAAGTGAGCACTCGAGTCTTGGCTCCAAGTAATTCATCCTGTGTTTTAGCACATAGCTTCCTGTTGTAATTTGTTCACTCTTTAACACAGCACCCTGTCTCTCCACTTTTTCTGCTTCCATCTGCAGAACGAGGATGAAGACTTTAATTACGTGATTGCTTTTTTCCTCGGAACCACGGCCTGTTTGTATCAGGTAAGTGACAGCCGTCAGACTGTGAGTTACTGTCAGCCTGCCAGCCTTCATTTCCTCTGCCCTCCGTCTCTGTCTGACCAACCGATGCTAATATATCACATCTGGAAAATTGCCGAAACATTGTGTTTTTATTAGCATCAAACAAAAGCAGCTAGTATTGAAGATACTTAATACTAAAATAGTATTTTTTTCTTCTGTCCTCATAGCAATGTACATTTTCAAAAATGGATATTAATATGTTCACTTGGTTTCAGAGAATACACTTCTGTTCATTTTATTTATTTATTTTTTAAGAAATTTGTACCTTTTTTCAGTAGGGATGCATTAACTTGATCAAAACTACGATATGAAGGTATTATGTTTTTGTACTGTACTGAATTTACTTCTTTCTGCTTAAAAACGTTTTCCTCTTCTTTCTGTTTCTATATGTAGTGCTACTTGTTCGCGCACTTCTCAGTTTGGAGGAACATCAAGTCATTCCTGGCCTTTGCTATGATCTGTCTATGTAACATGTATCTGTATGAACTCCGTAACTTGTGGCAGATCCTCTTTCACGTGACGGTGGGAGCGTTCATCACTCTGCAGATCCACCTGAGACAACCGCAGGGCAAATCACCTGACTACAACGTTTGACCCAATATGGAAACCCCAACCTGTTCCCACCCCATCTGAGGACAAAATAACTATTTTGAATCAGGTTTAACCAATTATTTTGATGTTGTTCAAGAAACACTTCCTGCTGTTTGACATCCAGTTGCAGTCACAGATGAGAAACCGTTGTTCTGATTGAAGCAAATGGTTCATTACAGTATTAGATTCATGCATGGAATATTAAAGAAAGCATTACTATATGAATCTGATGTGCACAATTAATATATTTTCCAATAAGAAGGAGTTTTAGTTATTTTTTTGTTTTAATTGACATCACGACTTAAAAAGACGGCTCACCCAAAAATGAAAATTCCGTCAAGATTTTCCAAAAAATGTTCACAGGGCTTTCCTCCATACAATAAACGTGGATTGTGAACAGGGTCTGTCAATTATATATAAATATATATATATATATATATATATATCTATATATCTCGACAGTTGTGGTAATTATTCACATTTTATTGTGTTAAAAAGCAGCTTATGCATTCATCTAAACATCTTCATTTGTGTTTCACGGAATAAAGAAATTATTAAAAATGTCATTTTTGGGTGAGCCATACAAGGTCCTTTACAATGCAATTTTAGATATATTTTGTATGATTTTTTTCTCTATTTTGATTGTTGAAACTCATGCAAGATTTTTTTTTATAGCTGCCTATATACTGTATGTGAAATGTAACATTGCTGGATTTTCACTCATTTCCACAGGTTTTATTTTGTCATATGCTTTCATAGATGCCTAGTTTGAGTGTCACTGTGGTCATTAGTCAGACGTCTCTTCTCTAAAAGCATAATCAGATGTGTTATTTATCAGTCCTCTATGCTATCTGCAGGTGTGCTTCCTGCAAATGAATGTGGTTGGCTAAGAGAGAAACTGAATCACTCTAATATCACTCTCAGTGTTTGCTGCCTTTTGACAATGGATCTTTTCAGTGACCATGTTGTGCTGTATGAATGAGTTATGTTTTATTCTCTTTCTATTCACCTGGTTTGTTTTCACTGTGCAAATGACAAGTTGAACGCATGATTGCCAGATTAAGGGTCAGGGGGTTTCAAAATTCTTCAAATGTACATGCATTTCTTTTTCTTTTTTCCCAAAGTGTCAGTGATCAAAGATTGAATCTTCATCTTTGCATTGCAGTGTACCTCGATGCTCCCTCTCCAGCAGTAGTGCATTGCCAGTGTGTGTTTGTATGCAAATGAAAGGCCCTGTCCTGAAACCATCAGTAAAAGCCTTGAATTTGTATATCTTGTGGCTTTTTTTTTACACTTTATACATTTATACATTAGCAACTTGAGTAGGGATATGTAGAGATACACGGTTTTTTATAAGTTATAAATAAAACAAAGATTATTGGAGTTTAGCAAGAAAGTACTTTTTTTTGTCTAGTCACTCGTTTCTTTGTAAATGTGAAATTGTTTCTACATCAGTTTTTTTACAAACACTTTTTACTTCAGTTTCTTTCATGCATGAAAATGTTTAAATATGTGCTTTTAAGTCACTGAAGTCAAGTGTGGAAAGGATCTCACCCAATTACTAAACTTGTTATTCTCAAAACCTTAGAGCTGCAGTTATGATGAAGATGAGGATGATGATGATTGTGGTTATTAGAGGGAGTTATTTGGCTTATAGAAGCGTGACTAATGAAAGAAATGTTCCAGGTGATGCAGTGAATGCTTTTGTGTATGTGAAAATTACAGCCCATTTAGGCTTATTTGTACTCAGTGAGGGGGAAAAGTCTGTACGTTTCTGACGTCTGTGTAATTGATGTTATTTTTTCCAGCTTATGTTCACTACTGATCTAATTTTACAGTTGCAAAGCCCACTACTGTGATTGGAAGTCTTGAATCACAAAGTGCGGGACAAAGGTGTTGAAAAAACACAAGTTAAAAAAATACATTTGAGACCATTTCACTTTTAATGCTGTATTTCTCTCCATTAAAAAATAAAAATAGTATGATTAAGGTTGATTTATTTGAAGAAGAAAAAATAGAAAATTGACAAAAAGTAGCCTACCTAAAAAATTATTAATAAAAATCCTTCGTTCAAGGATTCCAGAACTGCATCAAATGGGTAAGAAATTATTTTTAGTGTTTCTATGTTTTATTTTTATGACATTGTGCTTCGCCTCAGGTCTTTCTACCTCTTGACTGCAGGATCAAACCCAAACTGATACTGTTTTTAATGTCTGTGAAATGTCATTCTCACGCCCAGCACAAAAACCTTTCCTTAATGCTTCATAAAACAGCTTTATTCAGTCAAACTGATCGGACCGGACGCATGCAGAGACCAAATTCAAATACAGCCAAACGAGGGTATTTCATGGGCAAATTTTTAAGATAAAAAAGGTCAGGTTTGTCAGTGGGGAAAGCGCACTCAAATTATGTGAATTATAACATGACCAAACAGCCGCTCTGTTGGGTTTTCCGTTCTTCTATTTCTTGATACAATTTGTTTATGGCACTGAAAAGAGCTCAGTTTTAAGGTTTCATGAAAAAAAATTAAGTGACAAATTTTTAAACTGGCATACAATAATTAATAACATCGAGAGCTGTACACGTTTTCATACAGACATTAGAGAAGCAAGTTTCCCCAGAGTCGCCAAATGAAAGCGCACTGCTGCCACCTCCTGGATATTTAATGCAACATCCCAATTTTACACACAAATTTTAATTATATTTGTATGTGATGCGATGTAATAAAATACCATTGCATTTCTTGAAGGAAATACCTTGAAATGTACTTGAAAGGCACCTTTGTCATAACAATAGTCTAGATGTCCAGCTGTCTTAGCACACAATCATCTGAAATGTAAATACGGAAAAGGTTAATAACTATATCACAGTGTGCAAATGACAAATCCCGATTTGATATGCAAATATTATAATGCATGGCTGTTATAATGCATGGCTATTATAATGCGTATAATACATGGCTGCTCAAATATGACAATTTTGACTTATATTAACGTCACCTTCTATTTCCTTTTTTTTTTTTTTTTGGCTCAACAGCCTCAGTTCTCGTCCATTATAACTGTATGGACCTAAAAATAAAATTTCCACAGGGAAAATAAACCGATAATAGGCTACAGACTGAAAATGTCGACTAAATGTAATTTTTGAGTGAACGGCTTCAGGTGTATTACCAAAAGCATCTACTAAACCAATTAAATTGTCAAATACTGTGGAGAAGAACACAAGTGCAATTTCAAATTTGTACTTTTTTGCAGGCACTGTAATGATCATAACTACATGATTTCATAATTAGTTATATTAGTTTATTTGGATGTTTAAAAAAACAGCATGGAGTTTTGACACTGCAGATAAGCAAAGACAATCCAAGATGAAGCTCAACTGGAATAAATGCTAGAACTCAGCAGGACATGGGCTAATATTATGCATTTATTCGACATCTCTTACCTCAGTGCTTTTGTTTGGATAACAAACAAAAGGAAATTAATTAAAGCTGAAGTGTGTTTTTAATGTTTAAATACTTTATCCTCCCAGTTAAATATGAAGAGATACCTACTAAGCCATTCAAAAACTAAATCCTGCGATAAAGAATATAACTTTGCTCTTTGAGAATCCTGACCATTTGGCTCAACCAATGGCGTGAGTCGAGGGTGGGGCTAACTTTCATTTGACCAATGGCGGTAAAGGAGCGTATCCAATCCGTTTGGTGCTGCTAACGGCGCAGAATATACACACTTCACCTTTAACTTAGGAATTCATATGGCAACTGCCTTGTCTAGCATTAAAACACCTTACTACATGTGCCATGGTGACATGAAATACAAAAAACATTCAACCAGAGCTTTTATTTTCAAATTCATGGCAAGACAATGACACTAAATGTTTTGAGTAAAATATAGAGTCTGGAAGCCCAGCTGGGTCCAAGTTTTGATAAGCTCGAACAGGACCGAATAGTTTATGGTTTTATAACACGTTTGAGAAAATGCAGATTTTTTCAACACATCATATCATAATACTATCTGAATTAAATGAAGATCTGAAACAGGCAAAGCAAACAAACAAAAAGTGTCACTTTATGGAGTAGCCTATTTGTTTGTGTACACACTCCATACAAAGGCCTCATTGGAGAAAATGGACATTCATTGGGTCGTACCATCAGACTGAACTGGGAGAAGGAAATGCTGGTCGAGCTGCAGTTCAAAAATGGTGAAGATATGTGGCATAACAGAATCATCCCTAGAGGATCCAAACGCACCACGCACCATAAACGAAGGCTAAAATCAATATTTGCAGATGTGTTTGCCAAGCTTTAAACGACTGTGGCTGTTCTGAAACACTCACTTGCCATTTCACCTTGTGCAAATCCATTTCTACTCATAATTACATTGTAGTGTACTTGACAGGATGCAGAAACCCTTTTTGGAGAAAGGCCAAACATATTCTGCTTACTTGGTTACAAGGCTAGTTACTGATTTTATCCAAATGGATGCAGCGACAAAAGAGTGACTGAATTTACACTTAAAAACCTCTCTCCTGTTCAGATGTGCAGGATTGTAGCATTCCATTAGGCATGTACACACACACACACACACACACGTGTTTATAGACAGCATTCTAATATATTAATATATAAAATATATCATCTAAAATAGCTTTGACAATTTGGCTTTTGGAGTCAAAATATAAAATGTTAAAATACAAAAACAGCCATATTTGACTGTTCTCTTCTGTCCTTAAAAGTGTCTTCGGTGTATACAAGTGTCTGTAGTTCTGTGAATTAAAATTTGTAAGTCACATGCCCTGTTTATGCCACCAGCGACTTGCATGTCACCATCCGCCGTACTGGTTGGTTGATTGTATAATCAAATTTTTTACAGACAACAAACCAATTTATGCTGCTAAAATGAACATTCTGGAAGGAACGTGTCGTATGCAAGTTGTAAGAGTGCATTATGCATCATATTAAAGCTGAAGAAGAATCAGTGAGTGCTCTTTGTAAATGTGGACAGCCATTTATCTGTCTCGAAAGCATAAACACTGGGCTATTTGGGTTCACACACACTTAATTGTCCTGCACATGATTAGAGACATAAATTGCAAAATTTATTCAAAGTGGTTCTCGACTGCAGTCTCTGACTGAAGACAGACTGACATGCTTCATCAGGTCAGTCTAAATTTGTTGCATTTTTGGACATGGGCAAATCCAAACACTGAAAATTAATGACTTTGGGTCCTTTCAAGTTAATTCTCAACTCTAGATCATTCAGAGGTAACATTAGCTGCATTACCACTAACAACCACAGTCGCTGCGGCAAAGTTTGGGAAACCATAAAGGGTTTATACAGCTGCTGTGCTGACTATGGCCTACCATATATTAGCTCATTGTGATACCTCTTATCTATTGTGATATCACCCAGACAGTGTTGAACCCAACAGAACCATATGAAGAGAACTCTTTACATACACTGATGAATCATATACACATAAAACATGTGTTTTACAGGTATATTGGCTTCAGTTTTTTTATGCAGTTTTGTTCTGGAGCAACCAGGACCAGTCGGTGGAGTAAGATCGCAGTCCCGCCACACCTGAGAGAGCCAAAGCCAGGTGCAGAGAATGCAGTTCATCTGTCCTTTCTTGGCAATATAAGAAATATAAGACTGGGAGAACTGCTTGGTATGCCTTAGGATTCCTTTGTTTCTTTGGTCTCTGAGGATGAACCATCTTTCTGAGCTGTTCCATGTCTTAAATAAAGCCCTCCATTAAACCTATAAGAAGTCTCAAGTATGCAAAGAAGCCACTTTGTTTCTGAACAAATCCTATCGTGATTGGTCCAGGAGGATGCACTTCAACCGCCAGGCAGGCCCGGCCCAGAGCGTCTCCTCTCCATATCATCTCAGAAATGTTCTGAATATCAGACGTTGAGTGTTAACTGCTTTTAGGTCCTCCATTTAGGAAGTAAGTTGTCATTTCTCCTTTGCCCTTGACTTTCACAACGCCTCTGCACTCCAGTATGTAGTTATAGGAGCTTAGAACCTGGTAGAGGTCAGTTGTGACCTGATACAGAGAGAAATTAAGCACACATGAGTATTTATAAAGGTCGAAGAGTTTGTAAAGCAGGATCGACAGATTTACTGATCTAAACCTGAGACCACTAATAACAAAAGCTTGTGTTCTGCAATTAAAAAAAAAAACTATTATTAATAATAATAAATAATTACACGAAATAATGAAAAATGATTTACCTTTTTTAATTAATATTGTATATTTCAAATTAGATTATACTGATCTGCATTGTATTTTCTTAATCATTTTGAATTGCTGATTCCACAAATTGTGCCTGTTTTGCTCTAGCACATCACACTTTCTCACAAAATATGTGCAAAACTTATAGCACTTCATGCTTTTGTCAATGATTTATAAGGTGAATAAGTCTCGTATTATATACATTCACACACACACACACACACACACGTTTGTTTTTGTGAAAAGTGGGAACATCCCATAGGCGTAATGGTTTTTATACTGTACAAACTGTATATTCTATCACCCTTCACCAACCCTACACCTAACCCTAACCCTCACAGGAAACTTTGTGCATTTTTACTTTCTTAAAAAAAACTCATTCTGTATGATTTATAAGCGTTTTGAAAAATGGGGACATGGGTTATGTCCTCATAAGTCACCCTCTACTTGTAATACCTGTGTCATACCCATGTCATTATACAGAGTTGTGTCCTGATATGTCACAAAAACAAGAGCACACACACACACACACACACACACACACAATTTGTGAAAAAACTATGTGGGGGAAAAATCTTTTATTATATATCAAATTAGGTCATATTAAGTCTTTAACAGCAAATAAGCAGACTTTTTTTTGAAGATTTAGGGCCTATTATTGTTATTAATAACAATTTAAGTGAAAATTTTAATAAACCACAAAACAGCAGCAACACTGAATATTTGTCAATCATGTCACATGATGTTTCTTTATAACATTTTCAAAATCTTAAAACTGTATTTTTCCAGGTTTAATTGTGATATTTAAAAAAAAAAAAAAACAGATTTTTAGTGTGGACTCAATCAAACATGCACCTCACCTGTATTCTCTCCGGTACCCCAGTGCTGTCCATACGGCTGGCTACATTCACAGTATTCCCCCATATGTCATATTGCGGTTTACGAGCCCCTATGACACCAGCCACCACGGGACCCATATTGAGACCTACAGTACAAGGTCATTTATGAGCTCTCTTGACAACATACTTTTCATTTTACAACAGTAAAATATATGGGTCAAGTCTTTGTCTGACAAAGTGTTTAAATCCTACAGAAAGTCTTTTTTGAAAGGGTAAAGGGCCCATTTGATAAAATGACACAAATGAAAATTATATTATTAAATTTAAGTGTGGCTACGCCAAATCCTTACCGATCTTCATTTTGAAGTTATTGAAAGAGTGCTCATTGATATATTTCATCTGGTCCATGAGGCGCATAGAGTAGTCAGCTAGAGCGCGAATGTGTGACCTTCCTGCTTTATCATAAGTGGAGTCATTAAGCCCAGACGCGGCCATATAGGTGCTGCCAATGGTTTTGATCTTTTCTAGTTGACGAAACTGATCCTCACTAATGATCTGCAAGAAAAGTGAAATAAGGTGATGACTTTCATCTAGAAATGAGAAGGAATTAAAATTCTACATTTCTAAGAACACAATTATTTTAGAAACATGTGAAGATGCAGGTTTTACAAAACACACACACACACACACAGGTGTAAATTTGAAATAAAGACCAACTGTTTCAAAGGAAATTTAAAATCTTGGATGCAAGAACTAAAAAAAATAGAATAAACCTAGTTTAAAAAAATAAGGTCTGTTTTCCATTTATTTACTAATAAATACTAAATGATAATAAAAATGAATTTAAAAAACACTACAAAGCATACGTACTGTATATACAGATTTTTATGAATAAACATTTAAATATAGATTATTTAAAATTGATTAGTTGTAATTATTTTTTTGTTTTATTAATATTTTTTCATGACTATCATGATATCTTTTCAACACCAACTGCAGCTTTTGCAAATAAGGTTTAGGAAATGAAATACGAGAAGTTACCGTACCTCATCAAAGTCAGCGATGATCTCGTTGAGGAGTCTCAAGCACTCCACACCTTCATTATTGGCCTCCAGTTCCACGTAGAACTCGGAGAAGTTGCTGATAGAAGCAAACATGACAGCCACACATTCGCACGACTGATAATACAGCTCGTCGTTCCGCCGCTCGCGTGCCAGAAAGTGTGCGGCCACATCTTTGGGCAAGATGTTGTGGAGAAGCCGACGGTTGTAGGCCTGAAGTTCCTCCATCTCCTCCTTCTCCTCTGTGGCCTGTGAATACAAAAAAAATTGAGGAGCATGCTACAAATAACAGAAAGGTAGCGCAAACAACTTGATAAATGCTGCACTGCTGCAACACTGAAAGCCAAACTGGATCATTTGATGGACAGCAATACATATTTAACAGTTTGCACAAAATATCTGCATTATTGCAAGGTCATACACAGATGAACAGACCTGTAACTTCCAGAGAAAGTCCAGTCTGGCTGTAGACTCCACCTGCTGTGCATGAAGGTAGAGCGCCAGCACAAAGACCGTGATGACGACTGGAGTCATGATCTTCAGAGGAACCCGAGTGTCTTTCACGGAGCTACAACAAATAGATCACTGAGCATCAATGATTTCACACTAAAAGACAACAGCATGATGATCTACAGCATTCAAATCCAATCACATACATGTTAATCTGTTAACATGATTACTATCATATAACAAGACTATCAGGCTACACAGCAATCTTTATAGTCATGCAATAAAAACAACACGCTCTCTGCCATTTCTTTAAGATCTGGGTTTATATTTCATTGATTTTATCTTACCTTGTTCCATTAATACACTCTCTGTGAACAGAAAGAAAAAGCAAATGTGCTGTATCAGATGGACAGAGCACAGCAGACAACACTTTATCTTCAACTGATAAGACAAACCAGCAAGGAAACACTCAACAGAGGATCCATTATCATGGCTATGTATAGTTGTAAACTAAAGTTGACTGAATTACAGTAACTGATACTGTGAAAATTGATATTGTGCCACTTATGCTACTGCTCAAAAGTCTGGAAATTAAAACTTCAAATAAATGCGTTTGAACTCAATTCATCTAGTACTGAAAGAAAATGGATCACAGTTTTCACAATAAAAAATAATTAATCAGAACAACTGCTTTCAACATTGATAAGAAATGCTTCTTAAGCAAAAAAAAAATCAGTATATTAGAAGGATTTCTGAATGATCATGTAACACTGATTAATTAAGATAAAAAATTCAGCTTTGCATCACAGGAATAAATTAAAATACAATGGAAAATATATATTTTAAACTGTAATATTTCAGAATATTATTGTTTTACTGTTTTTGATCAAATAAATGGAACCCTTGCTAGCAGACATCTTTCTAAACCGATTTTATAATTTTTTTTAATGTAAAAATAAAATAAAATACTTTTTAACAGTGTGCATTCAAGCACAAGTTCACAACTGTGTTAAAGAATATTTAGCAGTCCCATAAATTTGGTAAGGACATGTTCCAACATTATTAAAAAATTTATAATAAAATAAACGAGACATAACCTTACGGTCAAAAAAAAAAATCTACAATTTTCTATAGAATGTATGATATGAATGAGGATGATGATGAGGGCGATGCTGATCCGAGTAATTGTACTAAAATCTAGATACTCACATGGCATTGGCCATGACCAGCAGGTCCACGTTGTCAAAAAGGCTGACCTCAGGCACCTCCATGACGAGCACGTACAGGATCTCAATGAAGAGCATGAGGAAGAGTTTACCAATACTGCTGACCTGTAGGAACACTGAGCAGGCCAGTAAACTGAGCAGCACACATGAAGAGAAATACTGTCGAGAGAAAAACATTCAGGCATTAGTCTTTCTCTTTCCCCTTAACTTATTCCATATATGATTTATCAAAAAGACAAGCATTTCAGAGAAGTGGCCAAAATTACAACTATGAAAAATAAATGTAAAGGCCTATCACTGCTGGAAAATATTGATTTAAGTTGTCAGGCATGGAACATTGTACTATAAGCTGGTTCAAGCTGGTCCAAACAAGTTAGTAACTAGTCCAAATCTGACTATATACCGTAAAGGGATAGTTCACTCAAAAATGTACAATAGTTGAAAATGTACAGTATCACCCTCAGGCCATTCAAGATGATGAGTTAATAAACTTGTAAGGCAAAAGCTGCATTTTTCTAATAAACAAATCTGTCATTAAGACGTTTTAATCCAATTCATAATAACGTACCCTCTAGCAAAAAAAAGTACATCCCTTGTTGTGCTTCCACAACAAAATCAACCAACATACTTATTTGTTTAGAACTGTTTTTGCTTGTAAACAACACTTGATCTGTGGATATTTCTCTCCTGATTCAGACGAGACGACTTTCACTGGAGAAAGTCAAATGATGGATAGAAGACTCATAATTCAACTGAAAGCAATGGTTCGGAGTTAAAAACAAACTTAATAGCTGATGGACTGAAGTCGCTTTGAATAACTTGTGTATTATAATGTTTTTATCAGCTGTTTGGTCTCTCATTCCGACGGCACCCATTCACTACAACGAATCCTTTGGGTAGGGCAAGTGATGTAATGCTAAATTTAAAAACTCAAACTTATCTGCATCTTGGAATGGTCAGAAGTGGAGTACATTTTCCAGCATATTTTATTTTATTTTATGTGTACTATTCACTATGTCACAAACTAAACTGATCCGAGAACAGTGTCACACCTCTGGGAAATTGCAGGTGGGTGACGAGCTGTTGCAGAGGCTGCCCTGAGACCAGAGGGAGTAGTTGAAAGAAGAGCAGCGGACATGGAAAGCTTTTACATGGCTGGGGCTGATGTTAAACTCCTGCCCTAAACATGTCTTCAGGTCATCCGTACTGCAGGTAAACTACAGGACAGATAAAAATGATTCTCAGATGAAGGTACGTGACAGTATTTCATTTAAACCTTACAAATCAGAAAAGCAAACTGTGAAGCACTTCCATTTTAAAAGTCAATTACTTCAGATTATATGATTTCAGTGCCACTAGCAACACTATACATGATTGCAAAACTATTTCTAATTTTGAAAGTCTTGAAATATTGTCAGACGTTAGTTGTATGACTACATGGATACATAGTGTATGTATCGCTAGTGTATGAAATAACTAAATATCAGAGGCATTAAGGCACAGAATCCTGAGGTTTAGACTTGTGAGACTCACAATGTTGATGAAAGCGGAGAGAAAGACCAGGATGGTTGTAAAAACCCCCACCAGGGTGCTGTTGAGTCTGGACTGAACAATCCTTTTTGAGAGAGTTTGCAGAGGCACAGGGAAAAACTGTCAATAGAGAGAAACATGAATTTAATTTCACTATATACTAAACATAACCCAACACTATCTGAGAATGATTTAATGTTGTCACATGATGAAAACACATTTTTTTGTCTTCTTTTTTTTTTTTCAAATAAAAGTATAAAATTGTACATTTGAAGTGATTTTCTACTCAATGAATCCTGAAAAAAAAGAAAAATGTATCTCTGTTGCCGCAAAAATATTTTGAAATGTTATCAACACTGATGATACAAAATGTTACTTAATCAGCAAATTAGAATGATTTCAGAAGGATCATGTGACACTGAAGACTGGAGTAATAACTGCTGAAAATTCAGGTTTGCCATCACAGGAATACATTCAACTTAATTCAAACAGAAAACAGTTATTTCAAATTTTAATAGTATTTTACAATATTACTGTTTTCACTGTATTTTATCTTAAATAAATGCAAATTAAATACAGTGTCTATAAAACATAACGCAAAGACCTTATAGATCTTGTGGGTTTGCAGAGATTTTGTAGAATGGGCTTTTATAAAAGACTTTTCCCAGGTCAGGAAGTTGGGAATCTAGTTCCACAGCATCTCTAAGGAAAGACCTGTGATGCCCCTTGCCACCCATTGAGCAAAGCAGTGACAGTTCCACCTCAGCGCTCACAAATGAGCTGCCAGCGCTTCATTGTGTCTCTGTCTTTGCTCTGTGTGACTCATTGTCTCTGGAGACCAGCTCAAAGTTATGCTCCTAAAAGCCCCAAATCAATCAGACCCGCTCAGATTGTTTTAGTGGAGAATTGAAAGGTTGATAAACACATGGATTTAGCTACGATGTCTCTGTGAGAATGTAAGCAAATGGTCTGTGAAGGACGTCTTAAGTTGTATCGTATTCTAGGCCTGAGGACAGGGTTTTTTTTATGTTTTCCAGCACAAAAAAAGGAGCATGTATTTATATTGATTTTATTATATTATTACAGAATTTCATTTGCATATTAACATCATATAGGCTATATTTCACACAATACCAACATTTCACTCACCCCAAAACAGGAGTAAATGGCTGAGATGAACATAACAGCCATCAGAAGGACCAGGCACACCATATAGAAGCCAACCATCAGCCCGGAGCTGCAGAGCAACAAACAGGTGTAGAAAATAGAAAATAGCTATATATGTATATTATAGATCATAATTATCATATGGTTTAAGGGAGAGATGAGTCCTGCTTTTACTGCTCTGGTACTAACTGTCTTCACCTTTACAAAATGCAAATGAATGAAAGCTGTGTATGAAAGCTCAAGTGTATTCACATTCATAAATCAAACAAAACCTTGTCTAAGCCTATGGCTTGTTTGAATGGAGCAGAAAACATCTGCAAGAATCAGGTATTTTTAACTGAAGTGTACTTACTGCGGCACAATGACGATCTGAATGAAGCAGATGAATAAAAAGACGAGGGAGGCACAGGCTACGTATGCTCCGAACCTGGCGTCTACCTGTTTGGAGAACTGAGAGAAGGTGAGGAAAGAGGAGAGAAAAGAGTGGAGTCACAAATACAGCTTAAATGACATGTGAAAGCATAAAACAAAGTGTTTTACTGACCGAGAGGTGAGGATGTGTTAATGTTCACTGTTTAATTCAGTATTTACTGAAGCACTAGGGTTCCCAGGCAAATGTTTTCCAGTTCTTTGTGATAACTGGATGATTTTAAAAACATTTTACAGATATTGCACACACGAAGAGCAATTTCAAGCCGGTTAAATCTTTTATCTTAGTATTATAAGCAAAGAAATAATGCATTATACATTTTTAGGACATTTAGGTCTGGAAATTACAACTGTAACATTTATTTTATGTAAACTGTTTTACATTTATTTTATGTAAAACTTCCACAGTACTGAAAACCCTGAAAATATTAGATATTTAAAAACTGTTTGTGTAATCCAGTTGTTAGTAAAGTAAAATAAAATCAATTCAAATAAAATACTCTTCAGTGCACATGATCCCTCACAAATCATTCTAACATGCTGATTTGGTTCTTAACGTGGTTCCATGATACATTTTCATCCTTTCTAAATAAAATTTCCAAAACAACAAATCTTTTCAGGCTCAACAGTAAATATGTAAAATAGCTTTCAAAAATCATTATAAAAAAATAAGAATAAAAAAAATCAAGTACACGTCTTTAAAGACTATGGAAGATAACACATCGACAAAGACTATGGAAGATAACGGATTCATTCATCGGCCTAAAATAGACGTTCTGGACACTAGACAATTAAAGACCACAAAAGCAATAATTATCTCCCCTACAAACAGGAGGCAAGTCTCTGAAAGAGCAGTGTGATCAGAAGTACGAGGACCAGCACACAACCAGATAAAAGTGGAGGATGAAGACATAAATGCAGAGGCTGAGAAACTTTTTCTATTACTCTTCCATCAGTGTCTTTATAAAGAATCCGAGTCTCCTACACTGTGACAGAAACACCATCTTTCTGGGAGAGTTTGGGCATCTCTCTGAGGTGGGAGAGGTCAATGTGACAAATGCTTTGAAGGTAACACCATAAAATGCCTTAAATCACAGCGCAAGATAAAGACGTCAGTCTCTGACTCATTCTGAACCTGGACCTTGAATTTCATTGCCTCTATTCATTTTAGCAGCATGCCACATCTTTGAGCTATGCTGAATACTTTTTTCTGTACAACAGTACAATAATGGACATCTGATTGGCTCACTGACCTATTTTTTTCAACTGAAGGAACAATTTCCCAGTTATAATAACTAATGATCTGTTAAATGGTTTCCTGCTCACAAGTCATGCAATTTACAACAAAATCCTTAGAAGGCTAGATAATATCAGCTTGATGATGCATTTATCTCAGAACTTTTTTTATATAATAATGAAAAAAATTAATAACAACTATTATTATTTAAGCTTGACAGGCATAAAAACACACTCACATGATCGACTGACGTAAGGTGCAATCAAGATTTTCTGTGACAACAACGTGATTTTTAAATTTTTCATCTTCAGAAGAAGCTTTCATATAGTGCATAACTTAGACTCATTTTATATATATTTTTTTTGTTTTCATTTTTGGAGCTTGAGAACTGTTATTTAAGCATTCATTATCTACTATTTTAGTATTTATTAATATTAAGCTTTTATTTTTATATTTTCAGTTTACATTTTAATGTTTTATTAATTTTGTTATATGCTTTTGTCATTTTTTGTTAGACTTATTTCAATCATCTATCTTGAATTTATTTTTGTTTCAGTTTTAGTAATATTAGTACCGTACATACATTTATTTTATTTCAGTAAGTTGCCATTTTATTTTATTTCATATTTTAATTATTTCAATATATTTTGTTTAATGCATGGAAAAGAGCAGTGTGAACACTTTGCTAAACTTCTCCCTTTGTGTGGTTCATGGAAGAAGAAGAAAAAAACATTGTGTGGATTAGCATTACCTAATAAATCAAGTTGTGGTGTTAAGGTTTATCTTATCACTGAAGCTATTCACAGACATGAAAGCCATACCTTCTTCTCCAGGTCAGATTCTCGGAATGTCAGCAGAAATTTCTTGACATGTTCGGACCGTAATCGGTCAATGCTTCGAGCGTCAATGGCACGTGCCAGAAACTCGTCCACCTCATCCTCAGGGTTCAGGTTTTCTTGGGTGTTTCTGAAAATGAAATGTCTAGATAACAAGACGAGACCGTTTTTCTACCTTCTTCTTCCCCTCTTCGTTATCATTTAACTTAATCAAAAGCAGCAGAATTTTGTTGCTGAAGTACTTGCTTGCTTGATATACAATTCAACTGATGCATTCCGTGTCTGTGTTGGTTATTTTATAGCCAATAAACTGCTTTGAACGCATTGCATTCAACCACATTTAAAAGTCTGTACTATACGTTTCATAATGATAGTTTTACATATATTAAGTGTTACATAATGCAAAGCTATATATACATACACCATTCAAAAGTTTGGGGTCAGTAAGACTTTTTATTTTGAAAGAAACAAATACTTTTATTCAATGCAAGAATGCATTAAATTGATAAAAAATGTACAGTTATTGCATTTATTACAAAACAAACTTGATTGCAAGTAAATGCTGTTTACTATTCAAGTGCATTTGAACCATTCATCAAAGAATCCTGAAAACTGTTATGGTTTCCACAAAAATATTAAACACCAAAATTGTTTTCAACTGATAATTATAATAAGAAATGTTTCTTGAGCAGCAAAACAGCATATTAGTATGATTTCTAATATGTCACACTGAAGACTACAGTAATGGCTGCTGGAAATTCAGCTTTACTGTCACATAAATTACATTTTAAAATGTGTCCCTGGACCACAAAACCAGTCATAAGGGTATATTTAAAGCTTTACATTGATGTATGGTTTGATATTTAAAAAACTGAAATCTGAGTGTGCAAAAAAATCGAAATACTGAGAAAATTGCCTTTAAAGTTGTCCAAATGAAGTTCTTAGCAATGCTTATTAGTAATCGTAAATTACTTTTTCATATTAACAGTCGAAAATGTATGATCTTAATATCTGAATGATTTTTGGCATAAAATAAAAGAAATAGATAATTCTGACCCAAACAATGTTTTATTTTTTTTTATTTTTTTTTTCTATTGCTACAAATATACCCCAGTGAATTGAATGGTTTTGTGGTCCAGGGTTGCACTTCTTTCCAAAACCTTCTTGACTCCAAACATATAAACAGCAGTGTATATGAGATACATAATGTAATCAATTATTAATAAAAGAACTGGCATGCAGGGTGGAGGAATGAAGCATGTGTTCCATATACTCACTTGTCTTTGGGATCCTCAAACCCCTGCAACAAAATTGGAAGAGAAATGCATTAAACATCAATGCAAAATAGATGAGCATTAGAATGCCTGCATTTGTAAAAGCAGCACAACAGTGTTCCCCTTCTGGAGGACCTTTACAAAAAAAAGTAACAAAAGTTCTTGATTAAAGGGATTGAGCGAATTTAAAAGCTTTCTTCCCTAGAATTTATTTTCCCTGTAAAATGTTTGCACCACAAACTTCGTTTCTTGTTGGAGTAATAAAAAAACAATGATTTACTCAACACCCCAATCCAAAACAAGCATAAATCTTTATTCATTTCTCATATTGTCATGCTGCAAATAACAGAACAGTGACTAACGCAGTAACAAAATATAAACAGGGAGACGGGAGAGGTTGGGGAATACAAGAAATATACATAAATAAAGACAATCATTTATGGAAAGACTGCACAGTTGAAAACAGAGCACTGCTGTGAGACTGAGAAATGATTATGTCTGTACTGATATAACCGAATACATGATGACTGGCATTGTGTATAAACAAGCGGAGAGCTGATTCAGGTGCCTTGATTTATGACCACAAGCTCTTTTGGAGGAATTTCAATTCCGACCCCACTGAGAACAGAAGTAAACCGAGTCTGCTGATGAGGCATTGATTTATCGTGGTAGGAGGACATGGGAAACATGGAGAGGAAAGCAAATAGACTCATGTTTCACACGCGCTTTAGCGGTTAGTGCTTTGTGTTTTCCTCAAAGCGTTTTAAACAGATACTGAAATACACAAAAAATAGATACTGCCTACAAAGACATCTGGTTGCTTTACACAGTAATTAATACTACGTATATATATATATATATATAAATTAATATTACTACTGAGGACAGTTTATGTCTCCAAAACTGGGTTCAAACATAAGCAAAAGGCTTTGTCGAGGTTTAAAGACCATCAAAAATGATTTGAGTGTGTCCAAAACTTAATTGCAAATTTTGTGTTTTTTTTTTTTTTGCTTGATAACTGGTATAGAAAATGCGTTTATTTTTTATAATTTTACTTTTATTGGTATTGACTGCCAATATAGCAGATATGTGGGTCAAGGAATTGAATGAGTATTCCCATTAAATATCAAATGATCATTTTAATGGTGATTTCAAACCACTAAACATTAAATTATCAGAGAAAACAAGCATCGATCTGACAAGTTGCTAGATGCACAATAATAGTGACTAAATTTATAGACTCGGTGTGCACTCCCACACACAGGCCTCCATGTATTCACTCGGCAGAGACTACGACCCAGTCAGTATGTTGATGTGTTTCACCATTTGTTTCTCTCCTTTGACTAACCAACACCTTCTGGGCCAACGCAAGCCTCTAGACAATACACCAGACTTAAACAGGTGCTGTTGTTATTAGGAAACAGAAATTCTGTTCGTCAGAAAACACCATGTTTATCTTCCTTCATCAATGCTCTGTGCTTGTGTAGGCGTGGACAGATATCTGGCAATAACATGCTAGTCTGAGCTCCAGCAGGATATATCGAGCTGGATTTATCTGTGCCACTATCTAACAGAGCTGCACAAATAATTACAAACAGGCTCTCATTATCTGCTGTTGGTTGGACAAACACGTCCCGACAGCAAAATGCAGTATCTACCAACCCCCTGCTGGTGGATGTTGTAACTACAGATTTCAAAACATTCTGCTCTCTCTTTCTCTCTCTCTCTTATCATTCAAAAGATTGTGGTCTGTAAAGTAGTCTCTGATGCTGACCATTTATTTGTCAAAACAGCAGTGTTAAAATATTATTACAATTGAAAATAGTTTCTCTTAATTTGTTTCAAAAAGTAATTTATTCCTGTGATGACAAAGCTGAATTTTAATTAGTTATTACTCCATTCTTCAATGTCACGTGAAGCAGAAATCATATTAATATGCTAATAATACGTTTTAAAGTTTAAAACAGTTTAATAATACTGATTGACAGTATTTTTTGTAACATTATCATTATCTCTGTCTGTTTTGATCAATTTAAAGCATCCTTGGTGAAAAAAAAAAGAAAATCTTACTGACACAAATATTTATATATATATATAATATATTTCATAATAGTATCGTGGATGTTTTCTAGAGCCCTAATGATCAGCTGAAAACTAATGTGGCACATTTATGTTGAAAAATTTTAAAATAATACAATTCTACAGGATCCTGTGCCATGGAGCAACTGCAATTTTGATGTTTTCTGTTTAATTTTTTTTTTTACTTTTAAGTTTAATGAATAGGAATAATAATAGACAGCTTTAATTAGCAGAAATCAACCTGTGAATGGTTAATTCCAGTTGTACATTAAACTGGGACTGGCAGGGTTTTCTAACATAGAAATATTCGTTTTTGACAATTGTATTTTTGTATTTTCTGTTTCTCATTTTAAGTGTAATGAATGGGAATGTATAGCTTTAACAGCCAACTCCCAGTTGTACATTAAACTGGGATTGGAAAAAGTTTTCTAACATAGAAAAAAAAAGATCATATTACCATAACATATCTTTTTATAATGGAAATGTAAACAGTCCTATGTATAGTACAACATATCAGTTGTAGTTAGAACAAGTTATGCTTGATTTCGGTGTTCCTTCTTACTATGTCAACCAAGATGAGAAGGAACAGGTGATTCAGAGAAAGAAAAGATAAAGGGTATTCCCATGGAGCACACAGGAACTAATTGCTGGTTCCACTTTGCCTGATTAAATCCCTCAGGGCAGTATGTGAGGCAATCCAACTTTATTTAATTAGAGTGCCGTTCCCTTTGGGTTCCAGAGCTAAGAACTGAATGAAAGAACAGGGACTACACAAAAGGCATAAGGCCCTTTACATGTGGCCCTAAAGCAATGTCCTTGGGATTGTTTTGGCTTAGTTAACACATAGTACAAAAAGCCACCCCTGTCAAAGGCCTTATCCTCAAACAGAGGCAGTAATGGGTTTTAGATACAGCAATTAGAGTAAATGCAAACCAACTGTTTTTCACAACTTGGACAATGTTGTCATCTAACAAGGGCCCTTTCAAAAGTGTAGTTTCCTCACCATCCTCTTCATCTCTTTGGAAACTTGATTGCCACCCAGGTGATTGTAGAAGGGCCGGTCGGTCCAGTGAGTGCTATTATGTGTGACCGAGTTGGTGCGTTGCCGGTTCATCTTAGCAATCATGGCCTTTTCTTCTTTCTGTGAAGGGAAATACAAAACCAGAGTAGTATAAGGGGCCATGCTTTTTAATGCCATAGTCAATTACTAGGTTGTCTTCTGCCGTCACATGTCCCTGAATTTATCCACATAGCTTAATTGCATTCATCTGCTTGCCAGCATCATGTGAGTCATGCTATTCCTGAACGCTAGGTGTTTCTGCTTGAAAAGGATGTGAATATTAATGGAGAATCACAGCATGTTGATCTCAACTGCCTCAGGTTACAAAGTTGAATAATTGGAAATACACAAGAGAAAGCAGACTCCGAAATTATTTATTTCACTCAACTTTATAATAAAATAGAACTGACACCATTTGTTAATGAGGATTAAAAAAAAAAGTCTCACCCGCTTCTGACTGCAGCCCACAATGAGGTAAGTTTCAATGTTGTTCTTCTTGAGATAGACGTTTCTTTCTCCACCAACTCCAGGTTCCACATCATAATCCCCGTTCAGATAGTTCAGTGTGGCCTTGGTGATATGAATACGCCTGAGATGATAAAAACAACTTTCATGAGGCATAATGTAGACAGGAAGATGCCCTGGAATGGAAATGCCACATTTGTAATGGAATACTATTGTATTAAACACAGAGTACGTGCTGCTTACAATTTTTTAATAGTGTGTGAAACAGAACACATTATGAAGCAATAAACATTCAATTTATTTTGAGCAAGTGGCATGCATTGACTATTTTGGGAAATGAAACACTTATTTTGTATCGAAATTCAGATATAAATGCCTTAACCTTTGGCAGACCAAAAAAAAAATTATAATTGGAAATTTTAGGGTGATATTGCTTCTACTTGCAGTGTAATTTTGTTTATTTTATTTAAATTAAAGCTTGAGATAACGACAATAATCCTGGAGATATACACACACACACACCTGTTCCTGACCGATTGACTGCTACTACTATCAGAATGTCTTAATATAGTTACGTAATCGTATAGTAAATTGCAGTTTACAGAACTACACACTACAGAAAGCAGTATGATAGCATGCTTTGAACTTGTCTTGTGTTAATGGGGAAAAACTAAATACGGTAATAAAAAAAATTTAAACACATTTTCAGATTTTAAAAGTGAAGAGACTTGAGGTGAGAAAACATGGACCCAAAAAAATAAAAAATTCCAGAGTTCATGAACCCACCCTGCTTTGCCCCCAGCTTCCATGTGATTGGCCAAGGTGACATCGTTGGACCAGACATCAAACTGCCACTTCCTTAATCCCAGCACCCCACAGTGGACTCTCCCGCTGTGTATCCCCACACGCATGTTGACGTTGACTCCGGTAACTTCCCTCACCAGCCTGGAGCACAGAGACAAAAAATAATTCAGTTCATCATATATGACACATATAGAATATACTAAATTTAACTATGAAGGTGATATTAAACTTCCAGTTTTAAATGGTCAGTACTGTGAAAGCTGTTTACATATATATAAAAAAAAATAAAAAAAATAAAACCAATACACCTTATTAGATGTCTGCTTTCAACTGAAATGTGAACAAGGTGTCGTCGCTGAATTTATAATATCTCTAAAGAAACTGGCACTTTACCGGTGTTAATAAGCAGTGACTTGTCCAGGTATATCTATGTCATGTCCAAATGGTTTATATTGTATTTCAAATAAAAATATGAACATAAAAATGTTATTCAAATATGAATCTTATTTAAATTAAAACTAAAAAGTTTACTTGGAACATCAATTAACCAGCCAGGAAAAGGTTAAGTACTCAGAATATTTGAATATGGTGAAAGAATTTATTCTTGAAACAAATAGCTAAATAATAAACCAATAAAAAGCAAAGCAAAAGCAAAAAAAACATCCCATAAAAAAAAAAAAAACATCCCATACAGGACTGAACCAATAAAGACATTAATATGTCACACAATAAGATTGCAGGAAATATGAAATGTTCCTCTCTCCTTTCAAGTTTCATTCACAGCCGATGCTGAGGTAGCGTTTAACATGTGGGGATTTGTGATTTTTTTTAATGGTTGGTTTCTCTTCACTAACTCTCTCTTTTTCAATGTGACAAATGTAATATAATGCATTTCCAACATTTGGACCCTGGCATTTTAATATATGGTATTATCATAACCTTATCCACGGACACATCTCATCTCACTGTTCCCTATATGAAAAAGTCCTGGGTTAGCGTACCCTGAAATGCACCTTTCCACTGGGCACATCAACAATTCAACACAGCACATTCTGATCCCGACATCACACAGCAAACAAGCCATCAAACTCTTTTGAACATTGAGGACGACAGGCAAGTCTGCGGAAAAATGGTCTCTTCCTGTTATGGGGCGCTGGGGCGGCTGGCTGCAGCTCAGAGAAACACAGACACGTGCTCATTGGAGCAGAAAGCCAGTCACCACCATTCCTGCTTTAACAAACAACTGCTCAGAGACACTGAACATTAGAGAAGTCAGGACTGTGGACACGTCCACACACACACGCAAACAACCCAATTAAGGGGTGACTGACCTGACCAATTAGAATAGCAGGACAAACTCCTATAGAGGGCAATTCAAAGTTTCTATCGAGAACGTAATGCTTATAACAATTTAGTCACGATTATTAAAAGCAGGTAAATTAGATTAAGTGTTCTCTCTTAGCTCAGCCCTTTTGTGAACTTTCATTCGGTGCACTTATAGAGGTATGTTCCATGAACCGGGCACAAAATATTGAATATCATATGAGCTGTTTTTTATTTTTCATTCCGTATTCATTACTTATTGAGGCAACCCTCCTTAAAATATAACTTAATATTTTGCAATTTTCTAGGAATAAACAACAACATGGCAGAAAATTACAAAACAAAATTGGTCAAATTATATAGTGTAACATAACGGTTTTAAAAGATTAATGTTTAATGAACAATATTTTAATTAATAATTGTAATTAATTATTATATATACGTATTATATATTATATATGTATATATCTATACACACACAAACACACATATACATACACATACATTACAATATATTACATACAATTGCCAGATCCTGATTGACCGTAGCATCGCTTTTCCATCTCCTGGCTGAAGTACATTTTTCAGGGAGACATTTAAAACAAAACACAAAAGCCTTGCTGTTCCTGTCTGATAAACAGAAGTAACACTGTAATACTCACGAGATTGCTTCGATCATGTCCACACCCATCTCCACGCAGCAGTGCGCATGGTCGGCACGGGCCTCAGGCAGCCCCGACACGCAGTAGTAGCAGTCGCCCAGGATCTTAATCCGCAGACAGTGATTCTCCTGCAGACACACACACACAATGACCAAACAGTGAAAGGGTGGATTGGCTGGTGTACATAGGATCAACAGTGAGCCCAATAATCAAGTTTGAGTATGTCATTTCATAGCCATTAAGGTGTATGAGTAGAGTTCCCATAAATCGGTTACATAGCCTTTCTCCCATTAAAATCCCCTTCACATCCTGCAAATGGTTTTTCCTTTTAAGGTTGTGAATTTTTATATGGATTTATATGATTCATGAAGACAAAACAACCTCAGATCATAACTGTTCCCAAATGGCTTTAAAACATCAGATTTTTATCTGTCTCTACGGTGTTGTTGTTTTTTTCTTTCTAAGTTTGGCATCTCACTTACATGAACTCAAAAATCCAACCCAATTTTGGAAAACATGAGTAGTCTAAACAAAAAGCTCTTGGAAATGGATTTCAAAAAAGCCAACATAATAGATATAACAGATAACGGATACTGTAAGAATAGTACAACCAAAAATGCATGTACTATCGTTATTTGTTAATCAAAGTATGACTTCAGATAACTTGCAATATAGCGTAATTTAGCATATATGATGCTTTTATGGTTCTTCTTTTTTTAAGCTTGAAACCTTCAGTCACAATTCACTGTAACTTCATGGAAAAGAACAACCAGAATGATCTTAAAAATTTTGAAGTAAAAAAAAAAAAGTTTTACAGGTATCGAAATGATATAAAGGTGAAAAATAATGACAAATGTAACTATTGGTTGAAATCTCCTTTTAAGCATTGTTTATTTAAATGCTATAGGCATCTTATTTAATAACTATAGTTTAACCAAAAATGCAAACATTATTTACTCACTGTGCAACTTCAGAAGATACAGCAAATATGATACTTTGAACAAATGATGACAAATTTCATTTTTGGGTGAACTATCCCATTAAATGGTGTTTTCTGAAGTACTATAGGTTTCTTTGTTTGTTAGTCATCAAAACAGAAGAGAAGAAACCAATGGAGAGCAGAAGAGGAAGCCTCAGGCTGGGCACAGGACTCACGGCAGCAGGACCGGGTCTCATGACAGCCACCTGAATGTCACCCCAGTGCATGCCTTCATTTAACCCGCAGCCCATACAACAACCTCTATTGTTGATCATCAGGGCAAAGTGCGTATGCATGCTTTTTTTGTCTTTTTGCTCGAAGGTTTTGTGAAGTCTGCAAACATCTGAACAGACAAACTGATGGTTTCCCCTTTGAGGAACATCTCTCTGCAGCAGCGGAGTACGTGCACAAATGCATGGCAACTTGGCTGCAATGAGTCACCACCACTGGTGGAGATAACAAGGAGATAGTTGTGCTGGAAAACAGCGAGAAGCATGATCGTCAACACTTAACTGACAGGAGGGAGGGCTTATCTATCCCAGTGAGCTGTGTGAGTGAGATGCAAGCGGAATTAATCTGATTACATCTCAGTTTGCCATCGTGTTTCAACAACAAAAAGCTGTTTGGCTGCGGGTGTGGGCTGTTCTGCGGACACTTACGGCGGCCAGTTTGTCGAATCGTGCGAAGAGCTCATTGAGGGTCATCACTAACTCCTGAGCTGTGCACTGGGAAGCCAGACTGGTGAAGCCCTCAATGTCGGCAAAGAGGATACTGCAGAGAAAGAGAAACATCAAACAGAATGAGAGGTTTCATCAGATACGGGCACTTTTATATTTTAGGCATTGATTTTTATTAACAGATGTTTTCTTGAGGTTATATGAAGGTCTGTCTTGAAAGGTCTGTCTTTTTTTTACCATGCTATCACCATTTATTTTTGCCACTTTTCAAATGTCTTTAAGTTTTGTGGTAGATATTATGGTTTTACTACTATAATAACAGTAAAGTACGAAATCCTCCTTAATATTGTGGTTACATTAAACATCTAAATATCATCACAGAACATTATCAAACGCAATAAATAATCTGAGATGTGCTTTAACTGACATTATCTATATCTATGTAGATACATCTATACAGTGTGTATATGTGAGTGCGTTTTAAATACCTTAAATTATAAAAGTCACGAGTTTGATTCACAGGGAACATACAGTACTTTATAAAACCTATACTCTGCCATTGTGGATAAAAGCTTTTGCCAAACGGATAATAAACCCAATGGAAAATCAGGTCATTCTTGTTAATCATCTCAGGCCCTCATCCCCACACATCAGTGTAGTGCACATTCACCTATATTACATGGTTGCCACAGTTACCTGGCTGACAATTGAAACCCTCGCCCACAGCTATTCATTTCAATTGACTATTTGTGAAGCAGACTTTACATAGATACAATATGAGCTAACTAATATGATCCCAGCATCACAGCTCCATTACCATGCCAATGGCACAGCAGACCGGTTCGGATGGGAGCGTGTGCTCTCTTTAGCAATAGATGACGTTCACATTATATGAATGTTGGGCCTACAGAGACAAGACAGTGAATAAAGCATGATATTCCCCTGTGGGAGCCCGGTAACAGATACGGTTCTTCTTTGTGCACCTTGAATGAAAGACAAAACAAAACCTTGTGGGCTGTAATGACTTTTCCTTTTCAATATTCATCTGCAGAGTTTTTATCAATGCTGACATTGATCTAGCTTTATTTCTAACAGCTCAGGGCTGGTCTGACACTCAAGCTAGCGTGACAGTATGAAGATGGCCAGGTTTGACTACAGCCCAGGATCCGGGTGAGCGTGACCTCTCAGTTCAGACTCAGTATGAAAGACGATTTCCAGAAATGTTTAAAAGGGGCCAAGAAGGCAGGCTGTTCTCGATCAACACACTCATCTCATGTGATGTTTGCCACCATCAAAGAATACTTGCTTCTTATTTCCCTGGAAAAAAGCCTGACTGCTTAATGGCTTTCAATCAATTAATCTTTGGGTGAACTGTAGCATACTATCTGTATATTTGCAAAAATCCCCTTCAAACCGCAAATGACCAAAAAACCAAGCATTTCCTTGGATTTTAGCCCTTTCACTTTCTAGCAGTACACATTTTTGAATTTTAATTTTTTTGCAGGATTTAATTATTAAAATTAGATTATTGTAATTATTGGAATTGATCTGGGTCTCTGAACTGACTGACCCCTGTCAGTTACGTGATACGATCCAATGCACTAAAGGACAACAGATCCTCTTGCTACATTTAGCCGGCTTCCTACTCTTCAATGTCAATACACCGTAATGAATTAATGATTATTATATTTGTATAGTAAATCAAGTGTACAAAGAGCATCATGAGACCATGTCTGAAAGCTGACAAAGATGAAGCACAGGAATCATTTTTACAACATTACAACAGCCCTGATCAAAAACAACCAAAACAAAAGCATCATATGACTGTACAGTACTGGGAGCCATTTAAAAACAAAAGTCAATCAAACTAAAACAAGCACTTTGACTGCATGGACTTCCATGACTGCTAAGATCATAAGAAAATAAAAATAAACATTAAACAATTATTTTGATTGATACCATGTTAGTTATGGCAAAATAATATAAAAATAATTATTTCTTCATCATTTACTCTTCTTCATCTTTTTCACACAAAAGATGATTTTCTATAGAAAGTTGAGATCACATTGACATTTTTCACTTCACTTATCTACATACTATTCCAAACAATTACAGATTTTTTATATATATATATATATATATATATATATATATATATATATATATATATATATATATATATATATATACTATAATAAAACAAATGCAAATGAGTGAATAATATAAAATAATATTAATTTTTGAATGCACTATCCCTTAAAACAAAAACAAAAAGTGCACCCAAAAACTTACAATTATTATTACATATTTTATGAGGATGAGGAAATGACAATTTACATTTTGGGTGAACTATCCCACAGATAACTAAAGCACACAAACACAACTAAACACCTCCCTTATACAATATAGCATGCAGAATCCCTTATATTAGTCATAGATAAAAAGTTTCCATATAGCTGATGGATCTATGGAGTTGCTATATATAAAAGCTCAAATAAAATGCCTCTCCTGGGTGGGTGGATTAAGGTTAGTTGACTCTGAAAGTAGACAGAGTGCAGAGCTCTCTGAAAGATAGCGTCTTGGCTGCTGCGAGCATCTCAGGCTGATCTTTAAACCTCATTTAATCGTTAATACCGTGGTGACTCATCAGCTCTCTGCAGTCTGGACCAAAAATGTTGCTGCAGTGTGGCACAATGGCAGGATGGCTCTTTAAAGGTCCCGTTTTTCATGCTTTTTTGAAGCTTTGTTGTGTTTACAGTGTGCAATATAACGTGTTCATGTTTCGCGTGTAAAAAAAACACAGTATTTTTCACATAATTCACCAATCTGTATACTGCTGTTTTCACTGTCATAAAATCGGGCTGATGACTTCCTTGTTCTATAAAGTCCCTCCTTCAGAAATACGTAACGAGTTCTGATTGGGCCAGCAGTTCCTGTGTTGTAATTCGAAAGCAGCTGAGCACACGCTACCCTCCTGGAAACGCGATTGGACTAGTTTTGAGAAGCAAGTGGACAGGAGCATGTGCCGGAGATGTACTAATAATCACATGAGCGTTTTTATATACACTTTTATATACTGTAAATCAATAATTGATTAATTTATAAAAATATGCAAATATACACTGTAAACTGTATACACTACAGTTCAAAACCTTAGGGTCAGTAAGATTTTTTGTGTGTTTTTGAAGGTCTCATGCTCAAGTCTGCATTTATTATTACAATGTTTTTCATCTTAATGGTCACATGATCCTTCAGAAATCATTCTGGTTTGGTGCTTTAAAAAACATTTATCTATTATATTATATTATAATATTAAATGTATTACCTATGTTGGAAACAGTGTGTCACGCTGTCAGTCTCTGTTTTCCTGGGTGTTCCCTAGTGAGCTCACTTCTCCTTAGGCACTTCACCATAGGCACTTTAATTCCTCTAGTCTGGTCCTGTCTTCACAGTAATTGCACTCCAATTAATTCGCACAGGTGATGACAATCCTTTGTCATTAGTCTCCCTATATATAGCTGTCCTTCCCTGTTGTTTGTATGGTGTCCTTACCCTTTGTGTATCGATGTTTCTCGTCTCCCGAGACTTCCCCTTACCTTCTCGTTTTTCCAAGTTTCCGTACCGTTTCATCCAGTTCCTTCTTTTGTTTTGTTTAGTTTGTCTTCCTGGACTGTTTATTTAGTATTTACCCTTTTTATTAATAAAACATACCTTGCATTTGGATCTACCCTCTCCTTGTGTTTTCCCTAAACACACGATCGTCACATAGTGATGCACGGAAACCGTGATAAATTTTTATTACATTTCAGGATTTTTTTTTTTTTTTTTGATGAATAGAAACTTCAAAAGGCAACATTTATTTGAATTAGAAATCTTCTGTGACATTATAAATGTCTTTAGTGCCACTTCTGATCAATGCATCCTTGTTGAATAAAGTATTAACTTCTTTAAAAACTTCTTTAACCCCAAACTTTTGATCGGTAGCATATAAATAATAATTATTTTACAAATATACTAAGCATAATGATTATGCATGCTGTATGCTGATTATTCTCATAGAAGCTGGTGAAAAATATATTGTGTTGATGGGGACAAAACAATAGTTCTTGCCAGCAATGTTAATAGATTTGTGGCGACCACAACCTTAAGGTCAAATGTAGCTGCTCTCAAATTATATTATATTGGGAGTTAGCAAAGTGTTGACAGGAAAATGAGATTATAAAATGGCAGGAAGTTTAATAAATGGAGTGTGTAGCTGGTCAGCGATAGCCTTTCTAGGGACATCAGCATGAAAGCCACTTCAGCCAAAAAAGAAAAGCCCCTGGAAGGAATCTTGGACAAAGTCACACTTCCTGTTATATAACATGGCCCCCTAAATCCATCAGGGGTCACTGCTTGAGAGGTTGGACCTCCTGATCCATCGGCTCTGGAACGCAAACTGATTATAGAATTATGATATTGGATATAAATCTGTTGAATAAAACCCTGTCAAATCTGCCTACCTCCATTCCATTGATTTGTAGAAAATTTAAACATTAAACAAATATTTGAAATAAATCAAAAAAGTAATACTTTACACATAACCGGATTGTTTCCTTGTTGCATAAATTATATCAAATTGATTTCAGATGTACAGCATGCGAGCAAATCCACTTAAAATGACCAATACCTTTCCAGCTAATCAACCCTTCAACTCTAAAACATAACAGAATTAAAGACATAATTCAAAATATGGGTAAAACAGCTACGGAAAATGAATACAGAAAATTCCTTCATATTAACATGACACATTGCAGCATATTTTTTTACAGACTTTTCTTAGTTGAAGCCACACAGTTAAAACACATCAATGTGTTGTCCTTCATCGCACTGCATAGCTAGAAATGGATATCAGTGGAAAAAACAACTTTCGGTTTGCTCTGCCACTCACTTAAGGACTAATTTACGGATGTTTAAGCAAGAGTAAAGACCTAAACAGCAATCCATGCTTTCTCAGTCACAGAAATGTGACAAAAGGGGATTAGAAATAGTTCAACGTACAAAAACTGAAAATAACGTTTGCCAAAATGTAATGGAAAATCCCTTACAATTGTTTCAGAGTTTTAATATTCATTTGTAACCGATAAAATAAAATGATATTTTTTTTTATAAGGTTAATCAAACTTTGCCTATAACGTGACCCCATTGATGAAAAGATCAAATCAGAATTTCATTCATGTTCACTACTGTTTAAATTAGCTGGTGCCGCACAGATAAACTATCAGTTCATTCCTCGAGCAGAACTCCCAGCCTCCTCTTCCCACGATAGTGTGGGTTTCACTCAAGAGCAAAGATTCAAACACAGACATTGTTATATAACTGTCCTCAGTAATTAAACCACTGGGTCCTCTAATAACAAACCTATCAATATTCCACTTAGCGCGATATCGCTTGGCTGCACACTTACATAATTCCTCCGACCATGAAGCCTATCTGCAGGGGGCTTTACTGGAAAAGGATAAGAGACAGACCCTCGATTGCAGACAACAACCCCGAGGGCCAGGAGTCGCGCGGTGCAGTGGCTCACAAAGCCCAGGTTCATGTTGCTCTTTGTTGCTGTAGTCTGTCCTCTATTCGATCATAGAAAAGGGCTGGCAGAGAGTATCAAGCCTCAAAATCAAGCCATTAAAACAATGGAGGTCAAAGAATGTCTGTGCTGTTGTTTGCTAGTAGGCGCTGCTGCTGTACTGAACAGTATCAGGTGGCAGATAACCGTCTGTACTCCTATTGATAGTTGCATAGAGTTAAAAAGCTTTGCTCAACTCTGCTTCAGCAACAATAATCACATTGCTGGAAATGTGGTACTTTCTGTGAAAATAAATGCCTTCTGTTAAAACAATCTTAGCATTTATGGCACTTCAGTCACTTTTTTGTCAATTTACTCATGAAAATAGTTCAGAGTGTCTACAATCACTGAAGCTTTTCAAAATAAAATAAATTTAAGTAAAATTAAATAAAACATTAAATATAATGAAATAAAAAAATCATCTGAATATACAAGATGATGTTACTATTATTATTTGTTTTTGGAGAGAAATAAAATCTGTAATAAAATTCTCTGTGTATTTGTGTACTAGTTTTAGCAAGCAGTAGCTATACATTAGCACTCTGGAGCTGAATCTAACTCCTCCCCTGTCAAACAGCTTTATTTCTTGGGTTAATCTTCTACTCTTCAGATTTAGAATTTATAACTGTGGAGAATCAGAATTCATAACATGGATTCCAGAGTTGCCTTTTGTCATTGACCTGAGACCCACATGGTTTTAAACTCTCCAGTCTTCATAAGATTACAGCCGTGTTTAAAGCAGAGGTACAAATCAAAGACCGACATGAGGTGAAACAACAGGCTACACTTAACAGAGCCTCTTGTGACTGTCCAACCAGTCTGGTGCTTTTGAAATTGGCATGTTATCAGTGGGAAAGTGTCTGTAGACGCTCAGAAGAGCGGTCTTGACACATGGATGGTCAGCTGGAAAAAGAGATGAGTGAATGTTTTCTTCTCTAAAAACCACAAGAGGGTGCAATATCAAACACTTATCAGATTTATAAAATACTTATAAACTCCGTTCCAAAACCTAGTTCTCTGTCTATCAGGACAGCACTGAAATCAGTATAGTGTGTGTGTGTGTGTGTGTGTGTGTGTATACACATATACATATATATACACACATATATATATGTATATATATATATATATATATATGTATATATATATATATATATATATATATATATATATATATATATATATATATATATATATATATACACACACATATATCTAGTCAATATATATATATATATATATATATATATATATATATATATACACATATAAAATATATATATTTTTTTTTTTTTACAGAGAAAGCATCCCCAAAAGTAAGTACTTAAATTCTAAAATAATATTATAAAAGATCAAAAAAAATACTATAAAATACATAAATAAATAACATCTGAGATGTAGATGGTCTGAGAGAAATGCTCACAAATGTAAATATAGCCTACTAATATTTCATGCAATGCAGAAATGTTACATCTAATAATGTGACGGAGTCATGTTCTTATTTGGGCAACATGCTAATGGCTGCAGATTTTGTGTTTGCGTGTGAAGTTCCACTTTCAGTTACCAAGAGGGTAACTGTGTAGGACAGCTCACTGGGTTTTTGGAAAAGCATTAATCTCATAACCTAACTACGTACTAACATAATTATAGTAAAAATAATAGCAACTATGGACTGGAAAGGTTTTTTTGACTACCATCTTTCAGGCTATTTGAGGAGTCCCTCTTACCTCACATTGTCATGCTTCTGAATATAGATCTTGTGGAACATCATATCCTCTTGTTTGGCATTTATGTCAGCTTTCATCTCCATGGCGACATGTCGAGGAAGCACAGAGAGGAGGAGGCGTTCCTGAAATTGACGACAGTGATAGTAAGGGAAAGACCATGTGTATCTATCTACTCAATCCATTTTTCTCTGCTGAAAGACATGGGTATCATCTTACTATCAAGAATAGAGAAAACTGGAGGAAACTGCAGAAAATGACATTAATTCTAATTTAGCCTATACTGTACCACTTACTAAAATCACTGTGGTACCAGTGATGCTATCAGATGCTAACAATATGATATTTCAATATATAAAAACTGAACAATGTTGCTTATCTAATAACGTTTATTTTTATTTATATATTTATATGAATTTATACAGTAACTAAAGCAATACCTATTATTAACCGTATAAACTCAAATAAATAAAAATAACTGATGAAAAAAATTATTTTTAAAAAGGAAGAACCAATACATAAAATTAAATAGTAAACCAAGAGACAAACAATTAAAACAAAAACAAACATAACATAAATAAATATTCCATATAATACACTAACTGTGGCAGGAAAATTGCTATTGAATACTGGTAAGTCATCTAGAGACCATAGTGTTATTTTCAAAAGGCTTGATAAGCTAAATGTTTGTTGAAAAAATGATGAATGGCCTCTGTGGGCTTCTGTGCTTGCAGAAACTGACATTATTATTATTATTTTCTACTTTGGAGCCACTATTAATCTCCGTACTGTTCAAGGATGTGGTTCTAATCTCACAAATGAATCAGCACTGCATGTCTCCGTGCACTCGTTTTCTCACGGTTTCAATTCTTTACTGAAAATCAATGGACATACAGTATGAATGGACTCCAGCTGAAAGACTTTTCATTCATTTAGCTTCATTCCAAGCAAATCTGAGGCTATTTCCCCACACATATTGGAGTATGGAAGAAAGAAAAAAGGAAACGTTCATAGAATGTTGCATGCTAATATTCTTCAGTTTTTATATTGTTCTCCCATGTGCTTAAATAAATACCATGGTATTAATTATGGTACTTTGGGTGGCTGATTATGATACTTATTTAAATGTTTTTGAAAGATATCTATTATGCTCACCAAGCCTGGATTTATTTGAGCAATAATAATCTGACTAATAACTTTTGAATGATGGTGTATATTTCTGTTAACTTTTAACATTAAATCTTTCAGTCTCGAAGAATGTCATTAGAAATGAATATGTGCTCTCATGATATCTGGTTAACTCACCTGTTGCTGGTTTTCTCTCTGAGAATGCAGGCGGGCTTGAATACATTCTCTGGTCTCCTGGAAGGCTTGTCTCTGTGAGCCTTCTGCTGGGTAGTGTGTGCACACGCCAACTATATTAGTGCAGGAGAAGATCAGGACATTGCACACCAGCTGGAAAAGAAAGTAGAACACGGTATCAAACAACATGGAACTTGACAGCGTACTCTTTCACCTTCAGAGACCCAAACAATGATATTGATAATATATGTGCTGTTGGCTTTAAACAATAGTTCACCCAAAAAATTCTCTCATCATTTACTTAATCCGAACAGCACTGGACCCTACTGACTTTTAGTGTATGGACTATCTTATTTTGTATGATTTTAAGAAGCCACTTGTTATCAAATTCATGATTTAGGTTTTATTTTCAGTACGTTCAATCTCAGAGAACTCCAATAAAGTTTCATTAGATTACGTTGACAATCATCTGGAGTAGTTTATCTATGATTTACTCAATGGAGTCTGTTGTGCAACCCTGGCATTCTGTAATAAATGTCTGCCAAACTATTTTTATGATGCATTTCAGAATGAGAGCTGATGTTTTATATCGTTTTGGCACATATTTAGTGAAATGGCTATTATGCGAATGTTTTAAACAAGTGTTGCTATTGTGGATCACTGAGGAGTAAAGGAATAGTTTGCCAGAAAATGAAAATGTGCTAAATTTTGTTCAAATTTCAATCACTCTCGGGCTATTCAAGATGTAGAGGAGTTTGTTTCTCTATGAAAAAGCATTGCATTACTTGCTCACCAGTGCATCCTCATCAGTAAATGGGTGCCATCAGAATAAGAGCTCAAACAGCTGATTAAAAACATCACAATAATGCACAAATAATCCAAACAATCCAGTCTAACAGTTAACATCTCGTGAAGTAAAAAACTGTGTTTCTGTAAGAAAGTATGCAAAGATCGAGCAGAGTATAAAAGCGAATAGTCAGAAACCGTTATAAACCATGTTGGTAGATTTTGAAGTTAGAGGACAATGGAGAGGACTTTGTCATACAAACATGCAGCTTTTTTTATGTCACAAGATGTTAACTGATGGACTGGAGTTTGTAGTAGTGTGTAGGATCTATTTGAACTCTCATTCTGGCGGCACCCATTCACTGTAGAGGATCCACTGGTGAGCAAGTGATGTAATGCTAAATTTCTCCAAATCTGTCCTGATGAAGAAACAAACTCATCTACATCATGGAGGGTGAGTAACTTAGTAGCAATCATAATTAGTGGTACATCGATGTTGTTTTTCCAAGGTTTTTCATAAATTATTGCATTTAGTTACCCCAATCCTGAATTTGTGGTTGCATTCTTGTCCAACAAATTAATTGGGAACTGTAAGTCAGAAAAGTATCAAGTACACATAGACATGAAAATGCCTTATTAGATTTTCTCATTGTAATGTCCAAGATGAGTTTGTGGTTCTAATAAGACAAAGCAAATCCAGGAAGTCTGGAAACTTAAAATAGAGTGCATGATAAAGACTAGCCAAACAAGTTGAAGCGGTCCAGTTTCAACGCGCTTCGATTTATCTGGGTTAACCTCCCTCTCTTCCACATGTGGGGTCAGGAACAGGGCGTCTGTACTCCTTCTAAAACTAGTATCAGTGGCAGCGAGACACATTCCCATAATATCTTTGCTTGAACTGGACTGAACTTCAGCAGACATATCTCTGAAATGACCTCAGGGTTCAAAACACAGACGCACCAGACGCTTGCCCTTAATATGGATTTTGTTAACATAACTTTGCTTTTCTTTTGCTTTATTCCCCTATAATTGGTCAGATATGATGGGCTAAATAACAATCACTCTATTTTTACTCGTTACCGTGTATCTTTGCTTAAATGGCTAGTAAAAAAGATTGTATTATTCGGTGATTAAGGTCCAAAAAGGACCAATAATAGTTGAATTTTACAAATGTCAATATGCAAAAAACAAAAAAACAACAAAAAAAAAAAAACATGTTGCAATACGTCCAATAAAAGATGCAGCTTTTGGAGCGGTCAAGTGCTGCCAAACATTTTTAGTGTGGAAAGATAGAAGGTGAATGTAATGACATCATCAGGGCAAGCTTAATCCTCTTCTGCTTTTATGGTTTTATGAAACACTACTAACATCTAATGAGAAACCAGTACAGTCAACTTTCATCAAATGTCCTTTTGTGCCTAACGTCATAGAAAATGGAAAAAACTTTGGTTACTCAGAGTGGATAAGGGCCATCAATAATGATTACAGTGTGCGTGCGCAAAAACAAGCCACCTGGACTTGGCACCACACTTAAGGAAGCATCACACAGAAGAAACTCAATAAAAACTCCGTTCAATCCCTTTTTGTGAGAATCAGACCAAACAGAATTCACTATTGAATGATTTTCCCCTCCTCCAGGGCTCACATTTAAATATGGTCCATCATGCCATCTTTTACTAGCCTGACTACGTCAGACTTCCTACTTCTGCTCAATTTCATTTCGCTTCTGTACTCAGTCTGATACAGCGTCAGAGCTTTCTGTTTGCCACCGGTCTGGAAACAGCCGGGCCAATCAACGAACAGAGGGCGGACTGAGAGCCGTGACGTAGATGCTAAGCGCCGAGTTTTCCATTGTTGGTTAGAGAAATCGAAAACTGAAACGACCGCGGAAATGGGAAACGAGACACTGGATGCAATTATGGAGTTATGGAGAACATTCAACTCTTTTTCAAACTGCAAAAGTCGTTTACAGCCATGTTCACTCCGGTATTTCGCTCGCATCATCATGTGTTTACAACAGGTTTACAGTGGAAGTTCAATCACAGATTTGAGTTCGATGCATGATGTCTGTGCTTCGATGCGGCTGTACAGGCGCATAACATACGTCATAACTAAATGTATCTGATTGACTTACGGTAACCAATGATTTTAAACTTCAGACAAGCGCCCCCTAGCGAGAGAGAAAACACTTCTCTATTATGCCATTCCAGACTCTGTCTACGAAGCAAAGTGAAGTAGCAGAGTCTGGTATTACCAGGCTAATCTTTTACTTCATTGATGATAAAATGGCACTGAATGAGTCAATAACTAGAATATGCAGAATGGTCAAGGATATTATTATTATTTTATAACCAATAACTGATAAATGGCCAATATTGAAATTAAGTACTACTTTGCCTAAATAAATTACAAATAAAACACTAACTGCTAGAATCAATCATTTTTAATGCCCCAAAATATTCATGTTGGATATGCTAAAGATTACATTTTGCGTTATTAAATGAGTATATTTAACAATCCACTTTAAATGAGCTTTAGAAATCTTAATGTAATCTTAAATGCCTAATATTTACAATAGATAAATAAATATTACAAAGATGTGTTGACACCTGATGTGTGTACACACTGAAAAGCGCTGCATTAAGAACTGTTCGGAACTATATTTCTATTTTGGTGAACTGTCCATTTATAGCGAGTTAATACTATCCAGTAAAGCAATGTAAAAATCACAAGAGAACTCATGAAAAAGACAGAGGAGTGAAAAGAGGCTGAAAGCAAAGTGTGAGAAACTACGGGTTGTGTGTCACACATATAAATAAACACATCTAGATCTCCATTTCTTCCATGCATGTTGATCCCTCAGCCATTGCAGCATCAAGACTAAGCGAGTCCATCACAAACAGATGAGTGTCTTTTCATTTCACCTCAGCTATGTTCTGCTGATTGAATAGGTGATATTAGGCTACAACATTATCTGGGAGCAGCAGCTGCAGTGTTGCTTGTCTGCTGCATTGAGCACAGGAGCTTTGGGCCAGTTGTGCATTAACTCAACCAGAGCCATGGAAACGCACACACGTGCTGCAATGCAAATATTCCTGAGTAATGATCCTCTCTATTAATACACACTATAACGTTCCATAATGTCCTTACTAGGAAGTTGGCAGAATAACTCAGTCACTGAGTAGGAGGGGATACATAAAAGTGCTTCTTCTCAGACGCAGGAATGCGGGGGATCTGACTGCTAATGGGGGGGGGGGGGGTTCTTATAGCAGGATTCTGAACTGGTGGTCTTTGCAGAGCAGTGCGAAAAAGATTCGAAAAGGTTCAAAATACTTGGGTGATGATATAGGTTTTGATTCTTATGTTTTACTTAGTCTCGAGTTTGACTTTTGGCACCTGCTCAGAGAATTAAAAACCACCTGACTGTGAAGTAAAGCGATCAACCACAGTCCGAGTACCTTTCAATGAGTTGAGCCTGGGAAATGTTATAACAACTACAGTAGTACTCCAACTAGTTATCGGCAAACTAATAACTGTTTACATGGAGGGGAAAAAACACATCCCAGGAAGATGCACTGTAAGAAATCTAACTTAGACTATTTAAAAGACTGAAGGATCTAATGTAGAAAAAGTTGACATTACAGATGTAATTGTTTGGGCTAAAAGGGCTGCCAAAAGTGAGTGTTTTACATTAATAATGTGCAATATTAAGACTAATTTTAATTCAAAATGGTACCTTATTGAACTCTGATACTTGAGTATAAATTATGATTACTTCTTAGTTTATGTAACCTATTTGACTATGTTCCCTGAAAGCACACATTTTTTTACAAGTTGAGTAAACTCAAAGTCTTAAAGCTAGTCTCACGTAGTCAGACCTTCAGGCTGAAGGTCTGGAATTCATGACAGCTTTCATTGGCCAAGGCCCGCCCATGAGGCCATTTTGACTGACATGTTTAGCATCCAATCACAGTTTGTTTCATTCTTTGTCACATTTTGAGGCATGGAAATGTCGCCACAATAACAGACCGGTGTGTAAAACTATCGGACGTATTTTTAAGATTCTATGCCGCAAACTTTAAATATTTTATTTAAAATAATATCTATCTATCTATCTATCTATCTATCTATCTATCTATCTATATATATATTTAATTGCTGTTTATGCTAGACTTATACAATGATATATATGATATATATATAAAACTTAATTTACCTGATAGCCATCCATGTAAATGCTAGCTGCTGTACATAAAGCTAACAACAAAAAACACACAAAAGCACATGCTGAAACAAAAGCTGGTTGAAATGCAAACTAATGTTAGTATGGAATCTGTAGCATAAGCATAAAACACACTATAGGCATTTGAATTACTCCTCAAAATAGCATCCCTATATATGCTATTTATCACAGCATGTCATGCAACATAACGTAATAGAACATTGATACTCAGGAGAAAACACCCTCAACACAGTCTGTGTAATGGATGATACTGGTATGCATTATTCTAGGAAGGTGAACAGTAATGATAAAGTATGAGGAACAAACTGAACCTTGAGGTCCAAAACATCTAATGGACAGCTCTGACTGTTCTGAGCTAGACCAATTCCATGCTATTAAAGAAGAAAAATAAACCAGTGATAATGAACGAGAAGGCTGGTTGGAGCATTTGCATGCATAATCTGCTTAAAAGATGTGAAGTATTCTTATTGCAGCAAAAGAGTTATTAAAGTTTTGAATTTTAAAGCATAACATCTTTTTATTTTCCAATGTATTTTTATTTTGTCCATCCAGTTCAGTGGTGCAGGCATTTGTAGCAAACTTTTCAATTCCCCTGAGTATGGGTATTTGTTACCACCACAGTAACGTTTGAGAACGCAAACATGTTTGCATACTTGTTCACAGAAAGCTTATGTTTCCTTCGCTTAAAAAAAGAAATATGAGGATTGTGGCCTCATACACAGCATGTTTAGTCTAATATTATAGTCAACATACTGCTGTGCCAGGAGAAGGTCCTCATGCATCTTTGATGAATATGGATTTAATAACAGACAACGGGTCATGGTGCGTTTATAAAGAGTGCAACCTGAACAATAAGACACAGTCAACAACTCATTTTCTATGTAATATAGTCGTCAATCATCATGGGAGCAAAAGCAGGGATAGAGCTGTTCCACAGGGCTGTGGAGAGGCATGGCTGGCTGAGCTGGATGACTGTGTTCACAGAAGCGTACTGCCTCAGATGGCATGAACTGTAACTAGGGAACAGGCACAGCAAAAACATTATTTCAGAGAGATTAATGATTGCTGCCGGCACCATAACAATCCCACCAAGCAAAATGTGCCAAGAGTCAATATTTGTCTGAATATGAGTCCCCCGTTTGATTGGTCTGCTGTCTGTATCGGTTCAAAAGAAAGGCCACATCTCATTTGACTGAAGGATTTTAGCCGTTTAAGGCACTGAAGAGGTAAATTATCTTATCAGAAGTTTTGGGGATTAAAAATAGTAGTGCAACTCGCTCAGCTTTTCGGACTACTATCGTTCAAAAGTTTGGGTTTGGTAAGATTTTATTTTTAATTTCCTTTAATCAGGAAGGATACAGTAAAAATTTACCAAAAGTGACAGTAAAACGATATAATAAAATTATATTCTACATTAATGCATTTCTTTTGACACTTCTACTCAAAGAATCCTGACAAAAAAAAGTTTTATGGTTTCAACAAAAATATTAAGCAGCAAAAACAATGATAATGATTTTCAAGATTGATAATTATCATCTGACACTGATTATTGTATCCACGGCTGCTAAAAATTCAGATTTGCCATCAAGGCAATACATTTTTTCTTTTTAATACTACAACAGAAAACAGTTATTTTAAATTGTGATATTTTAGAATATTACAGTTTTTACTGAAATAAAAGATTCACTAACTTATTCAAGCTCCTTTATCGTTTTTGAAGTGAAATAAATGCTTAATTGTTGCCGCTCATTAATATATAGTCGAGTTTAATAAGTTAAATTTATTATGTGTCTGAATGTTTTTTAGATTAAAATGTCCTTAATATAAAAACAAACAAACTGATAGATATAACTTGCATCAATGTAGCTATCTGATTTTTGATAAAAGTTTAAATTGTAAATAGACTTTTCAATTTCAAAGTCATTTTCTAATAATGCTTAAAAAGTGAGGAATAATTATTATTGCATTCATCGTACATAAAGAATACATACAAAAGTATGAATAAACCTTAGTCATTGAAAAGAACATTTGCCACCATTTATATTACCATTTCTCTTTCTGCCAGGAAATGTCTTTTGAACTCAGTCTTGTGTTCCCTTTCTCCATGACAGGAAGCTCATGTGACCTCACATGATAGGAAGGTCATGACAGTAGCTAGCAGAACTCCCCAGAGTCAGCTCTAAAATACAATTATCTGCCTGCAGGGCTTTATACGGATTACGTAAAACAAGGTGGCGATAAAACATTGATAGAGAAGACAATGCACTTGAGAATTGTCCATGTCTTTTTGAAGGACAATCTTCTCTGTGTAGTCAGCACAGAGACCTTCAGAGTGCTCTCACAGTCACACTGTTGTTCCAAGACAGGCTTGATTTTGAAAGCGGCCTAAATGTCACATTCTGAGTCGCACCTTTGAAAAGAAAGGCTAGGCATACTGGCAAAATAAAAAAGAATAAAAAGCATTTTCAATTTTTCATCCTCCACATCAAAACAAACGCAGCATACACATACTCCAAATATAGCCCCAGCAAACACCAGCCACATGTGGCTCTGAGCTTTGGCAGCCCTTTGATGTCACTAGCACGGCTCCCTCCACATCATTCAGATGTAATCAATCAAAACATTAAAGAAAGTTTATCACCCAATCAATTCTATAGCGAGTAGATGTAAAATTATCATTGTTGAATAAAAGTATTAATGTTTTTCAAAAAGAAACCCTACCAAGCCCAAAACTTACAGTATGAACAGTAATATACCATACATCAAATTAACATCCAAATATGTTTTTAGTCTCTCTCTCTCTCTCTCTCTCTCTCTCTCTCTCTCTCTCTCTCTCTCTCTCTCTCTCTCTCTCTATATATATATATATATATATGTATATATATATATATATATGGAGAGATTATTAACATGTGCAATTTCACTTGTGGCAGCGCAATATGGCTATATATATTAGCTCCAGACCACTGCTAAAATACAATCTTGATCAAACATACATTAGTAGCTTATTAGAATCTTGCATACTGAAAACTTCCCCAGGATAGACATTCATCCACTAGCAGAAAGAAGCTAGAGGTTTTCCAAGGACGCATCTTGCAAAAAAAAAAGCATAGCAGCTCTTGGGAACCTCTCTCTCATCTTAGCAGAGAAGCAAAGGATGCTTCTCTCTAGTGGATGTAGTTATTGTTTGCCATTACCGTACAGTATTATTAATTAATGGTATAAAGCCACAACGAAAGCAGAATCTATGTATGGGTCACCATTCAGAAATGCTTGTAACTGGCCATATCCTGTTACCCACCCAACTTCTTGCAACTAATGAAGCACTAACTTCAAAGATTCACTTTTAAACACTTTATAAACCAGTCAGTCATGTGGCCTGTGGCTTTAAGGGTTAGTTCACCTAAAACATATTTTTTCCATTACTCATGGTGAATAAGGGTCTTTCAATAGGAGACACAAAGAGAAGTTTAGCAGATTGTACCAGCTGCTGTTTTTCATAAAGTAAAATCAATGGGGATGGGATGGATACCATCAAAAAACAACACCATAAAAAAGCACAAATGCAGGATAGGGATGCACAGATATTAACATACTGACCAATTCCAAGCCAATATTTATCTTCTTGGCATGGCCATTAAATGACTAGACAACTTTAGTATAGATAGAGGACTTGCATTTTAGCCAGTTTAAAGTTAAAAACATAAACATTAACACTGATCCAGTTCATCAATTAACATGAATTTATGTTAATGAACTGGAGTCATGAATTATTGGTGGATCATGTCATTTGAAATCCCATTCTGATGCCATTTGAACACCCATTCACTGCAGATCTGTTGTGATGAAGGTAAAATCAATCAACATACAGAGTGGGGGAACTAGGTCATCACAACCCGGAAGAGTAATTTGCCGTGGGTTCTTTCAAGATTTTCCTAAGGGGTTTTATAATGGTGTTTTTCAATTTCTTAATAAAATAAAGCCTGTGGTAAACATAACGTGATGATACTGTACTTCAATGTTTTGTTCTACAATGTAAACTTCACAAACACTCACAACCCAAATGTTCTTATCTAGTTATTTATTAAAAACGTACGTTTTCAAAAATGAACATAACTGCTTCAAAATTAGCGATTTTTTCCCTCAGTTTCCATTTGGAAAACCCAGGGTTACCCGAATGATAACGGTCTTCCACTAGGGAATATAATTCTCTATGATGACTGGAACAAATTGTTGCTAAGAGACGGCAACCACGATCAAACTATTAAACTTGGGTAAATGCGAGTTTTTAATGAATGTCATCACCCTCGTAATGATTAGTTTTATTCAAATAACTGTACTCCTCATTATGCTAAGGGTGTATGTTGTTTATGATCAAAGTTTATGAAATATATACTGTATGCATTCATGAAGCATTTTTAAACCTTCTTAAAAAATTGTTGAATAGCATCATGTGGTGTAGCCACAGAAAGGCTTGGAAAAATGCATCCAACAGCCTTCCCAATGCAGGTCATTTGAGGTTCATCTATGTAAAGAAGCCGTTAACGGGCTCTAAATGTCACAAACTAATCAAACAGTGTCTTCAGAATATAACAGTGCTTTCACACGAATGACTCCTCAGGCTGCTCTTGTTTTCAGGTGCATTATACCATCAGCCTAGGACACAACTGAGGAACTTCTATGAAGTATTGCATTATTTTGCCTCTTTCTAAAGCTTATTTTTCACTCTTTGTTGTTGTTGTTATTAGCAGCTTCAAGTCTAGAGTTTAGTGGTACATGAGAGCAGTGACAGATAATACTCTGAGGAAAAATTATCGCTCCGTTGACTCTTTCATAGCTTAAGAGACCATCTTTAGCCATGTTTCATTAAAGTGTCAACTCTGTCTCAGATGTTTCTCCTAAAATCTCTTTAGAGAAATTAAGAGACAAATAAGACCATCATTGAGAATAGACCTATAAAACTCAAAGGCTCATACTGAAATTTCTGACTTCAGTGTCCAGATCAATCCTGCACATTAAGCATTTTTTGTTATTTATGACACCTGATTCAGACCATCAGCAGAGCCATTAAAGGGATAGTTAACCCAAAAATGAAAATTACCTCATGATTTACTCACCCTCAAGCCAGTGTAAATAACTTTCTTCTTTCAGATGAATGCAATCAGAGTTATATAAAAAAAAAAACGTCCTGGCTCTTCCAAGTTTCATAATGGACAGTGAATGGGTGTTGAGATTTTGAAGTCCAATAAAGTGCATCCATCAGTCCTACAAAGTACTCCAGACTGCTCCAGGAGGTTAATAAAGGCCTCCTGAAGTGAATCGATTTTATGTAAGAAAAATATTCATATTTAAAACTTTTATAAACCGTAATGTCTAGCTTCAGCTAACTGTCAGTCGCATGTTCACGAGAGAGTGGTGTTCCAGCGGAGGACAGAGGACGTAGGTGTAACTATCGCTTTAATGAATGAAATGACGTGTCAGATAAGGAAGACATGCAACATGCACAGGGCTTTGGCTCCGAAGCTGGATAGAAAACCACTGATCTCGAAAAGACAAAAGACACATCACTTGGGTGTTGCAGAAAAACTTGATAACACCAGTTAGCTCTATATTAGAAGACATGAAACACTTACAAATAAAAGAGCTCATTTGTGATTTTCTAAACCAATCCAACAGCCAGTATTCAACAATTTTGAGATGTCACTGGCCAATATCCATGCCCATATGGCAGATTAAAATGGAAGAAAAAAAACAAATCTGTTGGCAGCTTTTTTCCATTACCAACATCTACAGACAACCAAATCATTGAGTAACACACAATTCTGTTTTTTTTTCATGAAAGATAAACAATAAATAAATGTATTTTAAGCAATTTTGTGGACTTTGCATTGGTTATTATTAAATGTATATTTATTTTAGAATCTGGCACAACATTACAACTACTGCCCAGTGCCCACACATACTGGTCGAACACTAATGGAGACACTCACACCGAGACTCTTGGGCTCTGTTCCAAAACCAAGTGAGCTGTCTGTATATGCCCTACATAGGCAGCTGTGCCTTCTAAGGAAGTTGCTGAAACAGAAACTCATAAATGATCAATTTGAAATGCTATGCACTGGCAGCTACTCTGTCTGCCAGAAACAGCATTCCTAAAAGAAGACAAGAGAGATTATAACAATAACATATTCTGAACATATACTGTACATAAAACATAATTACTGGGTAAAATAAAGTCACACGTACATTTAAATAAATACATTCACTATTGTTCAATAAGCTTTTCAATTCTTTATTTCAGCAAGTCTGCAAATTGATCGTAAGTGGCAGTAAAGAACATTTTAAAATATATTTAAAAAGAAATTAATACCTTAAAATGCTGCCTGCATAGGCAGCACATTAGGTTTCGGAACAAAATCTTGGAGTTGGACTCCAGCTTTCTAACAGCACGCCCAATGGCAACACAGACCACAGATGCACATCCAAAGGGATGCAAGATGGTCCTCCAGTATGTTCTGCCTTCAAGGGCAAAGTATTCATAGCATTATAGGAATGCTGTGAGATCAATCTCGTCTTAAGTGGTTAGAAATAACCATGGCCTGTTAGCATGAAACATTTAAGTAGGTCATGCTTCTGGATTGGTCTCTTTGTTTTGAGCTGACTGCAAAGAAGTTGCAGAACAACACATGAAAGTGAATGCAGAGAACAGACTTTCAAAAGGCATCAGACAGTCTTTGCCGGAGAACATATGAGAGAAAACAAGTAGGTGTGTGAAGACCGTAAGAGCGATAGTGGAGCGACCAACAACAACAGCTCTGTGTATTTTAACCAAGTGACATGTCTGCAGGCCAGTCACATGAAACTTGTTTTTCATTTGGTTTTCTTCAGTGGCATCGGAGTGCTTGCAAATAGAGGCTCACTTTAAAGTATTTCAACCTATTAAACCACTATCTGATGCAAGAGAATAAACTGAAGAGAACATAATAGATCAGTACCTATTCTTAATGTAATGTCTAGACGGCACAAAATGAGCTCTATTTGCAAAACTTCAAATCTTGAAATCTTGAAAACACAACTAACTAACTGATCTTTATTTAACTTTACAAAACTAAATTATGTGGGGCTTGAATATTTCTGCTCCCAACCACTAGAATATGGAAATAACTTCTACTGTACCTTCTAATTACAATGCAAAAACAATTTATTTTAGCTGTTGTTTTCCAGTGCAAATGTCTAAGATTATTAAAGTAAGATACATTTACTTAACAGATAGACAGAAGTAGATACTAATAGAAAATGTAGTCACCCAAAAATAAAACAATGGCTTTGCTAAAATGCTTCGCCAATTTGCAATTCTTCTCTACAGCAAATTAAATAATCTTGGTTATTTTTACAAAACCTTTTGTGAGACTGCATGATGAATACCTAGAAGACAATTAAATATGTAAACATACATCAACCTTAAAAATACTAATTATATACAAGAGGGTTTTCATAAACCTGCTTTTGAAAGACCTTGTACTCATAATAGTCCACAGTCCTTGAATTAATGGACTTCTGACAGATCGATTCCACTTCACTGTGACTTTGTGCTTTAGAGAAAAATTATGAAATGAATGCTGAAACAGACACACTGGTTGAAAATAACAACAGCTTCAAGCCTACAGTGGTGCTTAATATACAGTATATTGCCGGAGGGACCATGTCTCTTTAGAGAGCTACACAAAAAATAAGCGGCACAAAATATACACACAGTGGCGTGTACAAAACAGGCATTTATTAACAAAAGAAACAGCACTGAATAAAAACACACTGAATATTTGATATTTCATGTCCTGTAAACATACAAACTAAGCACTTACAAAGCGTTTTTTAACAGACATTTTAAAGGGTTAGTTCAATAACAAAAAGAACCCAATAACGTTGCCATGCACCTTCATGTCATTCCAAACTTGTATGACTTATTTCTTCTAACACAAAAGATGATATTTTGAAGAATGATGTTAACCAAATGGTTTTGGGACCATTGTTTTCCATCTTAAAGACAAAACACACTAAGATAATCCCCATAATATCTTCTTTAAATGTTCTTCAGAAGAAAATTTGTCATACAGCTTTGCAATGATATGAGGGTGAGTAAATTATGACAATTTTCATTTTTGGATGAAATGATTCCTTCATGACTTCTAAACAGTCATGGCACCAAAACTCAAATGAAACCCATCATTAAAAAGGTATTTGGCAAAGATGGTGTTTGCCAATAACAGAATTCCTACAGAACATAGGAGAGCTGAGTCAGCATGAAAGGACTGAAAATAACCAAATTAAACACTGATCTCCAATGGTTTTGTTTCACAAATAAAGATATTAATTCTAGAGTAAGAGTTAACATTACTATGCGCATCCGCATATGCATCTTGACTGCTGGGACATTCTGTGCTGAACACCAGAAGGTCAAGGTCAATCACAAAAACCATCATGACTTTAATAATGCCCCCACTAATGACATCCCCTGTCTGACGGGTCGAGCTGGTGTGCTTGGCCTCTCAGGATCTTGACAGAAGTTGGCCACAGCGGGCCGGAACAGGTTTTGCCTGTTTCCTGGAGATCAAAGGCCTGGTAATGTGCAGAACACCATCAAAACGAGCTTGTGTTCATCAAAACATGATCCTGTGTATAAAGTATTTGTTCAATTGAGCCTACAGTGGGCTGTTGTTAAGACAGGACTGGTGACGAGACTGACAAGAACTGTGGCACTGGAAATCATTAATAGAAAACTATTGCTTTTACAATTCCCATTTAAAGGGACTTTATATAAAAATGTAAGAGATGTTCATGTTTGTGATGTAATGATTCAATTAAATGCTGCATATTTCGTTGTGAAATTGAAACGTGTCAAATAACAAAACCCAATTGAAATGTGAAAAAGTCTAAATCAAATAAATAAACACAAATGAAAGAAAATCACTTCATATAAACAAACTTAGGCTTTGTCTGTTCTCTTTCCATTTAAAAATAGAGGCAACAGCTGTATTTTAATCACAATCCAAACAAAGATGCAGCATACATGCAGCATGAGCAGTTTTTAAATCTAAATTAGATCATTTCAAAATTTGCAACGTCATTTCCTTGGTTACAGCTGTAAATAAAGCAGTGCTGCTCTTATGAACGCTCGTTTAACATGCATTATATGGCGTTAAGATGAAAACAAAATACCATCTAAACTTTTCTGAAGACTGCCAGTCCCCCTCAGAGATACATACATACAAAAAGGTCGATCTAAAAAAAAAAAACGATCTCAAGCTGATGATCTCTGCCGTGCGAGGTTTGGTGCGACGTGCAGTGGCACAATCTCAATCTCTGTCTGGAGCGGGTTATATAATTACAATGCTAAGGGTGAGGTACAATTCATATTTCTTCATTAAATAACTAAGTAATTTGAATACTTTGTGACACGTAATTAAAAAACAGCACAAGTGAATGACCGCGTGCTATCTCTTTCCCTCTCAAAATATGCAAATGGCTTCAAATCACATTGCGTTTGCACTATAAGCGAGCTACTAAAGTGAAAGTTTATGAATTGCATTCAACTGAATTGCTTTACTTTTTAATTCTTGCCAGTGTTTAAGCCATTCAGGACTCGTGCGCTCATGCACACTCGAAGAGATAATCCCTCAATCGCGTCAAAACGACTACATCACTCACTGAACCATCTTCACCACTGGAGCTGATGCAAATAGTCTATTATAGTGTTGACTAGCTCAATCATATGGGCCGGGTTAGCTTCTACCAACAAGGCGGGCTATTTGCACTCAGTGTAAATGGACACTCCAAAAATCAACACTGATGTACTTCATCCGTTGGAGAATCCCAAAATTTTAAAGGCACACACTCCTGCTTTTTCTGGAGGCGAAGTCATCAATGAGCTCATCATTTGATAATTAAAACATTAATAAATGTTAATAAACATCCTTAAATATGTTCATGTTTATATTTGTATTCATCTGTATGTTAATATTAATATAGAATTTTTTTTTTGAGCAACTGGGATAGTTCCCCCCTAGGAGTTGGAGCTCTATGCAAACTGCATACTATGCGTATAGGGAGCGGTGGTACTGAACGATAGAGTAAATCATTCAATGTCAAGGAGTACAAACGGTTTAAAATAATTAAAATAATAATAATAATTTTTCAGAGTAACAAACCTCTGTGTGTTTCTTAATTCATTATTACATTAATATTGTCACAAATTTTAGTTAGCTACTCTCTTAACATTGAAGGGAACCAACTAAAGACGTCTTAGGTCAAGCAGGCTTAAGGGACATAAGCCTTTGACTCTTCATGAGTTCTATATTGAAAAAGATATCACCCAGTGAAAGGAGGAATGGGCAAATTTAAATTGTGTATCTCGCTCTCTCTTCAGTTGCACTGGAGACTCTCTCCCACTCCACCTATATGCTCTCTGTAACCATCACTGCTTGGGTTTCTTCTTAAAAAAAAAAAAGATGTAACAAACAGAGGAGCACAGAAAAGTTTGCTTATGCCAGAAAAGAAAAAAAGTATTAATTAAATGCGTTCTTCCACGCTACAACACAGCAGATGTATTTTTTCCCCCTTGGCCGCAAGTGCATATGGCATCAATTCTGGAGTGTGGGAATCTCCAAGAAGGAAAGGAAAAAACTGAATGAGAAGGAATGAATTCTAATGCTGCCAATGCCATTCTCTAGCAGACATCAACAAGCCTGCCTGTCAATCTCACATTAAACAGAGTTTCAACCACTGCATTTCAAGACCAATATGTCAAGTGTCAAACACTGTCTGTCACTGCGGTATCTCATCCGATCCTTGCAATGTTCTCTGCAGAAATATGGATGACCAGTTTGTGATGTCTGCAGTGTCTCAAAAAGCCTGGGTTAAACAGGAGACACTTCAATCAAGTTCTTTAACGCAAACATGAATACTGCTAAAAATAGCCACATGGAAAACAATCATCCAAACTTAAGTGAAATACAGTACAGTGAGAAACGAAAAGAGGAAAATAAAATTATATAACTACAATATATTACTATTGAATATTGTACTGGACAGTTTGGACCTTCAAGTCAAAAGGCTTGAGAGAACCAATGATTTAAAATAACACCTTTTATTGAGCTCAAAATACAACCTATTTAACAGTTCCTCTAAATCAGCCCAATTATTTAGTTACTGGCATATTTGGTGGCAATTATGCTTCCATACACTACATTTTCCCATTAATTAAAAAAAAAAATATATATATATATATATATATATATAATAATAAAGAAATAAAAATAAATAAATAAAGTTTTTGGATTGCTGTTTTCATAGCAACCACTACAGTTGATGTTGGAAATATATCCTCTATTTTTTGGCTCATTAAATACATAATGTCTTTGGCTAATTCACATGTTTCACCTTTTGAACACTTGTGGATTACAGTCGCTGGGACAAGCGTTTGGACAGGGAGCAGTATTGTTCAGGTCCTCTGAGCCCCCATTACTGAGCTCAGGCAAAGCTGCTAATGTGCAGAACTAACCAGACACAGCCCTAAGCCTGGCCATGAGAATTTCTACCTCACAAAACCAGGGTCTTACAGAGTACACAGTCAGTCTACAAGCCGTGCTGCGGACACACTAATGGCATTCCTCAACTTTGGAGTTTAGACTCAGTGCTTTTAAGAGTACAAACTGTTTGGTAAACATTAAAAGAGATCAAAATATCTCAGAACTTAAGTTCTTAATTTTATAATATATTGCACTACATTAGCAGCGCAAATGGTTGTGGGTTCAATTCCAAGGGAATACACATACTGGTAAAAAATATTTATAACCTGAATGCTTTGGAAAAAAACGTCTTCTAAATGCATAAAATAAAATAAACACAAATAAAATATCAACACTTATGTGAAAAAAAGCATATTATATATATTGATCTGAACAAAGTTAATTCTGCCCAACTAGTGAAGTTGGAAGTGCAAAATAAAGGTAAATTAATGAATGAATATACACACTCATATAATAAATATATATATGAATTTATATTAAAGGGGTCATATGACATTAATAAAAAAGAAAATTATTTTGTGTGTAATGCAATGTGTTCATGTGGTTTAAGGTTCAAAATCCACATTATTTTCCCCATACTGTACATTATCATTTCTACTCTCTGCCCTGCCTTTCTGAAACGTGATTTTTACAAAGCTCATCGTTCTGAAAAGCGAAGTGTGCTCTGATTGGCCAGCTATCCAGTGCCTTGTGATTGGCTGAATGCCTCAAGCATGTGACTGAAATGTTACACCCGTTAATATACTGTGATGCCATGTCCCGCCGCGACAAGACAAAACCAATAAAACCCATTACAATCACTTATATTGTGTTTTTATGTGATGGGTTGCATATCGCGCTGCGTAAACATAAAACCATGTCTGCATTTGTGATCGGACAAATTAAAAACAACAAGCTTTAACAGTTACTCTACACTGCTTAAAACTTGCATTTGAATCATCAGTGGCAAATCCTTTTACATATGAAAACATACTTACAGACTGTATAAGTTTGGAATTGCCCCACTTTATAGAAACAGACACCGGTATTGTAGTCTACTCTCACAGGAAACAGTCCTTGTCCTCCGCAAAATGCGCTGCAGACATCTGAACATTTGGGTTGAAATTTAAATTGCATCATATGACCCCTTTAAAATAATTTATTATTATTATTTTATTATTATTATCATTATCATCTATTAGCATTATTATTATAAACTAAGAATAAAACAACAATTAAAATAAGTTATTAGACAGTAAAAATCAAAAACAATTAGCCATTATCTAGGTGGTCCCACCCAAAACTCACAATCTCCAAAGAGCATAAACATCACAGTGTTTATGCTCTTTGGAAAGTCATCCTAGCTGTCTATGCATTTTAAACTGAGACAGGAAAAACTATTTAATCTTGAAAAATCAAACACTTGGACAACTGAAACTTCACCACAGATCAATTTCTGGCAGAATACCGCTGCTAATTTCACACCTACAAAGACTGAAAATTTGGCACAGGTAAACGATTGACTATGCTGGACATTTTACAAACATCTTATTGAACACAGTTTGTTCACTGTGGACTTTACGTTTCTAATGTTGTCCAAACATGACTCAAGTAAACAATCGATGCAACCCAAACGCTCTCGCACTCCTTGCTTTCCTAATTACAAGATTTCTCAAAATGCTAATTGTTGGCTTCGAGACTATGGAAAGAGCAGCTCAGAGGGCCAGGCAAGCAGGGGCAGCAGAGGCCAGGAGCGGGCTGGCTGCCAGATTGGTCCTACTGAGCCAATGTTTCCTTCATATGTTCAAGTCCTGGCACCATCCTTCACACCAGTTCACATGTAACCAGGCACTGTACAGTCGGCTGGACGTAACACCTAAATGAACAAGTACAAGTGTTCCTATTTAATGGAGAAGGAAGGGAGTTTTTTGAAAATAGGATAGTTTTCCAACTCCCCTAGAGTTAAAAGTTTAGTTTCACCATTTTCGAATCCATTCAGCCAATCCCCGGGTCTTGTGGTAGCACTTTTAGCTTAGCTTAGCATAGATAATTGAATCTGATTAGACCGTTAGCATCTCACTCAAAAATGACCAAAGAAGAAGAATTTGAATTTTCATTGAAAATTAAGTTGAGCGTCTCTTATAATGTAAGATAGGAAATAAGGAAGCATTAATTTTTTTATCAATAATTGTACTAAAAGAACACATCAACTTGACAGCTCAAATTTTTACATAACTTCTACCCAAAAGGTCTAAGATTCCAGCTTTTCCTCCCACTGGAGTCTTGACTATTTGAAGACACTCTGGCTACCAAGGATGCCAAAGTGTCACTCAGTTGCCGTGGCAATCGCGCTTTAAATAAACTCAGGTTCATCCTGAGGCTGATGTTCACACATATGCACTTCATTTTGGAATACAGCACAGAAGCCATATAGGTATGAGCACTTGTTTAATTTTTAAAACACTTTTATATCTAAGAACAGCCAAGAAGGTGGAATGCAAAAAAATATAGGCCTACAGAGTGGAAAAAAGATCAAGAAATCAAATGTTTAATCAATTCATTCCGAATCTAAATAGAGAAAATAATCAAATGAGATGAACATTAACCTTTCCTTTGAATAGAAATTTCACTCTGACACGAATGAGTGATTAAATCACATTTGCAGTTCAGCTCATCTGATGTGAATAAGCGATTTAATTCTTTCCTGTTGCTTGAATGAAAACAAACTAGACAGAAAATCCGGAAGAGCGGAGAATTAAAACTAGAACATTTCCTGAAATGGTATGGAATTTAGACGGGGAACATAAAGTTTCCTGTGTGCGGCTCAGCTTTGGTGTTAAATGATGTCAGATCTACTCTGCTGTTCGGAGATAAATCAGGTGCAGTGGATTTATTGAGACAAATATGGGTTTGTCTCAGATACCACCTTTCTTCATTGAGTAAAACAGGATTGATGTGAAAATCTCTCTCTCAATCCTTATTCTGCACAAGAGCCTTAAAATGCAAGGATGAGAGAGGAGCAAAGAAACAATTTCTCTTTTGCAATTACCATAGTGACACTAAAATTATGTCTGTTCATCAGCTTACAATTGTCAACACATAATTCATGCCACACCACTATTTCAACCTTTTCGTAAGTAGCAAAATGCTGTGTTAATGTTATTCTCCCACCTATTAATTGCTCACGTTTTGTAGCTGCCAGTCATATCGAACAAAAAACACTTTCTGGTCAAATTTTAAAAGAGAAGCACAAGAGGTTTCAAATGGTAAAGTTTCATGATCAAAGATATTAAAGTGAATTACATTTAACAAAATATAGCAAACTGGAGGGAATGATTAAAAAATGTAAAAGGGATTTGGGGACACTGAAAAAAAAAGTATTTAAAATATTAATTGGAACTATATGCATCTTTAACACCTTAGGAACACTAACATAGGGCTACAACATTTCTTTATTACTAAAAATTGCAATTGTGATTTAAAATGCAATTTAAAAGAAGTTCTACATTAGCTGTGTTTGTTTACAGCATGATTTGGTAAAAAATTTGATTACATAAAAATATGACTACCTAATTAGCTAAATAAATAAATGCACTTTTGATTTGGTGGAAAACCGCCACATGATCCTGTATTAGCTTCAGAAAAATATATTTAGCTCTTGGCCTTCTGTGCATGAAGTCAGAATTTTGCAATATATTGATCAGAAAATGCTTTGAAAGTACTTGAAGTGTTTTTTTTTTTTTTTTTGCTGCGCGTCTCACCATAATGAAAATAGCACTGCAGGCCGAGATAATGTTCCATGGCACATACTAAACAAATCCAAGCTACCATGTGAGATTTCATTTAGACCATATAATATATTCACGTACCAGGTCTGAGAACTCATGGCCTTGTTTGAGTCACCCTGTCATTAGCACAAATATAGTGCTATATTAACAAGCATATGGGATCACAGAGTGAAGCCACAGCTAGACAGCTGGGATATTGTTTCCCTGGATGGAGCTACTCTGGTCTTTCCAAATGCTTGCTGTTGTATTCATGGAATTCACAAAGCTCAGTGCTTGGATCCAAATAACAGCTGTTACTGATACATATGAGAAACCCCTGAACCTTGCTTTGTTTCATCCAGCCTAATCACTTAAGGCAAACTGAAAAAAAGGAAAATTAAAAGCAGAGGCAAATAGGAGCGAGAGGAGAACATACGTCACAGGCTAACACTCTTTAAACATGTCTCAGTGGACTGACCTGATGAGGTCATCCATTTTCCACTTTGTTTAAAGGCATCAGGGTTTTTTTTTTTTTTTTTCATTAGTTTAAATGGAGTGGTAAGAAACCCATTTGAGGCATGCTGAGTGCTACAGTACAGTGTGTGAATCATAGCATTACACAAATTCTGCATATTTTTTCTCACATTTTAATAATGGTGTTAAAATCTTCAGAATTCTGTGAAATGATTTAAAATACGGCAACGTGTTAAACAGAGCTCAGAGTATTACACTCTTGACCGGAAAAACATTAAATAGGCAAACAATTAGCAAATGAACATGCACACAAAAAATAACTTTGTGGACATCCTTGTGGACAGAGCTTTCTGGATTTCTGCATGCATTTTTTGCAGGCCTAGTCATTTAAAGTACAAGGTGACAGCAGAATCCACAACACTGCATATGTCTAGGGTATATTTGGTAACATAATGAGTAAGCTTTATCACATCCATGTAAAGTATTACAGAATCGACAGGAGGAAAATGAGCCTTTATCAGCTTATCTTAAAAGGTTAAGAAATGATCAGAAATAGCTTGTGTTAAATAGGCATTACAGCTTGAAGGGATAGTTCACCCATCACATTTCTAACATCATTTACTAACCCTTGAATCAATCCAAATCTATATGGCTTTCTTGAAATTCGTGGGGGGGGGGGGGGGGTAAACGAATCAGTGGATTTGTTTCAGAAAAATTTATGATTTCCATTCATGTCTAGTCAACTAATATAGTGCACAATTCCTATGGAACACTTGATTTATTTTAGTGCATTCATGTCCTTTTTGAAGCTTGCAAGCTTTAGGTGCCCCTTTGAAATTGCACTAAAAACATATAAAAAAAGAATTGACCCCAGATACAGGTTTGAAACCACAAGAGGGTGAGGATGAAGACAAAATGTTCATTTTTGGGTGAACCAAGCCTTTAAATCATCTTTGCTGCATTCCTCAAGTGATCCAGGTCTATGTTTCAGAGAAATGCTGTTATGCTGGGGGTCCTGGGGCTGTCAGCTGGGATTTGCCATAAAATTATAGTTATTCCGTGTCTCTCTCTTAGGATGTAGACTTCGAGCTGGAGAACTTTTTCCTTGCCTGCCTCCCACAGTCACACTGAACATCTGTGTCCCTGGAGGCACAGCAGAGGACCTTAACATATTTAAGAACCTTAAGGGCTGGTCCGTCTGCTTCAAATGGGACTCTTATTTATCCATCTGATATTAACAGAGTAGAACTAGACCTAACAAAGCTGTGAACAGAAACATATGTGGATTCACATTTAAATGACTTCAAATTCAATTACAGTTTGCTGACAATTTTTTAGAGACATACTATAAAGATGATCTTGAATCAAAGACCATAAGCCTCAGTACTCTTCACAAACACAAGAAGCACAAAGCAAGTCTTTACTGGCACTTTAGAGATATTACTAATTAAACTTGGAAATTCCAAAAACTGAAACTGTAAAACCTGGGGCCCGTTCTTTGTACGTCGTTTATTACATCCGAGATCAAATGACACATCCAAGATGATATCATCGTGCTAATCCTGATCCGGCTAATTGGGTTCTTCGAACACACCTGTTGTGTATGATTAGTATCACTGGATTGAGTTATCTGAGATAATTGCGCGTTCATGTGTTGGCTTAAAAGGGGAAATGTATCGATACTCGAAACCATGATCAGCAGTGCAGCGATTGGCTGGTGGCAAGACGGCAATGTAATGACGTCATATAATTTAAAATGACATCCGACGAAAAACTTGACAAATTTCTGGACTTTTATAAGGAAACAGCCAAGCAAACAAAACTACATAAATGTTATAATAGATACATGAAACAGATAATAGATACATGTTTTTATTTTATTAGAATTTTTTTCATGATTCCCAATTATTTAGATTCGCAATTTGTAATAGTTGTGCAGTCTTTACATCTTTATTTCAATGTAGAAATTATCTATTCATTTCATTTTATATTTGGACAGATTTGTTACGTGACAGCATTAATGAAAGTCTCTTAAGGGTCAATATCATGTTATCTGCATCTCCTGCGCTCCATCAAGCCAATCTTATAATAGCAGTCATCACTCAAAATAATGCACAATTCTATTATCTGTACAGAATGTGTGTAAGACTCAATTATGAAGTAATAATTTTGTGACAAATAAATATTTCAGTGAGTAAATGGAGTAGTTATGGACTACACAGCATTTGTATATTATTTAAAAAAAAAATTCAATTATTGTCGCTGGATCAGTACGATACTCTTGTAATAAAGTAGCGGTGGTAGCAGACATATTTTGAGTATCAGTTCCGGTTGAAAAGAAGCGATCTAATCCTGTTTACATGAAATAAGCTGCTCCCGAGCAGGTTTAAGCTTATGGACCTGTTGCTATGACAGCAGCTCTGGGATGAGCTTTGAAGAACCAAATGATCCAAGATCACGCCAAATCGTCAACATTCAAATCCAGCTAACTGAGTAAGCGACGTATGAAGAACGGGCCCCTGGGCACAAAAAGAATAAAAATACTCAACTACAGGCTAGTTAGTTCTGGCTTACGAAGCCCTGAAACTTAGTTTTATTTGCTACAACACTAAACTGCACCATGTAGTTTCCTACATAGGCAACAAGTCTAATTTAGTAAAGCACCAAAGTTACAATCTACATTTATACAAATGTTCATACAAAAAAGGAAACATACTGCTTACTTTTAAATGTGTTAAATTTAAGCTTTGTTGCATAAAAATTAAGCATAATTACTTTAGTGTCAGTCCATTAATTTCCTAACTTGCTGTTGGATGTGCTCACACTTAAAGGGATAGTTCACCCAAAAATGTTAAGTCTGTCATTAATTACTCCCCTTCATGTCGTTCCAAAGATATTTTTGATGAAATTTGAGAGCTTTCTGACCAGACAGGAAGGGTTCTTCCATGTTCAAGACCCAGAAAGGTACCGAGAACGTTGACAAAATAGTCCATGTGACATCAGTGGTTCAACCATAATTTTATAGAGCTATATAATATATTGTGCGCAAAGAAATGAATAAAATAAAAATAACGACTTTATTCAACAATTATTCTCATAGGAGGTACTATCTACCACTATTATTGAGAGTAACACGTCGCATGCTACAGTATAAAGATACAGTATAAAGCAACATTTTGATGACTTTCCTATAAAAAAAAAAAAAAAAAAGTTTAAAATCTACATTAGTAAATAGAAGGTGTGTTCACATTTTTAACTTTTTAGTGTATAAGAAAGGGGGGAAAGGGAACTGACCAACAGTGATTTTGGCCTTAACTTTCCCATTGGGATTGACTGGGCTGAGATTACAGAATATTTTTACAACCATCTAGACATGTGATTTGTTAAAAATGGTTTCAGATTCTCTAGAGACACCAAAACTGAGTGTGGGAGTCTAAAAGCAATGGAAGAACAAACATCAGCCTCTGAAAACATGGAGTTTCACGTGTGGAGCTTCTACATTACTTAAAAATAAAAACTAAAATAATAATAATAGTAATAAAGAAAAAGCAAGGAAAAGAAAAAGTTACCGTTTTTACAAATATATAGCTACAAGAAATTTTGCTGTATTACTGTCCTTTAACATTTTAAAGTTTTTTAAAAAATTACACAAAAAGCCTCCAGCCCACACATACTTTCTCAAGCCCTTCCCAAGTTTTGGAAGCAAGAGAAATGAAGAATGAACCCCCTATGTTGCGGATGGCATTCTCTAGTTAACAGGTCGACACAAGACCCGCCCACTGACACCACCCTGTGCATCACTGTCATTATCTTACAACCTCCCTCAGCTCACTTTCACACTTCTCATCAAACCAGTATCCAACAGAATGAATCTAATATTATGATAAGTGATAGAATGATGTAGCCAGGTCAATAAATTGATCAGTATTTGGCTATTTGAGATTAGCAATTGTCTGGTAATCGATGAACAGAAGCAACACATATTACCAAGAACCTAGACAATGTCGTTTGTAATACTCATGTGATTTAGCTCTGATGAGATTTTTGAAATAATAACTGACATTTTAAAAACTAAAATCTTAACAGTTAGTTAGAAAGTAAAAAACGTATTTTTCGTTTTAAAAGTTATGCCTCCTTGAAGTTATATTGCACTACATGATAAAAAAAATAGCAGTCACCGCCACTAGCGGCACCAGGATTTTTATTGTAGGTGGGCCTCCAGAAAACTGGATGGGGCAGTTAAAATAAGCCCCCCTCTCCAAAAAAAATGGGTTTCCCTTCATCGCCGTTCCAGCACTTTTCTGCGGCACTGAGGAGAGCAACTTGTATCCCTGTCATCAGCTCAGTGCTGAAGTGGACAAAGAAATACACCTTAATTGTTGGCAGTAAGCTAACTTCATTCATCTCTTTTGAACGTTCAATACACAAAAAGACTGAAACGGAATTATATCTTCGGCGGTTCTGTTTCTCTCTCCATTTATTTACCCAACACGGTGGGCAGGGAACTGTCCAAACTTATTTAACTGTTTCTTATAAATTCAGAATTACAAGAAGAACTGTATCGACATGAAATAACAGCAGCATTGAATCTGATACAGCTGGCAAACACAAACGGCAGGAAAATGATACAAAATTATTTAACTGTTTCTAATAAATTCAGAATGACAATGCTGAATTTAAAATAAAATTAGCTGCTTTGTTTTGTTTTCCATTTCATTTTAGCAAAACTGTCTGTGCCTGTCTTGAATGAATGACGCCCACCAACTTTTTGGTCTGGTGTTAATAATTTTGCTATGACTGGATGACAGTTTTTTTTTTATATAATAAGCCTTCAGAGGGGAAACAAATCTTAACAATTGCCTTCTTTGGGTTGTTTATCTAATTGTTTTAGAATTTAATGTATCAAACTATAATATTATAGTATATACAATTACATCTGACATTTTTTAATAAATATAGAATAAAACCTATATAAACATTTACCTAATACATTAATGTTACATTTCTTAATAAAATAACAACAAATAAAATAAAATAAGTTACTAATTTACATCTTTCCAAAGCACCATATGCTGCTGCATGGGTAAATTTCAGTAAGGTGGGCAAAGACCTTGCACATCCAAAAAGCATCCATCAGCTTCTATTAGTGCTGACTTCAGACCTTTAGAAAAGGTTTTCTTATATGACTAGTACTCCTCACTAGTCATGTGGCTCCCTATACCCTAGTCGAATTACAAAATGGCTTTGCCATCAACGCTACAAAATATAATTGTTAACTGTAAAGATCCTAAATGTTAATCTAGCAAACAGCAGGTGTTATGAGGTACATCCAACTAAACCTTCTTTTTAGCAAATTTCTTCTTTTATGCAAATCAGTTTCTTTAAAGTCATCAAGGCATAATCTCTTATGGATGATAATAAAAAAAGAGGAGGGAGAAAACGTACAACCAAGGCAACGGCAGCAGAGGTTCACATTAAATGTTCATCACAGCAGTTACAGATGAGAAAGAGCTTGGCCTTTCTGCTCTCCCACTAAGAGAGCGGGGTCATTCATCCATGTTGCAAACCATTTCTGAGCAATTCCACACGCTTAAATGTCATTATAAAGTAGGTCATAAAAATATTAGCAAAGCATTTGAATACTTTTTAAAGTAAACAAATGTAAAAAAAACAATTAATAAAAAAAAACAACCCAGTTGACAACATGAAAAGGTGTATTTAAAAAAAATGTAATGTTAAGTTTTGAATATTATGTAGGATTAATAATAAAATATACTAAATGTACTACTACTACCACTCAATAGAACTTATTAGTGTTCTGGTTTGTCCACAGAAAATTATAGTCCTGTGACGTTTTCAATCCTGGTCCTAAGGACTCTGCACATTTCATATGCACCTCTTGTTTCTTCTGTTTCTTCAAATCATCAGCTCTTCAGCAGAGAGCTCATGGTGGGTCCAGTGAAGTCATCTTGACACATATCTCAGCTCACAAAGTCTAAAGCCAGAACAGTGTTTATTACACCTTTTCTAGTAAAAGTATGTCAAGAAACCTGTTACATCTCACTCCAACAGCAGGCAACTGCTAGAGTGAGAAGCAAATCCCTGAAATGTTCGTGACATCAAACTCAAAATCTGTTCCTTAGTCACTAAAACCTATTTATTTACAAAACAACGACATCTTTAATGTGGGCGAGCTTATTATTATTACTACTTTATATTGTGATTGTGTGTGCAAAGGCCCATTTTATAATATCTCCTCAAAATTAATAAGGCAGCCAAGAGGTTTTTCCACACATCAGGGATGTATTTGACTTCTCTTACATTTAGTTAGATTAGAAATAGTCGACTGAATGTTTGCATTTCTAACCCTGAAAGTGAAGAGCGCATAAATCTGATTTGCTCTTTCCTGAAAACATAAAATCAGCTCACACAGAAAAGGACACAGCAGCAACAATGATAGGCAAACAACAGTTCCTTTTATAACAAAATAATTTGAATATAGACAGAAGAGGTTATTTGTCTGACACATATTGAGAAGCATGTTGAGTTTCCCTTCCTGGAAAGCGGAGCGAGAGAAAATGAACTGCTACAGTTCATACTCCTCAATTATTTTGCAAGTAAACATAGCCTTAATTTCTCATGTAAAACCTAATGATCTGGAATAACACTCTTCTTTTGTTCTGCATTAGTGAAGTAGCTAGAAATGTGGTTCACTTCTGAGTGTTTCACTGGCCAGCCACATAACTTATGTAATAGATCTTTGCCTGTCAGAGCTCTTTGAGCTGTGCTACAAATCTAAATTCTTTCAACAACATAATTTTACTCATAATTTGTGGAATATATTTTGACCACAAGAAAGTTTGAATGTCTCCCACATACTCCGTATGTAAAACCTTGTGAGAAATGGCTTATTCCTGATTACAATGCAAAAAGGAACATGACAACAAGGCCAGTTGGCTTCCATCCAGTATCCTTTTACAACAGTGACGGCTCTATGTAAAGCGCTTGGACAACTTTTGAAGACTGTTCGGGGACCCGTCTGTGAAAATGAGCAATGATGCAAACACTGGTACTGGCTTAGGGACCAATGATTTATTTCTAGGAAGAAGAGGGCATCTGCTTCTGATCACACTTAAATGACTTACTATAACAGAATTAGAACTACCGGTATAACTGTTCAAGTTCATCAACTTGTGTCAACAATAAAAACGTTGACGATTCAGTATTGTACAAATATGGAAACAGCACTTCTTGTCTTTAGCTAACAAATACGAACTTAGAAGCCCAAGATTTTAACAATTAGAGAAATATAATTAGGGGTAAGCAGGGCACAAAGTAACACTTTTTGACTTTCTCAGTTTGTGTACATGCACACGGGGTTCAGAATATAATTTTTTTAACCACAGTAATTTTACACTTGTCTGTACGGAAGTTCTAAGCGGCCATGCATTATAATATTTTTTCTTCTTGTTTTCTCGTTATAACGACTTCATTTTCTCATTATCTCGAAATAACGAAGTTCGTTTTCTCGATATGACGACTTCATTTTCTCGACATAACAAAGTTCGTTCCCTCTCGAGGTGGTAACTCAACATTACGTCAGCTAAGACGTATATGGGAACTCTTCCCTTCTCCACTTTCACTGAAATCTTATTGGCTAACGCCAGCTGGGGACAGCTGGCCAATTGACGCGAAGCATGCAAATACTGGCGGGTAAGCGTGCAGTATAAATTGCATGGGCGCGAAAATTACGTCAGAATCTCTTTCTTCACGCTAGAAGTCTTATCTAAGTCATTGTGGAAGTTGCAATTGAGGACTACTCACCCTGTTTTCCTCTCCGCATCCGATGGCTGCTAATGCTAGATTCGGACCTTCACCAGTTCTGTGGGACCTGCCTGGGTTTCTCAGACAGACCACATGTGCGCCCACTGTGCCGAGCTGCCAGTGCGCGCCCTCAGAGCCAGTGGCTCGGAAGATAGCGGGAATGAGGCCCACTGCCGCCAGCGAGCCGCTGGTGGGCCCTCCCCCGCCCGAAGACGTGGTGGACGATAGCTTCTGCCCCGCGAACTTCGTCCTCTTCGGAGCTGGCGAGCAAAACGACTCTATGTCGCTTTCAACATCGGAAAAGGTTTGGAAAAAAGACCGCCCCGACCAAGAGGGCCCTGCAGACCTCCAGGAGGAGCTCATCAGGGTCTTCGGAAAGGCGCCGTCACAGAGCTGGGTTTCACTTACAAAACGCACCTGACGAGCCTGTGGAAGGTAACTGGACTCGTGGCTCCTCCAGTCGAGCTGCTACCAGACGGCATTGAGGCATGCGAGAGCTCGTGGTGAAGTCGTGGGCTGCACCCCAATTGGCTCGCACCCACTCTGGTACACAGGCCATGTTCACGCACGAGGATGGGGCGGAAGCCCTCCCCCCGTCGAGGAGACCGTTACCGCACCTGTGCCCGTCTCCCTCTGCATTTGGTTCGGACCACAGCCTGCCTTCCAAGCCGTGCAGCATACGGCCCTTAAACGAACAAAGCCTATACTTCTGAGGGAAGACCGCTTCTGTTCTTTATGCCAGAGCATTACTCAAGGTGTTTCAGGCAGACGGCGGCACAGTAGCGCTGATGTCATCAAGGATCTGCGCGCGGCAACTGATCTCGCGCTGATGGCTACTAGCGCTCTGCTCAGCCATTTCATGGGACTCATGGTCGTCCTTATAGGCACCTAGGGCTTACCCTAGCTGTCCTGAAAGACGCGGACAGTAAGATGCCCCTAAACGTTCCAGTTACTCCCTCCGGCCTCATTGATGACATCATGGAGCTTTTCTCAGAGATGCAGAAAGCGTGCCAAGGCAATGAGCCACGTGATGCCCCGTCGCTCACTCCAGTCTTCTTCTGCGAGGTTCTTATGCACCTCGCAAGGCTCTAAAACCAGCTAAAATAGCCCGCAGTGGCACCCCGCTCTGAACCGGACGCTCGTTCGGCCGAAACCAGCAGTGGTAAGAGCCTGGGAGGAAACGTCAGGGTCAGTTGAGGACGAGGACCCCGCGCCGCGAGAGAGCCACCGCGCCATCGAGCCGTCTCCCTGACGGTGAAAGAGTGAGTGAGCGGGAGGCCTCGCCCCCAAGCGCCATGTTCAAATGCATCATGTCCCCCATTTCCTTCGGGCGACGATTGCTATGGGTGTTTAATTGCCGTTTGTGTGAGTTCCACAATAGAAGTATGTACACAATCAACAAAAGAGCTTTTCTTCTCTTACACTCAACACTGTGTCACTCGCCCTGTCTCATAGCAGCGCTGAGCCACAAACCCATGATTATAATGGCCTCGCGAGAGTGCCAACACCACATAAACACGGTGTCACCCTCCATGTTCAGATGCATCATGTCCCCCATTTCCTTCGGGCGACGATTGCTATGTCTGTTTGAATGCTGTTTGTGTGAGTTCCACAATAAAAGCAGGTATACAATCAGCGAAAGAGCTTTACTGCCTCTTACACTCATCTCTGTGTCACTCGCCCTGTCTCAGAATAGTGCAGAGCCACAACCCATGATTATACTGGCCTTGCGAGAGTGCCAACACCACATAAACACGGTGTCACCCTCCATGTTCAGATGCATCATGTCCCTCATTTCCTTCGGGCGACGATTGCTATGTCTGTTTGAATGCTGTTTGTGTGAGTTCCACAATAAAAGCATGTTACAATCAACAAAAGAGCTTTACTTCCTCTTACACTCATCTTTGTGTCACTCGCCCCATCTCAGAACAGTGCAGAGCCACAACCTATTATTATAATGGCCTCGCGAAGGAGCGAGAGTGCCAACACCACAAAGACACATGCATCATGTCCCCCACATCACTATGGGTGACGATTGCTATATGTGTTTAAATGATGTTTTTGTGAGTAAAAATTGTACTAAAGAAGCATATATACAAATTCTTGCACCCAACGTTGTGTCACTCGCCCTGTCTCAAACAGCGCAGAGCCACAGTCCATAATTATAATGGCCTCAGGATGGCGCAAGAGTTTCACACCATTACGCGTCCGACGTGTCATCTCATGGACGGTAAGAGGGCTATCCCGGGCGTTTCACCGTGGATACTGGGAATAATTCACGACGGATATTCTCTCCAATTCAAACGCAGACCTCCCCGCTTCAATGGCGTGGTCCCGTCACTGACTTTGCCCCAAAACCGTCCTGTTCTGCGACAGGAAGTTCTCAGTCTGCTCGAGAGAGAGCGATAGAGCGAAATTTCCCCTCAGATCGAGCGGAATGCGCATGTTGAATTATCTGGACGATTGGCTGATTTTAGCCCACTCAAGAGATGTGCTATCAGTCACGTGGAAACAATGCTTCGCCATTTGGATACGCTGAGACTGCGTGTGAATATGCAGAAGAGCGTGTTTTTACGAGTCGGACTGTAACATATCTGGGAATATGTTTGGACTCGATGGCGTTACAAGCCCATCTCTCTCTAGAGCATTTCATCGACTCTGCGCTGTTTCTGACTGGGCAGGTCGTTTGCACTGAGGGAATTTCAGAGGCTTCTGGGACTGATGGCGGCGGCTTCTTCAGTGTGCCATCTGGGTCTGCTACATTGCGGCCGCTACAGTTTTGGCTGTAACTCGAGTTCCGCCGAGGGCGTGGTCTTCGGTCCACAAGCACTTACGGTCATTCACAGTTGCGTCAGCACTCTGAGACCGTGGAACAGCCCGGATATGTTCAGCCCAGGAGTTCTTTTCTCTGCGAACGCGAATCTAGGCTGGGGAGCAGTGCGTCTGGGCCTGTGGTCGGAGTCACAGAGAAGGTGACACATAAACCGTTTGGAATAATGGAAGCGGTGTCCTAATATCCCTGCAAGCCTTTCGGTCGAAATTGGAGCGGAAACATGTACTGATTCAAACCGACAACACGTCTGTGGTCTCGTACATAAATCGCCAGGACGGCGTGCGCTCCAGAGCTCTATTCAAACAGGCAGCGAGTTTCCTGTTGTGGGCGGACCGACACTTAATCTCCATAGGAGCGTCGCACATCCCCGGTACTTTGAACCGTGGAGTGAGCATGCTTTTGAGGAACGGGATTCCTCAAGGAGAGGTTGGCTTCACCCAAGATCAGATCTAATGATTTGGGAGGGAGGAAGTGGATTTGTTTGCCACGAGCGAGAACACGTTTGCTATCTCACTCCCCCCTGCTGGGAGATGCTCTGACATCGCGCTGGCCAGAAGCCAGGCTTACACATTCCCTCCTGTGAAGATTCTGCCTGTGTTGTGCAAAATCAGGGAGGAGAAAGCATCAGTTATACTCTTGGCCCTGAACTGGCCGAATCAGCCCTGGTTCGCGGACCTGAGAGAGTTACTGATGGCTCCCCCATGGCGAATCCCCCTCAAGCAGGACCTGCTGTCTCAGGCGAATGGCACAATATAGCACCTCAGCCCCGAGCTGTGGAACCTTCATGTGTGGTCGCTGCGGGGACCCTAATGAGTGGGACACTCTGCACTGACGAGTGCTAAACACACTTACTGAGACGCGAGCATCATCAAATATTCGCTGCTACGTGCAGAAGTGGTGAGTTTTCACAAAATGGTGCGAGAACATTTATATTGACCCGGGGACCTGTTCCGTGTTGGATGTTTTGCGCTTTCTACAGCACAGTTGGATAGCGGGAGTTTGAAACCATCCACGCTGAAGGTGTATGTGACCGCTATTGCCCCTTTTTCCCCGGTTACGGGTAAACGATCGGTAAGCACGCTCTGGTATTCAGTTTTCTCAGGGGAGCAAGGAGATTGTGTACTTCATGGCCGCCCTCCGTGCCGCCGTGGGATTTCGCTCTAGTTTTGAGGGCTCTATCTCTTACTACCGTTCGAGCCATTAGCTTCGATTGCGGTTAAGGAGCTTCCCTGAAGACTGCCTTGCCTCTTGCTCTCGCCTCAGCGAAGTGCCTTGGAGAATTTCATGAGTGTTTGGTGAACGATATTGCATTGGTTTTGGGCCTGGCGACTGTAATGTCACTCTCCGGCCGAGACCGGGTTTCGTTTCGAAGTCACTCAATACACCGTTTTGTTTCCCTGCCCGCCTTATCTGTTGAGCCGTCAGCCTCGCGTGACGCTGATACTCAGAGCGCCGGGACCCTGTTAGGGTTTTACGGATGTATATGAATCGCTCGGCCGCCTTTCGTCAGTCGGACCAGCTGTTCGTGTGCTTGGTGGATGTAATAAGGGACGTGCTGTTTCAAAACAGAGACTTTCTCACTGGATCGTGGATGCTATCAAATGCCAGGGGAAGGATTACCCCCTCAATATCAGAGCTCATTCTGCGAGGACATTATAAATGCTTCCTGATGGGCCTGGTCTAGAGGTATGTCTGTCCAGTATTTATGTTTTGCTGCTGGCTGGTCTTCCCAGAACACAATCGCCAGGTTTTACAAGCTGGATGTACCCTCTGTAGCGTCACATGTATTTTCGGTGAGTTAAGTTTTATTCATTAAAGCTGTTATAACCAGCTATACAGTAGTTACCATGGCTGCTAACTCTGTGTTATGGTTTAAAGGGTTTATGCAGCAGTCACCGCAAACGCCGTCGACTCTGTTTAACTCTCATGCTTGAGTGCTTATTGCTTTGTGTCTGCCCTGGTTAGTGCAGATTTCGATATATTGCTTGAAGTTATGCATATTTTGTTAGGGTCGGAGCAGATGTCTCATTGGCCTAGTTCCGCCTATCAGATGCAAGCACTCTTAGCGACACGGCCATTGGCTAGAACTGTACTGCTTGTGTGAGGGTGATTGACTCCGTTCAGGGCTTATCTTCACTGCTCTCACGGCGGGATTTTATACATTTCCCATATACGTCTTAGCTGACGTAATGTTGAGTTACCGCCTCGAGAGGGAACGTCTCCGGTTACTATCGTAACCTCGGTTCCCTGAGAGGCGGGAACGAGACATTACGTTAGCCGCCGTGATCGCTGTTTGATCAGCTGTGCTAGCGTTCAGTCGTGATTCTGACGTAATTTTCGCGCCCATGCAATTTATACAGCCCGCTTACCCGCCAGTATTTGCATGCTTCGCGTCAATTGGCCAGCTGTCCCCAGCTGGCGTTAGCCAATAAGATTTCAGTGAAAGTGGAGAAGGGAAGAGTTCCCATATACGTCTTAGCTGACGTAATGTCTCGTTCCCGCCTCTCAGGGAACCGAGGTTACGATAGTAACCGGAGACGTTTTCTCAACATAACGAAGTTCGTTTTCTCGTTATAACGACTTAATTTTCTCTAAGAAGTTACAAAACTGCGCCAGCAGGTGGCACTATAGACCTGAATATAACTGATGGGGTGTTGTACACTATCCACTTTACTGTACGCGGACCTTCCTCGTGATCGCTCTAATTTGTGCAGTCTTCATTACTGACATTTAATTAATTCATAAATGTTAAATGCTTGAATCAATATGAATATTTTGTGTATTAAGTTCCTGCTAGATGCATGAGTTTCACAAACACATTCTGTGTCATAAAATAACTTCTTATCAAAACCAAGGTTGACATCACTGTATTCTGTTTATCTACAGTAGGACGGGATTTAACGATGCAGGCTGATGTGCTTCTTTTCCTTATTACTAATCTTTATTGTTAACGATAATGATGAGAAATGTGATGTATATGTAAAATCCACAGGCTAATTTAATTCAGTTTTGTTCTATAATGTTGTAATCGTTTTTTTCTACACACACACGCACACACACACACACACTACACGTACACATGGACGCTCTTTTCAAACAGAAGCTTGTAACATGATATCTGCCACATCATATAATGACTACTACAAATTACAAATTATATATAATTTTATTTCAAATAAAGGGAAAATGAAAAGTGAGTTTAATCCAAGCAGCTCTAATTTCGCGGTGTTGCCATTTCAACATGTAAATTACAAAAACAAAACGTTCGTTGTACTGTCTCTGGAAAAATCAACAGTGATTGATCAGCCTTTATTTATATACAGTATTGTAGACGTTATTATGTTGAGTTCGTTACTATAGCAACAGTAAAACTGTCATGTCATTATAACAAGAAAACAAATTTTCGTTATATGTCGAGATAGAGAAAAAATAAGTCGTTATAATGAGAAAACGAACTTCGTTATGTCGAGATAACGAGAAAAATAAGTCGTTATAAAACGACTTTCGTTATGTCGAGATAACGAGAAAATTAAGTCGTTATAAATAGAAAACAAAAAGGAAAAAAAATTATAATGCATGGCCGCTTAGAACTTCCGTATGTCTGCTATAAATATGTTGCTTTGTTTCATAATTACAGTGGAATTGGAAGTGAAATGTGACAACATGCCCCATAGGTGGGGTACACTGTAACATCTGAGGGTCACATTGTAACATGAACATGACAGGTTAAAATGTAATCTGATCAAATGAAAAAAAATATACAACAAACTAAAATATTTTGTTAATAAAATATTTTTTTTTTTTTTTTATAAAATAATGGAGTTTTTTAAGAATTCAAAATAATATAATTTTAGAGTTTGACAGTGAACAATGAAATCAATGCTTGGGAGCACCCACATAAATGAGAAAAAAAATGCTTCATATGTAACCCCACTTGTAACTAACCCCACGCTACTTTGTGCCCCGTGCTCCACTACATGGCATTAGCAAACAAATGGTGCTATGCCTTTTGACTTCAACTTTAGATCAAAGAGTGATTGCAAAAATATATCAAAAAGTGTTTTTTCTTAAATAGTTTTCCTTAAATTAGGTTTGTCTAATTTATTTTCATAAAGAAATGAATATAACAGTTTTAATTTTAAACATTTAAAAAAATTACTTTGTTAAATGTTAGCCTGAAAGGTCTTAACTTGTTTTTATATGTTTCTATCTATTGCAAAGATATTAATACACTGTTCAATTTTTTTTAAATACTTTAATATGTGACCTATGTTTATTTGAAAAAAACATACAATTAAAAATAAAAGTCAGAGTAGCATTTCATTTGAGAATTGAAAACATCTGATAATTAATGGCTTTCAATCTGCATAATACAAACCTACAGCTGTTACAAATTAGGATTTTAAGAAGCTATAAATTTCTCGCTGTACCCCTTGTGTGCTTTTTAAAGACTTTTGAAAAGAAAGCATTCAAGAGGGACGCTGAGATATTCGTGGGAATGATTGTAGAGTTGCATGCTAGCTTTAGTGGGCCACTCACACAGCAGGTTGACACTAAAATTACATGAAAAACACGTTGACTATTACATTTTCCAGCCTGCCATGTACAATTATAAAATTAGCGTGTATACATGATTTGACACTATGTGGGAATAACAAACACAAAAAGTTTGTAGGCGGCAGCAGGGCACATTTCTGAAAGCAATGCAGAAAGAGATGGGTGACAAATGAAGGAGAAACAGAGGGTGGTTCTGCAATAAAAATAACATGCTGAGTTTGGTTTGAATCAGGATGCATTCCAGAGTCTCTACAGAAATAATCAGCTGCATACACAACACATTTCACACTTATCTTGTGTGAGAACATTTCAGAATATAGCAGTGTTTGCCATATAATAATACAACAACATAAATGAAGAGTTCTACTGTGTGACAATATTAAAGTGACACAATATAAAGTAATCATCTATTAATTCATGTAATTCAACAACAATAGGTTTGAGAATTGAAAATGTGCAAATTGAGGTGTCAATGTCACAATCACAACTAAGTGGTTGGGTTGCTTTCTGCGCTAATCTATGGTGTACTTTCATAAACACTAAAAGTTTCTTAAACACTTCAACAAGTCAATCTACAAAGTCTCTCATGCTCATCAAGGCTTTATTTATTTGATAAAACATTAAGTTAGAGTGTCACATGATCATTGTAATCTGCTGCTTTGGTGCGAAGGATGTAAGTGTCTTTAATGTCATACAGTTTGTTTCTTCATCTGAAAACATTTGGAAAAATGTGGCATTACATCACTTGCTCACCAATGGATCTGCAGTGAATGGGTGCCGTCAGAATGAGAGTCCAAACAGCTGATAAAAACAAAAAAGAATTCACAAGAAATCTGCATGACTCAATTAATTAATTCAAGTCTTGAGAAAAAGTGACAAGCTGCATGTTTGTAAAAAACCAAATCACTCAAGGCATTTTAACTTTAAACTATCACTTCTGTCCAAAATACAAGTGCATCATCCATAATAACGCTTCCTCCAGTCAGTGTTTAAAAAACAAATAAATATCCAAACAAGTCGTCCTCCCCTGTCGTCTGCTCACATCAAAATCCACCAACATATTTGTTTAGAAATGTTTACGCTTCTAAATGATGCTTGATGTGCATAATTCTCTCCTACTTCAGACAACCTTTTCACCAGAGAAAAACAATATTATGGATAGAGAGGACTAGAGGATATTTTAGCTGGAAGCAACGGTTTGAAGTTAAAGACTTTCTAATGATGGATTTGTTTATTACAAACACAAAGCTTTTTACTTCAGAAGATGTTAATTGGTGAACTTATTGTTTGAACTTTCAATGTGACGGCACCCATTCACAGCAGAGGATCAAATGATGCTAAATTTGGTCCAAATCTGTTTCAAAGATCAAACAAACTCATCTACTTCTTGGATGGCCTGAGGGGGAGTACATTTTCAGCGAATTTTCCATTTTTGGGAGAACTATTTCATTAATGCAATAGAAAACAAAAATGGTACACAGCATAAATAAAACATCACAGCTTATAGTTGAAGAGTGAAATGTTTATGCAATGCCTCAAAATGTGGTTCCTTATAAGAGATCTAATACAAGCCATAGACTGAAGCAATTGTTTAAGAGAGTTGCAGGCAGCCACCCACACACACGTCAGAGCTTGATTACCCTCAGGTCTACCTTGACAACAGGAAAAACAATCCAAGGAGGGAGTGAAGTAAAGACTCCCATCACCAAAGGCAGTTGTGCCTTAATTATCTCAATTTGAACCTCTAATGGTAAGATGGCACATTCAGTGGAGGTGGTTAAGAGATGAAAAGCAGGGGTCCTCACAGGGAAACCCTGAGTGCTTCTGGATGGTGTTTTTGAGAGCAGGCCTTGGTTGCTAAGATACAAGAAGCGCAATTGAGGGTCTGCACTCATAAGAGACATGTCAGAGTCGGATCTTGAAAGGTAACACAAACTCATTCCTAAGGCTGCATTATGGAGAGAAAAAAACATCAACCTTTCCAGTGATTGCACATATGTTTTTTCAAACAGAGTCTTCTAGTAACCACCAAACTAAGGCTGGTTGCCTACTACCTAACAATACAATACACACTGACACATAAATATATTAGTTACTGCTTCATCTTTAAATTATAACATACTTTTACATCCAGGTACTTATATTTCTATATTAAAAAGCCTTTATTAGAGTGGTCACATTTAAAACATCAATGCAGGTAAACCTAAACATGCCCTACTTCAGCACACTGTCATTTTTTTTCTAAGTTTAAAAGATTACTAAAGTATGTTTTACAAGAAAACACTATTTCAGACCTTCTACTTTAAAATTTTACATTCAATTCAATGTGGTGCCATTTCTTTGTAATTGTGATATTTATTAGCAATTTCTGAGTGAAAATTGTTCCTGCATCCTTTAGTTTTGTGTTTTATTTTATTATTATTTCAGCATTTCTTTTTTCATTAACTCACTGATACATACTCCAATACGAAACATAATAGGATGATAATTTGAGAAATGAATAAAATATACACTAACGTTTGGATTTAAAATTATTAGGGATGTAAATTCATTTTAAAAAATGGAATATTTGAATGTATGAAATTTAAATAAAAATGCATTGACTTCTACAATCACTATTTGTGGTGTCAGTGATATACTTGTTTTTCACACACACATTTAAAAATATATATTATTTTTATCAGTAGTAGTAGTAGTAGTAAGTGACCCAAAATATACTTCAAAAAAGGAAGACGTTGCACATCCATTTTTTCAGCTAAATTTCACTGGTATCAGTCTACAACTGAAACGCGATATAATGTAAATTGATTACTCTTGACAACCTAAATGTGCAGCACAAGCAGAGCAGAAGTTAACAGAGCATCAAAAGATCATCTGTGTGTGAGCATCATTCCCAAGAGGTGGTGCTTTCTTCAGTGTGCTGCTCTGCAGATGACAGTCAGCCTGTCCGGGGGGAAGGTTAATTCTTCCATAGGGGTTGACTCTCAAAGGCAAATTAATAGCAGATCTTTCAAGAAGGACAGAGAGGACATCTGTTTTGGATTCCAGCGGGTCTGCATGTTACAGAGTGGGGCAATTCAATTAAAGCAGCCACAAACCATGTTAGAGCTGGAGATGTGCCAGGCAGGACTCTGTCCACCTCCTCTGTTTTCCCCCTAGGGGAAGCGTCTACGCTAGCTCCTCTTACTAGGTCCCACCTCTGGCTTTAATGAAGCACACAGGGGAAATGTAGCTGAAGATTGTGAACTGTCGATGATCTGTAAGACAATCCTGAAAAGCACCTTTGGTGTGTATTCATTCGCATTAGGAAAACGTACAAGCCAGTACCTGTACAATGATTAAAGAAAGAAACCCTAAAAATCTAATAAGATGGCTAACCTTACACTGAACCCGGAACGGTCCTTTAAATCTCATCTAAACACTAACAGCGACCTGATTTCACCTTAGCCGTTTCTCCAACCCCAAAAATCTCTCATAAAAAGCAGCACTACTCATCACAGCCTGATGAAAGCTAGTCATCTATGAGAGCGCTCCGAAAACATCCTTCATTCCAGGATCTTTATAAAACAACAGTGAACTATTGGAGAGTCCTGCTAGCTCCCATGTAAACAGAGAGAGATCTGCTATGCTAAAGACAACAGCATTGTGTGGAAAGAGCAACAAACACAGCAGGCTGTTCCCACACACACCATTCAAAGAGTCTGTGTTTATAATGAAAACATCATTATATCTGGAGACAAAGGATTTTAAAACACAATTACTATAAAATGTTATATTAGTTGGAGGATTCAAAAGACTGAAATTCAACTTAACATAGCAGTTTAGTACTATGAAAATGACCACAGATATTATACATAACATATTCCGATTTTCCAAAAGTTATGAAAAATGCACTGATGAGAAATTTACAGTGTAAATATTCAATGAGTGATTAATACTTAAATAATCAAAGGTTACCTTACTCGTAGAGATAAACACTGTGACGAATACTAGATTTTTAAAGATGTAATTCTTTGTAATCAATCTATGAAGACTTAAAGATGGTTTCAGAAATGTTTAACATTTATACATCATTAAAATATGTATAGCGTATAGCATAAAAAATCTGTATAGCAGTTCTTAGTTTCCAGTAAAAGGTTCCGAGTTACCTATAAACGAACAAAAACGGAAGCAATCAGCATATGATAAAACCATACACAGCCATTTAATAAAATACTTTAAAAGTGTGTGTTCAACTAAATCCAAGGCTTTGCTGAGAAAACAAAAGGGTGAATCGTCAACTTTTGTCGCTTTCAGAACTGCAAGAACATCTAAGTGCTTTTCAAAAAAAGACCTATAGTACTGACTGATAAAGACAAACTCTTGCTGAAAGGTTTGAGGCTCAGCAGGTAACAAAAGATTTTCAAGTAATTCTTCTAAATATCTACTGAAATGCTCAGAACAAAAGCAAAAACTACAGAACTGGAAGAAAACACTACAGCAACTGAACAGTCCAGTAAACTTCACTGACAGACATGTAACCAACAGCACTTCTGCCAATGCACTTTGTAATTAAAATACGATTCAATGTTTACTTTTTGGCCATTGCACATATTATCTATGAACGTTTAAGCAACTTCCACATTGATCATTTCCACTACACACTAGCTAAACCGGCAATGGAAAACACAAAGGTGTTTGGTTTCTTTTGAAATTTGATCTGACAGAGGAAAAAATCTTTATGAACTAAACACATTTTCTCATTTTTAACTGCTGCAGCATCTCCATTGAATTGTGCACATAACCAAAAAGACTAATCGCAGGCACGTGACGCAGGCTACTGTACCTATGTTCAAATTGCCATGTTGACAGTGATAGATAAATAGATTTAAATGCATTTACAGACGCTTTTATTAAAAGCAACTTACGGTGCATTCAGGCTAACATTTTTTACCTAAAGTGTTCTCTGGGAATCGAACCCACAACCTTGTAATACTCTACCACTTGAGCCACAGGAACACTTTAAAACAAAAACGGTGCACTCACCTGTTTCCACAAAAAGATGTCCATTTCGTTTAACTTCCAGGAGACCAGCACATGTATGGCAGACAGTATAATCCCAGTGATGACCGCTGCTCTCATCCGCACCGGCAGAAGTGTGTAAATGACGTGGATGAAAAACACGGTCCACCAGATGCCTTCAGACGCGCTGCGCGGCTCCACGAGCAGCACACCGATCACCTGCACAACCAGCACCACCAAAATGAGCACATAGCACACTATCCACATGTGATCCTGATGGAAGCCGTTCCTGTTGCACACGACCATCAGCGTGAGAACGAGTAAGATTACCGTGGAGAAAACCACCACGTAAGTGAGCTGCAACAGCCCTCCAGCGAAGTGGAAGCCCAGCATCACCGCGCACACCAGCACCAGGACGAACATCAGCATCGTCAGGCTGCTCTGGTTGAGTCGAAAGAAGTAGCGCTGGTAAAGCCTCTCCAACTTCTCCGACTGGAACTTCTTGGATTTGAAAATGTGCATCACGCCGCTGCAGCACGCGCTCATGGAAAAGTTCACTTCTGGCATCAGCTCCTCCTCTGGTTTGGACTTGGTTCTTCTGTCCTCCAAACCCAGTTCCACGGATTTGGGTCTCACTTCTCCATCTCGGTACCTCGGGGAAGATCTGTTATTGTTGCGACTCTCCTCCGCGTGTTCCTGCCAGGCAGACTTGGATCTGAAACTAACCCGGCTGACGGTGGTCGTGGCTCGGCCCGGTTGTCGCTCGAAGTCATCGTCCTCTCTCCACCGACTGTTGGACCGTATGAGCGTTTTGCAGGATCTGGCCGAGTATGGACATCCGTTCGCCAGGGACTCAGACTCGCCCCAAGCGGATCTGAGCTCCGTCCCTCCCCTCGGTCCAGGAGCGCCAGCGCCGGGTGGGCTCACGCTGTTAGATCTGGACATGATCTCGATTACTACATGCAATATATGACTTCAGGGTGCGAATTACAGGGAGTTAGACTTCCTTATTAACTCTCCGAGGGAGGTCAAAGAAAACGGTCGCAGGTCTTACAAGTTTTGTTTTTACATACAAACACGTTTTGCAGTGCTTTCAAATTTCAGAACCACGCAAGTTAGTCAGAGTGCATTAAAAGTATAGCCTCGCGAACAGAAACTACCTTTGCTTGAGGAGGAAACCACAGCAACAGCTGCTTATCGGCTGTTTCTATCAAACGATGCATAACTACTGTTGTTATTTATCAAGTTACTATATGTAACTTACATTCCACAAAATATACATTTAAAAAGCCGTTAGCGTTTTGTTGTTTTGTACGAGAAATTACGCGAAACGAACCGAAACGGATTACGGATCTTTTAAGTAAGTTTTTTCCAATACTGATTTAATTGAAATATTCTCACACTGTATACAAATAAATATTAAACTCATCAACCATGTATATATGATCATAAATATATAGTTTTTCCACTAAAGTGGGGATGTTTCAGTCATTACTTTGGGGAGCATCGCCTACATTAAAGTCATTTAATGTTGCATTTAATAATTTTCATTGTTGTTCGACACAACGACATTGCATTTAGATGGCGATTTAAAGAAAAAAAAAAGTAAACCAAAATTGTGTGCGAGATGTGCATCCAACTGAAAACTAGTAAAAGTAATCAGTTTTTAATTTATAAAGCAGCATTTTGTATACTGCTTTTATAAAAGAGGACCAAATACACCTGTTGTCAGCCTTTTTTGAGAGAGAGAAGTACATTTTGAAAGTCAATCCGTTCGTTTTTTACATCATTATGAACACATAGAGGAATTTAAATAATTAATTAAATATACAAAGTAGTCGTTTGAGACACATCATTAGGTGGCTAGAGCATTAGAGGAGGTAAATAGCAGAGGGAGTCATTCTGCGCCTCATTTCAATTCATAGATGTGAATATACAAATCACGCAATTAGGGGATTCGACCCCCCTGAACCTCCCAGAGGAAATACAAATCAAAACGGTTGTTAAAGTACTAAAACCATACAACAGTAGCCTATATATTTTTATATTAGCAAGTAGTGTTCTGTTTAAAAAGTATTTTAGGTTACTGATATTTGATAGTGGCTCCAAATGTCAATTTGCGTTTACGCGAGACGAATCTAGAAAAACTGATCTCCTTAATTTTAATGTACCCTTATTAATAAACCAGATTTCTTTCTCTAAAAGAGAAATTCGTTTAAAAAGTCAAGTTTTTCCCCTTAAAGTCACTGTAAAATTCGCACACTGCTTAAAATGACCGCATTATTTAGTCCAAATCGATGAGAACTGACCCCACGTCCATCACGCCTGATCCACGTTTTCATGACAGAACAAACAGTGTCCGCGAAAGTGTGGTTTGGTTTGAGCTAGAAGTGCAGAGCGCGACTCCATGGTGCGTAACGTTACGCATTGATGCACTGATCCACGCAAGCTGTACACCTGTGAATATGTACCAGATGATTACATGATCAATATTGCTGTGGAAACTTGAGCTTTCCAACGCTCCTGCATGATAAGTTGCGTCTCCCCAGGATGACCTCCCACGTGTCCTTTAGTGAAGGGGTCTTCCTCCGTGCTGTGCAGATAGAAATCTCCAGTGCTCTTGGTGCAGCAGCAGCAACATCACCAGCGCTGGCGTCTAGAGGAGAAGATGAACTGTCACGCGAAAGGAACGTCGGATCCGCGGTGCTCGCGCGGAGCTGCGTAATAACTGAGCTGCACGTCCTCTCCCTGCAGATTCTCAAGACCGAAGCAAGCAGAATTTATTAAGTGTTATCCTCCCTTTTGGTGCTTCTTGTCTTTGTATTGCCATTCAACCAAGTATGATCTTTAGAACCCGCCTTGCGTGCGATCCTATTGGATAGCGATTTGCACAGTTGTCAATCTTTTTTATTTTTATTGGTCAACCTGTGTGTCAGTACAATAGTGATTTGCATAAGAGGGCGGGACTATCCGCACAGCTGTAAATAAGGGAGATTGGGGATTTTTTGTTAGTTTGGTTGTTATGCTAATAAAGTATGGGTTTTATATTTAAATAAATAAACATGGGGGATCAATAGAGGTAAATATTTTTATATTAGAACACATTTCAGGTATAAAAGTATATTTTTATTAAACCAGTTATCTTTCCATTCAAATATTCTAAATATTAAGCCTTTTCCTGGATGTTTTATGTAGCCTAAATATGAATAATGTGCATATGGTAATGTTATTTTTCTCTTGGCTATACTTTTCTTTTTTAGTTTTTAGAAATGAAATCATTCACTTATTCTTCAATGATTCAACAGACAATACATCGTTTTTTCCCCTAGCATGGGATAAGTTGTGTCAGTTGTTTATCGACCCAGTGTGTTGACACTTTTTCCATTTCAAAATGCAGGATTCCGTCATCTGGCAAAAGCTGTGTGAAGAGCATTCAACTTTTCCGTGTCGTTTCGAGAAGACAGAAGATCTTGTTGTTTGCAACGGAGTCATGCTTCCTCGGATTGTGTTTTTTTTTTTTTTCATAGGTCTCATGACTCCCATCCTTTAAACAGATGAGATGCAAATACAAACCCTAAGGAGAACTGCTTTTGTGCCACTTTATTATGAGAAAACTCAAATATAATCGAAAATGAATTCATGTTTAAAATCAGACATAAAGCAAGGATTGTAAAATTAGCTTAATTTAACAAATCAGATAACTATCCTATCAGAGAAAACACATGAAGTGACCAAGTGCAAACAGGCCCTATGATTTCAAACTGTGCATATGTATTGGCACAAGCACTTTTTTTAAATTGTGTTCATTCGGCTTTACACACTCTTCTAAATAACGATTAAACCACATAAGGGTTTTATTAAATTTCAAAATGCAAAAGCAAAAATTGGCTCCTTTTTATCTTCTAAACACCAGATACATTTCTTAATTCTTATTCTAAATCAAATTAAATCAAGTCAAATAATATATATATATATATATATATATATATATATATATATATATATATATATATATATATATATATATAGTGGACTTAGCATAAAAGGGAGATGCATTGTTTTTAAATAGCTAAAATCAAACCCCCAGGAAGCAAACATTACCCTTTAATAAAAAGGCTCATTTCTGACAATTGAACTCACAGAACGTGTTCAGTCAAAATATCAAAGATAGATCTCTACTGCCATCATGTGAAGGAAGGATGAATAATCCCCTTTATTAAAATACTTTATAAGTCTACAAAACCTAATATGTTTAGTTGTATATTGAAATAAAGTGAAATATATGTAAGAAACACACAATACTTTCAATATACTAAAATACGAGGAAGATAAAGCACTCAAGTTTAAAGAATAAAAACAAACTGGCTTTGCTTCCCATGTAATGTTTATTGTAAATATATATAATCGTATTACTATTCATACAAAGTTTGCTGGTCCCATGCAGAACTTGTATATCAAAAGCTTGACAATGATGTCATTTTTATTTGAGTTAAGGGCCATGCTTCTATTAACCAAACTTTAGCCACACCACTTTTACATGCAGTTGTTATTCAAAGTTGCACTCCATTCATCCCATGCTCATCTTTCCTAAATAGGCTTGTTAAGGGAAACAGGCTTACCATTTTATTTGCAAAGACTCTATTTGTGTAAAAGTGTGGCTCACACTTCAATAAGAGAGACTCATTTGCATTGGTAGGGCTGAAGTTGACTGTCACAATTAGGCAGAAGGGCAATGAAGCGTTAAGTTAGTTTCGACTCCCAGCTTTCCCTCCACATTATTAGATTTGACTCATTAGAAAAGTATGACTGGAGGCACTCAAATCCAATTGGCCCCCATTAGCCAAGGCTTGTGCTCTCTTCTGCGTGGCATGCGAGTCTCTCTTAGCCAAACACTTTCGCCAGCCATAAAAGCTCCAAAAGTGTCAGCTGCAATCTTTTTCTACGACAGAAATGCATATCTTGTACATAAGTAGTATTGACTATGAGGTCCGACCCAGCAACTCAGTCAATTTCTTTGGGTGATACACCTCTTTTTTGTTTCCGCAAATGGCCACAAACCAACAATATACATCCAATACTGAACAAAACAACCGATTAACATTGATCCTTTTAGAAACACAAAACAAAAAGAACAGTAATCATGATGGGAATCAGTAGACACGCAAGTAGTGTGAAAGTCAAGAACGGTTTTAAGTTATGAATTACACTCAAATATAAAGAAAAGAAATGAGTTGAGTTGAGAGAGAAACAGAGATTTAAGTAAAATAGATTCAAATGTCTGAAATACAACGTACAAAACACACCACACAGGAAAATTATGAGACATTTCTTCTGGTTAAAGCCACCAGATGCAGCTGACTGTATTTTTGCCCTTTATCTGAATGATATTTGCTACAATATTTGGTCTGTATTTCTACATCTAGAATTAAAAAAATGTTGTTACACAGCAGCTGATGCATTAGTATGGTAAAGACATTCCTCTCCCTTTAAACTGAGGAAAACGCATTTGTGTAGTTACAAGATCCCTAAAAATCACCAACTGCAACAGTTCTGGACCAAAATAGTATCATTAGCAATCGTTCTGCTTATCTAGCCTGTTTAATTGACAAGAATGCCTTGTCTTGCTTTTTTTTTAAATAAAAAAAATCAGTAGTGTGGCTTTTAAAGGTTATCCGCTTGTTTCTGTTTTCGGTGCGATCAGTCTGCTGTGAGCGGCAACGGCAGGGCGAGTTATTCCACTTTGCTGTACTCCTCCACGTGCCCCAGAACTTTCTTCCTCTGGCGTATCATGTGGAAGTAGAGCTGCGGGAATACTGAGGAACACGGACAAAGAAGGTCATTAACAGGAACACAGCTGTTCATTGACAAGACAAGAAAGAGCTACAAGAGATTTTGAAGCTATACGAGATCACCTGAGGAATCGGATTATTTACAAATGGACCACATCAAAACAAAGCATTTGGAGAATACACAATTCATAATCTCTTTGTCCGGGAATTAAAACATACAGGGGATGTAGGAGATCATGACGAGGATGAGGAAGGTGTGGTAGTCAAAGGAGAAGTTGTAGTTGTTAGGCAAGAAGATGGAGTAGAGCCCTGTTTTCTGCACGTATGGCAGCGCGGCATAAATCGTCAAAAGTTCCCCTGTCACTCCCATGGGGTACAGCACAAAAAAAAATGTGTACCTGTGAAAATATGAAGAGCAGAGTATATAAAATATACTTTTCTATCAAATAAAGGCCAGACAATACACTCTGAGGAGCTCCACCTTGCCCATTTGATGAGGTAAGGCAGGTGGTTGAGCAGGCTGAAGGTGTAGAAAGAGTAGCGGATGATCTCCGTGACCGTCCAGGCCACCACAAAGAGGAGAACACTGTCTTCACTTTGGACCTAAAATGAGAGAAACTGTAAGTCACACAGGGAAGAGACAGAAGAGAAATTTAGTCGGGAACCATGCAGTTATGCGCAATTCACTGAAGCCACTCGACACACAAAGATGGACCGCTGAGATGATCGGAAACGGAAGCACTTCAAAAAGCATTCAGGCCCATCAAAGGCTCCAATTTCGCCTCTACACACATACAGGCTTGAAAGGAGGTTATTTTAGCAATAGAAACATTCACAGGCACACATGGACATGTTAGTATTATTTCTCGCAGGAATAACTTACAGAACTACACACTTCAGCTCAGACTTCTTTCTCTGGGATAGACAATCAGAACTTGATTCTTAGTTTCAATGAACTTCAAATAAATAACATTGTTTTCTTCACGCTAAAATTCTACTAATACAGGATTTTGGCTTTTGAGGAGCACTGAACTATTAAACCAGCTGTTGAAATCCACTAGATGGCAGTGGACAAAAGTCAATGAGACAAACAGAGAAATATTGCTCATAGTGTTGTTATAGGGAACATTAATGATAAAGAGAAATTTGAGAGATTGATGTTATAATGATACTGGATTTGTATACCCAGGTTTTAACCAGTGAGAATCCCTGATATCATCATTATTAAAAAAATACCAAAAATACTGTAGGTCACCTGAACAATTAAAACATCCGTGTTTTAAAACCAAACTAAAACCAAGATAAAACTATATAAAATAGTTTTTGCTAATTGAAATACATCTGAAATAAAATAAATGATAAATATTAGATAACTCTAAAAAAAAAACTCACATGAAAAGTAAGTGAAATAAAATAAAAGTTAAAGTATTTAAATGAATAAAACTTAGAAATAGAAATTTGGAAAGATTAAGTGTATAAATGACCAAACAGAAAAAAAATCTTTAAATGTTTTAACATTTAAACTAATAAGAAATCCAGCAAATGTAAAATATTAATAAATTGTATGATAGTCTATAAATAGTTCTAAAATAACACTAACATATTCTAGTTAAAAACATTGTTACTCAAAAATGAAATTGTTGTCATCATTTACACACACTCATGTTGCTCCAAACAGCTGCTGGTAACAACTATATTTTTCCATACTATGGCAGCTGATGGCTTCTGGCAGCGGTTTGGTTTCTTCAAAATATATTCTTTTGTGTTTTAAAAAAAAAACATTCAGATTTACAACAACTTGAGGGTTAGTAAATGATGACAGAATTTACATTTTTGAGTGAATCCCTTTAAACATAAACGTACTTCTCTAACGCTGTGCGTCACTGCCCATGTAAGGAACACCCGTGACATCACTTGGAACCCAGTCAGGACCACCGAGGAGGGAACAATTCCTTCAAAACATTTCAAATGTTGAGTTAAGAGATCAATCCTATTTTTGCAATGTCGGCTTCATCAGAATAAAACTATGAGTTGCAATAAAGCAAGCATAAAAATAATCTTAATTCATTACATTAAATATAATGAGAGTGACATAATTCCCAGAACTTGAATAATTTAAGAGAGTAAGGATGGTTATGATGTAACAGAGAGTGCTACAGGACTGGTTGTTTGCACTGGGAAAGGTCACATTAAGCCCCAGATAATGAGGTGTGGACTGTGAACTCTACGCTCCACGGGTGCAGTGAGACTCTTTCTCACATTATCACTGTCAGACTAGCAGAGAAACCAGCCCCCTCGCTGACGATGGAAGTGCTGGGTTAAAAAAAGCTTGCCTTGTATATCCAATCTGATCTATATATTTCACCTAGTGCATATTTATAGTCGAAATTAATAAGATACTGTTATTAGCAGCAGGGTGCACTTACCCACGGCACAATGCAATATCTGTGAAGAGAGCAAAGAACAAATATTATAAGGTGCACTCAGCCTCAAGGAATTATCATTTTTAGCATAAAAATAATCAAACAGAACTCTGCAGGGTGAGAAAATAACATACATTTCCAAAATATGAAATCAGCCAAATAAAACAACCATTTTGTTTGGTTTTAAAAAAAAAAGAATAATAATATAAAAAAAAGATATATAATATATAAAATTTATTTATTCATTTTCATATACTACCATTCAAAATGTAGGGGTCAGTAAGATTTTGAAAAATATTTTTAATGTTTAAGTCTCTTATGCTCATCAAGGCTACATTTATTTGATCACAAATTACAGTAAAAACTGTAATATGAGCAAAATTTTACAATTACATTTTTTAAAGTAGCTAAATTCATGATTATGAATGAATTTAAATGAATATAGCTCACATAACTCTCACCTCAAGGAGGGCACCAGTCTGAAAGTATTTTAAGGGCTTCTCTATCGGGTAATAAAGACCATGGTAGCTTCCTCTGGCAAGGTATGCTCGAACCAGACCAACAGCAATGACCAGCCATCTAGATAAGAAAGATTCGTAGAGTAACTCGTCCTTGCTTTGAGAGAGGAGGGCATTTCCAGGATGCACACAGGTGTGGAACTGCATGCAAATCTCTCACAACACAGCAGTTAACAGTAAACAGTGGCCTATAACAGTTAGCCTTGTCGCAATAATAAATATACAGACTTATGGCATAATATATGTACATGACCTTACCTCAAATGGTTATAAAATGACAATAATATTGTTCATCGCAATTATTTCTGGGGCAATATATTGCACAACAAAAGGCCTGATAATGGTTTCATTTAAATACATACAGCACATTTATTGTTGTTACATTGCATTGTATACATTTTCTTATGCAAAATGTACAAAGGAGCTTGTTTCTCAAAACGTATATTTTTCTGTTATACCTTCTTTTACAGGTGCATCTCAATAAATTAGAATATCATCGAAAAGTTCATTTATTTCAGTAATTCAACTCAAATTGTGAAACTTGTAAATTAAATAAATTCAGTGCACATAGACTGAAGTAGTTTAAGTCTTTGGCTCTTTTAATTGTGATGATCTGGCTCACATTTAACAAAAACCCACCAATTCACGATCTCAACAAAATTAGAATATGGTGACATGCCAATCACCTGATCAACTCAAAACACCTGCAAAGGTTTCCTGAGCCTTCAAAATGGTCTCTCAGTTTGGTCCACTAGGCTACACAATTATGGGGAAGACTGCTGATCTGACAGTTGTCCAGAAAACAATCATTGACACCCTTCACAAGGAGGGTAAGCCACAAACATTAATTGCCAAAGAAGCTGGCTGTACACAGAGTGCTGTATCCAAGCATGTTGAAATAAAATTGAGTGGAAGGAAAAAGTGTGGAAGAAAAAGATGCACAACCAACCGAGAAAACCAAGCAAAGTAAAAAAGATTCAAGAATTTGAGTGAACTTCACATGGATTGGACTGAGGCTGGGGGCAAGGCATACAGACGTGTCAAGGAATTTGGTTACAGTTGTCGTATTCCTCTTGTCAAGTGACTCCTGAACCACAGACAATGTCAGAAGCTCTTTTCAGATGAGAGCAAGTTTTGTATTTCATTTGGAAACCAAGGTCCTAGAATCTGGAGGAAGGATGGAGATGGAGAAGCTCAAGTTGCTTAAGTCCAGTGTTAAGTTTTCACAGTCTGTGATGATTTGGGGTGCAATGTCATCTACTGCTGTTGGTCCATTGTGTTTTTTTTGAAAACCAAAGTCAATGTAGCCGTTTACCACTTTTGCAGGTGTTTTGAGTTAATTAGCTGATTATAGTGTGGCACCAGGTGTCTTCAATATTGAACCTTTTCACAATATTCTAATTTTCTGAGATACTGAATTTGGGATTTTCCTTTCTGTCAGTTATAATAATCAAAATTAAGAAATAAACATTTGAAATAAATCAGTCTGTTTGTAATGAATGAATACTGTATAATATACAAGTTTCACTTTTTGAATGGAATTAGTGAAATTAAAACAACTTTTTGATGATTTTTTTGATGACCAGCACCTATATGTGCAGCACTTGGTATAAAATGAAGACAGAAGATAGAAAAGCATCAATACTATGATACTAGCAGATGATACTTTGTCTGAATATCACCAAAAACAAACAGCATTTTAAAATCAAACCACTAAAGATAAAGGACTGTACTGTAATTTCCAATTGAAAATAATGCACATGGTACATTACCGGACAAAGTTTAATGTCCCAGTAAGATATCATGAAATGATCTTTAACTGAAAAACAACGACTGAATTGCATCAGCAAACTATTCATGTTTGCACTGCGAAAATGTAGCAAACCCGGTTTGGTTAGTGTTGCTGCTAAAGCTGCATTGAGAAGTTCAAATAATTTGAGTGAATCAGTTTTATCGAAAAGCTCGTGTTAATAAACTGGTTCCTCACTCACAGTCGAGTGATTTGCAAACTATTCGGTTCAAACGAATCTGAAAAAATAACGATTGCAGAAAAACAATTCCCATCCAAGAAAGCAATAATATTAAGTCTTAAAAGTTATGTAAACATCGGTAGTGATGTTTTTTTTTTAACTCATAATTTCAGCTCAGAAATATTTGAATAAATTAAATTTGCTTTGTTTGATTGGATTACAAGTATCAAAACGACACGTGTGTTTTTTTTTAGTTGGGATATACTTAGATTCGATTTTAAATAATTATTCGAAGGATTTTTATAAGTACTCGCTGTTTGTTTTTGTTTTTTTTGTTTTTTTTTTTACGTTTCAAAAATGCAGCAAAAATAGATCTAGTAACGCTTTGAATATATATACATTTGCACATTTTAAAACAATGTTTACAAATTGCTTTCCATAAGAGAAATACACATGTATTCACAGTTTTTTTTTACTCAAATATAGCTATTAATCACTATTTCAGTTAATTTATGTTTATTGATTTAGCATCCCTTCTCAGAACCCAGAGTGATTTAGAAACGAACAGGTTCTACCGAATCGATTCGTTCCCGAAACTGACATAATTGTGCAACAGTTTCGGGGTTACGATTACGAAGACAGTGCACTTCTATTCACTGTTTACCCACGGTGCTACATTTAAACTAACAAAGACAATAAATCCTCTTTTACGTCCATTAAAGCCATCTAACTGTAAAAAAGAACAATTCATTCATGCAACCAATGATCGCTGTCAACCAGCAGCCCAGAAGAGGCGTGTTAAACAGGCGTTAATAGGATTTACGTTGCATTGCATTAGCAAAAATATTCAGAAGAAATTTAATGTATTTTTATTTCAAGCAAACGGTGTTAAATCATGCAATATGAACCCAAAGGGGAGGTACCCGCGAATCTGTCAACCTCTCAGATAGAGCACGCTGTCTGAAATCGAACCAATTCATTCTTACTGTCACGCGCTCGAGCACGGAAGAGCTTTTGATTTTCATCATACCCTGCTGTCATAACCACGTTGTAAATGACCAGATACGCGGTGGCCAGCGTTCCGGGTCCCTTTTTCTTCTTGTTACTGGAGTCAGTGTGCGCTGTTCTGCTGGTCCCCATGGCAGGTGCCGACATGACTGAACTACCATTAGAAAGAGAGGATCACGCGATGGTCCCGCTGAGTGAATGAAGGCGTGTGGCCTTGCTGACATGTATAGAAGGTGCTGATGAATGGAGCGCCCCCTGGCGAGCACACGGTGTAAATGATGTCCTCTCTGCTACTCTATTACAGTTTAGATTCGCTTATCCACGGACATGCTTAACAACAAAAACAACACGGTTTTTATGAATATACTATAAATATTGATTAAAAAAATGATTTTGTTTTACAGAAATTTCAGAAACATTAATTCCAGTCGCTAGATGGCAGCGCGGGTCTCGTGCTCAGAACGCACTGGTCTTTAAAAGGACTCAACGTACGTGCCTTACGGAAATATAGAGTTATAAAAACAAACAATGACATCACTTCATCATTTATTTTTGTGGTGTTAATATAAAGTCTAAATATAACTTAAAATCTATAATCGTTTGGCTATTGTGACACGTATGCGATTTTTCTGACAGGCATTGCGTTTGCCTACTAAGTTTACGGAAGAGCAACTGGTGGAAGTGGACGCAGTTTAATGGATGAGAGAACGAGAAATCTTCGATTTACGTAGATAATACGCTTGAATTTAACCTTCAATAGATAGGAAAAGGTCTCAGAATGCCTTTATTCGGCCAAAACCCGTTCGACCAGGATGTGGGTGAGTTTGACAGTTTTGTTTTTGTCGAAGTGATGTGATATTGACAAGTCAGTTAACAGGGCCTCGCTGTCAGATCCTATAGATCTAAGTTCTTTTGTTTTGTTTTGTTTTGTTTATTTTCTCTAATACTCTCAACCCTGATATGTCTTATGTATCGGGATTTAACTATTAAAGCTGTCAAACGTAATTAGTAGAATTGACACCATACTTGCAATATTGTTGCAACTTTTTAGATGAACATTAATCATTTTCATTCTGTCAAAAATATATTTTGAGCTGTTTGTACAAAGTTCATCATAATAAAATGTCAATGTAATGTTTATTATTTCAAGAATTTTTATTTGTAAAAAAAATGCCTTCATATATATATATATATATATATATATATATATATATATATATATATATATATATATATATATATATATTATATGCCGTGATATTTAAATATTTAACTACTAATAATATACTATAATTACTAATTTAATTAATATAACATAGTATAATACAATACATACATTTAATTAACAAAACATAATGTAATATAAAAATGTAAATCTAACATGAAATATTATATAACCTTCCTAATACAATGCTATTTCAAAATGCTTAGCTTAAAAAAAAAATCCACAATAAATAAATAAATACATTTAAAAAAAAATTCCAGTAAGCATGAATGAGTAATGGGGGTTCATTTATCAAAAGTAACACAAAATAGCGTGTACATTGTTCTTTTCATAGTTTTGTCCTTTAATAGCTAATGTGTATGAACTTGTGACACTGTACGTTCCACTCTGGAGGAGTTTAAAGCACTTGAGTATTAGTCATTTTATTTCAAACTGTACGTTGCTGGATGTTGCAATGCAAATTTCCCTATCGTCGTTTCCCGAGTTAGTCATTCAAATGCACCCAGCTGTTTTATTCTTGAAGGAGGGGTAAAATAATCTATACTAGTGGATTATCATAGAAATGCTTGTTGTGCATGTTGAGACAAGCTGGATATGCAAAATAACAGGCACAGTATTTGTGTTTATGGCTTTTGAGTGGTAGTGGTCGACCAATATGTGTTTTTTGACAGCCGATGCCGATATCTTGGAAAGCAGAGGGCCAAAAGCCGATATGATTTTGTAAATTATTATTAATATTTAAGAAATTTGAAATTATTTGAAAATGGATTAAAATATAAATGTGTAAAAGAAACATGCTTATATTTTAGTTGACAGTATTTTTCACAAATAAATATTCAATAAAAATGTAATAAAAAAAAAAGAAAGTAAGCACTGTAACCAACAGGGCACTCAGTATTCTGGGAAGTTTGTGTGCACTGGGAATCATATTTTTCAAATAAAGCCAGGTTAACACTCATTTTACATACAGCACTCAGTTAAAATGACATGAATATGACAGTGGGCAAATGCATAAAGTGCAGTATAATTTGAGCGTCACGCAGAGAACACGCGATCATGCTGGATACACACGCACACTTCACAAGCTCTCACAGCTGGATTCCACTAAGTTTGCAAGGTTTGTGAAATTAAATGTTTATTAGTCATTCAAAGATTTGTTTAAATTATATAAATGCATATTTGTTTAATGCTGACAGCAAACAAAAGGTATTATAATATTTGCCTTTCTATTACTAATAGGCCTAATATTAAAGCATTTGTTATAATACTTTCTGTGTAAATTAATTTCTTTGTTAAACCATTCTATCTGATTATTAGACAGACTTCTATCTGTATTAGACCAACCGTTAACGACGTCGACGAACGAGAGAGAGTGTGAACTGTGTCCACTGCCGCTCTCAGCGCCGTCAAAATAAAAGTCCCGCCTCGAACACATCGGCAGATGCCGCTATCTGAAAAATGACAAATATCGGCCCATATTTCAGCCTTGGCAATATATCGGTCGACCACTTCTTTTGAGAACATTGTTTTGAAAGTATAATTTGGATTTGTTTCTTTAAATGCTCATTTCCTTTGCATTTTCAGAGAAAGCCACTAGTGAAACTAACACATCAGAGGATTGGGGCCTCATTATGGATATCTGTGACCGGGTCGGAACAACTCCCAATGGGTGAGCTGAAATCTCATTACAAACAAGATTTTAATAAGTATATGTTTGTAGTGCTTATTTTAGTAACAATAACATTAATGTTGCTTGTATGCATTGTTTTTCTTATGTAGACACATTTTGTTTGTTATTAATTTGTATTATGTTTTATTTTATTTTTTTATCCTTAAAAATGGTATGTCTCTCAATAATATAAGTATGTTTGTGCCCCTTTTTGTCATTTTCTCATTTTTCTGTCATAGTGCAAAGGATTGTCTCAGGTCAGTCATGAAGCGTGTGAACCACAAGGTCCCTCATGTAGCCATGCAAGCATTAACGGTGAGCTCTTCATCTTCTGTTGCCAACGACAGAGTTTAGTAAATGATTGTGTTAGTTATCACAGTGTTTATGTTCTTAGGAAAGTCAACCTGTTTATGGCATGCAAATAGTTACTGTGCACTGAACTGGAGTAGAAGAAAGTAAAGCTGTAAAAGCTTTAAAAAAACAAAAAACTCCAGAGCGCATCTGGAAGTGATTTCTGTCGGCTCCCACTCCCCAACATCTCAGCCTGCAAAGATGTCTCACTCTGTTTTTAGATAGCTTCTTTCTACAAAATATAATGATGATGATAATGTTAATGTTAATAATAAAAAAAAAGCTTTAGTATTAGTAGTATAAATCTTTATTATGATGTCACATTTATTTAACATTTAATGGAAGTACTAACAGAAATAGGAAATGTTAGAAGTGTTCAGTAATGACAATAGCAATGATTATTATTTATTGTAATTATTATGAATCTTTATTTTGTGTCTACATTTCATTTACATATATTTAAAGAACAAATAAACAAACAGTTATGTAAAATGTTACAGGAGTGCAATAACAATGTATAATAATAGTCAGAAATTAATTATTATTGTTAATATTAATCTTCATTATGATTACACATTTCATTTACACACATTTGAAGTATTACAGAATTGTTACAAGTGTGCAATCACTGTTTGTGTAGAAAATTGTTCTTAAATTGTCATGGAAATCCTGGAAGTATCGGGCAGTGGAAAAGTCATGGAAATATCTTCAAGTCAATATATATTTGAATTTACCCATTCACAAATGAGCAAATCAGTCTAAATCAAAAACATTTTTGAATACCACCATTTAGAAATAACAGGAAAGGTCTTGGAGATTCATCGATCATGAATGTTTTTTGATGCAAATAATGGTTCCTGAAATGTTGCTGTATTTTCCCTGTTTAGTTGCTGGGTGCCTGTGTTTCAAACAGTGGAAAAATCTTTCACCTAGAAATCTGCTCGCGGGAGTTTTCCAGTGAAGTTCGTAGTGTGTTAAACAGGGTAAGGAACTTCAGCTCACTGTATAAATGATATTGAAATTACATAAATTATGGCAAATTCCATTGATAATGTCTGCCGTCCTCATTGTCTTCTCCTCAGGTTCACCCAAAGGTTGCTGAGAAACTCAAGGCCCTGATGGTGGAGTGGAATGAAGACTTCCAGAAAGACCCGCAGCTCAGTCTCATCAGTGCCACCATCAAGTCCCTCAAAGAAGACGGAGTGTCCTTTCCCACCGCAAACCCTCAGGTATTTCTCCTATCAACTAATAACGTGATCCTGTTGGATCTGACGGTGTGATGTCAGCTGTCCATAAACACCAGTGCTGATAGAACAGACAACAGCCGCTGGTGCTTGGCCTAGATATATGACCCTGTCATTTGGCTGGGTTTATTTTCATAGCGATAACTTTTTACATCCTAATTTTGCATAGTTTATTACTTATTCTGTTTGTATTTCCTGTATTGGTAGGTCAGAAGTATGTGTGTCACCTTGTTGTCATGCCATGTCTGCAGTGGAGGTCATTGCAATGTTCTTCCAAAGTTTCTGTGATTTAATATATTCAAATGTTTGCATTTTCAAATGAAGAAAATATTTTTGTATATGTATGCATTTTGTATTTGGTTTAATTTCTGAATAAATATATTATAACTTTATATCGTACAGTTACAAAACCATTCAAAGTTTGGGGTCAGTAAGATTTCATTATTATTATTGTAATTATTTTTTTTAAAAGGATAATTAGTACTTTTATTCAGCAAGGACATTCATTTAATTAAAAGTGACGTGTACAATATTACCAAAGATTTCTTTTTGTAGAAAATTTGTTATCTGTCATAATATTTAACATTATTACTGTTAATAATAAAACAAGGTTTTTATTTTTGTTTTATTTTGTGGTGATTTGTCTTTAGTTTTACAATTTTGTTCAGTCAATCTTTGAAATTATGTGTTTTTAAAGATGATTAAAACTTTTAACATCAAAAGTTCATAAACAATAGTCAGCCACCTCATGATTTCTGAATTAATCATGTGACTAAACATGACCACTGTTTCTCACATGAAATATCTGATAACGCTTTAGCCATTTAGGTTAGAGGTGAATAAATCAACCGAGTGCGTCTGGAATGCTAAACCCTGTGTGTAAACTGGAGACAGAATGGAATTTCCTGTCACATATTTGCCATACTGCCCTCACGGCCCATAAGATTTCAGTTCTTTGTCGTTCTCCTTCATTTATTCACTCATCCACTATTATATTGTTGTCACACCATTTTGTTTTAATAAAGGACAAGTGCATGAAAACATTTATGTTGCTGTTAATGAGTATCGACTACATAAAATAGGTCACTAGACTTTACTGTGTGACTCAAATGTCATAATATACATATTATCTCAAAAACCTACTTATGTTAATAGCTTGTGAGTCAGTAGTTACTGATTGGTATCAGTGTTTTTGCTATTATTTTTATATATATATATATATATGAGTGTGTGTGAATCAGTTCTGATGTGTTTTTATGTGATCTCTTCTTGCAGAGCTCAAGCACAAAGCCCAACAGCACATCTGCCACCAGCAAAACCGTTGATGATGATGATCTGGCCAAAGGTGAAGGCTGTTCATGCTAACATACTTTCATATCATTATTTGTTATTGCGGTTTATTTATACCTGATGAATGTTTCTGGGCCTCTGCCGAAGCATCATAAAAACTTATTTGACACTAACTGTAGAGTCACTGTAACTATAGTCCTCTTTACCTAGATAATGAGTGTTTTTATTTTGCTTGCAGCCATTGAGTTGTCCTTACAGGAGCAGAAACAGCAGGCAGAGACACGACCCCTAGCCATGATGGCTGATCCACCCTACAACACCAATGGAGGGAAAGAGTCACGTAAAGTGCGTGCCCTCTATGATTTTGAAGCGGCTGAAGACAATGAGCTCACGTTTAAGGCTGGAGAGCTCGTGATCATCCTTGATGACAGGTAAACTGATTGTTAAAGGAGGTTATTTTTAATTAATTGTATCAATTTCACAATCAATATAGTGTTAAAGTTTAAACTATTTTGTGTCTCATAAAAAAAATTAAAAAAAATCTCATAACTCATATAAATAGTCCATTGGGAAATAATGTTGCTGTTATCCAACAGTGATCCAAACTGGTGGAAAGGAGAGAATCATCGAGGAGTAGGCCTCTTCCCATCTAACTTTGTCACCACCAAACTGAATGATGAACCAGACCCTGGTAATACACTTTATAACCTGGATTTTTGTGCGGGAATAATACATTTGAATATTCAAATTGCACATGCATCTCTCCCGAATTCTTTTTCTTAAAGTGATGTATGTAGAGAAGAGCGTAGTTCCAGAGGAGCCCATTGTTGAAGTCAAAGCTGAGCCTGAGCCTGTGTATATAGATGAGGTGAGCGCTGATTGATCTTCGGCCACATTGATATGTAATTGATATAATCAACGGGCTCTTGGTGAAGTCCTCTTGTCTTATGTTGACTGTTGACTCTGTTCTCTATAGGAGAAGATGGACAAAGCTCTGTACCTGCTCCAGAACACGGACCCTGCAGATGCCTCACCTGACAGCCCTGAGTTGTTCACATTAGAAGGTACCAGGAAGGCCCTTCATGTGTTGCTCATGTTTAATGTTGATTACATTTATATGTAAAAAAGGGAGATTTTTTTTTTTTGAGAGAGAGAGATTGATTTACTTTGGTCAGAAAAGATAAAAAAATGTTAATTTCCTCATCCATTGTTAGAACCACATACACAGCAGCATGAGCTAGTTTACTGCAATTTACTGCCAAGGTAATAAAATGCAAAGTATAGTGTTTCATTTTTAAAATTACAATATGAAAAACTTTCCAGATTTCCGATCATCATAGTGTTTTATCACATTTAAACATCTCTGTTGTCAAATGTTACAACAAAAGATCATTGAATCTAATGTTCTGCCCTTTTTTTGTTTTTGTTTTTTTAAGATGCTTGTGAAAAGATGAACCCAATGATCGATGAGAAATTACAAGAGATCGACAGGTTTGTTGAAATCAAAACTTATTCCAAAATAGGTCGGCTGTTTTTCAGCCATTGCATATGAGGAAAAACACCTTTCTCTGATTCCTGCAGGAAGCACTCAGAGTTGTCCGAGCTGAATGTGAAGGTGCTGGAGGCACTGGAATTGTATAACCAGCTGATAAATGAGGCTCCACTTTACAATGCATATTCCAAAATGCAGACTCTCCAAGGCACTTACCCTGGAGCCCCTACTCCTCTCACGATGCAGGTTGGCTTTGGTATTTTAATAGACAGTTGGTGCCAATTTAGTCCATGGTATTTTGTGACACAAACAGTTCTGTTTGCATTATTCTGAATCGGAGTTCTGATTCTGAAAATCCTAACTTTTGTCTTTTAGGGTTATCAGCCATCTGGAGCCTACATGTCCTCTGGTGTTCCACAGGGATACAGTCTTTCGGACCAAGCTGGCCCTCTCTGTTCCCTTCCTCCTTCAGTCAATTCAGTGTCTACAAACCAGCCAGCACAACCTACTTACATCAGGTAATCCAAAGGCGTCTTGTTAGTGTCCCTCTAATTTCAAAACAACTTTGACCTTGTTTGCATAAATATGGATTATTTCTACTAGGGATGCACCAAAAATCGGCTAGAAATGGCATTTTCCTTTTTTGTCCAAAAGAGAAATATGGCCGAAAATATATGACTCGCTCTCCTTCTAGCCGTCGTAACTGCATGGTGTGATGCTTAACTTTTTTTTCTTTTCTTTTTTTTAAAGGGTCCTTTTTTAAACAATAATAGGGCCATTTAAAATGTTCTTCTTAATTTTTCTGGTAATCAGATGTAGGCATAAAACAATTAAATTTGATCCTAATCAAATGAAAAACCCTTTTATTTTTTGGCAAACAAAGTGCTGCTCAACAGAGGTTTACTGTTAAAATTAAAAAGAAAACAAATGTGATTTATTTCTTTTTAAAAATAAATATTTATTAATATTTATTAGAAGTAATAGTAGTAGCACTGTTATTACATTGAGTCTTAAGACTGCTAAATAGTAATATAATTTCTTCACGTTAAAATACTTTTATTTTGACAGGTTCCCGTGAATTAAACAATAAAATGAAGTGACTCTCAGAGCAGCCGAGCATGAAATTTGTGTATTCATATCATCATAGTGAGACGTTAAAAACACTGCAAGCATCGTCAACGCTTGTGTAAAAAAACAGTGCATTGCACCATCCATCATTCATTCATTCATTTATTCATTCATTCATTCATTGCGGAACTTATGGTGCCTTTACGCTTGTTGTCAGATGCTTCCACAGATTTGAAGTGTTACTATGGAATTTTACCTGAGCATTGCAAATCACGCTTTGTTCCTGGTTCTTGTCAATGGCATCTCCACCATGAAAAGCACTGAATGAGTGACAGGTTTTCTGTTGTAACATTGCGCAAGGTAAATAAGAGGGTGACCTCTAGTAGAGAAGACTAATGATAGGATTCACATTAATCAGATCTTCTTTTAATTGTTCGCTGAAATAAATTCTGGAAAAGGTCGATTCATGGCTTTTGAGAATCAACATCAAATAAACGTCATTTTAAAAAAAACGATCATTTGTAAAAAAAAATTTTTGCCAAGCCTTAATTAGAAGCCCACTGATTTTATGATGTTGATATATTGACATTTTTTATAATTATCAACATTGGCCGATACATTTTTCTGTTTAGGTAATAAGTGTCAGTAGTGGGACTTCTATTTTGACAAAGATGTACTTGCCAACAGCCTTTTTTTTTTTTTTTTTTGGATGCTTTTGTTTAAAATGTATCATTCTGATAGTGGTGTTTGGAAAACTCATCTTAGATAACTGCAAATTGCTTATTTCTTGCAGCGGCCCCATGAATGCACCATACGTAAACCAAGCTCCCGGAGCCCCCGCTCATTACCCACATCAGATGGGCATGGGTTTGGATATGTCTGCCTATCAGAACGCTAATCCTGGTCTGCCTCCAACCTCCTATCCAATGTCAGCTTCAGCCCAACCTGCCCCTCATCAGCAACAAGCAGCCTTCTACCAGCAACCCCTTCTGTAACGCTGTACAGCAAGTCTGACTCCACAGCCATCAATATTCAATGCAAATTCCAAATGGTGAAATGAGGTTGAGAGTATCTTTCGTCTCTATTGATGACAAGAAACATGCAAGGATTCATTGACATTTGTCTTCACGGGACAAAAGGAAGCAAACACTTCATTTTCTCTCCCACTTACTAACCCATTAAGCAGTTTAGGGCAGAGTTCAGGGTCACACTAACCATAAACACCATTTTTGTTGTCTTGTGATAATCACCAGCAAATTCTTCTTTTTTCTGATTGAGAATTTAAGATAAAATGGTAAAATGCTCAAAGTGCATACTGTCCCTCATTTGAAGAGACCATTATTATGATTAACTGTTGCCATTTTCATTTATTTCTGACCCGCAACTTTAATTTCTTGCCTTTCAAAGCAAATGTGGGGTTTTATGCATTATAGAGAGAACGATTGTAGAAGAAGATTATACATGGATCACCAAATCTGCAATGATTTTATGTGCCAATACTCAGAGCACTCCTATAAACTCCTACAATCAAATTGGCAGTTTTAGGTTAATCCTGCTGTTAGTGATTCTAGAATTATGGCACAGATTTAGAAGGGGCAGCTGGGTACAGGATACATGTGATATTCATAGATTCTTTTGCAAACTGCTTTAGAACTGACGAATGCAATCCCTTTATGGTCAATCCATATATTTCACTGTATAATGATATTTATAATATGCAAGTACCGCTTGTGTTCGCTGTTGTTTGATTTAATTTAAGGCATGTAAAATTGCATACGGTTTAATTTTTATTTGGTCTATGACTCCTCAGCTGAAAATGATCAATCAGTTGTTCTTTTGCTTATAATGAATGTGAAGAAATGTGCTTTTCGGATATACCCACCCATTTCTTCTTAACCGAAATGGGAAAATGTGTAATTCCTTTAACATATAGACAGCTTTTGTTCTTGTTAAAATGGGATTAATGTAGTTAAAAATAAAGAAAATAGCTTTTTTTTTTCATAAACAGCTTGAAAAAAAGATATTGTATATTAGATGTTAAATATCTGGCTTTGTCTGTATTGCACCTTAACTTTATAAACATTTATTTACCACCAGATGCCTTGTTCTTTCACGAGATGGAATAAACATAGAAACCAGTTCAAAAGACTTTATTTCAAAAGCTGCTGGATATTGGTAAACCTGTTTTAAGAGATCTAGAGGGAAATCTGTATTGTATCTCATGGACTCAGTGTTTTGTAACGTCAAGATTTCTTTGTATCCTGCCCTGCTCATTTTTCAAATTCCTTTTGTAACACAGTGAACTCTTATAGTCTACAGAAAATAAAAACTACCCGTGTTTCAAAATTTGCTTTTCTATAGTTGATACTTTGCCAGTGTTCCAAACTGATCTCCTCTCACGTGATTTGGAGATACTGAATGTTAATTATTCATTTCTATTTTACATAATTTGTTGCATCAAAACTGGTTGCATTTTGTAATAATCTTTTTGCACCGCTGATATGCTAGCCTACTAATTATCAACCTCTTGAGTGAATCCTCATAGAATCTGTTGAAAAAGCAGCTATAGCTGTGTATAATATAAATCCCCCTGTAATTTAACATTTCCTTATCGGCTCTTAAAAAAGACATGCCCTTCAGTAATTCTCTTGTTTTTCATCTCATATTCTGATCAGTCAATACCTAGGAGGACACTGAGATACTTTATTAAAATGGTTGTTATTAATAAAATGGGTCACACATTACATTAGCATTCATTTTACAGTATAATCATTTTAATTATTGAGTAAGAGAACAACATTAGAATAGGTAATGAAGGTATTCATTTGGTTGCACTGCCTTCCAACAGTCTCTTGCAACTACACAAAATTTACAATTTTTTTATCACCTTAAACATTTGATCTTACAGTAATCATATTAAGACATTTTTTTATGGTATACAGTCAACTAATTACATTTTGTTTTGTTTTATTTTTTATTTTATTTTATTTTATTTTTTGTCTTAAATTACATAACGTTAGATGGCAAGTGAGAAGGTTTTGAAAATCTTCCTAGCACCTCGTGTATTAACTTATTAATTATTATTTTATTGTTGAATAAACCATTTCACAAAATGGACACTTTTGATTGCTTTAAAATTAATTAAGCCATTTTTTAAACACCAAACAGTTCGATATGAAAATGTGTCTTTCATGACCTCTGTTGAGCTGCTTCACTGTACAGTAGCTCGTGATGCTGCTCTAGTGGTGACCGCGCGCGCTGCGTCTATACACTACAGCACTCGCTGACGAGCGCGCACAAACCTCGTCTTCGGACCGCGGACACCACAGCGAAACTGGAGCAAACACTTCAGTATCCTCCTCCGCCGAGCCAGTGGACCGGGACCGAGAGGCAGCCACCTCCGTGGACCGATGAACTCGCAGAAATGTCCCGTCACATCTACACCCGACACGGGATAGGCGACGGGGTTCAGAAGCCCATTTTTCAGGTAGGAACGCGGGAGAAGGCGATAATGCGATGGGAAGCTGCACCAAACACACAGTTGTGTTTGTGTGTATAGGGTCAAACGACTTTAAACTGATCCATAATACTCATATTTCTTTCAAATCTGCCAACAATGACAAAATGTTCCTGTTTGAAGGGTTTTTTACTCACAGTAAATGACTCATTTGAATAGCCTATTTGAATATTCCCATATGTTTAAAAGGTGTCATATGTTGAAGATTATATATATATATATATGTATATAATATTGTTACATTTATTGTTGCTACAGATGGAATTTTCATATACTGTATTTGGATGGTTCTCTAAGGTACATGAAGGAATAACATGTTACAATGTATAAAAAAAAAATAGTTATTAACATAGTAAGTAGTCAAGAATCTGTGGAAGAGTCCCGGTAACATTCGTGTGTTTTGTGTTTTATATTTTAAACCTATGCATTATGTGGAATAATAGTTTAAATGAACAATACACCTGAACAAAAATTTGCTCACCCTGATGATGTTCCAAACTCAAATTACTTTTTTCTTGCCGTGTAAAAAGATGTTAGGGACTGACAGCCTACCATTTACTCTCATTGTATTTTTTACAAAACAGTGTTAGTAAATGGTGAGTCGGTCACTTCCTTTTGTGTTCTGCTGAAGCAAGAAAGTCATATAGGTGAGTAAATAAAGAGAAAATGTTCTTTTTGGGGTGAACTTTACTCCACACAGGCTAACTATACAATTAAAAGGATCATTAATACCAAAGGTGTAAATCCAGAATGTGCTAAAAATGAATGGATGTCAGTTTGATCTATTGCTCTTTAATTAGGCTGCTAAATAATTCATGTTCTCATTGATTTCCCTCTAAAGGACACATGACCTGACCCAGTTTGTAAGCATCAGTGCTTTTTATGCAGCAGATGGCCATCACATTTACATTTCACCATGCATTTCTTGCACAAAAATCTACTGTAAACATCCGTTCAGTTCAACCAGCTATATATTTCAACCGCATGATCTACTCAGAAGTTGGTCGATGTAGGACTGCATTGCAGCCAGCCATACTGAAGGGCAGTTTCGACTGCTCAACACATTGCATTGATGTCTATGTGTCTCTGCAAAGTTCAGCTTCTTCGTGGTGATGCGCCTTGACATCTATCTCAATAAACCCTCCTTATCCGTCAAGCTTTTACCCAGGACAAAATGACAATGCATTTCTGTATTGACATTTACATTTTCCAATACATTTGTGCAACATTTGGTGCAAAATGAAAATTAAATTAAATAGTTTTCATTTGCCATTTCATACACCAGTTTTAATATGTAAAATGAATACTAGTTTTAACGCTTCATAAGTTGCAAAATTAAAATGAAAATGTATTACAGAAATGATTAGATATGTGTAACATGTTCAAGCAAAAACTGTGGCAAAATGATCATTTAAATGCTATTTTTCTTAAATGCATTAACACTCACAGTAAGACACTTAACGATTGCATTTTCATTCAATGTCCTGCAATGAATGTAGCAAAATTCAATGTGCACATTGAAAATGCATTCCGAGCAGCACAAATTATGTGCTCAGCTACATCTGATTCAAATATTATGCTAATTAACAGTGAACAGTGGTTTCAGACATTACAGTGCTTCACTCGCACTGACTCTTATTTTGCCTGAAAGAATGATAAGACCGAGCTGAAGGTGGAGCGATTCGAACAATCAGATGAAAGCAGCGTTTCAGCTCCGCCCACAAGTGCGAATAAAATATTGAAGCCATAAACCGAAATGATCAAAACTTACATGGACCAACTGTCTTGTCCATGTTCTCTCAATTGAATCCTCTAATTAAGATTTGAGTCTCTTGACCTTCTGCAAGCCCTGCCTTGTTCACGCAGTGATTGACGTAGCGGGAGGAGGCGGAGACATGATCGGCTCGGAATGCATTTTCAATGTGCACATTGAATTTTGCTACATTCATCACGGGACATTGAATGAAAATGCAATCGTAAGTGTCTTGACTGAGAGTGTTAATGCATTTTAGAAAAATAGCATTTAAATGATCATTTTGCCACAGTTTTTGCTTGAACGTGTCATACATATCTAATCATTTCTGTAATACATTTTCATGTTAATTTTGCAAATTATAAAGTGTTAAAATTTGTATTCATTTTACATATCAAAACTGGTGTATGAAATGGCAAATGAAAATTATGTAATTTAATTTTCATTTTCATTTTGTACCAAATGTTGCACAAATGTATTGGAAAATGTAAATGTCAATACAGAAATGCATTGTCATTTTACATATTGCATTGTCATTTTGCATATTACATCCCAAATTGAATATTGCTACCCATATGCTTCCATATAATGCAAGCAATGATTTGTTGAAATGCTATGCCAGTTCATTTGACTCTGACAGTAAGTTCTATAGCTAACTAAGCCCATTGAGATCCCTCTGACAGTGTTGCGGTGGGCTATGTGGGTGTTTGTGTGTGTATGAAAGTGTCTTTGTTCTGCCGGTAGAAGAGAAATAGATTAATATCTTGTTCTTTTGCCATAGGTGAACAGAGGCACCTACTCGCGGCGCAGTCGACTTAAGAGATCCGACGGCAGTACAACATCAACCAGCTTCATCCTTCGCCAGGTGAGAGGGGAGATTATGGAAATATAATGTCTTTTGTTATATGGCTCTCACACTCTCACACTTGCTTTTGTTTTGCAATGAATTGAACTATTTAGTTCGAGACATTTCAAGGGTACCCTTTTTAAAGAGTTTTGAAAAGTGACTAATATTCTCAGTGGATAATTGACTATCCACTTTCCATGTACAAAACTGGGTTATGTAATATTTTTTATAGAAGCCAACGATTTCGCATTTATCCATAATACATATTTCTGTCAAATCTGCCAATGAATACAACCTGCTCCCACTTGGAGAGTTGTTACTCATTGCAGATGACTCATTTGAATCTTTGCATCATGATTCATATGTTCAAAACGTGTCACATGTTGAATCACATTATATGTAGTACTGCAGTGGAAACTATTTCATAATAGAATACACTGTGCTTCTAGGCTTTGATAAAGTATTTATAAAAAAAAGTGTATCAAGCTCCTGACTTGTGCCTGTCCACAATTTTATCCCAGAGAATCTTTTGACAGTGCCTCGCAACCCATAGTTGATTGTTTGCTTCAGTTGCACTACCAAGGACTGACATGTTAGAGGAAAGCTCTTTTCATGCTGAGCTAATCAGAATGACCACAGCTGAAGTCAAATGGCTTTGTGTGCCATTAAAGGTTAACAGGTCATTTTTAGGAGGGAGTGATCCTTTTTTCCAACTCAGCGATTCTGTTTTTTTGGTTTTTATTTTTTCTGGCATGTTTGTGTTATATCTTTTACTTGGATGTTATAAGTTGCACTGAGTAAATGCATATGGATAAAACAAAAAACTTTGTCCGTCTTCATTTCAGACTGCAAAGCAACAAATCTGATTATTGTAAAGGGAGGTGATTCTTTTCTATACCCACTGTATATATTTAGTGTGATTTTCAAAGAATTATACTCTTGTGCAGCTTTTTGAACAGGTCATTTCGTTTCCAAGCAACAGACGAATTCTCGCTGTCATCAGATGAATATGAATTGCTCATGGCTACCTCTCCAACTGAACTTATTTGATATTTATTTAAATAGAGCTGATAACATCTCAAAAAAAAGATTTGGAGTCAAAATGAAATCAAGCCTGTAAATATTCTTTCAGCACATGCAATATGAAATCATAGAGTCCATTTTCCTAATGGAAATATGATGTAATCCTAGTTGTCAGATACATCTAGATATTTGAGTTTGCCCAGAAGAAATTATCCCAGGGGAAATCAATGACCTTGATGCCTGCAATGTGACATTTCTAGCTGTCCCTGAATCTAACCTTGTTCACATGTTTGAGCACTATACTATTCCCTGCAGAGTCTGTGCTGTTGTAAGGCAAAAGCGTTGTATTAAATCATAATGTGGACAGAAGTAAGCCTTTATTTCTATGTGACCAAACAGCATTTACTGTAGAAGTTGTTTTTACATTTGACAGCGATGTTTCAAGTACTATATGATGGCATTTTGGTACTGATTTATATTTTAGATTTATTTATTTATAAGAAGAAACATCTTTAAAAATAAATAAATATAATTTATTTGCACGGCTAATGCCTCTTTTCAGATGAATTATTACTTTATTAAGTCAAAATGTACACAATTTAAAAAAAAATTTTTTCCATAAAATATGGAAATGGTTTGCTCTTTTTTTTCTTTTTTTTTAGGATTTTGCAATTAATTTAGTTGTCTTAAAATATATTGTATATATTTTACGGTATATGGTAGGGTAACTTAACAAATGAACAAGTATTTACTGTATGCTGGATGAATTTTTACATTTATTTTTCCAGAAAAAAATGGCAATTTATTTTTATGCTCCAAATATATATATATATATATATATATATATATATATATATATATATATATATATATATATATATATATATATATATATATATATATATATATATATATATATATATATAACTAGTAATCAACTCTTTTTAGTATTTCTATAATTTCTTATCTTTTTCCATATTTTTAATGAATGAACGGTTAGTTGCAATTTCATTAGAACTGTAATGAAGAAACAGCTTTAACATTTTGGTATATTCAATCACCTTATGTGTGCAGCGTATGCTGCAGTCTATCTGCAAATGATTACAGAATCTAGGTCCCCAAAGAACCTTGGGAATTCAGCTCTTTGACTGACTTCCAGGACACTCTATTTCTGGACATACAGTTGAGGTGGTTTCACAAATAAGACCCGTCATTGAGGATACCCTACTTTATAAAGTTTGCATATGTATATATTTTTAAAATTGTAAAACACTTGAACGATCTGTCTTCAACCAAGTCTCTGCATTTCTCACACAGGACAACCTCCTTGACAGCAACCAATCTGGCTTCAGAAGTAGACATTCAACTGAGACTGCCTTGCTCTCAGTTGTTGAAGCCCTAACTGTGCGTTCACACCGCCGGCATCGAGAGCGTCAAAGTGGCCGGAAGTCATTCATTTTCAATGTAAGCCGGCGTCGAGCAGCGGCGAGTAGCGGCGCGGCACGACTTGGCCGTTGAGAGCGTCAAGAAGAGTTGAAATCAAGGCAACTTTATGGTAATGAGCTTTGACGCGTTTGGGCAGCAACCAATCGGAAAGTAAAAGTCCACTGCTTGAGAGGATTCCAGAGAACGCAGCTCCGACCACATTAGTTCCCAAGCACAATGGAGGATAGCTTTATTATTGCTGTTTCACGTTTGCAATAATCTATGATGTGTCCCTGTTTGCGTACAGGGACATAAAAAATTCATTAAAAGTAATACGTGGACCAAGGTGTCTGAGATTGTTCATTTTAAGTAAAGGATCTTAATATTTCGTCCACAAAAATATTTAATGAAGTTAACATAACGTTACCCTCCTTGTGGTTAGTCTGAACGAGATCAACAAGCTTGTTTGCTTTGCGGCCACTTTAAATACAAAATAAGCATTCGATCTACGTCAGAGCGTCTGAGAGCTCACGAATCTTTCTGCAGAGTCGTGAGCAGAGTGGCAAGAGTGATTAATGACGCTCTCGACGCGGGCGGTGTGAACGCACAGTAAGACTGGCAAGCGCGGAATCCAAATCTTCAGTACTTATCCTGCTTGATCTGTCCGCTGCTTTTGACATGGTTAACCACCAGATCCTCCTATCAACCCTACTGGCAAAGGGCATCTCAGGAACCACACTTCAGTGGTTTGAGTCTTACCTATAAGATAGGTCCTTCAAAGTATCTTGGAGAGGTGAGCTGTCCAAGTCTCAGCATCTAACTACTGGGGTGCCTCAGGGCTCAGTTCTTGGACCCTTCTCTTCTCTGTCTACATGGCATCATTAGATTCTATCATTCAGAAACATGGCTTTTCATACCACTGCTATGCTGATGACACTCAACTCTACCTCTCATTCCATCCTGATGACCCGACGGTAGCTACTTGCATCTCAGGTTGTCTAACAGACAATTGCAGGATGATGGACCATCACCTTCAACTTAACCTTGCCAAGACAGAACTGCTTGTGGTTCCAGCAAACCCATCGTTTCATCACAATTTCACCATCAAGTTAGGCACATCAACCATAACTCATTCAAAAACAGACAGAAGCCTTGGAGTTATGATTGATGACCAGCCGATTTTCTCAGACCAAATTTGCTAAAACTGTCTGATCCTGCTTTATTCAACATCAAGAAGATCAGACCCTTTCTTTTGAAACATGCTGCACAACTCCTTGTTCCAGCTCTTGTTCTGTCCAAGCTGGACTATTGCAATGCTCTTTTGTCAGGTCTTCCAGCCAGTTCTATCACACCTTTACAATTAATCCAGAACTTTAATGAGCCAAAAAGAATACACGTCACACATCTGTTTATCAATTTGCCCTGGCTACCAATAGCTGCTCGCATAAAATTCAAGGCATTGATGTTTGCCTACAAAACTACCACTGGCTCTGCACCCATTTACCTAAATGTATTACTTCCGACGTATATGCCCTCTAGAAGCTTGCGTTCTCCAAGTAAATGTCACTTTATTGTGCCATCCTAAAGAAGCACAAACGCACTTTTACGGACTCTTAAATTAAATGTTCCCTCCTGGTGGAATGACCTCCCCAACTCAATCCAAGTCCTTGGCCAACTCTTAAGAATCAGCTTAAAACCCATCTCTTCCATCTTTATTTGACTCTCTAACTTTAGCACTCACTATTCTAATTCTATTCTTAAAAAAAAAATCTAATTCTATTTTCTTTTAGTTTATTATGCAATTATGTGTGTGTGTGTGTGTCTGTGTGTGTGTGTGTGTGTGTGTGTGTGTATGTATGTATGTATGTATATATATATATATATATATATATATATATATATATATATATATATATATATATATATATATATATATATGTATATATAAGACCTCTAACACTAGCTTGCTCTATTCTTTTTCTATTCTATCTGTTTTCTTTTTTATTTATTATATTATTTAAAAACCTTTGCTACATGTACTGTGTTAAGCTAACTGAGACTTGTTATAGCACTTATATATCATTGCTCTTTTTGTTGTTTTTGATTGCTTCCACTGTCCTCATTTGTAAATCTCTTTGGATTAAAGCATCTGCTAAATGAATTAATGTAAATGTAAGTGTGATCATAACAAAGAACCAAGAATCATTAATGAGAACCTCAGATTCAGACTTTTTGTACAGTTTGTGTTTTTTATTGATGTTAAAGCATACTTCCAAATTCTTAGGGAAATAAATCTATGCATCTCCTGATGTATGTAAAAGCTTATTATAGAGCATAAGGTAGTGCTGAGAGGAAACGTCTTGCTTCTGAACATGTATGTGTCTTAGAGATCTGCTCAAATGTGGTGAAAAAAATCCAAGGGTGATTAAAACCTGCTGAGATCAAGGTTAAAGACAAAACTGCAGGTAATAATCAAGTATGTAAACAATTTTCATGAATTTATGGCTGAAACAACCCTATTTTGATGTAGAGAGATTTCAAATGATTTGTTAACTCTAGCCATTGGAAGTTGTTGCTGTTGTTGTAGTAATCTATTATAACACATTTAAAAATCCTGATCATTGGGAGCTCGTATAAATTATTTATCTTGCTGCTATAGGTCACATGGCTAAACTCTTTAGTAATTCATTTATTTCTTGCTTCCCTCCTGTGCAGTGGGCCGGATTAGCATGACTGTTGGTTTGATGATCAGATGTTGACATATCAGATTTTAGAGATTTTCCTGACTAAATGAAATAATGGAATCAGGAAACAAGGCACATAATCAACAATCACAACAAAGCAAGTGGGTTTTTTGTGGAATTATTACAGCTATTCAAATAACAGTTAAGCATTAAAATGAAACAAAAATCATAAGGATATTAAGATACACTTTATTCAGTAAAAGGCATTTGTTTTGTTTTATCTGCTATTTTATTCCTATAGCTGATTCACCGTAAATCAAAGAAGAAAAAAGGTTCAAATTAAATTAGAAAATTTGGGTGAACTAAAAGGAGTATTTCGTGTAAAGTGACATACTAACTATTTGAATTATGCATGTATATTTTACAAAACATAATCTATAACAGTAAGATTATTTTATTGGTAGGGTGTAAATATTTCATATCATGAAAACTACTCATTCTCTCAGTATGTCATTATTGTTAATAATATATTTTGCATTATTATCTCATCATATGCTTGTAGGTTGATCCAGTTGAAGCAGAAAAGTATTGACTGCTCTTGTTCTCTTTTGATGTCTATGGACTTTTCGTGAGTTTATTTTATTAAAGGGGTAGGGGTAAATTAAAGAGTTGAGTGTTTTGTCAGATGAGTAATTTTTTACTCAATAATTTGTTTCATCGAGTAGAAAAGCAGGCATGTTGTAGATGTGCGTTGTGAACTACAGGGGGCAATGTGTGCCAGAGTTTTATACTCAAGAGAGTCCTGATTAATTAACAGCAACACTGTCAGTTCATTTCCATGTAATTACTTGAAAAGACCTGATTGGTTTTCTTATTATAATTTTTTTTATAGGAGCTGGAGTATCAAGGGAAATATTATATAGTCACAATAGCAGAATTAAAAATGCAAAACAACCTTCAAAATTTTCATTTTTAATGTTACATCAATCTCTATGGAAATATGTCTCAATTTATTTTGTTTGTCCAGGGACATAATGAATTTTGTTGGAGCAATGATGAATTAATTTAAAACTGTAATATTTAAAAGATGCACAGGTAATGGAAAATAGCTGCAATTCCCTCCTGGTGGAATGACCTCCTATATACTCTTGTCCCAGTGACCGGCTGGTGTTTTATAGCTTCTCCACATTCATGGGCATATATTTACACAAGCAGAGGTATTGATACCCCTGGTAAAGAATGATCTGGCTCAATACCATCATGTCAAGCTCTCATTTTTCATACACTATTCTTTTTACAGTGTACGTGAACTTATGCATGAATTTTGAAATGAATTGTTCAGTTTATATGTGAACATGGATGAAAGAAAGAGATGAAATGCAAAGAGGTGAGATCCAAGATGGTCTAAAATTGAAATTGCAAGGAAAAATTGCAGATAACCCAGTGGTCAAGGAGTGGAATGCTGTCAGTACCATGCAGACCCCTTCTCCTCCTCCTTTAACAGTCAACAGAAGAGAGCACTTGTTCTTTCTTACTGGAGCTCCTCTCAGCCAATCAGAAGACAGACTCACTGCTTTGTCATCAGCTTCTGTTTTCCTGCACTGTTTGTGGAAGCTTGATAAAATGCCAGGTCTCTGCAGCCTCTCGAGAGAGCCCCACTTCTCTATTATGTGATCGATCAAGCTTCATCCTCATTAATACAATACGCTGGCTTCAGGAGTGAAAGGGGCGACTGCCGTCTGCTTGACAATCCTCCTTCGGTGGTCTTTCTGTGGGAAAGGGGATTATAAGAGAGCCCTGTTAGACGTACTCTCACTGGAGCTTCCTTATCCCACATTTGCATTTGATCATTAAGGTGAACCCTTGGGAATATCAGACCTCCATGTACGACAATTTGTACCTGCATGGATTTGAAGACTCTGAGGCGGTGAGTAAGGGTCTATATGTGTATCTTCATGGTCTATTCAATGAATGCATGCTCACACAAATGCTCTGAGGATGGCTGGAGGAATTCAGCTCGTAGATGGTGCTACTGGTCCCAGTGAGTGTTTTGGGGGAGGGGAGAGGATCCTTATGCGTGTGTGCATGTGTATGGGTTTTGTTTCACTGTCACCTCCACTCTTCCTCCAAACCACGCTCTGTTTCTCAGACGCATCGTGGAAGAGGCAGTCGGGGGAGAGCATCAGTCAGCTGTTGTGGTAGCCTGTTATTCCGTATCATTGAGCTGTCACTAATAATGCCACACTGCTTGCTGGTTTAGACCCTCTTAGCTTGCATGCATTGTTGTTTTTGTCGGATTTACAGCTATACTCAAAAGGAACGCTTGCTTAAAGTGGCACTTTGTTTCTGCTTGTAATGGAGGGCTCATTTAATTAGCATTATTAGATCAGATATAAACGAGTCCCATGGAAGTAGCAGTACTGGTTACAACCAAACATCAAGGCCAGTTTCCTTATTTTAACTGGTCTCAAATTTCAGCACTTTACAACAAGAGATGTATTTGTTGCTCTTTGTGATGCAGCCTTGTTTGTTAACATGTATCACGAACCACTCAGTGTTACCACTGGGAAAAGTCAGAGCTGGAAAATTAATCAATATTATTTTTGGGCCATATGACCTTACTTAACAGAAAAGATATGTTGAAGAACTCTGAGAACCAAACGACATTGGAGCCCACTGACTTGCATTGAAACAAATCTCAAAATATAATTTATGTTCCTCAGAAGATTCACCCAAACTTAAAATGATGTCACCCTTTTCCAAACCTGTATGACTTTCTTTCTTTTGCGGAACACAAAAGAAGATATTCTGAAGAATGTTGGGAATCAAAAGACATTGGAGCCTATTGACTTACACTGACCCAATTCTCAAAATGTATTTTATGTTTCACAGAATAACAGAGTTTTGGAAGAACATGACACAGGAAAAATACATTTTTGGGTGATCATCACTCTACCACTTTTGCACTTTTCATTATTGGAAGTTTGCTGTTGAGAAATGGTAATTGGTTTGAAGGAAGGCCTTTTTTTTGTATTTTGGTATTATTAATTAGACCAAGGATGCTCTGACAAAAGCAAGTCTTTTTTTCATAAACCTTGACAAAAAATCATAATTGTGTGGATGCTAGGACCAACACCTCCTGCGTTATGTCCATACATTTTTTGCTTGTTTGTTAGTTTTCGTTCATCATCACATTTTTCTAAATTAAACGCTTGATTTAGCCTAAGTGAGAAACATAAAATATTATATAAATAATTATTATCTATGGGTTTAGTTTAGTTTTGAACAGGAAGGATATTTAAAAGTATATATATATTCATTATGTGTCATCTTGTGACAAAAAAAATGGAATGAATATGTTGTGTGTTTACCATTAACTGTACGTTTTCACCTTTAAACCAGTCAATGACTGTCTAACAGCCTCACAAAACAATTGAACAGAAAATCTGTCCGACTGTCTATCTGTCTGGTACAAAGTATCTGTTCTCTGCTGTGAAATACTGAGAAGCTGTTTAATTTGTCTGGAGGACAATTTAATACCCCGCAGCAAGTATTTTCTCTGGAATTATATGGTGCAGAAATATCATGGAAATGATGTCGTAAGACTGAAATAATGACAAAGTAGCTCAGATCTGGTGGCCTCTAATGATCTTAATATAGCTGTGTGGTCTAATTGTGTCTGCCTTTCTTTTCTCCTCTTCCATTACAGCATATGAATATTAAAAGTAATGGAGGGTTAAGGCGGGTACTATTCATTGCGTGTAATTGTTTTAGTGTATCCAGTTTTTTTATATTTATGACATTGATGGTGTCCCACTATTGTTAGTCTAATTGTGCAAACTAGATCCACACTGTTATATTTGGAATTGCTTTCTAAAATAAGAAACTGCATAAGTTTCAAGCAACCATTTCAATGCTACTGTTTTTCAGTATAGTTTTAAGGTAAAAGTTTTTGAGAAGAATGGATGATAGTGATTGTTCTTTTCAACTATTTATTTTCAGGGAATTGTTAACTAAATTGGACTAAATTAGAACAGTCAAAGCATAAGTTTTCCTCAAAATGAAAATGAATTTCCTGTCAATCTAGAACTAGTAATGACTGCATCTGTAAGTGATTCTTTGAAGTTTGCAACCAGTTCACAAATCAGACAGAGCAATTCACTAACATGCTGTTTTCAAGCTAACAGTTCAAGGACTCAATTCCAATTTTGGATTGCAGCCCACCAGTTGAAAGCAACTGATTTAAAGATCAGTTTAGTCAGATTTTAAAAGTACTAACACAAAGCTTTCATCGTCATCTCTTTAGTATTTGCTTTCATCAGATGTGACCCTAAATGGTAGTGATCTCATGCTGTGTTGTGGAGAGATTTATCTGTAATTAACCACTGCTCTTGCCTGCATTAGTCCTTAGCCCTCATGATTCATCTGCATATCTGCTCACAGGAGGATGCTTTTTCACTGACTGATTTATCTGCTCTTGTTTTGAAAGAAATACAGTGCAAGGATCTGCCAGCATAGTGGACTTTGAAGGTCCCAAATGCTCTAAGACTCACTGGCATCACAGGCAAATGTTCATGGCGTGCAGTCTAAGCTAAAAAGATAAGCGGAATGTGTGGCTTGACAAACCCAAGCCTACACACTTGAAGTGGTTAGATAATGGTGTATGTACTGAGGCAGAGTACATGAAAGCTGCATGTGGTTCAGCCATTGTGTGGGGGGGGTTTACTTGTCTATATACTTTCATTTGGGGACAAAATTGTCTCCAGATGTTAGCTTAAATCTTTCTTAAAAGGGATTCTTAAATACAGTATTCTAATCCATTATAATTCTCTGTTTGTATTGTGTGTGTGTGTGTGTGTGTGTGTGTGAATAAACAGCATATATATGCAGGATTCATATGATGAAAAAAATAATTTTCACGTTTTGTTATGATAACAGAGTATAAGTAAACATTGACTTGCAGAACTCAATGCTCTCCACAATCCGAAGAGAAAATCAATTGTAACCGAGATGTAGAAATGGTGGGGGTTTTTTAGGGGAAAAAATAAATATGAAATGGCCCCTTTAAATAAATATAATTGGGGAAGTATTAATATATTATAGATAGTTTTCCTTCTCTTTTTCTTTTTCTTGTTATGTTTTATTCATGGCTCCTTCTGAAGTTGAAAGGTTAATAGATTTTGCTATGTGGTGATAAATAAACATCAGTTGGATCATTTATAAAACTGTCTTGCTGCTAAGTAGGTTGTGATAGTCGAGGCACAGAAATAATTTCCGTGGGCATTCATGCTAAACTGAGTGCTTGAGTAAGATATTCTAATGTGTCTCCGGACATTTCCATATTAAGGTGTTTTTTATCTCCTCCTAAAGCATGTGTGTATCTGAAAGCCTGTTTGAAAGAAATTGATTTGTTTCATTCTGATGTAACAAGTTTGAGATCAGTATACATTTTCAGCTTTGTTATGGGAAGTATAATTATTTAAATATTACATTCCCAAGTTAATCTACAGTCTTCATCTGTTTGAACGAGTAAGTATAAATATCTGTATAAGAAACCAGTGAAGAAGAGCTTATGTTAGTGCAACTTCCTAGAAATCAGACACATGTAGAATACATGGGGGAAAAAATCTAATTTATCTTGTAAAGTGCATGTACTGAATATTTTAATTTGACTCAGCATCACACAATTCATAAAGTTTAATCAGTAGTCCTTTCTGGGAAGTTCTCCAATGGGATTAAAGGTAGATGAATGTATTTATGACCCTCTCATCTATGTGTCATGTCAAACATGATATGGCAAATATGGTGACACTTTCACAATATTCAAAGATTATTTGAAATATTGAAAATGCATTTCAAATTCAATAGTTAATCAAATATTTTAATATTTTTTAAATGAATAATTTACACAAGACTATATGTAGAACGATAACCATTTACCAGTTGAACCATTCATTGCTTGAAAATGAAATATTTGACCTCAGTTTGAAGTGTGCTGGCAGCCTGAGAAAGAGGAACTGTGCAATCATCTGCTGGGGAAATGTTCCCCATCATGCCCCTGCTATCTCTCTCCATCCAACCATCAGTATCGCTGAGTCTGCAGCACAGAGGAAGCAAACCAGCTGGCCACAGAGTGTAATGTTTTCCAAAGGGAAGTGATTGCCTGACTGCAGATTCTGTAAATGCCCAAAATCATTTGGATACCAGCATTGTATCCAAATGGGAGCAGAAACTATTTGGATGCCGACATTCTTCTAAATATTTCACAAGAAACAAAGCTTTACTTTTTGCCATATGCATGTTTATATGATCAGTTGCATCATATTTGCATTTACAGTAGCATTGTTTTGTTTTGTTTTTTGTTTTTTTAGATTAGACTGTCGTGACCATTAGAGATCCACTTGAGTAGATAATACAGAAACACATACATATGTAATGATGGGCCATAATACATGAGTGTTTGTTGACTCATAAAAGTCATTGTGCATCAGCTCAGTTTAAAGATTAGTTACAATAGTTTGATGGTCCAGTGGTCCTAATGAGTGCTGGAGAATGAGAAGATGGAAAGAGGTGTGGCGAGGATGAATCACAGGGGCTTTGATGTCATCGAGAGCAGATGCAGCTCCTGTCACTTGACTAGCCTCAGTGCACATCACCTTATGTAACACTGGTCACATGACTTCCCTGGCCGTGGAGGTCCATGTTGTAGTGTGAGGGCATTGTGCTTGCCAGGGTTGTGAGCTTAAAAACTTAAGTGTCTAATGATGTCTAGTCATCAAGTGAACAGAGATGGAGATCTAGAGATACTGCTGGTTATGCTAGTCCACTAGGTATGTAGATCAGAACCAATTCTGAGTTGGTCGAAACTGGCCTTTTAGCAGCAACCATTTACAACAATTGCTTCATCCTTAGTTGCTAAGTTGCTTAAAAAAAGAATGACACATCTTGTGCACCTTTCATCCACTTGCTTCATCTCCCACAGTGCTAGAGACATCTTTCATGGCAAAAGTGAATAACCGTGAGCTTGCCAAAGTGATGATATACAGTAAGACACGATGAGTGTCTCAGTGTACCTTTGAGGAGATGCCACGAATAGAGTCAGATTCTCTGATCAGGCGCGTGCCGTTTGTGTGCTTGTGTGTTGGCATCTGGGTTTCACTGAACTGTCTTTGTTCTTCCTTCAGCCCTTTATCTGTCTTTGGGTCCCTTGTTTAATATTAAGGTTCTTTGATTTTTTTGCCAGTATAGAAGATTAAATGTCTTTTATTTTCTGTGCTAGCAGCACAAAATGGAATTGCAATCTGTTCAACCTTTCTTCTGCAAGACAGGACCAGATCAGATAGACCACTCATAAAATAAATATAGTGGCTGTAGGAATAAACCTAACCTTGGACCTTTTGTGAGAGAGATTTAGCTGCAGCATCTTCAAATGCATATATACATTTTAGTATAATTTATTTTTAATAAATTATTTTCCTATTGAACTTTCTATTTATCAAAGAAGCCTGAAAAAAATCTCACTGTTTCTACAAAAATATTAAGCAGCACAACAGTTCTCAACATTAATAAGAATCACCAAACCAGCCTATAAATGATTTGGATAATGTGAAACTGCCTTTCCATCAATTTAGAAAATATAGTAAAATAGAAAATATTTATTTTACATTTTAATAATATTTCACAGTATTACTGATAATACAGTTTTAATCAAGTAAATGCGGTCTTGGTGAGGACAAGAGAAAACATTTTTTTTTAAATATTACGGACCCCAAACTTTTGAAAGGAAGTGTATACATACGCATGAGGGTAATGAACCCTTTTTTATGACCAAACGCTTTGAAAATATCGCTGTACTCACCGAGTCATCAGTGAAATGTTGTGAACACAACAAAAGGGATTTGTTGTACTGCTCTGGTATTGTGGTAAAGGTGAATTTTAGCCATTGGTTCTTCTGATTTTCATTCTTTGCCAGTGAAAATAAAACAAACTTGCCTTTACAATTAAAAACACACTGTCTCCTCGACATGATGCTATGACACCAACCAGAGCGTCTGTGTGGGGGGTGGGGCAGGTCAGAGTTCCGTTTCTCCCAAGACGGTAGGCGGAGATTATTATGCAAAGTGCTCCTAGTGACGTACATAGAGATGGGCAAAAGGTTTGAAATCTATAACGACTCTTTTCAGCGATTCAGTCGACTCCTTACTTTAGAAGCCAATAACTTTATAAATCGTGTACTTTTTGGTTCAAAGGGTTAGTTCGCCCAAAAATGAAAATTATGTCATTAATAACTCACCCATATGCTGTTCCAAACATGTAAGACCTCCTTTTATCTTCTAAAAGTTAACATCTTAAGTCATTTGTGGATTAATGCGTATTAGAGATGCGAACCGTTTAAAATGATTCAGTTCGATTTGGTGAACTGAATGAATCGTTCGTAAACCGGATATCCAGACTGCTTTGATTTGAACTCTCTCTCACACAGACACGGAAGAGAAGACAATGCTGAATAAAGTTGTCGTTTTTGCTATTTTTGGACCAAAATGTATTTTCGATGCTTCAAAAAATTCCAACGGACCCTCTGATGTCACATGGAGTACTTTGATGATGTTTTTCTTACCTTTCTGGACATGGACAGTGTACCATACACACGGCTTCAATGGAGGGACTGAGAGCTCTCGGACTAAATCTAAAATATCTTAAACTGTGTTCCGAAGATAAAAGGAGGTCTTACATGTTTGGAACAGCATAAGGGTGAGTTATTAATGACATAATTTTTGGGCGAACTAACCCTTTAATTACTTTGCACATTGTTTACACTGATGGACAGCTACATCATACACTGTAATAAAGGTAATTTTTGATTTCCCATCTGTGTGGCTCTTTAAAGAGATCTCTTTGGGATTTGTCTTTCTTATGGAACTTTTGATCCATTCGCTCTCTCTTTTTCATTCTCTATAATATTTTTAACCGAGGCATCCATAGCTCTGATTTGAGGCTGTCAGCTTCAGTCATTTTGTCTTTGCTTGATTCCTTCAATGCTTCCATCAGCCTGTTCATCAACACCTGCACATGTTCAGTCAGCTGCATTTCTCAGCTTTAGAAACACTGTGAAGTCAGCATTAGACATCTCTGTATTCATAGTTTCAGGTTCCTCAGAATTCAAGCTGCAAGTTATGGTGGATTTCTAGTATTTTATCTGTATCATTTATGGTTTTATATATTTGTTTGTGGACTGAAAGTTTTGGAAGATGTCTCTTATGCTTACCAGTAAAACAGTAATATTGTGTTAATAATTTATTTTATAGTGTATGTAGTGCTGAATGGCTGAATGTCACATTAAATAATTCTGATTTGGCGCTAAAGAAAAAAATTATTATTGAAAACAGATCAAAATAATATTTATTTGAAATATAAATCTTTTGTGACATTATATATTTCTTCCAGCCGAAACTTTTGAACAGTGTATAATTAAAGCACTTACTTTAAAAATCAGAAATTGTCTTTTTATTCTGTGACTGAAGAAATATAGCAGTGATACAGTGATGCCCTTTTAGATTTAACCAACATTTATTCTCCCAAGCCCAAAAATCTATTTATGTTTGCTACATTCTCCTTGATAATGTGTCATTTCACTATTACTGCTGCCTCTATTTTAATGCTGTCTGTGCTGTTGCCTCATGTCATTCAGTTTAAACTTTGTTTTCTTTTGCACCGTTCCCCCTCATTGAGTTGTGTCATTTTGTTCAGGTGTGTAGTTTATTATCCATAGTTCTAGTGTGTCCGGTCTTGTCTATGTTTATGCTACTCTGTGTGTTGGATCAAAGACTTTATAAACCTTTGTCTTAATCTTCGTCTTTTTGCTTTTAATATAACGTAGCTATTACAGCTGTTAGGGTTTACGTAACATTTTTTCAAAACCTTTAACATGAAAGATTATCTTTATTAGCTTCTGCTTGATGCACTGCAATTAATACATTTACATAAAATAATATAATTACGTAATATGTGCGTAATACAAATTTGTGTCATTATGTACAAGCAGAAGTAAAAGTTATTCCTCCCACTCATTCTTTGTGTGGTGTAGCACACACCCACTGTAAATCATGCATAATATATATTTTAGGGTTCTTGTGATTGTTTTACATCTTTCACGTTCGCTTTAATTACACTTTTTAAGTGTGCCTTTGTGTAAATGGCAATAATTTGATAAGAATTCACAATGTGTGTGCAGGGTTCCGCCGATTCTTATACTAGCAGACCGTCCGACTCAGATGTCTCTCTGGATGAGGAGCAGAGCGGCCGGCAGGAGAAAGAACAGCAAGCCACCGTTCAGCTGGAGAGGGCAAAGGTCAGACTGTCTTAGCCAGAGCTACCTGTACTGTACCTATGTTTTTTCTCAATTTTTAAAACAGCAAATTGTAGAAACTATTTTAGGGAGCGTTCACACTTGTAGTTCAGTTCTCTTAGTTTGTTCGGTCCGGACCAAAAAAGAAAACTATACATTTGGTCCTAAGCGTTCACACATTTTTGACAGCGAACCTAAAGATACAGAACCTAAAGCCATACTGATACGTTCACAACCTGATTGAATGATGTATATTTCGTGTATCACATCAAAGTACCTAATAGGGCTGGGCCTATAGATGATGCCATCGTCCATCGCCAATGGCTGACAGACATCACGATGTTAACCTGACATCGTGATTCAAATAACACCCCCACCCCCCGTAAGACTCACGATTACAAGGACTCTATACTATGAGCTGCAGTACTTACCACACATTTGACAAGATTAGTGCTCAGGATCTGCAAATCATTCACCATCGTCCTATCAGATATTTCTTCTTACTCTGTGTATGTGGTAAGTGAACTTTTATGATCATAATGCAAAAGGCCACTGCTACCAAGCGGGTAACCTTTTAGCGGCAACGTAAAACGCGTTATTTGTGTCACACCCCTAACCCCACCCCTGATGTCATCGTCCATCACAAAGTTTCACAGTAGACATTGTCCATTGCCAATTTGGTGGGCACCGCCCCACCCTAGTTCCCATTCACCGATCAGTCTGCTCAGTGCTGCTTAAAGTCCAACACACCTAATGCCTAGTACCACTTATTGGTGCGTGTACTTATGATTTTAATTTTCACCACCTGCAAACTCACATAGAGCTCATAAAAGGCACCTTACCTCCTCATTGCTCCATGCTTGCCCTCTGCTCATTTTGTTTTAAATACACCGCTCATCCACGTCATCAAATCATGTCACATAGCTTCCCATCTTTTTATTAGAGGGACAGTATTTGGCCAGTGTTGCATTCATATTTCATTTGAACTGCACGAGAGTTTGTTTGGAATGGCTTGGCTTGTTTGGTGCCCACCAGGGTTCGGATTGCAGCATTCACAATTACTTAAATGAACCACATTAACAGAGCAGTTGCACCAGAGTTCGTTTTGATCGAACTAAACATAAAAATTGTGAACACACCCTTAGAGGTAATTAGTTTCTATTTATTAGGTTGCTCAAGCACAAATGGTAATTAAAACTGCACTGATTTACTATTAATCTATATGTGTTTAAATCTGTCTCAGGCCAAAGCAGTGGCCTTTGCCGTGAAGACAAATGTCAGCTACTGTGGTGCCCTGGATGAGGATGTTCCTGTCTCCGGCACTGCCATTTCCTTTGATGTTAAAGACTTCCTTCATATCAAGGAGGTGAAGAGGTCATTTATTTAATGAGAGCCTGTCTAGCTGTATCTATTTATAACTTTAAACACATTTCTTTGTCCTCTGCGTATTTCCACAGAAGTACAACAATGACTGGTGGATTGGGCGACTGGTGAAGGAAGGTTGTGATATCGGTTTCATCCCCAGTCCCTTAAAACTAGAGAACATTCGCTTACAGCAGGAGCAAAAAAGGGGCCGCTTCCATGGGTAAAACTGACTGCCTTACAAGGGGAATATATAAGGAATGAGTGAACACTGAACCGTAAACAGTTTTGAAGACTACTGTTCAAATGTAAAAAACTAAACTTCAGAATGATTACAAATACCTCATTGTTCGTTGTAGCATTTGTTATATGTAGAACACTGGATGGGTATTTATTCATGAGACAGCTTATTATGTAATTGGAGTAATGTCCTTTTAAATACTGAGCATGATCGGTCATAGTTGTACGTAGGTGTTAAGTGAAAGAGAAATGACACACGAATGCTTTGAATGAGATACTGCGTTCTTTCTAAACAGAAGTGATCAGCAGTGTTGAGTCACACAGCAGTCATACCTCACCACTCTCTCAAATGAAATGTTTGGGTTTAAAGGACAAAGACATTTGCACTTTTCTGTTCTTTCCTTAAAGGAAAAACGTAGTATGTCTAAAATAGTGATTTCAAATGCATCATTCAATACATTTACTTATTATTTACCTTAAATACAATAACAAAGATGAATAGAGTGTTGACATTATAGCATTATCTAGCTCCTAACATCTTTGTCTCACCTCAGGCTGTCCAAATGTTGACACAAAATTACATAAAAAATGTCCAACTTGATCTTACTGCCAAAGTATTTAATGCAAAATGAATTTAAAAACATTAAGTACAAATTATTTATTTTTGAGAACATAACTGGATTCCAATTAGACATGCAATGTGATGAGCTCATATTTTAGTTTTGAAAGCTTTTTTTATCTTTTAGGCAGTATATATATATGTACATGTATATGTTAAAGTAAATGGTTGCACTTTATTTTACAGTACGTGTACTAACATGTACTTATAGTGTTCTTACAGTGTATTTATCTAAGAAATTTCTGGTAATACAAGGTAACTACAATGGGGTAGGGTTAGGTTTAGGGGTAGGTTCAGGGTTAGTACCTAGATATTACATAGTTATTGTAATAACTATAATAAGTACATAGTATGTACATGAGGAACAGGACTGTAAAATAAAGTGCTACCAAGTAAATGTATATCCTTAATTAACACCTTTCCCTGTTCTTTATTCCTATAGGAAGTCCAGTGGGAACTCCTCTTCCAGCCTGGGTGAGGTGGTTTCAGGCACCTTCAAGCCCAACCCTGCTTCTGCAGGTCAGCTTCAGTCTTCAGACTCAGTGAAGGGTTCCAGTTCACTTCTGACTTATAGACTGGTTTTATAGAATGTATCTGAAATTAAGGAATGAATAGATGGATATTTTCCAGTAGCAACTGAGAGAAAAACTTGTCTGTCCTTTTTAAGGCTGTTATTGCAAGATATGAAGTGTCAAAATTGTTAATACCCCTTAACACAAAACAAATTTGGCTGAGATACACAATATGTAGAAGCTGGGTTGCCCAGTGACATTTAGTATAATATAAAAAACATACAGGCCTAATGCTATGCACTGAAACATTTAGATTTTTTAAAATATTTTAAATAGAGAAAAGATGCACCTGATTTTGATGTATTGTTTTGTGGCTTGTTTAAATCTACTTTTTAAAACTCCTCTTTTTCAGGTAAACAGAAACAGAAAGTGGTGAGTTAACTGTATTTTATTTGTAAGTTCTATCAATTATACGTAATAGTCCTACTATTGTAATAAACTGCTGTTTCGAGCTATTGCTGTGTTCATGCAGTAATCAGTATGGGGCTATTGAAATAAACAGCATATTGTTCCACGTCTAAATCTCTGTTATATTGCAGAACGAGCACATTCCTCCATACGATGTGGTCCCCTCCATGAGGCCGGTGGTCTTAGTTGGACCATCACTTAAGGGGTATGAGGTAGGCCTCCCCAATCCCTATGGTGTATGCATGTATATATTTAGACATGGTAACCAGGGCATCACTTGTTAAGAAGCAAGCGAGAGGGGATGTCGGTTTGTCACTGAATAGCAGTCATCATCTCCAAGCAGAGTTGCCAAGGCAACAACCTTCTGGGTACAACATGCCAGTCTCAAAAATGGAGCATGGTTTCAAATTAGAAACTGAGAGGGAAAAAAACATAACAACCATCCCTGAAATCAGCTTGACAAGTGTGTTAGCATGAACCATCTCAATATTAGACTAAATCTCTAGTCATACATCTTGGAGCGTACATCATGAATGATTTGTGAAAGATAAACAGCTCTTTTTAAACATTTCAGCTTATTATTCAAGAATATACGGTATGTTATCTGCTCTGCTTTGTTACAAAAATGATTTGAAAGATTAGTTCTCCCAAGATGAGTTTGTTTCTTCATCAGAACAGATTTGGAAGCATTACATCACTTGCTTACCAGTGGATCCTCTGCGGTGAATGGGTGCCGTCAGAATAAAAGCATCACAAAAATCCACAAGTAATCCTACTAACTCTAGTCCATCAATTAATGTCTTGTTAAGCGAACATCTGCATGTTTGTAATCCACAAATCCACCAAGATCCATTTTGTTTCTTCTCAGTATTGCTTACAGCTAAAATATGAGTTCTCTATCTCTAATATTATTGTCTTGTCTGAATCAAGTGAGAAATAGGCACAGATCAATCACAGAATGCAGAGTCCAAAACAGTTTTTTAAAAATATATCTGTGGATTTTGATGTGAGAGGACAACAGGAGGAAGCGTTATTATGATTTTGTGCGCATTATTGATGGATTTGTTTCTTACAAACATGCAGCTTTTTTTTTTACTTCAAGACGTTTACTGACAGACTGGAGTGATGTGGATTACTTGTCGAATATTATGATGGTTTTTTTTCAGCTGTTTTGGACTCTCATTCTGGCGGCACCCATTCACTGCAGAAGATCCGTTGGTGAGTAAGTGAGGTAATGCTACATTTTTCCAATTCTGTTCTGATGAAGAAACAAACTCACCTACATATTAAATGGTATGGAATGAGTAAACCAAATTTTTTGGGGGGTGAACTACTTTAGGACAGACTGCACTTATTTGTTATTTCCTTGCTGGATGCTGTTGAAGTAAAGTAGATATATTCCTCAGCTTTTCCAATAAATCATTACAAATCATTACAAACACAACTGCTCATAATAGTGTTTACTCTCTTGTCCCCATGGGTATGAACACAGGTGACAGATATGATGCAGAAAGCACTTTTTGACTTCCTGAAACACAGGTTTGAAGGCAGGTGAGGGACAGCTTTTAATCTGCTGTGGGTTTTAAATAACTTTGCTGTACCTGTGGTAGATTTCACTACATTTATTTCCTAATTGCAGGATATCAATCACAAGAGTAACCGCAGACATCTCTTTGGCAAAAAGAACTGTACTGAATAACCCTAGTAAGAGAGCTATCATTGAGAGATCCAACACCAGATCCAACCTGGGTATGCCAGCTTATATTTATTTGCCACTGAGCATTTCTAACTGAATTCAAGTTAAGTAATTAATGTTGGACATGTTTACTGCTTCTAAATCAGCATCATGTTGACATCATGCTGAATTTTTCCTTTTTCCGACAGCGGAGGTTCAGAGTGAGATCGAGCGAATCTTTGAATTGGCCAGATCCCTTCAGCTGGTTGTGCTGGATGCCGACACGATCAACCATCCAGCCCAGCTCATCAAGACTTCTTTAGCTCCCATTATTGTCCATGTCAAAGTGTCTTCTCCCAAGGTAACAAGTTTGAATTTCTTCATTAAAAATTTTATTAACCATGTATTATGTAACAACGTATTAACAATATCTGTTAGTTAAATGATTGTCAATAGTTATTGCATGTGCGTGCTTACAGGTATTGCATCGGCTGATCAAATCACGAGGGAAGTCTCAAAGCAAGCATTTAAATGTACAACTGGTGGCAGCAGACAAATTAGCTCAATGTCCTCCAGTGAGTATCCAGAATAACATAACAGACCAATTCTTCTGTTTTACCCTTTATTCTTTCATAATCTGAAATACACTATCCCTCAGCAGTTTGGGGTCAGTAAGTTGTTTTTGAGTCTTTATGCACAATTTTATGTTCTGTCAGCCTGATATTATTTGAGTAAAAAAAGAAAAAGAGTGAGGTGGTTGAATGGAAGACATTGAAAATGTAGCATTTGACATAAAAAAAAAACACACACTGACTACATTGCTGTTCCTGCCCTGTTCCAGGAAATGTTTGACATAATTTTGGATGAGAACCAGCTCGAGGATGCATGTGAACATCTGACTGAGTATCTGGAGGCCTATTGGCGGGCAACTCACACATCCCTCAGCACTCCTCTGAACCCTCTGCTGGGCCGCAACCTGGGATCCACTGTGCTCTCACCGTACCCCACAGCCGTCTCTGGACTACAGGTGAGTGGAGACTTGGAACTCAGTTTTAAATAAAAATAAAAAGATGCTGATTAAAATGTGTGGGAACTCCTTGCTAAGCTCCGCCCCCTTGGTTACTGTTGCCATCACAAGCTTTATACAACATACTTTACCACAGGAATGAACTGGAGATTTCAGAGATTACTGGAGATTTGCATGAAATTTCAGGAACAAAAAATGCTCATAGAATGGTAAAAAATTAAGTAAACTCAAATATTAGATTACACTTTATTTTAAGGTGTCCTTGTTACAGTGTAATTATACATATAAGCACTGAGTAATATTAATTATCTACATGTACTTAGGGTAAGGATTTGGTTTGGCTTAGGGTTACTTGCATGTATTAATGCATAATTAATTGTTGTTATAATAGTATAATAACAGTAAAGGAGTACAAAAGTCTATGTAACTTGAAACAAGGATACACTAAAATAAAGTGTTACCAAATATTATGTTTATGTGTGCTTAAAATTAAGTTATTTTATATGACCCTTTTTAACAAATGTTTTTCTAAATAAATTTTTGACTTGTTCCTCTGAAAGTATTAATTTCTATTTATTTTGAATTGTACTATGTTGGTTCCGTTGCTAACATCAGTAACCTTTCAACAGAGCCAAAGAAATAAAAACAGCAATCATATCAGTGACAACTCTCCAATGGAGCGGCACAGCTTGATGACCTCCGACGAGAACTACCACAACAACGAGCAGCAAAAGAAGAGTCATAACCGCCTGTCCTCCAGCTCCCAGCTAAGTCGAGACCACTACCCTCTGGTAGAGGAGGACTACCAGGATCCCTATCAAGATGCATACAAACCTCACCGCAACCAGGGTTCCCCCGGGGGCTACAGTAACGAATCACGGCACAGACTTTAAACGTCCAAACCACTAGAGCCAGAGCTATGAGATAAACCTCATGTAATTGTGTAAACCCTTTCTGAAAATGGAGTGAATTGCGTCCACTCTGAAACAAGTGGGAAACATACTAAAAGCAGAATCTGAGCACCTGTTCCGTCTTTGTAAGGCAGTTGTTTGCAGCCCTTGTGCATCTCTTATAAGGCAGTTGGAGGTGCTGATTTTTTCTGCAGTGGTTAAGTAAAGATGTGTTCCTGGAGAAATGAAAGCTATAGTACCATCTGGTCCATCAAATTTCGCCTAGTAGAGGCCTAACCAAAGCCCTGCACAGTCTATATTTGCAGGACTTTTCTTTGTGTCATGTTAATTTTCACCCTGATTTAGTGCCGGCATGCAGAAATGCTCAACAGTGCCGAGAGCCAATCAGCACAGAGCCTTTTTTTAGCAAGATTTCAGTAGCCAATGGAATGCATTTGCTGTTTTGTTTCTTCCTGTCTTAGTATTTATGTTAGATGGTCTCTTTTTTGCCCAAACAGCCTCAGGTATGAAGCAGGAATTCTTCATAGGTGCCAAACTCCAAGAGGTTTCTTTTCCCGCTGTCTATTTTCATAATGATATCTGCAAATAGTCAACACACCTTTCTGAGCAGAACACAAATGATATCACCAAATTATCCCTTTTTACATAGACCATAATGCCTGTAGTTCACTCAGCGCTTTGCCCGGGCCTACGAGTGGGATGTTGTTGCAAATATTATGCCGGAATACCAATATCAGGTAGATTTTAGCATTTGAAATTACTTTATCACTTGGTTGTAATAGTAAAAGAACGTACCTCATGAAACCTTACAAGATTACCAGATTATGTTTCACACAAAAATCAGAAGAAAAAAATATCTTAATTTGCAAATAAATATAAGTATAAACAATACAATGAAGTGTGTTTTAGGACCATTAAGCTCCTCTTTTTTAATTTCTGCAATAAAAAAACGTAAGATTTTTTTGTTTATATTGTAAAGAATTATGCATCATAATAGTATTTGTTGTGGTGCCTTTCATTTCAAAATAATGGTTAAAATACTATACATATTATTTTTATGCTATGTAAGGGGTTTTATTTATTTATTTATTTTTGGTGAAATGTGACCTGAGCATGTTTTGGGAGATTCTCAGGGGTTTTGTTCAGTTCATATCACACTCTTGTTTTCTGAGCGAAACAGCAGAGTAGCCTGTGTCATTAAAATATGTGGCAACTGAGTGGAAACCCATTCTGTCACTGAGGGAGTGTTTACTCAACACCATTTTCAACTAAAAATGGAAAATGTTTTGGTAACACTTTATTTTAAGGTGGCCTTGTTACATGTACTTACTATTATAATAACAATTAATAATGCATACGTGCATGCAAGTAACCCTAAACCAAACCCTAATCCTAACCATAACAATATAGTAAGTACATGTTGTTAATTAATATTACTGAGTACTTAAATGTATAATTACACTGTAACAAAGACACCTTAAAGTGCCAACAATGTTTTAAGCATTTTGGCCATTCATTTACATGACAATGGCCTTTTGGGGGCCTGAAAATGCAAACTTTTGAAATCAAAGTACAAGTTTTTGAAAACGATACCATTTTCCCCTCTGTTTAAAAAAAAATTGTAACAGTGTTGCGCAAGCATATTATGTGTTTGTGTAGAGTTTCTTTACAAAGTGACTTTGCCAACTACTGGCCTGGCATGAATAATACAGCGTTTCTAGTTTTAGCGGATCAATGTGAATGGGGATCATTTTGATAATGTTGTCATCTGTACGCCAAACATTTCAAAAACGAGAAGAAAAATGTTTGTGTTTTTAGTACATTGTTGTCATGTAAAGGTACCCAGTATCAGGTCTCCACAAAGTTTCTCTGTTCTATGAAGCTTTATGAAACAATTATCGATTATCGATTATTATGACTGCTACTAGTCTTGAACTATTGTTATTTGTTACTGGTTGCCATAGCAGGTAAACTAAGTATTGGAATTTAAATTAAACTTTAGACTAAGATACAACATAAAACTATAAAAGGAAATGCTTTTTTTATTGTTTGTTTTGCTTGAAAGCTTTATCTGTAAAAAAAAAAATATTTATTTGTTTTCATCAGGCCTGTTTGCAAAAGCAGTTCACACACACTGATGTTGTCAGGTGTCATTCCTGCCTTTCCATGTGCAAAACATGCTGATGGCTTTTGTGATTTTGACAAAAAACATCATTGTCATTTATTCAGTGAAAAATGCTAAGTATGTTTCATAAGCAGCCCCTAGACAATGCCTGTAATTGATGTTAGCAGTTATTTAAATGATGTCTGGATCTTGACATTTGCATTTTTCTCAACTCAATTCTTGGTACTGCAAATCACACCAATTCTGCAATCTGATTTGATTACGTTAATTGTGTTGTGTTGTACGGCGTTTCCTCTCCCAGAGATCGCTGTGTGTTTGTAATGCTCAGAGAGAGAACAAAAGCAGTCTCCATTCAGTTTTATACTTTCTGTGTTGCAAAAAGCATTTGGTCCATATCCTTCAGTGGCTTCCTATAGATGAGGTTTAATCATATCTGAGTGTAAATACTATACGTTTGGTGTGGAAATGATTCGATTTATTCAGTTTCCAGAACCAGTAGGAAAGAAACTCTGTTTGTAGGATATTTTCAGTATATATCGTTCGTAGCATTAGAAAGCATTCAGTAAAGGGTTTTTACACCTTTCTTGCTGCAGTTGAAGGGCCAGTAGAAGTCGATGTAGTTTGGGTAAAGTGTCCTTATTCTCTGATCACTGCCACTCTCATTTCCTGCCCACTCCATTATCCATGTGCAATATTTCAGAAACTATAAAAGAGGTTTAAAGCAGGCTCAGTACACTCTCAGAAGCATATACAAAGTGAGGATTCACACTATAAATGTAAAAGCTAATTAAGAACCAGAAAATAGTATTGTTCTGTAATAATATTCATGATTATTATTGACTATTAAAAATACATTTAACATCTAGACATTAGTGAGTGTCCTTATGAAACCTCCTTTTATTTGTGGACATCCTCAATATAACTAATAGTTTACATATATATATAAATATTAGATGTACATAATTTTATCTGTAAAGAATCACAGGTTTTGGTGTGTGTCCCATCTTTACTTCTCAAGGTCCTTTGGTCACTTTTGGGGTCAGTACTGTAGCCAACACTCAGGACCACCATTGCTCTTATTAATAGTATTATTCATTTCAAATATATATTTTTTTTTGTCTATTTCAGTAAACACATTACCTGCCAGTAACTTTATGCCTTAACTTTTTAATAAGGTACATGTTTGACCCCCCCACCCCACCCCCCCCCCCCCCCCCCACACACACACACTTTTGCAAACAGGTTTCTTTCGATGCCTCTTTTTGAGAGCTCTGTGGACTTAATACATTTAAATGTGTGTTAAGCAATTTCATTCTATATTTAGATTGTTTGTGGAAAATTGTCAACAACTCATCAGAATCCATTCATTTTGTAAAACAAAAAAAAAAAAAAACAATGGACTTCCTATTTACTTCCACCACTGCCCTGATAAAACAATTTTCCCTTCCTTCCTGAGAATAATAGATTTTTTTTTCCTTGCTTAAAGTCCGGTAACACTTTATTTTAGTGGCCAGTTCTCACTATTACCTAGTTGCTTATTAACATGTGTATTATTAACATTTAAGTTGTTTGTTAGTACTTATAAAGCACTTATTCTGCATGACCATATTCTACATTCCTAATCCTACCCCAAACCTAAACTTAACAACTACCTTACTCACTATTAATAAGCAGCAAATTGGGAGTATATTGAGGTAAAATCATAGTTAATGGTTTGTTAATAGCGAGAATTGCACCATAAAATAAAGTGTGACCGAAAGTTCTGTTTCATGCAATGGCATGTTGGTAAAGAGAATGAGAATGAGAAGTTAATCCCAAATAAGTGAAATCCATTTTCTATGCAAATGTGTACAGTGCTGCATGCTAATGCTTTACCTGCAAAAAAAATGGAGTTCAAATTGTCTTGTGCAGGACGGTATTTGAGAGAAATGCAAAACTGCATGCATAATGTTCCATTTGCATCGTCAGATTAAAGAGACACTATTTGGTTTTTGGGAAATATATGTGTAAAATGTTTTATTTTGTACAAATAAATTTCAATGTAAAAGAGTGCTTTGACGAATTTTGTGGTTTTGACACTCAGCTCTCCAATAGCACATCTTCAGTTTCACAGTGGAATCCATGACAAACCAACTTCAATCAATAAATAGAACAAGTCCTATAATGTAGTTAGCAGTGATTAATTCGCTTATTTTCATGATGTAATTGGACAGTTACAGCCTCCTCGCTCATGCCTATGAAACTATAGCTTCTAGTAGCGCCATCTTCTGGGGTAACTCTGCATGTTCACTACGTCCATTTTCAAGACTATCTTGACAAAGAAAAGCGATTCTCAGCAGACATTCTGATTTTAGTTCTTTTTATGTTGATAATTTGTAATGAAAAAAATTATATAAAATTAGAAGAAGGCAAAATGTAAGTTAATCAATCACTTTGTGATTATGTTTTATTTGTAATGGCCACTTTGTATATATTTAGTGAAACTATTCAACCCTTGCTTGAATATATATATACAAAGTATATTTAGCTGGTAAAAGTAGCATAAATTAATTTACATTAAGCCTTAAAGCACAATTCTGGAATTCAACTAACGTTTAACAGTGTGAGGTTAGATTATAGGTTGACTGGTTTCGTCGTCCCACCAGGTTCTGGACGAGCTTCGGGCTCTTTTAAGGTGCTGGGCTTGACCATCTTCTCACTCTGGGCCCAGTTCTGTTTCTCCCTCTCCAGAGCTTTCTCCATCTCTGTGTAATAATCCAGGGCTTTCCTCACAGGGTCAATGATGTGCTGCTGGAAAGTCAAAAGTAAGAGTTTGTTTTGAGAACACCTGGTTTAATGAGCCAAAGAATTGCATAAAGAAATATTTCACACAACTGTTGTTCACGATTAAAAGCGACATTAGGCAAAAGTGGTGCTCGACCGCTTAAAAAACATATTCAAGTTCAGTGCTATTTAACACACTTGCAAAGAAAAAAATCTAAATTAAATTAAATTACATTTCTAAAGCATTTTTTATGTAACTGTGTGCTTGGAAATGCAAATGAAGCAACTTTTCTTTTTTTTTTTCACTTCATCTGAAAGAATGCATGTTATGGAAGCAAAAACTTAGTGGTTTGGCCTATATCTTGCCTTTAAATCTTTAACGTAATGGACTTCCTCAAACTGTTTGAGTTATTAATGTTTAGTGAATGTCAGAAAGATTTTCCTCTGGGAACTTCCTCACCTCCAGACAGGGGAACAGATTGGCCAGTTCAATGAACAGAGGAAAGAGAACGAATCGAATGAATCCAGTCTGAGAAGACGGTTTCGTCACTTTGTCTCGATCCATGAACGGAGTGACAGGAAGACCCTCCAACTTCTCCATGTCACTCTAGAAAAAGTCTTTTTTATTTAATTTTTTACATTCGATAAAGTAAAATCACAAAGTACTGTTTCGTACTCCCAACATGGCACTAGGAGATTTTTTATCATTAAACAAAGTTAGCGATATTGACCTGATTGAAGAACTCCTGCAGCAGACAGTCCAGCCACGGTTCTGCCACATCCATGGGTCTCGCCTCATTAGAGATGTCACTTACTTTAATCATGATCATCATCAACTGTGAAAGAAGCAGCCGGGTCAAGATTCATTCACATCATTAACAACACTCCTAAAAAGCTCAGCGCTTAATGCAGAGTTATTTTTCTATGCAAAACTGGCAGCCATGATGCTAGGGTGAAATGTGTGGTTGTTAGGGTGTTGCATTGATTGACCATTATGAATATCACTGTCCTTACCACATCTCTGTGATCTTTGTTACTGAAGTCGAACACAGGGAGAAGGGCTTTGAACTTGTTGAGGATCTCAGTATGTCTGGTCATATCAGTAGCAAGAATACACCTGCAGTGACGAGAAGCCGGTCAGTTTTGACTTAGTTTTTGGTTTGATATGGATATGGTTGGTAAGACGATAGAAGAGTAAATGATATACTTAATTATGCCCTCTCTTATTCTTTTGAAATGCTCTGTCGACAAGTTTCGGAAAATGTTGCTTTCAGTCTGAAAAATAATTAACGGTGATTTTTTATGCATATAGAAAATGTGCATACTATGCATACACACTGCATTAGTATGAGTAATATGCTATTTCAAACAAAGCTTAATGTGCATTTTGAAGATGATTATAAATGGCTTAATATTTTAAGGAAAGAAAAACTAATCACCATTCAGCATGCAAATTACTGTCAGTTACATATATAATGCATTTTTACATGTAAAAAAAATGAAAAAGCCACATAAATGCTGAACGTTCTATATCATTGTAAGTCAAGGAGATTAAAGCTCTAGAGCTTTTTATTTTTTTATTTTTTTTACCTTTTCCAGGATTTCAAAAGCTACAGCGCAGTGGTGATTTTCCAGTGGGGAGATGTCATTGTACCTCAAGGCGAGCTCAGTGCGGGCATTAATCTGAAGCAGGACATACTTTCATCAGTTTATGCTGTGTACTGAAAAGCAGCAAAATATTGAGACAACAGCTGTCCCACCTGGTATGCGTTGTTGTAGCCGGTGTGATCTAGATCGTGACAGATGGCTGCGGTTAGCATGATGAGGAGGTCAATACTGTCCATCTTGCTTCTGAGATCTGTTAGCCATATCAGGCCATACATCTGACAAACAGATGGACACAGATATTAGTGGTCAGGACTTTTCCTGTTTGGCTAGTTGACGAAACCCAAAATAATTTTAATTCATCTATTATATGTATTATGAATTATAATGTGTTATAAAATTATTTATATGCGACCCTGGACCACTAAAGCAGTCTCAAGTGTCATTTTTCATACATATACATCATCTAAAAGCTGAATAAATAAGCTTTCAATTGCATTCCAAACAACAATGACCCATTAGATAACACTGATTCCAGTAAAATTACAATTACATTTTGGCAGCGGTGCAATGAGTGAAATGATGGCTGTCTGGGGCATGACATTTATTAATCAAGCAGATGGAGAAGTGGATAATTTGAGTGATTGGGAGAATTCCTGAGGTTGAGGCTACCATCTGAGTGACGCAGAAGCAGTGCTTGAAGTTGTGGAAGGGGATGTTATTGTAGCGTCTGTACACTTCATAAAGGAACTGCTGCAGCACGTCCAGCTCAATGTTGAAGGAGGAGATGAAGTCCAGATCAGTGTACATCACCTGGAGCAACACCATGATCTCAGCGTCTTCCCATTGCCTACAAAAGCACAAAATCTTAGAAGTCATCATACCTTGTTGTTTTCATTTAAAGCTAAAGCCTGATTTCATCGAGTCCACTTGGAAGACTATTGCATTAATGAAGACGGAGCTCCAGCCCTTTGCTCACAAGAAGTGCTTTTCATTTGCAAAACACAAACAGGACCATTGATATTAAGATGAGGCCCTTTGGGCAGATGAAAGGCATGATCTCTGCCTTGTTCTTTAAGCTTCATTTAGAAGTGCTGTGCTCTGCTCCACGAACAATTTCCCTATTCATGTCTGACAGGTGCAGGACTCTGATGTGGCTGTAGCCACTGTTAAGACTCCTGGTTTCCCGTTTATTTACAAAAACAAGTCATATTCAGGTTAAATAATAATAGGGAATTGCCAGAAGTATTCTATGTGAAGGAAAAGAAAGTGTGTTTGTGCGTTTGTGTTTCATGTTTTGTGAGAGAGATATTTAAAACTTACCAGTTATCAAAGGTTGGTGTTTTAAGATACTGTCTCACCTCTACAGAAACCTCCAGAGAACTACAGGAAGTAAATCAGAAGAATTTAATTCGTAAAAAGACGCAAATTACAGCCTTCCGCGTAAGAGACAAGAATATCACCTCATTTGGAGGAACTTTTCCCTGACGTGCTCACACTCCTCACGGGTCTTGCGCAGGGTTCTTTTATGGTAGAAAGGGGAGGGCTTGTGGGTGCCATCTGACATGTCCTTATACAATCCCAACCAGCTCAGGTGTTCAACACTCTACAGAGAAAGAAATCATGTTATAGAGCTTGAAATATAAGTGCACTTGAAAACTTTCCTTTACTTAGTATGTTTCCCTTAATGGTGCAGATAGAACATCTCAGACAGTAGTTCAGCGTTCATACCTCCAGTTTCTCTCTGAAAGACTACACAATGGCAGGAGTCTCTGCCGCTTCAGTTAGGATTCTTTTCTCCAGGCTCTGTAACCTGTTTAATAATAATTTGATTGGACTCATTATTATCATGTATTTTGAGATAAAATAAGAGCCAAACTTTGTGGCACATATAAAATGTGCTAAGCAATTTTGCAAACCACAAAAGCCCCACTCTCTCATCAAAACCCCATCCTTAAAGACACATCAGCCAACCAGTTCAGTAATACTGAATGTGCAAAATGATTGACAGGCAGAGGCTCTCTCTGATTGGCTGTTTTTCTGACTGCAAAAAGCCACAGGCTCTTCTTATGCTACCATCACAGAAAAGTGTGATTTCTTATGCTTATGCTATTTTCTGTCACTCTAATGAGTTTGTCTTACAGAAAGTGTGCATTTCAAATATGTCCCAACCTTACCTTTTCTCCATAGAAGAGAGGTCAAATCCCAGAGCAACAACCAGATCTGAACCTAAACATGCCATGTTACCTGTGGCATCTATCAAATTATGTTTATTCATAGGTTTATCAGTACAGTAGCTCTCTAGTGCTAAGGTGGAGAATACCTAACAGCTCACTGTTACAGTCTGCGGCGACCACTTCCAGTTTATAGCAGGAGCGAGGACTATTTGGGGCCAGCTGAGGGGAAATATTAATGATATTGCCTTTAGTATTATAGAGTTTTAGGATGTCATGAGGTCCTGCCTCAGCTGCTGCTCGGAAAAGATCTGTAATGCAAACACACACACACACACAAACATTTTCATTAATGTTAATATGGCAGATATAATTCATCATCACATTTCTCATTTTCGTAACTGAGGTACATGGAAATTTCATGGAAAAAGCACTTAATTATCCATGATTTAGGAATGAAATGCCATATGTTTCCTTTAGGGCACTGCTTGGCACTTGAAGACTGACTGACTGTCAGCACCACCTGTGACTCAAGCTGTCAAACTGAAGTATGACGGTTTATTTGTTTCTGACTCACATTCTGTAACTACAAATTCACCCATGCACACTGAGTCAATATGGAAGATAAAAAGTTAATTAGCAGTCTGATAGCTCTCTAGAGAATTGGAGCCGAAAGAAAGATTATAAAATAAGACCATCATCTGAAGATCCCTTATGTTGTATTAGCTGTCCAGGTCAACAGAATAGCTCTTCATATGGGCTCGCTGTAATTGAGAGGACCTGATTAAAGAAGCATGGCAGTCCTCAAGCTTATTTTCAGTAGAATAAAAGCTAATGAGGAAAGCAAGCCAATTTGGTCATTTCAAAAACTCTGTTTCATATAAGAAATATAAGAATGAATTCACATAAGAAATTTTATTTGACGCTGATACAGGAATTAAAGCTGCTGTCATTCATAGAGCAAGACTGCTTTTACAAACCTCTGTTTATCTGACAATCTGTTCAACACAAAAATAATTACTATATACTAGTTTAATTTATGTTAATTTAATACTTTTTAATAACATGTATAACATATATATGTGTTTTTGGTGTCCTGTCCTTTGAGGCACACACAGAAATATAACCCAAAGTCTTGTAGTTTATTGAAATGAGATGAATGTTCATCTTTTGAGCCAATAATAATAACAGTAATCATAAATTCAATTCAATTTAATTAAATTCTAGTTAGTCAAGAAGAAATACATTTGAGATACTCCTTACCTTTAACATCTTGTGCAGGACAGTCAACAGGGAACTCAGCTTGTTCTGGTCTTCCATTCACGGTAAAATAAATTATTTTAGTTGCCATGTCAGGTGATAATATGTTGCACCCTCACCTTTGCTGATCGATGTGTGTGTGTACAGTGTTACATCAGTAATTCAGCCTATCATTCATTTAAAACCCCGCCCCATCTCTGTGGGGTCCACCCCCTTCATCCAAAACCCTGCTCTGTATTTCTGTTAATATGGAGACAAGCAAACGTTTCCTTAAATTTATCTTGAAAGCTATTCATTTTGCACCTGATTAAATCTTATTAATGTTTTTTTTTTAATTAATCTATTCCTTGTTAACAAGTAGTGTTAATAATGTTTTTTTCTTTCATATTTCAAACCATTTTCAACATTTTCAATGTTATTTAGTTTTAGTATTAGTATTTTTAGTCATGTATGTGAAACATATTAATAAATTAATTAAAACAGAACTATAAAATTGCAACCTATATCAAAAGAACAATGGGAGAAGAGTAATGAATAAGTAAGAAATTCTGTAGAGATAGCAGACTTTTATTTTGTAGCTGACTTTTATTTTGAATTGTCTTCCGAGCCTATGCATGCAGTTTCCTGAAAGAAGAAGCGAAACGTGGGTTTAGCAGAAGTAACGTTAGTAGGACACGCGTCCAAAAAGTCTAGCTGTATTTATTTGATACATTTTATATTTAATAATGACAGAAGGCAAATCACCAGAGAAGCCGGCGAAAAACCTGCTGGCTCTGAATCCAACGGAAGACGCAGAGTTTCAGAAGAAGATTCAGCAAGTAAAGAAACGTCCTAAAACGGTACGACGCGTGACCATGTGGCTCGAGTTAGCCTGACAGTCTTTACCATCGAATTTGTCAATTTAATTGGTTGTCATTAATAGTCATTAGGCTATTTGGATTGAAGAATTCTCCCTTTTCGACACTAAATTGCTCTACAAAGCCTGCTCTGTTCCGAATTTTATTTTTACGTTTCTGTGTTTAGTTGACTTGCTTTTTTTTCGGAATGTGATGTTATTTATGATTCCCTCCTCAGGGTCAGCCGCTTTCTCCTGGAGTACTTTATGTTGGTCATCTGCTTCGTGGATTGTATGAACCTCAATTAAAATCATACTTTGGGCAGTTTGGCAAAGTCACACGAATAAGAGTTTCCAGGAGTAAAAAGGTACGACGTATTTTACGCATTTTACAATCAATTGGGTTAGAGCATTGTTTTTGTCACAATCAATTTAAATGTTATGTAGAAAGAGGTAAATATTAGGGAAGTGGCTGCAAATTTTGACCCTCTAACTTTAAAACTCACTATTATAATTATATTCTTTAAAAAAAAAATGTATTCTATTTTCTTTTAATTTATTATTCAATTGTGTGTGTGTATGTGTAAAGACCTCTAACACTAGCTTGGTCTATTCTTTTTCTATTCTATATGTTTTCTTTATTATTTATTACATTATTTAAAAGCCCTTGATGCGTGTACTGTGTTAAGCTAACTGAGAATTGTTGTAGCACTTATCATTGTTCTTTTTGTTGTTTTTGATTGCTTCCTCATCTGTAGTTGGCTTTGGATAAAAGCGTCTGCTAAATGAATAAATGTAAATATAAAGGAATTCTGATGCAATTTCTATGGTTATTTGAAATAAATGTGAGCATTCTAACAGGAATTCAAAAATGAAGCATACATTTCTTGGATTAATTAGTTAACCCAATGAGGTTCTGTTTGATTTCAAGAGGATTCTTAAAGAAAACTTGTTTGATCCCATTAGGGTTGCTTCCAAATATTAATATAATTTCTATTAGAATTTGAGGTGGATACTTTTATGTACATTTTAATTTATCTGTTTAACATAAAATAATAGCACAGCCTGAAAATTGTCTTTGGCATTTGTTGCCTTGGATAAGATAATTGTGCAGACAGTAATAAGGTACATTTAGCTTATTGCCAGCTTCATTTTGTTGTGCAATGAAACCAATGTGCCAACACTATAAACACTGAGTCATACTAACAATATCTTGCTTTGAAGATTTCAATGCAAGTAGTATTAAACTTCCATCTTTCACAGACAGGACGGAGCAAAGGCTATGGATTTGTGGAGTTTGAGTGTGATGAGGTGGCTAAGATTGTGGCTGAGACCATGAATAACTACCTTATCGGAGAGCGGCTCATAAAGTGTAAGTTGAGAGTGTAAAAGGTTTTGCATGTTTTCTCGCATAATGTTGTCTAAACATTACTGTGTTTTGTCCTGTTCAGGTCAAGTTTTGCCACCTGAGAAGGTCCATGAAAAGCTGTTTGTTGGTTCCAGGTTGGGCTTCAAGAAGCCAAAGCAGCCTGCAGTTGCTCGATATAACAAACGGCATGCTGAAGATGATCTGAAGAATGTTGGTACAAAGCTTATAAGCAAAGAGTCTAAGCTACGCAAGAGACTTGCAGCGAAGGGCATTGACTATGATTTCCCAGGATTTGTAAGTATTATGTTGTCATAGATGACCCAGAAATGAAAATTTGCTGAAAATGTACGTTTACTTCGGCCATCCAAAATGTAGATAAGTTTATTTCTTCATTGGAACAGATTTGGAGAAGTTTAACATTACATCCTCTGCAGTGAATAGGTGCCGTCAGAATGAGAGTCCAAACAGTTGATAAAAACATAATCCACATTATTCAGTCCATTACATAATCTCATGTGAATTGAAAAGCTGCGTTTGTAACAGATTCCTCATTAAGGCATTTTATCTCATATTTTGACCATCACTTCTGGTCAGAATATGAGTCCATAATAACACTTCCTCCAGTGAAACAATTAATCCAGGATCCATTGGTGAACACGGGCAGTAATGCTAAATTTTTCTGAATGTGTTCCAAGGAAGAAAAACTCCTCTGTATCTTGGATGGTAGAGTACATTTTCAGCAAATTTTTATTGCATAAACTATTCTTTTAAGATGCTTATTGTTTTATTTTAGTGTGAAATTGTTTTTTTTTTCCCCAGGCAGATCAGATTCCAGCCAAAAAATCCCAATCAGAAGCCGATGTTTCAGTATGCAGCGAGGTGAGCTCAAGTTATTAATAGTTAATTAATTTGTATTTTATTTTATTTTTCACCTTTTTTTCCACTGATTTTGTGGGCATATGCTTGGCACAGACTGAAAATTACCTCAGTTGTACCTGTTGACTGAAGTAAGATAACTGTGCCGACAGAAACTGGTACATTTTAAGCTTATTGTCAGTCACTGTGACTCACAATGAAACCCATGTGCCAACATTTACTGCAGAAAATGACTAGGATATGTAGTCTTGTGCTACTAGTGTTTTAAAAAAAAATGTATTTATTTTTTTGCATTTAGGATGTCACTCCAGTGTGCACCCCATCCATTTTGGAGAGGAGGAAGTCAATCAGAATAGAGGACGATGTTGATGATGAAATAGTCATTAAAGCCAAATCAGTTCCAGAAAACTGTGAGGATGTGGAAGATAGCGAGGAAGAGTCAGGTGAAGATGAAGAGGACGAAGGTGAAGAGGAGCATATGGTTTAAAAAGAGAATTTAATACCTACTAAAAAGACTTAAATCCCTGTTTTAGAAGGGACACTGGACTCACTTTTTTCAGAGCCATTTGTATGTGTTTAGCTCTCAGTTTTCTCCAGCGACCGGAGAAGAGGATCACACATGTAATTCTGACTACCAGGCATCTGTTTTGAGGAGCATTTTATGCAGATGTACCGATTGCCTTTAGGGGTTAAGATCATACAATGTGGTCTCTCAGAGGTTGCTAAAGTCCAATTAACTGTGTAATACACAAAGTATATTTGGTGTGTTCATTTGAAAATTAAATGGATGGATGCATGTCATTGTATTTCTGACACATTATTTTATGTATTCTGTCTAGTACTATCTTCAGACATGTAGCTTTGCAATATTGGTAAAACGTGCTTGACCCATAAAAATGGGTATCAAATAAATGTATATTTTGTTTTTTAAAGCTATTTTCACTGAGCTATGGTTTGTGTAAATTATGACTGTGGAGATGCTTACAAGGGGCATCATGGAAGAAATAAAGATCAATGAAAATTAATTTATCAGAATAACCACTAGATGGAGCCAGTAGTCGTATGCCATTGCTATGGGTTTCATTTTATGGCAAGCCATTTCAACATTTGTTGCTTAAAATTTACTGATATCTGTGTGTTAGTACCACTGACGTAAATATGACTGGATCTCTCATCGTGTTCTAAACTGCCAAAAGAGAGTGAAGCCACCAGAAATGTTTGATCCGCCATTTCACTAATCCCTACCGGAAGAGAACACCATTGAGTCACATGCAAACCACTGACTTTAAAATCAGTCAAACGGTGAGTTTTTCTGTTTTAAAGTGTATGTAAATTCATCTTTAGTTCAGATTTTATCTGCCATGTTTATGGTCTTTTTGGGCAGGGTAAGTGATATATTTTAACTGTTTAAGAGGGTGTGTCTGCTGCACTGCACACTGCTGACACAGGTAACAATCCAACATAAATATAGCCTATTTTTTTTATTTTGGCTATATAATTATAAAGGAATTTTTAGGCCAGGCAAGTTTATTTATATAGCATACAACATTTTTATTAAAGGTGCTTTACATGAAGTAAAAATAATACATAAATCATGAATTGTGAAAATAAACGCAAAAAAAAGCAATTTAAAAATTTGGAAAATTCTTTTAAAAATTTATTTAAAAAGAGTTAAACATGAACCTGTTAGTATCAGAAATCGACTTGAATATATAATGAATAATACAATAGTTACTATATTGCTCTAGACTGTATTGCTCTATACTGAAATTAAAAGCTTGATGTCTGTACTATGTACAGTGACATTCAGCCAAGTATGGTGACCCATATTCAGAATTCATGCTCTGGATTTAACCCATCCAAAGTGCACAAACACAGCAGTAAACACACACCCAGAGCAGTGGGCAGCCGTTTATGCTGCGGCACCCAGGGAGCAGTTGGGGTTTGGTGCCTTGCTCAAGGGCACCTAAGTCGTGGTATTTTGCCGGCCCGAGACTCGAACCCACAACCCTAGGATTAGGAGTCAAACTCTCTAAACTCTTTAACCACTAGGCCACGACTTCCCTCTTCAGATGTATGCAGCCGCGGCGCTATCACTGGGCCCGCCCATTTTGGCCCAGGCCTATGAGTAGTGAGTTATTTTCGTTCTAGTGGTTCATCCAATAAGCAGCCCGAGTGAAAGCTTCTCAGCAAGTGATCCAATGAAATGAATGATGTTGGCGGACGTCATTCATTCAAGACAGACACAGAAAGTTTTGCTAATATGAAACGTAAAACATAACAAAGCAGCTTATTTTATTTTACATTCAGCAATAAATGCTCAGAGGAACAGCAGGAGGAAATTCCTGCAATTTTAAGTTGTATTTCTATTTCTTTGTCCGCTTCAGCACTGAGCTGAGGACAGCGATACAAGTTGCTGTTTTCTGGAGGCCCACTTACAATAAAAATCCTGGCGCCGCTAGTGTATGTATGTAGTCAGTTATTTCTCTGAATAAATTAAGATGTGTATATTTTTTATGTCCTGATTGGGTAACATCTATTTCAGACTCTCCAAGATGTCATAAATATGTTTACTAGCATTACCATTTCCATGTAAAATGTTGTAAGCTAAATTTATATTAAACCACCATTTAAATCATTACTTGCTTTAAAATGAATGCTGTTAATGAAACTATTGTTGAAACATTTGCAGTAAGTGCCTACTGTACGGATAAAAAAACTGTAACAAAATTATATAAAAAATGAATAACTGTACAAGGCAAATATATGTGTATACAAAGCATAAATCTTCAGATTTCAGAGTGAGCACTTTATCATTTGTTTTATGTTGAGGTCGTGTCTGTCTGATATTTATCATGTTCATGATGTTTGCTACTGAAACGTTAATGAACGTAGCTTTTTAGGCGGTATTTAAGTAGGGGGAATTCCCTATATTAAAAAAAATACAGTTTCAATGCTTAGTGTGTTGCATTGTAAGAATGTTTACCAGAAACAAATTTGAATACGTTCAAATAACTTATATCAATTAGTAAAAGATAAAATAAAATAATAACAATAAAAAAACATGCTATTTGCTATTGGAATACTTGCCAGCTATTAAAAATAAATGCGATACTAGTGTCAAATAGACGGTAGCTAGTTTTTATGAATCGATGTTAAAATGGCCTTCCATGAAGGTTCATTGTTTTAGATACACAAGGAAAATGACCATGTGGCGGCAAGACAGAAGAAAAACAGGGGATTTCTAATATGCGGATTCAAACAAAATATCTGTTGGCTATTGTGTAGAATAACACGCTAAATATAAGGTCAAAATGGGTAATTACAAAGGTCAATAAGGTGCTTTTAGTCAGAGAAATGGCTTGCATACTGTACATACACAATAAAGAGGCAGAATCTAGCCGTTGGTTTCCACCGGCTACAAATCAAAATAGCATAAAATGAAACAATTTTGTCATAGTGCAAAATATGAATCAAAACTGTAAGCTGATTGCACATTAAATCAGTAGCAGAGCCGAGGTGTTTAGCGCATGCGCATTCCGGCTCCATCATTGTGTCCACAGGAGCAGCAGCACTAGATAGACAAACCTCCTTTACCTTTAATAACCCCACCCGTGTCATTTCACACAGAAACCACCTCTACATTCTTCAGAGTGAGTATATAACCTATTATTTTAATCAAACTGGTTGTTTCCATGTACTGATATTGTGTAAATCGCCGGAGTTTTGACAGTTTATTCGCTCGGCTAGTGAGAGCTAGCATAACCGGCTAGATGATCAATGAAAAAGATACAAATCCACCCAGACATGATCTGAAATCAATTGGTAATGAAATACTGATGCGGATTTCATCATAATAGGGTTGGTATTTGAAATTAAACGTGTATAAAAGACAGTAAGATCTTTTAAAGCCTGCACTCCGGGGTAAAGCATCTCATTTATGGTGAATGAAAGAATGTGATATATATTTACGTGGATGTTACTGTAGCTTATGTCATTCACTTAAAATTATATTCTGTTTGAGTCTTTTTTTATTATTAATTATCTTTCGTTCTGTTGTATATCCATGGTGATCTTGCTTTGAATTGTACTCAGATTTCCACCAAGTACTGATGCGTATTTAGGTTCATGCATAATAGTTTATTGTCCACAGGGTTAGTTTATTTACTAATTACTAGTTTAAAACCGATCCATGTGTTAATGCTTAAACACTAAAGATATTAATCAATCTGAGATTGGAGACCTGTGGTGTGTGGTTTGAGGGAGGCACAGGTAAATCATGCTTGACCTCATTGAATGTGTTTGTTTTACATTTAGGTGACATCACAGTTAATAAACGAGTCACCTGTGATTCTGATCTATGGATTATTAGGAGACTAGGCAGGGTCTCATACCACCATTGTGTAACTTATACGTTAAGTACAGGGCAGGCACAGACTTGTAATGTAACAGAGCAAAAACAAAACCACTTGTGACACTGAAAACAGAAAACACACATACAGTGAAGACCAAATGTCTGAGATCACAGGTGAATCATTATTCAGTTTAACACTTTGTAAAATTATTTTCTGGACAAGAAGTTGAATTTAAAAGAGATTTCTTCAGATTTTTTTTTAATTTGTTTAGATGAGCTGCATGAACCAGTTTGTGCAAAACCTAATGATCAATTTTTTTCTTTATAAAGTGCATTTGTGTGCAGAATGTTAAATATTTCTTATTTATTTTACTTCTAAAATGTTCTTCCTTTTTAAAATCTATTTATTGTTGTATTTATTGTATTTACATTATTTTGGGATCCTGAAACTGGTGTTTTTGTACCTCAGTGAATAATACATTCATCATTTTTAATAGAGCTGTGTGATATTGAAAAAAAAAAGCAATATATGATGGCATGCTAAATAATGTGGTATTCGATATGCGATTACCATATTTCTTTTTCTAAAATCAATTTAAATTGTATTAAAATATATTTTTTTACAAATGACTTAACCAACACATGTTGCAAATTATTTCAGGGAAAGGAAAGCATCACTACAACAGCTGAAAGTGAATATTCATGTTTTGTTAAAGCCTTATGCTATGGATTGTTGCTTATGTTCGAGAATGAGGGTTGATTCACCTGTGTTTGAAGATTTTTCTGCCGAGCATAGTAGTGTCTCACCTTTGTGTTGCCACTTGAGATTTACATGTTTTGCCTATCACTTCAGTCTGCACATGGCCATCTCTTTTTTAAAACCAAAACACTGCCGTTTTGCCAATAAATTGTTGGCAGCAGCTGCGGGTGCCTTAAGGGGGTCAAACATCGGACGAGAAGCGCCAAGTCTTTAAAATTTGAACAGATTGACTACGTTTACAAGCTGTTAAAATTCGGGTTATGGTCGGGTTAAGGTCACTATTTGGGTTTCTGAAACATTCGGGATAACCCGTTTACATGCGTGAGCAGAGAGAGTTACTCCTGTATACATGGAATGTGTAATCAGTCGCCAATATCCCGATGTAAACAGCATTTGTCTATTTGGTGGTTAGATAAACTGGCTGCTGTTATGAGCTGAATGTGACGCATCCAGTGTGCGACCTGTGAGTTGTCCTAAATGTTGCATGGCACAGTGCTTCTCGTCCGGTGTGCAAACCCACTATGAAAGCATCACTGCTTGTTTATTGTCTTGCATCAGAGCAGGCACAATATCATGCACACACATCATATCCCAAATAACATCTGCGTACCAGATGCTTTACTATCCACATCGACTTTGAACTTTGACCATACATAACTTATTGAAGTAATAAATCACAAATTTATCTCAAACCATTGCGATATGCCTTGGCAATATTTTGATAGTTTCGATATTATTGAATTGTGTTATTGCAGCCAGATAATTCCCATGATGCCTTGGCAGATTTTTGTCTTGATGCAGTAGGAAAGCAAGTATCCTAATGATGGCATTACTGTTGTGTAACACGGCCAAGACTTTACGTTACCTAGAAGTTTGCCATTTGCTCAGTGCATAATCATTTCTGCACAATAATTTTACTGTATATTTACAGATCCTCCAATTATTATGATTTAACATCAATAATTCACTTATTTATTGAATGTCACTTATACAGTGACATTGCTACAATAGACAATTAACCTTTTTTTTTTGCAAAATGGTGCTAAGATTTTGCTAATGTGGCGGCAGTATGGAATATGGTGGATTTTAATGCTCAAACTCTATGGACTTCTATTTTGATGCTTTTATCATATGAGTGGAATTCCTCTCTTTCTGTATCCCACAAAGCCATGCAGCTGATGTGTGGTCAGCAAATAAATAGTTGAGAGAGTGTAAGCCGGACTTTAAATGATGTCATCATCAAAGAGATTTTCTGCTTTTCTCAAAAGTGGCTGCCGATTTGAGATACAAAAAAAAAAAAATGCAGGTCTAGCCGCACTGGCATTTGATATCCAGAGGTGATACTGGGCTAACAGTTCTCTTTTCTCATTCTGAGCAGGGAGGACCTCTGAATTTATGAAGCAATGCTCTGCCGGATCCTCTCTGTCCTGCTCTAGTTACCACAACTCCTGCTGCTCCACCGCAACCAAGAGTGCTTCTGCTGCTGCTCCTAGTGGTTTGGCTGCCTCCTAAAGGGACAAAAAGGAGAATTCGCAATCCTCATCAGCTGTTGTCTACTCACATATGGTGCATAGTTTGCATTCCTGAGTCGACATCCCTAACGCTCAGCTACTTGCCAGCCTGTGCCACTAATAGGGTTCATCCACACAGGATATTATTAGGTGTGTGCTCTTATTTTCCCTGGATTGCACACGCTAAAAGCCATCTTTTTTAGTTTTTCCTCTCCACTGCCACACGTGTGGTGGCAGGACATCATAGGCCATGGAGCCCAACATGGAGTACTGTCTGACCCAGGTGCTACAGAAGGATGTGGCCCGCAGGTTGCAGGTGGGTTCGGAGCTCATCGACTACATCACAGATGCAGACAAGTGTCAAGACCTGGAGAGTGACCAGACTGCGTTGGATAAATTGGTGGACGGTATTGCCACCTCTTGGGTTAATTCCAGCAATTTCAAGGTGAGTGGGTTTTTATGCCATTTAGATGCTTAATCATAATTTGCTGAAGGTTTGATGGACGTTTTGTAAGAGTAAAGGGTGCAGGGTGGTGTGTCAACTGGATTGGGGTTGTATAGCAAGGGCTTTACTTTTGGAATTCTCCTTCAGGCAGTTGTCTGGCATAGAATCGATCCCTTGAGCAAAGCAGAGCAGGCTTTTAAGGTCACTGGAACATTTACAACCCTTCATGTTGGCATATTTCAAGATCAAACACAATGAGACTTGACTTTGGGTCCACATGTTTAGATGATGATAAAATATTCATCCACCCAGAAATGAAAATTCGGTCATCATTTACTCACCATCATGTTGCTCCAAACCTGTATGACTTTCTTTTGTTGAATAAAAAATTATAGTTTAGTTAAAAATCCATTTGGTTATTTTCCTTGTAGTTATAGCTAATGCAAATGAAAAAGATTGCAGAGTTTTAGGTTGTAGTCAAGATTGGAAAATTCACTTTTTTGGTGAACTAGGACTTTAAGGATGTAGATGACAGGCTAATTGTTGATATAAATATTTTCTTGTCTTTTTTTTCCAAAAATTCAGGCCAATTTTGAATTACATGATTGACCTTAATCTTTTTATTATTTTTATACATTATAATTAATGCAATAGGCACCTTATATAAAGTTGGCATGAAACGGAAGTTTCGTCTCTTGTCTTTTTTTCCTTGTTGTGATGTATGTCCGAGTGTAACGGCTTCTGAAACAGGAAAAAAAATTCATGTTATCTACAGTAGACATTTATGAAGGCTTTAGAGGTGAAATAAGATGGCTTATACTCAATTACTGGTTTCATGTCCTAGAATATCAAACTCTAACTGGCATTTAATGGAGATAAAGTGTTTAATGGGAATCAAGCCAAAACTCCTCTTAGGAACCACGAGAGATTTGTATTTCCAATATTTCTCCTTGACCTGATATCATTGCAGTGCTGAGTCAGAGCCGCTCGTCAGTTTTGTTTTGTATTAATTTTTTTGTTCAGCATCGGTTTTGTTGATTTGTGATGTATTATTTTGACAGTGTTCAGAGCCTGATTATCTTTGATGTCACTTCCTCAAGCAGCTTGTAATCAGCAATTGTAATAGTAGCAATCATGTCAAACAGTTAGCGACATCGAGCTCAGCTCAGCTCTGCTGTGTTTTGTGTTTATTTTAATGCTGCGACATCATGAATGTACTTTGAATTGTTTTTGGGAGAAGCCTAGTGCTGAAGGGCACAGTTCACCTGAGGCTCAAGGTTTTGAAGTCACATGACTTGAACAGCATCGCATTCTTCATGAAGGACCTCATTTGAACCCATCTGAAGGATGATTCTTTCATAAACTCAACAAAAACGTTTCAGCCAGTTGCTATGTGATAACATGAATGGAGAATATTTCATTACAGCCATTAGGACTGGGTGATATGTGAAATGTTATCTCTGTTTATCATCCTTTTGATGTAATTGAGTATTTATCTGTTGATGTAATTTGTGTGTGGTTTTTTTTTATTTTTTATAATTTTTCCCCACTCATTTTTTTTTCAACATTTGTCTTATTCTTGAAAGTCATGAGATAAGGAAGGATTGTTCATCTAGAGTTATAGTAACTTAATGGACAAATGAAAAGCGCATTAATCATTACAATATTCACGTTTCTTCATTTAATGTTGTCAGCAAAATTATTGTGAATTTGTGATTGTTTGATATATATTGCCCAACCCTAATAGTTTTAATTCTAGGAGGGTTATTTCAGGAAAGTGTTTTTCAACATCAGGCTTTGCTGGATGTCAGGAAGTACTCGCAACTGCCTGAGAGCAAATGAATTCACGCATTTTATTTACAAGCACCAGCCATGACCGTGACAGCAGTTGATGTTGGGAGTAATGTGGAAAGTATTCGGGCAGGGTTTGGGTGAGGTTGTGTTCATATCAGAAGACAGTTTGGCCTTTACAATAATGCTGACTCGTTTACTCTACAAGCTTTGACAGCCTTGTCTTCAGCATGGTGCTGGTTGTAGTAAACATAACTGATTATCTGACTCATCCAAAAGTTGTGTTAAACTTTTTAGTTCACTACTTTGTGGTTTGAACACTATAAAATAGTTTTTGTCCTGTTGGTTGTGGCCATTTCTGATAAGTGAAAGGGTTAACCTGAATTATAAGCATTTGTGGTTATCTTTACTCTAATGGTGTTGTTGTAGAGCTTAAAGCCGATTAATAAAGGATTTTGTGCTCCATCAAAAAGTAAATCATGTACTAGCATGTTTACACCACAGTTTTTTTTAACATGATCATGAATGCTGTCTAGCCTTTCAATGCAAAGGACCTGTTTAGCCAGTGAAGGACAAAATGCTGTCAACACTCTTTACCATGCAGGATCAAGATGAATTTGTTTTGGCAAGGACATGTAGTAGGACTAAGCCTCTAGATGTTGCCTATAAAACAATTGTCTGGTCTTCTTAACCCAAGTGCCCTTCCTCTGCCCAGGTTTTAAAATTAGTTTTTCAATTATTTGACCAGCATTGGGCAAAATTCAGAATTTTAAAATTCTATTCGAGTTCATGATGAATTTGTATTGAATTGGCCACACCCACTGGATGATAAATTGGAATGAAAGGAAGAGCGATTTATCATATTGCAATTCAAAATTGAGTTTAACAAGTTTAATTTACCACTTTGTACCACCATTGACTTCATAATAGTGGGGACTAGGGGTGTCCATGGTTAACCGGTTAACCGATTAACCGTTAAAAATTGTGTAACCGAGTGAAACATTTTGCTCGGTTAAGTGACGTCAATGGCGTGCATTGAATTTAGTTGTAATACATTTTTGCACCACCAGAGACCGCCAGAGCGCTCCCAGACATTTGTAATGTCCACAAGAAGAAGTCATTTTTCTAATATGAAGCGGGCTAATACGAGTGACGGGGCAAAATGCAAGTATTGCAATACAGTGCTTAGATATACTTCAAGTACAACCTCGTTGTTGTAATCTCAACAGCCAACACCCGGGCATCATTAGACCGGTCAGGACACACTGGATGCGTGGCGAAAGCATCTCAGCTGCGTGGCGTGTCTGTTTTTAATTCGGTTCCCATGTTAACAGGTTAGAGCTTGCCGACTGCCTGCGTGAGACGCGCGGCTCAGGCGCGGCTCGACGCGTGCATGCTAGAAATAGAACCGACGCCTTGTTGGAAGCGTTTCCAGGCAAAGTATAATAGGAAAATATGTTTATATGTCATTTTGTACAAAAATACATATTAATTCATGACATTTTGATATTTGAAAGTCTATAGGTTGACATAAATTCAGATATAAATGTAATTTAAATAAATAAATAAATAATTATCGCTTTTCAAATATTGTAACGTTACGTGTCAAACATAGTCATAGCCTTAGCGAGGCGGCCGCGGAGTCTGCTTGTTACCTTTTGCCTTATACATTTTAGGCTTATTCTCAAATTCAGATTGTGTTAATGGGCGGCATTATTAGGCAGTTTTAATAGGACAATTTGACCGGAGAGATTAAATTTTGTCGGACATTCCTTTTTTTTTTCGGTCAATGTCCGGAAATTACTATGGTTATGGTTACTATGGCACACTATGGTTAACCGAGTATTAACCGCTAAGGGCCTCGGTTAACGGTTAATGAAAAACTTGAGAACGTGCAGCCCTAGTGGGGACAGATTTGACTTTCGTAGAAAGCAACTGTTGTGTATGGCACCTCCCTTTATTATTGAGAGTTATGTTTTGTTTCCGAAGTTGAACAAAAACATTTAATAATTTTCTGTCTATTTACTGTTTTACATATCCCTGAAACAAAAGACATGTGGCACTGGACACAAACGTTTTGGCATAATAGCTATTGCCACCTTATTTAAATATGGAAAATATAAATCTGTGGTAGAAAACTCGCCTAGACTTAAAAACCCTAGGAAATTGGCCATATTTACGTTATACATGCCTATATTTCCCAGAAGCATTGTGAGCTTCAGTTGATCATAGAGCCCATTAATGTACATGGCTTCTATCAACAAGGCTCATGATACTTTTGGGAAATGCAGCCCTGGTCTTATTGTGAACGATACATTGCTGTACATTATGCCAGGGGAAAACTATAGAAACCAATTTATCCCGAATGAATCAAGTCCCAGCAGATTAAAAAGTCCCACCCTGCATTCTTACTCATTCAATATCCCTTTCATTCTTAAATGTCACATAATAATAGAATTAAAAAGGGTTGAAAGTAACTCCTGTGCCTCTAGCGAAACACAAAAAAAAAGAATGCTTTTGAAAGTGCCGTGATGTTTATGCTTTTTGGGAAGTAGGCCTAATCTTGCAGCTGGCTTTCTTTTAATTAGTGATTAAACAGATCGTAGTTGATCCATGAGCTGTACGGACCAAGCCCCATGGTTCGGCATGCATGTGAGCCGCCGATTTATTGTAAAATTTAGCCATAATACAGTATACGTTTATCATTTGTTCATATTTAAACAAGCAAGCAAATTTTATAACAATCCCAGAAAGAGAAGGTGAAAAGGAGCTTGATTCGTTATTTGCACGTGGTTCTCTATGCCCGCAGCCGCACGCACACACATGAACTGAATCCTCTTCTGAATCCTCTGAACGGACATATACACATAAAATTGACAAAATACCCATCTCGACAATCATTCATGTAAACACAGTCAGTTATGTCTCAAGTGAATGAAAACAGCTGAGAAAGAAATCTGATGTGATGTGTATCATTATATCTGATCTGTGCATCAGGTCTTAAAGGGACAGCGGCCTATAAATACTGCTGCTGTCATCAGAAATCATCAAACAACAAAACAGCTGTGATAAATCTATATTTAATTAATACAGTGAACACTTCAGTGTTATTTTACCTAATTATTACATTTCGGTATTTGAATACTACCAACCATATTTTATTTGTCAAATATTCTGTTGTATTTACCTATGCTTGTAATTTGTCTATTTTTCTTATTTTTACTGGCTGTTCTCTTGTCTCTTTAATCATGTTTAAACTTTCTATAGTTTATTTAGTAGTATTTGCTGTGATATCAAAGAAGTACTTCGCTTTAAGTATTAAACGGAAAGCAAGTTAAACTGAAATATTTTTCTTTTCTTGCTGATCCGAAAAATGATCCGATGAATGGATGGAAAACCGTAATATGATCCGAACTGGGAGATTTGTGATCCCTTGAAACAGTATTCAGTAATATTATGCTCTCTAATATTATACAGCAATAAGAAAAACATAATAAACGGACAGAAAATCATTAAACTAGCTTTGCCATGTGTTGACAATGTGTCTGTGTTAGTTAAACATTTATCAAGCATCATGGCTTGTTTTCAGCCGGTGCAGTGGAGTATGTTGCTGTTGTCATTTAAGCAAGGCTCAAAGTTTAGTAGGCTGCATAACCTCTTGTAATGTTTGTTTAGTCAGCGTGTACTGGAATGTTGAGTTGAGAATGTGAAGTCATCCTATGTTTGGTAGGAGGTATATGTGTACCCTGCACATTATGTCATCATGCATGACATTATCGGCATTGATAATGAATTGATTAGCTATTGTGCAAGATGCACTCCAGATTTTTTTTTTTTTTTAAGATTTTAAGAAATGAATACTTTTGTTCAGTAGGAATGCATTAAATTGATGAAAAGAGACCTTAAATCCTTTAACATTTTAACAAAATTATTTCCAAGAAGTTATTTTGAAGGTTCTATTCATCAAAGAATACTGCAATTTTGTGTACATTTTATTTACATTCATTAAATGGTTTGTTGACCCAAAAATAAAATTTGGGTGAACTATCCCTTTAAATTGCATTATATTTACCTTGTAGTCACCATCAGCACCCCTGCTCTAAATTAAAAAAATAAAATAAAAACATTCTCATTAAAAATACGTTTTGCTTGAACACTATACAAAATAGTATAAACATCATGGTAGATTTTAGTATATAGAAGTGAAGATCAGCAATACATTGTTTAATTAAATGGTAGTATATCCAATGGCTAATCTTTACTGTCCCCTCCATGTGTTCTCACAGGTTTCTTCCTGCTTTCCATGCTTTTCTTGTCCTGTCAGTTTGTTATTCAAACTCTGTCTCTGTCTCTCTGTCTCCTCACCTTACTCCATCACTCCATACTCTCTTTTTGAACACCACTCTTCAGTTCTCAGCTGTGAGTGATTTATTTATATATATATATATATATATATATATATATATATATATATATATATATATATATATATATATATATATATATATATATATATATATATAAATAAATCCTTAACTGCTGTGTGATAGCTAGCATGTGCAGCCCACTTGCCTGTCTCCGAACCGTGTGTGATGTGCACGGAGCCAGGCTGGCGGCAGGAGAGCGCCATGATGGTGTTGGCGCAGGGGGTGATGGGATGCCAGAGTACAGTGAGGGAATGATTGCATGCAGAGAGCGGCTGCTGTAGTCTGTCTCTCTTAAGCTACTAAAGCTTCCGGAAGACGAGACTTTGATTTAATTGGCAACGTTCCACCTCTGTCTCTCTGCCCAGCTGTTACCCTCCCTTCTCCTCTTTCTTCAAACTCCCACAGCTTTTAAACTCTTGAATATTAATTGCTAAATCATCAGAGAGTAGTGGTCGACCAATATATATGACCAAGGCTGATATCGGCCAATATTTAGCATTTTTTAAATATTTTATAAATATAATATAAATAATTTTTTGTGTTTGGCTCATATTTTATTGAAGAATATTGAATTGATTGATTAAAAAGAATACATATTTTATTTTAGTTTATTGCATACTTTACATAGACCAATGTATTTATTATTGAGGTTTAATTTGTTATTTGTATTTAGGTTTTATTTGTATTCTCTTTTTTTTTTCTGATAATTATTCCAAACTTCACATGAACAAATGAACAGCATCTCACAAAGGTGCTTTGAATTCGGCCATTTTTCCTGTGCTTGATTCTCTTTAGTGCCACTGCATTAGATGTGTTGTTCCACTGCTTGCGCATGAACAGAGAAGCTTGTGCTTTTCTCTACGGATGTATTGCTTAACTAAATTGAGCGGGAAATAGCGCTATCTTTTTATGATGCCCATGTGCTTTTGTCAGTCTTACTGAATGAGTGTTCCGTCCTCTGAATAGACCTTTGTGCTTGTATGCCATAATAATAGCTCATCATGTGCCAATGTTTGTTTTTGTGTAGGAAAATTAGAAATTATATGGTTATGAGCTTGAAATCATGTTAAGACATGATCAGCATTGTTCACGTTCAGTGAATAGGGTTCAAAATCATTTTCCTCCCTCTGATATGTAAACACCTAGTTTTAATCGTAATTAATTGTGCATGCCTAACTATATAAATCCTCACGGTTTCATGTTGACTATATAAGCACAGGGTTAGGGTTGATGTAATTTCTTCTCTAGCCATATGTTTTTATGACACTATATTTTTCAGTGTATTTCAATTTTGTTATCACAGTGGCATTAACTTTTAAAAAGCAAATTTTAACTAACCATTTAAAAATACTGCATGCTATTAATTGGAAAACATCTTAATCTGACCCTGCATTTAGATAAAATACAAGAGAATGGTTGCATTATTCTGTTAGTTTCTTTATGTGTGCATGCATTTAATTGTAGAATCAGGGTTGTAAGGATCCCAAGCATTGATCCTGTTCTTCATATTGATATTAGCGATTAGTCATATGTGTGACAAGTGTCATCCTATATTCTAGAAGTCACCAGTTAGGGTCACTTTGTCAATAAAAAAAATTGTGCACACACAAAGCTCTATACATTTCTGCAGAATTGGGATGCTTTAGCAGATTCCATCTGTGCTGTTTTATATTCTGTTTCAGCAAATTCTATATAAATAATCTTTTGCCTGAGTTTTTTTTATCCAGTTTGTTTCTTCCTAATTTTGCCTTTTCTTTGTTTCTGTCTATTCTGTATCTCTCTACTCTGTCTGGTCTTCTTCCTACAATTGTGTTCTATCAATGCTTCCCTTTATGAAGAGGCATCTAATGAAGTCTGTTGGTGCTAAACAGCCACTCTAAGCCTACTAGCAGAGCTTCAATGGTTTGCTTTTAAGGTCTGAAACTTGTGTTGATCAAGGCCTGCTTGGAAAACACAACATTAAAGCATCCATTTGTCTGTGCTGTTAGCAATTCATCCAATTTACTAGTGCTTGATTAGACCAGAGAAATCGTATTTTATACTAGGTATCATACACAAATTAGCTCACTGTAAATGTTTCACTGTTGTATGCATTGCTTAAAAACAATAGTCATCATTTACTAATGGTGTTCCAAACCTGTTTGACTTACTTTCTTCTGTGAAACATGAAAGAAAATATTTTGAAGAATGTTGGTATCCAAACAGTTTTGGTTCCCATTGACTTCCATAATTAGTTAAATTATGCTCATAATTATTCATAAACTACGTTTTCATTATTTGTATTTTGGTTACACAACTTTATTTAATTTCATTTCCATATGTTCATCAACATTCATATAATATTTTTATTTAATTATTGGTACTGACTACTGATATTTTGGTACTGTGACAGCACTGCCGTTGCTGTTACTGATAAAGTTTAAATAGTGGATTTTTACCTAGACCTAGGTTGGACCACACTGGCAGATACCGATAAATCAACCAATATATATATTTTAATGGATATTGAACAAAAACTAAAATAATGATAAAAAAAAAAAAAGTACTGAACTGAACCATACTTTGTAAATGAATGAAAATATTAATATTAAATATAAATTATGTATTGATCATTAACGTTGGTTCATAGTTCAAGAATGAATGTTGACAGAGGCAACTGTAAAATACATTTTTTATTATTTTGGAATTAACGTACTCTAACAAATAACAATACTTCTACAGCTTTTATTAACCTTAGTTAATGTTACAAATGGACTCTTATTGTGAAGTGTTACCATTTCATATTAACAGTCAAAGCACGTATAAAACTTGCCACAGCACACCAGCAGAAGTAATAATTATGAATGTGTCGGGAAAAACATCTAGAACATTATATATATATATATATATATATATATATATATGTGTGTGTGTTATATTAATAACATTATAATAATTCATTGATAAACTAGTGTTTTCTGTATTTTCAGCTGAAAACTGACTCCTCTCCACAGTGGACGTTCATGTTTCATACGGATTACATAATCTGAAAATATTTGCTTTAGAAGTAGTTCATTTAAAAGTAGACATTTTGCTTTATATAGATTTATATAGATTTTTTTCATGTTTGTGAGGCAAGCACAGACTTTTCCTGCAACTAATCACATTTTGATCAACTAAATCTGTTCTCAGTTAGTCGTCTATTAATGGGGAAGCCCTAGAAATCTTTGCATTAACAACGCAACCAAAATGTAATTTCTGGAGAACTGTGTGAATGACCAGCTGGATAAACGATAACGTAAATACATGGTAACAGTCTTGACATTAAACATTTGGGTTTTTGTCACAATGTTTTAACTGCTTGAGGTGCCACTAATGTTTGCATCCTGTTCTTGCTTCAATAATTCAGCATCTAGCCAACAAATGAAATACTTAGTAATGATATGAAAACCTGCACTATATAGTATATTGTACACTCCGTTTTCATTGCCTATTTTAAAGTTACATCTCAAATGTTCCGCTCTGTGAAGCCTCACATGTAAAAAAAAAAAAAAAAAAAAAAAAAACAGCACGCGATGTCAGTGATTCTGACTCTAGAGCCCACTCTTGTACTGTATAATGACAGCAAACCTTCTCAGCTCTGAGAGATCCTTAAAACGGATACAACCCTGCAAAACTATCAGCATGGATTTTTGGATAGTTGGATAGTTGCAGCAATCGACTATCGGTTCCAATTATAAACAGGACAACCAGTGTGTTACCAGCTCATCCAGGCTTTTGAAGGAAATCGAGCTGAACTTCATGCCTTAAGGCCCTTTCACACTGCATGTCGGATCTGGCAAATTGCCGGAACATTGTCGGGTCGCCTTCTGTGTGAAAGTAAACACGTCCCAGGATTGATTCCGGCATTGAACCCGGGTCGGGGACCTAGTAACATTGCCGGGTTCAACCCGGGACGAGCGCTGTGTGAACAAAAGCCAGATCTAATGCTGTGTTGAAATGATGATGCATGTTATCGCGCGACTCTTTTACCGGCTGTTTTGAAGGAAGATCAACGTTCGCGACCAAAAAATATGTGCAAACTGTAATTAAGCAGAGATCCGTTTGTTCCTCACTTTCCGCGCTGATGCTGAAATCATTCACTAGCTTCAGTGAAAGTATAACGTGCCTAGCGCTTTCGACTCATACTTTATACATCACGCCCTGATGTCACGTGTCGTTACGGGATCTTTACGGGTTGTGTCTGAAAGCACGCACATATCCCGGTTAATCACTGGCAGTTTGAAAGTGCAAAATCTAGCGACCCGGAAACAAATGCCGGAACACTTTACCCGTGTATTTGCCGGAATGGCAGTGTGAAAGGGGCTTTATAGAGTTCAGCCCTCTGTACAAATGATCTTAACTCTGAACTCTTTGTCTTCTTACTTGAGCAGTGAGATGGAATGGATGTGGCAGAGGTGCTGATGTGGATATGTCAAGAGCTGTTAATTCAGCTGCCCTTCAAAAGCACGAATGACCAAAACATTTCCAATGTCACACAATGTCAACTACACAGTCTCCTGAGTTCCTGAGAATCTTGGCTTGTGCCAAGGTCACCTGTCTGTTAAGCTGTTTACTACTGTCCATTAGGTCCTTTATGTTTTGTTTTAGAGTCAGAGATGGGGACTCGAGTTTGAGACTCGGACTCGAGTGCGACTTAAGTCGCACAAACAGTGACTTCAGACTCGACTCGGACTCGAGCTCCGGGACTCGTGAACAATGTTAATTTTTAGTAAACGTCAGATGAGCTCGCTGTTAGAGTTGTGACGTTCGCGAACGAACCGATTCTTTTGAACGGCTCATAAACATGAACGATGGGAGCCGAGTCACGGCTGGAGGGGAGCCGTTCTTTCTGTCGCTCTTTTTTCCTATGCGTGTTTCAGAGCGCGTGTTTCATACAGATGCACACAAATGAGCTCCTCCGCGAGACAGAACAGTTATAGGGGGAGGGGCGCACCCAGCGCAGGCCAACCCTTTATAGCGTGATGATATTAGTTATTAGTTGTGCACGCATCCTTCACGTGAGTACTCCAGTGGAAAAAAACCTGCGTGCCTCTGTCATTGGGTAGGAGCGGAGCCATGACGTTTTGCACAGATATTCATTGCAGCCCACTTTGTTATTGTTCATTGACTTGAAGGGGCTGATGTCCTATTTGCAAAGTTTACAGTAGTAATAGTATGTAGACATTTCCATTTTATCTATTCTAATTTTATCTACTTTAAATATTCTTGGTTCTCAATCAAAATGTTCTTGTGTGATAACAATGTTCTTGTGTGGAAGTGTTTGTAGTAAAAGCTGTTTTGCACAGAAATTCATTGCAGCTGGCTTTGTTTTTGATGTTTATTTGTGAGTAGGTATTGTATGAATAACATAAGTCAGCGTAGCTTTGTTCATTCTTAAGCCAGACGAGAGGTGTGCAGCTATACAGCCAGGACAGACAGAAGGCCATTACTGAATCCATAAATGCAAAATACAGATATTAACTTAAAAGTAAAGCATTCTTGGTGTTTTTGTCATGTTGCAATAGCCTGTTTACACTGATTATATACCAAAATCAAAGTTGATATTGTATGCTAATAGATAGAGTTGTCATAATAACATATTACATGCTTTGAATTCCTTATATATAGCTATGCAGTGTTCTAAGCAGCTTGGATGGGTCGCTGTACGTGATGCAACATTTATTATAACCAGAGACTTAATATAATAAAGAGACTTGAGACTTGACTTGGACTCTAGCTCAGAGACTTGAGACTTGACTTGGACTCTAGCTCAGAGACTTGAGACTTGACTTGGACTCTAGCTCAGAGACTTGTGAGCATCTCTGTTTAGAGTATAGCTCATGAATTAGTATGTTAGTCCTGTTTGATCCTGATTTTCTTATGGTTGCATCGGACAGCATTCATTAGTTGTCATTAGTTGCCAGGGGTGCACATACGTTTTTCAGTCTGATTCTAATGATGTCTTTACTGTAATTCAATGCATCAATTTATTTCTAAAATATAAAACTGACTCTAAAATTACAGTTTTCAGGATTCTTTGAATAGGAAAATAAAAAACAGTGTTTATTAAAAAAACACTTGATTAGTTGAATGATTAATTGCAGAAATCGTACTGGGCCCAAACCTTTGAATGGTATGTGATGTATGTGTATGTTTTTGTGTATAAGCATTATATATCTTTTAGTTTGGCCTTTTATGTTGTTCGTCTAGTTTCACTCCCTTCTTGCGAGTGTGAGAATGTTTAGACAGATTTTTATCTGCTTGTCTGTGCTTTACACAGAATCTTTTGTTGAGCCACCTTCACTCTCACTGCTGAAGTATTCAAAGTTGTTATTTAGAGAGTCAGTCTAAAATTGAGTCATGCTTAAGTCCATGTCTTGACTTTTTACCAATATTGTGACTTGTATGGACCACACGCTGGCTTTGGACACCCCAGCAACTTGATGGATTAGAGAAAGTTGTCTTTGACACACACACACACACACACACACACTACAGTCATACACACTTCAGATTTCCTGCACTGGTCAGCACCTGCTGTCGTAAAAGCTGCATGTGTGTGTTTGATAAGAAGAAATGCTCTTTGCTGAATATCAGCTGTAGTAGTTCTGCCTTTCTAAAGTTTCCGTTTTGTTGGCAAGGTTTGTCCACATTCCTTTCTCACTGTCAAGATGTCACAAGCTTCCTCCCCCCCAGAGGACATTCTTGAGTGTATATTCCAAGCAGTTGAAAAGTTTCCTCTGACCTCTAAGTGTAGGCTTGTGTGGCATTCTATTGTGAGGAAAATGAAATGCTTGGGTTGTCAGTCAGGCCCTTTTGATACTACTTGACTGTCAGTGGCTTTTGTCACACTGACAATAGTTTACTATGAAAGAAATGGAAATTAAATTAAATAAAGTTATGTAACCAAAATACAAATAATGAAAAAAAGATTAAAAAACCTTATTTGTGACTTTTAATTATAAAAAAGTCCGAAATACACCGGGACTCTTATTTTGAAATGTCTATACTTTTGCTGGCTGATTCTTCAGATGCGAGAGAAAATATGCATTCTTACAACTGTCTGAAGCATATTATATAAAGGTCATAAAGTAGACATTGTCATAATTAATCAACTCGAGTTCATAAGCAATCGCTTGGCATTAATGTGTACTATTCATTGATTGAGAATCACTTTGAAGTAGTGAGCTATGATGTCAGATCACTCTTTCAATAGGAAAAAATATTTCACCTTAATAGTCAATCATATATACAGTACAAACCTTGCCAGTGAACTATGAGGGCAAAAAAAAAAAAAACAGAAACTAAATAATCGTTCATTAATCTGTTAATTCAATTAAACTGTTAAGCAGAATCGAAATGCACGCGTCTTATCCAATACCCAGTTCTTGGAAATTTGGAACCGGTTTTCGATACCCATCCCTATTTCTTACAGATTATTGCTCGATGTAAGAGATAAATAAAGATCATATAATGATAAATTAGCACAATACCAGTACGAGTGATTGCGTGTGTGAATTAGTCATACTGTCTCTATATTATTGTGAAGCTGGGAACAGGGTTTTACCATTGTCGTCATTTTTAAATACCATTTACAGCTAATATAAATATTTAATTCCGATCTATCAATTATATCATCTAATATAGTCACTGTCCAGTGGTACTACCTTAGTAATTTTTTTGTAAATGGTTAATATTCAGAAATGAGAATAAAAATGTTTTTGTTTTCTCTAAAAATGTGCTGTTTTGTGAGGACAGTTTCTTAGTGACGCCATTATCAAGATCCACAAGCTTTAGTTTAATTTGAAAAGCTTTAGTGTAACACAGCAACATTTATTGCCCAAGTAATGAGATTGTTTTTGTTGTTTGTTTCCTCATTTCACAGAGGATATTGTGTTCAGTGCTGTTCATATATTAGAGTTGTTGTCTCCAGCACAATGCCTAAAAATGTTTAATAGCCCGTAGACAGTTCTGCAGCCCAGTGAACCACAGTGATGTCTGTGAGGACAGTGTGTGCAGTGTTAATTTTGACACAAAATTTTAATTTAGTTTTAGTCTTAGTCTTTTGACTATAATTCTTTTTATTTTTAGTCAAGTTTTAGTCATCTGATTTGTTTTAATTTTAGTCTTATTTTAGTCGACTAAAATTGCTTGGTATTTTAGTCGACTAAAATAAGACTAAAATCAATAACAGATTTACTAGACAATTTTTTCCAGCTGGTATAGGAAACAAACTATATAAAAATATATAAAACACAAATTCAACTTTATTTCAACACAACTGTGTCTTTATTTCGATTCAAAAGCTTTTATGCAGCAACAAACACTGTCATGATAATGTAAACAATAACTAGCTGCCAATTGACCATCAATAAAAGAAAAATAACGTTAGGTCCAGGACCTTAAAGCTTACAGCTGAGCTGAACAATAAGTGCATACATTTAAAGTAAATATTTAATAAGTTGGCAGCTAGGTGGATAAAAAAAAAGGTAATTCATAAGGAATAATATAAGGTATTCATTTGTCTAGCAATATTGTATGTTTTAAATACTACAATATTGCTAGATTTGTATGTATAATGATAGGATGTGAACATTCACGTTTCACATGACTAATATAGAAATATTTGTGATATTGTCAACAGGTAGAACATTATAAAATATACTAAACATTAGTATTAATCAAATGTATGTATCATAATATTACGTATTAGTATTGTGCTCTCATCTAACTTGAAGAAGGGGCTATTTTACTGTACTTTTCTGTTCGTAATATTTAATGCTACAACATCTACGCACTGCAGTCTTCCAATTTTGCTTAGCTCAATAAACAAAAGAACATCGTTGTGAAATTACATTTGAGAAAATGTCCGGGTGGCTCGTCTGTAAATGTCTTTTCAAATTGGTTGTGTTCTTGCCACGAATGAGCTCTCCACGTGCTTTACAGTTTGTTTTGTTTTGTTCGTCGTCAAACGTGAAGTGAGCTGTGGACATTTTGTCGCTTTTTTAGACATCACCTCTTCGAATGCCGTCTTCCCGGGAGCTCATTTAAAAACTGAAAACCTTCGCTTCACGTCTCAATAAGTCAGGCTCGGATTGGTTCTCTTCTCTCATGCAGTCTCGCCTGTTCCGTTTTGCCGGTTCTTTTGTTCATTCCTCGCATCTCTCCCGTCTGTTGATTTGATTTTCGTCACAGTCTATTTTTGTCTCGTCCTTTATTCGTTGACGATAATGTCAATCAATTTAGTCATAGTTTTAGTCTCCATCAGTGCCTTCTATTTTAGTTTTCGTTTAGTTTTCGTCCGCAAAAATATATTCGTGACGAAAATAATGACGAAAATATTTAGTCAACGAAATTAACACTGAGTGTGTGGACAGTGCTGTGTGTTCTCCCTCTTACATAAAGAGGAAGGTGATGGGGTTGGGATCAGGTCAGTGCTGATAAGCTCTCTCAAATTAATGCATGTTTAAATATATGTGTATATATGTGGTTTAATAGAGGTCACACAGGTCACAGAAAGGACAGTGATGTTTTTTGGTTCTTTGAGCGATGTCTCGCTCTAATTAGAAATTTTATTTAGCTCACTGTTATTGTTCTGTATTTCTTGTGTAACTTTTCAGCCCAAGTTCCATAGTTCTTATGTTGCTGTGATTTTTGGTTTGATGTAGAGTAGATTGTTTAGTTCCTCGTGGCTTGTGCATGTTGTTTTGATAGAGATCATGCCTGCAGTAATTAGTCCCATGAGCACTCTGAAGATTTTAAATTTTGTCTTTTTGTCCACCGTTGTATTCTGAAAACTAGCACTCCTTTACCTAGCCAATACTCTCTATTAGCTTAGATCTGTTACTAGTGTTGGTCCAGCAACTCGCATGGAACCCAGGAATTCCCAAACTTTTTTTTTTTCATATTCTGTAAAATTGCTGTCAAAGAGTAATTAACTGTTGAAGTGGATGTACTTATTGTAGAGTTAACAGAAGTTGTCATGAACAAAAATGTCAGGTGGAGATTTTAAAATGATAGGTTGATTCATAAATCCGTAAGATCTTAGCTTCATGCTGTGGAAAAAATAAACTAAAAAACAGAAGACAATCAGCGCAGTGCTGAAAAGGGGTGTGGTTACATAAGGTCTATAAAGTATAATAAAAATATATAAAACAAATATTGTATTAGTATTTTATTTTATATTATTTGTATTTGATTTTTTGTATTTTATATACAATAATACTGTTACAACTAATTATAGAAAATTCATATATATATATTGCTTTTAATAATAAATTGTAATTTTAAAATAAAAATAGAAAATAAAAAAAAGAAAACTAAAAAAAGTAAAGGGAAAAAAAGTATTCTTTACTTTTTCTATGATTCAATTAATTATTAGCATTTCGTCAACCTACAGAACACTTGCAGTTATCTCAAGAACTCCTTTTTTAACTCCTGAAATAGCCTGTTAACTAATTTTAGATTTAAAGGCTAGTTTAGTGAATAATGACTTTTATTTCACGGTTTAACTTGAGTAGTTATTATTCTATACCTTCTGTCATGATGATTTATGACTTTGACCTTTGACCTTTTGACAGGTTGAACTTCCGGTAACCTTATGATGGATGGGCGGAACTTTCCGACTTCAAGGGTTAACCTATGACCTTTGCAAGCATCGATCATGCGGTTTTGACAGAAAGTTTTACCCTATTGACCTAGTTAGTTCTAAATCAGGGTTTTGACGGCTAGTTTAAACGGAAGATGAAAGACTCCCACACATCGATCATGCGGTTTTGACAGAAAGTTTTACCCTATTGACCTGTTAGTTCTAAATTAAAACGGTATATGAAAGACTCCTCACACATCGATCATGCGGTTTTGACAGAAAGTTTTACCCTATTGACCGTTAGTTTGTTTGAAGTGTGTGCCGGTTGTTTGAAGTTTGTGCCAGATAGCTTGTTTCAAGTCACAGTTATAAGGTTATGTGTGTGTGTGTGTGTGTGTGTGTGTGGTTATAAGGCTTCTCCCCCTCCCATTACATTTATGAGCGGTGTATAAATGGGGTCGGTGTGTTCTACACCCATCACCGGAAAGGGAAACATGAGCTACATGAGCATGGATGGTTTATCCTCCCCTCAATCGGCAGATTTGGGGCCGAGCAACAGGATGTTGAATAGCCTGACTATGGCGCCGAGAAAACCTTTCGGACACATCCGTTTGACAAGTTTTCTCCATGAAATTTCAGAATGGACTAAAGGTGAATTTATGATGCGTAGTAACCGCGTATTTGGATACAAATTTCACAAACCAACTCGAGTCGTTACGCTCTACACCACCGACGGCCTCGGTGAGTTTCAGGCTGGGGAAGACGAGTGTCTGGTATTTCCTGAAAAAGACTGGTCTCTATTTTACAAACGTGTCTGGAATGATCTGAATGACGGCGGCGAGGAGCCTTTGTACGTGGCGGAGTGGGACGGGACGACCCCGAATGTCCGGTACCGTGTGGTGGGTGACCATACTCAAAAGAGACCGAATGATTCTGTTTACATATTCTGCTGTAAAGACAAGACAAAGCTCAACAACACACGGTTTGGACGCATCCTGCCTAACGAGCATCACGATCTGTATGAAATGCAGTTTTTGTTCAAGTGGTGCGATCTGGATCTACTGAATAGGCTTTTTTCAACCATCAACAAAATGTTCAAATGGTGTGACATGCATGACGGATACAACAAAATTAAAGTGCAACTGTTCCACCCCGAGAGATGTGCTCGGAGCAGCACATACTCTCTGCCGTCCCCGCCCATTCACTACAACCATTCTAAAGCTCCACGGTCGGACCTCGTCAAGCGTCGTGTATAAATCAAGGCTGAAGCGCTCCAACGCCCCCTCCCCTTTTCCACAGCGATCATAAAATACCGCGACTCGACCCTCCCGAGCATCATTTATAAACCATGGCCGAAGACCACGTGTGCAGCTGCGGTATCTCTTTCGACAGCATTCTCGACCCTCCCGACGACGCAACCCTACATACTCCGACTGACGCCGGTGGTCCATCGGGCCTCCACAACGACTGGGTCTCGGCTAAAACGGTCAGACGGCGCATAGAGTTAGAATCGTGCCTTGAAAACGATTGGGCTCCCAACAACATCGTCACCGCTGAAGCCTCGGACCTCCAAAACTACTTCGGACCACCTATCAAACGTAGCTTAGACTCAGATCTGATGATCGGCACCCCCAGCCCCCACAGAGGGGACAAAAGTTTAGGGGTCCAATCGCAAGACTCCTCTACATTCGACCGAACCCTTCCTCATTCTAATCCTGACTTCGACGTCGTAGACGGATGTTTCACCGACGTCGGATTCAAAATCGTGAAAGCCGCGACCGTGGTTTTACTGCAACATCTCATCAACGATAAGCAGAAGGACGAGTGCGAGGGTTGCGCGATTGACCATCCTAGTCAGCTGCAACATTCCTGTCTGTTTGACCCTCCCAACTACTACTTCGACACACACTTTGACGAACTTTCGGGCAAGCTGTTTAAACCCTCTTTTCATTCCATCATCACTACCCTCCTGGAGCGGTGCGGGTTAAAATCTCAACCCCATCGTATTCAAGGAACAGTCGGGACTATTCTGCGCGAATTAAAAGACGAACCATTCATCGTCTCCAAGGTGGAAGAAATCAGGGCGAGACTTCTGGACAAACCCTGCAAGGAAATAGTCGGCGACGTCGTTGATCTCTGGGAAAATCTCCCAAACGCGAATGGCCAGTGACCAAACCACCTCCAACATGGGTGCAGCCTGTAGCCTAAAGTACTGTATGGAATTATTGTTTAAAGACCATTACAGAGAGCAGATGACGAATCTCGTGAGCAAGATTATTATGGACGCATCCCACCCCGATACTCCGTGTCACGATACCGTGCGCGAGGCAAATCTAAAGAAAAATATGACGTATATAAGAGGACTGGTTAGCTCGTGGGACTATTTGACGGACAAATGTGTTGACGGTAACGATCCACCCATCGTAATGATAAAACAGGTTCTAGATATGTTGTGTGAATCACGATCCCCGCTCGAGATCACCGATCTGCTGAGTACCTGTACCTACGTGGCAGATGTCTGCACCGAGCTAATGAAGAAATCAAAAGAATATGACTCCGATGATCAGGACGACGTTGTCAAAATCGTCGAAGTGATTACAAACGTGGACAAAATTGTCGTAATGTACGTCGATTACATCCTTGACAAAAACATGATGGCCTGCCGCGATTTTCTTTTCTGGTTAGATTACCACTGACGGTATTATTAATCCATTTTGTATCCTGTAACACCCCTGTTATAACCGTTGTACATTTTAGTCTGTGTATGTAACATCATTATATCCATTTTGCATGTTGAATCGTATTAACCCCATTCTTTTTTAATCAGAGAGTATGTATTATTTTTACATGTTGTATTAATACCATTTTACTTATAGTATCTTTTCTATCCTCTATTATATCCATTTTACTTATAGTATTTCTATCATATCCATGTTTACTATCTTTTATTATATCCATGTTTACTATCTTTTATTATATCCTGTAACATTTTTTTTTAATAAAAGATTGATTCAAACCGCTTGTACGCGTCATTCTTTTTGACGGTTGCGACGGCACCATGTCGGAGCTCATGAAAGAGGCTTATTACACCCCCTCCAACCCTGGCTCTTTAGGCGGTAAAAAACGATTAAAAGACGCCGTCTTGAAAGACACCGGGGTCCATCTAAGCGATAAACAGGTCTCAGAATGGCTGGCTGGTGAGGACGCTTACACATTACACAAACCAGCGCCTATAAAATACAAACGAAACAGAGTGGTCGTGTACGGGGTCGATACTCAGTTCCAGGCCGATCTCGTCGACATGATCGCCTACGCTAAGGATAACGACGGTCATAAATATCTGCTGACGTGCATAGACGTATTTAGCAAGTACGCCTGGGTTCGTGTGTTGAAGAATAAGAGCGGTCTCGAGGTCGCTAGAGCGTTCGAGTCTATCCTCGAAGAGGGCCGCGTGCCTCAGAAATTGCAGACGGATCAGGGAAAGGAATTTTTTAACAAACAATTTCAAGATGTGATGAAAAAGCACGACATTAATCATTTCGCTACCGCTACCGATTTGAAAGCCAGCGTCGTGGAACGATTTAACAGAACCTTAAAAAGTCGTATGTGGCGATTTTTAACGGCTACAAATTCCCGTCGATACATAGATGTTTTACAAGACATCGTGCAGGGGTACAATACCAGTTATCATCGAAGTATCAGAATGAGACCCGTGGACGTCGGTAAAGTAAACGAGGATCAAGTGTTTCAAAACTTGTACGGCGATATAAAGAAGACCGAGAGATCCGTATTTAATTTCAAAGTCGGCGACGTCGTCAGGATTTCTAAAGTGAGAGGTCCGTTCGCCAAAGGTTATGAGCAGAACTACACGGAGGAATTTTTCACCGTATCCTCGCGTATTCCGCGTCAACCCCCGGTCTACAGACTCACCGATTACGACGGCGATGTCATCGAGGGGGTTTTTTACGAAAAAGAGCTGCAAAAAATAATTGTGAGTAAAAACAAATCTTTTAAGGTGGAAAAGATTTTAGGCCAGAAAAAACAAGGGAAATCTACGCTCGTTTTAGTGAAATGGCTAGGGTGGCCTTCAAAATTTAATAGTTACATAGATAAAAAAACTCTGCTGGACTTAAAACACCCCGTCGTTTAACGGATGAGATCATACCGGCGAAGGACCACCATGGACGATCACGGGTTCTACGTCACGTTACCGTGCAATGCGTCGTCGTCGGTTTATCCTGAAAATCGCATATCCTCCTATACGACCAGGTTAGCAAAAGCTATAGACTTGAAAGGACAATGGGAAGTCGGACTCGCCGAAATCGAATATCCTAGAAGTTGGTACAACTTTGATGACGAAGACGGTCATTTCTTCCTACATACGGTCCCGGAACCCCCGGATAGCAAGACCTCCAAAGGCTCTTATAGCGGTTTTTCTGCAATTACGAAATTACACATAAGCGGCGGGTACTACGCAAACATTCGTACAATCCTGCGTGCTATAAATCAACTTACCGCACCGGCGGCCGTTTTGAGTCTCGACGAATTCAAAAACAAGGTGAATCTGACCGCGAAACCCAACATTTCGATAAGTTTTCGAGGGAGGCTAGCCACTATTTTAGGAACGACGCTAAAACCTCTAGGAGGTTTAAACTATCATAAAAAACCAGATTTTACCGTAAACGCCGTCGCGGACGCCCCTCATCAATGCGATATCAACGGGGGGTCCTACACGATGTACGTCTACACGGATATTATCCAATATCAAACGGTCGGCGATTCTTACGTTCCTCTTTTGAGATGCGTACATATATCGGGTAAAAGCAACGACTCGGTCATTGCTAGATACGACAACCCACATTACGCATCGATCAGCAAGGATCACATCACCGACATCACCATAGAGCTGAAGGACGATCAAAACCGCAGAGTACCATTTTCTTACGGGAAAGTCATCGTAAAACTACACTTTAAACCGAAAAATGGTTTATTATAGACCCGGAGAGACCGCCGACTACGTCAGCTACTACCGAAATCAGGCCGGCGGGGATTTGCCGGGCTATGCCGGGGGAGGGGTTATGTACGGAGCGGGGTTAGGGGGTCTTTTCAGAGGCCTGTTCAGGATGGCTGTACCTCTGTTAAAAAGAGGATTTAGCATCGCGAAACCCCATCTAAAATCGGCCGCTAAAAATATAGTATCCGACGTCGTCTCAAACGTATTGACGCGGTCTCATAACGATAAAGCTCAAGACGGATCCGGTCTGATGGTCATGGCCCGTAAGAGGATGTCTAAACCACCCGGTGTGAGGAGGCGTGGCCAGTGGGGAAAGAAGAAAACAACACTCGGACCGAAGAAACGCTCAGTCGTACGCAGAAAGCGTAAGGCGGGTGTTAGACGAAAGGCGTCGATCAAGAGAGTCGTAAAAACCATCTTCTAACATGGCGTTATTGCACCGCATGTCGGGGGAGTGCATCAAGTCCGAGTTGGACCTATTTACGGTCCCGCTGACGCAGACCGTTATTGAGAAAAACGGCTATTTAGAAGTAGCCCCATTATCGGCCATATCGTACTCTGCACCGTTGGAGTTTTTTATCGCCGGCAACGGCGACGATTATTTGGATCTTAACAACACGATGCTCTATCTACGGGTGAAAATCACGGGGCCTGACGGAGCAGATATCGCTCACCCGGCTAAGGTGGGACCGATAAATTACCTGGCAGCTACCATGTTTTCACAGGTCGACGTAACCCTCGGCGACCGTCTGATATCTCAGAGCTCCGGAACTCATCCGTATCGCTGCATCATCGAAAGTCTGCTCAACTACGGTAAAGATACGTTGGAAAGTATTTTCAGCGCCGGGCTGTTTCACAAAGACACGGCCGGTCACATGGACGTACATGACCCCGCAGGTCGTAACGAGGGGTTGACGAAGAGATCGCTCTACACCGGCCGAAGCAGCGAGGTGGAACTGTTAGCCCCCATACACAGCGATATATTCTTTCAAGAGAAACTTTTAATTAACGGATTGGATTTAAAATTACGGTTCATACGGGCTAAGGATGAATTCTGTCTGATGAGGTCCGACGACTTGGCTTACAAATTACATATAGCGGCTGCGTCCCTATTTGTCAAAAAAGTTTCCGTATCACCCCCGGTGAGACTGGCTCACGCCCAAACGCTGCTCTCGACCACGGCCAAGTACCCCATCGACAGGGTCTGTCTAAAATCGTTCTCCATACCCGCGGGCTCTCGAGTTTCCAATCAAGAAAATCTGTTTCTAGGAACGCTGCCAAAGTCTATCGTTATCGGTATGGTCGATAACGACGCATTCACCGGCTCCTACGAGAAAAATCCATTCGCGTTCAAACATTACAATCTGGAATTCCTAGCGGTCTACGTGGACGGTCAACAATTTCCCGCCAAGCCCCTACAACCTAATTTCGACGCCGGTTTGGCGGTGCGCGAATATTATCAGCTGGCGATGACGACCGGGAGACACCTTAAAGATCGACCGCTCTGTATCAGCAGGAATGATTTCCTGAACGGATACACGCTCTACGCATTTAACCTGACGCCGGACGAGGACTGCGGTCAGCACATTTCCCTCATCAAGTCCGGGAACATCAGAGTAGAAGCTCGTTTCAGACAAGCTCTGCCGAATACCGTTAATTTAATAATCTACGCCGTATTCGACAGCCTCATTGAAGTGTCTAACCGTAGACAGGTACTGATCGATCACTACTGAGAGATGAACACGCTACAACTCACAGCTATCGCGGATAAAATAGCGTGCGGGACTCATTTTCTCGGGGTTCTGCCGAGCGATCAACTACCCAAAAAACCGTTGGGGATCTTACCGTCGTTCTGCATCGTTAATACCCACCCCTCTCGATCGCGGGGGGAGCATTGGCTAGCCGTTTATTTAGCGCGAGAGGGGACGGCTTGTTTTTTCGACAGCTTCGGCAATCCGCCCGACAGCCCCCGCTTTCCAATCAGCATCAATAACTTTCTAGACGTCAACGACGTAGACGTATTTTACTCCGACAGACGCGTCCAGGATTATTCATCGGATACCTGCGGACAGCACTGTGTGTTTTTTCTATATCATCTAGCCAGAGGTCGCGACTATAGCCACGTGATGAAACTATACACCGATGATTATATTAGAAATGATAAAATGGTGTCCCTCTTTGTGAAGAGATTGAGACCGCATGTCTGTAATGATAAAATGTTATCGTGCGTTCATTGTGTGCAGACATGTTTGACGTATAAATAAAAAAAAAAAGCTTAAACCATTATATTTCTCATCGTCTTTTATTTATTTAATCATAAGATACAAATGAATGAATGCTCGATCTAAGGAGTCGTTACATTTCCAGCCATTGTCGTAGGTCGATAGTCGGCGATTTAAACGGCGAGTCTTCAAAATCTCCACCCGAGGGAGGTGAATATCTCCTCCCTTTTTTTCTTTTATAAGGTCTAACAGACGGTGATGGGGGTTCTAAGGGTTTACTCTTTAGAGAGTTAATCGTACGTCTGACCTGTTGGTTCGGCACCGTAGAAAAAGGGATGTTTAATTCGCCAAAGGCGCGTAGAAACTCCGACCATCCCGGAGGTCTCCGTTCATCCCTAACGTTTTGCGGAGCCGTAACATTTTTTAACAAATCGACCATGTGCGAACCTTGTACGGCTTTACCCCTGAACACAAACTCCCCGGATTCGTTCCACGAGCTTAGTCCTTTAGCTTTAGACATCTTGTCTAATATGTATCTGCTGTTTTTCACGCTTCTCGACGGGACGTTCTTCAGAACTTCGGCGACGACGGTCTCCTCGGCTTTACCGTCTTCGACGTTAGCGGCAGTCGGCGATTCGTCTTTAGGACCGGGGTCAAGATGGGGTAACGAAAGCGTTAAAACACCGCTCTCACGATCCCCTTGTTTAACGACGGTCAAAAACCTGTTCAGGGTTTGGCTGTAAAGTTTGACTTTTTCATAAGGATTCAAATCGTCGCGGCGTAAAATATTTCTTATGGCGGCGTCCAAATCGCTCTCCACGGTCTGTTGAATGTTCTCGCGAGCATTTTCACTCTTGAGCTTATCAAGTTGATGATGAGGGACTAAATACATCTTTTCGGCGTACTCCATCCTAACGTTTCGCTATCAAGCTCGTGAGAAACGGCACGGCGACGCTGAGGAGCGGTAGCAGGAACCCTCCCTTCTGGTTGAAGACTCGTTTCTTGGCCGCTATGCCGATTTTTTTATCGGCTACAAATTTAATAGCCGCTCTTCTCTTTTTCAGTTTTTGGTACTGTTGCCTGCTGACCGGAATGACCCCGTAGAGGATGTTTAGAGCCACTTCGCAGAGCGCTAAAATGAATTCGTCGGACGCCGATTGTAATATAAGGCGTCGTTGTTTAGGAGTGGCTTTATGTAGCATTTTTAACACCGGCAGATGCTTACAAAGCCTCGCGGACATGGCGATCACGTTCTTCTTTTTTTCGGGATATAAACCACTTGACGGTCTGAAAGCAATCCTGTTCTGAGACGGTACTGCTCCGGAGTTTTCGCTTTATAGTCTATCATTAGATATCCGAAAGGTCGGTCGACCGCGTCGTGATAACACTCCATAAAGTATTTCGTGTTTCCGGGGTACATTTGACGACCTAGCATCGCCACTTGATGGACGTCCCGAGGATTTTTAAACAGGATCATATAATTGGCGTTTAAGCTGATGGTTCGACTCGACTTTCCCTGCGCGAATAAATTTTGCACTATGTAAATAGAACTGAGATTACGATGGTGACAGTATTGAGTGAACACGCGCTGCAGTTCGACGTTAGCGCTAGCTTGTTCCATGAGATCGTCGACGACGAGAAGGTTGGCGGTGGTAACAGGCAGTAAATCATCATCATTCAGACTCTGGGGTATTCCTTGTATAAATTTAATGTCATACAATTGAAGTAAATCATCGTACAAAGTTTGCCAACAATCATACAACCAAACAATGTTTTCAATTTTCTTCGAAATGATATTCAAACCTTTTTCCAACAAAAGTTTCACAAAATAAGACTTTCCAGAATTGGACGGTCCGGATACAACGCAGCTGAAAGGGTGTTGAAGTCTGAAATCAAAATCGGACACATCCTGAGAACCTCTGTGCATCGCCATCTGATCAGTAGCCGTAAGGAAGCGTGGTATAATCGCTTAAAAGCCGACGTTTATCGTAGACGACCTTAAACCTCTTAACGACTGATTTGTTTTGTAATGTGAGAGTCTTTTTATCCCTCACAATGTTTTCCGTATGAGCCAGGATGTATTTGGATCTATCGTGAGACGTCACATAGCTGTCGACCAGACCAATCAGGGATTCGAGACAGATAGCTTTGGAATTTTTAGCATTCAGAGTTATGCCCTTAGCTTTCATGACGACTTTACCTTTGACCGTCTCAAACGCGTATGATTTGGGAGCGCTGGCACAGAAGGTCGTTATGTGGTCGTCGGGGTCCAATTCGCTCGTCAGCTCCCCTAAATGATCACCCAGAGGAGGCTCCCAGTCGCCGTCCCTAGACACGAATATGACGCTGTCGGTGTCAGAGTATAGCAGTCGTTCGCCTAGTCTGTCCATCAATTCGTACAATTCCAGTCGTGCGTGCGCTGTAGTGAAAGCGCCTACAAAAACATTGACGTCGCGCGCCTTGCAAACATCGTCCTTGTCGGGTTTATGCTGGACTAGAGCTACGTCGTCTGAGACGAATGAGAAATAGGACAAGGTGTCGGTGTTGCCAAAAACGATTCTGGTGAAATCTTCGGGCTCGCGCACCAGAATCGTTTGAGGTAAGTTTGGTCTTAAAGAGAAGCGTCCCCACAAACTATTCAGAATTAATTTAGTGATCGCCCTTTGGGCGGCGTTGTACTTGATTTTTTCCGGGTCGAGTTGAATACCCTCTTTTTCAAAATAGTCACTAATGTAAGCCTCTTTCTCAGCATCCGTGACGACGTTCGGAGGGTAGCCCGAAGCTTGTTGTTTCAAACATAAGAAGGTCTTTACGTATTCGGCAAACAACGTGTCTGACCGTTGTGGAAAATGCCAAACCTCGTCTATCTTGGCTACCACATAGCCCTTCTCGATGGCTTTTAAAAGCTCGATACTGACCCAACAGCCCGAGAGCGATCTTTCCTGGTCCGTGTGGGTACAGCTCGAGGTCTGGTTTTGGTCTTGAGCGCAGGTTCTACATAGCGCGAACGTCAACTTCCCGTTCGAACGGAAAGGAAGGACTGCATGGAGTAAGTTGCGGGGAGGGTACACGGTGGCTTTGATAAGCCCGTAATAATTTTCAATCGGTTCGAAATCTGCGAAAATGATTTCGGGGTGTCCGATCGGGTAGCTTTTCCTGGCCTGACAGAAAGGGTACAGACTGGTGAAATCCAGATATCTTATTTTCTCATCGCCGCTCACTTTGTGGTATAACTTATAGGAGTTGCTACGGCCTCCATAGAGCGTTTCGCGCGGATTCAGTCTCTCGGGGGCGGAATAATCGGCCATAAATTCTATCACGGAGGGATCGGTCTTTTTCATCCGATTCCATTCGCATTCCCACAGAACCTCGATTTGCAAACCGTACGCTTTCCGGAGAATTTCAATCTTATCGTCAAACTGGTTCCTGAGAACCCCGTAGGGTACTCCGGACAGGGGGTGCGTCTGATTGGGTTCAAAACGACAGCAATGCCCATGGAAAACACACCCCCCATACTCTAAACCGTGCCTGACGCCGTCCTGCTCGTAGTAGCCGTCTAAAAAGAACTTACCGATCGATACCTCGCCGTGGTTTACGGCGTGATGAACGTCCACGTTTCGAGTCTTTTTTATATACTCGAGCCATTGGATCGAACCGCTCGAGTAGGACTTATTCTGATGGATGTATGCCTTGTTATGCGTCAGGGCTAGCGTGTTTCTGCTGAGATAATGTGTTTTGAAGACCCCCATTGCGCAGCTGGCGATCGTGGTGAACGCAAAAGGGTCGAGTTGGGTGCACTGTAGGAATGACGTCCTGTACTTCATACAGCCTTCACGTAATAACACGACGTCGTTAACGCCGTAGTCGTACAGTTCTTTCTTGAAGTTAAAGAGCTCACCCTTGACCGTGCTGTACCACGCGTCAAACTTTTCTTGGGCTTTATCCGACATGTTCTCGTAGTTGTAGAACTTTTTGTCAGGGTACGGTCCGACGTAGTTCTCATTTTCCACCCTGTTGAAAAGATGGGGGAAATAGCCTTTTTCAGTCGTCGTCAAGTCTAACGCCGCCGGCATTTTGGCGAGAGCGAATGGGAAAAATGAGTAGCTATCGATGTATCGTTGGGCAAATGCGTCGTCGTACATCAGGAGTAGTTTGCACCCTTGCATTATGACCTCGAGCGCGATCCCCGCTTTGCAAAAATACTCCAGAATTAGAAAGGCATCAAATCTGGAGGCGTAATGAGCGATGAAGCAGTAGCCTTTGTATCGGGGTTGTCTGAAGCGCTTGATTAGCTTAGCGATACAGTCCGTGCCGTAGGCGGTAAATTTCTGACCTTTGAACGTCATGGCACAGACAAAATTAGCCTCGTGGCGTCCGTTTTCGTAACGCGATTCAAAGTCGTAAAAAATATACTTTTCACACGGTTCCTTAAGCTCTAGAGGTTGTATAAAGCATTGATGTGCTCCATCGTCCGTCAGAGACTCTCGACAATGCACACATTTGTCTGGGGCGCATATGTGTTTGGTTTTCTGGTTGCCCGGTTTAACGTCGTAACGTCGGTTACATAGTTTGCAGTATTTGATCATATCACAGGCGGGGTATTCCTGACCGGGAGGTGGGTTTTTTTTATGCATTTCGAAACAATAAGCCGATTTACAGTAACGCAAACAATCGGGGCAATGTAGGTTTCTCGCTTGGAACCTGTAGCATTCCGCGTCGAAACAGATGTTGCAGGTGTGCTTACATCGATGGTATCTGAGGTTGCTGTAAGATTTGTAGCAAAATGGACACACATATGGTGAGCCGAGGAACGCCTTCAAACTCGTTATCATGTAGTAGTGGTCGTCGTGGAGATATAGAAAGACCGTTTTTGGATGGGGTTCGTCAGAATTTTTGTAGGTTTCTAAGATCATGGCGTTAGATCTGTGCAATACGACGATTTTAATGTCTAGCGCTCGTTCGAACGAGGCTATGTCGCCGAGACCGATTCGGTCTTGGATTGAGAAGCCAACGCTGTTTTGGATGACGGAAGCCAGTTTTTCTAACTCGCTCTCGGGACGTTGGGGGTTTAGAAAACGGGCGAGACAGATGGAGAAACACAAATTATTTGAAATATTGATCGGACAAAATAAACTCGTCTTTTTCCTTTTGATCACCTCATCAACAGCCAAGTCCGTGAGTTTCCGACGACCCCCGCCTTGTCTGTTCATGGCTACGGAAGCTTCAAATTCTACGGTTTGGTCAGATAGTAACCGGTCGTTGCTCTGTAAAACTCTTTCGATTTGATCCATAAACCCATCCGCGTCGTAATTATTACCGCGGGTTAAAATCCCGCTAACGGGCGTCTGTAAACTGGGAGCCGTCAATGTGATATTGATCACCGGAGAATTTTGGTCAAATTCCCTAGCGAAATCCACAATTCCGGTAAGCATGCCGTGTAACCGGGCGTGGTAAGAGGCTAAATCTGTAGAGTTAATCTCTCTCAGATTCGTAGTCCTTCTCAATGTCACGCTATTGAAACGAGGTCGTGGTAAAACATGATATCCGTTAACGTCGCCACCCTCGCGAATCAACCTGTCAACGTCTGTACGGCTTAATCGAGTCTGTGTAGTAGGGTCGACGTTACCTGATGTGGACGCTTGCGGAGTTTCATTACCGTCAGGGTGGTCTGTGTTGTCAGGATCAGCCTCGGTACACGCCGCCGGTAGGGTGTTTAAAACACCTCCGTGTTGTACAACGGGGTCGGTGTCTAGGCTAAGCAGAGGATCGAACAAATTCATATTTGGATTTACGGCTAATTCAAAAAGATCCAAAATAGGAGGGGATTCTTGATTAAACAAATACTGTTCTAAAGAGTCCGGAAGTAAACTTAGCATTTCGATCTCGTCCGACGTCAGTTCTGTGGAGGATTGACGTAAGTCGTCTGAACCGTCCATTTTTAGATTTCAGACCAAAACACGTACTATTACAAAATCATAGAGTTAAAACAAGCATACATGAACTATTACACATTTCATAGAGTATAAAAAAGCATACATGAACTATTACAAAATCAGAATACAAAAGCATATATGACAAATCAGAGTATAAAAGCAGATATCGGATTATATATGTAAAACAAAGTATAAAAAGCATACATGAAATATTTAAACAATCATAGCAGACGTGAGATATAAGAAATACTTGAAATATCTGATTATATGTAAACAAAGTATAGATGGAATATAAGAATTACTCTGAATACGTCTATATTCAATTTGACTCCGCAGTCTCATATACGATGGTGAGAATGAGGTGGTGCAATATTAGCATCAATTCCCTTTGGTATTGAGTCACCGTACGATCATTTCTATCAAACTGCCGATCAATCGCCGATCTCATAGCATTGACGCGTTGGAATATTTCATTGGCCAGATCCTGAATAAAGCGATCCTGAGCATCGAATCGACTGCGTGTCTCGAGGTGATACGCACGGAGCTCACCGTGCAACGCGTCTAATCTGCTAAGGGTTTCGATTTGTCTGTCGCGAGACTCGTTGCCCAACGCGATCAATTTGTTGTTAATATCATCTTGTACGTCGCGGAGTTCGACGTATTTGTTGTTTATGTCAACCTGCGCGTCGCGAAACTCTTGACCGAATGATTGTATCGAATTAATGGGGCTATGAAACGGAGGCAGATCATCGAATGATTCGTCAAGCGGCTGAGGTGCCGGCACTTCTTCCACTTCTACTCCTTCGGACGACGGTGAGGGAGAAGGATATGGCGTTTGACCCGCGTTGGTGGTAGACACCTCGTCACGCTCGCTCGTCCAAGAACTCTGGTCCCAGGCATCGATTTGAGACATGCCCCAGGTAGTCACGTCATCCTTATGGCTTCTACTCGAGTCTGCTGGATGTTAAAAAAAAATCTTAATGTTTGACACCATCTGGTTTAAATGCAAATAATGTAGTTAGTCTTACCATAAAACAGATCGGTCTCAGGACTGGTCGCCGGGCTGTTCGGTGGTACCGGACAGAGAGTTTTCCTCTCTGGAGGGCTCTCGGGACTGATCGCCGGGGTAAAACGATAAGCCTTTCTCGGTAGTTCGCCGTTCGATTCAGGTCGGACCACCGCTGTAAAACGATAAGTCTTTCTTGGTGGTTCGTCACACGGTCCAGGACTGACCGGAGAGGTGGGGCGATTCGTTTTTCTAGTCTTCTTTCTTGCTGGTTCGTCGGCGGGTCCAGGGAGTGATTCGTCGCAGGATCCTATTGGATTCTCGATGTGGGACGGAGCGGAATCAGGCGGGATGTTGTCTGTTACGTTGACGGTGGGATCTTCATCGCCATCTTGCGTGAGATCGATAACTGTCTGAAAGGCGGGTTGTGTGATGAATTGGATAAAATCTAAAAATAAAATTAGATTCCTCATAAACAAAAAAATTTTTTAATTTTGATTTCTCATAAAAAAATTATGGAGATGGATCTTGTCTTACCGTCGACTGCGCTGTCTGGATCAATCGCGGCCTCTGTGAATAAAAATAAATAAATAAATAAAAAAAAAATATATATATATATATATATATATATATATATATATATATATATATATATATAAAATTATATATATATAATAAATAAAAAACGATAAAAATTAAATTAATTAATAATATACAAAATTAAAATACATTCATTTTAGTTTATAAAAAGAATAGTTAATACGTACTTACGTGTATTAATAGCGTCAAAGGCTTGGTGCTCAATATTTGAACCTGTGATAAAAAATAAAAAGTGTTATGATTTCAAACACATGGAGAGGGTTTTTATTTTACAGTTTAATGGAGCACACACACACACATACACACACTGTGACAAAGAAATCGTGATGTCATAACATTAAACCGCAAGCAGATGGCGCAATTTTCACTATAACACTGTGTCGTAACATTAAATCAACGCAGATGGCGCAATTTTCACTATAACGGCGTCATTTCATCCAGACTCACTGGGGGGAGCCATTTCACCATCATATCCTCATATGTCGTTTCACTGTGAAGAGTTAGCAAACGGGAAAAATGTTTTTCTGAGTTACGGTTAGTTACGCTTACACCTTCCGCGATGTCGTCTTCATAGATGACAAACGGATAACGGAGTGGCAAAACGTAGATTTAACGGAGCAGAATAGTATTTTCTGATATCCTATACGTAGCATTGAAGCAGGCAAAACTAAGCGCGCGTCAACCGGACGTCGTCATATTTTCAAAATAAAAGTATTTTAACAGGATGGCGTCATATTTTCAAAATAAAAGTATTTTCAACAGGATATGGTGATATTTGCAAATTAAAAGTATTTTTTCATTTTTTTTCATTCATGATATTAAGTCAAATAACACAAACTTTATATTGTTAAAAATATCTCTATCAGCATATGACTGCGTAATCTGCTTAACATGAAATATTAAGACGACATAAAGACGTCATAGACTGTAAAAATAGGCTTTGATCAATGAATAGTTTTTATTTTAAATATCACTATCGGCAGATGTCTGCGTAATCTGCTTAACATGAAATATTAAGGCGGCATAAAGACGTCATAGACTGTAAAAATAGGCTTTGATCAATGAATAGTTTTTTTAAATATCACTATCAGCAGATGTCTGCGTAATCTGCTTAACATGAAGAAAATTACAGCAATGTCATGAAATATGGTTTAAAACCATCATAGACTGTAAGATAACATAATTTGATCAATGAATTTTTTTTATTAATATCATGCTTAACATGAAGAAAATTACGGGGAATGACATGAAATATGGTTTAAAACCGTCATAGACTGTAAGATAGCATAACATAATTTGATCAATGAATTGTTTTTTTATTTTATTAATATCACTACCATCAGATAACATGAAATGATAAAATACTCACTTTGATCCATTGTCTTGGAAAGCAAATGTCTTGGAGAGTCGTCCAAAAAGTTTTTCTGCTTCAAAGTGATGGTTTGTAACGCGTATAAATAGGTTTATAAGGGGCGCTGTGAAAGAAAATCGGTGTTGAGTGACCACTAGGTGTCATCCTTGTTCTATGAATGAACTTGTTCAAAAGGTGGGAAACTGAACCAGGGTCGCGCATGTCGTCATAAATTAGACGGGTACAAAGAGATGCTAGCCGCTCGGCCACCGTAATTCACAGATGCAGCCGTCAGAAAACTGTCAAAAACATGGTACTCCTTCGTGAGATACGTTAGTTTTAATTAACAATGTCTTTGAAGATATTATGATTTTGTAGTAAATTCGGAAGAAAGTGAAGTGTAGCGTGCAAACGAAGACGCTGTGAATACTTGCGGGTCAGGAAGGTGATGTGAAAACAACTCCTTTCAGCTCTCTAAAAATGGATCTCGTTTTATCTGAAAACAGTCGGTTTCAGTATATTTTTTATAACGGTTTCATTTATAACCTTTTTTAAAAGAACAGAATATTTTTCAACCTTAGAATATGTATATTATATAAAGAACTACGTGTTTTGAAAGTCTATCTGTTGTACTGTTGTACTACAAAGTCTCTGTCTCACTCCCTGGGGCACGAGCGCGCGCCTGCAGGCGCGCTATCTCTCCGTATCTCTCCTGGGGCACAAGCGCGGAGCAACTGTGTGCTATCATTCAGAGAGAGTCCGACAGATGGAGCTGGAGCCCGTTTCTCACAAAGCTAAAGCTTCTGTCTAAATAAGGTAGGTGGATTGCTTTAGTAAGCTTTTTCAACCTTAGTTAAATTGTTTTTAGATTATGTATATTATATAAACTATATAATGTTTTATATATATATATATATATATATATATATATATATATATATATAAATGTGAAATAATTAAAATGTGTTTTAGATTATATAAATTATATAATGTTTTATATATATAAATGTGAAATAATTAAAATGCGTTTTCAACCTTTAATTGTTTGAGATTAAATAAATTATATGATGTTTTATATATAAAATGTAGAACACACCGACCCCATTTATACACCGCTCATAAATGTAATGGGAGGGGGAGAAGCCGTATAACCACACACACACACACACACACACACACACACACATAACCTTATAACTGTGACTTGAAACAAGCTATCTGGCACAAACTTCAAACAACCGGCACACACTTCAAACAAACTAACGGTCAATAGGGTAAAACTTTCTGTCAAAACCGCATGATCGATGTGTGAGGAGTCTTTCATATACCGTTTTAATTTAAAACTAACAGGTCAATAGGGTAAAACTTTCTGTCAAAACCGCATGATCGATGCTTGCAAAGGTCATAGGTTAACCCTTGAAGTCGGAAAGTTCCGCCCATCCATCATAAGGTTACCGGAAGTTCAACCTGTCAAAAGGTCAAAGGTCAAAGTCATAAATCATCATGACAGAAGGTATAGAATAATAACTACTAACTTGCATGGACTTCTTTTATGGTGTTTTGGGGTCCTTTTTGGAGTTTCATATTAATTGTAACAGGCTCTCATTTCAGCGAACATGATGGTGGGAGGCACTTATTTTGTAGGATGAGAAGACATCTCATTTCAGGCGTATCTCAAAAGAAATTCAGTCATGGAAAGTGCCTGGTAATGCGAGTGTTGCTCAGTATCGGTGTTTCTTGTGCTGTGACTGCATTATCGTAGGCGTTTTCTGTTCAGACTCCACTTAGCTGCTTGTATTGTCCCTCAGGCCCTTTTTACCGGTGACTCAGGGAGCCACTGTACTACTTGAGAACAGCTCTGGTGCAACATTAGTCTTATTTTACATATGGCCTTGAATCTCCCTCAAGCGCTGACCTGAGACCAGCTTATGTAATAAAAAGCCTTTAAATCACAATCCTCCCAAAATGCAAGGCTAATGTAGTGTATAACCATTACTTAATCTTAGTGGTGGTGTGGTTGCATGTATGATAATAATAATGGCCCAGCACATGGAGAGTAGGCCTATGTTGATTTCTTGCATCCATGTCTGGGCCTTTTGACTTCATTCCAGCTGTTCTTCCTTGACTCATGGAAAATCGCAGAGAATTCTCACAAAGCTGGCACCAATGAGTAAACCAGCGTAGTAGCAAAACTCTTTTTCTGAGTTGATTAACAGTGGTTGTTGGCAATGAAACAAAGTTAACAGCTTAATGCAAATGACAGACCTGATAGCTTTAGCAATGCTTCCTGACTGGAAAGACCTTTGTTAGACTAACACGGTGTTATTTAATAATTTCTTTCCATATAATCTTTCAGTATAGTATGCAGTAGTATTTCCGTTTGAACACTGATTTACTTAACAGGCAGTGTACACCCTGTGCCCTGCAGATCATTTAGTCCTGCAGTCTCATTGGCCTGGATATTGTCCTCCCATTTGGACAGGCCTAATGAGGACGCTGTTCCTGTGAGGATCTGGAACAAGCTTATTTTACTAGCTACATCAATCTGGAATGATCCTGGTATCACACCACTTAACTTTGGGTTTGCATATAGAGTTGAATCTTATTTGTGGTTTTCCCCTATTTTTGAAGCACAATTTCTATAGCTCAAGTTTTTTAATGTTCTTTTTTTTGGGGGATAGAAATCAATATTTTAATCCCGCAAGGATGCATTTAGTTGATCTAAAATTAAAGTAAAGACATGTAGAATGATACCAAAGATTTCTATTTCAAATAAATGATGTTCTTTTGATGTTTCTTATAAAAGAATGCTGAAAAGCAGGTCACAGCTGATGATACTAATGAGCAGTCTTTCATGATCACAAAATCAGCATATTGGATTTATTTTTGAAGTATCACATGACACTGAAAATGTTACTGTAAATTCAATTAAATAAAGGCAGCTTTGGTGAGCATAAGAGACCAAAAAATAAAAATAATGATAATCATACTGGCCCCAAATCTAAATGGAGGTGTGTATAAAAAATAAAATAAAAAAACAGTTAGTCTTGGGCTTAAAATGTTGCAGGAAATGTAGGTTTTAACAAACCAGATGCAAAAGTGAACATTATGATTCAGAATTATTGATCCAAGTTAGACATTCATGGAGAATGAGTTTTTGCTTTCATAACGGGGTTTTCAGGGTGCAAGATACTTAAAAGAAATCAATAATAATGAAATTGGCCTGTGAAATAAAAATGTAATTTGTCGTGTGTGTTTTTAGTAGATGAAACCATTCATTTAATAAAACATGATTATTTTATATGACCCTCTGCCTGAAAGTTCCGTTTTGTTTTTTATTTTTTTTATTTATTGAACTATAAAGGAAAATCTTGTTCCTCATGACAATGACCCCTTTTAAAATGGGCCATGCACTAAAAAAGGTTGAGTGAGGGATGTAGAGGCGCTGTTGGACTGATTAGCAAGGTGGGATGAATTGTTGAAGACAACGAAACCAGGGGAATGAGCACATATCCATGAAACAAATCTGTCTTGGTAATGTTCTGACAGATACATGCCTCCTCTCTCCTGCTATTCACCGTTTGTCTAGTCAGGTGTGACGGAGTCTGCTTAGACTTATGTAATAGTTTATTTTAAAATTGATTTGAGCCTGGAGCAGAAGCTGGAATAATCGATCATGCTCCTGTGTGTTTCCTATCAGCCATTAACAAGGAAACAGAGGAAGGAATGAGGCAAAAGAAAGCATAGAGAGATGAGACAAAAGCTCAGAAAGGAGAACAATAGTCTTGACTCTTTTCTTTTGACTATGGTGGATAGGAGAGCTATAAATAACGGTTTAGTGTATGTTTAAATTTGGCAGCCTGAGATGGTCTGAAGCAGGATGTTGCTGGTGAGAAGATAGTTTGGTTTGCACATCGGGAGGAGGCGGATTTACAATTCTTTAATGAAAAATACAGAAAACACTGTTTTCTTTTATACTTGTGATGACACAGCTGAATTTACAGCAGCCATTACTGCATTCTTCAGTGTCATTATGATCCTTCAGAATTCATTCTGATATGCTTTTTTGGTGATCAAGAAACATTTATAGTTATCATTATCATTTTTATTACTATTATTATTATTTTGAAAACAGTTGCCACCATGAAACATTTTTGCAGGATTTATTGATTAATAGAAAGTTCAAAAGAACAGCACTGATTTGAAACCTTTTGTAAGATTAAAAATGCTTCTACCGTCACGTTTGATCAATGTATAGCATCCTTTTTGAATAAAAGTATTAATTTATAAAAAATAAAAAAAAACTTACTGACCTCAAATTTTTTGAACGTTATATATAGCAGAAAATGGTTAAATCTGTTCCATCTGTGAGAATGTGTGCATTGAGAAGGACAGCAAAGAAATCAGCTGTGCTACCCAGTGTCTCATGATACGACTTGTCTTTTTGCACCTCCTCTAAGGCATTTAATACTCTCCTCAGCTGATGTGGTTTATCTGTGTCTCAGTCCTGGGTGTCACCAGCATAATTACTCATTTTCTGTATGGGTTGAGAACAAAGGATCAGGACTTTGCTATAGTAGATATATTAGCTAGCTAGTCAAACCTAGCTACTAATACATATGTGACCCTGTACCACAAAACCTGCCTTAAGTGTAAATTTTTCAAAAAATTAGATACAACTATTTGAAAATCTGGAACCTGAGCGTGCAAAAACATCAAAATACTGTGAAAATCGCCTTTGAATTTTGTCCAAATTAATTATTAGAGATGCATATTACTAATCAAAAATAAATGTTAGATATGTTTACAGTAGGAAATGTACAAAATATTTTCATGGAACATGATCTTTACTTAATGTCCTAATAATTTTTGGCATAAAAGAAAAGTGGATAATTTTGATGTTTTTTTGGCTATTGCTTAAAATATACCCCAGCGACTTAAGACTGCTTTTGTGCTCGTGGGTCACATATGTAAAATAAATCAAGAAGGCAGGATTAAACAAATGCAAGAGATAAACTTTAAACATGATGATTTACAAAAATTGCATCATTATCTGTGTTCTAGAAGTCAGGTGCGAATGTGTTGATCTGGTGTTAGCAGGCCTGCTCTCACCATACACTCATTGAACAGTCCTCAACCTCATGACGAGGAAAGTTAAGTGTTAAGAGACCAAACTGTTGACCGTTGAAGTGAAATTGGTTTAAATATGTGTAATGAACTAAATAAATGAAAATAAATAAGATGTTATAGATGTACCCATAATCATTTGCACTACTCGTTTGGAGTTACATAAGCATACTAATCTTTAATATGTGAATATGTAGTATTTCTAGTACTAGTATTCATACTTGTAATACATTTTTTTTCCATAGTCCATTGCATTGCTTGTTCAGACTCAGATGACCTATTTGTTACCCATAATCCTCTGCTCTGCTCATTCAGTTTGGGGGGAGCGACGGCCATCTCATTAATTGGACTGTATTTGTTCTTTGTAATAGCCTTCTTTAAATTTACAATGACATTGTACAGTTACTTAAAGATTTGTAAAGCTAATTAAAGATTTTTGTGTATTGTAGCAATACACACATTTAGGCCCCGTCCACACGGAGACACGTTTCGCTGTATACGCATACATTTTGTATCGTATAGGCGTTTCGTCCAGACGGATCCGCCGTTTTAGGAGAGTGAAACCGTTTTTTTTTTTTTATATACCAGGTCCTAGAGAGGAGAAATTTCAGAAACGCTGCCTTTGCTTTTTCATGTGGACAGCGAATCCGCATATTTTCTGAAACGATCAACGAACTTCATCAGCCCACGTCTAGCCCCTAGTAAGACACTGCTACTTCACGAAACGGCATCAAAAACATGAACAAACACTGAACAATTGTCTTCTTGTTAATGAAAACATTAACCCAGATTAATAAATGTATTGTTCCATGTTCGTTTGTGTACCATGCGCAAGGTTTATGTGCATAGTCCTAGTCTTCTTCAGCATTTTTAGTGTATCTTTGTGGCAGATTTACAGCACCACATGCTGGTCGGGCATGTGAAAAAACATTGTTTTGTGGTTTCGTGTGGACGCAGATATTTTCTTGACGAGGGAAAAAAAGACTGGATAGGGAAAGCTCTGACTTTGTGTGGACGTAGCCTTAAATAGAATAAAAATGCACACATTTAATTATTATCATTTTTTTTTTCACACCTTCAGTTGGCTTTGTTGGGAATGGACCTGCTATCTGCCTTAGTGACGAGATTACAGGACCGATTTCGGCCCCAAGTTGGTACAGGTAAGAATATTAATCTCTTATCTTACATGTGTAAAACAATTATAATAAATAAATCTGTCAGATTTGATTACCACCAGAAATAAGGAATGTAGTATGACACTACATTTTCATGTTATAATTTATCTGAAGTGGTGCTTTAAAAGTGATAAATGAAGAGACACAACAGAAGTTTTGAGTTTGCTAACAGAGTGTTGTGCTTTAAATGCTGAAACCGTCAGCATACACAAAAACCCTTCTTCTTAAAATTCCTCTGCTTTAAAGCATCAAACACTGCTTTTGTAACAAATTTACTGCATTTATCAGTGTACTTCAAGGCAATCACTGTCAGGCTTCAGATCGTCTGCTGCGAGAAATTTTCCCATTATTACATAATCTGAAGGTCTTCAGTCTCAAATGATTTATAGCTTCCATCTAGTTGACTAATCAGTAGTGAAAATAGCTTTACCCATTCCTAATATCTAATCTTTGTGCGCTCCATCCCCAGTTTTACCCAGCTTGATAGATCGGTTAGGTGATGCCAAAGATCAAGTCAGAGACCAAGATCAAACCCTGCTGCTGAAGATCATGGAGCAGTCAGCTACTCCTCAGGTACTATTTGTCTTTATTTAGCCTAAATATTAATTCCAGGACATTCTTAAGCTGACAATGCAGTCCTGTTGTGTGTGTGAACAGTGCATTATGCCCACAAACAGACATCTCTGTATTTTGTCTTTGTGTTAAAATATCATGACAGCCTAAACAATATTTGTAATGTAAGATCTGAACAACCTGCTCCACTCAGAAGTACCCATGCAAGATGCCTTCGTGGTATTTTAAACGGGATTTCATTTAGTTAATGAATGATGGGATGGGAGGTCTCATAATGAGATTAGCTGCCATTTAATTGTATTAGATTGAAAGTATTACATTTGGATTGTCTTCACAGTATATATGGGACCGAATGTTGGGGGGTTTCAAACACAAAAACAACCGGACAAGAGAGGGAGTCTGTCTCTGTCTCATCTCAACTCTGAACACGTAAGTCCCATTGTCCTCTCAGTCTGGATATTGTAGTTTTCATTCAACATAAACAGAACTTACTCTGACGTTTATGTTTGAATTTCGACTTGCAGTTGAATTTCTCTGCTGAATGTAGATATTAAGCTATGAAAATGAAAATGAAGCAGCACATTCTTCAAGGATAACTCATTAAAGCTGAAGTTGGAAAAGATCCCACAGCCCCCCACTAATGCTGTCCTCCCTGTCACCATCGCTTATGTTTTTCAGATACGGTGCCCAAGGCTTAACCCTGAGCAAAATTGTACCACATATATGTAATCTACTCGGAGACCCCACAAGTCAGGTATGCGCATTTGTTGTTCTCTAAAACATTCAAGATTAAACTCTGATCTGTGTGACATGGCTTTTCTTTTACAGAACAATGGATAAAGGTTGCAACATTTCACAAAGCTATAGTGACCTCTGCTGGTGGTTTTGGAAAAATGTTTATTAGTGTTTATGCAGTGGAAAGCATTTTAAATGGCAGAATCAACAAATAAGTAGCAATATATAGTTGCTTTTTGTCCTTCTAAAACACTTACATATAAAAGATTATGAAATTATGAAACCGTTATCTGCCCAGGTTCGGGATGCGGCTATGAACTGCCTTGTGGAAATATACCGACATGTTGGAGAGAAGGTTAGAATTGACCTTAGCAAAAAAGGACTGCCGCAATCAAGGTAAGCTCTTCCTTTTCTCCTATTTCTGTACCAGTTCACAGACAATGCTTTACATCTACAATATTATCGTTTTTAGGACACTCCCAGAGTTGTCTTTTCTAATTTAGATGGATTTTTGTCTAATCTTGGACTGTTAATTTTGAAGGGTTTTTTTCCCTGTAGGTATTTGGTGCGTCTGTTCATTTACTTCTATAAGGCATTGATAAATCTAGACCTCTGTTTTCCCCCATTAGTATGTGTTTCTAAACAGAGTGGAAACATTCATGAACCAGTCTCTGTTAGTGCTGTAATGATTCCCTCAGGAGGCTAAAGTGGCTATTCATACAGGTCATTAGGTCTTAATATCCCTCCGGACACAGAATCTGGCTCTACCCTCTAACTTAAGACTAATATGCTTTTAGCAGCTAACATTATGTGCTCATAGCACACCGCCTATGTAATTAAGCATAAAGCTCATGATTTGGTGGTTTAGAAATCAGGAAAGTGTGGAATTCATAGCATATCTCAGATGTTTTGGTCTATTGGTTTGATCTCTATAAATAAAATAAAAAAGCGTCCAACCATACTGCACAGCAACAGTTGATTGTAGTTGAGTGCATGGAGAGGAGGAAGGCATGCCAGCATTTGCTTGTGGTCTGAATTTGGTTGTAACATCTGTTAGGTGTCCCTCCCACTTAAAATCTGTGCATGTCTCCAGGGCGCTTGCAGGCATCGGTTTCTCTGATCTTCTGAGTTGTTATAGTTTTAAGACTTTTGAGAGCAAGCTCAATTGGAACATGGCTGGGGAAACCAGTTTGCTGTGACACAATGTCAAACCGGCAACTCGCAAGTATGTGTCGTGCAGTTCCAGTATTTTTGAGTTAATTCACCAGATCTCATTAATACAATCATTTGGGTCATATGAAAATATTTTAAGCTAATGCAAGTTCATTTCCAATTCCAAGCGCTGACTCATTACTCATTATATTTGATTTTTAAGATTAATATCATTTCCGTGCTGCCTTCTCAGTTGGTTTCATGTGAATCTGTACCCAAATCCTTTGGGACTAGACCAAATCCTGTTACTATGAATGATAACCAATTAATCAGTTAACAATCTGGCCCTTAATAAAATGTCCCTAAGAGGGATCTATGAAAGAAATAAACCCTCGTTATTTCTCTCTTAAGCTCACATTTATCATAAATCATGTGTGCACAAAGTTTTAATATTCCAAATGTTCAATATCCAGTTTGAGCCTAAAAGGGGTCATATTATGATCTTTTAAAAAGTCAAACGGGTGTACTAGAACAGGCTCTCATACTTGGTTGTTCGAAAAACACATTATTTTTCACATATTTTGCATTCTTACAACACCTCTCTCCCCAGTCTGGCATGAACTGCTCGAATAGTTCCTGTATCAAATGAAGGCCCTCCTTCTAAAATATGAAATGTGCTGTGATTGGTTTGCTGGGCCAGTGTGTGTTGTGATTGACCGAGTCTGGTCGGGAAATGTCACGCCCCTTACCATAGCGCCTGGGAGTTTCAGTCTAAATATTGTGTCAAAATCAAATACATTTCAGTGTGATCTAAACCTGGACGATTGTAACTACTCTAAGTTCATCTTGGGACAAATAGCATTACTCCGACATAGTGATAACAACACTCGTTGCCCTCTCTAGTGCAGCTCAACCAGGTCTCGTCCCATTCGTCGATATTTGTGACATCACAAATCCCGGAAAATATGCATTGTAGTCCAAACAATTTGTTTGTTGTAGTTTATGAAAAGTCATTTGTCATGAATCTACTTTCCAAACCGTGTTTTTAGCCTGTCCTGAATCACTAGGGTACACCTATAATAAGGGTTAAGACTATTTAAGATTGCTTCAGGGGTACCACAGCGGAGTAACCCAGTACCTTTGTGATTCTTCATAGACATAAACAGAGAGAAGTAGTTCCGGCTACGATGTCCTTCCGCAACACGCAAGCAGTTCTGTTTATTAACCGCTAAAGCGTCAAAAGTTCCCTACCGCAGCTTTAAATAAAATTTCTCCTTTTGAAATAGGCTTTGGCTTTGTAACTTTGAAGATAATTTTTATGTTCAAACAGAAACATTAGAGACTTACTAAAGTTGAAAAAGTGAAAGAGCATAATAGCACCCATTTAAGCACACTGATAGCCTGACAGTTTTTCAGCAATATTCTAATCTTCTCAGCTTAATTTCGAGGTACACAGTCAGTTTGCATGGATGAAGTGAATAGAGGAAGAAATCTCTTTTGAACACTATAGTGCGTGAGGGTTTAGAAAGCAGCATTTCCCTTTTCTCAAACTGCAGAAAAGGTATCCAGTCTCATTTGCAATTCAAAATTCTGCTGCTGCACTTGGTAAAGCAGAAATTATGGACTTCAAATGTTTGCATTTGTCAGTGGTTGTCAGCAGGGATGCCCAGATTTAAAACGAAATCTTAACAGAATGATTGTTGGAGACTACATCGTCTTAACCATATATATTACTTTACTAACTTGTCCTAGTTAGAATTTAATGACTTTGCCAGTTAGAGCTTTGAACATTAATATCATCACAGTATTCACAATGTTGCTTTTTTAAAATCAATACCATAAATATAGGTTTTGAGTATTCATTTGACCACTCAGCCATATTTATGACCTAAAATGATTCCTTGCCACAATTTAAGGTATAGAAATGTGGCAGCCCATCCAGATTCAGCATGGCAGAATCCCCTCACAGTGAGCTGAGAACATGACGATGAATTGTCTTTGATGCTCAAGGCTCTGGGGATCTGTCTCTGACTCGCACAGACAATCATCTGAGAGGGATGTAAAGGATGAAGCATTATCAGAGGGTTTTACAGGAAAAAAACATCCTCATTTTTGTGCTAATTCAGTGGGAGGAGTTTCAAGGAGCAGTGCTACATGGCTCAGTTTCAGATGTTCTCCAAGTGATTTGCTGTCATTTGAAGATGCTTAAGGGTTTCCTAAATTGTTGCTTTATTCAAAAGGCAATACTATATATTTTTTTCCCTTTGATACACTTATGATCTTTCTTTTATTGAATATTGTATACAACTATCACTTTAGCCTATAAACAAGATATTTGTTTGCTGATATACCTTTAAGACCTGTAAATGACCTCTGTTATGATTGGCTAACCTTTCTGCACATGGATTACACGTACCTTTGGATTTGCAGGTCTACTTTGGCATCAGATGTAGTTGGTGCAAGCTTGCGTTACAGTGACAGGATCAAAAACCATCCATGCTGAAATGTGACGCATCAACTGTTACATTACAACCTCGCTCACCCAGACTTTTGGCTACCGGCAAATAGTCTGGTCCTCATTGTAGCTTGTTGTGGTCTTTAACCGCACATTTAGACCGCCTACCGACATGCTAAGCAGCCAAGTACTTAACTGCCTGTTGTCTCCCTAGTTTATGAGTTAGGTCATCATGTCACTGTCCATAGCTAATAGTCTAAGCGTTTGTTAAATAGTAGTGTGGTGCGGTCAGGTGGTATCTCTGGACAAAGGGAGTGACTGAATGAAAGGTATTTTAATTTCATAGACATTTACCCTGCTTGCTGTGAGTCGTTTTTTTGTTAAAATCGCAACACCTGTTTCTGAGGATTGTTTTGTGTACAACAGGGGTCACATTTACAGGTTTACTGCCCTGAAAGTCTAGTTATTGTTTTGCTGTAACTGAGCAATCTTTAACTTTTAAAAGATTTATTCTTGTCTTGTTTTTTTGTTTTTTACAGGTTGAATGTAATTTTCAGCAAATTTGATGAAGTCCAAAGATCTGGGAACATGATCCTCTCCTCAGGTTCAGGTAGGATCTATATATTTAGAAATTCTAAGAATTCAAGTATCAAAACAGACTTTTAAACATCATAGCTTGGATGTTTACCCTGGCTGTGTTCCAAAACCTAATTCTAGTCCCTACATCATCCTAACCTAGAAAGTGACCCATTTGTAACACTTTAAGTAGACACCATGTTGTACTTGTTTTTTTTTTTTGTGTGTGTTTTTTTTTAATTGAACTGCTATTTTAATCTATGCTTTTAGGAAATGAGGATTTCTATTTATTATCAACATTTCTCTTGCATCATCCACCATCTTGTATGGATTTTATTTACTGAGCTTATCACAGTGCATTATGGGATTGCCTTTTCTGTAAAGGATACATGTGATGCTACTTTAGTCTAGTAGAATGTAACTACCTTTCATGTATACTGCCTGTGATGCCTTAAAATACTGTCTACATAAGCAGCTCACTAGGATTTGGAACCGTTTTATCTTTGCATTTTATAATTATGACACTTTTTTTCATCAGCTGAACAGCAGTTTCTTCTAAATACTAACTTGAAGTAGCTCCTTAAATTACTTGAAGAATCACAACAGAAAAAAAAAACATTATAGTCAATAATACCCACACGAACTGTATGATTTATAATGTACTGTATTATTGGAATATTATAAGTACTGTTTAAGAATAACTGTATTAACCTGATCAGGTACACTGTGATAGTCTAAAAGGCATTTTTGAACAGGGAGGTTTTGGCATGGCAGTTGCAGTTCTATAAGTGTTAGTCTATAAAGCATGTTTGTTTGAAATACAGAATTAGGGAGATCTGAGTCCCCCACTCCTCCACCTCCTCCTCCTCATCTCCCCTGCGGCCCTGTGCAGATTATATTGCAGGATTTTGTCTCATTTTATATTTCAGTGGGTTGTTGAAAACAGCATCTGTGATATAAAGATTTTTTCATTTTACTATTAATGAAATGTCTGTTTATTTGGGTGATCGTCTCTTCGAATTTCTTTGTAAATCCGGTTGAACTGTCAGTGAAATCGGGCAGAGGTTATATATTGAGATAAAACATGAATGAGGGTCAGCTTTAGAATTACACCTGACATGAGTTGTATGCTGCAGTGCTTTGAGAAAATCACTTTGAGTGTTTGTCTGACTAGATTCAAAGGGACTTACTTTGCCATCTTTTTGATGTATTTAATGGAATATCATCATGCTGATTTTGAATTTGAAATGCTTTGATGTGATCCTTGGTTCATGCTGCTCCATATAAAGTAATTTGTCATGAGCATTGTTGCTGCCATATTGGAACTGTGAGACTTTCACAAATGCTAACCCATGGTATGAGTGTGCTTTTGGCAGACTCTGATATAGATATGCTGTGATGAGAAGCCTTGATCAGAGATTTCCAAGTAATGTTGGTCTCTGTCTGATTACCAGAAGTTATTTTTTTCTGAAGCATTTTGGTGGATCTTTTTCCTTTTTGCTACCTCATACTGGAGCTTGACTTAACACGTGTCTTTACATGTGTCCGTGTGACAGACTGTATAGTGACTAAAAGCTGACTTAATGCGTTTGTCAGACAGAACTGACAGCTGATTTAGAGGGAGGGTTCACCTTCAGTTGCTGGTCTCCATTAACTTGCAAATACTTTTTTTTAATTTATTTTTTTACATTCTTTTGAAGTCAATGGGAACCAGCAACTGAAGGTGAACTATTCCTTTAACGTGTGTTGTGCAACATAACTGAAAGCTGAAAAGCTGTAACTGAAAGCTTGTAGATGCAGCAATTGCAGCACTGAACCTTTTTTTAAATAAGCGCTGCACAAATATTAATAGCATTGCATAATAGGAAATGCCTTTCATTTGCACTGCAAATATATTGTGTAAATGTGTTTGTGTGAGGGCCACAGTATCTGGAGTTTCTTTCCTGTGTCAGGATTTTAGTTGATGTAAGAAAGAGGATTCAGGTGATGTGAACATTAAACTCAAAATAGATTAATCGGTAGCAAAGTAAAGAACAAGCAAGAGTCCCCAGATCCACTGTTTGTACATTACATTCATTCTTTACAGGGAAATGCTTTTTACGTCCTTTATTTAAAAGAGTTGGGTGGCTTTTGTTTTGGTGAAGTCACAAGACCACAGCAGCAGGAAGGGAAAGGGAGGGAGAGGCGGAGACCCGAGAGAGAGACTGTAAAAAAAGCTAGAGCTTCGTTGTGTTTGCAGTCTCTGTGTGAACTGAAGAGACGCTTGCTCTATGACAACCGGAGAAGGTAAGGATTGGAATGGAATGGCGGCTTTAATGTCAGGGGCGAATAAAAGAAGTGCTGGGCACAAGCAGCCTTAAACCTGCTATCTGCTGTTCTTTCACAAGAACGGCATGTTTATCTGTGTTTTCGTGTTTACAGATGGTAACGCTTCTGAGATTTAAATGTTTGTGTTTTTGCCTCACCTGTTTTAACGGTCTCTTTAGCTGGATTTCAGAGCATTTCGACATGGAAATGCAGTGTATCCATTTATAGATGTTGCCGTTTTGGAACAATAAAACATCTAATCTCTCAGATTGTCATGGAATAAATTATGACATTGAGTTATATGAATTATGAATATGAGTTATGACATTTTTCGAACACTTAAGACATCTCACACTTAAATCTGCAATGTTACTTTATTAATTTGTCTCCTTAGTTTTGTTGCATTGTATTCTATAAATATAACTGCATTACAGATGTGATTTGATCTTTTGCTCATGTAATTTTTCTTTTCTTAATCGTCTGACACCATGAGCATTGTATTTTTGCCTACAACATTAGCCTTAAATAATGCTCAAAAAACAATTTGGTTTTGTTAAACATTCTTTTTCTCTGCCTTTGTGACACTAGCCAAATAAATAAAGCCATTGCAGAGGACCTTATTACTTTGTAAATGAAGTTTTTATTTTTGTTTTAATTTTTGTCTTTGGAATCTGAATAAAAATAAACTGATTTCATATTACCTTTAAATAAACATAATCCCGTTTAGCAAAGTGCACTGCTCTGACACCTTTGCAGTGTGCACATACTGTCAACATAATGGATGCACTGCAGGAAGTGATCAGAAAGGTAGAGGTGAATGTGTGATTTAGACCAGTTTATCTTTTATATATACATTATACACTTTATATTGGATCTAGCAGTACTTTTTGAGAGTGAGATTAATGTATCGGGTGTGTGTGTGTGTGTGTGTGTGTTCATGTCATACAGCAGTTATGTAAACATGTCGCTTGGGTTCTGAGCTTTTTTGTGTTGACATGATCAAAGTCACTCTGACATGTTATGGTGTGTCATCGTCTCAGTCCATTCAGCAGCCAAAGAAAGTTGCCGCTGACACAGTGGCAGATACTGTGGCTGTGAAGGTAAACACTGATTTTTGATGGGTGTTTTCACAGGTCTGTAAGGATCCCATGTTCATGTGGTAAACAAACAGCACTGTTTCTGGATTAAAATATAGTTTGTCTTCAGTCACATGTGAAAAATCTAAGTTAGGAGCTGGGGAAGCACTTTGTTCAAAGTTGGCAGGTCATGCAGAAAAGATTATATCCTCCTTCCCCTTCCCGGCTGAAATGACACATCTGTCAAACTCAGAACTTGAGTGGCAAGTAGATTGAGGCCCGTTGCAGAGGTTTGTCCTCTTGAAAGGACATTACTCACTTCTGAGAGCACGAGGAGTGAATAAATAACACCATCTCCACACTTCTCTGCTGAATAAATCCATATTTTGTGGTCAGTTTTAGCTCTGTGAAGAATTATTATTGAAAGAGGCTGATTTGTTGTATTGGATCCATTGTAGAACCATGTACATTATACAGACATTTGGTGTTACCTATAAATAATGCCGTTATTGTAAATGGTGACTATATATATATATATATATATATATATATATATATATATATACACCTTTTCATTCAAAGAGTTTTCTTTAATTTCATGACTATGAAAATTGTAGAGTCACACTGAAGGCATCAAAACTATGAATTAACACATGTGGAATTATATATGGAATTATATACATAACAAAAAAGTGTGAAACAACTGAAAATATGTCACATTCTAGGTTCTTCAAAGTAGCCACCTTTTTCTTTGATTACTGCTTTGCACACTCTTGGCGTTCTCTTGATGAGCTTCAAGAGGTAGTCACCTGAAATGGTCTTCCAACAGTCTTGAAGGAGTTCCCCGAGAGATGCTTAGCACTTGTTGGCCCTTTTGCCTTCTGTCTGCGGTCCAGCTCACCCCTAAACCATCTCGATTGGGTTCAGGTCCGGGGACTGTGGAGGCCAGGTCATCTGGCGCAGCACCCCATCACTCTCCTTCTTGCTCAAATAGCCCTTGATGCCTTCAGTGTGACTCTACAATTTTCATAGTCATGAAAATAAAGAAAAATCTTTGAATGAGAAGATGTGTCCAAACTTTTGGTCTGTACTGTATATATATATATTAGTCCACCCAAAATTTTTTATTCTGTTGTTTGCTTGCCCTCATGTTATTATGAAACATGTATAACATACTTGAATTTAGCCTAGAAGCTTAGCAGAATACTAAGCAGACTAGATGATTGCAAGAGAGAAGTCTGGAAGTTCAAGTTATGACATTTTAATTAAATATTAAAATCTCTCTCTTTTTTTTTTTTTGTTTTTTTTGGGCAACACATGTATGGATGAATCTTTCAAAATAAGATCAATAAATTCTTTGGGTGATGAAAGTAAGGCGAATTTCCATTTCATGCTGATTTGAAACTTCAGCAGGTTTGTGTGTGTTAGGGCAGTGCTGTTAGAACCAATGCTAGACTAGGCCTTTTTATATTTCTTTTGACAGGTTGCCACTTTGATCTGATGCTTCCACCAACATGGTTCACTGTTGGGACTGTATTGGACAGGTGATGAGCAGTGCCTGGTTTTCTCCACACATACCGCTTAGAATTAAGGCCAAAATGTTCTATCTTGGTCTCATCAGACCAGAGAATCTTATTTCTCACCATCTTGGAGTCCTTCAGGTGTTTTTTAGCAAACTCCATGCAGGCTTTCATGTGTCTTGCACTGAGTAGAGGCATCCGTTGGGCCACTCTGCCATAAAGCCCCGACTGGTGGAGGGCTGCAGTGATGGTTGACTTTCTCCCATCTCCCGACTGCATCTCTGGAGCTCAGCCACAGTGATCTTTGTGTTCTTCTTTACCTCTCTCACCAAGGCTCTTCTCCTCTGATAGCTCAGTTTGGCTGGACGGCCAGCTCTAGGAAGGGTTCTGGTCATCCCAAGCATCTTCCATTTAAGGATTATGGAGGCCACTGTGCTCTTAGGAACCTTAAGTGCCGCAGAAACTTGTAGAAAAACTTTAAACACAATTGTAAATAAGTATAAAGAATGGCATTGGTTTTATTTTTTTTTATAAAAAGGTATCTTTTTTTTTTTTTTTTTTTTTGTGCATATTTTTGTGTTTTGCTTTCGTACCAGTGTCTGTTTTATATATATATAAAACATTTAATTTTGAATTTTTTTTAAGTTCAGTGTGAATAAATGACTTGTTAACCATGTGTATAAGCTGTAAGAGTCTATAGCCTTATGGACATCAACATACGGTGTAACTGCACCTCTGGTGACCTGAGTTGAGGTCCTTTGCTGAACCCTTTTCCCTTTCTCCACCCTGTGTTTTCCTGTCTGGTCTCTATACTGTCCTATCCAGTATAAGGGCATGAAATGGCCCAAAATATAATTCAAATAAGTTATGTGTGTATGCTTGTTATATGATTGTTCACAATTATCTGTATGACATTTAACTGTAAAAAAAAAAAAAAAAAAAGATTGTAATTAGAAAAATAATTAGAGGTACAGTACTAGCACTCTGCAAGAATCAGGCAGCAGAATAGATTCATCCTGTAGCTCCTTCCTGTTCAGAAAGATTGGAGTGCCACCCCCTTCCTCTCAGACTGCTGGAATGTCTGATTGTCCACTCATTTTTGACTTTGGCTTACTTCCAGAGTTCCTTACAATAGATTCATCTATGAATTGCCCAACAATAGCTTCCTTTGGCCATCACTCCAGAATGGTTGCTACCATGTTTGAACACCAAAAAAAGTCTTTTGGATTTGTAGTATGAAGAAAAGCCCCCGGTCATCATTCCACATTTTTGGTATGGAATGGGGAAATATTATAATCAAAACACGCAGGTTATCATCAGTGTGACAAATTAGTGGTAATTGGTGATGGATATTATGTTGACCCAGCAAGATGGGAAAAGTAAATGTGAACTTTTCCATGTTCTCTCAGCAAGAGAGTATTTCTAGTGGGGTTTCTTTCAGATAAGATAAATAAGCTTGGCAATTGTATTACATCTGATACATTTGTGATACCATCTGAACATGGCCTAAGAAATGTCCGATCAGGGATACAGTGATTTCTTAAGTCAAACTAGTTATTCAGACAACCCCCAAGACTGACAGTGCAGAGAAAATATTTGAATTATTGATCAGTGTCACTTGTGTCCCATACAGATAAGAACTTTGATGACGAGGACTCCGTGGATGGGGGCAGGTCCTCCTCCTCTTCCTCTTCTAAGTGCTTCTCCAACAGCAGGAGAGGGGGCAGCATGGGCTCAATGAGACGACCCAGTTCTGCCTCTGGATCCAGGGCTCCAGGTAAGACCACAGCAGCTATGACTCTGCCCCAGACATTCATAAACCCTGCACATAAACATGTTGAACAAGGAGAAAAGCAATTGTTCACAGAGAGATTATCTATTGAAAAGCTTGTAGCTTAAAAAACCCCAGAAGAGACATTGAGAAATTGAGGATTGTGTTGGCCGGGCATATCAAAATGATTTCTGAAGGATCATGTGACACTTAAGACTGTAAGTAATGGCTGCTGAAAATTCAGCTTCGCCATCACAGGAATAAAATACATTTTAAAATATATGAAATGGTCATAATATTTTCCAATAATATGCCATTATTTGATTTGCTTAGTTAATAATTATAAGAGCAGCTGAAATTAATATGTGATTATTTAAATTAAATTGACTTAAATTGGACAATAGATTTGTTGAAAACAACTTATTTAGTATCAGAATTGAGAATTGTCAAATTTCACCAGTATAGGCGCTGACCTCTAAATCTTTTTTGACTTTTTGTGATTGTAATTCCTCAGGGAAGGACAGTGTCAGTGCAGGAGCTGTGGATGAAGAGGATTTCATCAAGGCTTTTGAAGATGTACCTGCAGTGCAGGTAATGCATATTTAATTGAAAAGATCATGCTATTTATCATGGACTCCTTCCATTTAAAAACATAATGCAAGAAAATTTTTTGCTGTTTGTTTTCAGATATATTCCAGCAAGGACTTGGAGGACTCCTTGAATAAGATCCGTGAAATTCTGTCAGATGACAAGCAAGACTGGGAACACCGTGTCACTGCTGTAAGTTATTTCACTGATACATTTGTCGACATTGTGCTCACTCCAACTGGAAGAATGTGTCATCAGCGAGGCACTAAAGGAACTCTTATATCATGTATTTAGCTGAAGAAAGTGCGGTCACTGATTCTGGCTGGTGCAACTCAACATGAGGGTTTCCTTCAACATCTCCGGCTTTTAGAAGGTGCCTTCAAGTCATCCGCTAAAGATCTTCGGTCCCAAGTGGTTCGAGAAGCCTGTATCACATTAGGGTATGAAGCCATTTTTTCCTACTGTTTTTCTTCCAGTTTCTTTCTGGATGTTTATTTTATAGAGTGTTAAAAGTGTGACATCTACTACCAAAATCAACTTAGCTAGTGGGATGCTAGCTTCAAATGTTCATTGATCAAGGACACACTTCAACAGCAGGCCAATTTTTCACAAATCCAGTCTTATAGGTATTTCATCATATTCCGCTTCATGTTTCATCTCAAATATCTTTGGGATACAGCTTCAAAAAGCGCTGTAAATGAAGCTGCTGTGCGGGTCTCCATGATTGAGCATGGCTCAGTACATGTCTTTAATTATTCTGGGTCTTAATGTGTTTCAAATGAAGTGGAACCGAGCTGACTGGAGCGTACAGGACGGCTCTTCTGCTAAAGTGCAGCCACTTGATGGATATATAAACAAGTCCCATGCCTTAATGTCACACAAATTTGATTCATTTCCATCTAGACCCAAAGTTAACATATACTTGTATTCATATTTTGTTGATTGGTGGGTTTTGCTGTTTTCCAGGCATCTGTCTTCAGTGCTGGGGAATAAATTCGATCACGGGGCTGAAAGCATCATGCCTACGCTGCTAAACTTGGTGCCCAACAGCGCCAAAATTATGGCCACATCCGGAGTGGCAGTCATCCGAATCATCTTGCGAGTAAGTTCTGATGGAAAGACAGTTTACTTTTTTCTGTATTTGTGCATTAAGTAGCTGCAATAAAAAATAAATACATAAAAAAAAAGACACAATAACTCCAAAAACTGCCTCACTGTCTACTGTCTACACTGGCAGCGACCTTCTGAGGTAGCACCTTCTTTATTTGGAACCTCATAAATGACTGAATTAGGTTTGCTTTACTTTTGCAGTAACTGCACACAATAGTGCTCATTATATGAAGTAACTCAGTTTTCATATTGGCATTTTGGCATAAATGGTTCATTGAAAGCTTTCTTAGGATTTGGGATTTAGTATTTTTTACTTAAAGGGCTGCTGTCTATGTAGGCAGTTCACTAGGACTGCAGCAGCTAATACGTGGCATATGTACCTCACTATGTATTTAACGACCCTTTCAGAGGAAAAAAGTATCTTGGTTTACACAAAAATTCAGCACAGCGGTTTTCAACATCGATAATAATAATAATAATAATAATATAAAGAGATGATACTAAACACCAAATCAGGATATAATAATGATTTCTAAATGATCATGTTGCACTGAAGATTGGTGAAAAATAAATAAATTACATTTTAAAATATATTCAAATCGAGAACAGTTTTTATAAATTGGAAAACTTCACAATAATACAGTTTTTACAATATTTTTTACCATATAAATGCAGCCTTGGTGAGAATAAGAGACTTCTTTCGAAACTAACCAACCCCAAACATTTGAACATATATTTATATATTCTATATTTTATCTGTGAAATATTCTTTCCCAGCAAACACACTTCCCACGCCTTATCCCGATTATCACCAGCAACTGCACTTCTAAATCTGTGGCTGTCCGAAGGTAAATGATAGCTTCCTGAGAAAACACTTTATTTTTTGCAGATCATAAATAAGAAAAGCATTGTCTTCTAATACAAATCCTTTTTCACTTTCACCCCAACAGACGGTGTTTTGAGTTTTTAGACCTGTTATTGCAAGAATGGCAGACACACACTCTAGAGAGGTGAGTGGAAAATGATGCATTGTGTATAGAGGTTGAAGTAATTAGTTTTTGTGAAGTGTTTTTTGCACCGAATGTACCTCATAGTATTTAGTGTGTGCATGAGTTTGTGTTTATTCCTTCTGAGGACAAACTGTCACACCCTCCCTTTCCTGTTTTTGTGACATTTAACTGGTGAAAACGTGTAACTTATCAAAGCTCGGCTGAACGGGCAACTGATGATTCTTTTCGCGGGTTGAATTGATGAGCCAGTGATGTGTGGCAACCATGCGTCCAAGTCGTTTCCATGGCAATATAGCCAAGAGCTCTTTTATAAGGAGGTCTGGAGTCCCCTTATCCTCTCTTTCCCACTGTGCCGCCTTTGGAGAACTGGGAAAAAGGTCTGGTGTCAGGTCCAGAAAGTTTCAAAGGAGACCGAGTGAATTCACTGGTTGGTTCTGCAGGCTGTTAGAAACCGTATTCTTCATGTTTCCCTACTACCCCAGGCATGTGGCCGTTCTAACTGAAACCATTAAGAAGGGGATCCATGACGCCGACTCAGAGGCCAGATCTGTGGCCAGAAAGTAAGTCAGTTTGCCGTTTTGTTTTGTTTGGTTAGATGTTGCATAACCAGTTCTTTTGAAATGTTCATTTATGTACTACTTGATTTGATAATGCGTTTAACGTTTGTATTAGTCTTCATAATTTCCGTTTTTTTTTAAAGAGGTTGTCCATTTGTTTTGTAGGTGTTACTGGGGATTCCATGGCCATTACAGTCGAGAGGCAGAGCACCTGTTTCAGGCGTTGGAGTCGTCCTATCAGAAGGCCCTCCAGTCTCATCTCAAGAGTTCAGACAGTGTAGTGTCTCTACCGCAGTCCGACCGCTCCTCCTCAAGCTCACAGGAGAGCCTCAAGTGAGACGTGCACACATTTCACTGCCACCATGCATCAATTGATACATCTTTACAAAATAGTTAATATAATAGCAAACATTGTATCTGCATTGCTGTTTTGACTATACTTTCATGTATAGCTGTATATAGTGTACGCCACTCTTAAATAGTTTGGGTTTTGATTTTTTTTTTGGGGGGGGGGGGGTGGGGATAATTAATTTTATTAAAAAGTGACAGTAAAGACATTTATAAAGACATTTCTAATGTTACAAAAGCTTTCTGTTTTAAATAAATGCAGTTCTTTTGAACTTTGCATTCATCAAAAAACCCCGGAAAAAAATAGTATCACATTTTCTGCAGAAATATTTAGTAGAACAACTGTTTTCAAAATGAAGGATGATAATTGTTTTTTTGATAATCAAAATATTAGAAAGATTTTTGAAAGACCATGTAACACTGAAGAATGGGGTAATGGCTGCTGAAAATTCCTCTTTGCCTTCACAAGAATAAAGTACATAATAAAATATATGAAAAATAAAAAGTTATTTTACATTTTAATGGTATTAGAAAATATATCCTTCTTTTAATGCTTTTTAAATGAAATAACTTGGTCAACAAATGAGTCTTTCTGACTCTTCTGGTCTTACTGAACGGTAATATATAACGATATAGTTCAGTGATTTTAGATAATACTGCTGGCTCTGTGGTGTTTTCTATCCCGTGCTATCAAAAACTGTGAGTTATGGCTGTCCCTGTTGAAGCTGGTGAAATAATCGCCAGCTGGCTGATGCACAGATTGTTGATTGTGCTTCCTAGCATGTTGAGCATGAAGCGGTAATCTCATCTTCAATATTAGACTGCAGCATCTGTTACATTGTGTCCTTGTTGTTTCGGTGAGCTCATCTTGCGTTAGCATCAGTGTGATGATTGGCCGCTTTAATGATCACAATCTGCTATCAAAAGCAGCAAACACTATTCACACAATATAAACCTTTGCTTCCTATATAAAAATTACTGATTCATTTCATTGGCAATTTATTCACTCTATTCTGATTGTGCTGCTGTTGCTAAAATCTTTTTATCTACGTTCTTGCAGTCGACCGCTGTCAGTGAAGAGTGTCATTGGAGGCCCTGTTACAAGAAGTAATGCAACTCTTTTATTTTTTTTAATGGATGCTTAGCACTGATGTATACAAACATGCCAGTTTGCCATGTCTGTAACTCTTGTCTGTGTTTTCTCAGGTAAAGTGATCAGCTCTAGGGTGTCCTCAACCCCTGGTGCCCTCCAGCGTTCCCGCAGTGACATAGACGTGAATGCCGCCTCCAGTGCCAAATCTCGCATGTCCACTGCAACCTCCCCATCTCCCTTCAGCTCTGCTGCAGCTCTGCCTCCCGGCTCCTACGCCTCCCTGGGTGAGACCCCATCACACTCGATCCATCTTTTCTCCTCTTTCATCCTTAATTAGGAATTTTAATAAAAAAGCCATAAAAATCAGTGGCTTTTATGGCTGCAGCGGCTCATTAATAAAACTGATGAGCACCATAGATGCTATTAAGCTGCTCTGTGATGAGGAACAAACGACGAGTGTGTGCCACAGATTTATCATCCCGTAAGGGTTTATTTCTTTTAAATGAAAGTTTAGACTAGTTATTTATGACTTTAAATTCTGATAGGATAAGACTATATGTTTTGACTAGCTTAGATATTACTTTCTGGAATAGTAGTGTTAATTATTTATTCAACTTGTCTTTCGTAATTTCTTGGCTAAGTATAGCTGCATTGGTCCTTTTGAGAAATGTTCAGTATCCGTCCCAGATCTCACCAGTTAACGTTTGACCACTAACTTGCTCGTTACTCCTGTCTGTATAATCCTTTCTCTGTACTGTTTTCTAATCCCATGATTCCTTATGAATGATCAAAGAGATTTTATTTCCTTACACACAGTCACACTCACTAGCTCCCAGCGGCTTCTGTGCAAGGCCCGTTTCTGAGCAGATCCCTGTCTTCCACGCTTCCACGGGCTTAACTGACTCTAACCTCTGCCTCTTATGCCTCTCCTCTCCTCCACCCTGCACTCCCTTTTTTTTTTGTGTGTGTGTTTTTGCCCCAAAGACGGTGCACCTGGTAAAATAGATGGTAAGATGTATGTGTATATGTATGTGTGTGTGTGTGATAGAGAGTGTGAATGTCCACGCTCTGTGCTGTTGGAGGGATTCGAGCAGTGATTTTTGTCCCATTTGTCGATGATCAACTGTACACCTGGCGATATCTGACTATGCTGGTGGTCTGCATGACCTGTTTGCATGATATATCCCCCTTCCTCTTGACAATAAATAACAACATTAGTTCAGGGAGATGAAAATGGTCACGTGTACTTCCTATTATCTTTTGTGTCACTGGTAAACAGTCATTAAAGCTAATTGGTCAAAAGTGAGGGAACCATGTACTGTAAACAGGTTTGGTATTGGTTTAGTTTATGCTTTCTTCTGAGATTAGCATAGAGCATATAAAATCATTTCATGCAGGAAATTTGTGTCAAAAAAATCAATTTATTGTTTTACAAGATCTCAGTAGCTACACTACCATTCAAAAGTTTGGGGCTGGTAAGATTTATTTATTTTTTTTAATCTTTTTCGGAAGATTTCTCTCATGCTTCATTTATTTAAAAAAATACAATACAAATAGAGAGATTGTGAAATATTCTTGCATTTTAAAATAACTGTTTTCATTTCGGCCAGTACTCTAGTCTTCAGTATCACCTGATCCCTCAAAAATAAATCTAATACGTTAATCTGAATTTTTATCAATGTTTAAAACTGTAAAATTGTATTGAACTGTGCTGTTTAATATTTTTGTGGAAACCATGATTCATTTTTTTAGGAGTCTGATGAATATAAATTTCAAAACAACAGGCTTTATTTGAAATTTAAACCTTTTGCCGTGTTTTAAATGTCTTTACTGTCCCTATTGGTTAATTGAATGCATCCATGATGAACAAAAGTACACTTTTTTCTATTTTATTGACCCTCAAAGTTTTGCATGGTAGTGTATGATTTGATAAACATGTTTGCTCAAGATCATATAATATTGTGTTGCGTTTATTTGTACACCAATCTTCTCTGTAGAGCATGTCATGTAATTCCTCTCAGTCAGTATATATTTTAAGTTTTATCAGGGAAATCTCTTTGTTTGTCCTTATCCCTTGTTGTTAAGACCTCAGTTTGTCTAATTTTGTGTCAGTCATTCTAAATCACTCCATTTCTCTCAGGCATTTTGTCACCTCATCTCATGCTCAGGTTTTTTTTTTTTTACCTACAGGTCGTGTGCGGACGAGAAGGCAGAGCTCAGGGAGTGCGGTCAGTGCCAACAGCACTGTTACAGACAGCCGTGGTCGAAGCAGAGCTAAAGTGGTCTCTCAGTCCCAACGTAAGTGTCTGTGTGAATGGATGTGTTTCAGAACCATAGCATGGTAATGTTTATAATCTACCATGGCTTTAGTGCTAAAAGCTTTAGTGTTATATAGTGTATGTGTTAAAGTGTTAATGTTTGTTATTCAAATTAACAAACACTATTACAAAGTTTTCTGAAATACTTTATTCTGTTCATTCATTCTGCTGTCACAACATTCAGCTGGAACATGTATTTACATATAATGGCCACTTAACTGTATTTTTAAGCTGCTATATACAGCTATGGACATTTAATGTCTCATTTCGCTCCACAATTTCTTTTTGACATAATACAATTTTGACGATTTTGATTGTGGCATTATGACAATTAAGGTATTATTTTTATTTCTGTAATGAAGAAATTAATTTAAGAAGAAAATAACAAATGTAAATCTCTCTCTCTCTCTCTCTCTCTCTCTCTCTCTCTCTCTCTCTCTCAAATTCAAATTCAAATGAGCTTTATTGGCATGACTTGCACAGTATTGCCAAAGCATTGTACATTACATGAATAAGGAATAAACAATTATATAATACATAAAACAAAAACAGATTCGTAAAATAATTAAGTATATGTATACTTTCTCCTTTTTTTTTTTTTCTTCTTCAAACAAGACACAAGAAAAAAGACAAAAAAAAATAAATAAATAAAAAAAAAAAAATTAATAATAATAATAACTTACAACACATGCACAACAGTACATGTAAGAAATGCTCTTGCTTCAGTTTTGTCCACTGGCTGACAGTCTTAGTTTGTGACAGGCTGATACATATCTTGCTGCTGTTGTGATCATTTTGGAATTTTCTCCTAAAATGTGATTTAATTTTTCTGTATTTGGTAATGCCATAAAATTTGGTTTAATTTGTTGGAATGTGTGGAAATATGCAGCTCTTATGTTCTGATAGTAATCACAGTGTAGTAAGAAGTGTTCCTCTGTCTCCAGCTCTCTCTGAGAGCACAGTGAACACACTCTCTGCTCTCTCGGCTGCCATCTCTGTCTGTGTCGTCCTCTCTCTACAGCCAGACAGTGATCGCTCAGTCTGTATTTTGTAAGTGTTTTTCTTAATTTGGGATCTTTTACACAGCTCAGGTATTCTGCTGGTTTATAATCTTTCTTCAGGTCTAAATACAGCTCCATCTTCTTCTGTGATTTAGTAGCATGTTTCCAGTAGGTGATGTAATTCTGTTTTTGTAACTGGATAATGTGGTTTGGCCGGATGGTGCTGTGCTGGTCTGGCTGTAGTTTGAGCATCAGCTGTGAGAGAGCGCTCCTCTGCAGGTTCTGCTCATGACACAGCAGGGCTTCAGCCTGGTATGAGCTCGGCTCGCTGCGCTTCAGGTGCTGGTAGAACTTCACCGCTCTCTTTTGGATACTGATCAATAAGGGGTATTGTCCTAATTCAGCTCTGCACGAGTTGTTTGGGGTTGATCTGTTTACTTTTAGGATATTTTTACAAATTTGTGTATGCAGAGTTTCGATTTCTTCTTTTTCCCATTTTAAAAAATCTTGGGTTTTTAGAGGTCCCCATATCTCGCTGCCATACAGAGCAATTGGCTCAATGATTGATTTTAGGATTTTTAGCCAGGTTTGAATTGGAATTTCATGTCGAATAGTGTTTTTAATCATGTAGAAGACTCTCAGTGCTTTTGCCTTCAGTTCATTCACAGCCAGATTAAAGTTCCCTGTAGAACTCAGTTTTAGTCCCAGATAGGTGTATTCATGGGTGTGTTGGAGGACTTGGTTTCCTGCTCGAAAGATATATTTATTTTCCCTACATCTGGATCTGTTTTGAAAAATCATTATTTTAGTTTTTGCGAGGTTAATTTTGAGAGCCCACATTTGACTGAATGTCTGTACGACGTCGAGGAGCTGCTGTAGTCCCTCTTTTGTTTTTGACAGAATCACTAAATCATCTGCAAAGAGGAGACATTTAACTTCTGATTGCGTCAGGGTTGGGCCGGGGGCAGTCGAATTATTTAAGGCTTTGGCTAATTCGTTGATATAAATGTTAAATAGAGTGGGGCTCAATGGGCAACCTTGTCTGACTCCTCGTTGTTGGGAGAAAAATTCTGTTCGTTTATTTCCTATTTTTACAGCACATGTATTGTTTTTATACATGGAGCTTATCAAATCAAATGTTTTCCCTCCAATCCCATTCTCCAGGAGTTTTAGGAAGAGTCCTTCATGCCAGATCGAGTCGAAAGCCTTCTCAAAGTCAATAAAGCAAGCAAAGATTTTGGATTTATTTTGGTATACATGTCGATCAATGATAGTATGGAGGGTGTAGATGTGGTCCGATGTTCTGTGTTTGGGCAGAAATCCAATTTGACTTTTGTCTAGGATTTTGTGGGTTTTGAGAAAGTTTTGCAATCTCATATTAATAATCAAACAGAATATTTTCCCCAGGTTGCTATTGACACATATGCCTCTGTAATTGTTTGGCTCATATTTGTCTCCTTGTTTAAAGATTGGTGTAATTAGGCCTTGGTTCCAGGTGTCGGGGAAAAATCCTACTCTCAAAACAAGGTTGAATAATTTGATTATTGCCTCTTTGAATTGGTCGTTGGTGTATTTTATCATTTCGTTTAATATTCCGTCGATGCCACATGCCTTGTTGGGTTTTAGCACATGTAGTCTATCTGTAAGCTCATTTACTGTGATTGGAAAGTCCAGGGGGTTCTGATTGTCTTTAATCTTTTCTTTCAGGATTTCTAATTTGGTTTTTAATTCATTTCGAGCAGGATTTGTTTCAGTTGTTTTGTACAGATTTTCAAAGTGTGTCCTCCATATGTTCCCGTTTTGAATGGCCAATTCTTCTTTTTGTGCTCTATAGAGAGTGTTCCAGCTGTTCCAGAAGTTATTGGTATTTATTGATTCCTCCATTGCTTGAAATAATTGTTCTGTATGCTCTTCCTTTTTTACTCTTAGAGTTTGTTTGTACAGTCTAAGGGCTTCGTGATACTGATGGCGGAGTTCTTCATTGTCAGGATCTCTGTGTTTTTGATTTGAAAGATTTCGTACTGTCATTCTAATTCTTTTACACTCTTCGTCAAACCACTTCTCATTGGTGTTTTTTGGTTTTCTTTTTAATGATTTTTTCAAGTTGCACATGGATGCTGATTGGTGGAATATATCTGTAATGTCCTTTAGTGCCAGATTTATGCCTACTTTATTTTGTGGATATGTGTTCATTATAAATTTGTCTAATAGTAATTTGATTGTTTGACTTTCTAATGCATTCTGATAATTTTCTGTGCTGTTATTTGTCCACTTGTAGGGTGGTTGCAGCTTCAGTAAATGAGAGGGCTGTCTGTGTGATTCATTGCTATGAGTTCGTCTTAAATAGAGTGTAATGTTACAGTGGTCTGACAGAGGGGTTTGAGGACTGACTGTGAATGCTCTGAGATGCACTGGGTCAATGTCTGTGATGAAGTAATCTACAGTACTGTTGCCCAAAAAAGAATTAAAGGTGTAACAACCAAAAGAGTCTCCTCGTATGCGACCGTTCACTATATACAGGCCCAGTGACCGACAGAGCTCTAGAAGGCTTCTCCCACTTTTGTTTGTTGATTTGTCATAATTGTTTCTTAGCTGGTATGAGGGCAGAGAGTGGCTGGTGTTTGTGATATATTTGTCTCCCTGTGTGTTGACAAAGTCTGGTTCATTTCCGGTTCTGGCATTAAGATCGCCACACATTAACACATTTCCTTTAGTCTGGAAATGGCTAATCTCATCCTGCAGGATGGAGAAGGTTTCTTCACTGTAATAGGGGGACTCAGCTGGGGGAAGGTATATAGCACACAAGAATATGGGACGGTCTGTGGAGACAATGTCTGTTTGGATTTTTAACCAAATGTTAAATTTTCCGATTTGAATAGCTGTGATTGAGTCTATGAGGTGTGCTCTGTACCATATCAGCATTCCCCCTGACTCTCTGCCCTGAGTCACCCCTCTTAGTTTCGTCGATGGGACAACTATTTCCCTAAATCCAATCGGACAGCCAGTGGACAAATCTTTAACATTCCATGTTTCCTGTAGTATTATAATATCAGAATTCTCAATTTCTTTTTTAAAGTCTGAATGTTGGCTCTTGATACCAAAAACAGAGGACCTCAGTCCTTGAATATTCCAACATGTGACTTTCAGGGAATATGAGCTCATTAAATAATCACATTTGTTATTTCAAAACAAGACAGACATCAGTATATTGAATTGACAAATCAAGAAGAATATATAAAATATTATGATCCAAGAAAATAAGTTAAATGTATACATTAGGTAAAGAAAAATATACAAATATCATATTCATATTATATAGTTTTTTTTTTTCTTCTTCAAGAAGTATAAATAATATGAGGTTTCTAAAATCTGATATAAAAATTAAAAATAAACTCATATACATGCATACACATCCATACCTTTTTTTTTTCAAGAATAATAAATAGGTTTCTAAGAGTCTCATTTAAAATAAGTAGAAATAAAACACATTTTCACACACACACACACACACACACACTCATACATACATTTTCATTTCTTTTCATTCTTTTCTTTTTCATTCTCAATATAATTATATATATATACATACATATACAATTTTCTTTTTTTTTTTTTTTTTTCTTTTTTTTTTTTTGTGAGTCACTAACCCATGAGGTGTGAGCACAGCAGAGTCAGCATGTGCTGGATGTTGGTGAGGTCTCTGCAGGGCGATGAGGTCGGCTGGCTGGGGGCTGTGCTGGGGCTGCAGGAGGTCAGTGATCTGCTGCCCGGCTGATGAGAAGGTGAGGGGGCTTCAGGCCTGTTGATGCGCTGCTGTCCAGGGGGGAACACCGAACCTGTCGTGGGCTTCCTCCGGTCAGAGGTGAAGTGGTGTCCCTGCAGTAGCTCTATGGGGTGTCCATGAGGTCGCTGAGGTGTGCTGGAGCTGCGGTTGAGTGCGATGTCTTTCAGGGTTTTAGCAAAGATGGGGACTGCCCTTCTGTGGAGGTGGACATGGTCGTACAGGCTGCTGAGATTCAGTGTGGGGTGCTGAACCAGGTGTACATTGGGCTTTAGGGCACAGTCTCTGGATACTCTAGCATTTATATGCCTGATGGTGTCCTGGTGGAAGTCCGAGCGCAATAGCAGGGTGGAGAGGATGATTTTTGAGTTGGGGAAGTTGGAGGATGCCTTCTCAGTCACATTGATGAGAGCTGTAGCCACTCTCTCTCTCTGAGCTCTGAGGTCGTTCGTGCCGGTGTGGATGATGATGTGGCTGGGGGAACCCAGCTGTTCTTCACACAAGAGCTCCAGGGCCTTCTCTGTGTTTGGGCACCAGATTTTTCTGACGTTTTTTCTGGGAAAAAGTCTCTTTTCATCGATGAACTTGCCGTTGGAGTCCATGAGGAGTATAATGTGAGGCTGTGATGGACTGTAGGAGTCTGCTGGAGGAGGTCTGCTGGGCCGGGTCTCTCGAGTCTCCTCTAAACTCTGCTGGTCTCCTCTCTGAGTCGACTGCTTCTCCACAGCTGACCGCTCTATTATGTGGGACTCTCTCAGCTTTCTCATCTCTTCCCTCATTACAGACAGCTGATTGCTGTACTCTTCTCCCTGTTTTTTCATTTCTTGAGTTTCTTTCTTAAGCATTTCTATTTCTTTCCTGTAATCTGCTTCTTTCTGTGTTGGCTCCGTCTCCTTCACTGCTCCATGCATCTCCTCTCTCAGCTGCACCAGCTCCAGCTCCATCTCCCTGAACTTCTCCTTCATATCACTGATGATGCTGTGTAGAAGGGAGATCTCCTCACTGTCGTCTCTGGACTGATGGCTGGACGTCGAGGGCTCTTCTGCACACTTTTGTGTATTAGGGATGATCTTTTGTGTTTTAGGGCTGATCTTGTTCTGCTGAGCTTTTTCTTTAATTTGCAGGAAGTCCTTTTCAAATTGTTTCAGTTTGCCCTGAATCATTACAGTCCCATTTTTATACAGGTTGGCTGTTATCATGACATCTGAATCTGGCTCCTCCCCTTCCTTGATCTGTAGCTTCCATCCATTACTGATGCCCTTTCTGATGACTGTGGTAATGATGTCTGATTGCTGAATGCCAGACTTCAGGGTCTTCTGTGTGGAATATGATGTTACTGACCTCTCCATTCCTGTACAGGTCAAAGTACAGGGTTTCTGGACTGTCCTTCAGGAGCTTATCTTTATGTTTCTTCTTTAGGATCTCATTGGTAGCTTTAGATGGGTATGTTATAGGGATTGATTCTGTCATTTTTCAAATATTCTGACAGTTGCTGGCAGTTTGTTGTTGTTGTTGTTGTTTTATGAATGTTTATATCTACTGGAGTTATCCCTTATATTGTAGCTTAATTAAATCACAGTTTTTGGGCAAATCTTTCTCCAAAACAAAGGTTGTTGATTGTTGATTGTATTTTGTGTACTCACTCGGAGTTCCTTTTTTCCTCTCTTTCGTGGTAGTTGTGGGACCTTTAAGCCTTCTGTCAGTTGGTTGTCTGCTAGTTGTCTTCTGCAGATTTTTCTTTGTTGAGTCAATGTTCTTTTGCAGTTAATATGTTGCAGAAGGTCTTAATTGATATAATTTTATAAAAACTGATCATCTGTCTTGTCTCAAAACAACATTTAAAAGAAAAAAATCAGGAGCTTATTTTCATGCTGCTGCTGCTGTTGAATGGAACTCTCTCTCTCTCTCTCTCTCTCTCTCTCTCTCTCTCTCTCTATATATATATATATATATATATATATATATATATATATATATATATATATATATTCTCTTTTTTAAATACTCTATATTTATATTATTCTTTTTTAGGGGTTGAAATGGTACCTAGACATGTTTTCATGAAATTCACCTTCCTAGGGTCACTATACATAGATTGAAGCTTCAACCTTTATGTTAGGAGCTCAGAAACAGATAGATAACTATTGGTCTGCCACCACTATCATCTTCCTTTGTGTTTCTGTCACCTTTGTATTTAATGTTTTCAAAACCCAGTTTGGCATCCTGCTAACCATGGAGTTTATTCCACAATTATAGTTAAAGCCAATCTTTGGCATGACATGTGTAGATTTAAGTTTCTAGAGCACGAATAAACAAAATTTTTGCCTGATGCATCCTGGGTAACCATGCATCACATCAAGCGTCTTTTGTAACTGGCTACTTTTCACCTGTCCGTTGCCTTGCTTCCATACACAAGGATCCAGATCAGCTAACCCTACTAGTGGTAAGCCCCCCAATCCCCCCCCCCCATCGTTAATACCCTCAATATGAAACCTGCATGAATTACACCTCTACTATCATGTTGCATGTCCTGCTTTAGCTTGATCTTTTTATTTCTGTTCAAATAGAGATCAGACATTATGATAGTTCAGTATTTGTTTTGATGTCTGTCTTTTATGTGTTTTTAAATGTGTCTGTAGCTTGTATTTTGTCACGTCACCATGCCTGATATTATTGTTTTCCCTGCAGCTCAAATAGACCTTGGATCTAAGCTCACCCAGTTTGTCTTTTTGTGTTTGTGTATTTGTTCAGAACTAAGGTCTTGTCTTTTTTGCATACATATCTCAGTTTTTTCTTAGTGGTGGTTTCGTTCACCTAAACCAGAGATTTTTATTGTCATTTGGGCTATATGAATAAAGGAAGGCTTATAGACCTTTTTTTGGATGCTTTTCAGAGTTTTCAGCAGCTATTCTTCAGGGTCAAATGATTCTTCATAATAGATTGTTTTCTTTTTTTCTTTTTCTGATTAAATAGAAAGTTCAAAAGAACAGCTTTTAATTAAAATCAAAACAATTTGTAACATTCTTTTTTTATTACTTTTGATCAATTTAATCCATCCTTGCTGAATCACTTTATAAAATAAAAAAAATACTCAACCCAAATTTTTTATGATAGTGTACATTTTCTAGCAATCATGGTATCATTAATTCATCAAATAATGTTATTAAAATAATAGGTGTTTTATGATAAAAAAAAGGTGTCTTGATTTATTTATTTGTAATGACAATTTGATACTTAACAGTGGGGACCCAATGGTAGTTTCTAAATAATCAGTCACCATGTTACTTATAGTAGTGCTGATATAATTTCCTTTGCAGCCGGCAGCCGGTCCAGCTCTCCAGGGAAGCTCTTGGGACATGCATATGGCAGAATTCCTAGGGCCACTGCACCAGCAACACCCTCAGACAAATACTCGAAGATCCCAAGAAGCCAGGGATGCAGCCGTGAAACCAGTCCCAGCAGATTGGGCATAGGTAAATTTTTACATCTCATGGTTTAACACAAAGGATGCCCACATACAGCAGACATAAAATTAAATTAATTGCAAAACTTAAGTGGACCTAAACCAGTTCCTTGAGGAATCCTTTAACTGTTTCCCCACCATTGACGAGTTATCTCGTCTTTTAGAAGACAACGCTTTCCCGCCAAAGACATGTTTTTACGGCATTCGGAGGTGTTATCACACATCTTCTGAATGAGTACAAAACCTCCTGAACAAAGCGATTTACTAGATTTATGCTTGGATAAATGTACTGAATATCATCCAGATATAGTTTTTGGTTAAAACTATAAATTTTTATAAAACTTACCTATATTCAAATGTTGGGAAAGAGTTAATAATATGCATGAAAACATGGAGATTATTTGTTACATTTTGTTGGAAAAGGTAGGAACTCATGGTAACCGTGGATGGCAGGAATTTTCAGAGCTTTGCTTGCGAAAGAAAGAAGACTCTTAACTTTCATTTGCTGAATCATTGTTTCCTGCAAATCCTGTTAGTTTCAACTACTGCAGATAGACGGAATGTCTTTTCACTGCGTGGAAGAAGCTCAGCATTCATTTAAATGGCTGATGCAAGTGTTTATGCCAACACTGACTCAGTGGCTACTCATTGCTGTGTTTTGTATGTGACTGATACATTGTTGAATGATGACAGACCTGACTTAACGGCTTTCGTTCTTCGTCAGCTTTTCTGGCGGTTTTTTGAGGTCATTGTGTGTGTCAGCCTATTCTGAAAAAATGTCCTGCCTTTTTAAAGATCTGACCAAAAAATGTATAGCCAATTATATGACAAATTTTAATTTGACAGTAAGTTGTCTGTAAAACAAAAAGCACAAAACCATTTGGATATACAAAACTCATTATATTATAACTTTTGACACTTAATGCTTTAAAGCTTAATCCAGTCATTTGTGTGTATGTTTTTATTTAAAGGAGCATCGAGCACATTTTTTTACACACAATAAGTTAATAGTGCTTTATTTTTTTATAAATGTTAAAATGAAAATTCCAGTCCAAGTTTTTTTGAAGTGGTGTTCACACTGACAACTATATGCAGTGACAAAGTGCCGGGAAGTAATGAGTGGTGGTGACTGTTATCAATATTTTTTGTCATATGACAACATACAATTTTTATTTAATGCAAAAGAACAGTGATGAACTAAGCAGAATGAGACATCGCAGCTCACCTATCACCTGTCAGAAACCGCATGCAGGAATATAATTTTTTGGAAACCTGTGTCAGAAATTGTCAGTGTTGATTCATGAGATTGATTCATGCATTTATAATCATTCCTCCTGCACATGACATGATGCATAATGGACTGCTACAATTTATTTACAAACTCCAAATTTGAATTTATAGCGGCAAGGAAACTGTTTTATTGTCAATATATAGAATTGCATCTTATTTTTACTGATAGTATATCACCATTCAAAAGTTTAGGTTTGGTAAAAACAAATTTAATAAATGTTTTTTTTAAGTGTCTTATGCTAACCAAGGCTGCATTTAATTGACCAAAAATGCAGTAATATTGTGAAATATTATTACAATTTAAAATAACTGTTTTCTTTTTGAATATATTTTAAAATGGAATGTATTCCTGTATTAGCAAAGCTGAATTTTCAGCATCATTACTTCAGTGTCACAGTGTAATTATGTTAATATCATTTATGGGTGTCAGTATTAAGTGTAAGGCTTTGGTCATGAAATCTGTTTGACAATCAAATAAAATTTAGCAGTATATGTAAAGTTACTTGGTTCACCTTTAACACTGCATGTTCAGAAACTTCCTAAATGTTGTCAGTCTAATTCAAAATGTTCAGCTTAAGCCTTGTGCTTTAAATGTTTAACTTTTCTAAGGCAGAAGGACCCCAGTATTGGCCATCCCAATCCCACCCTCCCTCCTCTTTCTCAGCCTCACTAATGCCCTAACCTATGTTCTAACAGCCAGGCTGTGTGGTAAAGCTCTTCTTCCTGCCACTTCTTCCTATCGCACGCTAGCCCGGAGCAGTCGCATCCCCCGCCCCAGCATGAGTCAGGGGTGCAGCCGTGACACCAGTCGCGAGAGCAGCCGTGACACAAGCCCCGCTCGGGGCTTCACTCCTCTTGGTGAGTAAAGCACAAAAGTGGCTGATGAAGTCCAAACAACAAAAAAAACCAATCCTTTCCAATTCGATATGACAAAACTTCTCCTCCTGATTCTATTTGGCCTTAACTTATGGCCATTATTCTTAGTATGTGGGATATGAACTGTTGTTTGCTCGCCTCTATGCATGCACTAATATGTTGTTGATGTGCTTTATTAATCTGTGCCGCTATGTCTTTAAGGTTGTAAATAAATTTAGTGGAGGTTTTGTTGGTTTGTCCATAAAAATGGATTTATGGCATTTCATATTGTGAATAAAAACAGCTGGTCTGATCTTTAAAATAATTTGCACGGAGGAACAATAACAGCAAAGTATTGCAATCTTTATTAAAAATAGTTACGGTTAATTTAAATAAATGTGAAAATTACATATCAGATGAAAACAGAATTAAAAATGTTGCTTCCACAACTAACTGATTTTAAGTTAAATTACTAAAACTAAAATTTCAAATTAAACATCTGAATAATAAAATTAAAAAAAATGTTTTGTGTTACTGCCACGGATGGTGCTCAGAGTTTTAGTGTAGCACTAACCGTCCCTGGGGTGTCACCCCTCTTCCTGTCCCCTTGCAGCCTCCCGACGTCACTCTCGCTCCACCAGCGCGCTGTCCACGGCCGAACCCGTGGGCCAGTCAGGTGACCCGCATGACCCCTCCCCAGGCCCCCGCAGACAAGGCCAATCCCCAGCATGCCTTCATATTTTACCTTTTTTTTTTTATTTTTTTTTTTTTTGAAAGGCGAATTCGACTGGGTTTGCCAGATCAAGCTCTGACCTTCACACTTCACGTCATTATTAGATGTAGATGCATATTATCTGTTCATTTGTTAAATTATATATCCAGCGTCTTTACTCTCTTTTCTCACCATAAAAATCAGCATCCATTTTAGTTGAGGTTGTTTTGATTTGCATTTCCGTTTCCGTTCAGTTAATGGTGTGTTCGCCAAAAACCACTTCAGTTGTCTGCTTCATATGTAAGGATGTGTATTCTTGCTATAACCATTTATTAACAACAACTTTGCATCGGTGTTGTTGTTGATAATGAATCTAAAAGGATTTTTATTTATGGCTTTTTGTGCTGTGGGCATCAGAGTAGTTCAGTTAAGTTTCTTTTGGAATGTTTGAATTTAATCCTTTGTTTTGTTGGACCCATAATTCACACACATTTGACACTTTATTTTCCAAGAAGTTACTTTATTGAAGCTGTATGGTTTGTTTGTTTATTTATTTATTTTTTCATCATCTTACATTTGATCATCTTGGGTTTAAATGTGAAATGTGTTATTTCTAGTGCCACTAAACAGAATTTCAGTTAGTTTGTTAAAATTTAATGAATGGGGCAAACATGTTAACATTTGCTCCACTAATAGCATCAGTTTGGGAAGGCAAACTAATGGTGGATGGGTGATTGAAATTACACACTTTCACCTTCTTTAAGTTTTTAAGCAACCATAATGTTATGTGTTGGGTTGTATCAGACTGTCTTGATTCTCTCAATGTCTACTTGTCAACCTAATGTTTTTTGTTTTTTTTTGTCTTTCTTGAGAAATTAGCCTAATTGGTTGACTGACTTTGAAATGATGGGGTAGAAAGTACGTTTTTCGTAACACATTGTCCATTCTCACGGTCTCATCCTGTGTTCGAACTCTACAGATCGCTTAGGCCTGATCCATCAGGCTCGCATTTCTGCATCGGTCAATGCTATGAGGGTGCTCAACACTGGCACAGAAGTGGAGGCTGCAGTGGCTGATGCTTTGGTAAGAATCTCACAGACATGAATATGATGAACTGAAATACGCCTCACTCTCATAATCTTATCTAGGATTACAGAAGGGATGCTTCTGTATGGCTCAACTATTTGTCTTGTGTGGCCCTAAAAACACCCACAGAAAAATTATATTTTAGGAAATGAGATGTGTTCATTATGGGGTATATTGTATATAGACATGTTAGGCAGGATTTTCATGATTCTCTGGCAGTTGATGTACTCTGTTTAAAAAAAATTATAATAACATATATATATATATATAATTGTAAACTTATTATAGTATTAATGTTTTAATTCAAATAAAAAAAATAAACTAGAATTAATATTAAAATGCATAATGGAAAAATGTATTACATCAATTAATGCATAAATGAATTAAACCAATATTGTATTATTACTATGGTGCATATAAATGAAAATTTAGGTGGGGGAATTTATTTAGGGAAAAACAGTGTTAATGTAACTCTTTTTTAATTATTTTTTTTAAATAAAAAAGGTAAATTAAAATGGTAACCATTCACAGTGTCTCATAATTATTCCCTTATACATTCATCTACATTTTGATCTTTATGTGGGGAAAACTCCTTTTTTTGTCCTTATGTGCCAAGTGCCTAGCTATATTATGAGGGTGCAGTTTTCAAATTGTGTCTTTTCTGCAAAAACATTGCTCCCTCTGAAATCTCTGCGTCTCTTTGCTCTTCCTTTATTGGTTGTCTTCAGCTGTTAGGAGACTCCAGGAATAAGGTAGTGCTTCTGTTTATATACTGCTTGTATTTACATTTTTATTCACTAATCAGAATTCCATCGTGAACTGTCAAGCAAATATCAAGAGCATTTTGTGCTCCACAAACATTTGCGCTGCTTTCATTAATTTGCTCAGTGACCATCTCCTCTGCACAGTCCGATCATTTCCTGCACAAGCACCATAAGATGCATTTCATTCATTTTGCTATCAGTTTGGCATTAATCTCTTCATTTCATTATCTGTATGTCACCCAGTGTTATTGCTTTGGAAAATGTAAATCATCATTAATTCACATGTGACAACACAGGATTAAGTTGTAAACAGGGCAGCTGTTATGCATCAGCATGACACATTCCCTGTGCTACATAAGTAGATGTAATTATCCAGCGTGCAGCGCTCTTCACTTACGTCATATGTACACACTACTAATGACAGGGACTCGAGTGTTTGTTAATGCATTGCCAACTGCTGGAAATTGTCTGTTAACGATTTGAATTATTCATGATTATTCATCCACAGCAAATATCTGAGTTGTTTCTTCACACTCCAGTGCTGAGACAGCTGAAGAGCTCCAAGGCCACATACACACTGGAGCTTATTTCAATTATTTATTAGAATAATAACCGAATTTTACAACCAAATTCACTGCAGAAAAATCCAGGAAGTGGATTAAAATGTGTAACTCGTTACATCTCTGCCATATTTAATGGTAGTTTACGAAAAGTTTGCTTTAATACGTATTTGATCTACAAACTATTGTTAAGATCACTTTGTCAACCATCACAAGTTAGGAGCAACCATTGAATTATTCTGTACGCACAGAAATCACTATTTAAGAAGATTCATTCCCACGTCTATATGTGGTTGTCTCTTAAAACTTTGCTGTGTGTACTTGGCCAGAGTCCCAGAGTTAGTATTAAATGAAACTAAACCCTTGTTATTTTTAAAAGCTGCATGGCTTTTCCATATCAACAGCATACTTACTATATGTTTGAGTAATGCAATGTAAATTGTTGAATGAACTCCCTTTGCTGGTCTATTGATAGTTTTGTCCCCTTCCTGTTGAAACTACTAATGTGCTCCATGCTCTCCTCAGCGCAAGCCTTTGAGAAGGAGGTACGAGTCTGATGATGATGCCAACAGTGACGCATCCAGCGCCTGCTCAGAGCGTTCCTATAGTTCCCGTAATGGAGGCATTCCTCACTACCTGCGTCAGACCGAGGACGTTGCTGAGGTGCTAAACCACTGCGCCAGTTCCAACTGGTCCGAGAGGAAGGAGGGCCTGCTGGGTTTGCAAAACCTGCTAAAGAGTCAGCGCATTCTTAGGTGGGGGCCTTCAGAACAACACAAATGGTCTCTTTGGTTGTTCGGTGGCATTTCATTTTTCTACAGGACAGGAAGTAGAAATTAGTCAGTATCTTGCAAGTTTTCGTTTGTTGCTCATTTAGTGTATTTTTATAGGCCATTCTAAAATGATGCAAGTGCAAAGTCTTGCAATGGCTTTTTATGCTTTTTTTTTTTTTGTCATATTCTGATTGTGAACAGGCTTTTAAACATCATATTTTTGTGTGTTTCAGCCGTGTGGAGCTCAAGAGGCTGTGTGAGATCTTCACCAGGATGTTTGCAGATCCTCATAGCAAGGTAACCTGTGTAAGGACACATCCTTTCAACAAGGCTGTTTTGATCACACTTAATCTACTTGTGCTGACTGGATTAATAGTAGCATTCCAAAGAAAGGATTGAAGGATAACTTAAATCTGTTGCATCATGTGACATCATCCTGAATTATTCATGTTACAATAGACTAATTAAGTAGCTTCCATCACTCTGGATTCTGTTCAATTTAAAATGTTTGTCTGGCAAACAATGTGTTTGTGTAGAACTCGAAAATGGAATGAGATTGCACTAATGGAATGTGTTTTTTCCTGTTGTTTGCATGGTCTGCTTTGGTGTGGATTTTAACAATAGAGAGTAAGTGGATATTATATATACCTGGACCATTTTGTTATATAAATTGATTATGTTCTATTCTCACATAAATTGGTTCATTCATCATATACATCACATTATAACCACCAACACTATTATTATTGCTCATACTTAGTTAACTGTTTGTTTTAAACCCCTAACCCTAAATATTAAACAGAATCACAAAACTCATGCCACATCGTCATGATTGATATAACAAACCAATGCTGCCTGTTAAGGAGAGATGTTCTATTATATAATTGGGAAACACTTTTGCAATAAGGTTCCATTAGTTGATGTATTAACTAACATGAACAAACAATAAACAATACATTTATTACAGTATTCATTAATCTTTGTTAATGTTAGTTAATGAAAATAGTTGTTCATTGTTCGTTTGTTAATTCACAGTGCATTTACTAATGTTAACAATAACAAGCACAACTTTTGATTTTAATAATGCATTGGTAAATGTTGAAGTTAACATTAACTAAGATTAATAAATACTGTAGTAGTATTGTTCATGCTTAGTTCATGTTAACTCAAGAAGTTAACTATGTTTACCAATGAACCTTATTGTAAAGTGTTACCTATTATTGTATTATATTATATCAGGGTTGTCAAACTCAATTCCTTGGAACAAAACTCTGTAGGGCTCCAGCCCTCCAGGAACTGAGTTTGACACCCTTATTATAAGTGATCCGATTTATAAACCGACTTACAGACAATAAACGATCAACAAAAAAAAGTTTCTCAAACACATTCACAGTTTTATCAGAGAATCTAGAAAATATTTTTTGAGAGACTGGCATATAAAGCCATTAGTACATTGATAAAAGATTGTGCAGCACAGCAGTTGCATGATGTTTGCTGTTCTGCTTCCAGGTGTTTAGCATGTTCCTGGAGACTCTAGTGGATTTCATCACCGTGCACAGAGAGGATCTCCAAGACTGGCTCTTTGTACTGCTCACTCAGCTACTAAAGAAAATGGGAGCTGACCTCTTAGGCTCAGTCCAAGCCAAGGTCCAAAAGGCTCTGGATGTCACAAGGTTGGTCTTAAGCGATGGTCTTTTTTATGCTTAGAGCTTTTTGTGCCACCAGAATGATTTCTTGTTTGTTTGGTTTTTTTTTTCAATTTCTCAGGGAGTCTTTCCCCTTCGACCAACAGTTTAACATCCTAATGAGATTCATTGTTGATCAGACTCAAACCCCCAATCTGAAGGTAAGATGATGCATGCCACGACTGGTTACAAAACCCCAGTTGCAAATTCAGTGTGCCAAGTCTTTTCATTCTTATTATCTTGGTGTTATAATGCAGGTGAAGGTGGCCATCCTGAAATACATTGAGTCCCTAGCACGGCAGATGGACCCTGCAGACTTTGTGAACTCAAGTGAAACCAGATTAGCTGTGTCTCGCATTATCACCTGGACCACTGAACCCAAGAGCTCTGACGTTAGAAAAGTGAGTTTCCATGGAGATGTGCTTACAGACAGTGCACAGATCAGTGCTCTAATGGTGCTCAAAATATAAGATGTTTATTTAAAAAGGTTGATTCTGACTCATTTCTTTGTATGAATTCTGTCATCATTTACTATTATTCACTCTCATGTCATACCAAATAGTTTGCGTTTCTACATTTTGAATATCCTGGAAAGTTTTCAGAAGCCATGAAATAGCTTTATGTAAGAAACAAACTGCAGTAACCCTGCAATGCCTAACATTACAAATACAGTAATAGCCAGATTCTTTTAAAATTCTAAATCTTTAAAAATGCATTATATTATATAAGCGTTATATGTTTTGTTGTTGTATCGTATTTGATCTGTTGTATCATATCTGTACTTTATACATTTTGTTCAGAATTCAGTTAATTTCACATCAAAAAAGACACAATCTGAAGAGGGATATTTGTAAAATGTAAAGGCTTTCTGCCTATTAAAAAAAATATATGAACTACCAGTCAGATGACAAAAGACATGTAGCATAATTTTGCATGTTGATAATTTAGGGAAACTTGTGTATTAAATATGATACAGTAGGCTTTATAGGGTTAAGTTATTAACTGTAAAACTTGAGCCATTGGGTTTGACGTCAGTAACATTAAATATCATTGTTTCTGACATGTCATGTGACTGGTGCCATATTTGATTAATAATTAATAAAAAAATTACCCCTTTGTGTTTGATTGAAGAAAGAGATAATGCAGGTTTGGACATGAGGTTGAGTTAATGATGACAGAAAACTGACCCTTTATGAAGAATAGCTTTTTTTTTGTCTCAAGTCACTGGGTTATTAGTTTTTTAAAATGTACGTTGAACATCAGTTAATCACAATGAACAGATCCCAATATCAGTTGCTGTCTAAAGGCAACCCTTGGTCATCAGTTTCTCTTTTATTGTCTGTAATCGTCTTGCCCTGACACGATGACCCAGACCCTTCATAACTGGGCATGTGAGGAGTTGTCAGGCAGGCCCACCACTACAGCTCTACTTCCTGGAGAGGGTCACCTGGAAGAGAGGTGCAAGCAGGTAGAGCCAATCCAGCGGCCTAACCACCAACCAGCACGTAACCGCTGCACCTAACCGTGTGCCCTCTCTTCACTCTAATCTGTCTCATTGCCTTGCCAAGTGACTGCTGAATACAATCTCCTAACATGCAATTCTCCAGAAGTCTAAAGAAAGCAGTGATCTATTTTTTTTAATACTACATCAATAATTGAGTGCGTTTTAAAGTTTCCTTTCCAATCTCAATTGCTGTAGCGCTCCACTGCTTCGTTTCTTTTCACAGAATAACAATGAGTGAATCAGTTTTCTTGCATGTGTTTAACATTGAACAGAACTGGATTGAGATGACATTTGAGGTCTCTTTAAACAGAGTTAAATATACAAGTCAAATAAACCAGGGTTGGGAATCTTGCCTGTGCTGAACTGCTGTTGTCATTACGATAACAGTGATATTTTATGGATCGTCTTTTTGTTTATCCAAGCAAGATCATCCATCAAGAATTATATAATGCAATTTTATACTATTTGAAATGACCGTTTATTCATGATATGTTGATCTTTTGAAATCTGAAATGATCACACTTGAGGCTTTCTTCTCGATTTAATTTTTCATATAATGACTAAGAAACTAGAAGGAGAATGTTAAGAGGAATTGGAACCAGTATCGTCTCTTATGATTCCCATCCCTGACGTTAAAGGCCCTTACAAACTAGAGAAAGCTCTGATGGAGCTTTTGACAAATAGGATTTTGACAAAGCTGGACCTGCTCTCATAAATGTCCTATGTCAAAGGATGTCTGACACAGTGTAAACTCAAGTGTGTTGGTACCATGACGGGTCCAGGGTCTTCTGTTCATAGTAACTCTGCAGTCCTTATACAGTCTCTCTTTCTATCCTGAGTTATCACTGCCGGCATTTCTCGGAATGTATAAGTGCGCTCCGGGTCATTGTGCAGTTAGTGCTTGTACTGTATCTCATGAAGTGTGTGCTGTGTTGTGCAGGCTGCCCAGGTGGTGCTGATCTCACTCTTTGAGTTAAACACTCCTGAGTTCACCATGCTGCTGGGCGCTCTGCCTAAAACATTCCAGGATGGAGCCACCAAGCTCCTGCATAGCCATCTGAAGAACTCGAGCAACACCAGCAGTGTGGTAAGATCTCTGATCAGATTTTATGTTAAAAGATAAAACATATGCTACCATTAAAAAAAAAAATTTTTTTTTTTTTATTCTGTTATGGTTGCCTAGCAGTAATTACAGTAATATTGTGAAATATCACTGCAATTTAAAATAACTTTTAACATTTTAATTTACAAGTTATTCCTGTGACTTCAATGTCACGTGGTCCTTCAGAAATCATTCTGTTTTCATTGTTGATAATGGTTGTGTTGCTTAATATTTTTGTGGAATCTGTGGCGCTTTTTATTTCATTTTTTTCAGGATTCTTTGAAAATATAAGTTTTAAAAGAAAAACATTGTAACAATATCTGATGTTAAAATTAGCTTTTGAAAGAGGCATTTCCTGTTTTTTTCTTTTCTTTTTTTTTTTTTAACTCTAGGACCTGTAAATTGGAAAATATTTGTATAGCTTGAATCGAGCTAAAGTAGCTGAATTTATTATGCCATTCACAGATTTAATTGTTTATAATAAATATAATCTTGCCAAAATATTTTGGAAAATGTAGTCTATATCTTCATTCCATCAGAGACAGATATTGAGATGTCAGTCTGCTTAAGCAAACGGAGTATATTTTACTTTAGTGATAACGATCTGCCAGTAATATTGTTTTGTAGCTGATCTGTTGTTTAGCCCAAACTGAAATGATTTATCTTACAATTTCATCTTTATCTCCTTCACAGAGTTCACCAAGCAATACAATGGGCCGCACGCCACCCCGGCACCCCACCAGCAGGACCAGTCCTCTAACCTCGCCCACAAATTGCTCCCACGGGGGTCTGTCACCCAGGTAACACATCCTCTTCCCATATGCTGACCACACTAATGAATGATCTCACTGTTGGCATGAATACCCTCTACAGCAGTTTCAACAAACAGCCTGTCGCCCTGTTTTATTTAACATTTACTAAACATCTGACTGGGACTTGATGTGTTGTTTTCTTCACAATTTCCCTTTATAACCTGAAACCCTTAAAATGAATTTCTGCATTTCTGGGGTGGGAGCCATGGGGTGAGAGAGCAGTGATCCTCAAATGCAGGAAAGTGGATCTCGCGAGCAAGATTTGAGGGTCACTGACCTAGAGAGTCATCCTCTTGTGAAGGGTCTAAAACTCTTTTAAAGAGACCTGCAGAACAACATAGATGACGATTTAGGGGTTTCTGGTCCTCTTAAAATTATAAAGCCATGACAACAGTCGGACTGGACCACTCTGTTTTTCTCTCTTCCTCTTCTGCCCTGTTCTCTCCCTCTCTGGCCGTTCTGTGGGCACAGTCGGTTATGGGGTTGGAGTGTCGATGGGCTCTTAAAGCACCCTTCTCCCTCTCCTCCTCCTCCTACTCCTCCGTCTCACCCCTCTATTCCTGCAGGCCCCTCCCACAGGGCCTTCCGCTGTGCGCTCTCACCAAGGTAACTCACCCGCTAGCCGATCACAATGAGGAGGGGCGGGATGGGTGCTTAGATTCCCACCCACTCCCGGCCTAACAGGTGCTTGTATGCACAAATATAAGAGGCCATGGTTTGACATCATTCCAAATACAGACTTCCCCCTGTGGATGGTGGATGATTAAAATGTAAAGCTAAGAAACGATACTATGTTAAGGAATTATAATGCATGTGAAATTTTTGTACAGGAATTAACTGACTCCCCATGTTTGCAGCATCCACTTATTCACCCGTACGTGCATGTTGCAGTTGCCCCCCCAAATTTGTTTTATATTTTGTATGCTTTGGTTTTCTTGTTTATGTGAGTTGTTTCCAGTCCATCCAACATCAGTGTTTTTTTTCCTCTTTTCCCTGTATTATTTTTCCCTTCAGTATGCTGGAGTATGACACAGAGAACATGAATTCTGATGAGATCTTCAGCTCGCTGCGCGGTGTCACAGAAGCCATCCAGAGCTTCAGTTACCGCAGCCAGGAGGACCTGAATGAGCCAATCAGACGTGACGGGAAGAAGGTTGATGCTGTGAGTGCTTTAATAGTAGAAAATGGCAACAAGTGTACAGATGGGGAATTTAATAAACCCAATTTGTGTGTGTTTTTTTGCAATTATTAAATAAAATAATAAGCACATTATTATTATTATTATTATTATTATTATTATTATTATTATTATTATTAAAAGTAAAATACAATATATTAATAGTAATATTTTGCTATTATTTATTAATAATAAAAAACACACAAGTAGGGTTCATTAAATTGGGTCTTTAATATAACAAATAAAATATTTAATACAAATGGGGACATAAAATAATAAAGTACTTGATAATTAAAAAATAAAAATAACAATACATTATTATTATTATTACAGTTATTTATTTAGAATTCCAAAAATAACTGAGAGTATGGCAATACAAATTTTACAAATTATGCAGCCTTATTTGGCACATATTTAACTCTTTCTTTCTTCCTGTCTTAGGCTGGGAAGGAAGGGGCATCTCCGGGGTCTGATGCAAGACTGGGATTGGATGTTATGGAAGGGGGTCGAACCGCTTTGGATAACAAGACATCTTTGCTTAACACACCGTCCCCGCGGTCTTTCGCTGTGCCGCGGTCAAGAGAGTTTGCTCCCTATGGCTATGGAGACACGATCACGGCCTTTGACAAAAGCGCCCTGAAGGAAGCTGTTTTTGATGACGACGTGGAGCAGTTCCGAGACTGTGAGTCAATACGCCGCTCTAAGCTCATACCTCTCGTTCACTTCATCTGTACTCCATACTGCAAAAGTCCAAAAAGTCATTCTTTCACCCTCCCTATACTCTCAACATATATATTTTCAAGGAGAAACAGTAAATAAATATCTTGATGAAAACTTATATAGAAAGAATTAATAATATTTTATCAAGATTGCTGAAAAAGTGGGCAGACACTGTTGTTGCGAAAATTGCACCTTTCAACTCTAAAGCTATTCGACAGTGAGCAACATGATTAGCAGAGACCATAACAAAACATTAATAAGTGATTGACCCCCGTGAGTGTCAGATATGCAGGTGTAGCACGTAGGATAGTGGAGTTTGTGTGTCATCATGTCCCCTGCTGTTCCCCAACCCCTCCTGTCCCTCCCCTTCTACAGGCCGTCGGCAAGACTGTGGTGAGAACAAGATGGTGCATCCCAAGGGCTTTACTTCTGGTAAAGACCTGCACACTTAAACAAGACTGTTGCACTTTTCTTCATTTACTTCCACCCTTCCACCTCCTGTCTTTCAGTGTCATCCATCTCAGTTTCTCAATATGATGTGATGTCAACCTTTCTTTAATGACACTATTGCTTTGCTAACAGGGTCATGTGATAATAACTGCTAAAGGCCACCTTCAATGATATAAGGCAATAGGGTCATTCATGTAGGTGACTGTATGTTCTAATTATATGGGACGATAGTGTCAATTCACATGTGTTTCGGTTAACAACTAATAAAATAGTAAAACAAAGGTGCAAGGTAAAGGAGCAGACTAAATGAAGAAAAACCTTGAAAAGGCCTCTTGTTTGGCTGAAATGTTGGTAATAAATAAACTGTGCTAAACTGAGTATGCAGTTCTACTTCTTTCTTCATTTGGTTTACAACTAACAGAGCTGCACTGTTTGCAAACACATTGTTGTAACTCATTTTATCTTGGAAGCAAATATGGATTAACCTGTGTGATTAACCTGAGTCAACAATGAACCTTTCTTACTACTAACAAAAATGTATGTCTAAACAGTATTACTTTGCACATTGCTGTCTAGTAATGACATGAATGAATGATGCATTTATATAGCACTTTAATGTGTATTTTATACCCAAAGCGCTTTACAATCATGTGGGGGTCTCTCCTTAAACATAGAAGGTTGAATCTTACAAAAAAAAAAAAGAAATTGAAGCAAGTTGTCTTTTTTCTTTCGTTTTTTTTTTCATTATAGTATTTCATTTAATTGATAATTGTAATTACTGTCATCTAGTATTTTTTGTGTGTATTACAATGAATGTGAATTAAAAAATAAAATGTCACTATAAAATCCAAAAAGTACTGCCATATTGTATAGATTTTTAACGATTTAATAGTTTAAAGTACATTTATTATTTATATTTAATACATTTTGTATATTAAATGTATATTTTATTACTTATATTTAATATATTTAATTATTTCTTATAGTTTAAGATTTTATTTTTTACTTTTTCAGCTTTTGAGGTGAAATATGAGCCAGGCATTTTCTTGAGTTTTCATAAAATTCAGAATAATATAGAATATTATATATTCAAAACTGAAAAAAAAAAAAAAACCAGTACAATTATTGCAGGACATCAATAGCTTGTTTATGCAGCTTGTCTTCAGCTCTGACTTGAATCATTTTGATTGATACAGATCTGGTGGCAGACTTACTGAAGGAGTTGTCTAATCACAATGAACGAGTGGAGGAGAGGAAGGGGGCTTTGATCGAGCTGTTGAAGATCGCTCGTGAGGACAGTCTGGCTGTGTGGGACGAACACTTCAAAACTATCCTATTGCTGCTATTGGAGACACTCGGGGACAAGGATGTGAGTTAATCCATCATATAACTTGCATCCTCAACTGATAATAATCCTAAAGTCATTCATATATCAATTAGATTTTTCTTTGTGTATCTGTATTGGTTAATAATGATATTATGCATTCTGTCTGATTATTCAGCACACTATCCGAGCACTGGCCTTACGGGTTCTGAAGGAGATTCTGAGGAACCAGCCAGCACGCTTCAAGAACTATGCAGAACTCACAATCATGAAAACACTAGAGGCCCATAAGGACACTCATAAAGAGGTTAGAATCCGCCGCCTTAAAATATTCACAACTAATATCTGTTTTAACATGTGATAATGATATTTAAGCAGTACAGTATTGTGATGATTATCCTCTAAAATCATACTGCAATAAGGGTTACACTTTATTTTAAGGTGTCCTTGTTACGGGGTAGTTATACATTTAAGTACTGAGTAATATTTATTAACTACATGTATTTACTATATGGTTAGGGTTAGACTTAGGGTTTGGTTCAGGGTTACTTGCATGTAATTATGCATTATCAATTGTAATTATAATAGTAAGTACATTTAATACGTGCAATAAGGACACCTTAAAATAAAGTGTTCTTCTTTGGGTTGTTTGTTCCTTATAGCAGGGGCAAAATGTATTTGGTATTCTGTCATTTAAATTATTTTCAATTTTCTCAAATGTTTTTATTATATTAAAAAGTAGAATTTGAATAACTATAATGTGTGATGGTGAATAAAAAAATCCATTAATTATAATACTATACTTATTAATGTAGTTTAATATTTTTTTTAAACGCTACATGTATTTTTTTAAATAAAAAATACAGTAATAAAAGTAATATTGTGAAATGTTTTTACAATTTAAAATAACACTTTTTCTATTTTAATGTATTATAAAATGTATTTTATTCCTGTGATGGCAACGCTACATTTTCTGCCATCATTGCTCTAGTCAACCCTTCAGATTCTAATAAGCTTGAAATGTTCAAAAGTTGTGCTGCTTAATATTTGTGTGTAAACTATAATATATATATATGTATTTTTTTTTTTTTTTTTTTTTTTAAGGATTCAAAAGAACAGCATTTTTTGGTGGAATATACATTTATTATAAGAACATGATAAATGACTTTACTATCAATCTTTGCTGAATAAAATTTTCATTTCTTGTACTTTTGAATGGCAGTCTGTGATACTATTGTAGTAATTTAAAATAATGTAAAACTAGTTTTTTGGTATATGAATTTATTCTAGTATGGGAAATATATTATTTTAAACCTAACTCCATTGTCACTAATACCTCTCGCATGTGACCACACGGTTTCTGAGAAATAAAGCTGGCCAGGTGATTTTTTTTCTTTGTAATGGTCTCATTGAGAGTTAAATGAGCTGATTGGTCTCTTTAATCCCTTTTTAAATCCAACACCTGCGCCTCTGGACACTGAACACCTTGGTTACATCTAAAATGAGATGCCCCAAGTCAACAAATCCAACATCTAAATGAATAAATGAATGAAGTACTGGCCTGTGGCCTGTGACCAATTTTTTCCCCAACCAGTTTTATATAAGATCTCAGGCTGTTAAACTTCACAAACTCACTCAAGTGCCATCTCGACGTTATCTGTGCAGGTGGTTAGGGCGGCTGAAGAGGCTGCCTCTACGTTGGCTGGCTCCATTCACCCAGAGCAATGCATCAAAGTGCTGTGTCCCATCGTACAGACTGCAGACTATCCCATCAACCTGGCTGCTATTAAGATGCAGACCAAAGTAGTTGAGCGCATTGCCAGGGAGTCGCTGCATCAGCTGCTGCCCGACATCATCCCTGGCCTCCTACAAGTGAGTATTGCACATTAGCAGCATTTCATGGTAAAACGTTCATCTATTGGAACTATATAACGGTCAGAGAGACATCTCTGAATGTCTGGCCAAGTAGTTATAAACGTTGCATATATACCCAAACTTAATGTACCGGAATGGAGAATGAGAATTGAGCTAAAGAAAGCTTTTCACTGACTGTTTTGTAGCCCATTTGTTAATTTGACTTTTTTCACCCCAGTGGACAATTGGGTCAGTATTAAGTATATTAACAAAGTCTAAACTGGGAAGATTGGGAGCAGTCAACATGCCTTCTTCGTACTTTTGATGATGTGTGTGTGTGTGTGTGTGTGTGTGAGAAGATGTTAATGCTAAAACCATCTATCTGTCTGCAGGGCTATGATAACACCGAGAGTAGTGTTCGCAAGGCCAGCGTGTTCTGTTTGGTGTCCATCTACTCTGTGATTGGTGAGGAGCTGAAGCCACACTTGGCCCAGCTCACGGGTAGCAAGGTATGTTCACGTGCGCGCCAACTCAAAGTCCACCAAAAGGTTCACCCTGTTCAAACTGCTTATCACTCAGTCCTCTATTTATTTGTGCCCTCCTCTGCTTTTAGCTGGTTCAAGTTTTTAATATTTGGTCTACTTTCATCGAACTTGGCTTTCACAGCAAAGTTCATTTAAAAATTACAAATAAACTGGTACAGTAAGGTTTCATTTGCTAACATTAGTTAACTACATTAGTCTACATGTACAATACTTATACAGCATCTATTAATCATAGTTAATGTTAAGTTCAGCATTTACTAATACATTATTGAGATTAAAAGTTGTATCTGTTGGTATTAGTTAATGCACTGTGAACTAACAGGGACATGAACATTTTTATTAACTAGCATAAAGGATAATAAATGCTGTACAATTATATTATTAGTTCTTATTTCATGTTAGTTAATGCATCAACTAATGATGACAATTGAGACTTTTTAAAGTGTTACCAAAAAACTAAAGGAGTGAATTTTATTAGAACTCTTTCAGGTCATATTTCACTCCAGAATCAAATTTCTAAATAATTTTTTTAATCAGACCATTATGAATTATTGCATTGTAATATGTTTGTCGAGATAATTAAGCACAAATTCTACCTTTCTCATAGCTGTGCGTAAACAATTAAAACCACCATAGTGTGTGTAAAATAAAATGAAAATATTTTTTTTTATTTTTTATTTTTTATACGTGATATTTGTACTTAATTGCCATAAATGTAGATTTTGATACAGTGTAGTACTGAGTATTTTTTCTGTGAAATGGTCAATTTGTTGCATCATATTTTGTGAAATCACCTACATTGCCCTTAAGAGAAAACATTCACATTTTTAGACACAATGCAGAAGTAAACATTAACCCTGGCCTTCTAAGATAACATACCTAGAAAGTGCAAATACATGCTCTTATCTGCAAAACAAGTCAGAGGTCTGTATGAGTATTAGCATATGCTGTATTGGAATTGACTCTCTGGCTTTTATTTCCACAGATGAAGTTGCTAAATCTGTATATTAAGAGGGCCCAGACCACCAACAGCAACAGCAGCAGTTCTTCAGACATGTCGTCTTACAGCTAGCTGGATGTACTCTAATCAGTGCCCTACACGTGCATTTGGCAACATAGTTGTGCCTCCTCCAGAATCCTTTTTTTTTTTTTTTTTTAATTTTTTGCTTCATCACAGTCTTGCTGGATTTTCTCAGAAAGATATGTTGCTCACTGCAATCAGACTTTTCTTTTCATCCAGCTCCTGGAAACCTCTTAGTGTCTCATGCATCTTTCCATCTGTGAAACATTGAATGTAAAGAAAAATGCATGCCGGCTTTTTGATAGGGAACAGATCTTCCATGATTGGCACTGCTTATATAATTGCAGCAAACAAGCTGTCTTCAGCTTCTGAAGAGGTGAAACTACATTTACTAGTAATAACGTATTCATATTTGCAAGTGGTGTTAAAGGTTTAATTGAGTTATTTAGATATTTTAAATGGACACAATTGGCTTAACTAATGCATCACTTGAATTTCAATCAACGCTAGTGGATCATTTGGCTGGCCGAGTGATAAATGTAAAGAAAAGAGGCAACTGTAAGTAATTTGTAGGTTTGGCTACAATGACAACCCCAAAAAAGAAAACATAGGATTAAAAATTTATTATATTCATTTTTATTTCATGGGACCGCAATACAACATCCCATAATGTTGCAATTATAGGAAATTGTTTCCAAGTCTTTAAGAAGGCTAATGTAAAGCAATTGTTTTGATTTTATTATAGGATGGATTATGTGTTGAAAATGTAGGCCTCACTACAGGATACAAGGTTAAAAACTTCTGAATGTAGAGCTTTTCCTTTCATATTTGTGGAAAAAAAGCAAGGGTTTTGTGGGTAAACATACAAGCCACAACACACTTGGACATGCAAAAGTTCACACTCAGTGGAGTTGGAAACATGACCAGGAGGATCTTCAGACAACAAACAATGAATGAAATCAAACCGATTTACACTTTGTTCTTGTGGCAAGAGGATTGTGATGGAAATTTCAAAACTACTATGCCTTACGTTCCTTTTTCTGCTTTCAAAACTCAGACTGTTATATACATGTCCACAGGCATTGGTACTACACTGCTAAAGCATGGCGCTGCTATTTCCCACAGCACATGTCTACGACACTAATAATGAAAACCCTCTAATCTGGCTCAAGAGGTAGAGGTGATGTTATTTTCTCTGAAAGGTCTGAACTCTTTCTTTTTCCTTGTCATCTGGGGATTTTGTCCATCTGATGTTGTGCTGGGCATTTAGTGTTCATGTGTACATACCTTTCAATCATTGCCAACCCCAATCAACCCCCCCACACACACACACACACACACACAAAACTAAGGTAAAAATGGTGTTGCACTCTTTTGCACGTTAACAAATAGCCTGCATGTTTTGATGACGTAACCATCCTGTGCTGCCGTAACTGACCTCTGTAAATACAGTATTATTATTGTTATTATTATTAATATGTTGCCCAGGTGGGGAAGTAGACAAGTGCAGAGCTGAAATGGGTCGCACAGAGTTGACCAAAATGTCTGTCTATCCTTACTTTCCTTAAGTATTATATACTGGGGCATGTGGCTTTTATTGGTATGCTAAGTGTGCGTACCCTTGTTTGATGCAGTGTTTCTTTCTACAGGATTTTAACTGATTTAGACAGACCATGGACCATCATTTTGGTTTAGACTGGGGGCTATTCATAAAAATAATATGTTCATGAAAGAACAAATTAATCTGTGAGGATCAACAATGCAAGTATTAAGTTAAACGTGTCCCCTTGGTTTTCCTCAAATGTTCCCCTATCAAGATATTCCATCAAATTGTTCACTACACATGTTAAGACTTTTTGTTATTGGACACAGATCCACTCTTGTATTTATAAATTTGTATTTTATTTCCTGTCCTAATGTACAGTTTTTTTTTTTTTTTTTGCTCAAAGGCTTGTGATAGATTTACACCAACCTAAGTCTGGCCTAGAATTAAAACAACTAGAAACATGAATTTATTGTCATGATTATTTGAAACTCTAAAATGTGTCAGATTTTTTGGATGTCGTGCTGTTGAATGTCTGGTGTTTATCCCAATTCATGCACCAGTACATTTATAAACTAAGTCATATATGATGAAGGGTATTCGGTCCTAGTTAGTCCAGTGCCACAAATGTCCATTGCTGAAAAAATGACCAGATTATACATCACCTCAAAATCAAGACATTAAGATGTGTGTGTGTGTCTATATATATATATATATATATATATATATATATATATATATATATATATATATATATATATATATATATATATATACAGGTCCTTCTCAAAAAATTAGCATATTGTGATAAAAGTTCATTATTTTCCATAATGTAATGATAAAAATTTAACTTTCATATATTTTAGATATATGAAACGTCTGCTTTTAAAAACGCCTGCTTTTAAAAACTTGACACCCTCAAGAGAGAGGGTAAGACACAGAAAGAAATTTCTGAACGAATAGGCTGTTCCCAGAGTGCTGTATCAAGGCACCTCAGGGGGAAGTCTGTGGGAAGGAAAAAGTGTGGCAAAAAAGCTGCACAACGAGAAGAGGTGACCGGACCCTGAGGAAGATTGTGGAGAAGGACCGATTCCAGACCTTGTGGGACCTGCTGAAGCAGTGGATTGAGTCTGGAGTAGAAACATCCAGAGCCACCATGCACAGGCGTGTGCAGGAAATGGGCTACAGAGCAGCAGCACTGAACTGTTGCTCAGTGATCCAAAGTACTTTTTTCGGATGAAAGGAAATTTTGCATGTCATTCAGAAATCAAGGTGCCAGAGTCTGGAGGAAGACTGGGGAGAAGGAAATGCCAAAATGCCTGAAGTCCAGTGTCAAGTACCCACAGTCAGTGATGGTCTGGGGTGCCATGTCAGCTGCTGGTGTTGGTCCACTGTGTTTTATCAAGGGCAGGGTCAATGCAGCTAGCTATTAGGAGATTTTGGAGCACTTCATGCTTCCATCTGCTGAAAAACTTTATGGAGATGAAGATTTCGTTTTTCAGCACAACCTGGCACCTGCTCACAGTGCCAAAACCACTGGTAAATGGTTTACTGACCATGGTATTACTGTGCTCAATTGGCCTGCCAACTCTCCTGACCTGAACCCCATAGAGAATCTGTGGGATATTTTGAAGAGGAAAAAAAAAAAGTGAAAAGTGACATGACATTCAGCCAAGTATGGTGACCCATACTCAGAATTCGTGCTCTGCATTTAACCCATCCAAAGTGCACACACACAGAGCAGTGAACACACACACACACACTGTGAACACACACCCAGAACAGTGAGCAGCCATTTATGCTGTGGCGCCCGGGGACCAGTTGGGGGTTCGATGCCTTGCTCAAGGGCACCTAAGTCGTGGTATTGAAGGTGGAGAGAGAACTGTACATGCACTCCCCCCACCCACAATTCCTGCCGGCCCGAGACTCGAACTCACAACCCTTCGATTGGGAGTCTGATTCACTAACCATTAGGCCACGACTTCCCCCTAAAAGTTGAGAGATGCAAGACCCAACCCTCTGGATGAGCTTAAGGCCGCTCTCGAAGCATCCTGGGCCGCCATAACACCTCGGCAGTGCCACAGGCACAGATTGCCTCCATGCCATGCTGCATTGAAGCAGTCATTTCTGCAAAAGGATTCCCGACCAAATATTGAGTGCATAATTGAACATAATTATTTGAAGGTTGACTTTTTTTGTATTAAAAACACTTTTCTTTTATTGGTCGGATGAAATATGCTAATTTTTTGAGAGAGGAATTTTGGGTTTTCATGAGCTGTATGCCAAAATCATCAGTATTAAAACAATAAAAGACCTGAAATATTTCAGTTGGTGTGCAATGAATCTAAAATATATGAAAGTTTAATTTTTATCATTACATTATGGAAAATAATGAACTTTTATCACAATTTGCTAATTTTTTCAGAAGGACCTGTGTGTGTGTGCGTATGTATGTATATATATATATATATATATATATATATATATTTCTTTTTATTTAATTTTAGCATTTTGCATTTGCAAAAAATAGTTCTTTTTTTAATGACAAATTATGCTTAATAAAATTTTTCTTTCAAATTCAATGTGGAAAAAAATAGAATTCTATGTAAAACAGTAATACATTTATACAGCCCCAAGATTTATTTAATCAAAATAATTATAACTACTATCAAATACTACACAAAAATACAAAAAAAGGCAAGTACAATTGTTAACACATTTTTTTATTTATGCGAAATAGATTTGACTGTGTATGTGAAATACAATCTGGACATTCTTGACCGTTTTATGGGATTAGACCAAATAATAAAATGCTTTTAGTATCGCCATTCTTTGTCAATTATGGCAAGGCTTTCCATCAATACACGTGTAAAAAAGTAAGAGGCGCGCATATGCAGAATTCTGCACGCAAAGTGTGATTTATCAGGAACCTTACTGACCTTTGATGTCAGAGTCAGTCTGTGCCAAAACAACACGGTGTCAAGTTTTACCGACTGCGTCTGTTATTAAACGAGCGGTCCAGCAGAGTCCGTCAGAGCGTCGGAGCAGGTGACAGACGATGAAGGCAGAGTGAAGAACACTCACAGCTCACCTGACGGCCGTCACGCGGGCATAAATCACTGCGGACACGTTGGGCTCAGACCAGCCTTTACGGTTCCCTCACCAGCGACCACGTGTTTGGCTACTCGTTTTTTTTTTGGATAAGAACGTCATCGAACTGGAGAGTATGCTGTTTTGGCACAGCCATCCTGAAACCTATCAACAGCACGCGCAAAATAATTTTATAAGGTAAGTTTAGTCCCGCCAGTCAAATAGACTGAGCTTTTTTTTTTTTTTTGACAGTCGTCTTACATCTTATAGTTGTCTTATATACAACTTACTTTTTTTAATGGTGAAGCAATTATTTAACATTACATAATTTCTAACGAACAACCATTTAAAAAAAAAATAACTGGAAACTTAAATAAAAAATATAAATAAAATACATTGTGTATAGATGAAGGAAAGGTATGACACCTTGGGTGACTAATTTATTAAGAAGCAAGTCAATAATCATAAAATAGACATTTACGTTTCATTCTGAATTGACCTTTTTTCTTCTTTTTGTGAATTTATATGTATATTGACACTTGGATATATACCAAAGCAAATTCTGAAATATATTGTGCGTAAAGTGTTCTCCAAAGTGCTTCAAAATGTGCCTGAGGTTTTCTGCTTCTGCTGCTCATATTTCTTCTCAGAGATGCTCTTGCTCCGTTTCTCAAACATGAAGAGGAGCAGCAGTCCACAGAGATCCGAGTGTCTCCTTTTCATTACGTGCTTTGTGCAGCCACATCTCCAGCTGTCAAACTCCAGGAGGAAACACTCACATATCTGAATCAAGGTCATGTTAAATTACTACTGACCTTATTGTGCTTGTTTGACTTAAGTCAGCATTTAATGGTGCATTCAAAGCACTATGATTTATGAAAAGTAACTTTTTTCTTATATCAGTCTATACTTTTGTCTGCATGATAAACACTCTTTGCTGTAAATGTGCTTTTTAACTTTTTATTTTGAGGGTTATAAATAATTTTGTTCCTTTACATTCAGTTCTGTTTGTTTTTTGTTTACATTATAATACTATACATAACTTTGTGTGTTGGCAGTAAAGCCAGCATTGCAAAATTTACTGTCAATGTGTTTTAAGAAATGGCAAGCGTATGTTTCTCACTGGCAATCTATCTGCCTTTTGCCTTTCATTTTAATTTGTTTTGTTAATCTGTATAGGTCAGTCCTATGAAATCCGTATGCTTAACAGGAAACTAGTGGAGTATACAGATATAAGCAGTAAACACATAAAGGTAAGGAAATTATTGTTTTTCCACTATTTAAACTTTCTATACAATAGAAATACGATTACTGATAAAACTTACCCTTCAAACTTGTAGACTTTTTTTCATTTTTGTTTAAACCCAAAAAAATAGTACGGTATTTATGGAATTGATGAAGTTTTGTACAGATGGCCAAATGTTTGTAAACTGAAGTATATATATTCTCACTTCATTTTCAAAATTTTCAAAAATGGTGATGGTGAATTGTTAGGTTGTTATCCAACAAGATGCCTATTCAAGGTTTGTTTGTTTGTGAGCATCAGTAAAAAAAAAAAATTACAAAATGTGAATATTCTGGATTATAGCTATATTGTTAATATACAAATTAAACAAATATTATAAATGACAGTGTACAGTTGCAAATACACCATATAGTCAATGAGGGGGAAAAAATGCAGTCAATACACTTGTATGTGAAAGTTCATAGTTGACACTTGTGGTAACTTATATATAATTATAAACATTTGTAGCATCATTAAAGTAAACACTGAAGTCTTAAATGTGAGCTGTTTTATGAAACACTGAAGAGAATGGAAGACAATACTGCTTGGTTTTAGTCATGGTGCTGTATGTGTGGTGCTCTCTTGACATCAGTCTGTCCTATGCTGTTTTAAGAGTATTGTGCGTGTAGTTTTCCATGACCGGCGGCTGCAGTACACAGAGCATCAGCAGCTGGAGGGATGGAGGTGGAACCGTCCAGGAGACAGAATCTTGGATATAGGTGGGACCTGCTTTCCTAATAAAGCACGTTTTTAAAGGACTTGACAAAATTTGTTTTCAAATCGGGTTGTGGCAGACATATGTCATATGATTTAAAAAATGTCCAATTTGGTGTGTTCAGATATCCCATTGTCAGTGGGCATAATAGAGCCTCGAGCCCACCCACTGCAGCTCAACACCATAGAGTTTCTCTGGGATCCTGACAAAAATGCCTCCGTGTTCATTCAGGTGCATGTTTTCCTTACCTCCCTTCTAGTTTTCTAAACTGGTGGATACCGGTGGTAACTTTTCTGATTCTTTATATCCAGGTAAACTGCATTAGCACTGAGTTCACTCCTAGAAAACATGGTGGAGAGAAGGGTGTCCCCTTCCGCATTCAGATAGACACCTTCGCAGTCGGCGAGCACGGAGAATACTCTGAACACATGCTCTCTGCCAGCTGCCAGGTCAAAGTCTTCAAGGTAGAGCATCTTGTAGACTCTTAAAGATTTATTTATTTATTTTGATGTTACTTTACTCATCCTCATGTTATAGCCTGCATGCATTTTTTCTTCTGTGTAACACAAAAGATGATGTTTTGCAGAATGCTGGGAACCAAACAATATTGTCCCCACTGACATTTTTATTTTTATGGAAAACAACAAAACATTTCTCAAAATACCTGTCTTTATGTTCCACAGGAAAAATAAGGTCATAATGAGGATGAGTAAATTATTACAGAATTGTCATTTTTGGGAGACCTAACCCTTTAATGACCCCCCCCCCCCCCCTCTCTTTTAGCCAAAAGGTGCAGACCGCAAGCTCAAGACTGACAGAGAGAAGATTGAGAAAAAGAGTCCTCAGGATAGAGACAAATATCAACCATCCTATAAAACGACAGTGCTGACTGAGGTGAGAGATCTGCCTTGTAAGCATTTGAGCTTGTTTGTGTCATCAGACATCCTAATGTGATTTCATACAGATTTTCAAACAGAATGTCTGAGAAAATCCTCTTTCCATGCAAATAAATTATATCTTGATTTATACAGCTCCAAAAAAAAAAAAAGCATTCCATACATTTTCATGCTAGGTATTTTTTTTAATACTGATGATCGTAATATGTAATTTTGTATTACAAATCAGAAAACAATCCAGTATCAGAAGTAGTAAATGATGACAGTTTTCACTTTTAGTTGAAGTATCTGTCCATATGTTAATGATTGCGATATTTCCAGCTAGTGGTCTACATCAAAAACCTCTGAATTTTCCATGTCTCCTGTGAGTGCCTCTTTACTTTGAATGGCCATGGTGAAATATTAAGCACTCTCGCACAAGTAAGATGTGACTGGAATTCACATGATTTCTTGTTGGAGCAAAGAAGCCCATATTAAGAATAAGGTCACGAGGTAGGCCGAAACAGCCACCTAACATAATTAGGTAAACGATTTCTTTTCCTTTCAGTGCTCCCCTTGGCCTGAAGCCCCATCAGTCAGCAGAACAAGCAACACTCCATCTCCTGGTTATCACAGCGCTCACACTTCTTACAGCTTCCCAGAGGAGTGAGTCTTTATTCAGTAGGAAATCACACCATGAATACATAAACATAACTAGCAACTGCTCTCCCGTCTTATTGCGTTTATAGAAACTGCTCTCCAGACCAGCAGGAGGAGCTACATTTGCCCAGCTGTTCTGATGTAAGTGTAGCTGGCAGGTTAAAAACATTAATGTCATGCTCTATTATCTTTATAGGTTTGTATTTGAGGACATGTTGATGCTATTCTTCTTCTTTTTGCCATGTAGCACTTGTTGCCATCGTCATCCATGCAGGATACGCAGCAGTGGCTCCATAGTAATAGGTTCTCCTCTTTCTGCAGGCTCTTCTCTGGCTTCTCAGGTGGGCTGAAATATTCACTGAGAATATTGACTAGATTACAATATCATTATATATATATATATATATATATATTATATATATATTTAGTAGTAGTAGTTTAGAGTTAACATGTTGCTAAATTAAGAATGTGATACTCAGATAAGTGTAAAAAGCACGAAGCACAGAAAATATTGGGTAAACAGCTGATTTTTAATTATTTAGTTTATTTTTTTAAACATCTAACAGATAAAAAGTATAAACTACTATTCGTCAGTTTGGGTTAGTGGTGTTCTTTTATACTTTTTATTCTTTAAAGAATCAGGAAAAGAAATATTAAGCAGTACAACTATCTTTAACATTAATAATAAGAAGAAATATTCTTGAGCATCAAATCATGTGGCACTTAAGACTGGAGTAATGGCTGCTGAAAATTCATCATTAAATTACATTTTAAAATGTAATTGTTTTCTGAAATATTTCATAATATTAATGCTTACTCATTTGAGCTGCTTTGTTAATGTTTCAGGTTCTGATCTGCTTAAAATGAGTAGAGAAGATTTGATTCAGATCTGTGGTGCTGCTGACGGCATCCGTCTTTTCAATGCAATCAAAGGAAGGTGAGCTGTAAATTTGTTCAAACACTTGCTATTCATCCTAACATGTGCCCAAACATTAACTCAGCATGTCTGTGTCAATGTTACCCAGGTGTATACAACCTCGTCTCACCGTCTATGTATCCCAGCTACAGAACAGGAACCAGCTGCACACCAAAACAGCTGGTGAGGATGGTAGGAGACATCACAGCATCCTTTATGATAGTTGTCACATGCAAAACAAGTGTTACTTTTATTCTTAATTATCGAATTGTTTTTGTCTGTAGTGTACCATGCTCTCTACCTAGAGGACCTAACTGTCCTTGAGCTCACTGAGAAGATAGCCAATCTATATAATGTTCCCTCACAGCAAATACTTTGCGTATACAGACAGGGGCCGACGGGGATCCACGTCTTGGTCTCAGATGAGGTAAGACGACAGGGCAGTTTTTATTCGTAATATGCATTGCTAAGAACTTCTTTTGGACAACTTTAAAGGTGATTTTCTCAACATTTAGATATTTGCATCTCAGCCAAATAGTGTCCGATCCTAACAAACCATACATTAGTGATAAGCTTCTTTATGCAGCTTACAGATGATGTATAAATCTCAATTTAAAAAAAAAATGTGACCGTTATGTTTGGTTTTGTGGTCCAGGGTCCAGGGTTATATAACTTGTCCAAGTTGTTGTTCATCCAAAAGTTTTTTAATTTTATTGAAAGAAGTGTCTAATTTTCAAGAAGGTTGCATTTATTTGATCAAAAATACAGTAGAAACAGTAATATTGTAAAATATTTTTTTAAATAACTTTTTTCTATTTTAATGGTCATTCACTGCTTGATTGCTGAATAAAAGTATTAATTTCTTTTTTTTTTAAAAAGAAAAAAAGAAGAGGAACATTAATTTTAATTTTAGAGTCCAGGGTAGTGTACATTTCCATATCAGGAGTATATTTTTTATGTATATTTTTTACATTTACTTTTTATGATTACTTTATGGAGCTCCACAAATGACATGCAGACCAAAATAGATTTATTGTAGCCACAAATTAAGAACTCATTCCCTAATTTTATTAGGATTTGTTTCAATGACTTTATAAATTCCCTCTTTTTGTTAAATTGCAGCCAGTAGTTTGTTACCTTGGTTTGATTTAATTAAAACAAGGGAACTTATTGTACAACATTGCCATCATTTAATTATAATGAGGGTATACATTTAGTATAATGTTAAATTTAGTACATTTAGTATAATGTTGACACTGCTCTCTTCCATATAGTAAAGTGAATCATGACAAACTCTAAAAATAGACAAAAAGCATGATAGGCTTGGTCTTTAGCAACACTCTTTTCCTTAAATTCATGACTGAAATCAGTTACTGATTGTTCAAATGGATTAGAATTCCAGGAAGTACAGTAACCCAAGCATACACTGTTAAAACTATCAGTAAAATGTGTTACCATGCATTTAGGTCACTCTGCATGTATTTTTTTTTTCAGATGGTGCAGAATTTTACAGAAGAGTCTAGCTTCATTATCAGCACTATGAAAGGTAACTTCATGGACATGGTATTTTTATCTTAACTACACTGATTGGGCCTCTTGTTTATCAAGCTGGAGTTATGTGGTGAAAATTGTCATTGCACATGCACAAAAGACCCGTGTTCTAAAGTGTTCAGAGGGCTAAAAATTTGCTGACTTCACATTAAACACAAACACTTTCTATATAATGCATACAAATAATAGTTAGCATCTGGTTTTGCCACACTTCTGACTGTAATGGCTCACTGAGCAGGCAACTGTTAAAAAGTCCTCAGAATGGAATGTCTTTGTGTAAAACAGGTTACTATTTAAAACATAAAGCAAAAGAACTAAAACAACAACAACACTGAGATGTCTGAATCTCTATTGCATGTAATATTGGCTACATCTTTTCTTATGTGACGGCAGATGAATGTAATGATGGCTACCATGTTGTGCTGAAGTGACCTGAGACTACTGGAGCATTGCAGGTGCCTTTGGCTGATTTTCACAATACTGGACTGTTTCGAAGTTAAACATCACCTGGAGGAATGTGAGCTGAACGAATGTGGATACTTTTTTTGTATGATGTAGATGACTGTTGTGTATTTTAAAGAGAGAATGTTGTGAAAGGTTATCTGAAAACGAATTAAAATATGAATTACTTTATATTTTATGTAAGTCATTTTCGTTTTATAAATTTCTGTTTTAAAGTAATTATTTTTATCATATTACAGTGGTATTGTAACATTCCTTTGTTTTATTATTAGATACAAAATAGACTACTAAAAACACAAAATCTAATATATTTATGTTTTTAATTTAATGTAATATGATTTATATGATACAATTCTAAAAAAAAAAAAAAAATACTAATTCAAAACTTGCCCATTTTTAAAATAGATATTGGTGTCAATTTCAATGCCATTATTGTGCACAAGCATGGATTTTACAGATCCCTAAATAATTGCTAGCAGAAGATAATCTCTCAGAGATGCTGGTGTGAATTGATTCTTTTGTTCCTCACAGACTGAAGATATCTAAATAAAGTTATTGCTCAGGATGTTATTATTCTTTGCTTTGCTTTTTCTCACTCAGCGCTGTTGAGATTGGTATTTTTGCAACTGATCAATACTTATGTATTTTTTCACAAAGCTTTTTGAACTGTATTATAACACCTGTTTGTTTGGTGACCTTATCGTGATGAACCTTGCTATTTGATAAGCCTTAAAAACTTATTCTGCAGGAAAAATGCTGTAAGTGTTATATACATTCGAAAAGTAAATGTCCTCCTCATAAATGTAATGTTTATGTTTTTAGTGTGTTACAAGAAACTTGTTTTATTTGTACTGTTTAGGATCACCCCACTTATAGATGTTAAGATTTACGCCTGTCACATCAAGTACAAAAAGAAAGCTTCTACATTTATATTGTGTGCATACAACATATTTACAAATCAGCTGCTCTTTTTTGCTTGATTGACCGTACAAATCTTTCCCTTGAGATGTAATGTTTATCAGTAGGTTGTCTAGGTTCAGTTTGTGAAATGTGCTGGTTATGAAACAGAGTTTATTGACTAAAGACATTGGTTTCTACCCAGATTTTCCTCCAATTCCTCTGTAGTCATGAGGTTAGTGTAGTCTAGTAAACTTGTAGGGCTGATTTTGTGTGTTACTCTGTGAAGTGGAAAGGGGCACACTTCAGTGAGCAGCTCTGAATCCTCTGTGTGTGATTTCCCAAGCCCTGAAGAGGCACAGACTGAAGACAAATGTGCTTAGCAACACACGCAGATCATAAAATTGAGTTGTCTGAATAATTTCTCGGTCTAATGGTTGTCAGTGTGTTTAATGTGAACAATGCATTTTTTAAGTAAGTAAACTTAAAAAAAAAAAAAAAAAAAAAAACTCACTAACGTTTATGCATTACAGAGACCATTTTTAACATTTTCATTTTCAAAATGTTTTGGTCGTGATGGGAAACGATGCCACTTCAATCGTAAAATGTATTCAAATAAAATAATTTCTACATAATATTTAAACGTTTATTTCAGTCCTTGTTCAGTTTGTCATGTTTAATACAGAATCATATTTTTGTGATCGACTTTAATTTAAATTCTATCAAAAACCACCTACTGTCCACAAACACGAATGGAGATACACGACGAATACAGCATTAATAATAATAATAACTAATAATCATAAATGATAGAATGTTTTCTCTATTCCACCACTAGGGAGCGTCAGTGCTTCATTAAACAAAATTATGTATTTTATGCGATGTTGCTGAAGCAAGGAAATTTTAAAATTCAATTAAACTGTCAACTGGTTGCTCGATAGAATCAACAACTTACGCCACTCTCACCTGTATAATTTTATTTATTTTATTTTACTTAATATATATATACATTTACGTATTTTTAGTCATTACTTTGCATCTTGTTTTCATATTTTAGTACATAAGACAGGGCGGTATGACCATTCAGGCGTTTCCAACCACACGTGAGTACGATTAAGCGGTTAATCTATTCCTTTCTAGATATTTATTTCCAAATAGGAGAAAATCAAACATACACCGAGTTATTGAAATCGACTGAAACCAACCATGCCAATAATTTTTTTTAACGTTTTTTATTGATATTTTTCAACAACTTTAATATTTTTAATCGGGCATAGTAAGAGTCAGTCAGCTGAGCGGAGGACCCCACGCAGCCGGCACACACGTGTTTGTCGACAGCCATGGCGGACATGCAGATGAAGATTCTCCGCAAGAAAATTCAGAAGAGAAATGATAAAAATAAACAACGCAAATTGCTCCGAGCTCAGAAGGAAGAAGACGAAGAAGAAAACGCCAGAGGTAATTTTTCTCTTTTCCCTGTGACGTAATTCAGACGTGATCTCGGATTCAGCATGTGATAATCACAGTGCTCTTGCTCCTAAAGTTTAGACTTATATTTTAGTCAGTTGTATTTAACTTAGCAATATGACATATGGGTTTAATTAAATAATAATAATTATAATGTTGTTTATGTGTTTAGTATTTGCCTCAAGGATCACTCCTTCCATCCATTATCAGACTCCCCTCATGTTGAGTGAGCGTGTTCTTTCCTTTATTTCGGAGTTGATGAAATGTGCTGCATGACATGTGTTTGTGATCTGGCAGAGGTGAAGGCTGTGTTGGAGGGATCTGAAGTGACCGGTGATTCTGATCCAAACCTCACTGAAAGTGTCTCCTCTGAAGAGATCCAAACCTCACAGAAAATCAAGAAGAAGAAAAAGAAAAGAAAATTGGATGCCACAGGGGAACTAACATCTGGTAAGTGTGAAATATCTCTGTGAATGTTGTTTTCATTAGTGGTTGGTCACTGTGGAATTGTCATTGGATAATATTTGAAACTGGAGAGGAGACTGTGAAATATGCAGTTTAATTATAGCATTTGAGATGTATTCATATACACTAAATAATGGATCTGGTCCTTTAGGTGTGAAAAAGGTCAAAAAACAGGATGAAGTTAAAGCGACAACAGAAAAAGAGCAAGAGAGGGATGAGAAACAGGAGGAATGTGAAGAGGTGCCAGAGAATGGAAACGATGACAAAGAGGGTTCAGCTGAGGAGGATGATAGTGATGAAGATGGACCGCAGCTTCCTTCTGGTCTGACAGGTAAAAAATGACACAATCTGTCATCTGTTAAACACAACACAGTCTGCCATGAGTGTCCACAGAATCTGTGCTTAGAGGTGTCCTGTGAAGTCATCGCAATACGCATTCAGTCAAAGAAAGTCTTTGCATTCTCATCAGGACCGATTTACAAGAGCTAACGTTACATTGGATAAATAAACCGAAAGCGGAACGAATCCGCGCTACTAGTTCTGTCAGGTGCTGGAGCCACCTTCTGTAGAAGTTAATAGAGTTGGGGTACTCGAACTTGGACTCGGACTCGAGTCCGGACTCGAGTCCAATTTTGAATGAACTCGGACTTGTCACGCACTCGGGTGAATTTGTACTCGGACTTGACACGGACTTCAACATTTTGGACTCGGAAAATATTCCGAGTACAGTCGAGTCCACGTCATGTGTAACAATAAAACCAGCATAAAATTGAAATGATAAATTAATGAATGTCTCCCCTTCTGTCATTTTACTGCACCACACCGGCAGGCAGAAGTCTCATGCTTGCAGACGAAACACACGCACCACTCAGTCACTGGATATCAGTGTGGATTAGTGATGGGAAGTTCGATTCTTTTCCGCGAACCGGTTCTTTCGGATGGTTTGATTCAATAAACCGGTTGAAAAAAAAAACAGTTCACCGGATACATAATCCATTGCGATGTATTTGTTATTAAATGAACTTACGTTTCATCAGATTGCCCTTCATTCAAGCCCTCGGTTTACCCGCACTCATTACATTAGCACAAAATCAGTTCAGAATCAATCACCAAAAGAATCAGTTCGGTTCAGATGCGCTGTGAGTCAGTCGGCTTCATGCTGAATCACGTATGCGCAGTATCATCAGCTCCTCGGTTCTCGAATCGGACGCGTCCGAAAGAAACGGACTTCGGTTCAGTTTACTGATGATCTGAAAACTGATACAACCGGTTCTTGACTCGAGAACGAGAATCGCTCAAAACCCGGGTAGGAAAATCTGACAGGGTAGGATAAAATGTCAGGACACCAGCACATGCTTCAGTTCAGTATCATCAGCTGCTCTACTCGTGTTCATGTTCTGTTTACTACAAACTCAGTTTGTGAATCTGTCATCATTAACTATAAATACAGAACAGATATTTCATAAATCATCCCTTATTCATATTAAACATGGAGTCTTTAGAGTCTTAATTATTGTCCAACTTCCCTGAAAACCCCTTTGGCCCATACATAATCTACAATATACAGATTAGAAACATGTAGCCCCTATCTTAAAAAAAAAAGTGTATATATATATATATATATATATATATTTATAGTTTTATCACACTTTCCGATGTTTAACAAAATACTTGAAAAATTACACGCATGCGCAGTATCATCAGTTCATCGGTTCTCAAATCGGACGCCTCCGAAAGAAATGGTTTTCGGTTCAGTGTACTGGTGATCCGAAAACCGATGCAACCGACTACCAAAGACAGCAGCAGCAACCAACAGATGCTGCACAGCTCAGCATTGCAGGATTTGCAAGACCAGAACTGACCAAACAAGCAATGCAACTTTATGATGCAAATTCTCCAAGACAACAAGAAATTCATAATTCCATTATTAAGGATCTCCTCATTGGCTGCACTTTACCTCTGTCAAATGTGGGGGAGAGGCATTAAATAACTGAAGTGTCATCTTTAACTGGAGGACAATATAGTGTGATACAATAATAAAATAGGTTCATTTGTATTTTCATGCACTTGTAATACAATAAAACCTTTGAAACCTTTTTTGATAGGAAACTAGTTCTGTTGACATAAAAATGTTCAATGGCAATGACTAGATGTAACAGTGGTATTTTTTTATTACATTTTTATATTGCCATTGGTTTAATGGGTTGAAAGGTTAAAATATTAATAGAATGTAAAAATTTACAATACCAATTTATAATCTTTTTTAATTTAATTACTTTCTGGACTCGGGCGGACTCGACTCGGACTCGGCCTTTAAGAACTCGGACTTGAGTCCAACTCGACCCCTTTTGGACTCGGACTTGGACTCGATGTTTGTGGACTTGGTCTTGACTCGTACTCGACAAAGGTGGACTCGGACCCAACTCTAGAACTTAATGAGACTAGTGCTGGTGTCCTCAAACGCTAGTCTGGAGACCTACAGTGTTCTCAAAGTCAGAAAAGTCATAAGTGTTAGAAGAATGTTCGCTGTGGTATATTTTCACTGCAAAACAATAAGAAATGCCACAAGTATAATTGCAAATTTTGAGAAAAGCCTCAGCAAAATCAGTAATTTTTATCACAAAAATAACACACACAAAAAAATTGAAATCCTGGAGGGACTGCCTAATGTTTGTCCAGTCTAGGCCACAAGCTGGCAGGCCATGGGGTCCTGCTCCACCTCTCAAATTGACTCAATGTCTAGGTCAGTGGTTCTTAAACTTTTCACAGAGTACCCCCTCAGAAAATATTAAGCTTTCCAAGTACCACCATTGTGACTAACATTGACATGGCTTGTGATGGGCATAGTGTTATAGACTTATGGTAATGCTTAAGGAGTGACACTGCAGGCACAAAAACAGTTTTTTTCATGCACCTGTCAATTTTTGGCTTTTCATAAAGTGTTTTTTCAGACTAATGGAAAGAAAACATCCAAAAGACACATTATAGATAAAGTGCTATAATATGAAATGTTAAGTATTTATTTTATAGCACTTTATCTATTTGTGTCAATAGATTTAAATTACAATACACATTTGTAAAGGCCGTTTACTCCGTTTACATATTTATTCCTGTCTATATTCCGAAGGTTTTTGAAGAGGGATGTGTTCATATATAATTTTCTTGATTAAATACAACATTTAATTCCCCCCAAAATTGTGGAAATATGTTGTTTTCCTGCTGTTCAAAGTATTTTCTGAATTATGGAGTGTCAAAAAGAGTTACACAGAATTCCCTCTGTAAAAACATTTGACACTAATATGTAAAAAAAATAAAAAATAAGAATTTTGAAATAGACTTCATCCAGTGTTCAGATTTTTGTACTAGAAATGTATGCAAATTACCGCATATTTCATTAAATAATGCATCATTTGCATATTTAAACATAACATTTTAGAAAACTTGTAATACAAAAAATGTTAGCAATTATGAATGTAATCAATCAACTTAGTAAGTAAGGTGATTTTTTTTTTTTTTTTCTATTCCGCTGCAATGTCTCGCCTTAATCTGAAGGTTTAGCATGGTAATAGATCTTACAGGGATTTTGTTAAAAAGATTTTACCGATGTTAAATTGTATCCTGAGTACCACCAGTAGTGAGTCACAGCTGGAGAACCAATGATCTAACTTTGACAAAACAGTCCTGACCTATCTATAACTATCAAATGTAGCCCAACACTTGGCTCGTGTTTACTTTAGGTTAATATTGTTAAAATTATAGGCTGTGGTTGTCTAATATAGCAATTAGCCCTGCGAAGCCGTGTTTTCTGCAAAGCTTTGTCCAAAACTATGGACAAAGGCCCATTGTGACATCTTGATTAATCCCTCTGCTTTACTTAAATGTATCAGTTTAATTTATTTTAATAACACCTATGCCTACTTCACTACCACCTCTTTTTTTAGATTGCTCACACATCAGACTTACTGACTAATGATCAATGAAGAAGATGTCTCCTTCCTCTTCTGTCTTTATTTCTATTATCTCTGTGGGCAGTTTTTGAGTCCAGTGTTGATGTTAAGTTATAATGACCTCATTACATTGTGATGCAAAATGTTATTCCATTTGGAAAGAGATTTAATTTACGCCACTACAGCTGCAGCTTGAAGTTGCGCTGGTATTAAAAAATATTTTGAAGATATTAAAAAAGGTATTAAATTCAACTTACGAAATTCTGTATATATATATATATATATATATATATATATATATATATATATATATATATATATATATATATATATATATATATATATATATATATATAAAATGTGTGTGTATATATGTGTGCATATATATATATATATATATATATATGTATATGTATATATATATATATATGTATATGTGTGTGTGTGTGTGTGTGTTTGTTTGGTATTCAGTGACAATTGACAAAAATAATAGGTAATATAGTAATATAATATTACATTCATTAAAGCTTATTTTATTTAGTTAGCTGGTAAAAAAGAAAAAGTTTTGCATTTTCTTTACATTTGCTTTATTTGAAATGCAAATTAACCTTTTGTTTAACTTTTGTTGTAAAAACATAAGATTTTGACAAATGAAATAAAAAGTACTGTACATACAATTGAACAACAAAATAAGAGATGCATTTTCTATTACTAGTAAAATAAGAGTTTAATTGTTAATTTACACAAGCTTCTTTTATTTAGTTAACTGGTAAAGAACAGTATTTTTTGCTTTATTTGAAATACAAAATCTTTTGAAATGTTTTCCTTTCTAAAAATAAATCATTTAATTAGACATTTAATGGATAAAGATAAATTAAAAAGTATTGTTTATATGTAATTAAGTGACAAAACAGACAAACAATTCAGATTTTTACTAACCAGTTTATTGGAAATTTATTTAAAGTTTTCTCTTAGACATGAATAGATTACTGATTTGTTTTCCTCACTGGTGACTTTCTCAGGTGCTTTTGAGGACACGTCATTTGCATCTTTGGCTGAAGTGGTCAGTGAGAATACACTGAAGGGAGTGAAGGAAATGGGCTTTGAAACCATGACTGAGATCCAGCACAAGGCCATACGACCGCTGCTGGAGGGAAGGTGAGTTTGCAGTGCATCAGACATTGCAGGGTTCCAGTGGCACTGTTATCATCACACTGGTCGTGTTAATGTTTGCTCATTCTTATCCAATAGAGATGTGTTGGCTGCAGCTAAAACAGGAAGTGGGAAAACTCTAGCTTTCCTGATTCCTGCCATAGAGCTAATCTACAAACTCCGATTTATGCCCAGAAATGGTGAGTGTCCATTTAATACATTGGCATTCTCTGTTTGTTATGGTCCTATTCACAGCAGAGCTGTCAGTCAAACATGTAAGTATGACCTTAGAGGTGTGTCATGACTGTGGTGTGTGTGTGTGTGTGTGTCAGGGACGGGAGTGGTTATTTTGTCTCCCACTCGTGAGTTGGCCATGCAGACGTATGGTGTGCTGAAGGAGCTGATGACTCATCATGTGCACACGTACGGCCTCATCATGGGCGGCAGCAACCGTTCTGCTGAAGCCCAGAAACTCGCCAATGGAGTCAACATCGTGGTTGCTACACCTGGCAGACTTCTCGATCACCTGCAGGTGTGGCTTTTTACAATCACCTGCTTTGTCACATGGGTCTGTGGGGTGTACCTGACCTCTCTCTCTTTCCACAGAACACCCCCGGGTTCATGTTTAAGAACCTTCAGTGTCTGATCATTGACGAGGCTGACAGGATTCTAGAGGTTGGCTTTGAGGAAGAACTGAAGCAGATCATCAAACTCCTGCCTAGTAAGAGCCGATGACTAACCTGATCCCTCTTGACATCACTTTCTTAAAATAGGGTTCCTGCAGGTCCTTAAATATTTTCTTTCTTTCCAGAAAAAAGACAGACCATGTTATTTTCCGCAACACAGACACGTAAGGTGGAGGATCTTGCACGGATCTCGCTCAAGAAGGAGCCGCTGTATGTGGGGGTGGACGACAACAAAGACACAGCCACCGTGGATGGACTAGAACAGGTAAACTGCTCACCTGTCTCACTGCTTTATCGAAAACACAATCAAACCAACAAACTCCCTCCTTTATCAGAACCAGTTGGTCATGTGTTAGGGGTGTAATATCCTATATTTGTTTTGGTTTGTGTTGTATTTAGGGATATGTTGTATGCCCTTCGGAAAAACGCTTCCTGCTGCTCTTCACGTTTTTGAAGAAGAACCGTAAGAAGAAGCTGATGGTGTTCTTCTCCTCTTGCATGTCTGTGAAGTACCACTATGAGCTGCTCAATTACATCGATCTGCCTGTCATGGCCATTCACGTGAGTCACTGAGCGTTACACACACAGCGCGAGATGAGAAGTGCCATTAAAGCAGATTGATGAATGCTTTTGTTTTCACGGGCTTTCAGGGGAAGCAGAAACAGACGAAGAGAACTACAACGTTTTTCCAGTTCTGTAATGCAGACTCTGGTATTCTCCTCTGTACGGACGTGGCTGCCAGAGGTCTCGATATCCCAGAGGTGGACTGGATTGTTCAGTACGACCCTCCCGATGATCCAAAGGTACAGCACTGCACATAGTTCAGCCTTGCTGCTAGATTTATGCACTTGTATTATTATTGTTATGTGACTTTTCTGTTGATGTTTTAGGAGTACATCCACCGTGTGGGACGAACAGCTCGTGGTATTAATGGTAGAGGACATGCCCTCCTGATCCTAAGACCAGAGGAGCTCGGCTTTTTACGATTCCTCAAACAGGCCAAAGTATGACATCACTATAGTTCTGATTTAATATTGGCAAGCTGTTGAGCATGTTGAGATTAATTTTCTCTCTTGCGTTCTTCTAAAGGTCCCTCTGAGTGAGTTTGAGTTCTCCTGGACTAAAATCTCTGATATTCAATCTCAGGTGAGACTTTATATTCAGTCAAACTGAACTAAATCTCAAACCTTTAAATCCTAATTTATTATGTCAAATTGTTATTTGCTTTGGTCTTTTACAGTTGGAGAAGCTGATAGAGAAAAACTACTACCTTCACAAATCGGCTCAGGAGGCCTACAAATCCTACGTCAGAGCTTACGACTCTCATTCCCTCAAACAAATCTATAATGTAGGGACGTTAGACCTCCCGAAAGTGGCAGTGTCCTTTGGGTTTAAAGTGCCGCCTTTTGTGGACCTCAGTATCCTTTCAGCATTGTATTACAGTAAATATTGTTGCATGTGGAAGTTGTTACTTAATGGTTTTAATTATGATATCGTGGAGTTGTGATTGTACATTCATTACCATTTGGAGTCCATGATGGTCTCTTATGCTTATCAAGGATGCATTTGTTTAAACAAAAACACAGTTAAAACAGTTATATTGCAAAGTATAACAATGGAGAAAAAAAAAGGGAAATTCTGTTTTGTTTTAAAATGTAATTTTCACCGTCATTACCCCAATCTCCAGAAATCATTCAGTGATCATTCAGAAATCATTCACTTACTGATTTGGTGCTTAAGAAACAATTTTTGTTGTTGTTCCTCAACTGTTCACTCTCTCAGACGTCCACAGCAGTAAAGGCGCGAAGATGCAGAAGCGAGGTGGTGGCGGAGGCTTCGGCTACCAGAAATCTAAGAATGTCAACAAGGCCAAGATCTTCAAACATGTCAGCAAAAGGAAAGGAGACGGCAGACAGTTCTCCCGCTGAGAATTAGATGAATCTTCCCTGTGATGCACCTCTTTTGATCTATATGGAGTAATTGTCAGACTAAACACTTGTCAATTTGTAGTCTTCAGGAAGAGCTCTGATCAGTCTGCATTCCATGCCTGTACAGAATTCTGTTTTCAGAAGCCGTTATATGATGCGTAATTTCTATTGTTACTGGCCCAACTCATTAAACTTATGAATAATTCTTCTCATGCTGTCTCCTCCTTCTACATGAGATTGAACCTACAACCGTAGTAGCAACTAGAGCTGGGCAATTCAGAAATCTTGATAGGACCACCTTTTGATTTTAATTTTTAAGTTTTTGTTTTTAAAATTTAAAAAATCTTAGAGTGATCTGTTAAATTAAACAATTTCCATTGAAAATATTTAATTTTTTCACCAATATAAAAATAAATGATTACTTGTTAAAAGGATTACCGTATTTTCTGGACTATAAGTCGCACTTTTCTTTCAAAGTTTGGCTGGTCCTGTGACTTATAGTCATGTGCGACTTATTTATCAAAATTAATTTGACATGAACCAAGAGAAATGAACCAAGAGAAAACATTACCGTCTCCAGCCGCAAGAGGGCGCTCTATACTGCTCAGTGCTCCTGCAGACTACACTGAGAACAGAGCGCCTTCTCGCGGCTGGAGACGGTAATGTTTTCTTTTGGTTCTTGGTTCTAAATAAATGCGACTTATAGTCCAGTGCGACTTGTGTTTTTTTTCCTCATCATGACGTATTTTTGGACTGATGCGACTTATAGTCCGAAAAATACGGTAAAAACTTTTAAAATGCTATGCAAATATTTTTGTGATGCCAAAGGAATTGATTTAATGAGGTTTAAATCCTTAATAAAATCACTGCTATTGCACTCTTATGGTCATATGTCATGACACATGCACAAAGCAGTTAGTTCATTTCTCCTTTAATGGGTTTTGTTCTGATGGCAAATTTTTATTATGATATAAAAACAAAAGTGATTAGTAAGGGAATATGTGTTATATACATTATGGGTTTAAATAAGGCGCAAAACATTTCTAGTTAAACAGTGCATTAGTTAAATGCTTCACAGTCTCTGAACCCAAGATAATCTAGGCTGACATAAACATACTGAAAGCAGATGTGATCTCAGCATGAGGCTGTAATACAATGAAATACCAACATCAGGGAATGCGAGTGTGTTTTGAAGTGCCACTTGGGACTTGTGTATTAAAGGGGTGTGTATTAAAGATATTGCAACAACAATGTTGTCACCGTAACATACGTGACAGTGTGAGCAGAACGTTTGCTCTTGATGTTTGAGGTTTTCATTCATGGCCACCAATGCACGAAGCTTCTCCAGTAACCCAAAAAAGATCAAAACAAACACAGTACTTCAAAATAACACATGGACACTGACACTTTTTAAGAATTCTCAGGCTGTTTGGCAGATTTCTATACAGTTTGGTGTTAGTGTGATGCTAAGCTGATGGCATTGTGTTCCAATAAGCATATCATACACAAGAAGCAAATAGTCCATTACTAGTTAGACAGAACTATGTAACCCACATTTACAGTTGTTCTGTGTACTTTACAGATGAAATGCAGTAATTTCAATAGGAATCCACACAATCAGGAGTTTTGTGTGTTGACGAAAGATTTCCCATCAAATTTTTACTAATGTGGCCATGCCTTTAGAATTTGGCCAGAACATGGTATTTTAGCTACCTCTTGGAAGTGCCTTCATGTCAGCAATGTTAAAATGCTGTCTAACTAGAGAGCTCACCAAGTTTAGAATGGATTGTATTGTCTAAAATTACTTGAAATTATGTCTGCCTTCGATTATGCATACTTCCCTACTATATAGCAGGAAGTACTTGTTCAAAAGAAGAACTTACTCAGAGAGTGAGCGATTTCAGATGCAACCTAATGTTTAGATACTTACAGGTGCTCTGTTTACATATCCAGAATCCGTCTGAGACTCCACGTCCTCCAGTGAACTCAGCTCTCGCTCCAGATCTTCAGTCTGTGCTGTGGCCTAAAAACAAAAAGACATATTAATGGTCCAATTCAACCAGTTATCTGTCAGCATATGTCTGTCCACCTGTTTCACCGCGGCTAGTTTTTTTTAGTAGTTTTAGCATCCTCACAGGTCGCTCTGGCTTCATGCTGTGTGCAGCTGGAATAAATCAAGGAACAATGACTGTGATATCAGCGTCCTCAAAACTGCAATATGTGTCATGTGCATGATTGTATTACCTCTTCCAGTTCTTTTGTTTTCTGAGTGATTTGTTTGTTGAGTGACGCCAGTTGTCGCCGGTGTTGCTGAACAGGTCCAAATCTCTCTGGCCGATCCTCCACTGAGCGCTCTATCTGTCCAAACACACGTGTGTACAATGAAGCTTTACACTACACGACTTGTAAAAAAAAACTGAACATTTTAATTTTGTTCCAAATTCCAAAAATGTATCTCAGCCTCAGTTCTTGGTGGAAAAATAGGGACTATTTCTTAGAGGTTCTGTGAAGTTTTCACACTGTTCACCTTCTCGGCATATTCAGTGTCAATTTGCTTGATCTCCTCAGACTGCAGTCCAACAATCTGCCCCACTGTGCTGGCTGACAACTTCCCCTACAGAACACACACAGAAACAGTCACTTTATTTACCATTTTGAGGAACACAAAAAAGAAAGATTTTTAGAGAAAGTTGGAAAATAAACAAAATATTTCTCAAAATATAATTTTAAGTTCCACTAAAGAACATAAGTCACAGAGGTCTAGAACGACAAGAGGGTAAGAATTTACATTTTTAGGTGAATCATCCTTTTTAACTCCTTTGCATTTTAAGCATTAGAAATGTACCTCCTCTGTTGCCATGGCAGCCATTCCAGTCAACAGGGCTTTGATTCTGAGCTGTAAAAAAATAGATAAAAATAAAAAACTAATTAACTTGGGTCGGATAAAGAGTGGGTGATCAAGAAGGATTGAGAGTTGAGTGAAGGACAAGAGTAGGTTGATCTGATCATACTGACCTCCTCTGCTGCCTGCAGGTCCTCTTCTTCAGACACCTGGGTCATTCCAGGAGGCACACCCTGCTTCTGCTCCACTGCCTGTTAGAAACACCATCACATGACCAAACTAACAACCAATCCAAAAGAACACAGGTCAGTGCCAAGCCCTACTGTCCATCTGTGACCTATTACACCCAGATGAACACCACATGGCCTATTCTAGGTTCTACATACACAATACGCACCAAGCACCAAGCTTCAAACCAAATGTCTTGCTTGGATGACTACTTGTGAGGAGTAAAACAGAAATATGCTTTTGTTTAAAGACTAAATTTTCCAGAAGTTACCACACCTCTTGGATTATTATAAATGTTTACATAAAATATGTGTGTGTGTTTGCTGTATATTTTTATATGTATATATAAATACACACACACACACACACAAGTGTATATATATTTAAGAAATATATATATATATATATATATATATATATATGATTATATTTATAAATATATTTTTTCTTAAAAATGTAAAGTATGTAAACCTGTGTTTATATATATATATACACATATAAATATACACTATACATACAAATATATTATGTAAACAAACTTTCATTTTGAATGTTATAAATCAATTTGAAATCATTAGTATTTTTTAAAAACTATTTATAAAATTTGCGATCATAAAGAACAACTACTAACCGATTCTAGCAACTTGCAAAGCTTGAACTAGAAAAATCTCCACCATATAAATTTCCATTACTTATTAAGATTTTATCCATTTTATCTCATTTATCCATGGACCAATGAGTCAGCTTCTAAACTCCAACCTTCTCTAAATATATATATTTTTTTATGTTTTGGTCGAAAACATAAAAACAACATCTGATACTAACCGTGCCTGCTTTAGACTGTTTGCTGAATCCATAGCACCTGTAGAAACAGAAAAGAAACTATTTGAAATGTTTTTTCTTCATATTGCAGACAACATGCAGTTCATTACAAGAGTCAAAACACATCAGACTACAGGCATGACATGGAAACCACATGACAGGAAATTACATATGAACAATACATTTAAATGTGTGAAAAACTTCACTTAGGCAGATACAATAGTAAAAACATTAATGCAGTTGATGCAAAGCCAATCAGACTAATAGTCAATCTGTGCCACTCTCATTCCCAGAAACTGAACCTCAGTCATACTCACTGCATATATTGTGATATGAGAAGGCATGGACTGATTTTAGAAATAAAAGAGACAGACAGAAAGAAAAAGGATATGAAAAACAAGATGATGATGGGGTAGAGAATTAATAGATGCCTTTAATTGAGATTTTGTCTGACCCTGAAATGCTGACACAAAGAGCTAGTTAAGGTGAAGAAAACAAAAGAGGGTGAATGAAATTTGGTACTAAATTAATGTATGGTGCACATACCTGTACAACAGGGAAGATGTGGATGAAATCCAACCCTTGGATCTGACGAGGCTCTAATCAGTGTGGACATGATCTGACACAATCTTTTCTGTCAGAGCACTTAAATGGAAAATACACAGATAACCACATTACCCAGAATTCAGTTCAACCTAAGCAGGAAGGTTTCTGTCATTTCTCATTCTTCCCATGTTACAATGCTGTTTGTTCTACACACACTTACATTTTTTGACCAATGGTGGAATTTTCTTGGAAAAGCAGATCAACGTCTATGTCAAAGTATACACCAGGTCACTCCTCCAACCACCTAAAGTAGAAGCAGAGACCGTTCACAGTTAAACTAATGGTGTGTTAATTACACTGTAATTTGATTGGTGGGTAAAGTCTGACCTACTTTGTCAAAGGGTGTCAGTCCCTTAATGCGTGCTCTGAAATAACCAGCAGCGAGCAACAGCTCCAAAATCTCAGCAAGCTTGACACTCTGCTCCTCATCCTCACGTGTCTCCACAAGTCAATATTTTATTGTTAAACTTGTATTGTTACTTGCCACTAAACACAAGTTAATTTTAAATTTTTAAATAAACAGTATCCAAACAATTTCTAAAAATGCACATAAATACTGTAGAATAAGTTTTGTAAATTACATTAGCAGATACCTCATGTTATATTAATCTTGTTATTTATTCTCTTAATGCAAATTAATTGAATTCTGTTACTGTATACTGACTTCTTCACTCAGTAATGCTGATAATAATTTACATATTAAATATATTAAATTAAATCTAAACCTATTAATTTAGCAGACGAGTTTATCATCATATGCATAATGACATATTACATATACAAGTGTACTTCACTATACACTTCTTTTTAACTGATATGTTAAAGCTGCAGTAGGGAACTTTTGACGCTCTAGCGGTTAATAAACAGAACTGCTTGCGTCTTACGGAAGAACATCGTAGCCGGAACTACTTCTCTCTGTTTATGTCTATGAAGAATCACAAACGTACTGGGTTACTCCGCCGCGGTATCACCGAAGCAATCTAAAATAGTCCGAATATAAACACTTATTATAGGTGTACCCTAGTGATTCAGGACAAGCTAAAAACACGGTTTGGAAAATGGATTCATGGTGTACTCGCTTATTATGTTCATTTTTCTACACTTTCACTCTGCTGAATCCATTCAGCAAATAATTTAAGCCATCTATAATATACCCAAACGGTGATTAACATTACCCATGTGGAATGTTACCTACATTTAGTGAAGCAGCTACAATTTATCATATCAATTTATCTCAAAATCTGCATTTAGGTTTACTTAATGTATTTCCTGCGCTTATGTGCAATATTGCTCACATGGATTTTAACAATTCTTGATGTTCAAGTGGAAATTTAAGAAATATAGACCTAATTTAAAACCAATATTATGGATGAAGCACCCTCAACAAGTCAAGTCAGGAAGCTGTTTTTATTATTATTATTACATAGCATAAATAAATAATCTTGACATGTTTCTATCACACAAAACAGATTCCAGCTGCATCAAATTCATCTGCTTTAAAACATAATCAAATAATTAATTATTTGAATGAATAACTCAAAATATGTTATGATGTTTAATTTCTGCAAAAAAGCAATACAAAAAAAAAAACAAGGAATATGCAATGTGTAAAATTTATGTGATATAAAAATTGCTAAATTATTTATGTGTTTTAAGAAATAATGGCAACAGAATTTAACTTTAAATATGTACACTCTGTATTATGATATTGCTATGATATTTCCTGGTAGTTTTCAGTTGCTGTGGCAATATTAGCTAAACAACAAAAAAATCTTCTAAAGCTATTTTCAGTCAAAGACATTGATTTTAATGTTTCTAAACCAGAATCTTTTACAGCAAGTGAGTTTTGTCAACATTTCCATGCTTTGCTTGTATTTGTATCTTTCCTTATTTGTAAGTCACTGCTGCCAAATGAATTTATGTAAATATAAATGTAAATATAGGTTGTGCTTGGTAAAGACTTCACCATTCTTGGCTGTCTAATTGGGTTTATAATTCTGACATTCTGGAAACATACTGTCAAGGAAGAATCCCTCAAGACTGTGCATCAATCTCTCTATTTATAATTCTATTTATAAAACTGTGTAATATGTAGACTTTTATATTGTATATGGTGTAAAATTGTTTAGAATTCATTTTTTTTAAATATAATATAGACTGTTTCTAATTCTGTATTTAATGCAGAATTGTAATGAATAATGTTATTTTATACGTCTTGTCTTCTTAAAAAGGCAGGACAAAAGGAAAAGTGGGAGTGTCTAGGAAGGAACGAGACAGAGGAGGGGGTGAAGGAAGATATGCATCATGTGGACGTAGACCAGACTGTGGCTCTGTGTTCGCAAGCAGCCCGTTTAACTCTTTCCGTCCCACTAGATGTCAGTTCATCAGACGTCCGGTGAGTTCTGTTTATTCACTTTTTCTCTTTCTGTTTGCTTCATCTGTCTGCACCCCCTCCCATCTCTTTTTGCTGTGTGTTTACATTACTTTGTCAGCATTTACTGTTATTAGTTGCTCACATTAGAGCATAATATGGTCTTCATTTGCACTAATAATAAAATTATAATGGCCTCATTTAAGGTTCAAATTAAAGTGAAGTGTGGTAATGATATTCAATATCCACTTATTTAAAATTCAATAATGGCAGGAGAGAGCTAAATTAGATTCTACTTTATCCCCTTGGGCTATAACAGAACATAATTATGTTATCGTAAGGATCTCAGAGACATATTTAGCCATGACTCATGACTCGCCTGACTACACGGCTTCACTTTTGCTTGAATGAACATGTTTTCCTTTGGAGTAATTCACTAGAAAGTTGTCTTCCCTTTGTAAAATAGGGCACAATGGTGATGGAGTCAGCCTATTTCTATATTTCATTTAACATGTCTGTGGTTTCTTTGACAAAATAGCTTATTAGATCCTGTTTCATCATAGTGCATAAGGAGTCCCATCAGCAACACCTAAGACACAAGATGTCAGTGGCTGAACGGGACTAAATATATAATGTACGTGTATGTACAGAATAAAGAGATTTACACATTGAGCTATTTGATTCAGCCCTCTTTCTTTTAAGTCATTATAGGCATGTTACCGAAATAAGGACCTGAAATTAGAATTGCTGGTGAGATGGTTATACAATAATGTTCATTTGTGTCTGCAGAAAAGGTGAAATATTGGAAAATGGAGTCACCTCAAACATGCTGTAAGTCATCATGTGTGTTTGTTGTTCAAATAAGCTTAGTGTTTCTGAATATTGCTGATGGCCATTTTTCCGTTCTCTGGCAGGTGAACAGGGTCATCAAAACCTTGAAGCCATGAAGGCAGGCATGTTTCTGCGCAAGGTGAAGTCTCGTACGTGGAAGCGTCCGAGGCACTACAAACTCCAGGAAGACTGCAAGACTGTCGCATATAAATCTAGCTGGGCAATAAAATCTTATTCTACCTGTACGTCCGCACTGAGTTGAGATTTTCAGTATTTATTATGGTTTAAATGCTTCAGTAATCTTGTTAGTTTAGGTCTAGTTTTAATTGTATAATTAATCCAAGATGGGCTAAAAATTACTAAAACACACAAACAGGATTATATATGAGAAATCTAATAGCTATTGCATATAAAATAATGGTCTTGTACATATCAGCAGTTATTGGTTTCACTTAAATGTAATTTGGAAATAAATCCAAAAGGTATACATTAGTGGACGAATAAAAGTAGACATGTCAAGGTAGTAGATTAGACATAAGGAAAATTGTAAATCCGGGGATTCATTTAATATGTATATTACTTAGATTACCATGCATTGGAAATGTGCCTTAAGTAATATTCATGAGCTCATTCAGTTCATTTGTTTTGCTGGCTACAAATGGGTGAAGCTATGGGTACCAGTGGGTGGCTTTTTGTTTGACACCCATCATCTTTACCTTTTCACCATGGGGTGATGAACATCTTCAGCTTCCAATGAAATTAAGAGCTCCTTTAGTTCACTATGAACAATAGTAAAACATGAAGTATTAGTAAAAATGTAGCTTGCCTTTTCAAAAAATAGTTTGAGTTCTTTAAAAACTTTGAGAAGAAGGACTCTGAACCAAAAAAAGCTTAAAAGCAAAGTTAATGTTGTCTTTAAATTTGTTTTTCAGTCTCCATCAGTGATGTGGAGGCTGTTCGTGAGGGACATCAGTCCGAAGCGCTCCTCAATGTGGCAGATGAGTTTCCTGCTGACCGCTGTTTCACTCTGGTGTTTCGCGGCCGTAGGGGAAACCTGGACCTGGTGGCTGATTCAGCGAAAGAAGCTCAGGCCTGGATTCGGGGCATCAGAGCCCTAATGGACAACATGGAGAACATGGACGAGAGCACCAAACTTGACCAGTATCCTTGCTTTTGAAGTAGCTAAACAGAACTACATGTGAAAATATTTATTTATTTATTTATTTATTTTACTTTTGTACTTTTGTTTGGTGCATGTTGAGGCATAGATAGATGGATGGAGGGATGGATGAATGGACCTACAGATAGATTGTGGATGAATAGATGGATGGAACGATAGAAGGACAGACAGATAGGTAGGTAGATAGAGAGAGAGAGAGAGAGAGAGAGGTTAATGAAGTCCAGCTGTGCACTGTCAACTTAAATTATCAACCTAAACCATTCCGCTCAGATGGATCTCAGACTGGTTTCTGAAAGCAGATCTAAACAAGGATGGCAGAATAAATTTTAAGGAGGCAAAAAAATTACTGAAAATGATGAACGTGAACATGAATGAAGAACATGCATGCTGTCTTTTTATGGTGATTATGTGACACTTATGTGATTTTGCATCATAAATGTACACCATGTTGAACCTCATTGTCTTTTGTTAAAATTTCCTCACAGACGGCAGACAAGTCTGAGTCAGGAACCCTGGAGGGCCAGGAGTTTGTGGAGTTCTACAAAATGCTTACAGAGAGAACAGAGGTGCTGGACTTATTCCATTACCATTCCAGTGATGGGCAGAGTCTGTCCCAGTGTGATCTGGAGGAGTTCCTGAGAGAGGAGCAGCTAGAGCGGGAGGGTAGTCATGAACATGCCCTTCAGCTGATTGATCGCTATGAGCCTTCAGACACAGGTAATGATCCACCGTCAACCACTATACACTCTTCTTTTATCATTTTTGTTATTTTTATATATATATTTAGCTGAACTTCGGCTTTTTGACTTTTGCTTTGCTTGAAGTTAGCTTAATATAGTGTTTATATAGCTTAATTCATTTATTTTTAAAATAATATTTTCTTTCTGAAAACATTTTTAGACTGAGCAGTAAATTGTAGACACTTGTGATCATGCAAGGGTTCAGGGTTAAAGATGTAACTGAAAAATGATTTGTTTGCCTATTTGGATGCTCTTTTAATAATGGAGTAGTTGAGCAGTAAATCTAGATCACTGCATGGGCAACAGTGGTCCTTTACTCATGACAGTCATTTAAGACTGAAGATTGAACAGGACAATATGCTTACATTGGCTTCTTGTACAGCCAGAAAGAATCACTCGATGTCAGTCGATGGGTTCTTAATGTACCTGATGTCTCGTGAGGGATCCATCTTCAATCCAGAACGGCAGAGCCTTTTTCAGGACATGAGTCAACCGTTGGCCCACTATTACATCTCCTCATCACACAACACTTATCTGATGGAAGACCAGCTAAAAGGACCAAGCAGTGTAGAGGCCTACATCCAGTGAGTTCTGCTTATTTATGGTCATGTGATAATAAGTAGCATCTCTCATACATGTATAATGGTGTTTCTGTGTTTGAAACCGCCTAGTTCTGTGATGCCCAAATACACTTTTAAACAATGTAACACAAATTGAAATAACAAAAACAAAGCGTACATTAGAAATGAAGATTGCATGTTTCAGTTTTCCTTCCTCTTGTGGTATGGAATGGCAGGCCGAATCAAAGGTCACCACAACCCAACTTTGGCCCTTGGGTCCTGGTTTTGGGCATCTTTGGCCTAGTTGAATGCATTGCACTTTGTTCTTTGTGTTCATGACAGTGGTGGTTTATTTGTTGTTAAGGGCACTGAAACGAGGCTGCAGGTGTGTAGAGGTGGACTGCTGGAATGGATCGAACGGAGAGCCGGTGGTTTATCATGGACACACACTGACATCGAAGATTCTCCTCAAAGATGTGATTACTACTATTGCAAATTATGCCTTCAAGGTGATCTATGTATCAAATATCATTATGAATATCTGTTAATAATGATTTACTTTGTTGTTCACATTATTGATATTAATACTATTGTTATATAATATTGTTGTTGATGTTAATATTAATTATTTACATGGATACATAATAATCTGTATTAATGTTACTTCTAGGCATCTGAGTATCCACTCATCGTGTCCATTGAAAACCACTGCAGCGTAGAGCAACAGGAAGTCATGGCTCGATATTTCAGAGACATTCTGGGTGATATGCTACTGACGAACACAGTAGAGGGAGTCTCCAGCGAACTGCCATCCCCAGAGGTGAGCTGTTCAATGCCTTGTAGACAGTGGTGCACTTAACTTAACTGCTCCTAATGACTTCTTTTTAAAAAACATGGATGACTTCCATGGATCTTAATATATTCTATTTTATAGTCATAGTACTGCAATGGGCACTTCATTAACTATTAATGGTCACTCACTCACATATGAAGACGTCAGGTTCATATCAACTTTTATAGGATTGATTTTTAAAATATCTGTCAATACTGCGGGGTCCAAAAGACTGAGACCATATTGAGTGTGGTATTTTCTCATTTAAGTCTCAAAATAAAAAGAAAGATTGGACCCACTTTATATTAAGTGGCCTTAACTACTATGTACTTACATTTTAATTAATAATTTATTACAATGTACTTATTGTGTACATACATGTTTTTACATTGTACTTATATTTGAAGAAAACCTACATGTAATTACATCTGTATTTAATTTCTGTAATTACATTTATAATTACACTGTTGACCCATACTTTACACCTTAACCCACCCTTAAACTTACCCATACCTCCAACCCTCTCCCTAACCTTACCCCTATCCCACCTCAATAGCAGCAAAAGTGTTTTACAATACAATATGAACACAGTAAGTACATTGTACTTATTTTTTATGTAAGTACATAGTAGTTAAGGCCACCTAATATAAAGTGGGACCGAAAGATTTTGCAATGCAAATTCTTCAGCTTCCTCAGATTGTTAAAAAGATTATATAATTTGTAATGAAAATTCATTTTTTTAATCAATTAGAAATGTGCAAAGTAGAAGCATTTTCACATCAGACTGTCTCTCTTTATTTTCACATAGTGTTTATATATATATATATATATATATATATATATATATATATATATATATATATATATATATATATATATATATATATATATAGTGTTTTTCATAAAAATATCATTACATTTTCAATTATTCTGTATATATTGTTTGAATTATATATTATATAATAATGTATTTTTTAACAATAGTTGTTCCCTCATTTCTTTCAGGCACTAAAGAGAAAAATCTTGTTGAAAGGAAAGAAGATTGAAAAGGAGTCCGAGAGCCCCACAGGTGAAGTCAGCGATGAGGATGAGGCAGCAGAAATGAATAAGGACATTCTGGCATCAGAGAGTCCTTCAACAGATGGCAAGGTACCAGTGGAAACAGAGAAACTGAGGAAAAGGTCTCAGTATTTTCCACTCACTTGTTCAACATTGTTTTTGAATGTGCACTTTTGCCCTGTGTAGAAATCGAAGCATAATCTATGCAAGGAGCTCTCAGACCTAATGTTCTGTAAGAGCGTACATTTCCACAGCTTTGAGCATTCCCGCATGTCTGCTAATCCTCATGAGATGTCATCATTCTCCGAGTCTAAAGCCCGTAAATATTCAAAGGAAGCAGGTTAGAAATTGTTTTTAGATGGATAGTCTGAATATATTCAACCTCATATTGTTCCAAACCTGTATTTTTCCTTTCTATATAAAATATGTAAAAAAAAAAATTAAATCTAACTTGTACCATTATGTTAGAATAATTACATTTTTATATTATTCATTCTAATTTTTGTCTTTCAGGTTCAGATTTTGTGCTTCATAACACCAGGCAGCTGACAAGAGTGTATCCAAGTGGAATGAGAACGGATTCATCAAATTACTGTCCAGTAGACATGTGGAACATGGGATGCCAGATTGGTTAGTATGGTAGAAATTATACTGGCACATCATTATGTCAATTCTACCAGGTGAAAAAATGTGAGCATGGAAGACATAAAAACGCTCTATGTAAAGAGAAGCAGGGAAACATCTAATGTGTTGTATTTACTTTACTATGTTTCTGATTAATAGTGGCATTAAACTTCCAGACAGCAGGGATGGAAATGGATCTAAATGATGGGTTGTTTACTCAGAATGGATGCAGTGGCTACATCCTAAAACCTGAGATCCTTCGCAAAAAGGAGAGACTCTTTGATCCTGAAAATCCAGAGGGACATGAAGATCACCACCCTCTACTGTTCTCTGTTAAGGTATTAAACAATATTCACGTTCCCTCTGCAAGTTTATTTTGAGTTTTCATTTGTTGATTCTTTTTGTTTTCATAATTTTTTTAGGTTATTAGTGGACAACAGCTTCCTAAAGTAAAGCAAAAAGATTGGTCCATTGTAGACCCCCTGGTAAGGGTAGAAATTCATGGCGTACCTTTGGATCAAGCTAAACAGGAGACTAAATACATTGACAACAATGGTGAGGAAGTAAGAATGAATTGGTCTGTAGTGTTGCCAAATCACTACAAGAGAGATAAATGGAAACTGTGCACGTTCACATGCATACACATGTAACTTTAATAATGTGGAAACAGACATTACCTGTTAAGATGACAAGTTTCCATAATTTTACAAACCATAGGAATCATATTTAAGTCCTGCTGCTGCTGCAGTGATTTTTCAAATTTTTTCATCTGGACAGGATTCAACCCTCGCTGGAACGAAAGCTTACAGTTCACAATCCACACTCCTGAGCTAGCACTGGTGCGTTTTGTAGTTGAAGACTATGATACAACATCAAGGAACGACTTCATAGGGCAATACACCCTACCTTTTACCTGTATTCAACCAGGTAGTCCTATATTGAAAAACAGTAAAAAAAACAACAAAAAAAAACAGGGTCTTATTCACTAACCAAGCAAACACTGCCTGTGTAAATTTTTCCACACAGAAATCCTTATTTACCATTTACTCTGCACTTTGTATTTTACTTTTTTTTTTCTTAATGTAAGATAAAAGTTAGAACCATCACTCATTTAGAATAAACTGGATTACTCAACATTAGAACGAGGGGTAAGAACAAATTTGTGAACATGGACCCTTTTTTGTGCAAATTTAGTGTGAAAATCAATTTGACTCACATAAGACTAGTATTATTATTAGTGAATGAGACCCAGTGTTTTTGTGCATGTACTCTTAAGCCATTGAAAATTGCCTCCTTGCAAATAACAAAAAGCTTCTTTTTACAGGATATCGTCATGTTCATCTGTTGTCCAAAGACGGAACGAGTATCCATCCATCCTCCATCTATGTTCATATCAAAATCACACAGCTGTAATTTCACAATTACAGGAGTTTTATTCACAATGCTTGAAACTTGTTTTGAGGGGCTAATATTTTTCAGACAAATCTGTAGTTTGCTTTTAAAACATAGAGAAAACATTTTATCCTGTGCAGTGATCAAAAACAATACAAATGCTGGTAATTATTTGAGCAAAATAAAATATTAATAACTAGTACTTGCATTTAAAAAAAAAGGTATAGCAACTGGCATTATTTATTATTTATATCTCTATAATTGCATAGTGTTAGTAGAATGTTGCAGAAACGCTTTTCTGGTAAAAGCACATTTTATTTTTAGTTGTTTACCTATGCAATACTAAATGTACTGTTTTTATTTTTGAACGTTATACGATCAAGGCAGAATGGATCGTTAATGTTGTACATTCTCTGATTTAAAGGAACTGAGCATTTTATAATGCCTTTTATAAATAACCTGAAAGCAAGTGTTCAAAGTAAATGACTTTTATTTCCATTATGTATGTACTGTACATTTGCAGCTAAAAAAAATTTCTTTGAAAAATGCCTTTTAAAGGAGTAAACATTAATAATTATATCGTAAAAATATTTATTCAGTGTGGTTTGAATGAGGGTTTTGATTTTAATTACATGGAATACTTTCATAGGACAAAGAAATGTCAATTGAGATGTATACAGAAGCACAGCTACATATCCCCTGCTGTTTGCATGTGCTCTAAAGCAGTTTGCCCATCCTCTTGTCTCTCTTCCGCTTCCCTAATCCAGGTCTTTTGTGTACTCATAGAGGCCTCTTGGTCTTTACCCACACCATCTTGAACAGGCAAGTCTGGGTGATGTCTCTGAAGGTGCTTTACAACCTGAAATTTCTGTTTTGCCCTGTAGGGACAGTGGAGGCAGTAAAATGGCAGCTTATTTGTGTGGGACAGATAATGATGGCGGAGACCCGCAGGCCAGCGGAACGCTCTTTGGCATATGGAGCACACATAAGGTCGCTCCTCACTGTGCTTTCTCTGGTGTGTCTTGAGGAGGAAGCGTGTCTTGAAAGCCTTTCCGCACTTCTCGCATATAAAGGAACGCACGTCTCGGTGACGTGTCTCCCGGTGGATGCGCAGGGCATCGGCACGGTTGGTGCGGTACTCGCAGTCCTCACATGCATAAGGTTTGGCACCTGTTGAAAAGAAGAATAAACATCAAGGTGTGCAAGCAGTTTACAATGATAATAAGTTAAACTATAGCACATAGCTACCTGTATGTTTTGTCATGTGATACTTCAGCTGGTTTACCCATTTGCATTTGTAGCCACATTCTGGGCAGAGATACTTGCGTTCCTCCATGTGAATCCTCATGTGATACTAAAATGAAGAGAGCGCAATTAAATTGGAAACACCAAAAGAAATGGATAGTAAAAACTAAATACCCAAACCTTTAATCACTATCTTGGATAACAGCTCTTCATACCTTCAGTCTTGAAGGATCAGCACATGCATAATTGCACTTCTCACACCGGTAAGGTTTCTCTCCCGTATGGATTCGAATGTGCCAGGTGATCTTCTGTTTGTTTCTGGTGGAAAACTCGCATTCAGTGCACTTAAAGAGGCAAGTTCCTCCGTGTGACCGCACATGCTGGTCAAACACCACTTGGTGGGTGCAAGAGAAACCACAGACATCACACTTAAGAGTTTTCTTCTCTGCTGGTCCATCTTCATGCTCATCTGACATATGCTGGACCAGAAGGAGTCTTTTATGGGTACTAAAGGAACAGACTGAGCACTGATGGCTGATGGACATCTTGCTTTGTTTTTCTGGACCATTTTGAGGATCTTTCGTCTTGATTTCAGAATGTTCATGCTGGATATGTGTTTTGAGAGCAGCCTGGCAACCACAGGTGAAGCTACATTGGGTGCAAGACAAGCTGTTAGCATCTGGATGTGCTCGGTTGGAATGTTGCCTAAGGGCAACATCAGAGACGAAACGTGCATTGCATTGGCTGCAATGGTAGCTAAGATCACCAGTGTGGCAGCTCAAGTTGTGGCGGTTGATGTCATTGAGGTTATAAGCTCTGTAGTCACAAAGTGAACAGAAGTGCGTTGCCTGTTTGTCATGAATGCGTTGATGGTGCAAGCGTAGTCTAGATGTGGTGCCGAAAGTTTGGCCACAGAGATCACAGCAATGCCTCCCAACACCTGTGTGCATGGACTCATGGGCCTCAAGTCGATAGCGACGGATTGTGCTAAATGAACAGAAGCGGCATTGGTGAGGACGGACTCCCTCATGCTTCACAGCAACATGCTGTGTCAGGCAGCGCTCTTGCTTGCAGGTGAATGAGCAAAGATTGCACCGTAGGTTGCCAGATATTTTACCTCTAGAAACCTTCTTCTCTTTCTTATGACCTAGGATATGATGATTGAGAGATTTTTCCGATTTGGCAACAAATGAACACTGTGGACACTGTGTTTCACCTGGTTTTAAACAGCCCTTTATCTGATGACTTGCTAGAGCTCTCTTTTGGTGGCAGAGAAAAGGACATTTGGGACATGAGAAACGAGGTTTGGGGTCTTGGGGTCTCTCTTCTTCTACTGAATCCCTTTCTGAGTCATTTGCCCCGTCTTGCTCCTGATCATGTTCTGAATCACTAGGATTATCTTCTTGCTCAAACTGCTCTCCCATCTCAGCCAAATCTACCTTATTGGTGCTTCCACTGCATGTTGCACAATGCCGACCTATTGTGACTTTCCTAACAGATGAGAAAGGACATTTTCTGCAACTATACCTACCATCATCTTCAATATATCCCAAAATCTCATCATTTACCAATGCCTCCTTTTCTGCCATCTTGTTTTTACTCCTCACAATCGCCTGCCCTCCTTTATTTGTGCTTGTCAGGGAATCAGTCTCATTTACTGCAACAGCTATAATAGGAGACGGTGAGTCACCATCATCTTGTACTCTTGAATCTGTAGAGTCATTGACTTCAACAAGTTCAGGATGTGAGTCACCATCATCTTGTACTCTTGAATCTGTAGAATCATTGACTTCAACCGGTTCAGGATGCATTGTTAGGGATTTAAGAGTTGTACTCTGTACTTGCATAGATGCATCACTCCCTGAACTACCTTCACAACTCCCTGATTTACCTACAGTGCTAGTGAAAACAGACTTCTTTCTGTGCCTCAGCAGTGACCGACACTTCCGGAGGTGGGTGTTCAAAGAACGCTGCTGTTTAAACTGCATACCACAGTCCTGGCAGCGTAGTCCTGCCTTCATGACCTGGCAGGACGACTTGCAGTGCCGGATTAATGCTGCATGCTTTCTGGTCACATAGGAGCAGCGGCTACACTGATACATATTATCCCGTGTCTGGACGACAAGCATCTGCACCCTGCCCTCTAGTACAAGGGCTTCAGCCTGGTCTTTATCCTGTTTTCTCATGACATGCAAACGAGTCTCAGAAGCCGAGGCCTCTACACATTTCTCCTGATGGAGTCCCTCCCTGTTCCTTTCAGTTTCTGTCAATGGTGGCAACTCTTCAGAGTCACTTTGATCCTCAAAGTAAGCTGCATTGTCATCATCATCATCAGCTGATGGTTGTGGGAAGTTCTGGTGGACTGTTTGCAATGTGTGAGATTCAGAATGGCCTTCAAATGCTGTGTCGTGTATATTTACTGTCTCGGCAAGTACCATTTGTGTGCTACTCTGACTAGTTTGGGAAGTAAAACGTGGGGAGCCACACTGTTCTTCATTATTTGGATCTCCTTCAGAAAGATTACTTGCCTCTTCTCTTGCAGATTCAATATCAAAACTGGCCTGCTGTACTAAAGTAATTTCCTCAGTTCCTCCAATAGTGGCTGATATTGCTTCATTCTCATTCACGGACATATCTTTTGAGTCATCTATAGTCCTATTAGAAACTTTTGCATTAACTGTTTCTTCCCTATATTCTGAATTTGAGGTCTGAGGTGCTGTGGTTTTGGAGAAAAAGTTATGCGTCAAATCCACAGAGCTTTGCTCTTTTTCTTTCTGTGCATATTTCTCAAGCCACCCCACATCTCCAGGCACATATCCATGGGATTTCTTTTTATGCAGGAAAAGGCCGGTGTTGCTAAATGTGGTGTAGCGGCACAATGCGCAGCGGAAAACGCGTGTCTGGGTGTGCCTGCAGTTCTCGTGGCTATGCAGCGCTTGGCGGTACTTTGTTGTGTAAGGGCAAAACGTGCACTGGTAAACAGGAGTTTGAGGATCTGCCTTTGTGGAGTGCTTGAGCTGCATATGGCTGCGCAATTCAGTCTTTCTCTTGCAGGAGTACGCACACACCTCACAGATCAAGGATTTTTCCTGGTGACGGAGTTTATGGCTGTTCAGCTGGTCGATGCGATGGCAACGATATGGACACTGATTACATTTGTACCTGAGACAGGTGTGAGGCAGGTCAGTAAACAGATGTGTTTCTTTTTATTATCATATTTTGATTTCAATCAAGGTACATACCTTAGATCTCCTGCATGCTTACGCATATGGACACTGAGGTAGTGTTTCCATTTCGTAACATATCCACATTCTGAGCACATGTGCTGTTTGTCATCAGAGTGTGTCAGCATGTGCTTTGAAAGATAAGTTTCATCGCGACATCTGAAGTCACACAGAGTACATTTGTGGGGCTTTTCACCTGTAAATACAAACGTTATCTGTCTACCAATGGCCAATGAGTCATTTTGAAGGAATAGTTCATTCAAAAAACTAAATTGTGTCCACATTCTCACTCTTGTGTCATTTCAAGCCCTATATAATTTTCTTTTCTTGTGTGAAATGTCCAACCTGCTCTCTTCCACAGAATGAAAGCAGATGATTTATACTAAAGGAAAAAATACACAATAAAAGTATCATAAAAGTAGTCGAAGTAGACTTATTCCTTCACGTTTGCTGCAGCTAAACTATACTGTTGTGTACTGTATGAAATTTGATAATTACAGCAGAGGGAAAGACACCTATTTAATTTGGTTCCTCACACAGAGCTATTGTATGACTTCAGAATACTTTGAAAATATCACACAGATTGTTTAAATAAAATCAGTATAAATCAATCAGGTTCCAATTTAGATTTTTTTTTCATGAAAAAGGAAATAATACGAGGTTGAAATAATAAGACTTAATAAACGATGACCAAATTTTCATTCTTGAGTGAACTATACCTATAATCGCTTATAAGAACTAAGTAGAGCAACTGAATATCTTACCAGTGTGCATCAGCATGTGTCTTTTCAGAACTCTTTTGTGAGCCGTTACAAAGCTGCACTGCTCACAGTGGTGGGTTTTCTCACTGGCATGAAAGTGACCAACATGTTGATCGAACTCTACAGGGTTGAGGGTTGTGAAAGGGCAGAAGCTACAGTTCAGTTCTTGATTCCCTGGATGTCCTTGCCTTTTGTGCTGCTGATAAAGGCTCTTATTTGAGCATGAGAAGTCACAATGGGGGCAGTGATAAGCCTGATGTGTGCGCAAATGTTTCTCCATGTCTTCAATGCTCCCGAAGAAAGCCCCACAGGCGTGATGACGGCACTCTACGGCTTCAATTTGGTGAGCATCTAACACATGCTTTAGAAGCTTTTTCTTTTCTCTACATTGAAATGAGCAGCCTTTATGGAAACAAGGTAATGGCTGACCATCTTGTGTTTTATTGTGAGACTTCATATGGCTCTTTAATGCCTGACTCTGACTGAAAGTCTTTTGGCAAGTTGGGCATTTAAAGAGCTCTCCACTGGGAGCATCATCTTCTTGATGCCCATGCACACCGGCGAGGTGTCGTCGCAGAGAGTTACGCTCCACCGATCCATACTCACATAGATGACACCGGTGCAGTTTCTGTCCCGTCTCTCTCAGCATGTGGACGCGCAGCTTACTCTTGCTGGTGAAATAGTGTTTGCAGGTGGGACATTGCAGATTGGGGTCAGGAAAGTGAATACGCATATGTTCTATCAAATGGGAGCGAGTCTTGAAGCAGCGTCTGCATTCAGAGCAGATGTGGGTGCGAAACATGTGTTCGGTGCCCTCTGCAACATGTCCTACTAAACAGAAAGATGGCATAAGTCAGACCTGCGTATCTAATTATTTTAATTACAGCATCGCATTTATTATATTTACCATTAGACGGAAACTTGTCTCGGGTAATGGTAGCACATTTTTTCCCCTTTTTTGTTGATGCTTTCCGTTTTTTGGTTACACTTTTCTTGCTTCTCGTTTGAATAGGCATATCCATCCCCTTCAACTGAGACGAAGCTAAAACAAAAACAAAAAATAATACACTTCTTATTGTCTGTGAGCTGTCAAAGCTGTAAAACAAGACAAATTCATACCATATATAAGTGGAATAATATTGTCAGCCTGTCATTATCGCAAAACAAACTCTTTCAAGGATCACCCTCTCTTGGTTTAGTTTGCAGTAATGACTGACTTAGTGTGTATTATTTATTATATACAAATAATACACACGAAACATTGATCTGAATTGTGATTATTTCATTTTGTAAGGAAGAGACACAGAGTGACATAAAGGATGTTAATCTAGCAACTGACCAATCAAAACCAAATATCCCAGGGACCCATTCATGCCAAAGGACTATGTCTTACATATGTAATATATAATTAATTAAACATATGGTTTTTAAAGTATTGTTGTATTTTACCTTCCAGTGTATTTGCTGCATTATTTTCCTCATGCTTGAGTTGTTCTGAATCACATCCAGCCGTTTGTTGGTCCATATTTGGGTCAAACTCCACAGGACATTAGTCAGTGAGGGATAAACTCTATTACAGCATCAGGACCATGAAGTGTTTCCGTCTCTCAGGGCAACACGAATGTTCTGCATCACCAATGAGTTCCAAATGTGATTAACAGGGTTTTGGAATACCAGACTTGAGATTGAAAGAGCTGGGTGTTTTTGTCTGTTAACTTAAAGGACATAAAGCAATTAATCCAGTGCGCTAAATATTATGAGAACATGTTTTGTTGGGGAAAAGAAAAAGTGTTTTTATTAAACAAATGTGGACCTCCTGCGCGAAGGTTCGTGTTTCATTTGATCTGATAAACAAATAAACAACAACGCACCCTCGAGGAACAGAAGATGTGTTCAATTAAAGCAAACTACTCGAATATAACTGATAGTCGTCATCAAGAGATGAATAAACGCGTTAATGCTTTATTATGTTTATATATTATTTATTAATTCAATTACATAATAAGAAATTACCTTCACTTGTGTGGATGGAAACAACGTAAACAGCGTCATTTCTTGGCCTTGTTTCTGTTCACAGAGGAAAATGAATTTTAAAATTATAATTCTGTATAACGTACACCGTGCAGAATAATCCGTTTTAAAATATACAAAATATATAGACGTTCATAACGCGACTGCGTCGCACAAACATTCACAACGGAACTATTCATGTGAAACAGTTCACACGAAATCCTTTTCCCGAACAACGGAAACAGCACAGAGGTCGCCATGTGATTTGCTCATTTCATTTTAGTGAATCGGTTCTTTTGAACAGTTGGTCCGAAAGAACCGTTTCAAAATGAAACAATTTTAAAGTGGGATTGATTTGTGAATCGTTTAAACCGAGTTATTGAAAAGAGTCGACTCAGCCTAAAGAACGATTTGTTCATTTTACATCGCTGGGTTACTGTATAAAGTGTGTGCTATGTTGCATCTTATTCGTTTCTTTTAAGCTAACAGAAACAATGTTGTTTCTAAAATGCGGTTTGACATTTGCTCTGCCGTAAATAGAGAGTTTTAAATCTGCATTAGTTTTTTTTTTAAATAAAAAGATTGGTCAGTGACAGCTTGGCATAGTCTTGTATCACTCTAAAGACTATCATCAAAATTAAAATTAAAATGATTTCACCTCATCTGCTGTGAATGTAGGTTGCATATTGCAGTGAAGAGACAAAAAGGCTTTTCCTAATTGAATAAGCCAAGAAATCCTGAAAACACCTTCATCATGACCCTGTCAAATGTTACTGGAGCCCTGAAGGACAACCCTTACTTTGGGGCAGGAGATAAAAGCTATCACTTGCTCTTAAGCTGGATCACTTAACACGCCAAACACACACAAGCATCTGAAAGTAGAGACCTCATACATGCAGCATGAGAGCGGACGAGTCCATACAGTTTGACTTCCACCCTAGTCCAGGCAACTCATTTGGTAAGATCAGAGTAAATTGTGATGTTACTTTAGGCAGTTTATATTCAATGTGCTCCTGATTTGACTTTCTCTCAGAAATCAATCCAGCACATAGTTATCCGTCTCTGATTGAGGCTTTGTGTTTTCAGGTATGGAAGGAAGTGGATCCGCATGGAGAGGACCAGGGAAAAGCAGATGGTGGATCTGCACACTAGAACGCCCTGGCAGTCCGTCACCTTTACTGCTTTCGGCAGAGACTGCCAAATATTCTTCAGCATACTTCAAGAAGGTACAGTATGAGCAGCTAGATTGTGTTTTATTCATTTTTTCCTACACTCAGCAGTGTTGTGAAATTTTATATATAGTTTATGTATAGTTTTAAAGACTGGTTGCTGAATTCTTAAAAAATATGTTGCCGTCTTAATGATTGATTCTGTGTCCGTGCATGAACTTGCTTTAAAGCAGGAGGAGGGCCGAACTGTGATGTACACTGCAATTAAAGCAGAGTGGAGGCCATTTGGTTTTCCAAGGCAATGACGACCACTGTCTTCAGTAGTGCTGGAGAATGTTGTGGCGGAGAGGATTGTGGATGATGTAAAGGAGTTCATTGGCAATCCTAAGTGGTACAGTGACAGAGGTGAAAAAATCTGCTGTATGGACCCCCAGGCTGTGGAAAGAGCAGCTTTATGTAAGCACAGTTGCTTTGTTTACAGTTGATGTTGCTATGAATAATAGTGTCTTATAAAGTATAGTGTAGATTAGTCTGGTGCAGACAGACAAAGTTAAAACAGTATTGACATAAATCTCAGAGGACAGAGTTGTATTCTTTTATTCCTTCCATTTCAAATAAATGCAGTTCTTTTGAACGTTTTTGGATATGGGAAAAATGTATCACGGCTGTATTTTTATACTGCTGTGCAAATATCATCAGATTTTTTTTTATGCTATTCAGTTCAATTCAGTTTCACTTAATTGTTGGAATTTCTTCCAAAAATTGTCTTGCATCCCATAGTGTCCCATAGTATAATATGACTGCAAATCCCAAGTCTCACCATTCTTGTGTTATTTCAGAACTGCGCTAGCAGGAGAATTGGGTTACAGCATCTGTCTGACGATCGCCTCAACAACCTGCTTAGTGTCGCTCCACAGCGAAGCATCATCCTGCTAGAGGACGTGGATATAGCCTTCGTCAGCCGGGAGCTGCTTCCCACAGAGAGTATGTCTCACAGACTGTTTGTAATTTTAATAAAAGATAGCTCTCTAGCCATGACATTAACAGCACCATGGAATAAATCTTCTGTTGTTGATCTCATTTAATCTTCAGATCCGCTGGCCTATCAAGGCATGGGAAGACTCACTTTCAGTGGACTTCTGAATGCTCTGGATGGAGTGGCATCTTCAGAGGCCCGAATTGTGTTTATGACAACTAATTTCATTGAGAGGTAAACCTCAATACTGCAACTTGTTCAGTGTGCATAACTTTTTTGTTTCTAATTAACACAAGGAAGATTAGTGGTAGTATGTTTTACAGTTCAAGGTAGTGAGAAGCAATTATCAAAATGTGTGTGATATTTTATATATACACAATATGTTTAATATATAAATCCTGTTTAATATATATTTAATATTTAAAATATATTTTATGTTTTTTTAAAAATCAATAGATAATACTGTAGTTTATCTTGAAATATCTCTTTTTGCATTTTTGTAATCCAGTAATAATGAGTGAAGTACCCAGTATTCATGAACGCCTGTGATTTCCTTTTGTTTTCTTTTTTCCCCTTTCTGTTTTTGTCTCCTCTGTGTGCTGAAGACTTGATTCAGCTCTTGTTCCTGGCCGTGTGGATCTGAAGCAGTATGTGGGTTACTGCTCTCACTGGCAGCTGACTCGGATGTTCTGGAGGTTTTACCCTCAGGAGTCTGTAGCTGAGGTGGAGCGGTTCGCTGAGCAAGCGCTGGCATTAGGACACTTCATGCTCTATAGGACAGACCTGGCTGGCTCCATCAAAAACATTGCAGAGACTGAAGGAGTGAAGAGTATACAGGCAATACAGACTTTTGTAAGATGCAGACTGAGCAACAGGCGAGTGATTTACAGAATGAATGAAATGTACAGCTGGATAAAGGCTTGCCACACACTGGAGTAATAAAATCCAACTTGTAAAAAAATTGTGAATTCTTTCTATTGTTATTGGTTTAGCAACAACAGATGCACTATTTATCATGCACTGGTTTTCTTTCACATTGTTTACAGTCATGTTTCATTTGCAGTAATTGTGTAAGTGAGACATAATATTTACTTAGCTCAGAGCAAACTTTCTTTTTTTGTTCATAACATCAATATTATATATGTTATCTAATTTTTTTTTAGGTGATTGAAAGAGAAAAAAAAATCATTCAAGGAAAACAGTCATTGTAAACACAGGTATGTGATTCAAAACATTTGTTTGCGTTTGTTCACCATGCCCTGTAGAAATTGGAAGAAATGTTAATGTTAAAGGGATAGTTCACCCAAAACGAGCATTTTCATTGTTTCCTCACTTTTAATGTAATTCCAAACCTGTCTGACCTTATTATTTTTTTGTGTAACACAAAAGGAGAAATATGGCATTCACACTACAGTTATTATAGGGACTAGGGACAGCCGTGGTCAACTTCACTTGAAAAAGAACAGCTTTTGTGTTTTACAGAGGAAAGACAAAGGTTTGGAATTAAAAAAAAAAAAGTAGAGAAAATTGTCCAGTTGATGGCAGTGTTCTTACTGTATCATTATGAGCATGATAATAGAGTTTCACCTTTAAAAACATTAGTCGACACAACATGACTTTACAGCAGATAGTGAAGGGTTAACTAGAGAGGCTTTGCCCCACCTCCCTCTCCCTCCCATGTGAAACAGGATCGGTGTTTCCCTCATTCTTCTTCCCGCTTCCATAATGGCTGTTATTTTTGCAGTGAGCTCTGTAGAAAGAAGGATCGCGTTCAGTTTTCTGAGGCGCATGACAGTGGCCACGGACTTCAGGAGAGGGGCAATGGATAATGCTGCTGCTTCTGTCACTGTCCAGGACAACCACAGGAAGCTCAAGACTGTGGATGACCTCCCAGAGATCAAAACCTTTAGGATGCTCTACACACTGATCTTTAAAGGATATCTGAACCGCATGCATGAGCTGCAGGTACAGAGAGATACCACAGCCATAGTTTGTTTATCATGTAACTGTAAATGATTTATGCCTCCATTAATGTATTCAGACTGTCACTGGTTTTACCTTTAAGGACTTCGAATAGAAAGGAAACAACTGTCTACCTTAATTTGAACACTTTTTTTTTATAATTCAGTATACTTGTTGTGATCTCAGTCTGATGTTTGTTGTTTTGCTCTGAAACGATTCAATTGTATCTCTAAATCAACCAGATGTTTCTTCACTAGCAGATCTTCTTTGTTCTTCACCACTTGTTTTCGTCTCTCCAGTTATATGAAAACCGGGTTTATGGACCTTTGTACAAAGTGAATGCTGGAAACTTCCAAGCAATTTCAATAAACAGTGTGGACTTACTGGAGGAACTCCTTAGAAAAGATGAGAAGTTTCCTTGCAGAGGAGACATGACTTTGTGGACCGAGTACCGTGACCTGAAAGGCATCGGCTACGGCCCTTTCACAGAGTAAAAACATTTGACACAATTGCTCTGTATCTGTACCATAGGTTTGTTTTGTAACATGCACATTATGCAAGACTAGTCATGTCTGGACATTTTATAAGGCCAAAGTGCATCTGGCTTATGAAGCCGTGTGATGTTATGTAAACTCAAGTAGCAAGTTGTGCCATTTATTGTTGCCCCTCTGACAAGTCAATATGTTCTTCAACAGAGAAAGAGAGAAATGGTACAAACTGCGGACAGTGCTGAACAAACGCATGCTGCATCCAAAGGACTCCGTGCAGTATGGAGATGTGGTCAATGCAGTGGTCACAGACTTCATCAAACGGATTTACTATCTGCGGCAGATGAGCCCCACCGGTGATCTGGTCTCTAACATGACCAATGAGCTTTATCGCTTTTCCCTTGAAGGTATTTAATTTCCCTAAGCACTTTAAATTAGATAGAATCAGACAACAACAGATACACATCCCCAAAGATGTACCTGATTTTTCACAATGCCCTTAATAGCTACATGTTCCCCTGAGAATAATTAGGAGCCAACCTGACACTACTATGTGAAAGAACTGCTTAAAAGAAACAACATATGTCATAATTTGTATCAGCTTTTTATAAATCGAAAGTTCAAAGGTATTGCATCTCTTTGGAATAGAATGTTACAAATCTTTTGCAAGATTATAATTGTCTTCAGTGTCACTTTTGTTCAATTGAATGCGTCCTCGCTGAATGGAAATATTGATTTGTTTCAATAAAATCTTACTGACCACTGATATTTGAAATATAGCTTGTCCTTGTGGGGATTATTGTTTTTTTATTGTTTATTTGCTTTCATATTAAAATATGGACATATGTTTTTTAAAAATTTTGTTTTATTTAAACATAATAATTTAAAGTTTTGAAAGATATATTGTTATAATATTCATTGAGTTATTTCATTTAGAAAGCTGATTAAATGGCATGCTTCTACTATATGCTTTATAAGTGTTTATTGATCTTTTTCTCATTCAGGGATCTCTTCCATTCTGTTTGAGACACGCATTGGCTGCCTGGAGAACGAAATTCCTGCAGAGACACAAGATTTCATTAATTCTATTGCACAAATGTTCACCTACAGCATGCCTGTGGTGGTGCTGCCAAACTGGACTCGCAATTACTTGCCATTTTGGCAGTGGTACATTAATGGCTGGGAGGGCATATTCAAATTTGGTAAGCTTATTAATTCATGTACCTTCTTCAGATAGACTACAAGAGATACAGGCATGTTTTGCAGTTTGATGATGTATTAAGTATGTATGTATTATGGATTATGCATAGCCAGGAAAATGATTGACATGAAGATGGAGGCCATTCAGAAACGTGTGGATGCAAATCAGGAGATTGCTGGGGAGTATCTCACCTACCTGCTTTCCAATGTCAAGATGAGCAGTAAAGATGTTTATGGAAGTATTTCTGAGCTGCTGTTGGCTGGAGTGGACACAGTAAGAGACATTTAATGTGTCTTTGACTATATTGAAGCGAAATATGTATGGGTTTTGAAATTATATTTGTTTTTCTTCATGTTCTAGACCTCCAACACTATGTTGTGGGCACTGTATCTCCTCTCAAGAGATCCAGAAGCTCAAGAGGCTCTGTATCAGGATGTAACCAGAGTCTTAAAGGATGACAGAATCCCAACTGCACAGGAAGTGAACAGCATGCCTTACCTCAAAGCTGTCATCAAGGAAGCATTAAGGTTGAGATTTATGTTGTGTAATATAATACTGTGCATCTTTGAGAAGTCAAAATAACATTTGACACAGGCGAACCCAAAAAGCTAATTCGGCATATACTATACACTACTGGTCAAATGTTTGGAATAATTAAGAAGTCTTTTAAAATAAGTATTTTTATGTTTACCAAGGGTGCATTTATTTGATGCATTAATATAGTAAAATCAGTAATATTGTGAAATATCATTATAATTATAAACAAAAGTTTTCTATTTGAATATATTTTTTAAATGTAATTTATTCCTGTAATAGCAAAGCTGAATTTTCAGCAGTCATTACTCCAGTCTTCAAATTTCACACGATCCTTCAGAAATCATAATAATATGCTGATTTGGTGCTTAAGAAACATTTCTTCTTATTATCAATATTGAAAACAGTTGTGCAGCTTAATGTTTTTTTGGAAACTGTAATACACTACCATATAAATATTTGGGGTGAGGAAGATAAAACAAGAAGAAATGAATGCATTTTATTCAAAATTTCTAGTAAATGCTGTTTTTTGTACGTTCTATTTGTCAAAGTATAACGAAGTGTTAGCAGAGATGGGACCCATTTATGGCTTTATTAAAAGAGGCAGCAGAAATACAAGCAAACAGGCCAGGGTTGAACACCAGCAGTAACAGGAAATGGTAAATAGGAAACAATGGAAGGCTTTGCAAGGAGTGGCTGTAAGTGAGCTGTTTAAATAGTCTGGGAAATGGGGTAAAGGTGAGGGTGGTATTCAATTCCAGGTATGGGTATCATGGGAAATGGAGTCCAGGACAAAAAAGTCTGTAGGTCTGAACACTGTTCTTCAGAAAAATCCTCCATGTTCTGCGGAATCTTCAGTTTTCCAGCATCTTTTGCAAATTTGAACCCTTTCCAGCAGTGACTGTGTGATTTTTGAGATACATCTTTTCACACCAAGTACAACTGAGGGACTCAAACACAACTATTAAAAAAAGATTCAAACATTCAGAAGCAAACACGGTGCATTAAGAGCCTTACACCTTTGCACAGGATGATGTCAAATTTTGTATAAATATTTTTTTTTCTATTTAGTACTGCCCTTCAGAAGCAACAGAAGATACTTGCATGTTTCCCGGAAAACAAATTAAGTACAATTTACCTTGATCTTCAAATTCCATAAGTTTTCACCCCCCAGCTCTTAATGCATCTTGTTCCCTTCTGGAGCATCAGTGAATGTTTGAACTTTTTTTAATAATTGTGTTTGAATCCCTCAATTGTCTTCAGTGTGAAAAGATGGATTTCAAAATCATAGTCACTGCTGGAAAGGGTTCAAATGTGCAAAAGATGTGGGAAAACTGAAGAATCCGAAGGACATGGAGGATTTTTCTGAAGAACAGTGTTCATTTTAGACGAGGACATGATATATATATATATATATATATATATATATATAGCATAAAATCTTAATTATTCTAATCTTTTGACAAGTGGTGTACAACTGCATATTATAATCTATGTAATTTCATGTGCAGGATGTACCCTGTGGTGCCCATGAATTCTCGTCTTATTGCAGAAAATGAAGTTGTCATTGGTGGGCACTTTTTCCCTAAAAAGGTAAATTGTCTTCATCTTGTTAGGATGAAAAAAGGGTTGCCAGTTCAGAAATTTGCATCACTAAATCGGCTATTATTTTTTTCAAACAGACAACATTCACTCTGTGCCACTATGCTATCAGCCATGATGAGAAAGTCTTCCCAGAGCCACGAAAGTTCAAACCTGACCGCTGGCTCCGAGATGGCAGAACAAGACCCAACCCATTTGGGTCAATCCCATTTGGCTTTGGAGTAAGAGGCTGTGTTGGCCGACGCATTGCTGAACTGGAGTTGCATCTGGCATTGGCAAGGGTAAAAAATACAGAAATTTGACAGACAGTTATATTACATTATAAATTGTGATTTTTTTAATTGTATCTTTTCATTCCAGCTAATCAAGTTGTTTGAAATCAGACTGGACCCCACTGTAGGTGAGGTTCAGTCCCTCAATCGGACAGTGCTTGTGCCAGACAGACAGGTTAACCTCCACTTTGTGGAGAGACAGAAGACATAAAGAATACCAATGTTTCAGCAAGATATAAGCTGCCTGTGTATATGAAATTATCAGCTAGTGTGAATCATGTGAATATGTCAACTTCTTTACCTCTGTCTGGATGTAATTCTATTGTATTTTGGGATATGCAGTATAAAGGACCCTGTATAACACTGAAAAATACTTTTCCCTATCATATTTTGTATAACTCTTGGCATTAAATTGTTGTTGTGGACTGTATTTCATTCTGTTGACATATATTAATGTATTATATGAACTTAAAAATAAATTAAACCTTTTAATGAATCCAAAATCTCTCTTTTTGTGTTATTGGTCAGTATTTTTGGAAGGGCAATTGTGGATATTTATTACTTTCTTACCACCTTAATTGATCAAATAGTCGGCACTGCTCGTCATCTAATGGTGTCATGCTCTCGCCTGCCTGTAGAGGCCGCCATCGCCAGCAACTCTCGTTGGATCAAGGCGCCAGTTCACGAAGAAGAGAGATAAACATTTGACTGCGACGAGAACTGCTCCAAAGTATTTACAGTGTTTGTTCCTTTTCGATTTGACTTTTTTTAACTTCTGTATAATATAATGCAGATGTATTAAATAAATTCAAATGTTATTAGTATTCAGGTGGTTGGTCTTGAGAATTTGCGAAGTTAAAAGCGTTCAGTGTTTAGATCAGCATTTCATCTTTATAATTTCCTATTTGAGCTCTTGAAAACACAATTTGTACAATTTTAAATTGGTTCATAGGTTAACTGGAAAGTCCTATGTAACTGTTTTGTATCTTTGTTTTAGAGGATTCAGAGGATTCATTGGTCATGACCAGCTGATGATTGGCTCAGTATCACATCAGAAACATCTTAACAGTTGCGGTTCCAGCCATCATGAATCCTTCAAACATCTTTGGTGTACCACAAACTGCCTTTCAGGCACCAAACAATAGTAATCAGTCTGGAAACCCATTTCAGTCCTTTTCCCAGAAGAACACAGCACAGGTTGTTGGTTTTGGACAACCTTCTGCTTTTAGTCAGCCATCTTTTGGCCAGCCAATGCCACAGTCTTCTGTCTTCGGCCAGACGTCTTCTTTTGGCCAGACCGGTGGGCTATCACAAGGATTCGGGCAGCCATCATCATTCTCTTTTCTGGGAACAGCCCCGGCCTTTGGGCAGTCGAGTTTGGGTCAAGGCACACTAGGATTTGGACAACCACCTCCTTCATATTCTCAAGCTACTGGACAAAATCAGATGTCTGCTTTCGGTCAGCCTTCTGCATTTGGCATTTCCTCCAGTGCCTCACAATCTCTGACAAGCTTCAGCAGCGCTGTTAACAACCAGCCCAGTTTTGGTCAGCTTTCTGCCCTCTCTGTTCCCACTGCTACATCCAGCTCCTCAACAGGGGGTAGGACTGATAATCCCACTGATGGGAACCAGTTTAGTTTCAATCCACCCAATGATGCCGTTTTCAAACCTATTTTCAGCATCAGCCCCGAACCTCTCAGCTCAAATTTGTCTTTAGCTTCTGAAACTGCTGGATCGTCTGCATCGGCCATGACTAGTACTATGGAGAATTCATCTAGTGGTTCACTGTTTTCATGCGTAAAGCCGAATACTCTGGGCTTCAGCTTCTCACAGCCAGCTGCAGCTCCTTCTGTCTCGTTTTCTAATGCAAATGTTTCTCAAAAGGAGACTCTTGGTGGTGGCAGCAGCATTCAGTTCACCTTCTCTCAGCCAGCCAACCCTTCCAGCAGCAGTACGCCTGCTTCTCAGCCCACGACTCCATCCACCTTCAGCTTCACAGCACAGACCCTTCAGTCTCAATCAGATACCAAAATGCCAGCATTTGGTGGTACTAGCATTGGATCCTTTGGATTCGGGGTCCCAAAAACCGAAGCCCCACCAAGAATGGAGGATAGAGCACCTGATGGACAGAGCATTGGAGGAGAAACAGCTTTCGTTGGTTTTGGCATAAAACGTAAAGAGGAATTGCTTGATCCAAATGCAACTAAAAGCATTAGTGAGACTGGTGCAGATGAACCAAGACAACCTACCAAACGCCCGCTGCTGAGAACTCGTGGCCCGACTGGAGGGCTTTTTCTCAGTGCATTGTCTGAGCTAATGAAATCCAAAGTCACTCCAGTGAAGAGAGATCATCATCTTCCAGATAGACCAGATCCACCTGGTCCAGCCAGTGATGTGGCCACTATGCCTCCAAGATCGCAGGCTCCCACAGTACTGACAAAAGCTGAGGAAGTTTGTAAGTTACATGTCTTTTCCAGTGATATTTCTAAAGGCGCTCACCAGTATTAAAATAGATTATTTTCATGTTATTGACAAATATTCTGTACTATTTCTTTACTACTTTGAGAGTAAATTAAAGTAAGTGAATTAAGTAAATAACAGAAACTACAGGTGAATTTAGACATCACAACATTATAATACAGTATAAAAAAATGGATATTCATTTTAAGATTTGTGGATTAATATATTTAAAAGTGTTATTTAATTATTGTTGTTCTTAAAATCAAAAGGTATAAAGAAACATTCGTAATTAAATATTAAATAATGACTGAATCTGATAAATGTAAAAAAATAAAAATAAAAAAAAAGCCTACAATATGGGTCTATAATATCCCTAATTTTTATCCTAAACTATTTTGAAATGATTTTTCTTGCCAACATTGTTGTGATCACTTGTCTTTGTAGCACTCATGCCTGAACCACAGACACACACTCCAGGTAGACGTGCTTCTCGAAAGGAGAGCACAGACAGTTTGGCTGGTCTCTCTCCTACTGATGCCACTGTTATACAGTGCAAAGGCATCCCACCAAACCTCAACAAGAAGGACCTTGTCATACAGCATTTTGGGCACTTTGGGAAAGTGCTTAAGGTGTATTGCAGGCCTCAGAAGAATCTGGCCATTGTGCATTTCCAAGATCATGTGAGCATGTCTAGTCAGATGCATAGTACAAAATGCTCATTGCCACAAAAGTAGTAAGATTTAATGAATGTGTTTGTGATTATTTAGACAAAATCTCTCTTGCCTTCCAGGCATCTGCAACCAAAGCCAAAAAGAAAGGAAAGCTGTTCCAGAGGACTGAAATTCAGATATTTTGGCAAAGAAAAAAGCAAAGTGAGTAACAGCACTATTTAGAAGTTTGTTTGCTGTTTAATTAAATTAAGTAAAAATCTCAATCTATTAAATGTTATATTTAATGTGTACCATGACCGTGCAATTAATCTAATTTAAATCAAAATTTGGTTTGGCCTTGTGGGATTGTTAAACTGCAAAAGGCTGTTCTTAAGTGCAGTGTTAATGTCACCAATAGATTTACTGCTGCAAATTGAGTGTTTATTTTATCTGTATAATAAAAGATAGATGAAAAAGGTTTTGATATTTTAATTAAAGTAGTTTAATTATATTTTCGACAAAAATATGATTTAAAGAAATAACACTGCAAAATGCATTATCAATGAATTTATGAACTGTTTTTGAAGAATAAAAATGTAGAAGGAATTTATTAAAATATTCTAATCATATAATGTTTGGTATTGCTTCGAACTGAAATCTCCACTGTAACAAATCTGGTACGACTAAACTTGTTTTAAGTTTTCACATTTGCAATTTTTTTTGACTGCTAAAAGTTACAATACAAATTGAATTGAACTACACAAGGGCCACAGAAAATCAGGACATGATGATAGCTTTTCCTTTGCTTTAGACTGATGAACGTCTGAAAAAAATGTTGGAGATATGCTGTGTAAATGTGATTTTATACCCTGTTTTGGTCTTAATTTAGCAGAAGCACGAATGTTAACTAAATGTTAACTTTCATACTATTATGCTTATGAAGTTGTATATACAAGATGTCGAATTGGATATTCAAGAATCACTCTTTGAATCACAAAGAGAAACCAGTCTGTGAATATTTTAAATTTAAAACATATTTCAATAGAATGTCCAATTTTAAATGATAAACAATACACTATTATTTAGAAAATATAGTAGCAGACAGTTTTTGTATAATGATTGTTTCTTAATGATTTGTTTTCTGTAATGTTATTGTAAATGATGTATTGAAATTGTTGTTAATGTTGCTGATATGGTGTTAAATCATAAATAAACAAATACATACATACATACATAAATATGCTTATGGAGTGATTGTCACTTACAGGTCCAAGTGAAAAGGCTGCTAAACCTTCAGAAGTCAAAGATTTGACAGAGGACTCAGAATCTGGTGCTGCATTTTTGCAGTCCTCCCCTAGTCGTAAGCCTCTTCCTAGAGCAGTGCCCATCAGCAACACTAGCTCCCTTTCTAAAAGGTAATTTAAAACGTGCAATATCAAACAGTCCCTTTGCATGATTCTTATTTGGCCTAATTATTTATTTCTGCATTTGTTTTTTTTATGTTATAGCTCTCCGATCCAAAAATCGTCTGTTGCTAAAATACTCCAGTTTGAGAGTGAGGCACCACTGGAGTCAGTCTCAGAGGAGCGGAGCGTAGAGCGACCTATTATTAACCTGCCCTTAGTACTACAGCCTCTGATTGGTCAGGTGGCTGAAACAGCAGAGGAGAGATACCGCCTCCTAGAGCAGAGAGACAAGATTTTACGGCAAGGTAAACCTTAATTGGCTCTGATACAATCTAGTACTTAACTTATAATAAATGAAATCCAGCATGTAGTATTATTAGTGTAGAATTATACAATTATATTGTATGTGATATAAAATTATTTATGCCGCTTGTTTCATTACATTTATATTTGAATAGAAATGACTGGGCAAAAAATGTATTGTTGTCTCTGAAGCTCGACCCAAAAGAACAGACCTGGATATGTCCAAAGTATTTGTGGGAACGTGCCCTGATATGTGCCCAGAGAAAGAGCGGTATATGAGAGAAACCCGCAACCAGCTGAGCGTCTTTGAAGTTATTCCAGATACAGAGAAGGTTTGTGTAATGATCTGGCCAATGTTTTGTGGAAGACTTAAAATGACAACTCACTTTGTCATTTATTGTAATTAACATTAATTAAAGTGATAAATATTAATGTTTGGAAGCCTTTAATGTTTTTATAGCACACTGGTAGTTGCTTTGAATGCATTGGTTACATTTGAGTAAATTGACTAAGTGCTCCCCTTCTGCTCAGGTGGATCATTTTGCTACCATCAAAGAGTATAGCAGGTCTTCGGCGGATCAGGAAGAACCTCTCCCTCATGAGCTTAGACCACTTCCTGTGCTAAGCATGACTATGGACTACCTCGTAACTCAGATTATGGACCAGGGCGAGGGCAATTACCGTGACTGGTATGACTTTGTCTGGAACAGAACCAGAGGAGTTCGTAAGGTGGGCATTTAACTTGAATTGCTTTATCAAAGGCCTTATTTCTAAGGTGTCTAACTGTTGAAATATTTCAAACTGATTGATTTAAAATGTGTCAATGAGAATATTATGTTGCCATTGTCTTTTTTGTGATAATCATGTCTAAATCTCTCCTGCAGGACATTACCCAGCAGCATCTGTGTGATCCAGAAACAGTATCACTCATTGAGAAATGTACCCGTTTCCACATTCACTGCGCCCATCACCTCTGCCAGGAACCCATGATGTCTTTTGACACAAAGATCAACAATGAGAATATGACAAAATGCCTGCAGAGTCTAAAGGAGATGTATCAAGACTTAGCCACTAAGGAGGTGTACTGCCCCAATGAAGCAGAATTCCGCCAATACAATGTGTTGCTTAAGCTCAATGACGGAGATATTCTTCGGTAAAACCTTGCTATTGTTGTCTTTTTTTGCAGTAAAGATAACCAGAACACTATTTTGAACCTTGAATCAGGTCTTTTAGGCAGTCCATTAAGAACAGCGTAAATAAAACATTGCAATAGTCAAGACTTGTAACTCAAACAGTAGATTTTGTCATTAAAAAGTTTATGGATTCAGTTCATGAACTTATAAGATGTAAATAGGTAATACACATCTTTGCAGTGATGGAATAAAGGATACAAATGGATTTGTTTTGTGTCAATGCAGTGAGGTGCAGCAGTTCCGTAAAGAGGTACGGGAGTCTCGGGAGGTGAATTTTGCCGTGCAGGCCTTTGCAGCACTCAATAGCAATAACTTTGTCCGGTTCTTTAAACTTGTGAGTGCAGCTTCCTATTTGAGCAGCTGCATACTTCACAGATACTTCAATCAGGTAAATTAATCTTACCCAGAAGGTAGTTGTATAGCCAGCATTCATGAAGTACTTTGGCATTCGCTACACCTTTTTCTTTAATTACTAAATGTTTATTTTTTGTCTTTGCTTGGTTAGGTGAGAAGCAAGGCGCTGAAAATCCTCAATGTGGCCTTTACTGTTGGATCCCAAAGATCCACCATTTTTCCAGTCGAAGACTTTGTTAGAACACTAATGTTCCGCAATGCCAGTGAAGCCACAGACTTCATTCAACAGTATGGCCTTACTATCAGTGATGGGTATGTCCTACTTATTTCTTTTCATAATTTTAGCAAAAACATTTTTTAAACAAAATCTTTTCTCAGTGCAATAGTGTCCAAAATTATTTTGTAAATGCAGAATTTTTGAAAACTAATGCTTTATTTTGTCTCTCATCCAGCATGGTGGAACTTAGTCGCACATCCTTTCAGCAGCCTGATTTCTCCATACCGCAGAGGAAGTCTGTGGAGATTGAAAGGAAGAGAACTGTTCTGATTGGTGAGGTGGTGAATGGTGGTCCACTGCCCAACCTGCGCCAGCACAATCCCGTTTGCAGCTTTGACTCCAACAACAAGTACACAGGAGACGGTCTGTCTTCTGAGCCTCCACCAGCTGCCCTAAAGGGTGTGGATGCATTTTGATTATTAGTTCATTAGTGACAATTAGAGTACTTGTACTTACTGTAAATATTTTAATCCTTGTCTTTGGCAGCTCATCCACAGAGGCTGGAGTTAAAGCCCCTGATGGAGCCTGACTCCAGGCCTCAGGTGACAACAAGGCTTCTGGCTGAACCACGGCTGTTTGTGGACTACCCTGGCATGACAGAGCCTGTAAAACCTGATGACACGGAGGAAACCGGAGAGAAGAACCAAACAGATTCCACTCCTCTTGTGGTGCCACAGCTGGTTTTCCAACCCATATTAGCCCCACAACCAGTCCGACCTCCATCTCCTCCACCCAAACCAGAACCATCCTACACAGATCAGGTGAGACACTTTTCAGCCTTAACTGAAAAGTCCTACACTATGGTGCATACATAAGCTCACTGATGACACTTTGATTTCTGGCAGGATATAATGGCAGAGGTGGATGCGGTGCTTAATGAGGTAGTGGAAGCTGAGGTCTCTTATATAACACGTGCAGCTGCTGAATATGTATCTGCAGCCCTCAGGTAGAAACTTTATTTGTCAACCAGAAGATTTCAATTCCATTAAGCCTTAACAAATTTTCATCATAGTGTTAGTGTCTTAATGTATATGCCCGTGTGTGTCCTGAAGTGTGAGTGACAGTGAGTTGGAAATGGTTATGAATGAAGTCTTAAATCAGCTGCTGAGAGAACTGTCCAAGTCAGTGATCATCGCTGAGAAGGAGAGAATCACAGAGGAGAAACTCAAGCAGGAAGAAGCCAGGTGTGTCCCCATTCATTTTTTTAATACATTGGTTTTGTTTTATTGGTAACTCCATTTTCCTCTGAATACTGAAGCCTGATTTGTGCAGCTGCACAAACCAATGGCATTTCAGCCTGGGAAATTGGGCGGGGCTGACAGAACCTTTCTACTTCAGTGTGAAGATCATCACCTCGCTGGACTCTGAAGATGCTATTTGCTATAAAAGAACCCCAGAAGAGGAAAGTCGCTCTTTCTCACAGCAATTCTCCTCTGCTTCATTCTTGTGGCAAATTTCTGCGAAGCTTGTTGCAAAATGTCGCACATGCAGGGAGCACCTGCACACTTCGGATGAGCACAGTGAGTGCGTTACTTGCCTGGGCCGTGCTCACGCTGAGGCAGAGCTCATGGAGATGGAATGCTCTCATTGCGAGACCATGATACATTCAAGGATAGGGGTGAAAGAAAATATCGATAAACATGGGTATTGCGTGTTTTTATTGCCGATACTGTATCGATTCTCAAAAACAGAATATCGATATTTAAAAAAATAAAAAAATAAAATCAAGATTCATGGCAGTGGTTTCATTTTGAGTTTATATCCCAATCGCTAGATGGCAGTCTTCATACCTGACCAAATCCTGAGTGAAAGGATATACTAGCATTAAGGCACGACACTAATGTTAGCGTTAATATAGTTCGGCAGGTCAATGGCCATCCTGGTGGTGCTCGAGCATCACAACTGGTTAAACCTTATGCAGGTCAAGGATGCCGATCGGGCTGCTTCACTCAACTCCCCAGTCTCCCCCACCAGGCTGTTTGGACCAACTGTGAACAAATTTGCAAAACACTTCACTGCAGCACAGAAGTCATCACAAGTCTTGCACCAATTCCTGACCAAATACTCCAGCTCGGTGGCTGTTTCGACTCGTCAGTCTTTGAAGCCTGCTCTGTCACCCACTCAGCCTCAATACAAGCCAGAGCCTGAGCTCCGAAAGCACCCTCAGACTATCAAGCATTTCCCCTTCCTCAAGTGCAACTGCCCCCATCCGAAGGTGACATTGGACCCTGAGCCACAGAAGCCATCCTGATCCATCAGGAGAGAAGAGGAGAAGAGGAGGTTAAGTCACGTAGAGGCTGGACTTCCCTCAAAGGAATCTTGCACTTGCCTTCCAACCCTCTGTTCAGTTCTGGTTGTTGGAGGCTTTATTTACATTTTCAGTGCTGGCCCTGTCCCAATCACCTATAAGCTATGTGCCAAAAGTGGTTTCTACTCCATTCAGAGAACAGTTCATTGCCCTTTTAGCTCTCCCTGCCTCAGAGAATGACTGGGGTGCTTACTTGCTTTGCCTGGTCCAGGCCTTCTGGACATATGTAGAGCACTCTATTCAATTTTGGCAATCAGAGCAACTCTATGTATGCTTTGGAGGCCAGTCCAAAGGGCTGCCAGTCACGAAGCAGAGATAATTATCCCGCTGGATAGTTGATGCTGTAGCCTTGGCTTAAACCTCAGTTGGCTGGAAGTGCCCTATTGGACTGAGGGCCCGCTCCACTTGGGGCATGGCCGCCTCCTGGGTTTGGTCCTGCTGAGTGTCCATTGGAGATAATTAAGCTTTTTGTTCTGCGCTCATATCATGGTGCTATTGGACATCATTCCCCAATCGTGATTCACGCAATCTGAGAGACCTTTTTGAAAGGGAACACTCTGGTTCCTAAACGTAACCATGGTTCCCTGAGATAACATGAGCGAGCATTGCGTGCACTGCCATGTTACACAGTTGCACACGAGTCTATGCTTCCACTTCTCATTTGTAAGTTTCTGATGAAATGGCACTCATCATATATAGGCAATGCCGTTTGTTTGTGCAGCTACATAAACATTAACAAATAATTTATTCAGGTGAGTTTTCCCCAACATGATTCACACAATGTTCATTCAGTTAATCTCAGGGAATTGAGTTTACGTTTAGTAACTGGAGCGTTTTTAACTCTTTTTCTGTTTTATTGTGTTTGGTGTCAGGCGGAAGGAAGCCTTTCTTGAGCAGTTCAGCGATGATCTGTGTGCTATAATCAGTGACGAAGTGCTAACCGAGAGGATAAGAGTTACTGCAGAGGCTGAAATAAGGTACCACATTCTACATAAATATCTCCCTGAGGTTTTCTTTGCTATTGTCTGTCAACTTTGGCTTCCTAATTAAGATTAAGATTTAAGTTTATTATATTATATAAGTATTTATTGTAATATAATATTGTTTATTTAGATTTTTGAGTGAAATAAGACTTTTGATTCATATTTGTGATATTCATTAATGAATGTGTGCAAAATTGGTGATGATATTCTTCCCTTCCAGGCTTGCTTTAGAAGAAATGGCGGCTTGTATTGCCCGCTGCTCAGCGGAGGAATGCAACAGCATAGTAGAGGAGACACTGGCTGAGGAGCTGGCTGCAATGGCACAAGAGATCCTGGACAATGAGTTGAAACGTGTCTGCAAGTTCATCAAGAGGTTTGAAGAGCTTGTTATTTCTCTTTATGTGTACAAAAGAATCCCTGGAGCAAATAGGTCTCCTACAGAAACCTTTAAAGAACAGACGTATGCATATACTTTAGGTGGCGTGACGTGGTAGGTGTGCGTCGTCAGCTAAAGAGACAGATGCGTGGTTTCCCTGCAGCCCCTGGCTGTGTAGATCCACGGTTCAAACTGAAGGCTCTCGTACCCAGTGCCCCTTCCGACCCCTCTCTGGACCTCCTGGCCCAGGGGATGGTCAACCTGGGTAACTCCGGCAACATGGCGGTTTCCTGCACAAGGTCTGTTATTGGAGATTTCAATTTGTTTTTTGTGGTGCTTAGATATTTTTTTCTTTGTCATCATTCTTAATGATTGTTCCTGGCAATGAACTTTTAAAATTATAGATTGCTGAAAATGAGACAGGAAGCAGTTCATCAAATGAAAGTGTCCTACTACTACAATCTCTTACTGAGGTCAGTACAGTGGGACCACAGTGTGTCATATATGTGCAGATCATTTTTATCACCATGAATGTATGGTTAATTATCCTTCTTTGGCAGTGAGCGTGTATGGATGCCTCTTGACCTGCCCACTCTTGTGGCAGAAAGCTACCCTAAAGCACCAGACAGAATCTTCTGGAAAGCCACTCTTCTGTTGCCAAGCAGCTGTGATAGTGACATAACTTATGCAAGCAGGTAAGGAACGAAATTGTAGGAAAATGTCTTAAAACATGTAAAATCCTCATATGTTTTTTTGTTTACATGCAGGATTCTGACACACTGGCTTGAGGTTAAGTTGGGTGGAGGAAACCAATCCGAAGAGAATGAGAAGGAAATCAAAGGGCAACTGAAAACGCTGTGCATCAGTCACAGTCTGACAAATATAAGGGGAAAAACTCATGAAGTACAAATTTCTATAAAGGCAAGCCTCAGAAGGAATAGTTTCCACCCCAAAAAATCTAATTTTGCCATTATATGCCCAGTTTAAGTGAGGTATTGAGGAGAAAGTAGTCCGCAGGGGGAAATTCCAACTCCTGAAACGAAGCTCTCTAGTATCCAGTTATCCAAATCTCTCTGCATTGACTTGATTAACTCCTGTGTTTGTGTGCAGGCATGTCATGGCCCTCTGAGTGCAGAAAACCAATGTCTGCTGGAGGAACAGAAGGAGCTTCATGGTACCAATGCTCTGCTGATGCTACTTCCCTCTCTCAGTACTGGACAGGGTGAAGAGAATGAGAATGTGGCCCTGCTCTCTGCCCTCATTCAGCTGAGGCAGGTGCAGCAGGCCAGCTGCTGGCACTCTCCTGTACCACTGGTTGTGGTGGTTACTGGCAACCAAGAGGGTGGTACTAATGGTCACGGTTTGGAAGAAGGCAAGTTTTGAAGTAAAGATGTAGTATATGTTATAGACAATACAGTTAAAGACTGCAGTATGATTATTTTTGTATTCTCTCTTATAGCACTCATGTTGAATATGTTTGTCAGAGATGGTCTCATCTCTGAATACATCTTCGTCCATATACCAGAAACCCTCAATGACCTGCAAGGCTCAGAGCAGGTTGGTCTGCAAAGGAATATTGAGAATACACAGTTGTTCTTATTTAATATGGTTACAAAATATTTGTGTTAAGGATGCGTGATATATGTTGTTGTATCAGTATCCACTCTTATATGTCACCTTTTTAATGCTATAGTTATTGCCTTAAAGCGAAGCAAAATAATCATTGTGGCCCCACATTTCAAGTTGGCTTACGGAGTCATTTTCTTTTTTTCATTTACTTTTTAACAAAAGTAGGTTCCACTGTTATAAATAATGTTTGGTGTCTTTTAAATCACGGATAGGTGCTTTTAACTTCCCCCCCCCCCCAGACAAAATGCAGATTGATATCTTGACTTCACCAATATATTTATTAAAAATGTAACGTTTATTATGTATTTACACATTCTCTTTATATTTGATATGCTTCAGATGAGTCAGATCATCAGGTGGCTTGCCGCTCACTCTCCCGCAGGCCCAGTCCTGTCCTCTCAGACCCTGCTGCAGGTTGTTGAGTTAGGCCTGTGCCGTGAGTTCTACTCCAGACTACAACGAGACAAGCAAGACCGGAAACATGCGGGTCTTCAGTCACAGCACCCGGAGCCTATCGTGCAGCTCTGTAACAGTGTGCTGAGTTTCCTAGCAGGTGTGGTTTCGTCAGAGCATCTGTCCAGTCTCTGCTGGCCACCCCCTGAATTCTCTCTCCCCGAGAACAGTGAGCTGATTCCTCATCATTCCTGGAACTCTCCAGAACATCTGGAGTGGCTGAAGAGAACCATCCTCAGCCAGCAACTTCCTGAGTGGGATCCGCCTCCCATTAGTGGTAGCTTTTGTTTTAAGTACTAATTTGATGTAATCATTTTTGTTTAGCAGAATTTTCATAGTTCAGGTGTTTGATGCAGAGTTACACCTTAATGTTTAGTACTTTAATTGAGATTAAAACTAATCACTTTTCTTATTTCTCAGCCTCCTGGACACATTTGTGTGCCTATATATTCCAGTATGTATCCCAAATCCCTACCTCACCCTTAAGCCAACCAATTCTAATGTCTCGTCTGGAGAACTTGCTAAGAAGAGTGAACTACCAATACTTACATGCGAGCGGTGCAGATGAGGAAGACTATGAGAAGATTGGACCGTCTTTTTATGAAATTCCCTGGGACGAGATCATATGCCTGTGTGTAGAGCATCGTATGAAGGACTGGATCATGGAGCCTCTTGTGGCAAAAGGTGAAAATAACAGATTGGTAACAGAATGCCAAATATGAGCATGTTTCATTGTTTAAAAATGGATGTTTTGACTCTTGTAATCACAGATGCCCTCACGGATGATGGTGAAATTCTTGTATACTTTAACAAAGACAGCCTGAAGACTTTCCAGCCCCCTGACCGTTGGATAGAGGCTGTGAAGCTGACATATCAGGAAATACAGCATGTCTCAGAAGTGTAACTCTCACTCTTTTACATGTGCATGATTTACAGTATTATCTTATATAACATAACAGTCTTGCAATAAAAGATTCAAACAAAATTGCAACATTTTCTGATAGATCAAAAGTCAGGCCCCACACTGCGGCCAGACGTTTCCCCAAGCAGAGGCTGTTCCAGAGTCACGTAAACACGGAAGAATGTCCTTCTGTGTTTGATACTGCACAAATTCCAATATTGCAGCGCTTTGAATGGATTCTCTCTACCGTTCGCGATATGAACGCTGCGGGCCAGAGGTTAGCATTAATAATTTTAACATTAAAGTTAACACTTTTTATTTTTTTTGCTTTGATGTTAGCAGTAAACATTTCTTAACATATCAGTAGGATTGGAGAGCAGATACATCAGACCTCTGTGCCCGTGACCATGACCCCCTCCCGAAAGCATCCTGCTGCTGGCGCGCTCCATATACAGGTTGAGTTCTACCACAGACAACTTCACAACTGGATTAATATACTTGCATTACTATAATTGCGTGAAGTCTCTATTTTTGTGTTTTTAAAGGAAACTGAAACGGCTGACCTGGTATTGAAAAAATCTTCTAGCAAAATAAACCGACTATTTGATACAGACAGCGCACAGACTCCCATACTGGAGCGACTTCAGCGTACTCTCTCAACTGTTCAGGAGATGAATGCTGAGGGCCAGAGGTTAGGTTTACATTTTTTTTAATGAGTTTTACACAAAGATTTTTTATCAGTATTTGTACCTTTTTCCGCTCCAAACAGTATTCTCATTTGACATCTTTTAAATTGTAATGATACATTATGGGATTTTGTCATATTTATTAATTTAGTTTATGTGTATATCTAGAATCGGAGAGCAGATTCAGAGTCGGATTGAAGTGGATCATTTGTCCTCCACCGCTTTTCCTCTCTTCCTGCCTTCCACCCTACTCTATGCACCTCCCCTAGTTAGGACCCCCTCTTCCAAGCACCCTGCTGCTACCGTTCACATAAAAGTACAGTATTCTAACATAACTATAATGAATAACTAGAACTAATATATATTTAAAAAGCAGGTTTTATTATAAATGCTTTAAACCTGCTTTTGTTTGTTAATTTGAAGGAAGTGGAACAGACTGCAGCGGCTTTTGAAAAACACAGACCAGGATCTTTGTTGCAACGTTTGCAGGACTTGAAAAGAGAGTTGTGGAGTCAGAAAGAGGAGGAACGTGTGTGTGACCTCAAGCTCAAGTGTCTTTTAGACATTATACAGAACTGAAGATGCTTCAGTATAACAACAGCTGCTGAATACCACTTCCAGTCTCCCAGTTTGAAAGAAAATGTCCATTATCTGCTGCTTATTTGTCTCAACAGTTTTATTTTTGCTAATTTTAATTTTATTTTGAATCGATATATTTGCTTAGGTCGTGTGCCTCATCCATTTAAGGTTAAATAAATCTTTGTTTTGAATCTCCTTGTACTTAAATTTAGAAGTGGTTAATTTGTTTTCATACTTTCCAGATTTCTGAATAATAAGAGTTGAATGTATTTTGTTCAAAACAATAATTCTGTTGTATTTAATTGTATATTTTTGGACAACAATAAAGAGAGATTTTATTCACTACTGGGCATGAGGTAATTCATTATTCATGACGCTCCAAATTTAGTTTGTGTAAAATGGCAATTTATGTCCATTTTGCGATGAGAGGCCTGGATTTACTTAACATTATGCTAATAATGTTAATAATCCTGAAAATGAAGTAAAATGAATCATGTTTTGAAGGGATAATCCATCTAAAAATGAGGATAGATTAATAAATGATGACAGTTTTCATTTTTGTTTTTATCACGTTTAACTTTAATGAGATAATAATAGAATTATTCCTTTATGACCTGATAAACAACAAATATATTAATTTTTATATATTATAATAATTGGGAACAGCTTTGAACACGACCTTGAGAACTCTGGGACTTGGGCCTGATGATCCTGATATGGTTCATGCAAGGAATATGTTACGCAGCAAAGGTCTGGGATTGCTGGTAAACAAACGGTCACATATATGGGACATTCTACCAGAAATGTACATTTCCACTTGTAAAACTCTTAAGTGAAAAAAATGTCTAATTCTTAAATCTGAATGTTGAGCCATATGGAGGACATGTTAATCTATATGAAACACATATTGTGCCATCTCAGCATGTTTTTATGATTGAAATAAATAAATATATTAATAAATACATTTTATACACATTTCACCCCTAAAATGTCAGGCCCTGTCACAGACAAATTTGTATATGTTAGAATGGTTTCCTAATTAATTTCTTTGATGCAAATAGAATTTTCTTATTGGTCACATGTACCTGATTGTATCTAACATGGTTTTGTAATTTCTTTAAGGAATATAAGGAACTTTTCGGTCAACTGTAGTACACAAAATCACAGAATACCCCACCAGGCGCTCGTATAGTTGTAAAAAAGCTGCCTTTACACAGGAGATCTTTTTCAAAAGCAATAGTGGATATATACTCCTACTTTCATCTACACAGTTACAGAGAATAATTTATCAATATTTCCTCAAATATTTGTATACTTTTAATTATATACATTTTTATAACAAAATTCCCTGTATGACAGGACTGACCGAGGCACGACAGGACTGACAGTGCTGTGACAGGGCTGATTTTATGGATTTAATTGATGCAAAAAAAGTTATGTTTTCATATGTAACGCATCCCATTTAGTGAGATACAACGGTGTTCTGTTTCGGTATTGTCCTGCTCTTTTACAGGTGGTGCTGGCGGGACACCCTCTTGGGGCAAATTCTGGTTGGGCATCCTCAATCTACAGAGCTGGAAAGGGATGAATACACTCTTTCCAGAAATGTGACACATTTTTTTGTGTAATTTTTTCTTTGTTTTGCAGATTTTTGTGTCATTTTTGCTTTGTTATTCATATAGTTGGATTTTTTCCCCCCATCAGGCTGTTCCCTTCCTGGGTGCCAGCACATCCCTCCACTTTATGGTGTCACTGTCGGCAGGACTACCTCCCAATGAGCTACTGCTGTGCGGTCAGGCTGTCTGCAGATGAAGAGCCGCTGGTACTCGGTTTAAGACTGGTGAAGTTTGACCGTTTCACCACTAGAGGCCACTCTGACACCATATTAAAAGCAGGCGTGCATGAATGAACTATGCAACTATCCAGTCACCGCTGTTTTTGTTTTTTGGGTGTTAAACAGGAGCTCTATGTCCAGGAATTCTCGACCATTGACTGGCAAGCTCAGAGGAGCAACACTGCAGCCTGTGACTTGTACACACCACACAGCACCTTGTTTACTATTGCTCATCTTTTAGAGAAGTGAAACATCTTTGTAAATAACAAACAACCCTTTAGATTTTAATTAAGTCACATAACACTATCAAACTTGGTTTTACAGTGATCCTGATTGTGTGTGAAGCTCATGCTGACCATATTAAAGCAGACGATTGCTTCTCTACGTGTATCAGCATTGGGCCAGTGAGACAAAAGAGAAGAATTTTGTTTCATGTGTTTTTGTCAGCATGAATAGTGACTCTGTGAATGCACATCCCTGATTTAGTTATGTGTAGTTTTTCATGGCTTGCTTTTAATAAAGTCCTGTATATTTTATACTATTATAATAATAATTGATTTCTGATTTTTATTTTTTTTAATGTCCTAGGCTGGGTGTGGATGGTTTGAAAATGCAGGGAAAGGTTGTCATAAAGAATTGAATCTTTTTGGGTTTGTTTGTTATTCTGATCAGTTAAGCAATTAAAATGTTGTTATTAACAATAATAATAACTATTACCACTCTTATTGTTTATTTCTATCAGGATACAAATGGATCACAGCTATGGAACACTGTATTTGCAGTGCAAGCATTTCTTGAGGTAGATCTCTATTATTAAAGCTGAATTTGGCACATAACTGGTGATTTCTCCTGGGTTCAGTTGGGTTTTTCTAGTGTCTCACATTTATACAGTCTATGGTCTCACATGATACCTTTAAAAGTATCGTCTGTTTGATTACGTCTTTAATCGATTATACCGTACATTTCTCCCATATGTACATAAACTGACAAGTCACCACTGGAAAGCTACCAGGCCTACTAAATATTGTAGAAACTTAATTTTCAGTAAAAATTGCTTTGCACGAGCAAAGTATTTAGTAACGTAACACAGTAAGTTCAGCAAACATAGCAGTATGTACAAAAATTATGATTATTATTAATACATTTAAAGCTGCGGTAGGGAACTTTTGACGCTCTAGCGGTCAATAAACAGAACTGCTTGCGTCTTGCGGAAGAACATCGTAGCCGGAACTACTTCTCTCTGTTTATGTCTATGAAGAATCACAAAGGTACTGGGTTACTCCGCCGCGGTACCCCCGAAGCAATCTAAAATAGTCCGAATATAAACACTTATTATAGGTGCCTGGTGCACCCTAGTGATTCAGGACAAGCCAAAAACACGGTTTGGAAAATGGATTCATGGTGTACTCGCTTATTATACATTTTTCTACATTTTGAACACAAACGGACCGCAGCTCTGATTGGTTATTTTTTACCAGGAGCGATGGAGTTTCTGCAAATGGCAATAGAGCTCGGGCGTAGACGTCATGGAATGGTGCATTGTGGGTAACGGCGGCCATTTTAGAGGCATCGCAAAGCAGGTTTGTAATAAGATAATAGCCAGTCTCCAGAAAAAGTTATAGAACGTGACAAAAAAAGTTGCCTATACATATACGGACAAACTTAATAATGAAGCCAAACAACGCTACTTAAAAAAAAAAAAAGAGGTTGTAGGCGGAATCGATCCCTATGAACACATGAAAGTTTACCAAGCCTCAGTTTCCCTGATAATTTCTCCTACCGGGTCTGTGGAGTGAGCGCTTACACCTCCGATCAATTTAAAAATGTCACTTTCACTTTTTAAAAAGTCACTGGAGGCTCACCTGCAGATCACAAATGGATCTGCAAATTAAACGTGGAGAAAACAATCTTTCTCACTAAGGAAATGTTAACATTAACCAAGCATCAGTGGTGACACACACACACATATCAGATTCTGCGAGCTATGAAGCTTGTCTATGCGGGTTTGTTACACTTCAGGAGTAATTACTCACCTATCATACTTGCAAAAATCCACTGTTTTCCTCCGGTAGTTCTTTAATCCGGTATAATATTGACGAACATTCACCTCAGACACAACCCACCATTCACCAAAACAAGACGCTTAACTTCCTATTTTGAAGTTCGTTCCAGTTTTTTTTATTTATTTTTTTTAAACAAGTTGTTCAAATTTGTTAAATACAGTCAGCACAAAAATATCAAAAAGCAAATTAAGTTCAGGATTGGGTCACAAGAAAATGTTTAAACAAAAAATACAGACACTAAACTGAGTCCCTTACTGGCCAAAAACTAGAGAAAGCGTAATGTGTTTGTGTCTGAGTTTGTGTGTGTGTATGTGAGAGAGAGAGAGAGAGACCATACACAACATGTCTCACCATAACTATGTATTATAATATTATCGAAGGTGATGGTTTCCCTCTGTACAGCGGCAACCCAAGCCATCTGACGCCTCTTGGTGATTTCAGACACCTTGTGTTTTTTTTCCAAGTAGGAAAATGTTGAAAACTAATATGATTCACGAGGCGTTTGCCCTGTCGATCATGAAACCGATTACAGCAGTTCACAATACAGCAATACTGAACCATTTTCCAAAAAATAATCAAAATTAATGAACAAATGACCAACGTTACCTAATGCCTACTATACAGTACATCTACTTCTGTACCGCGACTCCCACAATGCATTGCGACGTGACGCAACGATCCCGACCTCTATAGGACCACTGGGAGGAGCCAGAGGAGCTTGATTTTTTTCACAGATTATCTGTCTCATATTCTACTGTCAGGACATAATGACAGGTTTAATAAATATGTAAAAAATATTTTTTTTTTTACAAAAGTTTCCTACAGCACCTTTAAATTGGGTGGAGGCTTTTATTTTGACATGCTGAAGCATTGTTTCTTCATTCACTCTGCTCCGGGTTTACGCGTGAGAGCCGGTTTAATTAACTGCTGATTTGAATTCCGCACAGAATTCAGTTTTGTGCGGTGTTGAAGTGCTTTCTGCAGCGTGACAGGACGGAGATATGAATCATAAAGTCCCGGGTTAAATGATGGCGTCAGGATGGCGGCAGCCTCGATCAGTTAGAGCTGCTTTACTCTTTAACACCATCCTCTTCCTCATCAGCCCCGGCGCACAGACACACACCTGTCACCATAAAGTGCCCCTGCCTACAGAGGTCAGTCCCTCTCGTTTCTTATTCTTTCTTCTGGCTGTCAAATACGATATTTGAGAATGTGTCTTCTTAATATCATGAGGTTGTGCATCCTTAATATCATGCCATGTTGTGCTTTTATCCCACAAAATGAATAATAACTGAGGCCGTCAATCGGTTATAACGTCTCCTTATATTCCACAAAAGAAATAAAGTGGGGTTATTGTAAATAAATGATGGCAGAATTTTATTTTTTGGCTATATTATCCCTTTAAAAGACATTTATCCGGATGATGTCACTTTAAAGGGACAGTTAACCACAAAACGACAAATCTGTCATCATTTACTCGCCTTCAAATCTGTATGACGTTGTTCTGTTGCACATAATGAAATTAAATAGCAGTCAAAGCTTTTTTTTTCTATTCAATGAAAGTCGTCTTTGAGTGATCAAGTAACCTGTAAACACTATTTTAGAATATTATTTTGCCAGTATGTACTTCTAATAGTCTTTGCTCTTTGTCATTTTTATTTTAGGTCATACATAAAGTGTTTCTGAAGCCGGATAGATTGACCAAAAGAAGCACTGACCAGCAGTTAAAGATCCAAATAGAGTATGACTCCAGCTTGGATGGGTTAGTTATAAGTTTACATTTTAATACAGTAATGCCAGTTTGTCATTGACATACATTGACTTCACAAAATCTTTATTGCTCACACAGGTTAGATGAAGCCAAAAGCATCCTTGTGAAGGTATACTTTGACTTCTGTAGTCAAGGTTTTATCAATATGTAAAGCTTAATGTTATTTGTTAAATCTTAAAAATAGCCTTTCACCTCTAAATAGGATGTATGCATAGCCGACATAATTGATCTTTTCCCGCTTTGTTTCAAGGACAAGCTCCTCCCCCAGGCTATCGAATATTTCCAGAAGGCCTTCAGGGTTCGCAGGCAGTCCGGTCCAATATTACTGAGCAGGTAATTCTCTTTCTTAGCTGGCATTGTCTGATTGCAAATCATCTTAAAATTGCACTCAGCCATCTCCTTCTGGAAGCTTGGTGGATATATAATCTCAGTAGTGTTTTTTTTTTTTTTATCCCAATATTTTTTTTCTTAATGATTAGACAATGCGCAACCAATCAGTACCTTAGGAAAAGAGATGATCCACATCGCTACTGTCAGGGACCATGTGCAGACATCACCAAGTGTGGCCCAGTTGTCGTCCCTGAACAACATTTGCAGGTAAAATATTTCCTATTTTATTTTGTTTATTCCTTCTATTTTTTATTGCAATATATTTGCTGCATATAAACCATATATAAGTAAAAAAAAAAAAACACCTTAATTTGATTTCATCCGAATTGACATTTAATAAGCATTGTATGAAAATTAAGATCTGTCTGTTAGTCTTTGGTGCAGTTAGAGTATACCTATAGATGGTTGTATTTATATATTCAATTCTGTGTTTGAAATGTAAAAATTTATATTTATATAAACATACAGAAGCATCATGCCTACTTAAAGGGGATTTTTTAATGAAAATTTTAATATTGATAAATATAAATACATTGCAGGTAAATGTGAGGATTTTTGAATCTTAGAATGAGGTCTCCTTTAGCAATGCAGGGTTTGCAGTGAGTCCGGCAAGTCCTGTGGCCCTGTTGGTCCTCCCGATGGTGAGGGGGTGGCGAGGGCAGATTTTGTGTTGTATGTGAGTGCCACGACCACAGAGCGTTGTGGACAAGAGAACATCGTAGCCTATGCAGCGTACTGCCAGCTGGAGTCTGAACTGGACAGGTAATGGCAATAATTAATGAGATTTTGATTTGCTTTACAATATACTGTGGAAAATTGTGTGTAGTTGACAGTCACGGCAGGATCTCTTAATGTAGACCCATCTCTGGATATGCCAATCTGTGTCCCAATATGATCTCCACTCAACATCAGGAGTTTGAAGGGATGCTGTCCACAGTCAAACACGAGATCATACATGCCCTGGTAACAACATTAAACTCTGCCCATCCGCATGAGTAGAGCTTTATAGTTTTCATTATCATTCATTTATATGTCCTATATATTTTAAGGGTTTTTCTGCAGGACTCTTTGCGTTTTACCATGATGATGATGGAAAACCTTTGACACCACGTTCTGCAAGTGGTCTACCTGCGTACAATGAAAGGTGATGGTTATATTTGTGTTTTTACTTGTTTGAAATATAATAAAAAAAATCTAATAAATGAATTTTCTTTTTTTATTTTAACACTATGATAATGTATTGCTTGATTATTACAGGTTAAAAGTGTTATTATTGTAGGCATGATATACAGTATGTATTGTTTTTGTTAAAGTATTATATTTATAGCATTGTCTTTATTTATTTTTATATATTTCTCTCAGTTTAGGGTTATATCAATGGAGTGATAAAGTTATTAAAAGTGCAACTCGGCTGTGGGACATCCGTGGTGGCCACATGGTTAGACACACGGTCCATCTTCTGGCCACCCCACGTGTAGTTGTAAGTAATTCTTTTATTTTAGAACAAGAGTGTCTGAAGGAATTGAGTCAGACACCCGTTTTAAAAGAGCACCATCTAAATAGTCTAATTAAGCTACATTCATTATTTTGATGTTTTATCAGGAGGAAGCCAGGAGACATTTTAATTGCCCCATTCTAGAGGGCATGGAATTGGAGAACCAGGGAGGTGCTGGCACAGAGTTCAACCACTGGGAAAAACGCCTGTTAGAGGTACTGCAACCAAATCTTCTGGGGTGGCGTTCATGAACATTTAACTGTTTCAGTGTCAGTAAGGTCAAGATACAGTTTTTTTTTAATTCAGCATGTTTTATTTCATCAGAATGAGGCAATGACCGGATCTCACACACAGAACAGAGTGTTTTCTAGAATAACTTTGGCCATAATGGAGGATACAGGGTAAGAGAAGTATTGTTGCTCATGGCTAATGCAGTTTATTCACTTATGGAGATGGGAACTTTTATATTTACGGGTATAGCTCTCCATCATCATAGAGTTCAAATAATGAATTGCGAATCATATAATGCACCTAATTCAAGTAGCTTAACAATCAAATACTAAAGACAATAATACATAAGAATTATGAATCACCAATAACAATTCAAAGTTAAACCCAAACAAACATAACCTCAAAATAATACAGATTCAAAGGAATAAACCTACAAAGTCAGACATACACCAACTCGACAGAAATCTATCTACTAGGAGATAAGGAAAAGGAATGACTGAGACACACACACACACACACACAATCATTCAGTGCACCTGTGGAGACCTAGCTCCTCCCATCACTGGCTTTGTCATGTAATCCATGAGAATTCTCAACAGTAAGACTGTCATATGATTGGCTCCTCTCTGCTGTTTTCTGTTTTAAGGTGGTACAGAGCTAATTATAGTATGGCGGAGAACCTGGAGTGGGGAAGATTTTTGGGTTGCGACTTTGTGATGAAAAGCTGTAAATTCTGGATAGATCAACATCGCCATAAGTAAGCTTTGATAAATGAGATGCATACAACTTTGTGTACACTCACAAATAAATCTATTGTTGCTGTTTTTGATGTATTAAGTGTACAGTGTACGTTTATGCATCTTGGCAGATTCTTTTACCAAAATGCCATACAATTGCATAAAAAAAATATAGATTTCATCGGTTTCCCCTGGGAATCAGACTTATGTTGCTAGTGCTACAGAAACAAATTCGATTGTGTGTTGTATATTTGTAGCAGTTCTTTATTTCAGATTGATTCCATTATCTTATTGTTCCTTTTCTAGAGAAATTGCAGTTTCATAGTCTTAAAGCTGTGGTAGGTAATTTTTGACGCTCTAGCGGTCAATAAACAGAACTGCTTGCGTCTTACGGAAGAACATTGTAGCCGGAACTACTTCTCTCTGTTTATGTCTATGAAGAATCACAAAGGTACTGGGTTACTCCGCCGCGGTACCCCCGAAGCAATCTAAAATAGTCCGAATACAAACACTTATTATAGGTGCCTGGTGCACCCTAGTGATTCAGGACAAGCTAATGCTTTTCTACATTTTGAACACAAACAAAGTTACGGACCGCAGCTCTGATTGGTTTTTTTCTTACCGGGAGCGGTCCCTAACTGCAAATGGCAATAGGACCACTGGGAGGAGCCAGAGGAGCTTGATTTTTTTCACAGATTATCTGTCTCATATTCTACTGTCAGGACATAATGACAGGTTTAACAAATATGTAAAAAAATATATTTTTACAAAAGTTACCTACTGCAGCTTTAAATATACGTATAGCATATTGGTAAGGATTTGGGTCATTGATTGGACAGCCGTTCTTAATGAGTGTTTACCTTGTGTGTTTGAAACAGGAGGCCAACCCTGAGTCCATACTGTGATTCTGTGAGGAGTGCACCTCTGCAGCTCACCTGCAGGCAGGACCAGCTGGCCGTGGCCGTGTGCAACCTGCAGAAGTTTCCTCATGTGCTTCCTGTAGAGTATCAGGTAAGCTCAGCAGTAACGCAGGGGAAGAAGAACCCATCTGTTATTTTTTCTCAATCCTAAATCAGCACTTACCACATTAAGACTGAACATCAACATCATGGTTTTCTTCTGTGAAACACTGTATTTTGAAAAACGCTATACAAATAAATTTGACTTGTTGTTTACAGATAAATACAAGATGACTGCCTTTATAGAATGTCAGTTAAATCATTTTGAATGTAATGAAGCCTCTCCATCCTGTAGTACTTTGACCATATTCCTGGTGTGCCTGAGGAAGATTTGGCAGCATACGGAGGGGCTGTTGAGATCGCAGACTACTGTCCTTTTAGCCAGGAGTTTAGTTGGCATGTGGGTGGAGAATACCAGCGCAGCTCTTACTGTGGAACACAGGAGAACCAGCCAGGTGATATGCTATTCACTCACATCCTGTCTTCATTTAGAAGCAGAATGGAAGGAGTCATTTTCTTATACCATCTTTTGCTTTTCAGTATTTTTTCCATGTAAACTCTTCTACTATTCCACAACACAAATGACTTCTGGGATTTTGCTTTTTTTTAGCCACATGGAGAAACTATGGGGCGGAACATTACGGCCCAGGATCGGTGTGTCTCTACCAAAAGTCACCATTTGTAATGGAGCAGTGCACCAAAAGAATGACCTATCCAGACTGGGGCAGTGGTTGCTATAAGGTAATAATGTAATAAGGTAGATCTCGTGAGAGATGAGACAGTCACTGCTGAAGTGAAAGTGAAAAAGTGAAAGTGGCGTGACATTCAGCCAAGTATGGTGACCCATACTCAGAATTCTTGCTCTGCATTTAACCCATCCAAAGGGTACCTAAGTCATGGTATTGCCAGCCCAAGACTCGAACCCATAACCCTAGGGTTAAGGGTAGGAGTCAAACTCTCTAACCACTAGGCCACGACTTTTAGTGTGTCTTAAATATTTTTGAAAGAGGTCTTTTATTCTCATCAAGGCTGCATTTATTTGATCAAAAAGTAAAAACAGTAATACTGTGAGATATTGCTAACCTTCAAAATAACTGTCTAGTTTTTCAGTAAACAGTTGTAAAAGCATTTATTTGAAATATAAATCTTTTGTAACATCGTATGTCTTTACTGACACATTTGATCAATTATTTATAATTTATCTTGATGATATTATAAATGTGTGTGTAAATAAATGTATTGTAACTTTTTTTTTTTTTTTTTTTTTTTTTTTTTACTGGGGCATTATGTACCACCACAACATAGAAAATTGTGATTTATGAGTACTGAAACTGATTTGTGTTGCAGGTGTCTTGCACAGCCCAAGGGTTGTTGGTCTGGGTGCAGAATGATTCCTATCCATGTGTTCGTACTGGTCAGGTGATCAGTGTGAGCATACGAATGAATGGATGGGTCTACAGCGGCCAACTCATCTGCCCAACCTGCTCTGACTTCTGCAGCGACTGCCCCCTCCCTCACGAGATGCCCCCTCTAAACACCACCAAGAGTGCCCGCTTAGGTGAGATACTGTCTGACATGTTTATAGCTGTAAGACTATACCATTAGTGGTTGGTTTTTGGTGTTATTGTTATAGTATTATTATTGATAATTCATATCAAATATATATGGATAATGTAGTAAATGAGTGAACATTGATCAATAAAAATTCATATTAAATAATAAGAATAATTAATTGGCAAGACAAGTTTATTTATATTGCACATTTCAGACACCATGGCAATTCAAAGTGTTTATACAATTAATAAAACAATCCTACAAGGTGCATAAAAATGACTATATAAATTAAAAATAATAATAAATGTATTACATTTAAAACTTTGTAATTTAAATGTAAAAAAAATTGTGAAGCTGTCAACTCTGAAAAAACATTTACTGAAGCCACCGATCTGATGTGCATATAAAATGTATAGACATTGAATGTATAAGATGTAGCAAGAAAAAAACTTTTTCTAAATGAATAAGGCAAACCAGGTAAATAACAAAGATCAAATAAAGTAAATTGTTTTTTTTTTGGAAAAAAAAGTTTTTTAATTTTATATTTTATAATAATACTTTTCTTCTCTCAGATCCTTGTTCCAGATCTTCTTGTTTGGTGGTGAACTTATGGCAGCTCCTGTTAAGTCTCACTCCACTGCTGATCGGCTTCCTCCTCTGTGGCAGAGACTGAATTCGTTCCCAGTTGATTGGGTGAATATGGATGTCTTGATATGCTACAGGCTTCCCTTGAAGTTTAGCTGCTGTGGAGAGCAAACCAGCGATCGCTTCTGTAGTGTACAGTGATAACTCTTCTCTCTATGTGGGGGTGTGGACTGTAGGTGGGATTGAAAAGCCATTGATTACACTCCTCCTTGCCTGGCTGTCAGGTGCCAGCGAGCTGTAGATCCTATGTGAAGCCATAGTCATATTAATGTCCTCTTTGCCTCTTTGTCTCTCTGATGGGCCTGTAGCATTCTGGGTTTTGAAATGGGCATCTGGTTGAGAATGATGAGAGATATTCTCTCTGGTGTTCTGCTCATGGTGCTTCTATGTTGTTTCGTGAAATTAACTTGCTGGCAATGTTTTGATCAGCGTATATCAGGTCATGTGACTGACTATGCTTGTGATTTTGTACGGAGAATTGCAGGAGAGATCTCTGTTAAGGTCCGAGCAAGTGCTGGATTTTAATATTTTTTTATGTTTTTTTTTGTTCAAGATAAATACTTCAGAAAGGGTTTAATCATTGAATTTGTTGATATACAGCTGGGTCCAAAAGTCTGTGATTACATTGAAAATCTGGGATTTTGAGAGATTTAAAAAAAAGGAAAAATATGATGCAAATGAAGACAAAATTTTCTAGGTCTCTAATCCAAAGTTGACATTGATCATGTGTCTCATGTTCAATGAAGTTGCTCTTTGCGTCATTCTCAAATCATGCTGGAGAACGCAAGTTTACACATTGGTTTTTATTTTAGTATTTTGTTTTAATTTTAATTTGAAAGTTTGTCATTTTGCCATGATTGTATTTTTATTTATTTTTACAATTATTTAAAAATGTCTATATAATTTTTTTTTAGTAATTTTCATTTTATTTTTTTTTATTTTTTATTTTTATTAAACTAAGTTTAAATAAATGAAAAATTTGAAATGTTGCCTTGGCAACTAAATGAAATAAATACCTTTGTTTTATTTAGTTTCAGGTAACAAAGGTTTTCTTTATGATTTTAGTTAAATATTATAATCCTAGCTTAAGTGCTGGATCGGATGACGAATGAAACACTAAGAAATTCTGAAACTTATTTTCATTTGTTTTTGAAATTTTTAAAGAAATGTTTATGTTGATATTATATAATTTGTAATACATTTGATACTAAATTGAATACTGCATTTTCATTAGTGGTCTCAGACTTGTGGACCTCGTTGTGGATGTGCAATTTAGTTTTATTGCAGTGCGTTATTTGACATACAAACATAGTGACATACTGTCCTGATTCTGTTTACCTTGAAATGTGTTGCCAGATTTTGGTCCTAAAGGGCTGTCCTACCAAGGATGCAGATCTTTATAGACTGTTGTCTTATAACAATCAACTCTAAAAGCCCTTGCGAAAAGTGCTTTTTATAGACCTTTTTAAGAGATCAGATGACATTAGCGTGTTCATTAGTTTGCCTTCACTGAGAAGTATGCAACTTTTTTTTTTCTTTTAAATGCTAATATTAAATTTGTCATGGTGTCAATTCACTACAGTAGCAAGGTGCCATTAGTAGGGCTCTTTTAACCTACCCTTTTTTTTAAACAATATTTAACACAGATGTTTGCATTACACAACTTTTACTTTTTAAAAATTACTGTGCATGTACATAAAAGCAGGTGTTGATTATTTTCCTAATGCAGTCACATTGTAACTTGCTTTAATGAACACGAAACTAGGAACAAAGGAGTTGTACTGTATATGTGATAGTTTGTTAGGTGTTTGTGGACTACTGAAGTTGACTACTGATATATATATATATATTTTTTTCCTTATATTTAATGATAATGCTGTTGTGAATCAGTGTATTTACTTGCAAGATGAAATAGTTCATAAGATTTGAACCTTTTGCCATTATGTAACTTCTTAGTATTATAATATTTTACTTTTTGTTAGGTAATACAATGCTTTAATTTTAGGTCAGTGTTAATTACGATTTGGCAGTGCTGAGAGACAAACATGGCAGGTTTAAATACAACACTATTTTAAAGCCTTTGTATATGGAATGTGTTGTATACATGTATACATGTTTCTGTTATACTTTAGTAGTGATCTCTATGATGTTCAGAATTTTATTTTGCTTTTAAAAGCATCCTGTTTGATGAAGAGATTAATTGTGTGAAATATGTAGCAAATGAGATTCCGGATTTCATAGTGAAACTCTAAAATATGGTGGGATTATGGTATGAATTCATATTTACTGTACTGTATGTATAGTTGTAGTTTATATTCTCAAATGTTGGACTGACTGAGCCTTACAGTTTCAGGGGCTCATTATAATTTAACCGAAGGAGTTTTGTACTCCTAATCAAACCTCAACTGAAATGCCTTTCCTTTCAAGGACAGTTTTTTTTTTTTTCACTCAAGGACAGTATGAGTATATAGTTTTAACCATAATTTTCTTAGATTGAAAACAAGCCTTTGATATATGCTCATGTAGGAGAAAAATTGTAATCACTGCAAACATTGAGGCTTACTAGTATTGGAACATTTACAAGCAAGTTATTTTATTTAATTATGCTTTTCTGTTATTTACACTTCATTTGGCTTAAAGGATAGCATTATAGGACATGTTCATAGTTAATTTGTATTATTGCTGCATAAATAGTAATTATTTTGTAAATTGTAAATCAGTTGACAATGCTTCTAAGTTAGTCTTGTACCATTTCAGTTGAGATCATCCTGGAAGACTACAGCATGTTTTACTTTCTAATGAAATTGTCAGTGTATCATTTTTTTAACTATGTCCCAATATTCAAATGTAGACTCTCCTTTATAGACATATTTCATTAAATATGTCTTTGTATGACGTTTTCTTTATTTGACTTGTTTTATCATACTAATTAATTTGATAATTATTTTTTGAATGTTTTGGTTGGAAACATAACAACAACAACAATAATAATAATAATGTGTGGAATCTGACAAACCATTGTCTTTTGATAAAAATTGGATTCTACAACAAGTAAAAACTGCTTCTAAATTACCATAGAAGAGGATAACAACCTATCAGCCAGTATGAAGATAAACCGAAATGAATTGAAAATGCCAAGCCATGAGACTGTTGTAAGACCAAAGACAAGTCTATGCAGAACAAAATATCTTTCACATAATCTCATTATGTTTTCCCCATTTTTTGTATTGCATATGGTACATTAGTGCTCTTTTAATAATACACAATTAAATGAGATGTTAACAGTCCTCCTGTTGAGACATGATTTACATTGTTAACAGTTGTTTATTTTCCCAATAAAATTATTTATGACAAATAAATGTTTTGATTATTATTAACATTGTACCTTTGTCAACTTTTCAAAGTGGTAAAATCCAATACATAAAAAAGACCAATAATTCGATGCCAAAAGTTAAACGGTATTTTATTTATTTATTTTAATCACCGTTTTTTTTTTTTTTTTTTAGGTTTTCTGACAATAAAACAAAGGCTAGTTTTCAAAATGCATATGCATATGAAAAGATGACTAGTGTGCGATGTGCATTTTACTTATTCTTTTAGGATTATCATGCATATATTTTTAGAACAGAGAAACTACATTGAATATTTTTACTTCGCAACTTCAATGTTATTTATAGTAATCGAAATGTCACCATAAATTGACTTTGAACGTCACGAGGGTGGTGTCATTAGATCTGGCCAATCAAAATGAGAGCTGAGCTAGCGCGCTTGTGTCTGGGCTCCACCTAAGACTTTTAATTTGAAAGGTGGATTATGTGGCGGTTCGGAAGTAAAATTAAAATATACACTAAAAATATTTTATTATTATTGATGTGAGCAATAAGCTATGCATATAATAAATATAACCAAATAATTCCGTTTATGAAAAATGCGGTTAAATGAATGTGTTTTAGACTTCCTCCTGTCACATGATGCGGCTCGCGAATGACTTCATGCTCTGTCATGGCTGCACGAGACATAAACATGCCAGTGGTTCTGTGATTCAGAGCATTAAACCAGTGCGATGATTAAAGCAGCGGTCACAACAAATCATTCTGACTTTAGGTTATGAACTGTGTTTTGTGCGCCAGGTGAAGTGATAGCGGAGTTGGAGATCACAGGAAAGGATCCGATCATGCAGACTGAAGCCGTGCTGGAGCATCAGAGCTCCTGTAGGACGGGCTCCAAACCCTGGCAATACAGGTACTTCACACAATAATATCTCCTTTAACAGTATTTAATTACAAACCGCTCGATATTAAACAACAAAGGTTATTTTTTTAAACGAAGGGGAGGTTGTTTAATATTCCATTTCCGGAAATAAACGCATGCCACTGATTTTTCTGTCATGTCGTCCAAACCCTTATGATTTTCTTTCTTCCGTTCATCTCAAAATGAGATTTTGTCAGAATGATATCCTCAGTTTTCTTCCATTCATCTCAAAATGAGATTTTAGGCAGAATGACATCCTAAATCTTCTTTAAATTTCATTATATATACATACACGATAGACCATCATCTAATACGGTTAAATAGCTATGGACCCCCTAGAATCCTGTGAATGGTTGTGTATATTATATTTTTGGTTGATATTTGATGGTATCATTTATTAGGTAATGGAATGAATATGTTGCACACACTAGTGCTTTGTGTTTGACATCATATGTTTTCTTTTTATCAACTGTCAAGTGATCTGATGGAAAAGGTGGATGGGTATTTAATGAAGTACACCAATCTTGTGACTGGATGGCAGTATCGGTGAGTCTGGAGTATCTATTATTTGATATGAGCAGGCTCGAATGGAATTCTGTGTTGATAAAGGGGAAATCTTTAGAATTCTGCAGGTAAAATGCACCAGCTAAAATATTTAATAATCTCTGTTATGTTTCCTTAATTATAGATATTTTGTGCTCAACAATGAGGCAGGACTGCTGGAGTATTTTGTGAATGAGCAGTCCAGGAATCAGAAGCCCAGGGGCTCACTGCCATTAGCTGGTGCGGTGATTTCCCCCAGCGATGAAGATTCACACACGTTCACTGTCAATGCCATCAGCGGAGAGCAATACAAACTCAGAGGTTGTCACACGATCACTTTCACTCTTTCTTTTTTGCTACTTTTTAAAATCTTAGATGGATTCATTCCTTTTATTTATATTCTGCTCTCTTAACCATAATGCAGGGTTTTTTTGTGTGCAAAAAATCTGAAATAATATTATCCCAATATTATGATTTATATTGAAACCTTTTTTTATTACCTGTTTGCATATCTTCAGCCTCGGATGCAAAGGAGCGACAGCACTGGGTCAGCCGACTGCAGATCTGTGCGCAGCACCACACGGAGGCGTTGGGCAAAGTGAGACTTGCATCTCGATTTATTACCTAAACCGCACTGCTCAGTGACTTATTACATTACAGGAACAGACAGACAATCTGTTAAATTACAAATAGATCATTCAGAGTTTAAGATTTTGTCTTTGTTTAAGATAGCCAAAGAAACTGAAATGGTGTTCAAAATTAAACAAGCAAGCTGATATGATGTGACTTTGCATGGCATATCTGACTTTATGTGACTTAATGAGATGCAGCTCAGAGAAAAATAATTAGTCAATAATGACTTATATTTCGGGTCAGCTTCTCACACTTCAGAAGACTTTGATTATAGCACATAAATTATAATGACTACTTTTATTTGACCTTCTTGGAGCTTCAATGTCAAAATCAGCTTTCCAGCATTAAAATCTATCCTGTAGTGTTCCTTGAAAATACAGTACAGATTTGGATCAAAATGAAGTAAATGATGATAAAATTGTCCTTTCTGGGTGATGATCCCACAGACAAACCCACCACTTCAGACTTGCAGTCTCTCCATGGCATCTCAGGGCAGTGGCAGCTCTCCAGGATCTCAACACAGGGTCAACCAGAACTCAAATGCCCTGCTGGGGCTGTCCCAGCTGCAGCGCAGCTCATCTCTTTACTCCAGCAGAAAGTCGCTCCTGCCTGATCACTTGCTGGAGGCCAGAGAGGTGAGACTAAGTGATGCTTTTACAGGCCCAAATTGCACAGTCTCTTTGGAACTTCTCAAGTATCTGATCTGAAGTTTTGAGGTGTTGTATGATGTTCATTAACCAACAAAAACTCCTCCTCTAGATGATGAGCCAGGCGCAGGGCCAGCACAGAGACCTGATCCAGAGTATTGAGGGTCTGCCCTCCTCCCAGGGACCCTCTCCTTTAGACCAAGACTTGCTGCTGCTGAAAGCCACCTCTTTGGCTACCATGACCTGCCTCAGCGACTGCCTGCATATCCTGCAGCTCCAACAAGTGGCTCGACAGAAAGCTCCTCTTGGTGGTGAGTGTTTTTATATATCTATATATATATATATATATATATATATATATATATATATATTTATATATATATAGATAGATAGATAGATAGATATATGTACTTGTTGGATAATGGGAAAACTAAACTGTGACTGCTGAATGGACATCAGGGAAAAATCATAAGTATAAAAATAAAAATAAAAATAAAAAAATAATAAATGAGGTTCATAATGCTAGACATCTGGTTATTCTTCTCTGTCTGACTCTTCTAACATTAGACCTGACTTTGCTTTACACGTTTTCTGATGCTACTGCTGTACTTGGATGTAAAGTGAAAGCATTTCTCTTCCAGTAAAAGACAGTAAGAGGGTTATTTATAAGCACAGCTTCCAGCACAGAAATTATTGATCGGTGCTGCTCCTATGTGTCATACAGCAAGAGTCTTTTCTTGTATTCCAATCGACATTTCTTGGTCAAGATTTTAGCACAAAATTGGCAGCATTTATTTATTTATTTTTTGGCATACATTAAGATCTGCTTAGATTAGATTAGCAAGTGTTTTTAACAGTCATAATTTAGCTTTACATGACCATTTTCCACCCTCTCCTTTAGGATAATTATATATTTTTTGCCGTGCCTTTAAGGCTTTATTTAAACATCTTCACATTTGAAAAGAGATGCAGTGCGTTAGTTCACTGAATAGGAAGTTACATTAGTGAAATGGGAGGCACTACTCACAAGCTGCAGGACTTTTTACATTGAAGTGCAACTCTCCCATCCTTGAGTATCATCCACTTTGTAAAGCCTAAATTACATTGTGAAATGACTGCACTTGTGTTTAATATTAGGTTTTTTGGAAGGATATGCATAGATGCGGGACAAGGTTTAGCAAACTTCGTTTATTTACCTCTATTGTTCATTTTTTAGAATTTAGAAATAATATTACTGTATCTGTCTGACTGCTTTATTTGCCTTTCAATGACTGGATTTTGCCAGTCTGCAAGTTTCTGAATACCACATAAGGATTGTTGATGTGTAAACATTGGTGTGATATGTTTTTTTTTTTTTTAATGGCTGATATCTTTATTATTAGTTGCAGAAATGCAGAATTGCAGAATTACAGGCCCCCATACTCTCTACCTACCTTACCTTCCTACCTTAAATCACATATTCACTGCGACTCGCTGATCCTGATGTGTAATCCAGGCCAATGCAATACGATCAAGATACACAGTGCTCACGTCACAGTGTCTGCGTTTACCAATAGCTGAACAGTAAAATGGTGGTTAATTATAGAAAAACCACAAGCGTTTGTGGTCACAAATCGAATAATTTCAGGCCATGTTTGTGCCTGTAGAATTTATGACCTAGAGCCCTGCTCGGGGAGTGGAATATTGTTTTATAATTAATGAGGAACTGTATCCACCACTGATAGACTTCTGCAGGTAACCAGAGCTCTGCTGGCGTCACTCAAGCGCGGCGGTTGACAGACTTATCAAATTGAGTTACCATACCATTCTCATCGTTCTTGGATGTAAATGTCTTCTGTTAGATTTGCATGTTTGGGGACTCTTCTGACCCAAAAACCCTGGGAGTTTTGCAAAACTGAAGCCTTCTAGTTGTCAAGCGAAATGAAGCATGAATATTTGATTACTCTCTGACTGGAAAGAACCAACATGTAAACATCCCACAGTTCCAGGATCATCTACATTTCTAGTGTAAAAAGTAGTGATCCAGCTTGGGAACTGTCTAACGATTGGAACAAAATAAAAACCTCCAGATTAGTCTCCGTGCCAATAAGCAAACAAGTCAACAATGAGCAGGGATCAGTGCAGACTGTGAGACCCTGGGCTCAGGTTTCCACTGAGAGCTCTGTGTCAGTTGTCAGAGCGCTAAACACCCAGAATCTCTGTGGCATTAGAAGCTGCTGTTGGACTGTGGGCATCGTGCTGGTGGGCCGATGAAATGAGCACCCCTGAGCCAGGTTTTGTGTGTCCTGTAGGCCATGCCTTCGAGTGGCTGGAACCAAAACTTCCTGACATCCTGAAGAATGGAGGGACGCTGCCCAGCATCACAAAAGATGATGATAAAACAGAGGAAACTGTTCTGGAACCTTTAGAAATGGACTCTTGTGATATTGCTTGGGTAAGATTGTTTTGTCTAAACTTTTTTTTTTTTTTTTTTTTATCATTCTTGCATTCATTGTGTGTTATCAGTGTTTTTAATGGCTCTGAATGATCCAAACAAATCTAAGTTTGAATAATCTTTAAAAGTCTTTATTGAAAGTCAATGGTGAAACAGTGTGAGTCTTGGTCACTGACAGATGGTTGTCCAATAAAGTTTGGAAAATAGTGTGTACATAATTCTAGACATATTTGTAATTATATTTCTATAATAATTGATCCCCAATTTCACAGACAAGGCTTAAGTTTAGTCCCAGACTAAAATGCATGTCTGGGCTGTATTAACTTAAAGAAACTTCTTCTGACATATCTTAAAATATGTGAGTGCAACTGTTTGGTCTCAAGATGCACACCAGTAATATTTTTCCAAAGGCACATGTATAAAAGATAGAAAAAGGGGTTACATGTGCTTTTTTTCTTTAACAGAAGATCTATTTTAATACCGTCTTTTCTGAATTATTTGACTTAAAGTTTGCTGTCTTTATTATAAAAAACAACTCAAATGTGGTTCGATATTTTGTTATAAAATGAATGACATTCATGCATTTTGAGTGTCTAAAGTATCCATATATGTTTTGCCTCTCTATGTTAACACAGCATCACAACCGTTGACGACTGTATTCATAGAAGATGCTGCTGATAATTACTGACATTGTTGATTTGGAAAAGGCTCTCAGACTGTGAATCTCAAGAGTGATCTTTTGCTTCAGTTACCTTCACGTAAACAAACACCTGAGCCTTCCTGAATGCTGGACTGTAGACAGGGCTCCCTTTTAACCTCAGTAAACTTGTCTGTGGTTGTAAATGTTTACTATGCTGAATATTCATGCATAATATTTTGCTTCACATAACAGTATCATCCATTTCAGGCAGCAAAACAGATAGATTTACATTGCAAAAACAATCATATACTCTATAGAAAAATCTATAAATATTCTACATAATGTAAAGCTGTTTTTGGCAGGTGTCATTAGTAGTGTTTGTATAGCAGCACTATTACTGTTACTCATACTTAGGGTTTGAGATTTAAATGAAAAAAAAATATTGTAACATACAAATGATGCCTCGTTGTGCGGCCTGTTGAAACAGGTGTGCTGTTAATTATTTAAGTGATCAGATTTATACATTTAATGGTAAAATGGGAAAAAGAGTTACGATTAAGGAAGGACTCTACGATATCTACGATATATAATATTAGGGATGCACCGAAATTTCGGCCACCGAAAATTTTCGGCCGAAAATGGCCTTTTCGGTTTTCGGCCGATAGACTTTTATCGCCGAAACAACACGGCCGAAATGTTGTGATGACGCAAACAGAAACCGCGACCTGCACGTGCACCTGCATAGCAAAGACCACGAGCTCCCCGCGACATTCACTTAACACCAGTGAGAACATTCTCTCTCTTCGTATTCCTTTATTCGCAGCACTAAAGCGTCTCCTAACAAAGAGATTAAGACGGACCACGAAGTAAAAACAAAGAAAAGTACAGTCTTATAGAGTCTGTTAGCACACGTCTCACTGTGATCTTGTCGGATCCTCTGCACTTCATCGCGAATGTGCTTGATCCGCGTTATAAAGACCATTACTTGGATGCGGAAATAAGGCAGCGCGCACGAGAAATGATCCAGGCCGCGCTGGATGCGGAGAACCCGCGTGGAGACGGAGAAGCGCCAAGCGCAGGAGACTGATCAGAGCGCAGAAGAAAAGACTCGTCTCTGCACCAGATGAGTGGCATGCACCATCGTTGTCTGATATGTTCAGTGGAATTCTGCAAGAAAGTGCCTCAAATAATAATAATACGTTGGCTATTTTGTTCTTATACACACACACAAACATATATACATACATAATATCAGATTGTAGCCATATTTATGCTAGATTTTCTGCTAGATTTCTGCTTTAATTTGATAAAAATGTTTATTTATGCCCTGGCCCTATTTAAATACACTCTCTCAAATATTTCTCAAATGTCAGGCAGATGACAAGCTCAACTGCTCAACAGCTAGATGGTTATCTGTCTGAAGTCCCCATCCCCAGAAGTGATAACAGTCTTGCCAACTGGAGAAGTAATGCACTTTCTAGTCCTACATAGAAACATTTCAAATGCACTTCACCTAAATGCACTTTGTTTTTATGAGAGAACTGTTCATTTTAAAACCTTTCTGCAGGCCAGTAGGCCTGTACATTATTATTAAATATACACATGAGTGGGATAAATTTTTAGTTAGAATTTTATTTTATACTGTGCATTGTTGCAATGTGCTTAATAAATATTTGCATCATTTGTAATTATGTATTTTTATGTTTTTTTTTAAATAAGTTATGTAATTGTAATTATCTTTGAAACTTTAATATTAATTTATGCAATTGCAATGTCTTAATTTTAGTAAAGTTAGTACAGGGTCATAGCAATAAATGCAATGGTACTAATAATTGGCATAATTTCTTTCGGTGTTTCGGTTTCGGTTTTCGGCCTTGGTTTTCTCTTTTTCGGTTTTCGGTTTCGGCCAAGAATTTTCATTTCGGTGCATCCCTATATAATATCATCAAGAAATGGTTCATGAAACACCTAGTAATACCTTTGAATTTAAAAATTATGATTTTCAGGAAGTCAGTACAATCTTAAATTATGTACATTTTCTATAGCAAATATTATTTTTAAGCTCTGAAATGTTTAATCAGCCATTAGCTTTTATTATATTATATTTTTCTGTTTTAATTTTAATTAACATTTTAGTAATTTATGTTATGGTCCTTTTTATTAGATTTATAAATTGATTTTTTTTTACACCGCTTTCATTTATTTTAGTTTCAGTTAGTAGGCAAGGCAACCTTTCTTTATTAGTTTATGATTTATATTTGATTTTCTTTGGGCTTTATTTTAATTGGAAATTATTTTAATTAGTTATAGTTAACAATAACAACACTTATATATATTTTTTTTTTTTTGGCTTTTTTCACCACTCTATAATTAAGCCTCTTCCGCTATAAAATGTAAAAAAAAAAAAATAATAATTTAATAAAGTTATTAAAAGGTCAGGAATGGTCATTGGTCAAAAGGTGTGGAAACCATGTAGAGTCTTTGGGGGCTCCGAAAAAAGCTAGTTTTGTCCTTGTGGTTATAGGATTTTAGTGGTTGAGTAGGATGCAATCATGGAGTTTGGTGTGGGTTTCAGGAGCAGGAAGAGATTGATGCCACACAAGAGGTAGATGATTCAACTCCAGCCGAGGAGGAGGAGCTGAGTGCTGTTGAAGAGGAGCGCAGCATCATTCTGCACCTCCTCTCTCAGCTCAAACTGGGCATGGACCTCACCAGGGTATATCAGCTCCATCTCATTAATGGCTTTCATTTCATCCCCTCATACCGTTTTGAATTAATTCTGTTATAAACTAAAAATGAGCTTTCATTAAAATGATATTTTTCAGTGTACGGTTTATTAATTATGAATTAATATAGTGTTTCACATGGGTGTATAGGTGGTCCTTCCCACTTTCATTCTGGAGAAGCGCTCCCTGTTGGAAATGTATGCAGACTTCATGTCCCATCCGGACCTTTTTGTCGCCATCACTGATGGCTCCAGCCCAATGGACCGCATGGTCCGATTTGTGGAGTATTACCTCACTTCCTTCCATGAAGGTCGCAAAGATGCCATTGCCAAGAAGCCCTACAACCCCATCATCGGTGAGACCTTCCACTGCTCTTGGAAAATACCCAAGGTGACGACACCTCCAACAGTTTCGAACGAAGGGACCTCATGCGCGTCGGACTGCTACAGTGTCCGTTTCGTGGCTGAGCAGGTTTCCCATCATCCACCTGTGTCCGGCTTCTATGCAGAATGCCAGGAGAGACAGATGTGCGTCAACACACATGTGTGGACCAAGAGCAAGTTCATGGGCATGTCCATTGGCGTCTCTATGATCGGAGAAGGTGAGTTTCGCCTGCCTCTGACTCACTTATGCATGAACATTTCCACTGTTGATCATTCGAAATGTTAATTCCTGTGCTCGCAGGTAATCTACACCTATTGGAGCATGGTGAAGAATACACCTTCAGTCTGCCCTCTGCTTATGCCCGCTCTATCCTCACTGTGCCCTGGGTGGAACTGGGAGGAAAGGTCAATGTCAACTGCACCAAGACAGGCTACTCTGCAGTCATCACCTTCCAGACAAAGCCTTTCTATGGGGGCAAGCTGCACAGGTCCGGATCATACTGGATCACATTACATCACTCCATTTTCACTATAGTGTTTTCAATGTAAATTTATACAGCAGCCCTAAAGAACTGTTAATTAATATCCACTACCATTAAAAGAAAGATGAAATAAATAGAAAATAAATGGGATGAATTTTCGTTTTTTTGTCGACTTATCAATATCATGATATGAGCACTTTAATCAGAAAGCTGAGCAAGTGGACTGTAACAGAAACCTGTGCTTTGTTTACTCAAGAGTGAATGCGGAGGTCAAACACAACCCCACCAACTCCGTGGTGTGTCGAGTGCAGGGTGAGTGGAACGGCGTGCTGGAGTTCACCTACACCAGCGGAGAGACACGTGTCTTAGACGTTACCAAACTCCCGGTCACCAGAAAAAGAGTACGACCCAATGAGTTGCAAGGACCCTACGAATCTAGGTAACACCAGCCAATCAGTTCATGCAATCAGTATATGCAAAAAAAAGTTTTATGATATTCAAACCACTCGATTGTACACACAATTAATTCAACTACACAATTTAAATGAATAGTTTCAAACATTATATTTTGAAGGACTGAGAAAGTTAGTTATATGGGTTTGGAACAAAATGAGGGAGAGGAAATAAAAAAATTTTTTTTTTGATGAATTATTCCTATAAATGAAAACCATAGCTGTCTTGTTATCTGTGGATTCAGAGGCATTTACTGAAAGCGTGTTGGTGTGCTGTGAAGGCTCCATCTCTAACATGTGACTCTTCTCTCTGCAGGCGACTGTGGCAGCATGTGACGGAGTCTCTGAAGGAAAGGGATATGGATAAAGCCACAGAACACAAGCGATTCCTGGAGGAAAGGCAGAGGAAAGAGGAGAGGCATCGTGCAGAGACACAGACAGCATGGAGGACCAAATACTTTGAGCGAAAAGTAAGAACACATCTGCATCTTATTTTTTTTTATCATATACTAATTTATATGTTTGCGTGTATGTGTGTGTGTGTGTGTATATATATATATATATATATATATATATATATATATATATATATATATATATATATATATATATATATATATATATATATATATATATATATGTATATATGTATATGTATATATGTTATTGTAGTTAACTTCTGGTTAAGGTTTTTTCCAGCTAATGTTTTTATAAATAAAATTAATTTTTGTCCTTGAAATGTGACCGATTCTTGCACTTTTCAACACCTCCCTTTTTGCGCAATTAACATGAAGTTCCATGGTGCATTTTGTCTCAATGAATGCCTTCACTTGGACATGGGTAACAGGTGACATTAACTTGAACTATTTATTTATTTTTTTACAGATTTTTGGTTAAATGTCTGAGGTTAATGGAAGCTTGAGATATTTTCACACTTCATTATACAACTTTTTAAAGTTATTATTTGTCTTGAAACAGGCAGTTTGCTTAAAAGTGACTACAGAGGTTGTCAGGATCATTAACTGTCACCACACTGATCCGGAGAACTCATCTACTCTCTGTAGTCTGCTTTTACAGCCTCATTGTGTTTATCATCATGCTCTTGCAAACTATTCTAACTCAAATTTTCCAACTAGTAGATTTTAAATAAAGATAGAAAGAGTTGAAGTAGAAGTCATCGGACCGTGGTGTGGTTTCTTTAAAGCCTTTCTTTAGCTTTTTGCTTCTTCCAGTTATATTTAGGCTTCAAAACAGTAGTATTAATTTGTTGAGATTATTTGGTCTAACACAACGTATGAGAATCAAAACTCTTGCTGGTCACAAATCTTCTTATTTATCTTCTGCAGTAATTCAAAATCATATGTATAAATCCTGTTGGCTTTTTATTGAAGGGATTGTGGTGATGCTAAATTCTGGTTTGTCCCACTTGATTGGATAATCTTTGGTATTACATTTTTTAAGTTCTCTAATTGTTTGTCTTTTTTTTTTAGGGTGAAGGCTGGGTGTATTACCAACCACTGTGGAAAACAGAGGCCCATAGCTCTTCCCCGGTCTCTCCTCCACAAAACCCATGACCTCTGACCTTTTAAACCCTGAGTCCAGGCATTGTACAGCATCCTGCTGCAGTAAACCTCTGCTCCGGTGTGCCCTCTCTCACTGATGAAGACATATGCTGTCCTTTGTATGATTCCTGAAACGTATCTTCAGTTTGAGTGTTTGTAACATGCTTTGTGGACTTCTGGGTTTGCACTATGACGTTCATATTTTGCATCCCTCGATTGTTGTAGAACTACACAGTGAATGATTTCTTCAATCCGCACACAGATATTGTTTGTTGATGTTGCCTTAACGAGTGTGGTATGTAACGAATGGCTGAGTACGGCGTGACCGCTCTTAACATGGGATCGTCTTCGAGTTGAACTTCTGAATCTTACCATACCTTGGTGTTGACCACGGTGCGGGCAAAGGTTTCTGATTCTTTTAAAATCGTACTGACTTATCATGACTTATATGATATCAAATGATATTTAATATTAGGGGAGCTCATTCAAGTAGGTGAGGTTCAAAGGACAGGCTGCTAGCTGCGGTGTTATTGCTTAGCCAGACGCAGCTGGAGTCCCGATAAAAGAGAGAAACCAATGGCTTGGCTTTCGTATTATACCGTCTTTTTCTCATTCTCGCTCTGGTAAATGAAGCTTGCAGGTGCTATACACAAAATCTGGGCCAGATGGAAGTGTTGAGGTCGAGGCCTGCTCTTCTGTTTCTGCTTGATGTTCAGTGAACAATTACATTGGCTTTAGTTTAGATATTCAACCCTCCCAAAAATTCTGTCTTCACCCTCATGGCATTTAAAATCTAAAAGAATGACTTTTTTCTGTGGAACACAAAGATATTTGTTAAATGTTTTTTTTGTGTGTGTTGTTCATACAATGAAAGTCAATGGGGTATACAGTAAGATATACAGGTTTATAATGATATAAGGTTGAAGTAATGTAACCGAATTTTTATTTTTGGATGAACTGTTCTTTTAATGCTTATGCACTTTAACAGTTTAAACCTAGAAAAAGAGCTAGTTTAATAATCTACTCTATATGCACAGCAATATGTGTAAATGCAACCCGATTAGACAGTATTATTGGAGATACAGTAAGCTCTGTCAGACACCAATCTGATCGGTCCAAGTTATGCAGTTTAATTTCATTTGAGTTCCACTTTGATTCTACCTCGATTGACATTGATAACATTAAAGGGTAAGTCACACTTATGTTGTTCTATGTAGTCCATATAACATGTGAGCTACATTACAAGTCTTCTGAAGTCATGCAATGCTCTTAAATGTCAGTCTGAATAACAGACTGAAGTTTATGCTAATGACTGATATTTGGCTTTGAGTTTAGTAGTGGCACATCTAGATGCCTAGATCTAAATCAGCTTAGATTTCAGGCTTGCTGCTGAAGAAAAAAAAAAAACACCTAAAACCAGTTGATTTAGACATCTTAGTTTGTCTGACTGTAAGACCAGCTAAAACTACCGAACTAGGTAAGGCTGGTTTTTCAGAAGACAGTTGTATCCAAGTTTTATAGAGCACTTTTATGGTGTTTTATGGAATTCCGAGGTATAGGTCACAATTCACTGGAAAAGAGCAGCTTGGACATTCTGCATGTCATCTCCTTTTGTACTTCATTGAAAATAAGAAAATAATATGGTTTTTGGAACAACATGAGGGTGAGTAAAAGATGGCAGAATTTTCATTTTTGTGCAAAGTGTTTCTTTAAGCGCAATCAGATGTGTTGATACACCTGTTCCTTTCTTTTTTGTCAAATTTGAGTTTTCAGAGTTCTTTAAGATTTTGTGTTCAGATACTTCATTGTTCAGTTTGCCAGCGGGGAACAGTGGGAGTGCTGCTGGCTGAAGTGTTGCATCTCTCATATAATCTCTGCTTCAGCCCTGGCATTGGTTGTGCTGAGAAACTTGTGGTGCCTTATTTGTGTTAGTTTTCCTCCCGTTCCACCTCACAGCCGTCAGCTTTCTCTTCAGACTGAAGCCACAGCCTTTGTACATATCTTCTTTCATTTTCCTGTCAGCAAAATACAGAAATCCCATGAAGCATTTGGTACATCAGCTGTGCTCTCCACTCAAGTCATTCTGCTGAGCCATCAACTGCACTGATGTTTTAAATACACTCCCCATAGCCTCAGAAAATATGATTGAAAAAATAAAATTGTTAATATATTGGAGGATGTCAACTGTTAGTCAACTTTTTCATTTGAGACTTGATGACTCTGTTTGTGTGGTATCAAGATATGAAGGAAGTTCCACGGCTAGTTAAAATGTTCTGCAGTGTGACATGTTTTTTTAGCATTATGCATGCAGCTTTATGAGCTCATATTAAGACATTGAATGTTTTGTACTTCATGAACATTGATTTGTCACATTGAAGGATCATTTAAACTAATCTAGAAAAGGGCAAAACTAAAGAGCATTTTTCTGTCTTTAGAGTAAAAAATTATAATAAAGGTAATTGTATTTCTCACAACTGCAACTTTATTTCTTGTGATTGCAACTTCATATCTCAAAGTTTGCTGAAGCTTATTTTTAAATGTAAAATTTTCTCACAATTAACAGTTAAATAATAATAAATACATTTTATATATATATATATATATATATATATATATATATATATATATATATATATATAATAAATTATATAGAATAATAAATACATTATATATATATATATATATATAATGTATTTATTATTATATATAATTTATTATATATATATAAATAATGTATTTATTATTCTATATAATTTATTATATATATATATATATATATATATATATATATATATATATAAAATGTATTTATTATTATTTATATATATATATATATATATATATATATATATATGTGTGTGTGTGTGTGTGTGTGTGTGTGTGTGTGTTTTTTTCTGAGGCAGAAAAAGGTTTTGAATACAAAACGGAAATGCTGGTGTAAAAAAAAAAAGGCAATAGACACATTATGCATACATTTTATATAGGGATTATTGTACAGCTGTGAAGCCAGTTCACACTAGGAACAGGGAAGCAAATCTTTGTTTGCTTCATCTCCAGTAATGGAAAAGCATAACAGGTTGCCATATGTTCATGTTGACATTTGCACAGAAAGTATTTATCTCCATCAGTTATTTTTCCAGTGTGCAATCTGGTATGAATTTTCCCTGTCCTTCAAAGTAGCTCTGTAGAATTCGGGGGTGAACCTCAGATTGCTTAAAAAATGGAGCATAAATGCAGGCTCTTTAGAAATTCTACAAGTCAATGTCATGCTTTTCTATTTATCTGAGACCCAAGATCACTGACGTAAAAAGTTTTAAAAGTTCCTTCTAAAAGTTTTCTTTTAATTAGGATTAGCTAATTGATTATAATCAATAATTTTGGAAAGAACAGGAACTTCCTCAACTTCTGACGCAGGACATTGATAATCCCTGATAAAAAGCCTTCATGTAGTTGTCATTTTATTAAAGTAATCAGGTCAGTGGTTAAAAAAGGGTCAGTGCAAAACAACTCGTCAGGAGCTAAAGGAATGCTAGGCTCAAATCACATTTTTAAGTTATTAGAAATTTAGTTAGAAGGAATACAACCCAGTGTGTGAGCAATGAAATGAAACTGATCTTTTTTGTGTGTCTAAAAACAGCAGTTGTATTGCTGGTGTATATTGTCTGCAGTTCTGTGGTTAATCAAACTGAGTTTATGGGAAGATCACGTGGATTTCATGAGTGAGTGAGGGCAATGGAAAATTTTAAATCAGTCAATTTTGTGTGGTAAACATTTTTAGGAAAACATTTTAGTTAATAATAGTGCTCTTTGCAGCTTTCTGCCACATACCCTGAACTTCTCTCCACCTGCATAAGCTTTTATTTCTTCTTTATGGCACGAAGCAGCCTTTTCATCCTCGACTACATCCTTTACAACATTATACAAGTAAACGAGGAAATGTAAGAACCGAAACCTTCTTTTCTCCATCGGTTTAGATTAGTGTTTAAAGAAAAACGGAGACCAGCTCCACATAATGAATCAATATGGATTACAAGAAATCGCCTGATTTTTCCAGGTAGGTCACATTTGACTGAGCTGCCTAGAGGAAACGGAGATCTGCGTGTCAGATGTAAAATGCGGATGGATGCCAATGCTGTGGTCCGTGCAGGGAGGAAGGGAGGGAAGGGATGGGCTTTGGTCCTCTGTAGATGGCAGTATGGGTGCGTGGGTGCAGATGGAGTTCTCCAGCTCTTCCTGTGCCAGAGTATTAAAGCGTTCCACCACGCAGTGTGCTGTCAGACGAGCCTCTGGGTCGTGATCCCAGCACTCTGTTATAGTCGCACACACAAGCTGCATGCCCTAAAAGACCAGGAAAATATTTAAAACTATGAGCAGAAATGCCAGTAATACCTTCTAAGAAGCTTGTGAATATAATTTCAGTATGCCAGTGTGAATATCTATTTATCTAAATATATATATATATATATATATATATATATATATATATGTGTGTGTGTGTGTGTGTGTGTGTGTGTGTGTGTGTGTGTGTGTGAGAGTGTGTGAGTGTGTGTGCGCTCGTGTTAATTGTTTATTTGCCTATATAAACGTATACACACAGTATATATTACACATTTAAGAAATGAAAAATATTTTGTGTATTTACAGGGCTACCTATTAAATATTATAGTGTGTATATATACAGTAGAGACCAAATGTTTGGACACATCTTCTCATTCAAAGAGTTTTCTTTATTTTCATGACTATGAAAATTGTAAATTCACACTGAAGGCATCAAGGGCTATTTGAGCAAGAAGGAGAGTGATGTGGTGCTGCACCAGATGACCTGGCCTCCACAGTCACCGGACCTGAACCCAATCGAGATGGTTTAGGGGTGAGCTGGACCGCAGACTGAAGGCAAAAGGGCCAACAAGTGCTAAGCATCTCTCGGGGAACTCCTTCAAGACTGTTGGAAGAACATTTCAGGTGACTACCTCTTGAAGCTCATCAAGAGAATGCCAAGAGTGTGCAGAGCAGTAATCAAAGCAAAAGGTGGCTACTTTGAAGAACCTAGAATGTGACATATTTTCAGTTGTTTCACACTTTTTTGTTATGTATATAATTCCATATATAATTCCACATGTGTTAATTCATATTTTTGATGCCTTCAGTGTGAATCTACAATTGTCATAGTCATGAAAAAAAAGGAAACTCTTTGAATGAGAAGGTGTGTCCAAACTTTTGGTCTGTACTGTATATATATATATATGTGTGTTTCTGTGTTTTATGACTATAGTTGTACCCACTGGATGTGCTGTCCAGCTCACTGGAATATCTGGTCGTCCTCTGTCTCTTAACACCAGGTCTCTCATGCTGTCTATACAAGGTTTTTCACACACCTTTGAGCCAAATGGGGGTTCATAACTCTTTACCTCTGTAAAAACAAATATAGTTTCAATATTACAGTAAGTTTTTACAGAAAGTGTCTTTTAGGCAAATATCCATCAAAATCTTTACTTGCCTCCTATGATGTCACACCTAGAGACCATTTCCCACAGAACCAGGGCCATGGAGTAGATATCAATCTGTTTAAAGGACTCTAAATCCTCTAAATTCACCCTGGACTCCAGAACTTCAGGGGCCATGTAGCGTGCTGTCCCTACCTACAAAACACAGACCTTTGCAACTTTAGGGATCTGATCTATGCACAAATAGCTTGTAGCACTCCAAAGAGAAAGGAAAACTTGAAGTTGCATCATATGACCCCTTTAAATCAGACTTCACCAAATTGAATTACCTGTGGTTTCATGGGATAACATCTGTGACCTTCAATCTCAAATCAATCTGAGAGCTTATGTTATGCTTATAAAGCTTGAAGAAATTAACACTATGCCCAGAGCAGTTCTGCCCACTCAGATGAAACATTTAGAAAAGATTCAGTTTAGAATGATTGGGTTTTTGTGTGTACAACAGATGCAACATTTGACGTCTATGGCTCTGTTTCAAAACCTAAAGCGCTGCCTACTCGGGCATCATATGCCAAGTACATTCCTCATTTTGAATCTGTTTCTCAGGCACTATTAATATCACTTGTAGTTGCTAAAGTGGTATAAATCATCCCAAAAAGCAGATAAAGCAAAGAAATATGCATTATAACTATATACCACTGTTAAAAAATTTTCAAGATTTTTTTTTAATTAACACTTTTATTTAGCAATAAAACTGACAATAAAGACATTGAAAGGTTATAATATAATAATAATATAATAATAATATTGAACTAAATTCAACAGTTTTTTTTTTATTTATTTATTTTTTTACTGTATTTAAATCTAACTGATGCAGTCTTGGTTGGACATAAGAAATTTCTTTCTGAAACTTAAAAAAATCTAACCAACCCCAAACTTTTGAACAGTAGTGTACTTATTTTTATTTAGAGCTTAAATGTATTGATAAAAATTAAGTGCAATTAAAACTGCACTATTTTACCCAATATTTTTGTGTGCTGTACATACATATGCATATCTGTGTATTTTGTCATAGTTCTAGCAAGCGAAAAACTACATGGAGTGTTACAAAAATGAGGTTCAATTTCATCTATATTCTGCCTTATAAGGCAATTACATATAGGCAGCAGACACCAAGGCAGCTCAATAGGTTTGGAAACAAAGCCAATATTTTGCCCCTCTTTCCCACCTGTCCACTGTTGGCAAAGTCATCTACGGTGAGCGAGAGGTCGAGTTGTAGAGCCAGTCCGAAATCACAGAGCGCACACTCGCTGTGGCTCTTCAATACAATGTTGCTGCTCTTCAGATCTCTATGGGCGATGGGCACTTTTGGTGTGCCGCAGGGTGTCGTGTCACTGTGCAGGTGTGCCAGACCTCTCGCCACAGACCCTGCCAGGGAACACAGCTCAGTCCATGTGAGGATACGACCAGTCAGAAAGTCCTGAAGGTTGCCCATGTTATAATAAGCCATGATGAGCCAGTACTGCCTCTGGGGGGCGGCAGCAGTACCGCCTCGCTCCTCAGCAGTCAGGAACTGCACTATATTCTCATGTTTTAAGTTAGCATCAGAGAATATGGCTCTTTCGTTACACCATGAGGGATACTCCACTGCCGGGAAGATCTTCACAGCCACCGTTTCATACTGCCCACCCTCATTATGACTGAGTCGTGCCCGCCACACCTCCGCGAAGCGCCCTTTACCCACCAGCGCCTCCAGCTGGATGGGCAGCTGCTCTGTGTTGTGGTTTAGGTTATTGGCACAAGTCGATGAGATTTCTGAATTGACGTCATCACTGAGGGATGGCAGCTTGCCACGGTAATTGCTACCATTTACTTGGCCCTCGGCTGGATCTAGAGACTGGTAGTGCGTGCGCCGTGGCCCCCAGTCTTTGGGTTTCTTGCCAAGCTGACGAGTGCGGTACAGGTAAAAAGCCATGGTAGCAACGACAGCTACCAGGAGGGGCGGAACCAGGCTTATGACTACTACTGGAATGACGTCTTTAGACTTCAGCTTTGAGAATCCTGGGAAACAAAGGGGATTGATTTATATTAGCACACATGGGCTATGTTCCAGACATCAGAGAAATACTGTGGTACATAGGCATCTGCCTTACAAGGTAGCATCCTAACTGAAATGCATGTTCATAAGAGGTTGATTTGGATGGTATTCACAGGTAGCAATAAAGAGTGTTTCAGGACTGACTCAAAAATAACTTCAGTAGAGTCTGATTAACATTTTTCTAAACTAACAATGCAATGTTCTAATGAACGAAATAGCTACGTAACATAAAAATACTATGTTAAAATGTTTGTAAAATGTAATTTAGTATTTATTGATACTTTTCTGTACAGATTTTTTTTCACTTATAATGTGTTGATGGTGGACAAAATGTTAAATATATAAAAAAAAATGACATTTAATACGGTATTTTACAAGGCAGCATAATCATAATAATGCAGCTTTAATTCTTTAAAATACTGCCATACACTAAGAAGCTCATTAGGTTCTGGAACAGAGTCATGGTTTTGTATTGCAAAGCAAAATGTTTTGGGCAAAAATGTTGGCAGTGTTGAAATGTTCAAATGACACACCATTGACTCCTTTGTCGAAGATGAGTCTGTCGTTGCACTCTTGTTCTCCGATACAGCCGCAGATGAAGAGCAGGCCATCTTCAGAGTGCTGAGGTGTCATTAAACACTCTTTGGAGGAGTAGTTTGCCAGCATTATGTTCTCCAGCATATCCTGAGGGTTATAACACAGTGTCCGCACACTCACGCTCACATTGTCCTTCTTCCTGTGAGGAACGAAAATGAAAACAACAAAAAAGTGACCGGATACTTCAGACAGATAAACACAGGCTCAAGAAAAGTCTCTTTTTATGTCCCTCTAATGAAATGTAGAATACAATTAAACCCAGAATCCCTGCTCAGAGGTGCACTTTGTTCTTTATGCCAGAGTCTAAAATCTCTTGAGGGTTATAAACGTGTTTGCTGTTTATCCAGCATTAGGGGAGTCTATTTGTTTGACCCCTCAGAGAAGATCCCAGCTTGCCTCTACTGCAGTCACTCAAAGTTCACCTCGACTGGCTTCTCCAAGAAGCTGTTCATAGACTCAGCAGGATGGAACTGGCTTACAAGAACATCTTTTGAAAAGCGACGCATATTACATCACAGATGCCAAGTCCATATTCAATGCAACTGTATTGAAACATACTGCCAATTTAAAGGCAAACTTTAGAACATATTGAATTCAGATAATGGTACTCACATGTTAATGAACACTGAAATATTCTTGACAGAGTTTTCTGTACTGTAGGCTATGCTGCCTCTATTATTGAAGTTATCCGAAGTTCTGCTGAGCTTTGTAGCTATTTAAGTGTGTAAGAACAGGGAATACTTGTGTATTCCACACTATCTAACTCAATTTTTAATGCATGTCATGTATTTATGATTCAAATTTAGCTATTGACTTACCATATCGCCACACACACTTCTTCAGCTAGAGTACAGTAAGAGGTCAGACTGCAGTTGCTCATGCAGACGTTGTCTTCACATACAGGACTTGAGTGGTCACACCACTTACAGAGGTTGGTCTTTATGAGGGTGAAGCTCTGAGCCTGCAACACTGCAATAAGGACAGCTGACAAGATTTCATAGTTTACACAGTATAAAAATACTAGGCAGCATTTAGTACATTTTTCTTATAGTGTACAGTAGGTATAGCTGACAAATAATGTTGATAATGATATATAACATGATAAATATGTACAGAATATTTGGTATCTTTATTTACAAAAAAATTTTTTTTTGGGTATGCAGAATGTTATATATAAAATAAATATTATTAATTGCAGTTTCTCATTTAATAAACTTTAATTAATAAAGGTAGTGAAAAATGCATAACTGGAAGAAAGTTGCAGTTGACCATAAATAAATTAATAATAATAATAATAATGGTTGCACTTTATTTTACAGTACGTGTACTAACATGTATTTATAGTGTACTTACAGTGTATTTATCTAAGAAAGTTCTGGTAACACAAGGTAACTACATGGGGTAGGGTTAGGTTTAGGGGTAGGTTCAGGGTTAGTACCTAGTTATTACATAGTTATTGTAATTACTATAATAAGTACATAGTATGTACATGAGGAACAGGACTGTAAAATAAAGTGCTACCATAATAATATTAATAATAATAATAATAAATTAGGCCTAATCTCAAAAGAAATTTGTAAAAAAAAAAAAGGGTATATGATGGCCCTGGGAAATGTATTGCCTAAAGGCACAAATAACTAAGCAGTGCAGTAAAAGCAGTCAAAATGGTCTAATGATGAAATGGATCGTAATGCAAAGTTATAAGAATGAAAGCTGTAATGACAGCTGCAATCAAGGCAGTATTAAAGAACAAATCTTTGACCATCTGGAGTTCATAAATCTCTAATTGGATTTGGATGAGTGTAGTATATGGCCTGGTGTGTGTATGTGTGTGGTGGGGTGTATTTGGTTTGGTGCACACATCACTGAAAGCATGTGTATGATGAGAGTGTCAAGAGTTCCTGTGGTTAAGTGGGATAAGCCTGAATTCCTTCCCACGCACACTGTCTCCTCTGTCCTGACACTACCACATCATGACAATATGAATTGTTTATTAAAAGCAGACGAGGGCTGAGAACAGCGGTCTTACAGTAAGCAGTATTAAAGGAAAGAGCAGGGACTAAGACTTCCAGATGTCCGCTGATGCCAACCATCAAAATATACAACAGAGAGTGAAAGAGGGGTGGGGGTTGGGGGGGTTTGTCATGAAGGGTGATAGAGACAAAAGAGCAAGACAAAAAAGCTGAAGAAGAAGAAGAAAAAAACCCTTAAGGCTAAGCACAAAAGCCCCCGTTCTATAAACTTTAAAGTAATTAAACTCTCAGCAACTGCTCCAGAAATAAATTGAAGCCAGGAGCGCTCACACGGGCCAAGTTTGAGGCACAACCCCTCAGTGCTTATGGGAAAACCAATGGCTTCAAGCTTACAAGAGATGCTGGCCTGCAATTATTTGGTTAAGTTTCCCCTCTTGTTCTCTGTTTGCAATTCATAAGTATGATGCTAAAAATCTTATGCCAGGTATAAATGATTATATTTGGGATGTTTTGTAGTACCACCCTCAGGGGTCTTATTAAAACACTAAATAGTAAAACATACATATAACTACATATACTGTATATATAAGCAGTATTTTAAGCAGTTTTGTATAAAAAAAAGTAGATTACAACATTATTTTAATAATAATATAATACATAATTAACCAAAAAGTATATAATTGCATAAGTAACAATATATTTAACATATTTAGCAAATATTTATGTATATATTAAGCACTTTTAAATTATTGAATAAAAATTGTTTTAAATGACAAAACAGTAGATCTGCTATTCAAAATGCTAAAATAACTGACTTAAAAATTCTCTAAATCAACTAATACACATACACATATAAGTATTTCCTCTTCCATACATGCCATAAAGCATTTTCAGGGGCCCCAGTATGCAGTAGGGGAGACCGGGGATGGTTGTAACACTTTTTTTATCAACGCCTAAAATTACCTTTTTCTTTTGGCTACAAGTCTAAAACTTCTAGGCAAAGTACCCACATGTTTATACTACAAATGGAAACAATTTAAATGTATTCAACTATATCACAGACTTTGTGAGATGATGACAAATACAAGGTGGTCCTTTGTTACAACCTACCCCACTACTGGGGTATGTTGTAACACATACTGGGGTAAGTTGTAACAGGTAGACAAAATATACAAAAACTAAGGGTACTCCAAGTGATTTGACACAAAAACAGTTTTATTTTAAATGAATGACTGCAACAATAAATATGTGTGAATATGGGGAGTGCATGAGCATATTGTGTGTTTTTGTGCATGTGTGCCTTTGTGTGTGTGCATGTCTGTACGTGCACATTCATGTGTGTGTGTGTGTGTGTGTGTGTGTGTGTGTTCTTGTTTTTGTGTCATATCAGGACACAACTCTGTATAATGACATGGGTATGACACAGGTATTACAAGGAGAGGGTGACTTATGAGGACATAACCCATGTCCCCATTTTTCAAAACACTTATAAATCACACAGAAAGAGTTTTTTTGAGAAAGTAAAAATGCACAAAGTTTCCTGTGAGGCTTAGGGTTAGGTGTAGGGTTGGTGAAGGGCCATAGAATATACAGTTTGCACAGTATAAAAACCAATACACCTATGGGATGTCCCCACTTTTCACAAAATGTGTGTGTGTGTGTTTGTGTGTGTGTAAGCAAATTAATAGACGTATGTTTATCCCCACTCCAGAGAATGAACAAATGAAATGCATTATTTACCAGTCACAAGTTCTAGTAATTCTGTAGAATTGTTAAAATCACAAAAATGTTCTTGGTTGTATGTAAGGGGATGGTTGTAACACTTTCAAAACACATGTTACAACCTACCCCTTCACTGTCACCCAATGTTTAGCAAGCTGTATTAGCATGGTGCTTTGAAATTGGCAGAAGGTTGATACACCATTCTTTACTAGAGAAACTACAGTTTGACCTGATATAACTCATACAACATTATCTACAACGGTAGAAGTACTAAACAAAATATTATCTTGTTAATTTTTTTTACTTTCTGACCTCAGAATTAGATTTTCTGCTGTAGCTTAAGGAGAGATAGCAACACAGACTGGAAAACCTCCATGTGGGATTGTAAAGGAAGCCTGATGAAACTGAAATTGTCACATGACTCCTATCTTGTCCCTGATTCATGGAATTGGTAGTGTTACAACTCTCCCCGTGTTACAACCATCCCCGGTCTCCCCTAATCAAACTATCCCACTGGGTGGCAGATTTCCAAGTTTTTCAATTCCCTTTAAACTCAGCTTGATCCCTGAAAGCATTTCCTGATATTAAATGAATAACAGTACAGTGAACGCAGCGCTGGCATAACTGTCGCATTCATGACAAACAGATGTCTTCAGAAGTTGTATTTTTAGTGTTGACTGTGGCTCTCACACACACACCATGAGTGGCGTTTCAATGTTAAAGAGGGTGAAGGGCCTGTCCCCATCACAAGACACAATCTCTCTTCATTGCCAGAGAAATGTCCTGTTATCTCATACCAAATAATGAGAATAAACCATTTATCAACATTGAAAACAAGATGCCTCTCCTCCACGGGTACCATGCAAACCCATGCCCACTTAGAACAACTTCTTGGACTCAAGGCAAACAAAGGAGAAAAGGAGTGTCTGTATCCACTGAGAGGTCACTGGGGTTGGGTTAGGCCCTGTCAGCATCACACCCTCTGTTTAAGTCATTACAATATTACCATTGTGGCCAATCATGATGACAAAGCAGAGAGATGCATCAAAGGATCCTAAATGGATGTCTTTGTATTTTTATATACACTGACTCTGGTCTCCATATTTACATGCTTTTTCTTAGAGGTGTTTCAAGCAACAGATGGGAAATGATCAGTGAGAGTGAGAGGTGATGGTTTTCTTCTCTCCACCCACGTGGTAATATTTCATAATTGTTGTTGTAAGTGGAGCTACTCTATACACACCCAGACGGTTTAAGGAGGCCCCTGCTGCATGTGCAAAGATCATTTGGATTCTTAAGAATTGCTTTCCTTGTTGGAACTTTCCTAGCATCGTATTGTTTTCATGCAGTCACGGTGCGTGGCATCTTTTATGCCCATTAAGTTTTTAATTAAGATAGTATTTCTTGGTGTATGCAGTTTCACAACACAGTCGTGTATGAGGATCTCTTTTAGTATACTTTTCCATCTTACTTTTAAGTACTGTTCTGAAAATACAAAGGTTTTTACTGATGTAAAACATATATTGAATATATGGTGGATATACAGTTATATATTATAGTGATGTACAGTACTTTAGTTTTTTAAAATATTTTTACAGTACAGATATGGTCATAATTAGAAATTTTAATTCAAGTAGTGCTCATAACAAGGATTAGGGTATTAATATTTAATATTAACTGGGTTTCGCAGTGATCCCTCGCTGGGATCCCTTTGAACTTGCATTTGCAGCATCTCAGAAAACCAAAAGAATTGTTCTTCATGCATTGCCATAATTTGTCAACATAAGCATCTGATTTTAAACAAACTGTTTAACCAAGATGTTTAACTCAGGTTGTTGCAATCCATAACTAGGTAGAGTAAATATATTAGATATTTATTTTCATTGTCAAAAGAGCTCTGATACGTGGATCCTCCAGACAATGAAAGCATCGAGAGAATGAAGATCTACTCACGACAGAAACACAGAAGAACTGATGTGTGAGCCCACAAACTGCAGCCTCCGCGCCCCATAATATCTCACAATCCCAAAATCCCAATCCGTGCCGTTATTTTCTTTATCTGCTCGTGTCGAAGTCACAGATAAACTCATCTGTAAGAGAGTTCAGGACTGTGTTTGTGTGAGGGACTGAGTTCCGTGTAGGCGGATCCAGATGTTTTTAATCCAGATGTGAGAGAGTGGATCCGCCCAGGAACTCACATTTATCAATGCACGATTCACAATGAATACAGAAGGAACAATGAACTACAGTCCAGCTTGAAGTGAAAGTACAAATCTTTGTGCAGTCTATCAGCAATTTTGGTCTGTATTTTCTCTTTCTTTCTTTCAATAATTATGAAAGCCTACACTCTAAAAACTGCTGGGTTGAAAACAACCCAATTTGGGTTATTTTGACAACCCAGCGCTGGGTCAAAAAGGGACGAACCCAGCGCTGGGTTGTTTTAACCCAACCAGTTGGGTTATCATATTTAACCCAGCCTGCTGGGTTGCCTTTTTTATGGTTTAAAATGACTATATTGCAGGGTTTAAAAAAACAGAGCGGGGTTTTTTTTATCACTGCATTTCAGAAGGAAAACTACTGTATTTAGAAAATATTCGATATCATTTCGCATGTGCTTGATAAGGCAGCGTTTGTGAGCTCAGCACCGCTCTGCAGCCGTTACCGGAGAAACCTACCTCTCCCGCTCTTAGCGCCTCCTGCTGGCAGAAAATAAACTCGCAGAGTGCAGCCATGTGGGGAAACAATGCATTTCTACGTTAAAATTAACCCAAATTGAGCTAGGCATTAAACCTACAAATGTTGTTCATTTTAAATATCACTTTTACACACAAATAATAATTACCAAAAGGAAAATATTTATTAAAAACAAGAGAAAAGTCAAAAAGTAACATGTTAGAAGAAATGCAGAAAAGGATGGCATTAACAGCTACAGAGTTCATAAACAAAGCATTGAACATTTGATGAATATAACTTAAGATCAAATTGGACTTTGTTCAATTGTATATATTGTATAAAATATACGAAAACACATACAATAAATTTACAATTAGTTAGGTTTTTTTCCAACTATTCTGGCATGACACTACACAAATAAATCACAACATTAACTTTGATATTATAACATTTAACAGATGCATGTGTTTGTGTGTGTGTGTGTGTGTGTGTGAAAGAATGTGAGCAGGTGTATGAATGACAGAGTGTAAACTCTTCTACTAAACAACACAGAAAAAGCATTTAACTTTTTTTTTTTTAACAAATTATACACTTACAGTTTGTTTCATAGTCCATGAATACAGATGATGCATCACAGTCAATTTTCATGATCTCTTTAGCATAACTGATGTAATCATGAAGAAACCGCATCAGCACAGCATGTGACATCTTCTACATCATCCAGGGCAGCGTCCTCCTTTAAAACCACCGCTGCATCAGTTTAGGGGAAAGAAGATTCTCCTCTCTGACCAGCATTCATCCCAGTCACCGCCTGTTCTTCATCAGTGGCCTAAGAGAAACACATTTGAAAAAATTAAACATTTAATTAAACTATCCATTTACAGGTAGAGGTGTATTCACATCCGTAAGGATAGGAAAATAATCGGTTTTAAAGTTTCAACACTTTGTGTGGTTGTTTAATGTCTCAGTCCACCACAGCGCTCCAGAATGCTATAATGGCAGCACTAGTGTGAGGACATGCGATATTGTTTGAATAAATATTGCTTTCAGAAAGCTTAATTATTTCACCAAATAATTAAAATGTTTATAATTTACTCTCCTCATGTTTTTCCAGACTCATACAAAATCTGCTAATTTTTTGGAAAACGTATGAATATATTTAATATTCTCTTTTTGTGTCCTCCATTGCTGGTCTGGGAGACCAGTATTTTATTTTGAACATACATGTTTGCTATCATATAATTTAAGATGTATTCATATATAAATATCAGAATTTACTTCTACAATAACTCTATATTTATGAAGCTTGAAAATACTGATTATCTAAACTATAAATGGATTAACAAATATTATGAGAAAACTAAAAATATATTAATTTATGTTGTAAAGACAGACAAAAGTCTTATAGGTTTGGAATGACTTGAGGGCAAGTAAATGATTTTTTGTGTGAACTTTACCTCTAAGAGCGAAGACCAAGAATAATGACTCTCCAAATCAGACAACTCCAAAGTTGGTTTGAGTTCTGCAATAAAAAACACAGACATCAATGGTCTTAATGAAATGAGCATGTAATCACACTGTTGTTGCATCAAAATGTGAAGTAAACTGGCAGGAGACAACAGAAAAATTTATTTTCTAAAAATAACTTACATAAAATCTCAAAGGAATGATGCTCTCCCATGTCTCTTGCTTTTAACATCTACAAAACAAAAAACAAACATTATTTTACTCTTAGTAAAAAAACAACAACTGATAACATGAAATTATGAAGTTTACTTGCCTTAAACTATCTTTCCCTCTCTTCAGAAGAAGCTGAGAAAACCACCTCCTCCCACAAGCAGACTTGTGTGTCCTTAACTCCAGTTAGTTTGAGTTCTGCAAAGAGGGTTTCAATAAAATATTAACATATACATACATACATAAATAAAATCACACTGTTTTTGCATCAAAATGTGAAGTTAACAGGCAGGACACAACAGAAACATTAATTTTCTAAAAAAAAAAAAAGTAATAATAATTTAACTTACATCAGTCTCAAAAGAATGAAATTATCTTGTCTCTGGATTTCAACATCTAAAAAAAACACACACATTATTTTAGTCTTAGTAAAAATAAAGATAACTTGATGTTATTCTGAAGTTTACTCTCCTTAAACCGTCTGTCCCTCTCTTCAGAAGAACACCTCCTCCTCATCCTCACACAGGTCTGTGACTCCTCACACAAACAGCTTCTGTGTCTTTAACTCTCAGCGCGAGGACAATGAAGACAGGAGCTGGACAAGTCTGAAATATTACATGTAAAACATACTTTTAACAGTTACCACTTCAACAGCCTCAAAATAATTATGCTAGTCTTTACTACACAATGCCGTTTCCTTTAGGAGACAAACATGCATTCAGTTTAACCGCGAAAAAAAAGACAAATTCACATGAGCGTAACCGTGACCATAACCGTCTGTTAGCGCCTCAAAGAGAACAGATAATGTAAAATCTTATGTAAATATGACAAAATACATTCACAGACGTTATATTAAAAGTACATCCTCCGTTCAGTAACGTTACATGAGGCAGTTAAGACCTCCGTGTCCGAGGCGAAAACCGCGTCCGTTTTTTTTATATATATAACGTTAAGCTCCTTTGTTTCCGCCTTTCATAAAACCTTCCGCCTTTCATACAACCGGGTAAACAATAAAAGATAACTTTACATTTTGAATATTTAACGTTACTTACCATAGTCTTTCACTCGCTTCTCGCTTCTATCACGCTGAGAAAAAGGCGGCTGCTCGCACTGGAGACGTACGATTTTGACGTGACGTGCGTGCTCTCCTTCACGTCCGCGTCCTCAACCCACCCCGCTGGGTTAAAAAAGAGAGTTATTTTCAACCCAAACTTGGGTTAAAACATCCCAAAGTCCTATCCAACGGCCTCAACCCAGCAGTTGGGTTGAAAAAACAACCCAGCGTTTTTTAGAGTGTAATAATAGGCTAATAATAATAACAACAGGACTAATTTAAACAAAATTAAAAAATATGAAAAGGTGACAGATTCGGCACACTTTTGCTGTAACGCTACAACTCATGTATATGTAGGCTAAAATAAGATATATTAAAAAATAATTTCAGTGTGATTTTGAGACTTTTAAGCACAGTTAGGAAATGCTTGAACTATTTTATCAGGTAAAGTTAGGAAATAATCAGCTAAAACCATTGTAATGAAAGTAGGTTATTATTAAATTATCACTAGGCTATCTAATAATTTTAATATATTTTGCTTTACATCCGTTCATAAGTCAAACAAAAGTGTGTTTTATTAAATATTTAAATTTATCTCAATAATTTCAACCGAGAATGAATGTTTAAGAACAGTTATGCCTTTTTATGTTTCACTGTATGTCACGCACGCATGCACGCACGCGATCAAGAAATAGTAAAAGTGGCCAACGCGCATGCGCGAGACTGGTAAACCATGGCGGATTCAGGAAGCGAGGATATAGCGGTGATTGGAAACACAGATCTGACTCCTTCGGAGTCGGAAAACAACCTTAAGAACACGGTAAAGTCCTTATCTGAACGTTTTTATGCGGCGTCCCCCGATGGTGTGCTGTTTTGTAGTTGTCGCGTGGGCGAGCGCGTGATCGTTGTACAGTGCTTTGGCTGATGAATGGCTATGTTAGTATTGCTAAAATATCAGCAGGTTCTGCGAACACATTAGTTGAACTAAATACATGTTGTTGTTTTTTTATTGCACTGTTAATGAATAAAAATAATGAGGAATAAAGAATGCTTATGTAAAGCCGCGTACGTAGAAAGTTGCTTTACTTATGCAATGAACTGAAGAGCCTTTGCCACGTAATGTTAGTTTGTAAACACCCAGTTTCTCATTCACTCATATACAGCTCCATATTTGAATTTCTTTATGGGCTGAAGCTTCAGACGTGGGAATAAAATGTCCTATATCTGCTATTAGTTTTTTTTTTATATAGCAACATTTACATTAAGAAAGTGATCAGAAGTTATCACAAGAAAGTTATTAATTAAAATGAACAATTTTATTTCTTTTTCTTTTTATGAATATTATGACATTATTGCACGCAAATCTTAAACCTCCTGTCAAGTTGCTGAAAAACAGTGTGAAACCATCTTCTAGTATCAATTTGTTCATTTATTTATTGTGTAGATTTATAATACATTTTTGTTGGTCGCATTATGTCTGTATCTGATGGTGTTTACTCACACTGAGCAATAATGCAAGCATAGAAAACATTTAATATTGTGACAAAATGAAAGCAGGAGATTTTACCCGAATTGTGAATAGGTTGCTTTTTATACCACCTGCTTTTGGCTAACAATAAAAGATAGCTGATCATAGTTCATGTCAGAGATGTAAATGAAAGACTCTTGGCCTTTTTATTTTGGAAAGGGATGAACCTTTTATATTTCCAGACTTCCTGTTTCAGAAGGAAATATGTCAACATAGGCAAGAAAACTCTTCTCGTCAAGATATTCAAAGCATAGACGTCATTTTCCACAAATGTGAGGATGCTTGTAGAAATATCCTCAACTATTTTAATCTAAAATCTCAACCTCAATATCTAAAAGTGTCCTTGACCATTTTTTCATTGAAAGTATCATACGGATTACTGTAATGGAATTGAACATTGGGATTCTCTGGACAAACATTTACAGATGGTTGAAAAAGGGACAAGTCTTCTGAAGAAGATGGAGATCAGTGTGGCTGAAGCAGAGAAGAGGACTGGGAAGAATGCCGTCAACATGCAGGAGACTTATACAGTGTATCTTATAGAGACGAGGTAAGACACTTGACTTCACTTTCACAGTGCTACAACATGTCATTAAAGGTGAAATATATAATTTCACCACAACTACAAAAGTAATAAATGTTTTCGAAAAGTTCCACCCCAAAATCACGCATTGGTTGTGCATATGTTGCTGTGTCAGGTTTTTTGAGAATCAAGATTTGAATGAATTGATTACTTTTGTTTAGCTGATTACTTACAGTAGCGTTAAATTTGACATGAAATAGAAATTCACCCTATATACACTGAAAAAATTGTTGTAAATAAAGATAATTCAAAGTGCTGTTTTAGCCTTCCTAATTCAAAATGTCACATTTAATTAAATGTGTTTGTTGCGGTTTCTTTGTAATTATTTGTGAAATTTACCAGCAATTTCTGAATGAAGTAAGTAAATCAAGAAAATCCTTTTTTGTAAGTATATTTTCTAAATGCGTGTTATTGATTTCATCACAACCATTCATGCAGGTGATTCATTTATTACATTTATCATTTTTATGTAGTTTTTAAATGTCATAAAACAAAATTCTTTCTGGTGACGTTAGCTGGATTTCTCCTGTCACTCTGCCCCTTTCTACAATCGACTGCAAGCTTGCATTAAAATCTAATCCGAATAATTATACTATGGAGTTTCTATTATACTACTAATAATATTTATACTGTAGTTGGGCCTATACTAGACACAGGTAAGTAAAGGTAACTAGGTACTTTTTCTTTAAAGATGTCGAGGAGCCATTTAAACCCTACCATGTCACAAGTATTGTACAGTAGGTGTTCCTATCTTGACATAATAATGAAGGTTAGGGGTCTGGATGCAGTCAGTTTACAGCTGGAAGTGTGGATCTGCCTAAACTAATCATGTTTAGCCATTGCGGAAGATCCGTGAATTGTCTTTGTGAATGCCAGCAACCTATTGTAGACGAACCAGGTTTACACATTGACCGTCAGACTGAACTATGAACTGAATCCAAAATATGAGGGAGTCACATACAGCATAGTTAGACCAGCTCAGGAACTGTGCAAAGCGGCAGCAGACTGGTTTGAAACCATCGGATTTCCTCTCTTTAAGTCCACTTCATACTTAAATATTTACACTAGACCTTTTCTTCCTGTGCCTGGAACTGTCACTTTAATGTTCTTTCTACATCAGGTAAAACAAAACAGGAGTATCCCATTTGACAGGAAGTGACATGCAACAGAAGTGTCACTTTCACCTTTGCCCCCACGTCCGCCCCCCCTTCACCCCACCAAGCTTTGTGTTGGGAAGAGGGACGTGTCTTTCTGGAGAGGGTGATGAGTCAGCGCTTCAAGCAGATGTGCTTTGTCTGTGTTTCCAGCAGCGCCAAACACACACACACACACACACACACACACACTGGCCAGAGTGCAGTGACATATTATCACATGATACAAAAACAATACTTAGTGGTCGAACTCATAAAATCACTGTCTTTAACCAAGACATTTTCAAATGTGTTTTTTGGTACCGTCCTGTAACTGGAAAATCATCCATAACCAGATTTGTACATTTTCCTATTGAAATGAAAATTGTGCTTGTTCATGCAAAAAGTTACCTTTAGTTTTTACATTGACATTTATGCGTTTGGCAGACATTTATTGAAAACGACTTGCATTGCATTGAAGATTTTTTTCATTTTACCAGTGCATCCCCTGGGAAATGAACCCATGACCTTGGTGTTGCTGGCATACTGCACATGCAAACACTGGGCTTTAGAGAACAGTTTGGTGCCGCTGATCTTGGGGAAAGTTGTAAAGTCTGAGTGGAGAATGTCTCCCAGCCAATCCGCACCTTCTTTGTGCTTTGATTTCATCATGGATTATTAGTGTGGAGCTAAGATATTTGCACCCATTTCTTCCCTGGAGCCCTCAGGAAGCTCTAATTTCAAAGTCTCCCCATTTTCTTCAATGTTCCCCCTCTTCCCCATTTATATTTCCTTCCCTGTATCTCTTAATTTCGGTTGCATTTTTCCATCTGAATGATTCAGGGCTCGACTAAAAAATCCAATTGAAAAAAATGTTACTTAAAATTTGTAGCTGTACTACTTAGCTGTAAAATATTTTATTTCATTGGAAATAATTAATTAATTAAAAACAGGGTTAATTAAAATGATTCATAATTGAGTAATAATGAAATACATTTCATGTGTTCAGTCTGTTATGGGATTGTGCTGTATTTTGGAGGAAACATCTGTGTGTGTGCATTTCCATTTTAAAGTTTGGTCCTATGTGCTCACCAGTGCTGCATCTATTTGATCAACAATACAATAAAAAAGGAAATATTTAGAAATATTATTACAATTTAAAATGAAAGTTTCTATTATAAAAGATTTTTAAAAGTCATTTATTTCTGTGATGGCAAATCAAAATTTTCAGCAGGTATTACTCCAAGCTTCAGTGTCACATGATCCTTCAGAAATCATTCTAATAAGCTGATTTGCTGCATAAGAAACATGTCTCATTGTGAAAGAGAAAGAAAGTGACGTGACATTCAGCCAAGTACGATGACCCATACTCAGAATTTTTGCTCTGCATTTAACCCATCCAAAGTGCACACACACAGCAGTGAACACACACAGCAGTGAACCCCCCCATTAACCATTAAAAATGATCAACTGGGAAAATCAAAAAATTGCGGGATGCCTGATTATCGAATCATGTGATTTTCTCCCGAGGGGGAAATTTCTAGTGCCCCCCCACCCGGAACTGACCCTGGAGTGATCTTTAATTAATGCAGGAGAGTTCATATGCATCTCCATCATTGCAGCGTGATTTAGTAGAGTTCTGCTCCTAAATTAGCAGCGTTCATGGCTTTATGCACTAGGAATTCAGCAAGATTACACAGCGCTGTTAAACCTTTGGCATGTGTTTGAAAATGCCCTTACAATGACTACTTTCATAAACTAGAACCACAACTTGAAACTTCGTAGATCTCTGCAGTGTTTATTTCAGAATAATTTTGTTTAGAAATGAGCTTAAACCAACTCCACATTTCGTGACGGAAGTGTTTTTAGTCCTTTTCCAGTGACGTACATATTGGTTTATACCAATCTTTTTATAGAAAGGCTATTTCACTCCATTCTGGCAGTCTGTTCATTTGTTCTCTGTTTTTAGGCCGGTGGATGCTGCGTCAGAAGGGAACAATCCTGTCCCAGATTCATTGTGGAGGCGTTACAGCGAGTTTGAGCTGCTTAGAAACTATTTGTTAGTCACCTATCCATTTGTGGTGGTTCCTCCATTGCCTGAGAAACGGGTATGCAAGACGACTTGGTTACTGCTGCTCGTAAATGGGATTTGAATTTATGCACTCTAACTTTATGCTTTTTGCAACAGGCTGAATTTGTTTGGCACAAGCTGTCAGCAGACAACATGGACCCTGACTTCGTGGAGAGGCGTAGGGTTGGACTAGAGAACTTCCTGCTCCGAGTGGCCTCACACCCAGCCCTGTCCAGTGACAAGATCTTCTATTTGTTCCTCACTGAGGTAGAGAGTTCTCCCTAAAGCTGACTGGACAAAGCGAAGGGTGTATCAAACCAGTAGCATGCCACTCACTTTGTAGTAGAGAGGATATTCCATTTGTATTTAATTCCTAATTTGTAATTAACATAGAAAGTTTTTGTAGATTTTTATAGAATTAATTTTTGTTTCTATTATGCTGTCTTTAAAAAAAAGTGTTTAAAAAAATTATAATCAATTGATGGCCTAGTAGAAATCAATTGAAAAAATAAATAACCACATATAATTGCATATACAATACCAATGAATAAACCTACAATTATCAAGGCAGATTAACAAAGAATGAATATTGGCTTTAGATTCCAATGTTTTCATTTTATTTCTATAACTCTACTATTTAAACGTTTGGGATCAGTAAGATTTTTTAATGTTTTGAGCAAAAATCGTTAAAATGTAATATTGGTAAACAATATTACAGTTTGAAATAACTGAATTCTATTTGAATATATTTTAAAATGTAATTTATTCCCGTGACGGCAAAGCTTCAATTTTTCAGAAGTCATTCTAATCTGCTAAATTGGTGCCCAAAACATTTCTAACTTTTATCAATGTTGAAAACAGTTGTGCTTCTTATTATTTTTGTGGAAACTTTTAGAGTTTAATGCTGATAAAAAAAATAACAACAATAAAATCTTACTGATCCCAAACTTTTGAACAATAGTGTAAGATTATAAATGACCTACTTTACAGTCCAGCAATTCATTAATTTTTGTAAATAATTGAACTAAATTAATTTGTTAATTTGATTTATGGCATTTCATGCTGATAATGTCCTCTGCCAGTGTCAGAAATTGCATCTTTTCTCTCCCCCACAGGAAAATGGTTGGAAGGAAACCGTGTTTGAGACGGGATTTCAGGCAAAGGTATATAAGCACTTTCTAGTTCATTGGGTTCTTTCTCTCTCTAAACCTCTACCCATGACTCTGTTATTTATATATTTCTTCTCACCATAGGTCAATATATATATGTTGATATAAATATGTGCTAAATTTCAAATAAAAATTGTGTGAAGTAACTGAATTGCTACTGCGGTGAAGAATCTGTTATCAGTACGCTGTAGTTTATGTAAACAGGCACAGGAAGTCTGTTGGACCGTTCTGGTTCAAAGGCGAAAGAGCAGCAGTGCTTTATGTTAGTGTATATTATTGCCATTTTGCAGTGTTTATCTGATCTCAGTCGTTTAAAAAGATTGTTGTAAGGAGTGCCTTTAATCCTGTTTTACACCATCTGAAAAACAAAACCCAAACATGAATGTGTCTGTCAACATTTGGCCTTTGTCCTTCTTACAGGCCGATTCAAGATTAAAAGCTTTAAATGCCACGTTCAGAGTGAAGAATCCAGACAAGTAAGTCATTTTTGCAAACCGTCATGAAATGCATAAAGATATGGCCGTGCTGAAACATTGACCCGTGTGTGTGTGTGTGTGTGTGTGTGTGTGTGTGTTTCACAGGCGATTTGCAGAAATGAAACACTACGGCGATGAGCTGCAAGCTGTTATTTCGCAACTGCTGAGAGTTCGTGCAGTGAGTATAAACAAAGTCAAGACAGCCGAATATACAGCTTTTTCACTCCAACAAATGCCAAATTTAAGTATTGCATTTATTAGGTGATATTAGGGACATAAACGGTAAGGAAAGCGATTCTGTTGATATTAACAGTTCTTTTAGTACTTTTGAGAAAGCAGCACGATACAGTTTTAGCCAACTCTTCTGAACTAGCGTTTATTCCAAAAAGGTTATATTTTCATATGAACAGTCTGTATTTACACTGATTTTTAAATATATATATATTAAATCTATATATCTGGTAGCATTTGAATCATAGAGTGGATCTTATGAAAATGTACTTTTTTTTATCTAACTAATAATTTACTAACAGAGTGACATTCTTCTTTTAGAGAGCAGCTGATCGCCTGTATGGAGTCTACAAAGTTCACGGAAATTATGGAAGAGTCTTTAGGTGATGTTTTTTTTTAAGGGAAAGTTCACTCAGATATGAATATTTTACTTAATTTTTACAAAACTGAAATGGCTTACTACTTTCTGTGGGGCACAGAAAGATTATGTTTTGCAGTATGTCCATATGATGTCCATGTTTATATGCATGTCATTGTCTGATTATGGTTTATGTTTTGGTTAAGACTTTATTCCTGAAAAAAGACATTTACATGTTAAAAATGTCGGGGGTCTGTAAGATTATTATTTAGCAAGTATGCATTACATTTATTAATAGTAAAAACCTTAGCATAGCTACAAAAATTATATTGTTCAATAATGCATTCAATCATGGTCAACAAATAGCTACATAAAAGTCTATATACGACCTGTGCATTATATTTCTGAAACTATACAATCATTGTCTCACAATATAATCAGCACACAGTTCAATCACAATTTAGTGCACTCATTTCGAAGGAGCCAGACATCTTTTATAATGTGCTCTGTAAACTGTTTTTGTGAGAAGCATCTTTGGGGGTAAATCTTTTGGGTTGTGATTTCTGTAGCTGCAGTCAGCTGCATTGGTTCAATGTGAGTCTTTGTTTGTTTTGGACAGCGAATGGAGTGCCATAGAGAAAGAGATGGGAGATGGGCTGCAGAGCGCTGGCCATCACATGGACGCGTGAGTTCACAGCATATGCAACACAGCCACTTTATGAGCCATTCTCATGTACCTTTATGGGATTAGTGCAAGACTTTATTGCAGCTGGTTTTGATTGTGTTTTCTCCTGCCTGGGACGATCCTGTTACCCTCTGAGAGCTCATTGAGGGACCTGAAATATGAAGGTGCTGTATGATATACCCCATGACTCTCCCGTGATTCTACACGTGTGCTCCTGGTACTGAGCTGTAAAACACATTTGCCGAATTGATCTGAATCCTCTCCGATTTCCATTCATGGCCCCCCATAACAAGTAGCCAGTAAGATGAGCCCGTGGGAGGCTCGGGTTTTGATTTTGGCTGGCAGGCCATGCCGCAAATCTCCGGCAGCCATGGCCAAAACGTTTAGTGGTATTTTTTTTAAAAATTTTTTCAACATTATGATGATGTTGTGAGAGGGACTTTCTCGCAGTAGTGTCCTTAGTGAGTCTTTAACCAGCCCCTTCATTTCTATACTGGTTTTGTATTGCTGTCTGCTCTGATGGAATCCAGATTTCTGTGCTTGGTAGAAAGGTCAAAGGTCAGAGCCCAATGCACCGGGTCTTTTCTTCTCACCAAGGCTGCATTTATATATATAAAAAAATTGCAATATTGTGAAATATCACTAGAATTCAAATAACTGTTTTCTATTTTAATATATTTAAAACTGTAGCTTATTTCTCTGATGCAAAGCTGAATTTTTCAGATTTTATTCTGGAATCTTTGTTAAATAGAAAGTGCAAAAGAACAGCGTAATGTCAAATAGAAATCTTTTGTAACATTGTAAATGTTTTTCCTGTCTCACCTTTAATCAATTTAATGCATCCTTACTTAATACACATATATCATATAAAGTCATTTCTTTCAACAAAAAAAATCTTACTGACTTCAAACTTCACCTGTGACCATATCAGGTGAAGTACATGGAAGTGTTGTGTCAACTACCCTTTTGATCAGGGACTTTTGTATGTTACAGGTATGCTGCTTCTGTAGACGATATTCTAGAGGAAGAAGAGCATTATGCTGATCAGTTGAAGGAGTACCTTTTCTATGCAGATGCATTAAGGTGCAATATTCGTTGTCTCATTCATTAATGTTACGTTACCTAATCTTAAAAGATTAGTTCACTTAAATTGAGAATTGTGATAATTTATTTCCCTGAACTACTTTTATATGTGACCTGAAGCATACTGTACATGGGTCCTGTTCTCACTGAACTCCCACCTTAATGATTAAGTTGTATGCAACTTTTGGTACACTATGAACACAAACCTCTATCAGTTCCCAGTTTTCTTAAAAGGGATCACACTGAAGGGCATCTAGACTTTGTTCAACAATTTCCATAAGATGGTGATGATCTGCTTTTATGGTTGATTTTGTATATTTTGTGGTTTATGTGGTTTCACAGGACCGTGTGTAGGAAGCATGAACTGACACAGTATGAACTGGAGATGGCCGTCCAGGATCTGACCTCTAAGAAACAGCAGCGAGAGGAACTCGCCACAGGGGTCAGTGTCCATTCAACCACATGACACAGCTCCACATCACCCGTCTAACTCCTGGAATGGGGGACTTTCCAGGAAGATTTATTTAAACCAGAAGAAGGAGGGAAAAAATAGGCAAACAATTATAAAACATAAGTAATAAATAAAACACTTTTTGTGTTATTTTCTGTTTTTAAATGTATAGAATATAAGTTGGCATGATTTAAAAATATACATTTATATATAGCATAGTTTGATATAATTCAGCATTTACTACAGCACTAAACATTAACATTAAGTTTAATTTTTAGGTGCTTCATAGTCAAAATTTAGAACATCATCAGGTTTTGCATAGTGAATTTTGGGAGTAAAAATGTCCATATTTCAGCTTTCTGCAAATAAACATGGGAGGAAAAGTGTGGTTTACTCCAGCCAGTGGGTGTGATTTTACTTTTTAATTTTTTTTCTGTGTAGACGATACGGACCTTCTCTTTGAAGGGAATGACCAGTAAACTGTTTGGACAAGAGACCCCAGAGCAGAGAGAGGCCAAGCTGAAAATGCTGGAGACACAGATTGAAGAAGGAGAGGAACTGGTCAAAGAAAGAAACTCTGAATGCGAGTAAGCAGTGCGCTATTCCCACACAATTAAATTGATGAAGAGCAATAAATGTTGTTAGAAAATGGTTCTTAATTAGGTGGTTTATGAGCTGACAATGTTGCACAACAAAACTGCATTGCCTTCTCATTCCCTGCGGCAATACGGAAATTATGAAATATGCTTATGCTGTTGCATTTCTGAGAAACCAAACCCAAACCCAAAACAGGCTAAAAATGCAGGTCTTTTTTAAAAATAAGTAGATTTGGGGATTCAGCCATTCATGTCAAGCTTCATCGAAATAGTCATTTCACATCACATCTTTTTTTTTTTTTTTTTTTTGTAGTGAGTTTGTGAAAAGTGCATGGGTGGACATTGAGAGGTTCAAAGAGCAGAAAGACCATGATCTCAGAGAGGCTCTCATCAGCTATGCCATCATGCAGATCAGCATGTGCAAAAAGGTGAGTGTCGTCAAAGCCGGCAAAATAAACTTCAAAAATGACTGTCATTACAAAACCAGCAAAACACAATCTTTATACTGATCAGACACAATGGAGAAGTGATATAGTGGCAATGAAACATAAGCATATATATATTTTTTAGGGAATTCAGGTGTGGAACAATGCTAAAGAGTGCTTCAATAAGATGTGAGGGTCCAGCTACGACTACCAGAACACCAGGAGGCCTTGGAGATGTTAATCCAGAGAAGCACACACTCCTAAAGACTGACCTTGGGGTCTAAAGTCTTCCTCTCAATCCTAAACATTTGTCAGCCTCTTGCATCAGATGCTCTGGTGTAAAAAGGTATCAAATAATATTGACATACACTAGTTTCAGAGTCCAGATAGTGAATGGATGGGGTGCTGTTTTATTTATTTCCAGATTTTAAACCTGGTTACTTTTGTGACTGCACTATTTTGACCTACACAAGAGCTTGTGAAGGTAACGGACGATTCTTAACACTTCAGATACACAAGAACGACTTAATTGGTATTGATTAATCTTGAACAATGGAATCATTCCTTTATAATATGTCTTTTTCTTGATGCTGTTTGATGTCAAAATGTGTGCCAAAATCATTCCTTTTTCTACTTTCCATTAAAGTTTTAACTACTTTAGCTCACCATAAAACAAAAGCACAGATTAAAATTGTCGACACAAAATAAGAGGGTGGGATTTTGAGGGAGGGAAAAAAAGTGGATCCAGCCGTTCCATTTTTATTTTAACCTACACCCCTCTTCATAATTGTAGTCTTGCACATCTGGAAAATGATCTTTATCACCTGGCTCAGAGGACACCTAAAGTCAGATTTCCTAAGAAAGGAAAGTAACTTATTCGCGTGCAAACTAAATTGGCCCTGACGCCCATACAGCAAACAAAGTTGCAAACATTCATCATAATATGCTGCTCTGTCACTTTTTCTGCACATTCAGTCATAAAAACATAAGCTGTTTATATCACTGACCCCCTCCCTTTAAATGGGTCAGTTCATCTGAGAAATATTAATATGCTGTTTATGCCTTATTCAAGCATATTTTCTTTGTTGCTACAGCTTCCACTATGAATGCCATATTTGTCATTTGTTATGATGAGTGGGCGGGTCAGTGTTTTGATATAAGTCTGGCTGAAGGAACACGAAGGTCACAGGAAAGGCAGGATATAATAATTTTCTCATTTTAGAGCTGCATGATTAACTCTGCCTGACCCCTGGTCATTTGGTTAATTTTTTTTTTTTGGTTTAGAGTAGGGCAAAGGTAACCATTTTGTATATATTCTGTTAAAATCGTTCTGTAACACTAATGATAATAATAAAAAATAACATTACCATTATCATTTAGCTTGTGTTTTCATTTGTAGTGAGGGTCGTACGATTTTCATGTGTTCATCTATTTTAATAGTCTAAGAGCTCTGCGGTGATCTTTTCTTTAATGTGGAGTTTATTTTGACTATGCTTCAATTTATATGAATTTTTTTAGTTTGTGGTGTAACGTTAATAAAAATACACTGTGCATGAGAATGCTTCTGTATATAACCAAATATACAGTGCCCTCCATAAGTATTGGAACAAAACTGTTATGTTTGTTGTGGAGTCAAAGATGAATATGAGACAAAACTACAGAATGTCAAATTTTATTATTGGGTGATTCAACACAAAGATGTTTTACCAGCTAAGAAGATCAGCACTTTCAGAGTTTCATCTCCCTGTCTGAAGTACTGGAACAGTTGCCTCACAGGTCTTTCTAAGCATTCAGCTGTGTCCTGTTGCATTAATTCTTCAGATATTAGAAGCAGGGAGTGTGTCTTATCAGTTACATCCATTGCTTCTGCATTTGAAGTCTTGCATTCGATGATGACACACACAAACCAGGATGAAGATGAGGAAGCCGACTCTGAAAGAAAAGCAGGCAATTTGGATTCTAAAAGAAAAGAGGAAGTCAATTAGAACTATAGGAAAAACAAAGAGCATGGAGAAATCAAGAGTTTGGAAACTACCAGCAAAATCAGCAACCAACGATGACCTGATCGTTGAGAAAAACAACATTAGCTGATGACAGATAAATCATAAAAGCTGTGAAAATGAACATAAGACCAAGAGTCTGGTAATGTCTATGGGTTGCAGACCCACTGCTCTGATTGCAGCATGCAAGGGATCTGCAACTAAATATTAGCTTTGAATCTTTATCTGCTGTAAATTCAACTGTCCCAATACTTATGCTCACATCAAATAGTGGGATGAACCAAAAGTGCTATCCTTTTTATTCGGTAAAACATGTATGTGTCGAAAGACCTAATAATAGAATGTGACATTCTGTAGTTTTTTTGCATATTCATCTTTTAATCATATTGGCAAATGTCTTGACTCCACAGCAGAGAAAGCTATTTCGTCTTTACTGTTCCAATATTTATGGAGGGCACTGTATTTATACTTAAATCAAGTTTAAATAACCAAGTTTAAATGTAAACTTTAATCAAGGTTAAATCTGTCAAACTACAAATGTCTTATGTTATCTCTGTACACTAAACTGAAGTGGGAGAAAGTATTTTAACACTGGAAAACAATCCATTCTTTAACATGAGCTGTGTACTGGTAAAAAGAATGCATTTCTTTAAACTTATCAATTGTAGTGATCTCTACAGCCTCAGCCTTTTTGTCAGGAGGAATCTCCATTCGTTTTTTGTTGTTGTAATGCTTCCCTCTAGTGGTGTGTTATACTTATGAACAATTTTTTATTAAAAAAGCCTTTGATATAACAGACTGGTCCGATGTTTGGTTTAGCACGGGTTAAACCAAGGTAAATGAGTTGACACTTTTCTTGTTTACTTCACAGTTCTTCATTTTATCCACTTAAATATCTTATTAAATTGAGCCCAAATCAGAAATGAATGTTTGTTTATATTTAAATGCCACTAATTCACCTCTTCAGGTTGATTTTAGGGCAGTGGTTCTCATCCTTTTTGACTTATATTTTCTATGGTATTTATCTTGTAATAATGACAACGCTACTTGTCAGAAACTTAATTAAACATTGATTCATTTTGTGATTCTATGATATTTTGTGTCCTTTAATAAAAGAAAAGTTTTAGAGGGGAACTGTTTTGTGTTGTTTTAAGCATTTTAAGTGTTTGCATAGTTTGTTTTAGTGCCTTTTTAACCATTGAGGGTCAGTTTCTTTCTATTCACATAGAACAGTGCATTTTTTTATGTAGAAACATTAAAATTTACTTTTAAATGCCTCATGTGACGTCATTAAATTAAATGCACAATCTGAACGGAGATAATTAGGTTATAAAATGCTATAGGCGTATTTAGATAGACCTGAAATAAAAAATAACAGATTTTACAAATTAAATGTTTGTTTGCTTGTTTATTTAACCTGCGCAATTGATATTTCTTTATCATTGTTATTATTCCTTTTTTTTAAATACCACTCTCTGGCAAAAATAAATAAATAAATAAAAAAGAATCACTGAAATTCATGATTCTATTACATGAGTCTTGAATAGTACACTCGAGGGTTAATAATTGATGCTTAGATAGGATGAAGGAAATCTTGGCCCATCTGTTCATGAATAAATCAATTTATATAACATACCACATCATCCTCTATTATTAGCTACACTTATTGCTTGCATATATTTCAAACAGCAAGCAAACACGTCCTGTCAGTCTCATCAAGAGCGGGTCCGCTGCGATCCCACAATGCACCGCTGCGCAGCTGCAGATGGAATGTAGCTCGCTAGCCTCTCGCGCTAGCCGCGGCGTCGCAGTAAAGTTTGACAAACACATCATGAGCGGCTCGAACCCGCCGCCAGCGCTGCACTGAAGACACATGCGGTACGTATACTCTCCATCCGCGAAGGACTTCGATACAATCAGCCGAGAAAATGTTTGTAGTCCGGCCTCTGTGTGCGTGCTGAAACGGCAGCATAGAAATTGAGATCAGGCCGATTTTAAACTAAAATGCATATGGTAAAATACATTAAAGTCAGTATTTAATACAGTAGCCTTATTAAGCTCACGTCAGATTAAATGCTCAGCTGTATCTCTGACAGTGGCAACAGGCAGCCAGTGTAAACACATTCATGTAACGTTACTCTAAGTTTTTGTGTTAGTTTATGCACACCCGCATTATCAAGTCTGTACACTTAGAGCTTAAACTCATATCTTAGGCCATTTTAGTTTTATTTTAAATCATATGTTGATCCCATAGACTCTATGGTTGATCTACTTCCTATGCAGGTCGTATTTAGTTCAGGTTGATGATTGACATGTCAGAACTTGACTTTTACAAAGTCTATGCATGTGGATTTTTTTTTTCACCACTGATATAATGTTTGCTTTCCTACAGTCAAGATTGACTTGCTCATTGGACACATTAAGGGAGAATGCTATAGAACAATATGCATTGTGAAAATGTTATAAAAATAAGATTTAATTGGCCTGTCTCATATAGTTGCCAACCAGCTCATATAAGTCAGTAGAATAAGAGAATAATTATGTAAATGAATCTCAGTCTCATATTTATGAGGTATGAGGATTAAATGCAGCTTAAATCTTTCAGTATTGAAAAGTATGAAAACGTTGTGTCACATTTATTTATATACTATAGATCTTTATACATTACAGGTTGTTTCAGGGCAACTTTACAGTAATAACAGCTGTACAGCAGGACTAGAGTATATAAATAGTCTACTGAATATAATAGTCTTTTAAGTCTCATTAAAATAGTAAGAACTACAAGCAGTAATCTGACATAAAAATGCATTAGGGATGTTAATTTTGTTCAGTTTTCCTAACCGGAAACCAACGCTTGTTAAATGATTATTAACCATTAATCGACAAGAATATTTTAAATTAGATTTGATTTAGATTAGAAAAGGATAAGTCTCTGTGACCTGTTAAAAATATTAACATTTGTTTCCCAGGGATTAATTTTACATGCACAAAGAAACAAAGAAACAACAGAACATGAGGATTCACATGGTCTTCATAATGCATCACGCACCTGCAGCACTTCTGCGAGCGGAGAAAAACATAATAAAGCTAGTCTATATATAGCAAATAAATAGGCCTCTATGAGAAATATATTTTTACTTGAAAAACAAATTACGTTAAGTCTGGCAAGTAAACTAAAATATTTATTAGCCAATGGTGATTCAATTGCCAAGGTGTCCATAGAGGGTTGGCATTAGGCCTATTTCTGAATGAAATTATAAAATGTGACTTTTTAATAGTATACACAATATATATATTTCTTTTCTCTACATTTTTTTTTAATACGTGTAGCATAGCCTATTTTAACAATGCAGCAAACATTTTTTAATATTTTCATAAATTGCTGAAAATAAATGACTTTTTAAACCATTTAACTGATCGTATTAATCAGTCAAAATTCTTAATGGTCTCTTAACGGTTAACCGGTTAAAATGAACATCCCTAAAAGGCATGAATGCTTCCTAATTAAATTAGTTTATGCTGCAGTGGCAATTTTGACAATAACTGTTCAAGACGTGTCAAGTCAGATTGAGTTTGTCATTTCTCCTCTTTCTAGCAGGAGATGAAAATGATTTTGGTTTGATTGTACATAGAGGCTAGACCAGCACTGGGTTCCAGAAGTCTGAGATCACATTGAAAATATCCTCTTTATTTTATTTAAACCTTGAAATAACGTTTTGGGATTTTTCAAAAGATCCCATTTCTCTTTGGATCATTCTCAAATCATGCTGGAGAATATGGATCATCGGGTTTAGCTGCTTCTTGTCAAAAGGGAAGGGGATATGAGGTTTGTTTTCTTTAAGCTCAAACTTGTTGTTTCTCTCAGCCAGGTCAACAGAGAGGAAGTGCTGTGAACGCAGCTGTGTTGACTGCTGATAGGAATCCTTATGTTGGTCCTGTCTCTTCCTGTAGCTTCAGCTCAACTGCTCAGCGTTCAGCGATGAACATTGATGACAAGCTGGAGGGGATGCTCATGAAATGTAGCCCTGTGGGGCTTCACCACTCATCCAGAGCTTTGGGACCCTCAAGGGTGGACAGAAGAGGAAGGAGAGGAAGTTTGGATATGACACTTGGGGAACGGAGCTTGGCTAATCATCCCCTTTTGGCAGAGGAGGATGATGAGGATGAGGATGATGAAGATGAGGATGAAGACCTGGCAGGTGGAGGCCTAACCTCGCATGATCTGATATCCCAGGATGACCTCATGGCTCATGAGGAGACAGATAAAAAGGACAGACAGGATGAAGCAGCTTTCTCACAGCGAATCTCCCATAAATTACACTATACACTCAATATGCCAGTAAGTGTACAACTGTTCGAGCTGATTAAGAGCTAGTTACCGCTGCGCTTTAGCAATATTATTCATTTTACTTGTGCAAGTTCCAACAGCATTGTGAGTACATTTTGGGTAATGTAAGTTTTCAGCAAATTTGACCAGATTGTCAGAATTAAACTGTATTATTGCTGTATCATGGTAAAAATACATGTATAAAAAGATATTATTAATTCAGTAAATTAATTGAATGAATGATTGTTATTGTTACTTTTGTTAGGTAAATATAAAGCAGGAGATGAAAGTGCCAGACTCATTGATTCTCAATAAAAAGGAGAAGAAATCGGGGAGGGACCCATCTGACTTTCACAAAAAGAAGAAGAGAAAGCAGCGCTCGCCTGCAAAGGTTTAATATAATTCATCAGAGATGCCACTGATAAAATACCAGTATGCTCTAAAATACCTAAATGTGTGAGATACCTTACAGTGCAAAACAGTGGTGGTAAAGTAATTGAAAGTTTTAAGTGAGATTGAAAGTGTCCTGAAATTGCTTAATTTGTCTGCTTGCTTTTTTTAAATATAACTGTATTTATATTAAAAGCTGCTTGTTTACTGAGGTGATTGCACTCATTGAAATATTATACTAAAAACTGCGATGCACATCTGTGAATAAGCTGAACTGACATTTATCATTTCATTTTATGGTACTGGTTAGCCAGGACATGAAGTATTATGACCACACAGATATGATGCTCTAAAAAGAGCACAAGCATGAATGATAAGGTAAAGTAGATTTGAAACTATATTTCCTCACATCTTGTTAGATTCTCACTATTAATGAAGATGGCTCTCTTGGGCACCAGAACCCAAAGTCTCATGTCTGTGAACACTGCAATGCTGCTTTTCGGACAAACTACCATTTGCAAAGACATGTCTTCATTCACACAGGTAAGTGGTGTAATGTGTTTTGGGAATAAATGACACATAAAAGAACAAAATGGTGAACAGAATTTTTTTTTTTTGAAGGTGAAAAGCCTTTCCAGTGTAATCAGTGTGACATGCGCTTTATTCAGAAGTACCTGCTTCAGAGACATGAGAAGATCCACACAGGTAAGCAGAGATACATTATACCAGTGGCAAAAAAAGTGTCCTTTATGTTTCATTTCAAGGTGTTGTAAGACATTTTCTTCAAGAATGTACAGTGAAATCTTGATTGATTATCTATTTATTAATGTATCCATTGCAAGCCCCTTTTTCTGTGGTGCCTCTTTGTACTCTGAGAAAGCAAGTCTAGGGTTAAAGGCCTGCTTTTTTCCCTGTCAGTCTTGACTGGGAAAAAGTAGGGCTACTTGACTTGCCTAAATTGTTCTTTATATCTTTCATAATAGTATGTCATGTCGGCCTTTTAGGAGAAAAACCATTTCGCTGTGATGAGTGTGGAATGAAATTTATTCAGAAATACCACATGGAGAGACATAAGAGGACACACAGTGGGGAGAAGCCTTACCAGTGTGACTATTGCCATCAGGTAAGGGCAGTCCAAAGCAAATCAGTGCAGTTAAAATGTTAGCATGCATTATACAATCTGAAGCATGATGATGTACGTTTTTCCCAACAGTTTTTCTCCAGAACTGACAGAGTACTAAAGCACAGACGAATGTGCCATGAGAATAAGGACCGGAAGGTGCAGAAAACAGCTGCCAAAGACGGCCCTCTTCGCACCTCGGAGACATTGGGCTTCTCTTTTACTACCAAGGAATGCACGCTTCCCAAGAAGAAACGTCAGAAGACCTCTGATAAAAGTCGAGTAGCGCTCAAAAGTCCCAGTGTCGACAAAGTGGTTGAAGCTGGTAACGAGGAGAAGACGGAAGACCAGCTGGCCAAAAGTGAGTGTCTTCCTCTTTACACTGTAGCCACCAAGGTCAAGGATGAGTTTGTCATGACCGATTATTCCATTGAGCTCCCTGATTCCCCGCCTGGCAACCGGCATCTTGCAGGGGAGGAATCAGAGATCATCAATCCTCCGAAACTAGTCCTGAAGAAAATCGCCAGCAGGAGCGGTTTGAAACAGCAGGCCCTAGAGCAGCCCCAGAGTCTCTCACCCTTGTCCTCATTCGAAGAGAGCAAAGTAACAAGATACACATTTGAAATTGTGGACAACAAAGGCCTCTTGGATGTCGAGAGCAATCCTGACATGGAGTCGGTTGATTCCCTCCAAGGAGGACAAACAAAACCAACTGGGAGTAGCACAAATTATGATGACGCCATGCAGTTTCTCAAGAAGAAGCGATACCTTCAGGCGGCCACGGCAAACACTAGTCGAGACTACGCGCTTAACGTAAGCAGCATTGTGTCGCAGTCTTCAGTCACTCAGGCAGCTGTAGCAAGCGTCATCGATGAGACCGTTCCCGCCACAATCCTCTCTGAGACTCCAACGCTGAATGTGGAGATCAAGTCCAGTAACGAGAAGAACGTCCTTCCAGACGAGGTCCTGCAGACGCTTCTCGATCACTACTCCAATAAGGCCAACGGGCAAGCAGAGATTTCCTTCAGTGTGGCGGACACCGAGGTCACATCCAGCATCTCTATCAACTCTTCTGATGAGAGCAGTCCCAGTGAGACTTTGGGAGCCAGCTCACAAGCACCCCCGGCCGAGAAGGCCAGCCTTCTACAGGAGTACTCCAAGTTTCTCCAGCAAGCACTGGAAAGGACCAGTCAGAACGACACCTACCTGAACAACCAGAGTCTTACGTTTGTAAATGACAGTGCCAGTCTTGCTGGCCAGCCTTTGTTTTCCACGGAGAAGCAGTTCACCTCCCCATCCCGGTTCAGACCGAGCATGAACTCTCCATTGAGGTCCACCTTGGAGAAACCGAACTTTAGCATTTTAGTAGATTCCCAACACTCCTTCTCCTTTTCCGGTGACGAGACCAACCCTTCCTCAGTTTCGCCAACGGAGGACTTCCTTGACCAAGTGACTTCTCCCAAAAAAACAGATGCGCAAAGCATTAGTCAGACATTTCAGATCGCTACTTTTGACCAGAACTTTCGATCTCAGTTTCCAAGCTCACGAGCTGGAATATCCTCACAGTTTAGCATTGCCAGTGGACAAGTTAGCCTGAGAGGTCATGGAGGAACAGACTTCCCAGAGTTCTCTCTTGTTAATGAAACAAGAACTCAACTAACTTCATCTCCAGATGCTACAAGCAGCCAAACCTTTGGCTAAACAAGAGCTTTCAATTGAAGCATTTTAATGGCACTTTATAGTTCTGTCAGAGAAGGCAATGTGATATCTGTGCAAATACCTATGATTTTCCATCTTTAAACAATCACGCATGTGGAGCAGAGTGATGCACGCATTAGATTTAATTTATCAGCACTTCTAATGGAGACTATGGGATACTTTGTGTCGTTGCATTATTTTATTTGTGCGTTACACATGTAGGGCTTGGGATGAATGCACTATGGCTTGCCAACTTAGTTAGCCTGTGCATTCTAAAATTAGGAATTTAAGCTACAACAATAGTTCTGTTGTAGTGGTCTAAATTAAAGGGTCAACGTAGTCTAGAGAGAAAATTATACAAAAATCAATTCTAATTTGGCCTATTTTTAGCATTCATTTATTTTGCTTGGAACAACAGGATCAACAGACTGACCTAATAATGAAGGTCTATGGAAACTACTCTGACCTAGCTTTACAATCATTTTTTGCAATTGATTAGTTTTGTAACATGTTGTCTGGAGAGGTACTGAAAGGACCTTACACTGATGCTCTAGACTTGAGTAAGGCATTCGTGATTGATGTACTGCAAGTCACTTTCGTTTTAAAAAACGAGTAACATTTTTCTGCCATTGTAAGCTAATTTGTGTATGTAATTTTTGTGCATTTAATTACTTACTGGAGTGTTTTTAAAAAATTTTGCATTATATGCTCTCATAAAGAATCTCTCCTAGATGCATTTTGTTTAGTGCAATCTGCAGGTATTGGCATACTGAATTTGTATGGACCTAGGATAGCCCATCATTTTATATAACCATAAAATATTTTTGCACATTTCTCCTAAGGTTATTGGATCAAAACAATAGACATTCTCATGTTACTTCTGAGCAGATCAGTACATATTCATTTGAGACTCTCTTGCCAATCAGATTTAGGAGCACATGGGGAACAAGGCATCTGTAGAGGGTTTGTTTTCTTGAGTTTTCAGATGCACTCAGTAGCTCATAAACATTACCCATTAAATAGCACTTTGAGCTCATGGGCTGTTTTTGTTATTTTTACTTTAAAGCACTTTTCAGTTCCCATCTTCCCTCTACATAATATACACATTCAGTGTTGAGTGGAATCAAGAAAGATGATTTAAGAATATCTTAAAATCATATTCTTTGCTTTTTCGTTGTCTCAAAAACACCCCATCCATTACAAATATGTCTTTGTATCAGATGCACTTGCTTGTTACTTATTGCATTAACATAGAACAAAAAATAAAGTGTAATGTTTGGTAAACTTATACTAATATGTATATGTACACAGCATTTATTAATCGCACATCTGTCTTTGTTGGCTTAAAGCTTTGTTTCTCTTTTCTCAGATTATTCATGGAAATGTATCTGCTTGCCCCATAACTATTAATCATAATCTTGATTAATCGTAGTTTTATGATTTATACTACTAGTATCATGAAAAACTGTACACTCATTTATTTGTAAATCATTAAAAAATATATTCTGTAAATTGTTTAATGGTTTTAGAAACACACAAATTCACTCTGCTCATATTTTGTGAATGAGGCCCTTAAAGAACAGTCCTGTTTTTTTTTGTTTTTTTTTTTAAATTAGGTGTCAAAGACATTTTACTGTGTTTTTGAGTATGATCTATTATATGTGTGCCTAAACATTCCTTTATTGTCCCTTTATTTTTTACACATTGTGAATAGGTTATATATTTTAATTTGTGCATTTTGATGTGCACACGTCTTTGAGTGTAGAGAGAGTGCGACATGATTTAATATTTACTGCCATTTTTTGACTCATTCCTGTAGTCCTTGATGGCTCTCAGCACAACTTTTGTGACTAAATCATGTTTGTGTTCGTTTGTAAAATTACAAATATACTGTCCTCTAAGAATTGCCTCTGAATGAGTTTTTAATAATTATAATTTGATTAAACCTTGTATGGATATCATAGACCATCAGAGGAGGAGTTTTTCGAATGTTATTTATCATTTCAATATGTGATACCTTCATTATAAATATTTAATCAATAATTACTGCTATAGATGCTCTAGAAATTGCTGAAAGTGAAATGATAAGTTGAGGGAAGACTAATGCTTTGTTTTTGCTTTATTTCCTTTTAGTAAATTGTGGATTTGTTTTATTCTTTTTTTATGCTCAATTGCTATTTGTAAAAGGTCATATCCATTTAGACACATGACTGTTGTTCTTTATTGACTGGGTACAATCTGGTGTTACTTATGATGGATCATTGTTTTCTTTTAATTTTAATTTGAGTGAAAAATTTAATGGTTTTATTTAGTATGCTCTTCTGACTAGTTTTAAACATTTAATTTTATTGGGGAGTGCATGCCCTCTCCTCTAACTGTCTTTGTACACTGGTTATAATTTTATATGTATCCATTTTATCATAGCCAAATTATTCCCATAGAATATACTTTATTGCAATACTTTGCCTAAGACATGGGGAAAAGTTGTGATTGGATGTTTCTGATTGCGTGCCTCTTGATGTGTAATATTAAATTTAAAAAATACATCAACAGCCCCTGCCTGTTTAGTATAAGCACTACTGTGTGAATCTCATGAAACCATCCAAGAACGTGTCCGGTTCATTTTGAACAAAAATTGAAAAATGCATTTTGCTTAAAATAAATGAATCCCGTGTTTATAACTGTTCATATATATATATATATATATATATATATATATATATATATATATATATATTGCATTGTGATTGCATACACTACATACTTTATGACAATTAAGCATATTTCTCAACTTTAGCTAAATGCAAAAAAAAAAAAAAAAAAAGGATATCATGTAAATTATTTATTCACAGTAGTATTTATATGGTTTTAGTTCAATCCTAATGGAATGGTCCTTAAAATAGGATTCATTTTGTGAAAATATTTCTTGTTGTCTTAACCATGAGAACATTTTTGTGAGATAATCATACTGATAAAAATGTGGACCAGGGTTGAAAATAGGGGCTTTTAATCATGTATGGTTGACACATGACCACAGATTTGCATAAAAGCATCTTAAATCATTTTAATTGGACTTTACATAATATATTTCTACTGGTTAGTTGGACATTAACCACACCAGAAGACTAGTAACTAGTCAGAGAAAAGTGAATTGCAAGAGATGAACACAGGCAGCACACAACTGAGGTTATTGCACACGTAGCGTTTCCATAAATAACACAAACACAGCTGTTAAGACTAAAATTCTTAAAGTAAGAATTAATCAAACGATTTTAATATACTATGCTAAAATTTGTGTCATGGTTAGTGTCAATTTAGTAAGCTACTTAAATAGCACGTCTTAGTTACTTCGTAAACAAACCGTTTACAGATAAAACGGACTAAAAAGTAATTTTTTAATTAGTATTATTATTATTATTTTTATGTTAGATGCTTTAATTAGTCGTTCAAAACGAACCGTTCGAAAGAACCGATTCGCGGAAATGATTCGGACCACCCAGCTACTCAGGTGTGCGCTCGTGCCTCTCTCAAATTCTCCACCTGTTGCATCCGCCAGCGCAGAGACTGCAGGCAAGTATCTTTATGATTACTCAAGGAATTAAAAGTTTAACTAAACCCAAAACAGCATTTTATCAGTTTATTTAGAGCCGCTAGTCACTGGCGTTTCTAACAGCGTTTGCAACGAACCGTTGCACAATAACTTTAAAGTAAAACACAAACACAATGTCAGTAGTACTACGCATAGTCACGTGAACTTCAATACGTTTGTTTGATTTTTATCTTAAAGTATTAAAAGTGCGAAATATGAATTGCATGTGTTTAATTAAAGTGTCACTTATTTACAGACGGCTTTTATTGGCAAGTTACGTGGCCGTCGCTTACTTGGCAAATGTTGTTAAAATCGCCTTTGTATATACAGTATCCTACTACAGCCTTTACTATAACAATGTAAATGTACTTTCCTCAGATTCAGCTTGTGTGATCTTGGCCAGGAGGGAGCATGAGTCCTCAAGTTCAAGATTTATTCCATGAAGACGCACAGGTAATGGCCAATCTGTACATTTTACCCTAAGAATAAATAGAAAAGCATAATTTCAGATCCTACTACTTTACCCTGAGTGGAGGACCTGACATTAATGGTGACTTGTTTAGATATGAGTGACACTGGTTTGTGTAGGGTTCCCAAAGTAATGCTCAGCCTTGGTGGAAGGTGCAGCTTTTCGTCTGGGAGCCTGTTCTTTTCGGTACCTGGGATGGAGTCTTTACTACATGCATGATCAACATTTTTGGGGTGGTGCTCTTTTTGCGGACTGGCTGGCTTGTGGTAAGTTGTTTTATCACAGATTTCGATGTGTTTGTAGTGGATACGTGTATCAGAGAATCTATTAAAATGCCATATGAAAAGATGTTCCAAAGGTTTTGCTCTATATCTATGGAAGCCCATTACCACCACAGAAAAAAATAATAGTATTTTTGTGAGACACAAACTTACAATTCTGAGGAATAATTAAAATTTTTGAGATCTAAACTGAATTAACTTTTTTTTGCAACTCCAAGTTGATTTCTCACAATTCTGCTTTTATATCTCACCATTCTGACCTTTTTGAGTTTATATCTCGCAGTTCAGTGGAAAAAAGTCTGAATTGTGAGATGTAAACTAAGAATTGCGAGAAAAGTGCGAGGGAGATAGAAAGTCGCAATTTACCTTATTTATTATTTACCTTCCAATGAAAATGTTATGTCTTTTTGTCCTAATGATCATCTTTAGGGTAACACGGGTGTGTTGCTGGGCATGCTTCTGGTATCCATTGTGGTATTGGTCGCCTTGGTTACAGTGATGTCAGGCGTTGGCGTGTGTGAGTGTTGCAGTGTGGGTAACGGTGGGGTCTATTCCATGATCTCCACTGTGCTCGGAGGGAGGATTGGAGGAACTTTGGGACTCTTGTATGTGTTTGGACAGGTGAGCAGCTCCTGTCTGTATTTTGTTGCATATATATTGGGTGGTCAGTTAACGGTTTTCATTTATGTGTCTTGTTGGCAGTGTGTGGCTGGAGCGATGTACATCACTGGTTTTGCCGAGTCCATTGCACAGATGCTGAACTTACAGAGCATGTGGGCAGTGAGGGGCTTCTCTGTGGCCGTTCTGATTGGCCTGCTTGGGATTAACCTGGCCGGGGTAAAATGGATTGTACGCCTTCAGTTGGTTCTATTGGGCATATTAGCTGTGTCTACTCTGGATTTTGTCATCGGGACATTTAGTCATCTAGATCCAGGTGAGCTATTGTGAAATGCAAACAAGATTACATCAAGGGTCATTTATATTGTAATTTTAGTTAGTTTAAAGGGGTCATATGATGCAATTTAAATGTTTTCCTTTCTCTTTGGAGAGTTACAAGCTCTTGGTGCATAAAGAAAATCTGTAAAGATGCAAAGACTAAAGTCTCAAATTCAAAGCGATATTCTTTATAAAAGTTAAGTCAACCACTAAAACGGCTTGTTCTAACACGCCCCCACGTCTATGTCACAAAGTGGGAAGATTTGCATAATGCCACCCAAATGTTCATGCAAAGAAAGAAGGCATTTTATTCTCACTGTAGTATTGCTGTTGCTAATTTATATATATATATATTTTACATTTCTCTTATTTCTACTCTACTTTTCTTGTTTCACAGTTTCATATTTCTGTGTTTTCATATATGTTGTAATATGCTTTTATTGGAGTAGTTGAAAAGTAGTTGAATGCAGCTTGCAAGCTACAATATAGATACTACTTTTCAAAACGTTTGGGGTCAGTAAGATTTTTTTTTTTTAAATAAATCAATACTATAACAATAATACTTTTAATAAATCAATACTTTTCTTCAGCCAGACAATATAAAATTGATCAAATAAAAAAAAATATTTTACATTGTCAAAATGTAAAAACTCTAAAATTTCTATTTCAAATAATTGCTGATATATTGTAGGCTATTGGGCTTTTTATTAATCAAGAATCCTGAAATAAATTAACAAATGTAAACAAAAATCATTAAGCAGCACAACTATTTTCGACTTTGATAATCTTGAGCACCAAATCATTTTAGAATAATTTCTGAAGGATTCTGGGACACTAAAGACTGGAGTAATGGCTGATGAAAATTCAACTTTGCCATTGCTGGAATAAATTACATTTTAAAATATAGTAAAATATAGAAAACTGTTCTTTTAAAATCTAATAACATTTCACAATATTACTGTTTTTTTTTTAAATCAAATAAATGCAGCCTTGGTGAGCAAAAGAGACTTTTATTTTTTTCTAATGTTGAACAATAGTGTATAAGTATTTCTATTTATATACAGTATTATCTGCGACTTCAGAAATTGCTTGTTTTCATCTTGAAGCTCTCACTTATTCACAATAGTTACTGGTAGTGAGAGACTACTTTAGCTACACTTAGTATTTGGCCACATGTGTATAGAGGTTATATGTTAATGATTGGATTGGTTGAGGCCACATGATCTTGCAACAGCTGTCCAGTAGATGTCAGGGTAACATATATACGCTGCATTCTAATATCCTTATGTGTCTAGAAGTGCCAATTCACATATTTATTTATTGATTTATTATTTACATTTTCTTTTTCCATAAAACAGTTCAGTCTTAACAAACAGTGCAAGACAAGATTTAGCATACCAGGTTTTGATCTGACATTGCGATAGAATAAGCAGTAGATTAGTTAGACCTCCAACAGCCCTGCATCTGCTGGGAGGGGTGCACATGGCCACCAGGGCATACAGGGTCTCTTCCTAAAAATGAATGCAATTATGGAGCTTCAACACCAATCATAATATGGAAGTTAAAGTAACAGGAAGGGTGAAGTGATTTGTCTTCCAGTTATACACAGTTCTGTCATCTAGTCATCCTGGACCTAGCAAGAAAAAACTATATGCACTATTGTACAGTAATCAAGAGAATCCTGAAATAAATCCAAAAATATTAAGCAACTCAAATGTTATCAGCTTTGATAATAACAAGAAATCTTCAAGAGTTTCTTAAACACCATATTCGCATATTAGAATAATTTCTGGAAGATTATTTGACAATGACCCTTTGCCATTGCAGGAATAAAATTGTAATATTTTATAATATTATTGTTTTACTGCAATTATATGTATATATTTTAATGAGTGAAAGCATGAGTTAATGAAATGGAGCATGCTTGTAGTCGAAGAAGAATTTGCTAGATGTCTTGACAAATTCCAGTTTCTAAAGCTCTCCCAAGCTATAGACCTTTAATAGCAGAAATCCAGCTCTGTCACACATTTAATAATTTTAGGACATTCAGATCTAGACTTGTGTTAAAAATGTTTATGAAGGACGCATTTATACAGTATTAAAAGAATTTCAACTCCCTCTCACCCTCTTACTCTTACTTAGTGCAATTTCAATTTGATCAAAGTTTATAATTGAAAAATTATGTGAGATATCTAATAGGAGTTATTTGCTCTTAGGACAAGCCTGCAGGCATTCTTAGTCCATTGTAATGTTTAAGTGTTTTGGCTGCCCACCTCAGACGGGGTCAGAATGTACTTTCACACTGGGTTTGCAGGAAATCCATCCCAGCTTTTCCTGTTCTACTGATTACTGGCTTCCTGTCCAGAGAAGAGGCAAGACTCTCAAAAAAAAAGATGGTATTCTCACTCTCTCTCTCATCAGAGAAAGTCAGACACGCTGGGGTGTAATGGACTAAATATGCAGCATTACCCCCTAACTGCAGCTACTGCTGCTGTCATGCTGCTCTGACCCCTTTTAGGAGCTGGACTGCAGTGTGTGCTGGCAGTGGGAAAAGGAGGCACTGGTTCCTCCAGGTTTTTTTCAATTAAGCCTTGTGCTTCTAAAGTGATCTCCCCAATGACACGACTCCAGGGGGTTGCACGGTTAAGGCCTGGGTGCCGCATGTGCAGGTAACCTGCCAGTGCCAGGAAAAAGGAGCTACTGTCCAGATGTGTTTACAGTTTGATGATACTGTTAATCACATATTCAAGGCTAGGTGGTCAGCACAAGGGAAGCTTCATAACCATGATGATTTAGAGATCCCAGTGTGATCACATTCCATGACAAGTTTAAAGGGTTCACAAAAGGAGACATTTTGTAGTATATCATGACCAGTCATTTTTTTATATAATAAAAGTGAATGGGGACTTCCCGGGGCTGTCAAGCTTTAACATGGAAACAAAAGTAGTGATTTCCTTGTAATTGTTTTTGTTGTCTCTCTCTCCCGCATTCTCGCTCTCTCTTTCCAATGCCAATATCTTGGAGAGTAGAGTTGTGTATTTTCATAATGTTGTATACAGTATATAGACAATGATTATAAAATGTACATTTCTAGTTTTAGACAGAATTGACAATAAATGAATGAAGACCACAAATTGGCACTCCTGTGCATCTGTGCTCAGGTGATGCTTTCAAAAGAGTTGAGTTGAGTCATTTTGTAGTTTTGTGAGAGGAACTAATTGACATTTATGCCATTATTCACTGAAAACTGTCCCCTCTAGTGAGCTAGCGAGTTAAACTCAAGAACCGGATCAGTTGATTTACGAATGAATCATTCAGATTAGTTTGACACACAGCTACAGTATGACTTCAGAAAAATGGTGCATAATGCATAATTAGTCAAACAGTCTTTATGAGTGATGCACTTATGATGTTCTGGAGCTTGGAAATATATTTGAAGGATAAAGAAGGAGGTCCCACAGTTTAGTACGGGGTGAACTATTCCTTTAAAAACTGAAAGCTGAAGGCCTGCACATAACTTGGTTGTGAAATAATTCTTGGTAAAGGATATGTTTGAGTTATACACCAATATATACCAGTGTTCACAGGCTCACGTAGCCAAAATGGTAGAAGGGTTGATGATCTTTTAATATTGCTACCTATTTCAATGTTTTGTTAAAACATTTGAAAATGTTATTACTGGAAAAGATGAAGAAAATGTGAGCACAATCCTCCCGAGTGTTCATACCATTGTGGTGAACACATTTGAGCTAGATTAAAAAAAAAACGAGAGCACCTCCTAGTTCTGTCCCTACTACCACAAAAGAGGAGCTGTGAGAAGAGCTTCCCTACTCCTGTAGGCTTTTAGACTGGCTTTTATTGGTGTACATTCTCTTCTTTTGGTGGTGGGAAGATATTATAACAATTAGATTTTATATGAAAATATGAAAGCGTGCAGCGTCTTGAGAGCTGGCTTGTTTTTCCATTCACATACAGTTATCAGTTTTATGAAGGTATGATGTTCGTGTTATGGAGGATCTCAGCTATAACCTCAAAGACAGTCTATTTAAGCACCCAGAGTTGGACAGGAAACTGACATGCGCTCATAAGTTTTAGGTTAAGGGTGTTGACCGGGCTCACCCACATTTTTGGCTTGAGACAAAAGAGCAGGCAGGAAGCAGAGCCGAGTCTTTGCTAGCAGTGTCCACATCCTCCTCTAAATCTTCAGATCAGGACTTTCGCTATAAATATCTGAACTGCAATCAGAATGGTTAGAAAGGTGGCAGGGAGGGCAACCGTAACGGTCCTGCTCTCATGCACTGTGTTCACTAGTTTAGTTTATTCTTGCACTTACTATTCCAAAAAAAAAAAGATAGATAGATATAGGTAATTTATGATGTGGTTAAGTACTGTAGGATGTGTTTTTTTCCTACCTGTGTGGTATAATCAGTGTATTTTATGTCATTTCTGTGTCCAACTAAACTTTCTTTATGTACCTCCTCTCTATGTCATTCTCCTGATCCTCTCTATTGTATCTTACTCTCTTTCTCTTTGTAGCCAAGAAACTGTGACTTGGAAGGGTAAGAACAGGCAGGGCTTCTGAAAGGGTGGTGACTTCCTTTTGGATAAACATGTCATTAATCCCAGAGAACACATTCTTTCCCATCACAAGATAACCAAGAGAGGGAAATGGATCATGATCTTGCATAGTCAGGCTCTGTAGATGTGTCTCTGCATTTCACTCCATCTTTAGTACACTTCTGACTAACTTTTATCAGCTCATTCATCTGTTGATGTTTGTCCATAGGTCAACTATTAATTAAATTATTTCTTAATTAAACACTTTTTCCAGCCAAACATTTCAAACCAGTATGACTTTTCTTTCTTTCTTGTTGATTGAATGCAAAAGTAGATGTTTTGAAGAGTGAGAGCCCTGCTGTTATGTGTGTGTGTGTGTGTGTTCACTGCCAAGTCCTAAAAAGAAAAAAAGCACCATGTGCTTTATCCTTGAAGTATGTCTATTTGATGTTTGCTATAATCCAAATCTTCTGAAGTTCTTCTGAAGTCTCAACCTGGGGTCCGGGGCCCAATAGGAGGCCTCAGCAATATTCCAAGGAAGCCTCAAGATGGCAAAACAAGCATTAAAAAAAGACAAAATAACTACAAATATAAGTATTTCTTATTTTAATTGACCTCCTCAGCAACATTTTGTCTTTAAAAGAAATCGGAATATTTAATGTATCAAGTGTGATTTATAGACATGGAAAAGTCATGTAAATAATAAAAACATTTTATCAGTTAAATTATTATTATTATTATATAAAAAAAATCTTAATCCAGTAAATACTGAACAGCTGAAAGTCATTGGCCTTTGAATACTCTGGACAATGTTTTAAATAGGCTACTTGGAGTTCTAAAATCATCTATTTTATGTTAGCTTAATTCATGTAAATTTATGTTAGCTTAATAAATAAATATTAGCTTTGCATTATTTACTGAAATTCTACACTCTGTTGTGTCTTCATATTAAATATGCATAAAAGATATGAAAGCTGGAGCAAAGTAAAGATTATCAGTGAAATCTTTTTTAGCCTGTTCTTCACACAAAGTTCATGTGTGAAAGTCATGATGAAATATAGCCAATGAATCGTGAGTGACTACATTTATGTTGCGGTTCTTCTCCTTTTTGAGCTTTGCAGTAAAAACCAAAGTTTTAATGTGGAAAACAGTCTTCCAAACATCTCCTTTTCCTTTTCAGAGTTCTGTTAAAAAATAAAGTCAAACTGGTTTGGAATGACGTGAGGGTGAGTGAATGCTTTTATTGGGTGAACTAACCAATTAAGAGCACCTTTCTGTGACATTTATACATTTGTACACAAGTACACATACCTCCAGAAACATAGAGTGTCAGTGTTATCTAGCCTTAAATAGCTGCTACCCTGAGTGAAAATACCACTCATATGACTGCTCAGCACAATGGTGATATTACGGTTTACGTGAATGTTCTGCGGCGCCTGTTCTTGGAATGGTTTGTTTGCCTGTGAACACACCCAGAGCTTAGTCCGGCATCATTCCCTCCATCATGTCCACGCCGCAGAACTATTCAACTTGGCATGCATTTGCAAGAAAAAGGTCGGCCCTTGGTTTGCACGCATCTTGGCTGGGCGTCTGTCCCCCCGGGTTGTTACATAAAGGGCGGTGATGGTCAGCCACAGACATGCGGGGCTCTGCCTGTGTATGGCTATGGAGTCCAAACCTGTCATATTTCAAGCCAGATGTTTGTTCCACGAAACCCCAGGAACCCCTCCCTTTGATTTCAGGGTGAAAGGGTTATTGTATCAGTGTGCGATGGATCAAGATTGTCATGGATGCTGGTTTGTGGTCTTGCGCGGGAGGATATTTTCTAGTAAATGTTGCCTCTGTATGATTCAAGCCTGTGTTTTAAGCAGAGAGGTGGAAACTTGAAATCTGCTTCAGGAAGGTTTTCTGAAATTTGTTTTAATGTTATGAAATATTTAGACTGGTCTGTCTAAACATCAGATTTTTCAAAAAAGCCAAAATCTTTGCTTTATCTTTTCATAAAGATTCTAATTTACAGGAAACCTGTTTGTGTCTCATATACTCAGTGGATTTCAGAGATGAATCTGATTCTTATCATTGTGTCAGTGCAGAGTTTTTCCGTGAAGCACTCCGTAATGCTTTAGTAGTACAACTGAATTTTGTATTAAACAGTCTTTCCTAATATTGTCTTGTGCTGAACATGTTTATTGCAGAGCATGGATTTGTTGGTTATTCAGAGGATCTTCTGCGTAAGAACACCCTGCCAGACTACACAGCTGGCGAGACTTTCTTCACCGTGTTTGGGGTTTTCTTTCCTGCGGCGACAGGTGACTTTACACACACAAACAATAAAGGCTAAACTGTGATATAATAACCACTGATTAAATGACAGTATGCTGATATGAGGATTTTTTTTTTTGCTATTCGGGGAGTAGAAGCCTGAAACTTCAGTGGCCTCAAATACTTGCAGCTGTACTGTATGTTAGTAGCTGTGGTTATATTTAGGATGCAGACATCCCAGAAATCTCTCATTTTGACTGAATTTCTTCTGATATTTAACACATTTTTGTTATATAATGAGGTTTCAGTCCAAGCATGGTGTCACTTGGACAAGCAAACTGCAACCAACGACAAGGTGATCTGAAATGGGGATTTTATACTTTTGATTTCAAGGAACCCAACACGATGATCACTTTGTGAGGCACCTTCTTCATAAAATAAAAAGGCAGCTATATATGTTTTTTAATTGATTATAAACCCATTCATATTGTGTGAAAAATATTTTTAAGTGTAATATTCCAGTTAGCAAAATTAAACCATTCTTTCCATAATGTATATTGATATTGTACTAAAATAAATTGCTAAAATATTCTAGAAAAAATTTGTGATTAACACATTTAAAAACAACAAAAAACAACAACTATATAATAGTTATGTTGTAAATATTATGAAAGTAAGTTTTCTGACCAGCCTGTAAAATAATATCGAAATATGAATTCATGTATTGAATGTTTAAGATCATATTTTGTTGATGTTAAGTACACATTTTGTCTTCAGGTTTGAATTCAGTTTGCATTATTTTATGATCTCAGACCACCTTTCATAATGCTTTCAATTTAACTATTTTCATTGGCAAAAATCCCATGAATAAAACCAGTCAATATAAATATAAAAATGAGAAATAATTATCTACAGAATGTAAGAAACCCATAAATGTAAGAGATGTAAGAAAACCCACTTCGTTCTTGTCTTGTTTTACCAAACCAGCTTCAGCCTCCAGCAACGACTGAAAGATTGAATAATTAATTTGAGCAACACGAGGCCCTAATCAGTAGGGATCAAAGTGTCCTTTTTGCTCCTGTTAGAAGTCAGGAAGGCATTTCAAGTGAGCTCTGATATGTACTTCTATCTGTTGTTCAGTGTTTAAATGGCCCCTTGTCTCTAGTAACCCTGTGTGTGTGTGTGTGTGTGTGTGTGTGTGTGTGTAGGTGTGATGGCGGGATTCAACATGAGCTCTGATCTCCAGAGGCCTGAGCACAACATCCCCGTGGGAACTCTCGCCGCAGTCTTCACCTCGTATGTTTCTAACCGCAACAGAAATCATCTTTAATTCTTCCTTAGCTCATCTTTAGCCTCTGTTTGTTTTGACTTTACACATACTTTAGAGTAGGCGCCAAAATAAAAATGAGAAACAGAATTATGATAAGCCTTCATGCCATGCAAAAAAAAAAGTGTATGATATATAAATGAGTTTGAGTCCTTTTTTTTTTAATGTTTTTGAAAGAAATCTCTTGTGCTCATCAAAGCTGTATTTAATTGATCATACAAATACAGGAAAAACTGTATATTATTTCAATTTAAAATAACATTTCTATTTTAATCAACTCCGAAATCATTCTTATATGCTGATTTGACGCTCTAAACAGTAGACTTTAATGAATGTAAAGTTAAAAGCAGCATTTATTTGAAACAGAAATGTTATGTAACATTAGAAATGTCTATTAATATAGATATATAAACAGTTCTTCTTAGATAATTTCTCTATAAATAGAATGAATGACTCTTGTGTATTGTGGGAATCCACAGGTGGTTCCTGTATCTCGTCTTTGTGTTCTTACTTGGAGCCATTTGCACCAGAGAGGCACTGCGCTATGATTTCTTAATAGCGGAAAAGGTAATCTGATGTCATTACAGGCTTCAGAGGATGGCCATCTTGCATTGGTTTTTCCACTATTAAGACTAATTGTTTCTACTGAAAGTGAGACTTGAGAATAGCACATTAACCACAGAAAAAATGTTACATTTGCATTTGTCACGCTAATGTCATTCCGATCATCTGCAGGCCCTCATAGCAAGGCATTTGAGGTCATTGTAAATGCTACAGCTGGTGTTAAGTATGTGAATGAAAACAGAGCCCAGTTGAGCACTGACCTTGCACATACCCTGACGTTTGATAGCCACACAGCTGCCACTCTGCATAGATTACAGTGAGCTGCTAAACTAAGCTACATACCGGTAGTTAGTTTATGAATGTGTAATGCTCTAGCCTGGTTGTGGCTGACCCCCAGCTGTTCCTTAATGTGAGCTGTGATGTTTTGGGGTTAACACTCTATATGCAAAATGCATATTAAATATATTGAATCTGCAAAAAGTTGCATTTTGCACAATGTAGTGTTACAGAACACAATCATTGTACTGTATTTTTTTTTAAACTGCCTATACTCCCCTTATTTACTAACAACACATTATAAGCTCTTTTCAGTCTGGCCAAGCGGAACAAAGCTGGGTGGAGTTCTCTACATTCTCTTCCCCTCTGTTTTTTTCTTCTTCCCAGGTCTCCTTGGTTGGTTTCCTGTTTTTGTTGGGCCTCTACATCTCCTCCCTGGCCTCCTGCATGGGCGGCCTGTACGGTGCACCCAGGATCCTCCAGTGTATTGCCCAAGAGAGAGTCATCCCAGCTCTCGGATTTCTCGGGAAAGGGGTGGGTGCTTACGGGGAGATGATAATTATATTAATGTGTTTAAATTGTGGCTATTTTCAGAAAGGGGAATGCTAGGATGTGTAGTTTTATGCGAAACAGTGGTTGAATCAAGTGATAAATCAAGGCTAAATCTATTCTGTGATTATAATCCATTTGAAAATCAGGGATGTTCTTATGAGTCCTTTCAGATGTTAATAAATGATTAGACATTAACAATTCACATAGGATAAAAAAGGAAATTTAGCATTTGTTTTTCATGCACTTTGTGCAACTTTAATAAATTGTTTACTTTTTCACATGCAATATGTAGCTCAGTAGACGACCGGATGAGTTCCTAATTATAGTGTGCCAAAGTGCCCTTCAAAAAACATGAAGGAATGAATTGTAACAATTGTGGCTTTCAAAAAGCACAGCACACCCTTTCCCCCGTCTGAGCTCTGTCTGACCCCTCTCTATGGGCTACAAGCTCGCCCGAGACATCTCGTCCTGAATCAACGTCCCAGAACAAACACAGGAAGCACAGAAAAGACCAACCCTGGTGGATCTGGAGCTGTGCCAGCCAGTAGCAGTAGTAGCGGCTCCATCTGAGAGATTTATGGGATCTGGGTAATGACCGCTCTGAGGTGACATGAGAGATGCTGTCTTCTTTGGGATGTTTTAACTGGATATTTTTACTCGCTCGTTACATAACCTGAAGAGTGTGAAAGAAATGAGGATACATGGAGCCAAAGCCATAATGCAAACTTGCAAAAGATTAATAAAAACTTGTGAAGTAGACATGACTATGTTCCTATCCAATCCCATAATGCAGTAGGGCAAGCTCAGGAAAAACAGAAAAATGTTTATTGTAAAAGTAAGCTATTACAGATTTTTTTTTTAATAATAAATATAATATCTAAATTCAAAATATAATAACTCACAGAGATGCTAACTATGTACAAGTAGTCGGGACACTTCCTTAGAAGGTGCCTATGTAGTGAGCAGACACTAGGTTATATATATATATATATATATATATGCCTTTCTCTTGTCTTTTTATGTATTACAGCGAGGGCCCAATAAGACGCCTGTGGCTGCCATCTGTCTGACCAGCTTGGTCTCTATGGCCTTCATTTTTGTCGGCCAGGTCAATGTACTGGCTCCCATCGTCACCATCAACTTCATGCTAACCTACAGCATAATTGATTATTGCTATTTCTGTGTGGTGAAAACCCATGAGCTGCAGGTCCAGCAATGGACGACGCTGACCAGGAGGTCAAGCTCCAGTAGATCACGTGTTTGCAGCACTCAGCCCCATTACGGCAGCAGTGGAGCCATCAGTGAACCTGTGAACGGCACACTGCTGGAGTTCACCAAAGACATGGACCAAATATTTCCATTGCCCAGTACGGACACCGCTGATGAACAGAGAGTTTCTATTCCTGCCTCCAAGACCTGGGGCAGGAAGTCAAAGATTCCAGCTAAAGAAACGCTGATGAACAGTTTTGGGTGGGACTTGAACAGCAATGGACCATTAGATAAAGGAAAAGATGAAAAGGAGCCAGAACAAACTGTTGGATTAGATGATGATACCAGTAGCCACTCAGGGCTTAAGGAGTCTGTCCTTACAACAGAACCCAAGAGGAAACAGTCTTTGCCTAATTCTGGCCCAGTTGAACTCGAACAACTCCCAAGAGAACAGATAGACAGAAATGGTACATAACTCTCTACAAAACACTACATCTCTACAAAACTCTTCAATGTATATCAAAATTTGTATTACACCTTATATACCTTTTATTCACAGATTTAGAAACCAATCTTGAAGAATCAGAAATAAAATCCATCCAGGGTTCGGTCTATGGCAGATTTTGCAACCACTGGGTTTCATTCGTTGGTGTAAGTTTGGCAAAAATGATCCAGCCTGTAAGCAATAAGCTTGTAAGCTCAAATTTGTAATGCTGTTTTTATCTTTCTTTAGGCATTGTGCTCTTTTATGATAATGTTTGTTATCCAGTGGATGTACGCCTTGATTAATATTACAGTTGCCCTTATCCTCTTTCTCTACATTGGAACAACAAGCCCAGGTTTGCCAACAGGTAATTGTAAGAGTACATACCTTTTATATGATCTAAATAATCTTTTAGAAATAACCCCAGTTGCTCATTATATACTGAAAATTGTCTGAAAAACTGACAATTGTCTGAAGCCACATACTGCTTATTTTAAGCCAAATATATTACTTGTACTGTAGGTCTAACAAGGCTTGGAGTTTTTTTTGTTTCGTTTTTTCTAGGAAAGGTTTGCAGGAATTTGATATTCGGATGAATATTTCAACTATTTATATTAAAGTCAATTAAAAGTAGAGGTGTATTATGTACATATCCATCATTATGACTTTTTTTTGTTAGGAAATATAAAATCTCTGCCCACAGGTGCAGCAGCTCGCTTCAGTTTCTTCAGGTGGCTCAAGACCTCGCTGCATAATTTGGAGAGGTATGTTACATAGTCTCCTGTAGGCAGTTTTGACTCTTCCAGCATAAAGTCTGGTCCTTAATGCAGCTTTGTGTTGTAAAGAACCACCTACTTAGACATGAAAAGACAGTCTGATCTACATTTTTCATGATGTTTAAGGACAGGATTAGGGATCCGTTGAAACGGAAATTCTGGATGCACTTCGCCGGAAACCAAAAATGCTTTGTAGTAATTGTTTATTATTTTATTAAATAATAGCCTATAAAGTAATTTAATTACTTTAGATTTAATTTAACTCAGTAATTTTAATGATACTGAATAAAAAAACACAAGCCAATGTAATAACCACACTTTTATTGAAAGTAACAATGAAATCAGACAGAAATAATATAAAATAATATTAATTCATTTTATTCAGTTCTATACAACAGAATCAGATGTAACGTTTTTTTTGTTGTTGTTGTTGACTAATTAATTATCCAAATAATTTATCGTACTACAAAGCTATTATTATACAAGAGGGTAGCATCATTTTACTAGCGTTGCCATGTTACAGCACAGTAGCGCTATTGCAAATAGGAACTACATAAAAAGTATACTACATAGAAATTTCCTGTTTGCACGTTCTTTGAGCAACTTTGCATTCGCTTTCAAATGGGTCGTGAGTAGCATAAAAGAACACACATTCATAGAGTGGAATATCGGTGCATCCCTTGCCAGGATTACTTGATACAGAAAATACCACTACCATGACATGGATGTTTCCACCAATGCTTATACAGAAAACACTGAAAAATTGATCCGATCAGAATTTCTTTCTGTCCAAAAGAAAAGTACTGATTATTTTAAAGGCATTCTTCAGAACACCAGTCTGAGTTAACAGTTTTGCTTATTGATATCTTGTTAACTTGATACTATGTGCCTCAAATAAAATTCAGAATATCTTTTATATATGTCACTATTCCAAATCAGCTGAGCTATTGTCTTCATGCACTATGGAATATCTTTGAATGTCTTCTGATTAATGACATTATTCTTTATCTTGGCTTGTTAGGAGAGTTCTTCAATTAAAACTTAATAAAGCACTTACAATTATTACTGTTATGTGGGTATGAGTCCATTGTGGATGATGTGATTAGAACTACACTGTATGAATATACACAAAACCGAACCTCACATTACCAGTCATTTGCCTCTCTTCTTAGGCGAGATGGGGCCCTTCAGGACCAGATTGTGGTGACACCCTCTTTGTCAGCTGTTAGAATGGAAACCAGGCAGCTGACAGAGGAAAATGCAGACTTTGCCTTACGTGATCGTTACCATCACTCCTCCTTTATCAACACCACAGACAAGATAGTCCATTCTCAGTCCAACTGAGCATGTAACAACTGTGCCCTGCTAACCAGCTGGACTGAAAAAGTGGACACATGGGACTAAATAATCTTGACTGATCACTCAACTGAGCAGCACTTGAAATATATTTTTTTATTTACTGCATTTGTCAGCTAGTACTCAGAGGACTGAGTTTTATTTCCTGGATAATCTGAAGGAAAGTAATAATGTTTGCCTGAAAATCGGGAATGTGCATGCATTGTGAATTAATTTGCCGCCATGCTTACATTAGGTTTAATGTGCACCATGGGTGTTTAATTTTCATATCAAGTAAATTTTGTCCTGTATTTTGATTGACCTCGTTGAGTCTATAACAAGTGATGTGCCTATTCATACTAGAATGTGCCCCCTCCAAGTTAATTCTTCCAAAATAATTTTAATTTACAAATATATATATATTCTAGGGGGAAAAAAAACTATTTTCATGTTGCTTGTATATTCACATGGCATATTGCAGTTTTTGCAAATCACTTGCTCCAAACTTGTTAGACTTTCTTTTTCTTAGTGAAGAAAAATGATTTGGCATGAGAATCAAAAGCTGCTTTTCCCCATAATGTTAAAATACAAAATGATCTATGAATTCCAAACTTATTGTATGTTAGGTTGGGATTTGAACTGGGGTCCCCAGGAAGTCTAACATGACAGTAAAGTACAGATGACACTAATAATGAATAAACTGCTGGCAAGCATCACTGTATGCTCCTTTTTAAGAAGGTTAGCTCATGGTGATTCATCTTGCCAGGAAATGCCAAACTTAAAAAAATTATTATAATAGTAAAAATTGTCAGCTTGCATTGCCACGCTTCTTAAGTGTTGACAGTGTTTCTCACATGTCTTAATGCATAGAAATGTCTAAAACTGGGGAGCAAATTATTGAAGCATTAGAGTAGGCTAATGTTAATGCAAACTTGGGTTTGATTTAGACTTGAGAGAGGGAGAAATAAGAAATTCCAACTGTTGTGGCATCATCTATCTGTCGTATGTGGCTAAACCGAAATGAGCACGCACGTTCCTCCAGAGGAATGGGGTGGAAACCGCTATCGCCTGCCCGAGGGGAGGAGTCACCCGCTGATCCGCTTTCCCACTCTCGCTGCATGAAGTAGAACACTTTTAAGTCTTCATCTCCAACTTTAAAACCAATTTAAGGAATTTACTCATGGGAAACTATTAAAGGGACTCACTTTCCGATGGTGACCCTGACCTCTTTGGCGTTTTATTTATTAGGAAGTCCGCCCGGTCGTCTTTATAATGGAAACGAGTTTTGCGAGAGGCGCTTACCGTGTGGTTTTCACGGGCTTTCTGCTTGTCCTAAATACTGTGATTACCGAAACTTTCTCTCCAGACACGGACACCGATAACCCATTGAGTAACGTTACCGAGACTTTTTCTATCCGAGCAGCTGGTTTAAAACAAACCTCTTCCTGGCCGGGGAGAGAGGCCACTGCAACAGCTGTGGATCTGTCGAGTGGACCGGGGGAGAAGACGGACAGTCCCGCCAGTGTGTCCATCACAAGAGAGGGTAAGCCTTACACGCGCTGTGATGCCCCAAAGTGGGGTCTAGATAGACAGCACACTGGGCTCTGCAAGAGTTAGTGTCAACTACAGCCGTAGCCAAAAGTTTTGAGAATTGCAAATTCCCTTTTCGCCATGAAAATTAACTTAATGCCAAAAACATCTCCACTATATTACAGCCTTGCCACAAAAGGACCAGTTTATGTCAGTGATTCTTTCATTAACAGGTGAGTGTTGATGAGGACAGGCTAGAGATCATTCAGTCATGCTGACTGAGATAGAATAACAGATTAGAAGCTTTAAAGGGAGGATGGTGCTTGAAATCACTGTTCTTCTTCTGTTAACTCTGGTTACCTACAAGGAAACGTGCAGTTATCATTGCTTTGCACAAAAAGGGATTCACAGGCAGGGATAATGCTGCTATTAAGATTTCACCCTAAAACAATCATTTATTGGATCATCAAGATCTTCAAGGGGAGCGGTTCAGTTGCTGTGAAGAAGGCTTCAGGGCACCCAAGAAGGTCTAACAAGTGCCAGGACCGTCTCTTAAAGTAGCTTCAGGTGTGGGATAAGGGCACAGGCAGTGCAGAGCTTGCTCAGTAATGGCAGCAGGCAGGTGTGAGTGCATCTGCATGCACCGAGAGGCCAAGACTTTTGGAGGATGGCCTGGTGTCAAGAAGGGCAGCAAAGAACCCACTTCTCGCCAGCAAAAATATCAGGGACAGAGTGATATTCTCCAAAAGGTACAGGGATTGGATTGCTGAGGGCTAGGGAAAAGTTATATTCTCTGATGAATCCCCTTTCTGATTGTTTGGGGCATCTGGTATAAAGCTTGTCCGGAGAAGAAAAGGTGAGTGCCTCCATCAGTCCAACAGTAAAGCATCCTGCGACTATTCATGTGTGGGGTTGCTTCTCAGCCAAGGGAGTGGGCTCACTCACAGTTTTGCCCAAGAACACAGCTAGGAATAAAGAATGTATAAAAGAATCCTCCAAGAGCAGTTTCTCCAACTTATCCAAGAACAGTTTGGTGATTAACAACCTTGCTATATGGCACAATTGATAACTAAGTGACTCCGGGAACAAAACATAGAAATTTTGGGTCCATGGCCAGGAAACTCCTCAGACCATAATTCCATTGAGAATTTGAGGTCAATCCTCAAGAGACAGGTGGACAAACAAAAACCCACAAATTCTCATTATGCAAGATTGGGCGGCCATCAGTCAGGATGGGGCCCAGAAGTTGATTGACTGCATGCCAGGGCGAATTGCAGAGGTCTTGAAAAAGAAGGGTCAACACTGCAAATACTTTGAGTCTTTGCATAAACTTGTTGTAATTGTCAATAAAAGCCTTTGACACTTATGCAATTCTTTATACCTCATACCTCATAAATTAATACCTCAGTATACATATATATTTATTCAATAAATTATTAGTGTTGTTTCAATTCAGTACATTGTTTTTATTATTGTTGTAGTAGTAGTAATAACAGTAAAAAGAACTATGTTTTTATTATGCAGATGAAGCACTTGGTCAGTTGTGTACTCTGTGAACTAATGAGATTACTTGCACTCAGTTTTTGGAAGAGCATCTCGTTTAATGAATGCCCTACTTGGCTCATGATCATCCTAGTTCATAAACTGCTCCACTTTCTTGAGCCAATGAGTTCTTTTTAATATGCAGTTTATGTTGGAGATTTTTTTTTTTTAATAAAGTGATTTAATTTGGAGAACTTCCTCTCCATATAATCTGTCCTGCTGACATTTTGGTTATAAGTGTGCAATTAAGTAAATCGTTTTAAATGCAGTGAATTAGCTCTGATATACTTTGTTTTCAAACATTTTAAATATATAAAAAATGGGTATTTAAAACTTTTTAATGCTATAATTTAATATTAACATTATGTTGGCCGTTAGTCACTCCTAGGTCTACATTTTAGAATTGGTCTTTAAAAAATCTGTAAGGACAAAAACATTAAATGGTAGTTCCGCATCAGAGCTGTTAAATATTTTATGAAATGGGTCAAAAGCATGTTTTCTTTATTTGTATTATATTGGAGTTTCAATGGAGGATTTGTTGACCATAAAGGTAATGGCACTCAATATGTTTTATAACCACTCTGTTTAAATAGCCGGAATAGTCAGCGGTCCTCTTGATTAGTTTTACCTGTGTATGAACTCCATGCAGGCAGTGACAAAGCTGTAATATGGACTGTGCTAGGTCAGCTGAAGGAAGGAAACAGCAGGTCCCAATGGATCAGATCCCCTCCATTTTTAGGGCCCAAGCTTTTATTAGGTTAGCTGAGCAATTGTTCGCCACCCATAATCATTAGATCCGCAGTTACTTCTGAAAACATTTCATGTGGTTCATGAGGTTTCCCAAGGCTCACACCACATAAAGTGCACCCTGGTGGACATGCTTCTCAAATTTCCCCATTCCTGAATTTCAATTGTTTTTGCTATTTTGATAGTTTACAGTGCATAGTTTCCAACATGTTGTTCTTTATTTTTTTCAAATAAGGACATTCAGAAAAACCTTTAATCATCTCTACAAATACAACTGACTGGAGGAGGACCTCAGATGATTCCACTGAACGTCTGCAGACTGACAAAGAGTTTGCCCAAAATGCCACATCCCAATGGGAGGGTCCATCAGTAGCATCGCACAGCATCACCAGCCACCATCCCGTTACAGAAGTTCGAACAGTGCGAGAGGTTCCTGTAACAGATCTGAGAGATGTTAACACCACCGACTTGGTCTCTCAAACTGATAGCTCCTACATTTCCACAACCAACCGAGTCAGAGAACACACGCTGCTCTCTCTGACCTCCAACAGCACCTCTGCGTACACTGAGTACTCCAACTCCTCTGATGCTGTCTCTCAAACCTCCAAGTGGGAAGAAAGAGTGTCGAGAGCCACCCAGGGCAAGGAGGAAACCGTAGAAGATGTATCTACATTGTCTGTTCAGACTGAGCCCACTTTTGAAGATCGTAATGCCACCAATGCAACTCAAGGCCACTCTTTGGAGACCAAGTGGTCAACGTTGTCCCACAGCACTGAGTCACAGACGGGACAATCTAATGTCACAGGACAGACCTTTGAGCAGGTGTCTGATAATGACAATCGAAATTCAACACCCCCTTTTACAATGATCAACAGAGATAAAGTGGAAGTGGACACCACATATGTGACTAGTGGGACATATTATACAGAAAATAGTGACTCTGTGTCATCTGTCCCACCTTTTACCTCTGGTGAACACAATGCCACTAGCACATCCCAACAGAGCCATGATTCCACAATGACTTCTCCACTGAATACTGAGGCTTCCACTGAGTTTTCTACTGGATCTGTCAGTTCATCTGGCCATGAGGAACCCGAAGGGTCTCCAGCCCACACAGTGGAGGAGACAACCATCCAGGGCCTGACCACTGTACCCCCACTGCTCGAAGATATAGCCACCACAACTGATGACTCATTTATGAAGTTGGTCCCAAAAACTGATGATCAGACCAGCACAGAAGTGGTGCCAACATCTGCCATGCCAGCAACTCAGAGGCCACAGGTGACAGAGGAAGCCACTGATGAGGTATCTATTTTTTACAGTTCTACCAACACTTCAACTACAACAATTCCTGCTGTCACCACCCATCAACTCCAAACAAGCACCACACCACAAGCGCAAACAGAACAAACAACCATCGTTACCACAGACGTTGTTCAGGTGCTGCGGACGACACCCACCACAGCCCAGATTCCGCTTACCTCCCCTACTGGTGGACCTCAGGCACCCAGTACATCTGATTCTGCTGACGTCACCACCCTGCACTTAGAAACCAGCACGGCAACGCCAGGGAACGCTACTGCACATGGCAGACGTGCAACAACACCTTACAGCAAGAGCCCCTCCACCAAGACCACTGTGGTGGTAACCACGAGAAGCGCCACAGAGATGGGAACGACAACCACACAGATACCTTTTAGATCAACAGAATCACCAGGTGTGTTTGACTTTTGGTATTTGTACAGTGACTTACAAATAGCATAATTAAAATCATCATTTTGGTATTATTAATGGTGCTCATTAAGGATTAAACAATATTACAGTTCTGACCCATAACCGATAAATGGGCAATATTAAATTTACATACAATAGAAATCTTTTGTAACATTATAAATGTCATTACTTTAACCTGTTAACTGTCACTCACGTTTTTGAAGATAGACTTGAATGTGCATGATACAAACATAAATTTGTATAATTCATGACTGAAAACATTTTGTAACATGATTTTGATGTACCATTTACATGGTAATGCAATGTCTGATTTTAAAATGGGTTTTGAAGGATGAATTTTGAGATTTTATGTTTTCAAGTGATATATAACTTCTGATGATTTCTAAAATCAACGAGGAAGTCTTTTTTTTAAACAAAGGTCAAAGCTCCTTTTGCAATGTAGATTTCTGAGGGTGCACTCTTGTCATAAATTCATCTATTACTTTTCCTACATAATTTTTAACAAAAAATATTGGTAAAATATATATTTGGGAGTCTTAGACCTTTCCAATGATATATAGTTTGTCTAGATTAGATTAGATTTGATTGTAATATAGTATAGTCAATGTAGGCGTCCCGTATACGGGACGGGGTGACATTTAACAGGTTAATCATAACTTTTGAAGGGTAGATTCAAAAGTTATGATTAAAGTAATGACATTTATAATGTTACAAAAGATTTCTATTTCAAATAAATGCTGCTCTTTTGAACTTTGTTTTAACAAATAATTACTTCAAATATGAAGCAGCATTTGAAAATATATTAAAATACAGTAGTTATTTTACATTGTAATGTTTTATTGTATTTTTGATCAAATAAATGCAGCATTGGTGAGCATAAGCAACTTCTTTTAAAAAACCCTAAAACCCAAATGCCCTAAAATGTTAAAAACTGTAGTGTGCATTTGTCTAAATAAATGGAAAAAAAAAAGAAGAAAAAAAAACACTAAAAGTGATTTAGGGTGTCACAGCAGTAAATGCTGTATGAAAAATACACATTTCATAAAGATTAAATTTAACAGTGTTATTAAATTATTAGTATTTTTTTTTAGTATTTAGTGTTATTTTATGGAAAAAAAGATCAAAAGAACATTGAAGGCCACTGACTTCCATTATATGAACATGAAACACTGCAACGTTTCTCATTTTTTATATTCCAACTAAGAAATAGAATCATTTGTGATGACAGAGTTTTCATTTTTTGGGTCGATTATTCTTGGAGTTTTTTAGCAGACGATAGAACAGACAAACAATTCCCTAGACTTACAGTAGACTGAAATAGAGACTTGGGTTTTCACTAGTAAGCATTACTCTAGTAACTGTATTGCATAGTGTTAAAAATTCTGTAGAATACCTTAGCAACCACACTTGTCCTAAAGCTGATTTTTGCAAAAGTAAAAATCTTAACGTTATTAGTTGTTCCACTGTTTACATCTGAACAATTCAAACAATGTCTTTCTCCTCTGTAGATTATGTGTGTGGTCCTCAAACTTGTGCAAATGGAGGCAGCTGTGTTAGATCAGCTAAAGGAAGTTACCACTGCCAGTGTCTGCCTGCATGGACAGGACCCTTCTGCACGGAAGGTAAGAAGCCCACTTAAATGTACACTAACATCCAGACTGGACTATCCTTCATCTTCACAAATCTGAATGTTAAAAGTACAGTGACAAACAGAAACAGGAATTGACTTACCCATAATGCCAAAGCTCCAATGCTGTGATATCAGATTATAGACTTTAACTATGTAAGTCACAGGCTAGACTACATATTGTGGCTTGTGTTAATGTAACCAATTATGGACAAATGTTCATCTTCAAACTTAAGTAAACTGGAATTATTTACCACATATAATATAATATAACATAAATACGTCTAATTATATTAATTTAAATGCATCTATTACATTATATTTGTTTTCTTTCTGGTCAGTATTTCCATTTTCTACCATTTTTTTTTTTTTTTTTTACAAATTTGAAGATGATCACATAACATTTGTCCATTATATGAGTCTAATGAAGTGTTGCTTGTTTTCATCAGGGTTTGTGACAAAAATGAACAATGGTTAATTAGGCGGTGTGTTTTTCTGTAGATGTGGATGAGTGTGTGACTAGTCCGTGCCCCCAGGGTTCAGTGTGTGTCAACACAGGTGGCTCTTTCAGCTGTGAATGTGCCCTGGGCTTTGACTTGGAGGATGGCCGCAGCTGTACACAAGGTAGGTGTTCAGTTGTCTACATATAAATATATTTTGCCGATAACCTTATGATACCCTTACTGTATTTGCTTTGGCTTTACCTTGCAGTGAAGACATTTTTGGGCACTTTCACCATCAGCAGCTCAATGCATCTCAGAAGTTCAGGTCTTCATGAGCTGCACAGAGAGATTTTACAGCTGGTATGCATCATTGTACTGCATCTGCATCCACCTTACAGCCTTACAACCCTCAGCCTTTCAGCCAATCTGCTAATGCAGAAACCAATAGAGCACGTTATTGGTTTAACATGATAAGACATGCAGTTGAGGTTAATTTGATACATTTGTTTATTGATTTTTCAGCTCAATGCCTCACTCTCAATCTTCCATGGTTACAGACGCTCCACTTTGGATAAAAGGTACGTTTCTACTGATTTTCCATAGACCAAGCAGGAATAGACCAAAAAAAACAACTGTACTGGGTGCGTGGCTAATATTTTTGGTTTTTGAAAATGCACCAATGTTTACCAAGGCTGCATTTGTTGGATCAAAAATATAGTGAAACCTGTATTTTAGAAAATCTGATTTTATCCCTGTGATGAAAACTGAATTGTCTTCAGCCTTTACTCCAGTTTTCTGTAATTGAAAACCCTACTTAATATTTATGTGCAATGTGGTGCTTTTTTCAGGAATCTTTGATGCATAGAAAGTTTGAAAGAGCAGCATTTATTTAAAATGGGTATCTTTTGTAACGTTATAAATGTCTTTACCATCACCTTTGATCAATTTATTGCATCCTTGCTGAATAAAAGTATTTCTTAACAATAATTTTACCAATCCCAAACTTTCTTATAATCTGTCCATTCTCTAATTGATAAAACATTACATTTCCATCCAAAAATGATTATAGTATGATACTGTTATCAGTAGAGATTTTGTTCATATCACCTTCTCGTTGCAGTGTTTGTCATTTATTTTATTATTAAATGCAAATTCATTTTCATGTAAATTTTACTTTCTAACTTCAATTCAGGCCGTTATTTTACTTTGTTCACTCATGTGACTGTAAATGCCTTATGCAGAGATGGAGAAGGTGTGCAGATCTTAGCAGTGAACATGTTTTCGCTCCCCACCAATGTGAGCAGCACAGATGTTTACAACAGCATCCAGATGTCCCTGAGCAACTGTAGCCGGACGTACTCACACTGCACCATTAAGCTTCAGCACCATCTCTCCTATCGAGGTACCACTCAGCACTCATTGTATTCATCATACTCTAGTCTCAGATCCTTCCACTCTGTTCTTATCCTCCACTCCGCCACTTCAGAGATAGGATAATACCAGTCTTGAGGCCCCTGAAATAATATTTTGTCAAGCTCTTTGTCCTGCTGTTTATCTCTGGGAAGCCATTTGTTCTGAAGCACTTGTTTCTGTTTAGCGGAGAGCCTGTGTTTGGCCCAGAACACCAAGTGTGATTCGCAGTACTCTGTGTGCAAGGACACTAGTGGAACCCCATACTGTCAGTGCCACCCAGGATACTTTAAAAAGAATCCAGGGGACATGACCTGCAGAGGTACAACATACATTACAGTAGTGTCTTTTCAGTTCTTTGATCGAATACATTTAATTTGTGGGACTTTGCCCCCACTGTACAAATATATTCCAAGTTACTCATTTAATAATTTTTTTTATTTCATTAAAAATTTGCTGTGTTTTTTAGACTGTGGAGATGGACGCAAACTTGTTAATGACAGCTGTGTTGAGTAAGTATGTGTTTTTTTTTAAAATGCATTTTGAGTAAATATCCCTGTAAACAACCATTCTCTCGGCTTCATGAGGTGCCACCCGAGATGCTTTTTAAACAGTTTCGAAGGAGTTCCTATTTATGCTGGGCATGCTTGTTGCTTGTTGGCTGCTTTCTTTCACTATCCGGTCCAACTCGTCCATTTCCACTCACATGCATAAGCCTTTAGATCAAAAGCTTTTTAAGATGACGGGAAACAAATTTAGTTCATTTTGTCCAACATTTTGTCTGGTACTGTGTATATGTTTTGTACGTATGTGTTTTAGCAGAAAAAAAGCTAACTTCTTTTTAACTTCCTCAGGTGCATGTTTGGATTTGGAGGTTTCAACTGCAATAATTGTAAGATTAAATTTTTATTTTTATTTTTATAAAATATTTAATATTAAAATATTTTAAATGAGCTTTTTTTAATAGCGTAATTATTTAGCGGTGTGATATATAAAGCTTGTTAAAAATGTATCATTCAGTTAAACTGTATTATTTTCAGACTTGTCAATAAATCATATAGCTTTGTCGGTAAAATGATCTTGTGTTTAATAGTCTATAAGCTGATAGCCGTGGTGGTCTCTTCTGCTGGAGGAGCTCTTCTGTTGATTGTCGTCATTGCCCTCGTAATTACTTGCTGCAAGTAAGACTGTGATATACTGTATATGCAACAGATAAATATCTTGGGGAATTTTAAACTACAAAAACGTCTCAAAAATATTTTTGTTCATTGCATTTTCAGAAAGGACAAAGATGACATCAACAAAATCATTTTTAAAAGTGGAGACCTTCAAATGTCGCCCTACGCAGAGTTTCCTAAGAGTAATCGTGTGTCTATGGAGTGGGGCCGAGAGACTATTGAGATGCAGGAGAACGGCAGTACCAAAAATCTCCTGCAAATGACAGACATTTATTACTCGGTATGTGATCATATTCGTTCATAGAGAATTCTAATGCAGGAAATTAGCATTTATTAATGCTTTGGTTTCTGATTTTGTCTAAAATTGAAGCTCCACCGTGGAATAAAACATAAAAAAGGTATTGGACTTCTTTTTTTTTCTCACAATTCAGACTTTTTTTCTCTTTTTTTTTTTTGTTGATGTTAACTTGCAATTAACATCTCACATTCAATTTTTTTTTTCTCAGAAATTGCAAGAAAAAGACTGAAACTCACAATTTGAAAGTCTAAATTATGATAATAACTTGCAATTGTGGGGTGGGGTGGGGGGGTTGAATTGTGACATTAAAAAGTTGCAATAACCATTTACATTTAAAATTCCATGGTGGAAATAAGCTTCCATAGCCTCAATGTGTTTAAATTAAATTATGTCCATGCACATCCTGAATTGGTGAATTTTGTACATGATTCGCTAATATGTGACTACAGTATGTATCTCTCTTTAAGCCTGCACTGAGGAACTCTGACCTGGAACGTAATGGTCTGTATCCGTTCTCCGGCCTCCCCGGTTCGAGGCATTCCTGCATCTACCCAGCTCAGTGGAACCCTTCCTTCACAAGCGATGATTCACGGCGAAGGGACTACTTCTGACAGCCTTACCCAGCACGTGTGCAATTTGAGACGGCAGATAAGCTCTCCCTGTATGGTTGGACCAGATCTTGGAGCTGAATACATACCACTAAAGGCCTTTGAATGTGAAAATGAGCTGGCAGGAAAAGACCATCATCTGTGAGACTTGAAGTAATCTACAGAGGCCTGTCGGGCTCAATTTAGCATTTGCACACAGTCCTACAGTAAGACTTTAATTTCTGGTGTGGAGCTGATGAACTGATGTTCTCGCAGCTCCTCGCAGAGCGTTCATACTTCAGTGGAAGTCAGTGAATTTAGAATAACATATAAGATGCCTGAGCTACAGTATAACTTTTATATTATAAAAGTTTGCACTATGAACTCCTCAAACAGATAATATCTCAAATGGAAAAAGCCATAAATGTATCCTATTTAAACTTAGAATGATGTACCCACCTTGTTTGAACTGAGTTTTGTGAGTGATGTGGTATCTAAACATCTGTTTGTTTATCTTAATTCACAGTTAAAGGGATAGTTCACTCCAAAATGAAAATTTTGGTATCATGTACTCGCCTGAAAATACCTATCATTCCTCGGTGGAACAACAAAGGTTGTGTTTAAAACATAACGTCAAAGCTGCCCTTCACTATAAAATCTTTTCAGACTCTTTCTCCTAGCAGATGGATTCAGAAGACATGGATTATAAGTCTTATTGAGCATTATCTGGATGTTTTATGATGCTCTTTGGAGCTTAACAGCCTCTGGTCCCCATTCACTGGTCCAGCATTGTATGGAATAGAGTAGTGTGAAGATTGTTTAAAACAATATAAGGCCATTATTACATTTTTGGGGTAAACCATCCATTTAATGCTTAGTAGTGGTGTTGTTTTTATCTGAGAAATGTTGTGAGATGTAAGCTGGAGAATTAAACTTGTGTGAAAGCTGGTAGGACTTTGAAACACAGTATTACTGGATTCAGCATTCGTGTGAAATGTAGCAAATAATGCCACAAGGTATTACCGTTTGTTTGAGCAACAGTAATAATCATAAAACGCAGTGCTGCCTTGTTTTTCTCCTAATTTATTTTATTTAAGTTTTGCGTTTTAGATAAAGATACTGTAGTATTATCTGAGGACCTCCAATGTGTTTGAATGAATGCTTGGTGGTGCATGAGATGGACTTCACCTGGTTCCAGGTGTCCGTTTTATTTGATCTAATGTGTGTTCTTGTGAGATGTGCTTTATTTGTAATCTTTAATATCAGAGACTGCTTTCATCATTAGCATTTTCCCCCTCCTCTGTGGATGGACACTTGAATCTGGCGTTGTAGTCAGAATTGTGTTGTAAAATAATAGAGAATAAAGTTAGATTTCTTATGTTTGTTTTAATTGTTAATTTCTTTCATTTTAAACAATTATTTACTCAAAAGTGATATCTGACCCTTCACTGAACCCAGCCTTAAAAGACTGAGCTTATCTTCGACAACCTTTTGACCTTTTGGCAGCAAACTGAACTGGTTCCCGCACAAGGTGCGTCTCCTTCTGTGCTATACACTTGACTTTGAAAATAGTGCACGAGTCGTGCAGTGACTTTAGGGCACTTCATTTTTACATTCGGCCTGAGTATTCCATTAAAATCAATTTTTCAACAGAAAAAAGGAAGTCATATGTTTTGGAAAGTATGAGGGTAAGTAAATGAGACAGAGTGACAGTAAATACATTTTTTGGGACCATTTGTGCACCAACGTCCAGAGTCATGTGGTGCCCTCTGGTTTTCGAAATGCAAATAAATGCAGATGGCTGGAAGTCATTGTCTGTGGACAAGAGTAAATGCATTTATTATGATGAAGTCATTACAAAAGTGGAAATGGTTCAGATCGAAACTCATTTCTATTTCAAATAAAATTCCTGCAATATTTTGTGCATATAAATGAACTGGACTTAATAATTGTAATTTTTTTCTGTACATTATCTAATCCAAATGTCATGTTTCATAAATGTGTTAAAACCGTTAACAAAGGGCAAAGGGCTTTAACACCTAGAAGTGCAATTATGTTAAAACTAGGTAAAAATTATTTAAATGCTTAAGTATTTTTATTTGAATTGCCTACGTACAAGTTTTCTTATAAAATACACGTTTTTTTATTATTATTTTTTGTTCTGTTATCATTCATTGTTTCATGTGTTATGAGACTGGTGGCATATATGCTCTAAAGACATCATTAGTTACTGGTGACAGGCTCTTGTTCCAGCTCTTTATTCAATTGTTCTAGTCCCACCTGCTGGACTGAATGCATATTACAACCAATTTATGTCTAGAGATCCTTTTCTTCATGATCTCTGATCACAACAGAGGCACTCTATTCTATTCTTGTCACCATATTTCTCCCCCATGTTGAAGATTTTTATCTAGTGTGTTCACGTGCAGCTGGCTTGTCCTCTGATCCTGTTTCTGTGCTGCCACACTGAAGCAGACGGCTGTACTCTCCTTTCCCCGGGATGAGTAAATAAATAGACATCGGGCCACCCTTCACCATCCCATAGATCAGAGCTATCATGTCCCTCGCTGAGATTTGTTCGGCCACTCTACAATTACACAGTAAGATAGCAGCATATGTGCAGATGAAGAGAACATCTAATCTTGAATTACACCTTTGAAGGGGATAGTCTATCTTTCAGGAAACTCCTAGTAAATGGGAAGGATTTATTGGAGTGTTTATTGGGTTCGGGAATTTAGGTGGGCAGGGGGTGTGTATATACATACACACACAGACACACACACCAACAGTGGGGCTTGGAAGTTTGGGCACCCTTTGCAGAATCTGTGAAAATGCGAGTAATTTTAAAAAAATAAGAGAGATCATACTAAATGCATGTTAAATTTTATTTAGTACTGTCCTGAGTAAGATATTGTACATAAAAGATATTAACATTTAGTCCACAAGACAAAAGAAATGCTGAAATTATTAAAATAACCCCACTCAAAAATCTGTGTGTTGTTACCTGATGATCCACGACTGTCTTTCTGTTTTGTGATGGTTGTGCATGAGTCCCTTGTTTGTTCTGAACAGTTAAACTGAGCAGCGTTCTTCAGAAAAATCTACATTTTTAGTTTTTTTAAAGTATATTTATATATTTTGTTTTAAGTCAAATCAAACATTTTGAAATGTAGTTCATACTGAAAATTTTGAATAAAATGTATTATGATGAGCCACCTTTACACAGTTATTTGAATTTATAATTAATCATTCTGAATCTATTTGTGGCTTCAATTAAGATCATATTCAAATTGATTAATTAAAATGGACTTTTAAAAAGCGTTCTCAGTTTTTTTTTTAGATGCAAACAGTGTTCAGTTTTTTAACTTTATGTGTCCTCCAGGGTCATGTGATTTTGGCGGTGTCTCAGCCCCTGATGGACAGACAGATTCAACACACCTTGTGGACAGAGACTATGCATCTTTCATTCACAGCTGGGAACATGCGAGATTTGCACTCTGATCTAGAGATGGAACCCAGCAGCCCCACACGCCTTCTGAGGAACATTGAAAGACAGGTGAATCGAAAAAAACCCACAGGCGACAAGAACATACAAAAAGACAAGATAAAAATGTAATTTGTTCATTTAAAACTGTATTTAATTCATGTTTCTATATGTGTTTAGAGTGCCCAGCTGACTCAGATTGTAAACAGCCTGATGCCATTTTGCCTCTCCTTCTTCATCGCCTATGCCTAAAGTACCTTGTAATCGCTGGAGAGGTCAACAGAAAACAGCTTACAGTGGGTGAGAGATAAACGAGCACATTCAAGCCTTACAAGTTCTTAAATAGGCAAAAACAAACCTCAAAAATCTCATAGGGTCATTCAATAAAAATGTCCAAGAATAGCAGTTGTGATTAATTTACAAAATTGTTATTGAAGCACTGGTTGCTATAGATTTTTTTGTTCAAGAAAGGAGATTGTTGAAGGATATTCACATTAGATATTCACACTTTTTGACGCAGTATAGGTAATTTCATTTATTCTTACGCAAACTTCAGAGACACCTTCTTGTCCGTCTTGATTTCATTCATGCATTTCATATTCATTGCAGAACTGTAGAAGTCCCCTCATTCTGATACATAATTTTGTAAAATAATTTAAATCTTATGTGAATGTCAGGATGAATCATTCAGCCCAGCGGTAAACGGAAAAAGTGAGAAAGACATTGAGAAGAATTAGAAAGACGGAAGATGAAAAAGTCTGATTGGAGAAGAGAACCGGTGAAACTTGCTCTATTTATTTGTTGTATGATCATTTTATCCCTACTTTTGCATCCAAGTGTCACACACGGGTGTCTTTGTCCCCAGTGGATCACAGTGTTTATACAAGGCCAAGCAGAATAGGAAGCGAACGTGTCACAGACGACAGTACGTCACCTGTACGTCAGCCCGGACACGACCCCTTCTGACCAATCACAAGCCTAGACTTTTTGTCATGGACCCACTGTCTCATAGAGAACAGGTAGGCAATTGTAAGTTAAAGTGTCTTAACTTTTGGAACTCCAATCAAATAATGAGTTGGCATAGCATAGCATACAGTCCTGTTGAAAGTTTTGGGGTTGGTAAGATTTTTTTTGTGTTTTTGAAAGAAGTCTTTAATGCTCACAAAGGCTGCATTTCTTTGCTTCAGTAACAGTAAAAACAATCATATTTTGGAATATTATTACAATTTAAAAAACTATTTTCTCTGTTAATTTATTTAAAAATGTAAATTATTCCTGTGATGCAAAGTAGAATTTTCAGCAGCCATTATTCCACTCTTCACAGGATCCTTCAGAAATAATTTCTTATTATTATCATCAATGTTGACAACAGTTAATATTTTTGTGGAAAATTATTTTTTTCAGGATTGGTTGATGAATAGAAAGTAAAAAAAAAAATAATAAAAAAAATTAGAAAGCAATTTATTTTCATTTAATAAATCCTTAATAAAAGTATTAATTTCTTGCTTTAAAAATAAAAAACTTACAGACCCCAAACTTTTTGAATGATAGTGTACAAGCTACAGTCTCACAGTGATTGCTGACATAACAGCATAATATTCTTGAGTAAAAAAAGCTGTTTGTGATAATACCTGAACTAGTGGGACTTGTACTGCTTTGTGCTGTGTCCACCATTTACACTTAATGTGTGTGTGTGTGTTTTGGAAACAGCCCCCAGTGGAGCTCAAAAAGAATAACTTAGCTTTTGTTCTGTCCTTTCCCATGGAAACTGCTAACACGCAGTGCTCAGGCCAGCTGCGCTTTCATAAATGACGATAATTTTATAATTTCTGTGTCCTATATGTGCAGCATGGACCTATACCTCAGACACTGTATATACCTTAATCTGAACCTAGAAGCACCGGGATGAAGATGCATTTGCCAAATGGAAATCAGAACAAATTGAATTTTTTTTTAAATAATTTAAAGTAACATTTCATCCAAAAATGAAAATTTTGTCATCATTTACATAAGTTTTTATTTAACTGCTCTTACTTGCTCAGAAGAATATATCATAAAATGGGTTATGCAATGTAACATAACATTCCAAATTGTATTGCATTGATTTGCTGATGAGGTAAATTAAAAACCATTGTAAATCAAATAAAAATTTTAATTAAACATTATAGCGATTATTTTACCAGTGTTTCTTCATTTACTGAAAAATGCTGTGGAAAATTTTATATTTAATTTGTTCCGGTTTTTTATTTATTTAGTTATTTTATAATTTTTTCACAATCATGTTGAATCTTATTGCCCAAAATAGCTGTTTGTAGCCTAGCAAAATAAATCAAATATGTTTGGAACAAAATGAGGGTGAGTAAATTATGATAGAATAATCTGAGTGCAGAGCTTATATTTTTAATAAAGCAGTTATTTGTGTATGTGCCAGCCCTCTTCACATTACACCATGACTCACACAACATTCTGAGTCTGTTTCCCAGCTGGTGCCAGCCTGGTGCGCTTCCTTTAACCTCGTTTATGATTCAATGGTTCTCCAGAGCACTGCGTCAAATAGATTTGGCCTTTATTAACTTAGTTGTTTACATCCAACTCTTTTTATTTGTTTAATGCACAGTTGGACAAACCGAGACTGGATTCTAGATGCATTCAGTCCTTTAGGATCAGAAAGAGACATTTGTTTAGTAATTATGCTTTGCAAGATTTGTGTTCATCCCATTTACCCGGAACTTCTCAAAACCTCCATGTTTTGGTTTGCATGCACTCCCTCTTTCTCTCTCTCCACAGGTTTCGGAGTCTTCCCCTTCTCTTTGTCCCTAATGTGCATCCTGTGATCCTGCATCAGTGTGCACAGATCCTTTGTGTCTCCACAGAAAAGACAGAACAAACCGCAAAATGTATCCCGTGCTATCACTCTCCTCAGGTAGAGTGATGCATTATTTTTAAAATAGCATTTTTTAAAATAGCATTTTTCTTCTTCCATCTACCATCTTTGTACTTACCTTCTCAACAACGGATACATGTGACACTCTTTTAATTGCTCTAAAAATGTTACCTACTGTATGTAGGCAGATCACTAGGTTTTGGAGCAAAGCTTATTTAAGCAGTAAAAGAGTGTTCATACTCTTACTGAGGTCATTGGATGGTTAATACTACAGCAATCCATTAATCGCTCATACGTTTCACTGCATTAGCTTGCCATTTCAATTTCAACTTTTGCTTTGCCGTTGTTTTCTTTTGTTTGTGTAATATAACTGAGGGTTTCCACAAAAATAAAGCAGCACAACTGATTTCAGCATTGATATTAATAAAAAATGTTTCTTGAGCAACAAATCAGCATATTAGAGTGATTTGTGAAGGGTCATGTGACATTAAAGATTGCTGTAAATTCAGCTTTGTCATAACAGGAATAAATTACATTATACAGTACTAAAATGGAAAACAGTTGTTTTAATTTGTAATAATATTTTACAATGTTACTATTTTGCTGTATTTTTGCAAATAAATGTATCCTTGGTGAGTATAAGAGACTTCTTTAAAACTAAAAAAAAAATCCATCTCCAGACTCCAAATTTTTTGAGCTGAACCTAATTTAGTTTTATTTTACATCACAAACGGTATGTTTGTCCAAAATCATTTAGGCTCTACTGTTCTCAGTCCTTTTTAAAACACAGTGATGCTCATGTTCAGTGCAGATCTGAAGGTCATGTTGAAGTCAATAGCTGCTGTACAGTTTTAATGCAATCCCTGGCACTGGACTCTGACTCATCCGTCCCAATCATTAATGGTCTGGAACTCTTCTCTGCTCTGCTGGTTACTTTCTGACTAGGGGGGCTAATGATCCTGAAGCAGCAATGCTATTCGTAACAGAGAGAGAGAGATTGTCAGGGCAAGTGAGCGATTTCAGTGGAATGGTTTCTAATGCAAAAACACACCTCATGCTGTTAAGTTGATTTTCTGTCAGTGCTTTGCGGCACCTCTGGAGTCAGTGAACGAACTACAAAAAAATAACTACAAAAGCGAATAGAAAATGAATGCCAGGAACTTTTCATTAAATCACCTGGATGTGTAGGATCTTTTAATGTCAGTTCTTCTGAAATCCAGTGTGTGTGATGATGTAAGGTGTGTGTAGGCTGCTGGGTGGGTTTTGTCATAGTCTTGCGGTCTATCCACAGTCCTACAGCTTACTAAATCGAGAGAACGAATTAGTAAATTATGTGCACGATTTAGCAAATCGAGGGAACCAAATAGTAATTGTGTGCATGTTTTAGTACATCAAGGGAATTAATTAGTAAATCATGTGCACTTTTTCGGACATCGAGGGAACGAATTAGTAAATTGTGCGCATGATTTCTATATTTTTTCTTGAATGTCATGTGCTGGGTTCCGTAATTTCATAGTTGTACTTAAAATAAAAATATTATAAACTGTGATTCTCAGTAGATTCATATGACTAGTTTTTTAGTTTGTTTTTAATTCATTCAGAGAAATTAAAGGCAGTATTAAAAATACTTTAAATAATTTGCAGTTATTTTAATATATCTTTTTTTTGCATTTTAGTAATAGAATTTAATCTTATGCATTATGTAATTTGCAATAGAAATGTTACAATGTGAAAAAATTATGAATGGCCCTAAAAATGCTTAATTCTCCGTATGCTAAATACAATATTTCTTACTGCTTTCATTAGATTTTTGGATGAAATGACCACCAGAGTCAAGATTACAGGAAGGGCAAGAGGAGGCAGCGCTGCTCTGAGATGCCAATGGGTACTTCATGTGTTTAATTCCCTTTGGTGTTTCACTTATATTCACCACAAAAGATGTTCAAGGTAGTAATACTGCTTTGTTCTAGACATCTCCAGCATTAAACCCAAGTCTGATCTGGTCTCCCAGAGTGATGACAGTCAGGTGGAGGAATCTTCAGAGGATACACCCACACAACAGAGAAACTCACAGTTCTGCCCTTCAGCTAAACTTGTTGATAAATACTGAATATTTGAGTTTGAGCTAATCCAAACAGAGATACATTTTTCTTACAGGGAATGTTTTGCTAGTTAAAGGTTAATATTCTGAGAAAGATAATCACATACTGTCCCTGTTTACTTTTCTTTTTTTTTTTTACTTTAGTTCTCATCGGGCAGGAGAAACTGTGAGATAATTTTCAGCACTGATGACATTATCATTCCTACGTCTCGATTTGCATCGGTGAAAGTGGAAAGACTTAAGTTTTAGGGTTTTACAGGCAGACATTATTAACTGTTTATATTGCAATAGATCTTCACTACTGTTCAAAAGTTTGGAGTCGGTACTTAAATAAGTGAACTGATTCCTCTGTCATAAATCGTGATCAACCCATAATGAACATGCTGTGCTCCTTTACATATAACTCAGCTTATGTAGATCACTTTTCTTCTCGTAACTTATCTTCCACTGTCTTCAAATTAGTTGGCTTCTTCATTTCTTCTTCCCTTTCCTTGTCTTCATTAATGTCATTAATGTTTTGTATTGTGTATTTTTTTCACCTTATGAAAAAAAAGGGGTAATTTTCCTATGCCCATCAAGTCATATACAGTTATACTGTAAAATGTTATTACAATCATTTATATATATATATATATATATATATATATATATATATATATATATATATATATATATATATATATATATATAATTTTTTTTACTATTTATTCCTGTGATGACAAAGCCAAATCTTTCAGATTCTTTTCATTCTAATAAGCTGATTTGGAGCAGAAGAAACCTTTCATATTATTATCTGCTTTATATTCAAACCATTTTTGTATTGAATTGCCATACCGTGATGTAAGCGTTTGCTGCTACCGCCCACCCACAGAGCGCTTGATAGATTTTCGGTGAGTCACTTTCAGTAACTTGGCTGATGAATAAAGATGTGGATGAATTCATGTTTGAATTTCAGTTTTCCCCCTTTCCTGTATCCGACTGTCTTTACTCCCTTCAGTTGGCGAAAGTCCGATATTTTGCCTTTATCGAAAAGAGAGGAGGATGAGCAAGAGGAAGGGATGGTTGGTTTGCTATATTATAAACTCTGTAGGCCATAAACAGTGGTGAATGTCAGCAGTTGCAGGGTGTTGTGAAGTGATGGGCCTTATCTTTGTCAACTCCGCGGCTCCTGCTGGGATCAGGACAAAAGACACAGGATCAGGTCTGTGTGTATTTTGGGTTATTGTAAAGCTATATTATTGCACATATATTCTCCGGTAAAATAAAATCAGATTTTTATCTCCACAGGTCATCCAGGAAAATCTGCTCTTCTGTATCTGTGAGAGACCATCGTGCTCACTGTTTCCCATCTGTACATTCTCCCGTTCCCTTCACCTGGACCTGCAGTTCCTCTGAAGATTCATCAGAAACCAGTGTGAATGAAAAAGAGGTAAAACCTTCTTGATAGGGAAAAATTAGATCAAAGAATTAAATGATCAAGCTTGTATTTATTTGTTTCTCTCTTATGTAGCCAACGCAACCATGGAGGAGACGTACGTTCCCCCTGACTGGTGAAGATGAGGAAGACTTGAGGTGTGATCAAGATACAAGCGTTCTTTAATTGTACGTCCTTATTTCCATTCCTTGTGTCTCAAATCCTTGCTTTTATAAGGAAAAGATGTGAGATTGAGAAGTGAGAATGGCTCAAAATAAGATGTATCTGTCTAACTGAATTAGCTTTTTCATCAAGCATTTCAAATCAGTGTCATATTTCTTCACTACCTTTATCTTGTGGGAGCTTGATTCATATAATATAGCTATATAACTCCCTCTAGTCTATAAAGTGCCATACCTCCCTCTATTGGACATACTTGGAATAACATGCACATACTACAGTGACATATTGCACATATTCAGCAAGCAGGGCCATCCTTAGCTGATATGTGGCTTGGTGTGGGGTAGGGAGCAGGGGTTGGGGGTTCCTGGTCCCCCTTTGTCCGTTCACTGCGGTGGCACCAGTTGCACCCCCCAAGGAGGGCCCTGTCCACAAGGATGCATTCATATAAATTGACCTGTTATTTTAAATGCTTCCTTGGTGAGCATTAGAGCCTTTTTCAAAAACATTGAAAAGCCATATCCAACCCAAACCTTTGAATGATAATGTAAATAATATCAGATTGGAATCACGTTTAGAATCAGAGTCAGTTTTGGAGTTTTTACAGGAGTTGATAACTAAAATGTACAATTACTATAGTTAAAGTTAACAGAGGAACTGAGATTATATTGTGTTGAAATGTAGTGGAGAAAATACATATTTTTCTTGCTTGTCATTGGTTTGACTGATGATTATGTGCTGATTACAGACTTCCAGAGCACAAGAGCACAACATTTGGGGCAGATCAGGAAATGACGTCATACGACGTGTCCAAAGAGAGAAAAAAATACATTTCTCATCTTAAAAGTTCTCTACCATTTTGGGGGAATATATACAACATATATAAATAGAGATTTAATTGAACTGAAAATTGCATTTGCGAGAAAATAGCCTGTGGACAAGACAAGAAACGACTTGTAAACGCTGTAAACTACTTGACAATTCTTCACAGTCTGTATGTGAAGCTTTGACAGTTCAAAATCCTATTACATTGCATTGTGTGTGTGTGTGTGTGTGTGTGTGTGTGTAGTCTTTGATCTCTTTCAGCAATAAGCTGATTAGGCCATCTCACAAGCAGCCCACACTCACTAAGGGAAAGGCTAATTGGCTGTAGGCTAAGTAGGGGTCAAGGTTGTCTATGAGGAAATATTATCACACTTGCTTTCCTTCTTATAGCTCAATGACTTTTTCACCCTGGTACTGCACTTCTTTAAAGTCTGAAAACTCCTCACAACATTAGCTTAAAGTCTTTTTGAGCTGCTTTTTTTTTTATCAAGCATACTAATCAAGAAGGATCTGATAGAGATAAAACACATTTTATCGAGTTTTTTTTTCTATTAGATTTTTTACAAATTTAATTGTTTTATCAAATCTTTTTCAGTATTTAATTAAATATACTACATTCATCTTGTATTAATTTCCATCACAGTGCTCTCTGCAGCAAATTTTAGGGTACCCTAGATATATATGCCTTAGAATCAGACAAAAAAAAGATATTTTGGAATGGACTATGACGGCTTAAAATGCTGGTAGACAGTTCACTAGGTTTTGGAACATTATCAGAAATCTCGCTCTCACTAGAGCTGTCAGAAATGTGAATAGAGCCGGTGTGTGTGACGCATAGCCACTGTATTGATCTACACTGCTCTGAGAGCTCGATAGGACTCTCTTTCATTCCCATTCTCTTTTGTTGTGAACTCTGAGAATGGAGATCTTTATTTATAACTCCAATGAGAGGCTCGATGATTTACTTCTGCCAGCAGAGGGAGTTTTACAGGGACTATGGTGCAGTGCGATGATATGCACCGCAGATTTATTATTTTGTGGACTTAAATGAGAAACAATTTGTAACAAAGTATTCATAGACCCCACTAGTGTTGTTAAAACTAAACAAAAACTGCTGAAATAAAATACAATATACGTATTAGAAAAAAAGCATAAACTTAAAAAACTTAGCAAATGCTAATATTGGTATAATAAAAAAATAGAACTAAAACTAAAACTGAAATAAAAATAAAAATAAAGCTAAACAGAACTATTTTAAATGCAAAAACAATAAATAAAACTTAAAACGGAAAAAATATTCACAGACTATGTGTTGTTAAAACTAAAAAGCGATTAAAAATAATGCTGAAATCAAATACAGTGTTAGACCAAAAGCATATACTTAAGAAAAAAATTTGTAAAGTTGCTTTGACGTAAAATAAAATACGTTTTATATGTCAATTTAAACAAAATTGACTAAAATGAGATTAAAATAAAAAAAATACAATATACATATTGGAAAAAAAACCCTTTAAAATAAAACTTTAGAAAACTGAATCTGAAAAATAAATGAACAGAAAATAGAAATATAAAAAAAAAACAGAAAAACATAAAAACTTAAAATATAAAATCAAATTCAAATATTCATAAATATTATTATTTTAATTTTATATTAATATTATAGTATATAAATACTATAAAAATAACACTGGACTGTGCAATAGTATTGACTGAAGTGATGAAGGGTTCAATTCTCCTGAGAGATTTCTGTTTGCACACTGATCTGTCAGAATCAGTCAGACTGCACTCCTGACTGCTGTGGGAGACAGAGATGACAGAAATGATACACTAACTCTCCTCAGTCAAATACTAATGCACACCCAGGTCTCACCCCTATTTGCCTTTCTTGGACGCAGGACTGTCTCCATAGTGATAAGGGCTCTTCAAATGCACTGGGCCTTCATTCAGCTTTTCTAATTTAGGAAGTGGAGAGGATGGAAGAGCGTATCATTTCTTTTGAGTGTCTCTCTCACTTTGCTTCCACTATATTTTTGTCTCTGTGACAAAATGGTTCAAACTATATCTTTTTAATTTAGCTATGTAACACTGGCAAGCTTTTGAGGTTTGAAGGGCGGTGTTTGTTTACTAAGCTGGAAAAGAAAATCCATTGTGACTATCAACTAAAATGTACTTTGGTGTAAACATGTCAGTTGTTTTAACTGGCCTCTTGATGTATATTCATAATTTATAGGTCTCTTATTTCAGCCCGGAGATGAATGTGGTTATACTGAGTGTGAGATTTGAGACATGTAGTGAAGTGAGGTTGTATGTATTACATGCTCAACCTACCAAGTGTTTGCAGCTACGTCCAATTTAAAGTCACACATTCAGTTCTCAAAGGGATACTTCACCATGACAAAAATTTTTTAATTGTTATATTTTATATTATATTCCCTACATATATATACACTACCATTTAAAAGTGAGGAGGAGGTAAAACAAAATCTGCATTTTTTTAATAAAAACACACTATTTCATTTTATGACATCTTTCTTATTAGGACTGGCTCTATACCACTTTTTCAGAACCGATATCTGCCCATTACGATTACGATACGAGTACTATCAGTGTAGAATTTCTATACCTTTCTATATTGAATTTCTATATTGTTATAAAATACATTCATAAAAAACAAAGTAATATATTTATATATAAATATACACTATTGTAGTCAGGATTTGAAGTGGATGATCAAAACCTTTCATCAAAGATGTCCTAAAATCAAAATGATAATCGTATTGGTGTAAGGACAACGTTAACTTTTTTGATACACTTCAATATTTGCTCTATTTTACATATGATAGATAAGACAAACAAAAAAGGCTATTAATAATCTTTCATGTGCAAAAGTATTATAATACTAAAGGCTCAAAATACGGAGTCGCACAAAGCGCTTATGTGCATCCAGTGCACAGAATGACAGTGACTTGAATATTCATCTCTACCTCACATTAAACTGTGGAACGGCTTCAGAACACTTGAAATACAGTGCACGAAAACTTGATTGTGCTTTATAATGTTTATATGGCTTTCGTGGGGCTTAATAATAACACAGAATACTATATACACTATATATGATTTAGATCGGTCCCGATCCAGCAGAAAAAAACAGTATCGGAGCGATACTGATACCGAATATAGCATCTGCGCACCTTTAATTCTGATATGCTGATTTGGGGCTCAAGTAACATTTCATGTTTATTTTTATTTTTTTTGTGGAAACCTTGATATATTGGTTTTCAGGATTTTGATTTATTAAAATTTGAAAACAACAGCATTTATTAGATTTTTTGGTAACATTTTTGTAAACATTATAGATGTCTTTACTGTAATGCATCCTTGCTGAAAGAAATTATTTATTTCTTAATTTTTTTTTATTATTATTGAACATTCAATCACAATTGTTATTGAAGTTAATGAATATATATGTAGTAGGCTGTGTGTACTATATATTTTTTTACTTAATTATATAATGATATTTTTTTTAAGAATGTTTATTAATGACACCTAATTTAGCGTTGCTATTTTGCCTCGATACATTATATGTAGCATTTCTCTGGATGTCCATATGAAACACACCACACTGCAGCAGTTACATTGGCTCGTCCACACTGTGATTTACGGTAATTATTCAGTAGTGGGCGGGATTACGCGGCAGTGGGCGGGATCTAGTGTGGGCGGTTCCTCACCACCGGCGTTCACTGCGCTCAGAGTGGAAGCCTGCAGCGGACGCAACACGCAGAACAGGTAAAGCACTATGTTTCATTATTTACAGAAAGCCATAATATCGAGTTTAAACGGTCAGCATGATTTGCCTATGCGCATTTGCATATTCTCTGAAGTTTTCTGACACGTTGCTATTTCAATTCCTCTAATCCGTGCTTTTGAAGATGGTAATGGGACAGAAAATCCTTATTGCTTGAGAAAGGACGCTTTGTTCCATTCACTGCATTGGTGCTGATAGAGACTGTTTCAGATTGCTAAGATATATCTAACAGTCCTTATTCCCTTTAGATACATTGCTTAACTTTTGAGAATGTGGGCCCACTTCAAATGATTCTCACAGGAGTACTGAATTTCTTTACTTTTATCCGTTTAAAAATGCTTCTTTGTCCTGAAATCCCTTGATTTTTTATGTTATCCTGTTTGTTTTTAAGGGAGTGTATTATTAATAAAACTGATCTGACCTGCTTATGAAAAGGAGGAGACCTGATCAAAGACATGATTTGGTTTTGTCGCAGGAGAGATTTTGCAGTCCAGCAGAGATGGTGCTGAAACAACAGCTACCAAGTATCCGAGCACTGCTGAGTTATTCTGCACCTAAACATCCTCTTATTTTTACCAGTGCTGATTTTGATGTCCTATTGTTTAACGTTAATGTCTCTGCTGAAATGTATATCAATAACAGCTGTTTGTGATTACCTTTGATCAGTGTGTTTTCCCCATCTTTAAAAACCTGCCATCAAAGGTTATGCTCAAAAAGATCAGAATCAGTTTGTGCTTTTCACACCATTGCCTTGAGACTATGTAAAATACTCCATCAGTGATGACGATGCTGTTTCTGATAAGACATGATGCATTCCTGCATTGGCAGTATGCCGGCTCATGCTTATTCATGAAAACAGAGCTGTGAGGTTTAATGCAGCACCCTGCACTGGATAACTGATATCTGCTCAGTCCTTGTGTCCCTATATCCATAAGTCCATTGGCATTCGAGTGTTAGCATGTCTTCATGCCACGCCACTGGTCAGACACTTTGACCATCTGTTAGTAGACTGCTCTTTTCGTCAAATAGAACAACAACCTGCATTCACACACACACACACACACACACACACACAAACACACAAACACACACTGGTAGGGACTTTCCGTTGACTGCTGTTGCTTTTATATCGAGTTAATGATTTTCTCTGTTCATTCTATTAAACATAACCCTAACACAAATCTTTATGCATTTTTGAGATTTCATTAAGATGCTATTTAGTCTATGTTTAATAAGCAGTTTCTTCATAAGGACGCTTTCCAGGTTTACTTCATTTATGCAAAACAGGACCCACACACACATTTTTTATTGAATAAAAAAAATGTGAAAACAGCAAATATCTTAGATATAGTCTAATCCATTAACTCCCACTCAATAATATGTGTACTGCGCAAAGAAATGAAAGTCATAATTTGCTCAGTCTTGTGTCGTTCTTGTGTCGTCTTTTTTCTGTCTAGCACAAATTTGGATATTTTGGTTGTATATTTGACTATAATTATTTGGTAATTAATTAATGTTGTTTGGAAAATTTTTCAAATAACTTTTTTATGGTTTGCCAAAGAAAGACGACACGAGAGTTGGTAAAATATTAGGATAATTGATTACATCATTCTTTAAGCAGAAAGGCAGAAAATTAATCAATTAAAATAATAGTGCTATTATTATTACAATTAATAATTATTAACAGTAATTATTATTAAGCATGGCACTAGTAATGCCAAAGTCATAGGTTCAATTCTCAGGGAATGCAAGGACTGATTTTTTCTTTTTCCTTGAATGCAGTAAAAAAATCTGCCAAAAACATGATTGTAAATGTAATTAACCTCATGACTTTTGTATTTCCTTTTAAAGGAATTTGTGTGAATTCTATTGTAATATAATATGCAGTGAGTCAATTGTCACCCACACTGTTAATTTTTTTTAATTGATTTTCTTTATTTAAAATATTAAACATAATACAAGATTATATCCAGTGTTATATCCAGTGAGAGTTAAAGAACAAACAAAGAGATCAAAATTACATTATTACAACCTTTATGCAAACAATTGCTCCGCCTCCACTTCAGTGAATGTTATGATTACATTAACATTTTAAAGAGAATGGTCATTGTCCTTGTCTAGTTTTCTGTTTTCAGTTTTCTGCTTTTCCGGGCTCAGAGAGCACCTTTGTATGACAGCCTGTCGTAGTGGAGTCGTTATTGTGTCATGGTTTTACCTGTTGTGCACATGGCAAAGGGCTGGATATTGGAGCACCACTACTAAGTTTCAAACCGTTTTTGTTAGGGAATTATGTACAAAAGCACTAGCTGTTTTATTCAGTAGAGACAATGAGTCATAAACTCTTGCCTGATTAGATTTGCATGGTATGATGTTGTGATCATTGATTTCCATTGGTTGCGAACGCTCTGAAGGCACAGGTATGCCTAACGCATCTCAAATGAAATGGTAGCGAGGCACTAATCCCAGCCACCTTCCCAGGACCTCATGCTCCCTGGATCATTGAGGATGTAGAGTCAGGTGGACACGCTCCGCTCAGGTCCTGACATGATGGGAACCTTACAGAGGAAATATTCTGTTAAAAAGTTTAACTTCAGGACATATGTTTGTATGTCAGTTGCTTTAATTACTCTGATTCTAAAGCAGAATCTGGCATGTGGTTTTTAACTTGCATTAGCAGAGCTTGAAATAAGTGAAATAATGGGGATTTTGGTTAATTTGCCCTGATTGCCTGCTGCAAATAAGATTTAAATCAAAGCTATTTCTACTATACTATTTGAAGTAAGGAAAATGCATTGAATGTTCTTTGGCATTTTGTGTAATACATGGCTTTCACAGCTTTAACAAGGCTTTGTGTCTTTGACAGGTTTGACCTTTGCTACCAGATTAATTGACATATATTTTGATCAGGTACAGTCAGTGTGTGAGAGCATGAAGTTCATTCGGCTTGTGTAAATGAGCACAAGTGTGTTCGGAGGGTATAGGCTCTTACTGGAGAAATGTTAATGGCAAGTGAGCTGTGGAGCTGTGGACCCTAAAACAATGATCTCACTGTTTTCCCCGTGGACTCCCTAAAAGCAGGTCACTTCTACACCCAATTACTGCAAGCATCTAACACTAGATAGCACACATTCCACAAATGTAGAATAAGTGTTGCCTCGGCAAACGTTAAATTTTTTGTTTCCATTATAAAGAACTGAATCGCACAGGAATAGATTTGAAAAAAAAATGAATCACTCAGCTCTACACGTTCAGATACTACTGCTACTACTACTAATAAAAACACCAACAATACATATTGTTATTTTAACAATGATTTTGCACATATAATATATTAGCTCGAATTGTTTGACTAACAAAAATATACAGTTATATTTAAATGCAGTGGAATTTTATTCATTTATATTTTACGTTTTTTATTTATTTATAAATGATTAAATGTATTGAATATATTACTTGTATTAATATTATACAGGTTATATTATTATTATTATTTTAACAATAATTCAGCATAGTATATCAGCTCAAATTGCTTGACTAATCGAAATAATGAATTTAAATTATATATATTTTTATTTATACTTTATTATTTGTATAGAATATTTTATTGATATTAATAAAACAGTATTATTAGTATTATTATTAATTTATAATTTTAGAATTTATCGTCATATCATAACATGCATTCATCACCTATGGTATATTTGACCTTATTGACTAATTAGAAATATATGATTAGCAGTTAGATTTAAAAGCATTTACGGTGTATTTATTATATTTATTGAAATCATTTATTAATTATTATCTGAATATAATATATTAATTATATTAATAAAACATAATATAATCTAATATAATATAATCAACATATAACATTATAATATTTTATTATTGTTTATTTTTATTTGATATTTACATTAATAAAAATAATCATTATATACATTATATTTTATTTATTAATTGATGTGTGTGTTTATTTATCCATTGAGAAAATGTTAACTGACCTTGTGTGCCGGATGGAAACTTTAGTGTCTCAGGTTAGATGTTGTCATTGCAGATTGCCTTAAGCTGTCTAGTGGTGTAATCTGTCTGCCACTGTTTGACTCTGAGCCATCCATGGGCTCTTCTTCCTCCGTAACCCTCCCCCACTAAGCTTCAGGCAGAACAAAGGACTGGCATCTTTCTCTATACCTTGAACCTACACTGCAGGCAGCTGATGAGGAGGAGGAGGCCGGTTATCAGCAGGAGAACCATCACCCCATCTGATCCATATCCCTATAATTTCCCCAGGGTTGGAGGGCAGCGTTAGCAATAAAGGTTCTTCACACCCAGTTTATAATAATTTTATGTGCCTGATCTCTGAAGGAGAACATTTCTTTGCAGTGCTGGATAACAGTTTCAGTTTGGACATGATGAATGGGTTATTGTCATAAAGGCAGATGTTCTCTGTAAGCTCATCTGCCTGAAAGATAAATGTGTATCTGGGAGTGTTTTAGTGTGCATGTTTCACATGGTTCAATGATGTATTGAGCTGGGCAAATGTAGTGCGTGATTCAGAGCTTGGCTGATGGGACAGTAGGCATGAATGTGTTTTATCAATCTGAAAGTAGACTGATGATCACAAGCTACTGTATGTTTATGAAAGTTTAGATTCAAGACTTTTAAAGGGACATTTAATAGGATAGAAAAATGAACACTCTGTAAACGTTCATGTTTTCCCAAACCTATGTAACATTCTTGCTCATATGGAATATAAACAGGGAACTTTTGAGGAATATCCTTGCCACTTTTTTTTTTATAAATTATATGGAACTGGAGCTTCCAAGCTCCAAAAGACAAAAACACCATAATTATATAAAACAGTTTCTAGACTACACAATAATTAGCATTACATTTAGCTGAACTTGAAAGTCATATCAGTCAGATTCATAAATGAACCGTTCAGGTGTTGTGGAACTTCTGATTCAAAATTAAGATTTGTTCATTAATCGGACATTGTCATTTCTTTAATCAACACAAAGCTTATATATAAGTCTAAAAGATCTGGAATATAGAGCTTAAATAATGTCATTTTTATGCTGATTTTAATGTTATTTTTGAGTTTGACAGCCCCAGTCCCCAATTACTTTCAATATATTGAACTGTCCATGTTATTCACTTAGAAATTAATATTTTGTTTCAGATAAAGTATTACCCACTTTAAAAATGCCATTCAGGATTTTCAGATTTTATATGAGAACACAGCCAGTGCACAGTTGCTATTAATTCTCATAAAATATATTATGTCACTTTTCTCTGCTTTCTTTTAACTTTTTTCATGCCTTGAACTGACCTCTTCATACTGTTAGACATGTGACTGCACTGTTACTCCATGTGAAATAGTTAGGCGAGTCAGATACTCGTATTGGTTACTGAAGTTTAAGTGAGTGACCCTTGGGTTGTTTTGGGTGATGGTGTTAATTGAGTCTGCTGTAGGTCTTGGTAGAGTGAAGCTCTCTGAAGATGCTTTCTGTTATGTACAGGTAGCACGTAACGTTTATGGCACAGATTTACGTAACTTGTGATGTTGACGAAGCTAATCCATGAACAGACACTCCCCTCTCTGTATAACTGCAGCCTCAAATGATCCCTTTCCCTGCCAAAGCCTTATGTCATGCAGTCAGTGTGTGTGTGTGTGTGTGTGTGTGTATGTGTCCCAGACCAGGATCTGCTCCAGAAAACATTTTTAGAGAGACTTCAGGAGTCACCTTCTGAATAAATTAAATAACTGTCATCCTAGAAAAGAGACTTCGGTGGTTTACATCACAAGCATGACGAGTAAGAAAAATCCATCTTATCAAACAAGAGGTGAAAATGAATATCTATTTTTATGCTAATCCTTGAAAATGTAATGTTATGTGACATTTTATAAAACTGTAAATGGACATATTTTTTTAAGAAAAGTTCATTTTGGCAAGCCAAAGTTTCTCCCACTTTTAAAAGCACCATTGAGATGGTCATACAATATACAGTTAAAATAGTAATATTGTCAAGTTTCATATTTTAATACATTTTAAAATATAATCTATTCCTGAGGTGGCAAAGCTGAATTTTCAACAGCCATTACTACAGTCTCCAGTAACATCATTCTTTTTTTATTATTAATATCAGTGTTGATAACATTTGTGCTGCTAAACATTTTTGTGTAAACCTTGATACCTTTTTACGATCCTTTGATGAATAGAAAGAACATAACAGCTTTTAAAACTACTATATATAGAGAGAGAGAGAGTAAAAATTTAAAAGTCTCTGCTGTCACTTTTGATCAGTTAAACACATCCCTTCTGAATAGAAATGTTAATTTCAAGTGTAGAAATGTGAGATATAGCATATTCTAGTCTTTCTTCTTTTAGCTCTCTTTCATTCCTGCAGTGGATGCTGGTGGTTTATGGAGCAGTATGTGGGTGTTGGTTTTGCTCTAGCAGAGGAGCAGGGTGAGGCAGAAGCTAAGCCTGTCAGAGTCTGGGCTCCAGACAGCTGTATCTGGCTGCTTCAGCTCAGCCTCGCTGGCAAGGCGTTTGCACGCAAGACCTCCAACTGAGCTGTCACTCAAGTCAGTGCTGAGGTCAGAAACATACTATAGGCAAGTACACAAATGCAGATGCTATTACTTGGCCAAGTTGCACATGGATAACGTGCACTTAATACTCAAGCAAACCTATGTACTCTCTAAGCATCTGAGGAGAGTTACAAGATATATCATCTACAGTACACTACTGTTCAAATGCTTGGGGTCAGTAAGATTGCTTTTTAATAGGAATTAATCATTTCATTTCATGAGAATGCATTCAACTGATAAAAAATGACAGTTAAGACATTTATAATGTTACAGTAGATTTCTATATGAAATAATTCCTGGTCTTTTGAACATTTGAAATATTCAGCTTTTACACAACAAAAATAAATGACATTTTCTACACACATAAACAGCTCTTTTAAATTGTAATAATATGAAAATTTTTTTACATTGTTTTTGATCAAATAAACACAGCTTGGGCGATCATAAGAGACTTCTTTAAAAACAATAAAACATCTTACTGACTCCAAACGTTTAAACAGTAGTGTGACCTACTCAAGATTCTCGTTGACCTTAAGAAGCGTATGCGCTAATGTCTGCCTCTTCAGCAATGATGGAAATAACTTGCATTGCTTATGCATTGTGCTGATACATTTTGGAATAGAAGTGTTATGTAAATATCATGTTAATAGTATAAACAATGATCTATATTAATGTAAAAAAAAATTGTGTTAACTGTGATAAAACCGTGGAATGAGAACAACAATAAAACAATATATATACAAAATAAAAGCTAAAATCTGAAAAAAAATATTAATGGAACATTTTCTGTTACATTGTCTGATTTCCCATACCAGACTCTTGGATATCTCTATTGTGTCCAAAAGAACCACCCAATTAGATTGTGTCTGACGATAGAAGTTAAAGGGGGGTCAAATGCTCGTTTTCACTCAATATCCTGTTAATCTTGAGTACCTATAGAGTATTACTGCATCCTTCATAACTCCAAAAAGTCTTTAGTTTTATTATATTCATAAGAGAAAGATAGTCTGTACCGATTTTTCCCGGAAAAACACGACCGACTGGAGGCGTGACGTGTGGGAATCACGAGCGCCAGTAGGCTTTTGCGTTGAGAGCGTTTGGAAGCTGTGACATTACCTTGAGGAAAAAAACATCATCCAAAACAAACCATGGCTTACAGTCAGATTCGGCCGTTTATTTATGATCCAGAATCAGATCCCGAGGCTGAAACTGAACGAGAGCAGCAGCAGCAACGACTCGCTCCGAGCGGGGCTCGAACCCGGGTCTCCGATGGGAGGCGGACGCACTAACAAGGAGGCGGAGATATTTTAAGCAGTTTTACTCACCGCCTGCGGTTCCAACACACGATCGTGACCCTTTTTCGTTGGGATTGCGTCATCCTTAAGAAATAAACGATACGCAAATCCGGCGTCAAAATGGGCCTTGTTTTTAAAACCAGCATCTTCGAAATGCAGGGAACAAACACAAACACTTGCACAACTCCGTTGATGCTCTGTAAAAAGTATTTTTTTTTTTTGGTAATCTGTGCAGGGTTGTCTTGCCCTGGCAACCAAAAACACACTCCTTTTGTGACATTTCGCGACGCTCTCGCTCTGGTCAGTGAATGTCTGTGCTCTCAGTGCTCTGCTCTACGGGAGCGCGTGCTCTTCCGGCAGAAGTGCCTTAGGACCCATATAAGGAAATTCCGCTCCATCTAACGTCACACAGAGCCATACTCGAAAAAAACTTTCCGAAACTTGTGACAAACCGGAAGGAGTATTTTGGGAACAAAAATACTCCTTCAAACGTACAACTTAATTTTTGAAACTTTGTCCATGTTTACCATGGGAATCCAACTCTTTAACAGTGTACAAAACTCAGTATGCATGAAATAGCATTTCACCCCCCCTTTAAGTAAAAATTACTCTAAAAATTGGAAAAACTTAAAATATTTAATATTAATAGCAATAATAACAACATGTATGAGAGTCTAATGTTGGATGTCTCTGTGTGCGTGTCTGCATACTGAATGGAACACAATATTCTGCTGTAATCTCCTCTTTTGGCATTGATAAGGGTTAATAAAGATGTGTGAAGCTCATATGATAACATTGCTGTGTTGCGTTTGTACATTTTATTTTCACCAAACAGGCATTCGATTGAAGATTCCTTCCTGTTTGACTCTTTTCATTTTGTTTGTGTTGTAATGACCTTGTCCAATTATTTAATGATGCCTTTTATCATATAAGCATTAGTACCATTGGTTAATGGCGCAAAGCTCTAATGGTCTGAATGTATGCGTCACCATGGCAGCTGCTGCCATGGAAACAGTAGCCATGTGACTCTAGAGTAATGAAGACTTTGGAGCACACAAAGAAGCCTCTACAAAGATGTGTCCATGTGGAAGAAAACGGGTGAGGTCCTGGCATCGCAGTCCATTTAGGTCGCAGAGGATGGCCTGGACTTTCGTTTCAAGTGCTAGATTGGCTGCTGGGGAAATCCTGCTACTGAAGTGAAATGGGGTTAAGGCGTAGTATAACTGACAGTTGTGACCCACTGAGAAGCTAACATTGCTCATTTATAACCTAGAGACTTTTATTTTAATAACAGTCAAGCTTCGTTTTGTATAGATCTGCTATTGAGTTTATATGATGCAGTATGAGACATAGCCAAAGGGCTGCTTTATATGGCAGCAAGCACTCAATTTCGTGAAGCTCTGTTTTATAACCTTATAACAGGTTGAGGTTTTCTTTGCTTCTGAGAAACAATCGCCTGATTACATTTCAATTGTGACTTCTATTGTTAGGATTCCTTTTAAAAAACAGTTTTTGAATGAATGTTCCTGGTTTAGTCGAGATCTGCTCTGATCTGACAGAGATCTGACAGCTTCTGTGGCATCAGTGTTCCTCTCGCAATTTGTAAAAGCAAACAAAAACAGCCTACTTTTTAGTAACTTACTCAGCTGGGCATCCTGAAGTGTTTAAAAGCAGAAACGTGAAGAGTGAGAATAGTAATTCATCCATACAAAAATGTTTGTTATGATTTGGGAAATGTGAAATGGGAGCATTTAGAATTTGTTCCATGCAAACAGTAACAAACTTAATGGACAGACTATATATTTTTAATTGAATTGTATAAACCCCAAACTTTTGAATGGTGGTATGTACAGTATAGTACATTGCTATTAGTTGGTCACAATGGGACTCTTTCATATTAGTAATAGCAAGCAACAAAAATTTATGTATAATTAAAGAAACAGTTTTATCTTTTTAAAACGTTTAACACACTTCTCACTTTCTCATAAAGCTTCATTATGTCCAAAAGAGTGATTGTTTCTCAAAGGCAAGAAGAAGACAGCGATTAAGAAATATCTCGCGTCTCTTTTATGAAGGAATGCTTTTACTGTGTTGTGTGACAGACATCTGAGAGACTGCAAGACATTTGAGGAGCAGCCATGGCAGGCGTAGGATGTACCTTGAGCAACTGCTTGATTGTGTGTGGGCTGAAGACAAGTGTGTGTATGTGTGTGTTGGAGGTGAATGTGTGGGCTGAAAGACGTTAATGTGTGTTGCGTCCTCTGTGTGGGATGTGAATAGGTGCAGGTAGGTAGGTGGAGCCGAGGGGTACAAAGTGACCATAGTGACTCATTTTGCCATTATCCAGAATTCCACACTTTTTTTTTTGTCTCCAAACAGTGTGGCTAGAAGGGGTGTCAGAGCTGTGCGGGGAGATGTGACGCCCATGTGTAGGCAGCAGTGTGTGGGCTGCTGCTCTGTAAATGTGTATTTTTAAAGAGCCAGGCCCGTGAGATCGCTCTTCCCTCATCTATCGGGGGTGGAACACACTCAAGCGTGCCACAAGCGCAAGGTGGCTCGAGGCTTCTGTGAATCGTGACTGAGTTTTCAGTACAGAGTTTCTGACCACAATTTGGGAGCACAAATGCTAGAAGTTTCACAAGCTTCCACTGCAAAATGTTTTTAGCTTTATTGTGCCTAAACTTACCAGTGAAGCACTGCTCACATTTTTTAAATTTTTATTAGGTATGTTAAAGCAATGGTTCAGTCATTATGTTGTACCTGTAAGATTTGTATTTTTTTCATGAAAACAAATATTTGAAGAATTTAAAATGAGAAAAGTGGCATAAATGTAGTCTATAGAAGTTGTGGTCCAAATTCCATTTTACTGCTGCCGTACAATAGTTTTTGTGAGAGGACAGATTTAAATTGGATCAGTGAACAAATAATTTTATGATGCGGTTCTTTTCTGTGTTGATTCGATTCTCAAATCAAACTGATTCAAAGTGATTCAGTCATGAATCAGAAATATTATAACAATTTAATTTACCGTCCAACAATTTAAAAGTTTTCCATTTGAATACATTTTAAGACTATAAATAATAGATTTTAAGATTGTAATTTATTCCTGTGACTGCAAAGCTGACTTTTCAGTAGCAAGTATCCCAGTCTTCAGTGTCATATAGTTCTTAAGAAATCCTTCTAATATGATTTGGTGCTCAAGATTTTATTGTTAAATTTTTTTTTTTTTTTGAAACGGATGCATTTTTTTCATGATAGCTTAATAAATGTAAAGTTCAAAAGAACAGAATTTATTTGAATATGATAACATTATAACATTATAAAGTCTTTGCTGTCATTTTTGATCCATTTAATGCATTACTGCTGAATAAATGTATACGTTTCATTAAAAACAAACAAACAAACAAAAAAAAACTTTACAGTCTTGTATTTAAAATCACAAAGCAGGAAAAAGAGCAAGGCAGTTCCCCGTGTTGCAGTCCATACTCCTTCAGTCACAATGTATGTCAACATTTCCAGTAAATAACTGCCTAAATTCTGTTATTTTATTCTCACCCAAATCTATTGTATTCAGAAAGCTTGAAATATAGTACACAAGTTGTATGGATCACTTTTTGATTCTTCTATGGTGTTTTTATTTTCTTTCTGTGGTTCTGGAGGAACAAGAGCCATCACTTGAATTCATGTTTTCATCCCCTGATGTTGGTGCTGAAATAGCGTATAATGAGAAGTGACAAAAAAACGTCTCGACTGACTTATTTTGCGCTCTTGAGTTTTTTCCCCATATTGAAAACAGAAGCGGCTTTGTTTTTTTTGCAGTGTCAGTGCTCTGTTGTGCTTATCCAAGGCACAAGTTTCTTGAGGCATCTCTAGCTGTCTATCCAGATGCCAGAGGAAGGAGAAGTCCTGAGAAAAACATGTTTGCATTTCTTCCAAGTCAGCAGCTGTTGACAGGCCATGCTTATGAAAGTCTTTGAAATGAACTTGATTTAGGATCAAATGGATCAGTATACAATGGCGTTTTTGTATATGTGTGTTTCCCCTCTGAACTTGATTAAGCAGTCCATAGTTTCTCCTCACACAATATTGATTGTGTGGTTTCTGTGGAGCGGAGTAGTTGAACCAGTCAGAGTTGCTGGGATGTTTCAGTGGACTACATCTAAACCCCCCCATAAGACAAGCCAGGAATATGAAATTTCCCCAAGAGTTGGTTCTATGTGGCTCTATGAAGAGTGAAAATGCTGGCCTGGAAAAGACAAGTGAGTCTGGAGTGACTGAAAGAAATGAGGTGAAAGCACAATGAGATTAGCTGTGTTTACCTCAGAAATAATCTGCATCAGTTTATGAATGTACGTGAGAATGTATTTAAGTCTGTAAAGTTTCATCTTGTATGTGATGCTTAAATAGATGAGGAAACAGTCTATCATGGAACAAATAAACAGACTGAAAAAATCCAGCATACAATAACACATCATATTGTAGACCAGGGGTATTCAGTAAGATGTCCGGTCTCTATATTTCCTCTATATTTCCTTACCAATAGAGTATATATATATATATATATATATATATATATATATATATATATATATATATATATATATATATATATATATATATATATATATATATATATATAAATAAGCAGCCCATAGCGATACAGATAGATTTAAATAATTATATTTTCGTTTTAAATATGCTTAACATAGGCTACTGATTAATAATGCTCAATGTAGATGGAAAAAAAAAGGTCACAAACCTGGTTAGAATGGTCAGACTCATATACATGTACACACACATACATATATGTATATGATAGGTAAAAATAACTATATTTGCAGAATCAATGATTTCTGCACTTTTTTTCCCCCCAAAAGTATCTATTTTGCTGCTTAGATTTTTTGCTGACCTTGTTAACATAACTGCATTGTCCGAAGCTCTTAATGGCCCTTTAGTGTCTTTATAGAGAAGCAACGCACACAGTATGGGCTTGAATAAAACGTGTTAGACTCTAGAAAAAATAAAACATATTAGAGGATATAACAGCTATAAAGATTATTACAATAAAGTGCATCTCTATTCGACCAAAAATTGTGTAAAAAAGATCAGCATAGTCATTTTCCTATATATTTTTTCTTTGTGTTCCACAGAACAAAGACATGTTTTGGAAGAACATGAGTGAGTAAAATATGACCGATTTCCATTTTTGGATCAACTATCCCAATTAACAGAGCCAAATGCATAAACACACTTTTTAAACCCAATATTTTTGGTGTTTCGCATAGTTGTGCTCATTCTGTGGGACATCCTTTGAAAAATAAAAACATAAAATCCTTTTACATTTTGCACTGGTAAAGCTGCTGGAGTCACTGCTTGGTTTCCTGGCTGCGGTTTTCGACATATGCATCCCAGAGGTTTGGAGTTTGACTGCCATGAAAGACTGTCCTGCTCATGGAAAGAATAGATCTCTCAGTGGAACGCTTTTTATTAAACTGACCTGACGTCATGACCTCATTGACCTGTTTGGCTCATGCATGCTACCAGAAGAAGGTGTCAGGCAATGGCCTCCTGTATTGGTCCTGAGACTGTATTAAAGCAAGAGAGTAAATAGTTGTTTTTAAATTGTTTTCTCTTTACAGTTCTACAGCATGTTAAATAAGATTTCATGCACAGTATATAGTCACCTCCATTGAAAGAAGTCTTCATCAGGGTGCAGAGAGAGGTCAGAATCTCATGAGGTACATGAACGCAGGTGATTAACGACTAGATGTGAAAATTGCTTCAGACCAAAGCACCACAGAGGTAATTAGCAGTAATACAATTGTGAATTTTTAATGGCCATGCTGTTCCTTACAAATGGGCGCACAGGAACCTTAGACAAAGCATTACTTTGGCTTTCTATACAAATATCAAGGGATAACCACATTAAATACATAAAAATACATTAAAAAATACATTTAAATTTGTTGTCTCAGGGTTGAGCAAAATTTGTAATCAATGAATGAGTTCCTTTTTAATACATTTTGATCCTTTTATGAAAAAATTTGCTGATTTTCTATTCATTTGAGCCCTTCATCCCTTTTCATTGTCATTTTGAATCAAAATTGGCACACTTCACAAGAGATTAGAAGGAAATTTGAGGCAAAAATTAACCTAATATATTAACTCCATCTATTAATCCTATATATATATATATATATATATATATATATATATATATATATATATATATATATATATATATATATATATATATATATATATATATATATATATATATATTTTATTCTACTTCCTTTCATTTAAATTTAAATTGTATTTCTGCAGCCAATTTCAGGCACCAGATTGGATTTCAAAAGCCATTCTCAATACAATTCTGAATGACATACAACCCTGGAAGGCTGAGATGCCCTTTCTGTTAGATGCAGGCAGTTCACAAAGCACTGTGGACTGTGAAATCGAAACAGATTTAATATACAGGATTTGTGTAATAGCAATGGCTGCTACAGTATATTTATCCACCCTCTGAGAGGCAAAGCATCAAAGTGAGTCATCTGAGGGACATTCAGGGCCCAGGAGAAACTACTGCCGGTGGTTTTTGTTTCCATCCGTCTCTTGAAGGTCTTTCTAATGCTGTTATTTGTTGCCATGGAGACTGACTCTCTGAGTGTTGCCCTGGTAACAGTTCTGGTTGCCAGCCACCCACTGCTTGAAGCAGAAGAGTCTTTGCACAACCCGCTTTGCTCAGTATTTAGGAAAGGGTTAGTCAGCTGCTAAGCTGGCCAAAACAAATACCACAACGTGTCGGTTTGTGAAAAGGAGAAAGATCGTCAACATCTTATTATTTTGCTTTGATATTATTGGTTTCATTTGAGGACACATCTGATTACTTCTCATTGTTCATTACCTTAGCATTTAGTTATTATCATGCTGGAAGGCTTCACATTGTTCTGCAGTCACTTGTTTCTCCAGAGACATTGCTTTGAATGAATAGCCTAAGTGAAATTAAATGAGGATGGCTGTAGACAGGTGATGAAGTTTAGTGGTTTAGCATCTGGTGCTGCTGTGTAAATGATATCCCAGCTGGGTCTGAAGTGAAGATGTGGAGAGCCGCGGCCGCCGCATGGATGGGAGGAAGTCATGTGTGATTTTGATGGTTATGTATACATCCTGTACCTTTTAGCTGTCGGGAAGCTGCTGTCAGTGGTCTCTTTCCAGATGAGGTGCAGATCCACTTTGTCCTCTTGTGTAAAAGGGCACAAACTTCTTAGTGGGACATCTGTTAGTTGACCCCAAAATAAAATTATGTCTGCATACACAATTAAAAATACTACATCAATTTCGGCAACAAAAAACTCAGACTTCATTGGTTCCCACTAGGGCTGCAACAAATGATTATTTTGTTAATTAATCAACTAATCGTCAACTAATCATCAATTATTTCACAGATTAATCAGTAGGGTCTGATAGATTATTCAGATTTTGGGATTAGTAGTTAAAATATTGGCCACTCACTGGCCACTTTATTAGGTACATCTTGCTAGTACCAGGTGGGACCATCTTTTCTCTTCAGAACTGCCTTAATTCTTTGTGTAATCGATTCAACAAGGTGTTGGAAAGATTTCTCAGAGATTTTGGTCCATATTGACATGATAGTTGTCGCAGTTTCTGCAGATTTGTCGGTTGCACATCCATGATGTGAATCTCCCGTTCCACCACATCCCAAATGTGCTCTATTGGATTGAGATCTGGTGACTGCATGCCATTTGAGTAAAGTGAACTCATTGTCATGTTCAAGAAACCAGTCTAAGATGATTTAAGTTTGTCCATATTTTTTTTTTCATTGCTGTTGTTGTAATATCTGGGAAGCCAGAATGCCCATCCATCAACAGAAACATTTATTAGCTGAACCCTATTTGCTTTACGTGTTATTTATAGCAAACCATATTAAAGATGGTTCATATGGTTCAAGTAGAATGCCGTCCCAGTGTGTGCCGAACCGTGTGTAGAGAACCAGACAGTTATATTTTTTTCAGTGATCCTTCCCATCCCTAAAATATACATATAAACCACTGTACCGTGCTGCTTATATTTATCATGCAAAAGATAAAAGCCCCTTCCCATGCCCAAACCGGGCTGCCTGTGGATGAGCATCTTGAGTGTCCAGCTCCAATTCACTGTTGCTGAGTGAAAGGAGAGTTTTATAATGTCAGGACATGCATTTATACAACACTTTATTCAAAAGGAAGAGCTGTGCGTAATATGTCATTACGTTATTTCTGCGTCATTGCACATGCGCAGCTGTAATCAGGCCATAAAAGTTAGGCCCGACAGGACCTGAGCCCGACCGGTTCCGCAGAGCTCCATCACAGCAATGTGGTAATGTTTAGGTTCTTTCTACGAGCAAGTGGCAGTTCAGTACCCCGTGAATGGTCTGGAATCAAGAGAAGCACAATGGGAGAGAAGTTCTGAAGTTGAGTGAGAGTGAAGTGATTCATCCTGGCAGACAAAAACCCCCCTTCCATGTGTCTGTCAGAATCTTGTTCAGGCGCTTGTTTATGTGAGTGCAGTATTTACAGTATGCTTCATTTATCTGATTGTTTGTCAGGATCCATCATTTATATCCATTAATTAGCTCTTAAATAAACAATTCAGACATGGATCATTGCTAATGAAGGTTCTTGTGGATCCAAAGTATTAGGTTCCCCTGGGAGGGTCCTGTAGCATCTAAAGTCATCTGGTTATTAAGGAGGATCGTTTGGTTAACTTCTTCAGGGCCTGTAAAACTTGACCTTAGGGTTCTCAGCCATTATGAAAAATGACTTGCCACACCATGTTGCATTCCACTTTTGCCTGTTTACCTTTATGTTCACACAGTAGCTGAGGTTGCAAACTGTTTTGCACTTTTTATTGAATTCATTCTCCATGGAAGTACACCGCGTTCAAACGTTTGGGGTTGGTATTTTAAAGTTACAAAAATGTTCTTTAAAAAGTTATTTGAAGTCTCTTAAGGCTGCATATATCTGATCAAAAATGCATTAAAACTATTATGAAATATTTATAACTACAAAATGTTATTCTTTTGATGGCAAAAATAAGTGTTCAGTGTCACATGATCCTTTAGAAATTATTTGAATAAACCTTATAAATGCTGATTTGGTGATCAATAAAATTTCTTATTATCAGTGTTGAAAATAGTTTTATTTAAAAAAAATCTAAAAAAACTTTTTTTTCCTGAAGAAAAGAAATGTCAAAAGAACAGCATTTATTTGAAATAGTGATAGAAAAGATGTTAAACATTCTGTAAATTTAATGAATGCTTGCTGAATAAAAGTAGTCATTTATTTAGTGTATATTCTGTCATTTTTAATTTTCCAAATGTTATCTATATTTGTTGCATGCTGTGTGAATTCCATGCTTTTTTCCATGCTTGCTCTTGTTTAGCTGCTGTAACACCTGCATTTCCCTAAATATAATGAATGAAATGATCACTTAAGAGGAGTCAGCAGTAGTCAGTTTGATTTCAGTGGCATTGTAGAAACTAATTTCATCTGCTTTCATCACCTCTCCAGATCTACAGCTGAAGTCTGGGACTTCTTCTGTCAGGAGTGAGCTATGGCTAGTGAAACCCTCTCTCCCTGGATCTGTGTCTGGGGCTGTTACCATAATGATCTCATGGGGCTTTTTTTTTTTTTTTTTTAGGCATGTGAAAGTGAGGGTGATTTACAATTGGGGAGGAATCCTTAAACACATTCACAGACTGCTGATCAGTTCTTTTTGCTGTTGTATTCCATTGAGCCATTACAGCTGGTCTGAACCTGTCTCATGTAATGTAACGATTTTCTTCCTGAACTGGTTGTATGTGGACAAATTAGCTGATTATTGATTACCGCTGCATTGTTAGTGTTGAGCAACATATATATGATTTAATTTAGTCATGACAGAATATTATAAGGTATAGACAGATCTGGACGAAAACAAAACAGGTTAAAAACAGTGCTATCCTCCTTCTGATTAATTTCCCCTAGCACAAGGATACTGTCAAGTTGAACTTTAACCTTTACTTCTTTAGAAATGCCCCAAGCTGCTATTGTCCTTGACTGCCATCTTAAATAATTTTGTTCTCAATTTCGGTCTTCCTTTCTTCTTGTTCTTCTTTCAGTCATGTCTTTCTGGATCCACCCCCTCTCTTGTAAATCTTTCACAGCCTCCTTCTCATTCCCGGTGGGGGAGTCCATATGTGAGGAGGATATTAGAGGAGCTGGGGTGGAAGCCCATTTAGTAGAGAAGCACGGCTGTTTACGAGAGGAAAACAGACCCTGTTGAAAGGACCATTGTCTGCTGCAGTCTGTGTGTGTGTGTGTGTGTGTGTGTGGATGTGGCTGTTAAACCATTGCAAACTATTTTATATACTCCTAGAAACACACATGAACAAATTGATGCAGGGAAAATCATTGTATAGCAATTAAACTATGATTTGGCCATCTGGTGTCCGGTATCTGTGTTTTTTCTGTTGGACTGGAGCTGGGAAACGGCAGCTGGGTCGGGGTCACATTTCCTGCTTTGTGACTGAGGGTCCTTCAGTACAAAACATGCATCACATAGACAAAAAAATCCCAAATTTGTCTCCTGAAAAAAGAAAGAAAATTCCTTGCTGGAAAATCCATCTTAATATGGTGGCTTGTACATGCAGCTTGTTTGTAGTTGTTCCAGGCTGGTCATTTGGTGGCCATTACCTGGTGCATGGAAACAAAAAATTAAAAGTTCAATGTAATAATGGATAATTTGCCAAAGTGGCCAGGCTGGTATTTGACTAATGACTTGCTTAAACCATGCACTGGCAGTCTGGCGAGTTGAAAAGACAAGTTTTGTTTGCAAACAGTATGTGTGAAAGATGAGTCAGTGCCATTAGATTGCTAAGAGCCGGGAAGACACCTTCATTATGGATGCAGTTTGCAGAGATTAAGGATTTTGCCTGTGGTGTGTCTTTGAAGTACTCCAGGTTCCTTAAGACAAGAGGACAGACCTTTTCAAATCTCTGAATGAAGGTGAATGGGAGCAAAGAAAGTGAGAGAAATGTGGAAGAGAAATTGCACAGGAAAGACTCAGACAGTGGCAACCAGAACAGAGAGATGATCAATCTACAGCTTTAAGCCAGATACTTTGTTTACTCTGCATTGAAGAAGACAAGGCTGTATCTCTCTGTACTTTCTTTCCCTCACACACTCTCAGATGTAAAACTTAAAGTAAACCTAGTAAACTGCCTACCTAGACATTTTAAGTCATCATGTAAAAATGTAGATTTCAAGGCTTTTCGATATTTTACTGTAAAAGTAAAAAAAGACTAAATTGAGATTTTTTTTTTCAGTGTGCATCCTAAGATACCATGATTTAAAGGCACATTTTGAGGCAGAATCGCAAGTCTCCTATGCAGATAATTATATCCTAGAATGCATTGCTACGAGTTCAGTTAAAAATGTCTCCAAGGTGGATATGCAAACTTTAAATATACATATGTGAAAATGTCAACTGGAATGAGATGTCCGAATAGCTCTCAGAGGTGAACTGGAGCTTTTCGGACATCTCATTGCAGTTGTCGTGCTGGTGTAGAAGTGGGATCTCTTTATATGGAGCTAATCAAAGGGAATGTCCTGTTATGTTAGTTGTTGTGTGCAGTTGCAGGTCGGGCCAACTGGGCAGTGTTGGGCAGCCGCACCCTGGAGCTCAGTGATGTGGGCAGGGTAAGCGTTGCTCTGAGCCATAACAGGGCTTGGCGCTTTTTCCATTCTACTTGAATGCCTTGAAAGCAGCTAATGAAAACCTTTTCTGGTGAAAAACACAGATTAAACCATTAAAAACTAGTTAGCTGGTCTCAACCATGCTGAGTCCCATTTATACTATCTTATGGTGATGAGTAAGTGATGATCAAGTTTTCACAAGTTTTTTTTATCACTTTAACTTTTTATTTCTGCATGGTTTATATCAGAGTTTTATATGTCATGCTGTCTATACACATTTAATTTATATTAAGGTAGTATTTTTATCTTCATGTTTTACACAGCTTTTTCTGGCCAAAAAATCCAGCTTAAGTTGCTATTTATGTGTTTGGAAACATGGTACCTGATTTCTAACTGGCTTAAGGAGTACTAGCTGCTAGAACATCTTAGACCAGCAACAAACCAGGTTATGTGATTCATATTTTTGAATCATGGTAGCCAGCTTGCTTTATCCAAAACACAATTACCAGTTTAAACTGTATTTTCCAACAGGAGTCCCTTTCTTTCTTCAAGAATTGCCCCTTTTTACAGTCTCCCACCCTCATATGTATAAGTCTCTGCAATGAATCTGCCCATGGGATGAGTATTTCACTTGAGAGGAATTTCCTGTGCTCTTCACAAAGCAGAACGGAGGCAGGGAATAAAAGGCAGAGATGGGGAGGGAGGGAGAGAGAGAGAGAGAGAGAGAGAGAGAGAGAGAGAGAGAGAGAGAGAGAGAGAGAGAGAGAGAGAGAGAGAGAGAGAGGAAATAGGAATTTGGAGCTCCTTTTGACACCTTGACTTGAGCTGACTAATTTACTCCAGCTAGATCTTTACTTCTCTCCTCTCTCTCTCTGTAAGGTCATAAAGTGTAAGGTCGTATTTATATAGGTGCTTGTGCTGAATAGGTTTATTGCGGAAGCCTGTTGACTTTTGACCGGTCAGGTCTCCACTGGTCATCTTTGGTTCTGTTTGCTTTTACACCCACTCAGAGTACTGCAGTGTTGTTACATCTTTGACTCTGTGTGTCTCGCTCAAATTGCAGTGCATTATTATATTTGCTTCTGAGGCATTTTCTTTGCTGCTTTAGTGTAGTGGTTAACAAACTGAGCTGGTAATATAAAGGTTGTAGGTTCAAACCCTGCAAGGGGAGATCCATAGAGTGTCACATTTGTACCCTTGAGCAAGGCACTCAACTCCTCCATCGTGTTATTTAATATGGACTATCCCGGAAATGCCATTTTAAGGAGTGTTTACTCTGAAATTATTCTGCAGAGACAATGTGTAAGAAAGAGAGCCGCACTTAATCCAGATCGAGTTGATAGACTGGTGTTTCTTGCAAACAATATTAAGAAATGAATTAGGCTAGGCTATATACTTTACTCCTGCTGCTGTTTAAGTTGTCACGTTATTGTTTGTGCCTCTTCTGAATCGTTTTTTTCTCTCTTTTAATTTAGCCTAATGTTGCAGGATATGCATGGTGGCACTTAATATAAGTTGATATTCTAAATTTATAACCTGCTGTTTGAAACATTAAGTAAAAATAATAATAGTCCAGATAGTCCTGTTTATGACTCACTGTTAAACATTTGTGATTGAATCTCCATTATGCTATGGTGTTTTTCTTTTTTGTGTTTTTTTTTTTTTTTTTATGCGCGGGGAAGCGGGCACGTAGATATTCAAATATATTTCATGATATTCGATATCCGTTTGAATTAAATTTTTCTCAAAAGTGACAGCCCTAATGACAATTTGATAAGATGTAAACAGTGGAGAAATCGTGCTTTGCTTTCCTTTTGACCATACATTGCACATTACTTTATAGCTTGATACAATTAGACTGCAACTAATTCATTGCAATTAACAGTAAGCATGCTGTGATGACTTAGTTAGTCTTGGCTAGTGTGATATGACACCATGAAGGCTTTTATAAATAAATCACTGTTGCAACTAAAGTGAGCCGTAAGAGTTATTTTATAATCAGTAACTGTAGTTATGAGTCTCACACATGAATAATAATCATGTTATGGTAATGCTTGTGATCCTTCTGGGTGTTAAAGAGTGGCAGTTGTATGGTATTTTCCCTTGTCATGTCTGTCATGTGATCTGACATCATCCTCTGGCTCCTTGGAGATTTTTTCCGCAGCTCTCAGGCTCGACTGTGGGCCATTTGTCAGTCTTGATGTTTATCTCTTTAGAGCTGAATCTCAGAGATGGCAGGACTCCAGGCAATGAGATGAATGACCCAAATCCCAGTGGTTCAACTGTACTTCTGCTTCACAACTAAATCATTTTTTCTTTTGTCAAAAACATAAACAAACATTTCAATGCCATGGACCCTCAATTAATGATTCCCATTGGGAAGGATCACATTTAAATTATAAAGGCAGATGAAAATTCTGTCATTAATAACTCTCATTATCTCACCCTCACGCCGTTCCAAACCCATAAGACCTTTGTAACTTCCATAAGACCTTTCTAACTTGTTAATCTTTGGAACACAAATTAATTTTTTTTGATGAAATCTGAGCGCTTTCATAGATTATTGATTATTATCGTTATTTATTGATTTACTTTTAAAACCCCTGTAATAGACAAAAGTGGTTAACTGAGAAGGAATCTGTTTAACTAAAGTGGGCATTTCTAACTGATCACATCAAGCTTAAGTCTTAGTGAGAGATGTCTAATACCTGCTGATAACATCTGACAGCTGTGCCATTGGCCATCTGCTGTCCAGGAGGCTCTCAGATAGATCCTAACAAGAGGCTGCCAAACTGAAATCATTCAATCAATCTATCCTTCCATCCATCCATCCATCCATCCGTGTCATACTAATTTGTTTGCTTTTAGATTTGCTTTTCCAGATATTAATCCTGATGTGAGATGTGAATATTTTTCAAATTAAATCCTCTAATTAATTCTGTGCTGTTCATAACTTCTAATAATCATGAGCCTGGGTAATTTCACTTCTGAGCTCAATGATGAATAGAAACTGAATAATCTTTCCAAAGTCTGTTGGAATGTTTGGCCCATTTTTCAATTTTTGTCTGATTTGAAATGCATGGATAACATTGGATTTGGGCCTTGTGAGCTCTCTCTGAGCTAGCTTGAGTTTTCAAGTGTCTTTGATGCATTTCTATATTTTAGTTTTTTTCTTAGCAGCTTAGCTTATCACTTAGCAGCTGCGCGCAGACAGCACAGTCATTTTCTAGTTGAATTGTCCAACAGTGAAGGGACACCCAGCAATCTTTTGAGAATAGAAGAATGTTTTTACGAGGGAGGGAGAGGTATCACTGAGCTCTGCTACATTAGTGCTATGGTCACTAGTCTATGTGTTATCATGATATCCTACTTAATTGAGATGAGAAATAACCCTGCCGAGAGTCACTTGTTTGACAATTTTTATAAATGCTTTAGTTACAGAATGGCTTAGTTTGCATTCAGTGATTACCTCACCTGTCAATGTACTTCACTTCAGTTCACTTCAGTTGGTCATGAAATATTTACTGTCCCTCTTACTCAGGGTCTAATCATATAAGCTGTCCCAGAGGTTTTTCATTTTTTATTGTTTTTTTACAGCATAATATCTATCATGACAGTGTGGTAGAATTACTGTACCTGCATAAATAGTTTTTTTTTCTTCTTTACAGTAAATTATCTAATTCCATTATGTTTTATTTAGCATTGAACAACAGTTAGTTTTGGTTTATTTATTTATTTATTTGTTTGTTTTCAGGCTTTATTTTGTGTGCATCGTGGTTGGAATTGTTCAATCTATTTGCAAGTTATATTGTTATGTAAGTAGGATGTGACGTGGCATTCCTATTGAATGTACTTGATTATTCTATCAAATGACTCATTATATAAGTTACATAATGATTCATTCAGGAATGAAGCAAGTGAGTCATTGAATCATTTACTCTAACGAATAGTTCATTGATTCATTCACTTAACCAGTTTGTTCAAACACACTAATTCATGCAGCAACGAGTCTGTTGTTATGAAAGAGTCATTCACTCAGTCTGTTCATTCAAAAATACTGATCCGTTTCGTAACCCCTCTACTGTTTATTTTTCAAAGAAAATCATTTCTTTGGAGCTATTTTCATAACACAACAGACAAAGCAACTGGCAGTATGTTGCCTAAAATGTAAGTTACTTAGTATTTACTTGTATAAAAGCAATATCAAGTTTGCAGTCATGCTGTTGGTTTGTATGTCAACATGGCTGTGAGTCAGCAAATGATATTTGGTAGAACTTTTGCTCCTGCGATGTTTGTATAATGTGATATCACTTATGGTTTTATCTAAAGCACTTCATAGTAGTCAGTCACTCCAGAGTAATCTCTGAGTTTGTTTTGCCCCAGGTTGCAGATTTTGTGGCTGATGGCAGCTGTCGCTTGCACGATTTCACACTATAGTGTGTCACAGTGTGTCTTATGATCCCACTGACCACTAGGATAAACCAACATGTTTGAAAAACTCACTGTGTGGTTGTAAATCTGCGTGCATGTCCTATAGACTTTATATCCTAGTGCATCTAGCAGTAAATCAATTATTCAATGCAAACCATATGAGTCAGGTGTTAACTCAGTGACCCATGGTTGTTGGAGAGGTGATTCTTTCACACCCTGTTAAAAGATTAAGGTCAATGTTGTTGTCAGTGCTTCTACAAACAAGAGCTTGACAGAATTAGTGTCCAGTTCAGGCACCTCGTGGGTTTGGTCTATCCCATATTTCTCAAGGATTACAGTATATTAGGTGGTCAACACTTTGGAAAAGGGTTCATCCAAATGACCATTGGCTGCACTACTGATTTTTATAGTAATTTTATATTATAACTGTCATTAAAAATAATTTTGCACCTCGGCATAAATTCAATATATAACAAATAATAAATTCCAAATGTAAATATGTGCTGCAAAACTACATACAGCTTTAAAGTTTGTATTCTTTTAAATCAAGTTAAGTTCGTTCAATGCTAAGAGGTCATGTTGTCACATATTAATCTTCATAACACGTCTTTACCTGATATGAATTTGGAGGTCAGAGTTCACCACTCCTTCATACTGTAATTTGGCTTATATTTCTCATAATTTTGTTAATTTCTATACCACACAGCAATTTAAATACTAAAATCTACCAGAGTTTGTGTGAAATTGTTTGAATAATGTTGTTTGTTTCAGTCTTTGTGCTCTTGACTTTTAGCCAATTAGAGCGTGTGTTTTGTGCCTGTGCATGTATTATGCAATTTTGTGCGGATAACCTGCACATATTGATTAAAGGCCTGGTCCAGATGAAAGCCCTGTTATGTTAAAGTTTCTTTTTTTCCCCGCTCTGCTCTTAAGATCTTTAGTGGTGAAACACCTCAGCCTCTCTCTCTTCATCCATCCACATTCGCTCGAGACCAATTAGTTTGTGTGGAGACTGTATGTAGATGTGCTTGTGGGATGTTTTGGAAGAAAACTTAGGGGATAGTCTTGGCAGAAAGCTTAATTATTGTGTGAATATGACCACTGTGTCATTTAGCCCTATTGTCCAGAAGCCAAGCTATTCCACTTTAGCAGGTCACTTTATTTAGGGCTGTCACTTGAAAACACAGAGCAGAAAAAATGGCGGAATTGTGCACAAATTATGGTAAAATGTGTTTAATAGAGTTCAAATTACCCTAAATATTTATGAGGTGGGCCGTTCGGCTCTGTCTAGGTGTTTTTGTTGTTTTATCTTGGAATGCCAAAGATTTTCTGGAAATTTATTTTGGAATTTCAACTGAAATGTAACAAGATATATATTCATGTTTGGAGATCGAGGTACCATAAAGAGACGTCCAACCCCAGATTAAATAGACAAATGTACACGAAAGCTTGTACATGCTCTCTGACTCCCGATAAGCATTTGTGATTTGCATTTTACAGACACTTTTATTCAAAGCAATTTTTTCTTTTAACAGTATGTGTGTTCTCTGGGAATTGAACCCACAACCTTTTGTGCTACTAACACAATGCTCTACCACTGAGCCACTGAACAGCATACGGAGAAACCTTGTTGTACCTTCAGCGGTTTCACCATAAGATTAGACCTCAGCATCAAAGACAAGATAGTTTCTCACAAGAGAGGAGAGGCCTAAATCGCCACTTGATAACAAATACACCAGCTTTGTAAGCAGACGTGTGTGATATAATGAAAAAGTCTGATGTTTGTAGGTCTCAGGTGGGAGTCCTGTCAGTTTACTCATGTTTGGCGGTCTTGAGGCTGTGTATAGAGAGGGGATTAGATCCAGGGTGCAGCTGCTGTTTGCTGGATTAGAGGATGTCTCTCCTCTTCACACTCACCCCACAGGAGGCCTAACCTTAGGGCAGCTTGTCCTCCTCGATGCAGTCTGGAGTTTGTGTGGGGTGGAATAGCCATCAGGCTAATTAGGATTGATCCACCATAGCAGAGGCATGGTTCAGTCTGTATACATGAGCATCTGCTGTGGGGACACTGTGATATGCTGGTGTAGGGAAGATTATGACTAGATCCTGCTTGGGAGGAGATAGATTTGTTGTTCTAATGACTGAGAATAGATGTGGGTTGATGTTCAATACTTCACGTTATATTATTGCTTGATATTCATTGAAAGGTTTTTATAATTTCACTTAAAAGTCATTATAATATAATGTCATATATTGTAATACCATGACATTACAGTTTTATTGAAATGATAATATTTATTTATTTATTTAAATCATATTTATTTACTTTTTATTTACTGGGTTTATTAGTAAAAAGAAGAAAAAATATCATTAAATTGATTTTTTTTTACAGTATTATTTGGATGTTATATTATAGTATATTAAATATATCAGTGTAGGGAAAATGGATGTGTAAGGCAACATAGTTTCCAAATATCAGATTTCTGATTTAGCACTACATTAAAGGAAAGAATTCTTAGAGGAAATTCTGTTATCATTTATTCATCCTCATTTCATTCCAAATTCATTCTGGATGCACTGTCCCTTTAAGAAGAACAGTGCCACCATTATTTCTAATAGGTCTCAAACGATTGATTGGAACTGTTTAAGGCTGGAGGCCTTGTTCTTAGCCATCACTCTTGGGGGGGTTTCTATTCAGTCAATATTTGGATAATCATGTCCACAGTTTGAACCGCTTTGCACTCTGCAATATATGTTAACAAAATTACAAACCACTGTAATTGTAACTCTTTTCTTATTTGTGTACAGTTTTGAATGCACTATATGAAATAAAACTCTATAAGAAGCAAGTCAGTGTCTAATCTTCTTAATTATATGAAATGTTATATATAATTTATATGAATATAAAATCATTTCAAAATAATTTAAATCATTATTATTTAGTTTATGTAAAATGTATATTATGTCCTCACATTTGAAACCCCTAATCTTTGTAACTGAGGTGAACTACAGATACCCCCTCCTCATTGTGTAGGAACCACATGAATTTTAATACAGCTTAACACTTCATTAGGGAAGACGGTCAGGGAAAACAATGCAAATCAGTATGCAGACAAATAAGAGTGCTCATGTTTGCTTTACATGGCTCAGACATACGTGTTTTTGAATTATAGTGGCCCACCCTCATCCTACTCTATGCGGCGCTGGCACACCACACACGGCTAAACCCATCAGACACACTATTTCGGGAAGGCAGACACCCATGTTACCAAGAAAATGCATGAATATAAGCAGGCCTCAGAGCCTTGGAAGCTATGAGCATGAAAGAAGATTAATTCAGTGGTCGGGGGACAATCATCTGTATGAGGTTTGGGGTGGGGTTTTTAGGAGGGTTAGAGGGTTCTCTGCCCATCTGCAGTGCCTTCAGAATCCCACATTTATTGATATGATGATGATGATGATGATGGGAGAGAGCATGAACAGCCCAAGGGGAAGGATGAATGAAGACAAATCTTTGTTCTGCCCTAATAATGACGGTCAGCAAAATATTAGCAAATTGAAATAGAGAGAGAGAGAGAGAGAGAGAGAGAGAGAGAGAGAGAATTGGGCTGAAGAGAATAATAAGAAGTCAATGTTTTGAAAGAATAAATCAAATGAAAATTAATTTTTAGTCATAATTTTTAGCACTTTTAAAACTAAAAATGTTTTAGTTACTGAAATAAAGCTGAAATAAAATATAAAATTGGATGGAAAAACATAAAATGAGAATTAAAAAAAAAAAATCTAGTCAAATTGCAAAAAGCTAAATGACCAAAACTACAATTAATCAGAATCAGAATCAGAGAGAGCTTTATTGCCAAGTATGCTTACGCATACAAGGAATTTGTTTTAGTGACATAAGCTTCCAGTACACAGAGACAACAAAAAAAAAAAAAAAAAAAAAAGAGATTTACAAATTGACAAATAAATAAGTGTATAAAAAATTGTGTATTTTAAATGTTCATTAAAATATAAAAATGAAAATATAAAAATAAAAGCTAATTTTAAGAATTATAAATATTATAATAATATATAAATAAAATAAAACACTGTATGCTGTATTTTTTTTATCATTATGTTTATTTATGTTTTTATGTTTGACATTTCAAACAAAGATTGTAAGATTCTTCATACAGCTCTTTTCCATTCAGCCAGATTTCATAGTGACTACGGATGTCAAGCTCAAAAAAGGACACAAATATAGCCATAAATACCATGGTCCAAATTATTATCTATATTCCATGTTTCATAAAATAAATAACAGTATATGGGTTTGAAATTACATGAGGTTGAGTATAAAATGACAGAATGTTCATTTTTGGTTGAACTTTCCCTTTAATTAAACAAATGGGGCACTATAAATTCCAGCTGAATTAAAACCTGACTTTAAATCCTTGATGGTTCGGATCCAATATAAGGATAAGGATAAGAAGGATGAGAAGACTTGTTCATGGTTGGTCTAGTGTAAATGTGCAACACTGTAGACCCAAATGTTGTCTTTACTTATATGATAAGGTAATGTTGACTAAACATTAATTACAGTTTTATGTTTTGGGCACATAAATCAAAAACAAAATAATTAGATCATTAGATCATTAGAATTAGATAATTACAAAAGACTAGTCTCTCTTCATTTTGTCTGTAAAACAACAGATAAAATAAATAATAAGTAAATAAAAAATACCAAAAAATAAATAAAAATAGATCTCTCAAGGTCTCAGCATCTTCAGTTACCAGTTTGACTTTATTTCATACAAAAGAGACTAAGATGTTCATGTTTTAGTGAAAAGTAAAAGGTTAGTAAAGTTTGGTGTCACCGTGATAGAGATCAGTGTTTGCTTTAGTTGGGCTCTTGAACCTTGATTTCTTAAGTCTTTCTAGAGCATATTCCATAAAGCAACAAATGCAAAAGAAAATCTGATCAGATGATATTGGTAACTTATTGTTGATGATACAGTCATTACTTGATTCAATTGAGGGAACAAGTTTATTCAATCAGTTGAGTTGAGTCAACTTATTGAGGGTTCAGTGTCGAATAAAGGCCTCATTCACCTTCACTAGTAAACAGAGAGCTGTTTGGAGGACTTAATGCATTGTGCATGAGTCAGCGAGGGGAGGGAGTCAATATTGAGCCCATCTGAACACCAGCTTCTGTCATATTTCCAATCAAAGTTTCCTGTCTGCATTGCTCTAGTATTTCATATGGTCTGTGACAATTGTGGCCAACATGGGAATAGTGAGAGAAGAGATTCTGTAAAGCTGAAAAAAAAAAATCAGAAGTAAATTAGATTAAATAGATTGGAGCTCCCTGCTGTGTAAAAACAACAAAGTGCAACAAATTGTTTAGCACACTTTCATAAATATTCTTACAGAAGGACTGAGTTGGATCTCCTCAACAGATTTCTTTTGCTATTATCAGGGACTTATTTATTAAAGTACACTATCTGTCTATCTATCTATCTATCTATCTATCTATCTATCTATCTATCTATCTATCTATCTATCTATCTATCTATCTATCTATCTATCTATCTATCTATCTATCTATCTATCTATCTATCTATCTATCTATCTATCTATCTATCTATCTATCTATCTATCTATCTGCCTGTATGTCTGTCTGTCTTTCCGTCCCTCCGCCCCTCCGTCCTTCAATCTATCTACATTTTTGATAAAGGAATGTAGATCCCACCTTACAGTTAAAAGCCTGACATTATATTCTTGTTTGTGATTGAAGCTGAAAAACTGTTTATGATGCCATAATTGTCAGATTTTTTTTGAGAGCTGTACCTGTATGACTATAAATATTGTCCCAGGGTTGTTTCAAAAATGCTTGCCAAGTGGACTTACTTGCATTTGAAGAATCTTTGGTTTGATGTAAGCTTCATGACCAATGGTGTGAGTTTTGGGTGGGGCTGTGTGCTTGTGTTTGAGTGAATATCAGATTGTTTGGGAAAACCTGTTTGGAACCTATCATTTTCTTTAACTGTTAAAATGTAGAGATACTGTATTGTTGAAAAAGCCTTCATTGCCTTTCTGCAATGTCATTCTTTAGTTCTGCACTCCGTTATAGCTTTAGAGCATTTGAGCTGGTTCTGGAACATTCTACTCACTCACTGGGTCATTAATTTTTTACTTTGCTCTTGGTTACAGTCTATAAGGCTGTTAATTATATTATCATCTCACAACTCTACCTTTCTCTCTCTCTAACACACACACATATCCCAACCCCCCACTTATACTGCTCTCACACTTGTTTGAAGGTGGCAGAATGAAAAGCACATACTAAACTCACACATGTGCATCTCTGTCCATCGACGAGAATCATGTGTTGTAGCTGTCGAGTTCACGTGAATTAAATTAGGCAACTCTGAGGACACCTTGAGCTCACCTGCTACATTTCTTTACTTTTCTCTCTCTCTCCAGGTCCATCTGTGTTTCTCGCTCTTCCTCTGTGCTACACGCTGAAGAACAGGATCCTACACCCAGATCTCATCAGGTAGGCTCTTTATCCTTTTTTGTCGCTTTTCTTTCTGTCTCTCTCCTGTTTCCTGCCTCTCTGCTTACCGTGCTGCAGAGATGCTGCATCACTGTGTGTAACGCTCTGGCACATAAGGTGTGTGAAAATCTGACAGGCTGAAATGGGCAGTACCAGCATTCTGATTTAACAGCCCTCTGTATATTTACATTTCCTCCTCCCCTCTTTTTTTGTGAATTAACACTTAATTTATAAATCATTTGTCTGTGTATTGTTTTCTGCAGTTTTTCAGCAGCATATATGTACCCATTAACTATTCATGCTCTTGTAGCTCTACATGCTTGACACATTGAAGCAGATGTGTTTTATGTGTGTCATGTAATTCTGTGTGTGTGTGTGTGTGTGTGTGTGCATGTGTGATTGCTGTTCAGGATAACATGCTTGTTGGATTCAGGGTGACGTGATGATGTTTGTCTAGACACCTGCCATTAGCATCATCAGACTGTCTAGGTACATAATGGTGATGGTGGCAGTGATTTAATGATGATTTAGGTCACCATGGGTTGGTAATATAACAAAAATCATATATCACACTCTGAGTGATTGTATATCATGATAACTGTATACATACATACATGTATACACTCACCTAAAGGATTATTAGGAACACCATACTAATACTGTGTTTGACCCTCTTTCGCCTTCAGAACTGTCTTAATTCTATGTGCCATTGATTCACCAAGGTGCTGAAAGCATTCTTTAGAAATTTTGGCCCATATTGATAGGACAGCATCTTGCAGTTGATGGAGATTTATGGGATGCACATCCAGGGCACGAAGCTCCCGTTCCACCACATCCAAAAGATGCTCTTTTGGGTTGAGATCTGGTGACTGTGGGGACCATTTTAGTACAGTGAACTCATTGTCATGTTCAAGAAACCAATTTGAAATGATTCAAGCTTTGTGACATGGTTCATTATCCTGCTGCAATTAGCCATCAGAGGATTTTACATGGTGGTCATAAAGGGATGGACATGGTCAGAAACAATGCTCAGGTAGGCTGTGGCATTTAAACGATGCCCAATTGCCACTTAGAAGCCTAAAGTGTGCCAAGAAAACATCCCCCACACCATTACACCACCACCACTAGCCTGCACAGTGGTAACAAAGCATGATGGATCCATGTTCTCATTCTGTTTATGCCAAATTCTGACTTTACCATCTGAATGTCTCGACAGAAATCGAGACTCATCAGACCAGGCAACATTTTTCCATTCTTCAACTGTCCAATGTTGGTGAGCTCGTGCAAATTGTAGCCTCTTTTTCCTATTTGTAGTGGAGATGAGTGGTACCCGGTGGGGTCTTCTGCTGTTGTAGCCAATCCGCCTCAAGGTTGTGTGTGTTGTGGCTTCACAAATGCTTTGCTGCATACCTCGGTTGTAATGAGTGGTTATTTCAGTCAAAGTTGTTCTTCTATCAGCTTGAATCAGTCGGCATTTTCGCCCACAGGACTGCCTCATACTGGATGTTTTTCCCTTTTCACACCATTCTTTTTAAACCCTAGAAATGGTTGTGAAAATCCCAGTAACTGTGCAGATTGTGAAATACTTTGTGAAATCCTAAATGCATTGAACCAACTGCCATGAGATTGGTTGATTAGATAATTGCATTAATGAGAAATTGAACAGATGTTCCTAATAATCCTTTAGGTGAGTATATATATATATATATATATATATATATATATATATATATATATATATATATATATATATATATATATATATTAGTGGTGGGCCGTTATCGGCATTAACTTGCTGCGTTAACGGGAGACTCTTATCGGGCGCTAAAAAAAATATCGCCGTTAATCTATTCTCAAAGTTGGGTTGAGAGTTGGGTCTATATTAGGGGAGCTATGATGACTTTCACCTTGATATTTTAGTGCGGATGTATACCTAACCGAATTGCAGTGTAGGGGGCGAGAACGAGTCTTTGAACCTGTGTGTATGCCTACAGGGCTTGGGCGCCGCGTTACTTTCTGGGACGTGGCGGCCATGTTGATGGCTTCGCGAATGTAAACATACAGCAAGTTGAACGAGAAGAAGCAGAGTTGGGAGAAACAAAAAGATGTTAAAATCGCAGAAAGGTTGTGGGATTTATAAGGATAAATAGGGATGCCAGAGATCAGTATGTGGACAAAATCGGCACTATTAACGGTTTGGATCCATATGAAATTCCCAACAAAGTTTGGAGTACCGACGACGACTTGCTGCCGCACTTTTGCATTACAGATATCCTCGGCTACCTTGTTTGTTTTGGGAGCGCACAGTGACTCCAAGTCACTGTAGTCTCATGTGTGGTTCACAAACGGATGGGTTTAGGAGCTGCAGATCATAAAGCCGGCAAACAGTACAGTAATCCGGACAAAGGTAAGCTGCGCTCTACCTAGCTGCCTTAGTAACTGTTAGTGCTAACAACCATTCACACATGGTCTTTTAACTATGTGTTTCAAAAGTGTAGTTAGTAGCTGTCAACCCTCCCATTTTTTCCGGGGTTCTCACATATTTGAGCTCTTTTGCTGCTGTCTTCCCGTTTTAGTATATTTTCCAGTAAAATATCCCGTTAGCCCCTCCATCATACCTGTCAAGTCTCTGTGCTGTTGTCCTGTTGCTACTCCTTGCCCTTCCAACGAACAGATGTTTTCAAAGCATCGTTTTGCTTACTTGAAAGCAACCTTAGCGTGATGTTGGGCTTTTTAAGATAACAGCGTGGTTGTTGTGAGAGCACGATTTCACGCCAATCTGTAAGCAAAGTCATGTCAGACCTAGCTTCACAAATCGCTTAACGCTAGTTAATGCAGCAGTTTTGTAATTCGGATTTCTGCTGTCAGCAGAGGGTTAGCAACAGGAAGATGAATGTTGAAATTACCCATATTTTGGATGAGTAACCCAGGAAATTTCCCTTATTTTCAGTGTTCAATGTTGACTTAAGCTATATAAATGAATATTCAGATGTTATGGTCTCCGTGGTCGCGCCTCCAAGCAGGAAAGCAGTGGAAAGTTAATCCATTCTCATTTTATTTTCCCCATGGCGATTATATGTTGCGCTGTTACACCCCACAATACAGCAACGGTTTACCATGGTTGAAATAGATTTTTAAATAATCAAATTAAGACACACGGATGAGAGGGAGTACATCTAAACACTGCACAGGAGTCCGAGTAGCGGTAAAGGAGGCCATCAACATGGCGGCCACGCCAAGTAATGGTGTCATGACTCCCAAGCCCTGCCGGGTTTGCTTCAGGGATTTTTTTTTTAATAAGCTTCCCAATGGAAACCATTTTGGAAACAGGAAACAACCCCTTGTCTAATGCACCTCCTGGCTTTGGAAACCCATTTTAAAAGACTTACTTTTAGTCATTTTTTTATTTGGGTAGCACACATTCTGAATGCCTTTGGCAGAATTCAAATGAGCCATTTTAATCTAGATTCAAATTCCAAGGTTACAATAAGATTAATCTAGATTTAAAAAATGAATCTATGCCCACCTCTAATATATATATATTTATATACACACACACACACACACACACACACACACACAGATGCCATATCAGAGTTGAAAGCTGCTCACGAGCTGAAATATTATCAGAGAATAATAAGACATATGTACAGTTACTGTAAAGAAAAGTATGGAGCCCTGCACACATGACATGCAGGAAAATAATAGTAGCCTAAATTGGTGCACGATTTACTAATTTGTTTCCTCAATGTACTAAAACGTGCACACAATTACTATTGTGTCCCGTAACCGTAATTTATCAAATCGAGGGAACACAATAGTAAATCGAGGGAATGCAATAGTAATCATGTGCACGTTTTAGTACATTGAGGGAACGAATTAGAAAATCATTCACAAAATATATTTATTTTTTCTTGCATGTCATGTCCGGGACCTACTTGAAAATCCTGACTCTCTGGTACATAACGGTCAATCTCTCTGGTCAATCAAAATCCCAGGATGTCTTTCGAAAAGAGTAGAGGTGTGACCTCAGCATCCTGGCTAAATTTGCCCATTGGCCTCTGACCATCATGGCCTCCTAACAATCCCCATATTCGCTGATTGGCTTCATCACTCTGTCTCCTCTCCACCAGTAAGCCTGTGTGTGGTGGGTGTTCTGGCGCAATATGGCTGCCGTCGCATTATCCATGTGGATGCTGCACACTAGTGGTGGATGAGGAGACACCCCCTGTCTGTGTAATGTGCTTTGAGTGCCTAGAAAAGCGCTATATAAATGTAATGAATTATTATTATTATAAGTTGGATGGACTATTTTATGGTGCTTTTTATTCAATTTTGTCATGCCACCAAACAGAATGAGGTGCAGTGTATTACATCTGTAGCTGTACTGGAGTGCTCGCTGATCTCAGAATCTCACAAGAGACCATTTTGTCACCGAAGTTGACATTGACAAGAGAGTTCTTGGTTTGTTATGTTGTTAAATTCAATCTTTTATTTCTTTGCCCACCCCTTTACCAATCTTTGTGGTCATGACGGAAAGCATGAATCAAATGCAACGTGACCTTTTCTCATCCATTTATCTGTGTTCCTCTTTCTGAATAAGGTCAAGATACAGGTAACTGTAGTCTTCATGCATCATGCCAGAAGGCCTGTAAAGCAGAGGAAGAGTGTTTCACTTGCTGTCTGTCTTGTTGATATTTTCTTTTGCCTATTGTCTTCATCAAAAATCCTAAATTTGAGTTTGATTATTTTAAACTGTTTTCACAGCTGCCATTGCAGCACAAACTCCAGTCATTGCCTGTTTGAGAGGAGAAGCACATGTGCTTGTTTCTTAATGGATGTGTTTGTGCATCCTTTTGCAATTTTTCAAGCTAAAAAAAAAAGAATAGTTCACTCACAAATGAAAATGATATATTTACTCAAAATATTAATTCACACTCATGTCGTTCTAAACCTTTTATCAGATCTAAATCTTCCGTGGTTCACACAAGTTAAAATTTTGTCCTATGAAAGAAATGATATATGATGACAGAATTTTGGGGCTGAACTATTCCTTTTAAACATGCTCTTTATTGAAGAAAATATTAAGAGCTTCTGTTCTGTATGATGCCAAACATTAACTGATGGGTGCACATTTTTTATGTTGCTGGGTCATTCCATGTGTCATTTAGGATATATTAAAACGCTCCTCGGTGCGGTGTAGAAGCATGTGAAGAGACAGAATTGTTTACTTGGCAAGCACACTGACTCTTTCATTGGGAGGCACTGCAGCAGGGAAAGAAATGATGTAATGTCCAAAGGTGGGGGGATTGGTCACCCCCTTCTTCTCTGTCTGGCACGGGCAGAAAAGACAGACAGGAAGGGCACGGTTCTCAACCTGCTGATCGAGAGAGACTGATACTCTGTTAGCGTTAAGTGGATACTACAGTCACAGTCAGGAATGGTGTCATACCAGGTTCTGATCATACTTAGCTATTCAATGCATTCCATGAAATTATACTGTGAATGGTTTCAGAGCATTCCCATACTTATATTCCATACTTTAGCTGCTTGATTTTAAAATATCTTCTGTGTTCAGCAGAAAAAATAAAGCCATACTGAATCATGTTTGGATGGATTATCCCATTAATATTTATTTGATATTTGTATTCATACTCCCTTTTCTCATAATCGGAGCATAATTGATCCAATCCCATCTGTCACCAGGATAGATTATCTAAGAGACACAGTTTCAGGTATTTGTCAGTTTGGACGATGCGTTGCATTTTCCTTATAAAAAAAAGTTGGATTTGTTGTTGTTAAATTTGTTGTTAAATCCATGAATATGAGACACAGAATGAGAATTTTAGTACATTGCAAAAAATGTCAAAAAATGTAAAATAATTTTTGATAAACTTTGCTTTGTCTGTCTGTCCATTTAAATATTTAAACAGTCTTTTGTGGGGAAAGCTGCCACTTAAAACAATCCCACATTGTCTTGATTTATCAGCAAATCTACACAGAGATGTGATATTTATTATTCCTTGCTTGTTAGCAAATAAGTATTCTTTAATAGAAGAAAGCTGTCTTCACATCTTGACAATCTCATAATTTAGATATTACGAAAGCCCATAGCTCAGACAATATTACAATATAATGAAAGAAAAATTCAAAGTACATCTAATGAGATTGTCATTTTTATTAGTATCTTACCAAGAGAGTGAAATAAGATGACTGACTTTGAGAAAAACAATAAGGCTGTTTAATATTGGTTTAGTGATATTTTTATTATGATTGCAATTTTCTGATGCAGTGAGGTCTTTTAAAGTATGTCTAAGAATACAGTGTGATCTTCCCTACGCTCTGTAAACAGCAAATCAGCTGCGATCATCCAATCATGAATAATTTTTTACATTATGTTTTTTACATTATGACTGATAGCAGTCTTTGAAGGATGGAATTCTTTAAAGTCGATATGAAATCCAAATTGACCTTACTTATTTTCTTAGAGGAATAGTTTTGGAAGGAATGACAATTTGAGTTTGTTTCTTCTTCAGAACAGATTTAGAGAAATTTAGCACTAGATCACTTGCTCACCAGTGGATCTTTTGCGATTTAAATGGTGCCGTAAGAATAAGAGTTCAAACCTCGGATAAATACATAAACACAATAATCCACAAGTGATCCGCACAACTCCAGTCCAAAAATGTCTCGTGAAGTGAACAACTGCATGTTTGTAAGTAACAAAACTGTCATTAAGGCATTTTAACATTCTATTGTCGCTTCCAACCAAAATACCAGTCCATAATAACGCTTCCTCCAGTGGAAAAAAGTTCAACAATTCACCTCTTTTTGCTAGCAAACAGTTCTTGATTTGTGCCTGTTTCTCTTCTGATTCAGACAAGAGGACTTTTGGATTGGAGTAAGCAATATTGTGGATTTTAGCCAGAAGCAACAGTTTGAAGTTATAAACATCTTAATGATAGATTTGTTTCTTACAAACATGCTTTTCGCTTCACAGGACGTCAGTTGATGGACTGGAATCATGTGAGGTAATTGTGGATTATTGAGATGTTTTATCAGCTGGATTTCGTGTTGACTTTGCTGCATACATTAAATTACTAAATGCACCAGGTGGTTGCTGGAAGTGTTTTCTCATGGCATGAGCTGAACCGAATTACAAATGAGAGCGAATAATGGAGGGAGACCCACTCTATCAGCTTAGATTTTTGTTTATTGACATACTTGCTGAAGATGTTCCTCTCAATCTCTCAGTCAGGAAGACGACAGGCAGATGAGCACTAGATCAGGAAGTTCTTATCTCAAAGCGGTTAGGTGAAGTCTTCAGAGACTCTTCGCTCTTCTATTATGCCATTTTATAAACCACTAGCTCACTTCTGACATATAATGCTGAAGAGCAGTAAGTGAGAGAACATACAGTAATATAACACATGTTCTGGTGTGTATAAAGAACGTATGTTGGATGTGTCGTGTTCATAGGCCATTGTGCTGGGTTGAGATAGCAGTTCAGCAGAAGCATATTTATGCCATCTGCCAGTCTTCCTGCTTTAAACATGTAGATCTGATCTGAACATTCAGCCATAAAGCAGCATGTTGTCACGTGTCTATTTTTCACTCTGGCTTCTGCCTTTTTCAGGTTTTTGAAAAATGTGCTCATAATTTTCTGTAAAGTTGCTTTGTAACGATTTGTATTGTAAAAAGCGCTATACAAATAAACTTGAATTGAATTGAATTTGGAGTTTCTCCAAGTTTATACAGTTCTTTTTTTTCTCTCTCTCTCTTTCTCTTTTTGGGTTGTGTAGTGAGTGAGTTTAGTTGAGGGAGGCACAGGGCTAATTTAGACACTGCTTGCTCTGAAAATCACATAATGACATCCTGAAAAGAAAGCGAGATGGCCACACCAGAGCCTGCGGTTAGCTAAGATCTTTTCCAGAAAGCACTGGGCCCACCCTCCTCCCTCTCGCTGTCCTCCCCTGCCTTCACTGCTTTATGCAGGGTCCAAAATTAACACTTGACAAGTGCCAGTACCAGTAAGAATTGGATTTAGTAAGTAAATTCAACGACCATTAATTTTAGGAAGGATCTGCAAAGTAATGCATTCACTGCAAATAATAATAATAACAACAACAACAATAATAATAATTTTATTTTTGACGTAAGGTACAGTATATATTGAACATTTTGTATAGTTTATATTTAATTATTTTATGACAACTTTTTTCTTGATTTATCAGACTTAGTTGCTTAGTTGAATGTATCTTGTTGTAGGATTTTACTTTCTGTGCCTGCTAGGATGGTATCACTCTGTCTCATTGGAGTTCTTAGTGTGAACATGCTGTGAAAAACCCTCATGTTCATGCATTATGAGTCAGTGTGTAGAGCGCCTGCATATTATCTGGTGGCAGAGAGAAAAAACGCTGCATTTTCCAATTCATATCCCCGAAAGCACAAACAGAAAGTCAGAGTTCTGACTTCAGAGTTCAGAGTTTGACCCTCCAGAATAGGATACACAGTGTAGATAGATGGATAGATAAAGGTACTTTTAGACCTGCATTTTGTATTATTTTGCCAAATTATTAACTTTTGTTCATGCATTTTCTAGCATTGATTTTTTTTTAACCTTAAACTAAATTAGCCAATCTAAAAAAAAATAAAAAAAAAAATTAACCATACATTATAATGTGATGACTAAATTAATTTGTAGAATTTAAAATGATTACATTTTAGTGTAATAGCATGCAAATTTAAAGGAATAGTACACCCAAAAATATTTATTGAAAATGTACTGACCCTCCAACATGTAGATGAGTTTATTTCTTCATCGAATCAGTATTGAAGAAATTTAGCATTACATTACTTGCACACCAATGGATCCTCTGCAGTGAATGCACGGGTGCTGACAGAATGAGAGTCCAAACAGCTGATAAAAAGATCACAATAATCTGCATGACTCCAGTGCATTAATTAACATATTGTATAGTGAAAAGATGCGTGTTTGTAAGCAACAAATAGTCCATAATCCATAATAATGCATCCTCCATCCATCCATCCATCCATGCATCCCTAGCCTGATGCCACCATTGCAGTGCTGTTTTATGGGGTTTATGGATTATGGATATACAGTATACACCAGTATATCCATTGTTTCTCTTCAAGCTTTTCTAGGAGTGCTATTACTGAAGACACTCTTTATAACTCTATCACTCGCACAAACAGTCCCGAAAGCTAATGGGATTATGGAGTTGTTCAGGTTTATCTGGAACCAAAGCTGCAGTCATAAGTACATTATGCTCCATAATAAAGAATGTTGAAGCACTGTGAATGGAGTAAAGCAGAGGTGACTGTTGTGTCAGAGCCGCTGTCATATGCTGATAAAGAGCTCTTTATTTAGTTCTGGCCTTTGGAGATGTTTTCTTGTGCCTCCATCAAAGACTTGTGTATGCCCACAGATGGCTTTCAGGATGATGAAGTGAAAATCTATGTCAGGCTTTCTTTATGGCCACGGAGTGTGTGAAGGAGATAAACGCTGTTTCAAAACCTGTTTATAGTCTATAAAGGCAACTTTATACTAAGGCAGCGTCTTTAATCATGAGTGACTGATTTTGAATAATGTGTTAAATAACAGATATCGAGTTAAACAACATTTACAATTTGGATTAACTATTAGTATGAGTTCATTTTTCTGATCAGTAAAACTTTTTTCAATATTGATAAATGTTTCTTAAGCAGAAAAATAGCATATTAGAATCATTTTTGAGGGATCATGTGACACTGAAAACTGGAACTGAACATTCAAAGCATGATAAGCATTCATATCGATAGCATGCATATGATGAACATATAGGTTGTGTAGGCAAAACAAGAGAATGTTTTGTTTTCTATAGGTGTGCCATTTAACACTAATGTGCGTGCTATAATCTCTGTGGTTTGTCCAGGTGTGTGTCGTACGCAGTTGTACGCTGATTACCTAGGTTGTGATCTCATTAAATTTTGCGTTAGTAACAGTCCCATGTTTTCTTCCTCACACATTTATACAAATATTTTCTTTATCAGTAACAGCCTTAAAGTATTATGTATATATTTTGCAGCTAATGGAAGTGTTTCTGTGATCTGATCTGTTTGCAGGTGTTCAGGTGTCCTGAAGCCACCTCCTAGATACACCACCAATAATCGCTGGAGTACCACCATCTAAACAGGTACAAGCCAATCCCTGCAGCACATCTCTAGCATGGATGCACACAAATAGCATATCATCCAGGCACTTTTTGCGTACTAGTAATTTCAGAAGTATTAGTTCTGTTCTTACATAATGTTTACGATGCACACAGCAATGAACACCTTCAGCCCTTGCACTCCACCTCCACATTTTGGGTAGGTGATTGTGCACTGGCAATAGCAGTCCATAGTGTGGTGAAACCTGCACCAGTTTGGCCACAAAGGGGATGCTTATGAAGACCCTTATCAATAAAAAAGTGACAAATCTGACATATAGTCCAATTAACATTAGAGAAACATTTAAAATGAAGGTCATAAAACTGCAAGTCCCTATTCTGCAGGGCCCTGTTCTCAAAGTCAGGGTGCACAGGATTTTATCAGTCTACTGGAAGCTGTGTTTACAAGTTCCCAGGCGGCTACAGTGTTATATCTGATTTCAGATTATTCTCTTCTTAAATGTCTTGTTAAAAAATCAAAGTGGGATTGGTAGTTTTCCATGATTCCCAGACTGCTTTATCTTGTCCGATGTCTAATTCACACTGCGCTAACCAAACTACATTTTTATTTTTGTTGGATATTTTGCCTGGTCTCTCATTTTTATTTTTTATTTTAAAAGGGGGTTACAGTGACACACTTGTAATGGAAGTCAATTATTTCAGTGTTTTTTTTAATGCCATTATTTTTCAGGGTTGCAAAGGGGCGAACATTTTTCACTAAATGCTTCATATATACATCCAAAAACCTTGCAACCCTGAAATTTTATACAGCTTGTTGTATTTACAGTAGCATATAGTGGTGGAGAGAATGTTTTCAGTCTCCAGTACACAGGAGCTGTGAGTGGGTGTAGAGGGAGTCAGAGCGCCCTTCAAGCTGCTGATGAGCGTGACGCACACCTGTGAAATACCAAAACAAAAGCCAGTTATTAAGCAGTGCTTTGCTTTTCTCTCTGCTTCTGTTTTCATGTGAAGCTGCAGCAGAAGGGCTTTCATTAGCCTTCCTCTCCCTGCTTTTGAATGCACATCGGGCCCATCAAGAGACGGAAAAAAAGCAAAGGCTCTTCCGATCAGTCTAATGAATGTTTACATGTTTGTGTTGATGGGTAGGACGTCGCTTGGCAGGTCAAAGTTCACATGTGTGGACGCCCACCTTAGAGACATGTGAAAGAGATGAGGTTCCTGTCGTTTCTGTCCCCCCTCGGTTGAATAAAATACGTGCAGCTGTTGATTTTTGCAGATGTTTGCAAATGAGTGTTTACATGTTGATGAACATGTGTGCTTGTTAACAGAATGCATGTGACTAATCTTTGCCGAAAAAAAAAACGGTTTAATAAAAAGCTAATCTTGTAATATTTTGGATTAAGCCACCATTTTTATTTTTATGAGTCAGCCAAGGGTCACACATTAGAGGATATTCCAGCAAATGTATGAAGATTTTAAACTAATTTGGCATCTATACACATCATAATTTAATAAGTTTTTCTTCTTTTCTGCGTTTTCGCTAGCGTATAACCCTCGCTGTTGCACTAGCATCCATATCAAGTGCAGAGCAGTTCATCGTGTCACGACCACACTTATGCAAGCTTGTTTTTAACAGGTTTCACAGCAGATGTGTATTCTAGCCTGCAGGCTTTAATTGCACATGTACAATGCTATAGCAGTATCATTCGCTTCGCAGATTTGAATCACTGTGAATTTTTTAACTACTCAAACTCCTGCAGCAAACAATAATAGTTTTACATTTTAAAATAAGAGGAAAGCCAGAGGGAAAACAAAATAATAAGGTGTAGATAGACACTTGTCATTCTCCTGTGGTGAGTCTAGATGAGTGATGTTACTGTTGCTAGTCCAAAAATCCAGAAGAAATGTGCAGAATTTCTAATGGAATTATCTTAAGGCATCCTAAGAATCATAAAGGATCCTCAAATCACCTGCTATGTATCTGAAATTCTGAATCAGATATACTGAAATCAGACTTTTAGATTATTCAAAAGGATATATGGTTCTTTGGTTATCCCATTAGGATCTTCAATGTGGACATGAAATGGCATTTAGAACTCATTTTTAATTCCATAAAATGGGATTCAACTCTCATTTCCACTGGCATTAAGAACTCATTTTTACTTAAGAACTCATTTTTTATGTAATTGTATCTATAAGGAGTTGACTGGATTGTGAAAAGTGGGTCTCCTTTCTAAAATTTAGCTAGACCTCAATGTGAATTGGCAGTGAATTGTTGAGATCTACCCCTTTTCCTGAAACAGCACGTGATACAAACACTTTTGAAAAGTTTTGTGTGGGACATTGCATCTAAACTTTTATTTGAGATTGTCTTGATATGTCTCAATGGACTTTGTCATCTCTTTTTCAATTTGACTTTTTGATATTGTTGATGCAACTTACGGTAATAACATTCATTATCCATCAATTGTGTGTTACTTAAAGGCAAGATTTTAAAATATGTGCATTATCTGCATAAGCACTCTAAAATGATACCAAAAATGCTAATTGGCTATTGGTTAATATTTTTTTCCCACCTGCATGGCCTTGAAAAAAAAGGTTTCAGAGATGGAGTTTGTATAGAATATAAAAATATAAAACATAAAGTGAGTTGTCCAAAAATGGACAACTTTCAATAGATATACTGTGGTAAGAGCAATGATGCAGACTAAATGCCTGATTCTTTCAAAAACCATGGTCCTTAAAGACACACTGTGGGTCAGCCCTCTCAACATAGTGTAGAAACACAATAAATGTTTGACAGGAGACTGAATGCCCAGTTTGGTAGATTTCTGTCAGTCGTGAGTGAATAATTCAAGAGGAAACGGTACTTCAGCTGTGTTTCAGTGGAATCACTCTATGTTGCCCATTCCTCTTTGGATTACAGACAGCCTCTTTATTCAAATAAAACGCACAGGTTTATGTTAACCTCTTCCTGTAGCTAATAAAAAGACCTGTAAAAAAACCTGTATCGGTGTACTCATTTTGCAATACTGTGCAGTAACACCTGAGGACTGCTCTCAGTCCACATCTAACGTAGTCCAGTTGCTATTCCTCTGCATGTGTGAGTCGAGAGCTCTGCAATGCAGCTGCAGTGGAGTGAGCAAGATACAGTATCTGTATGGAGAGAGGAAGAGTGAGGGAAGGATAATTATCAATATATCAATTATTATCAAGGATAATACCTATTTAACCTGCAGTTAGCAGCAACTGCCAGCATACTCTGTATGTTCGACACACTTTCAGTGTGTAGAAGATCTTCAGTACTTGACTTGGCAAGCTGAGTCTTTTTAACCACTTGACTTGGAATTTGGCACAAACCCATGCATTGGTAGTGATGCATGCAATCTGACTGACAAAAAAAATCTGACTATTAGGGTTTGACAGTACTGCACTGGAACACTACCCAGCAACAGTATACCTTTATACCTTATCTGCTTCTAAAGGATGCATATTAGTACCTTGAAGGGATAGTTCACTCAGAAATGAAAGTTCTGTCGTCATTTGTTCACCATCACGTCATTCCAAACCTGTATGGCATTCTTTCTTCTGCATATAATAAAGGTCAACATGTCTATTATTGTTTTTAACCTCATTTACTTTAATTACATAGACAATTTCACAGATGAAAAAAACCCATACATGTTTAAAATGACATGAATGTTTATTTTTGGGCGACCAGTTCATTTTGGAGTACATATTAGTACCATTTAAGGGTACTGCCCTATCCCAGTGACAAAATGGCCTTTTACACCGCAGGAACCTTTCTATAGTACCAGAACTAATTGTGGAACTACCCACTTTTGGGCATTTTTGCACTGCAGGAACTAGATGTTTTTAGTACTTTAATGCTTTAACTTTTTGGAGAACTAAATTAGCTCCTACTCCAGAGCAGGGTCTAACCAGCACAAGTTGTACTTACCATGACATAAGTAGACATTGATTGGCCAGACACCGAAAACACCCTTACCCGCCCTTTTATAATTTAAAATGCAGTGTCACGTCATAGTACACATGGTAGGTACGAATGCAACCCTTTTAAATGGTACTGGGAAATTGGTTCGCACAAAATCGTACCAATACTTTAGTACTGTTCATTTAGTTCTGGAACTAAGGCGGTGCGAAAGGCCCTAAATATTGTACCCCTAAAGGTACCTTTTTTCCTCCTGCATTTATAAAGTTTGTTGTTCTCAATTTGTCCATTTCGATCACTTTCAAACATCTTGTCAGCTGCAAAACAGTCCTTTACTCTTAAAGGTTCCAAAAGGGGAGTTCTGCTGTGATAGAAGATCAATTTTGAGTTTCCCAACAAACTTTTCAATTAGTAGTTCTTAATAAAGAACAGTTTTTTTGTGTGTTGGAATGCACTATACAACTTTGAAATCAAAAATATTTGAAAACACTAGGCCTCATACACTTGCCTATTTTGTAAATGGTTACAGAGAAAAAACTGGGCATCTCACACCAAACGAATGAGGATCACAGATTAACAGACTTTTCGAATCATGCTACAAACAACTTCTAGCAACAAAACGTGACTCATTGGTAGGAGACTCCTGACAAATGAAAGTGACATGTGTTCTAAAATCTGCTAAAAATATCAAACCTCTTTGACTTAATAGAATCAAAGTCTGAAGCTAAAAAAAATAAAATGTAGAAATTGGTGAATTCAACTTATAAGCATTTCCATATGGATTTCATGCATTTCCATATGAATTCTACTGCATATTTTTTGCTTGCATATTTGTCATGCACGGTCGAAACGTTGTACAAAAGGGTTTAAACAAGGGTTTGAGTCAGGATTTCTACTGTTGTGTGGGTTCGGATTTAATGTTCATCCAGATGCAACTGCCTTTTTCATTTATTCAAATATTGTTTACTGTCAATACGTGCCACATTCCAAGGATTAATCCTAGCTGCCGTGGTGCACCTATTCAAATTTGGGATCTATCACAAGTTATTCTGAACTTTTGGAATAGAAAAGTTAAAGTCTTTGAATGTCAATGAAACTGCTTATCTTCTTCTGGGGTAATTTAATGCCATACTCAGGAGGGAGTTCTGACAGCATGAACAAAATCCCTACCAAAACTGTTTGGGGCTTTGACTTCACAGCTTTACAGACACCCCTAAAGGTTGCAGGGTTTGGATAGGGTGCACACATCTCACTGTCTGCTGAGGGACGTGTGAGTGCCAGGGGCAGAGATGTCTGCCAACTGGCTCTGGTTCACCCAGGGAGAGTTTGAGATTTTTTTTTTTCTGCATCCCTTTCTGGGAAAAAAGAAGGTCAGAGCTGTCACTTCCATCTGGGTTGAAAGAAATGGCTCGTCCGACTGCCATCCTCTCTCAGCCAATTAGAGCGTGATCCTAAGCACCACACTTCATCCACCAATCGCAGCTGGACTGCATGGGGTTCAATTTTGGCATGGCACTAGCTACAGGCGGATTATCAGCTACAAGTTTGGTATCTCTTTATGCAATGTGACAGCTGCATCAGCAGGTGATATGAATCATCTAGGTTCAGATGCATTACATTTATTAACTGTTTATGTGTCTTTTTGCTCAGTTTTTCAAATTTGCTCAAGAGTCAAATGACAAATTTAATCTGGTAGGTACTTGGTAGTTTATTATTACAGTTAGATTTAGGCAATAAATTAACTAAACCACGGTCGTGGGCTCACAACATCACAATCAGAAAGCTTCCAACAACTCTTTCAATTTTTATTTTACTTCGCCGGTAGACTCTTGTTTTACAAGAGTGTGATTAAAAAAACACAAAGAGGATTTAAAAGCAGACTAGTGAGTAGATGAGTTTTCATGAGAGGTTTGATGTGGCCAACATCCTCTGTAGTCCCATTTAGCCACTTTTTAGCAAATTTATTTTTCAAGAGAAGTAAAATCTTCCTCAAGGGAGTATTACTGATATTCTGTTTCATGGAATAAAATGCAAAAACTACTTTGCATTTATAATTACCACAGACCTTTTTGAAGCATTTAACTAGAAATAAATTCAAAAAACTGATTGACTTCAGAATGATGGAACAGGAAGTGATAAAATCCTAACTTGTTTCTTGGTTTTGGCCTACAAAATAGGCCATCCCTGCAGTACTCTATGCAAACGTGAATTCTAGAGCAATAAGACAGTGCCTTTAGCAATAAGACAATTGGCTCTTGGGCTAAAATGTGGGACAACTCTTTTATTCTTCTCTGCATTTTTTCTCTGCTCTTGTTACCTAATCAAAATGTATAATATATAATATATAAATGGCTCTGTGACAAATTGCTTATGCTCCTAAATTGGAATTTGAATAAAAGCATTTGCTAAATGCATATATGTAAATGCTGTGTTGAAAGTTTTCTCCCATCCATTTTTCTACAAGTGGTCTGTTTGTTCCTCTTTTCACAGTCTTTGGCTTCATTAAGTCATCACAGTTGTTTTGGGAGAAGTACTCTGGACCTGGCTTCTGCATCTTTGCTAGTAGGTCGGATTTGTTGGCTGGCCTTACGCTTAGTACTTCCACGGTGCCAGAGAACAGTGAACAGTGTTCAGAAGCCTGGTGCTCAGGCCTGGTACCATGCCCAGTGTAGCACACCTGCTGTCGCTGCAGTATGTGTTCAGACCCCCTCAAGCTTATTTAGTGTAACTGCCATTTCTGTCCACCTGAGGGTGCTGTTTTTCAGATTAATATTTTACTGATGCTGAGACTGTAATGGTGCTCAATTTATGCCTTGTTGCAGTGAGATTGACATAATTGTGTATTTATGAGTACGCCTGTTTTTCTAAAGGCCTGATGCTGGTCTAAAAGTGACTTTGATCATGTACAGACTGTGCAGTGAGAGAGAAAGTGAAAGAGTGATATTGAGCCATGACTTGTTTACTGTGGGCAGTGCTATCTGAATCTGACATTGCCAAATAAAAAGAGTCCTCGTCAGTCCCCAATAAATAACTCAAGTCATGAGTCAGAGGTCTTCAGCTGCTGTGAATGTCTATGTGTTTCTTTGTCACTCTGAAGAGATGTTCACAGGTAGGCCTACAGTGATTTGCAGCAATAAAGTGATGAAGTCATTAATCTATCTATGACCTCTCTGTGAGATTTTGGTAATGCTTTACAGCAAGGTTCAGTTTGTTGTCATAAATTTAAAAAGTATTTTTTTTATTGCATTTATTAATCTTGGTTATTGTTAATTTATACTAGTGCATTTCTAACATTATATGTTGAATAAATTACCTAATGCATTTATTTAAATTGTGCATATGCAAAACGTTGTCTCCATAATGCTAGCATGTTGTGATGGATATTCAGCATGTTACTGTGTGGTTGCTAATCAACAGGAACATCTATACATGTGTGTTTTTAATCATGCAGGAGTTTCTTTCCATATTTTTCTGTGACCGTTTTCAAACTTTGTAAAACAGTTTTCAACAATTCCCTAGTTAATCAAATCGAACTCAGTTGGGTTCTGTCATGACTGTGAGACATGAAGCTATCAGACTGTAATCTCAGTGGTCTTCAGCAGACGAGGTTTGCTGTTACATGATTAGAAATTCAGCATATATGACTGTGATGATATTGCTGAGTCACTCGTGCGAGTCTTCATTGCCCTTGGCCATGGCAGTTGGAAGTTTAAATTAAGCTAAATTTCGTACATCTGAAAATTTATGTCACATCTGCAAAATTATTGTACATTTGTGTCTTAAAATTGCTGTAAATGCAATTCCTGTAGGTAGAAGTCCCATTCTAAACAAATATCTCTGATATCAAAACCAGGCATTAGAATCAGAATTAGGAAAATCATTTTATGAATATTTTAATTTCATCCTTTATTTTATGTATATTTTTGTAGCTTTTATTTTTATTTTTATTTATTATATTTCATTTTACATTTGATTTACTTTAGGCATATTCTTGTCACTTAATATGGCTTGGGTCCCTTCTTCAATGAAAGTCTATGGGTTCTTTTGCCCATTTTGTGGTCTGCTTAGTAATAGCACATGCCTCCTCATAAAACCAAATGATTTTATGTCTGCTGGACATGCTGAAATGCAATAGTTAGGGTTTGGCGATTTGTCCGAATCCCTATGTAACCCTACATATGAGCAACGTGATGCTTGCCTTAGCAACACCACTAAATTAAAGGAACATAATACATAATTTTGGATTTCTTAGCTGTTTCCTTGCACCAGGAATCAAAGAGGTTTGATGAGGAGTTACTCCAGGCAATCAGGCAGAAACTTTTCCTATAATCAACCAGTGGAAATAATCCCAAAAGCCTTGAGGAAGACCTCCAGTAACACTGAGTAAGGGATTGAGATTGAAAGGGAGCGAGAGGGAAGGAAGGCGTCCTCCCTCAAGGAGTTACTGTCAGTCAGAGAGAAGGAATGAGTCGTGTCTGATCAAAGCCTCCATTAGCAGCACAGACAGACTCCCCTCCACCAGCACACACTGAACGCTTGTGCTACCCACAACCCCACAGAGCTATTAAAATATCATAAACCTTTCTGGTGACAAAAAGTCATATAAAAATCCACTTCAGGGTGAAACGGAGAGCAAGAGAGAGTGGACAAGAGATAGAGGGCAGAGTTTGGACACGAGCAGACACAACAAATTAAGATTTACAAGCTACTGCTGCACTTTAAAACTCCAGATTTAATTGCTGGCACACTGGAGCGGCCTGCCTTGCCCTCTCTTTCTCATTTTTTCTTTCTTATTTATGAAGGGAAAATGCCCTTGTTGTGGCATACATTGTATCTTCATTTCCCATGTACCTTACATAGCCAACAGGAGATGGTGACATTTGCTATTACCCACCAAATTCAGTGGAAACACATGCCCTGTCAAGTGTATCATCAAAACACAGGCTGCTCTTCAATCCTTCACCCTTATTTTTCATATATGTTGTGACAGGTGAGGAAGATGTGAAGAAATCTGCTTTCAGAGTGTGATTTTTCAAGTTAGTACAAATTATATCTGACACCTACCAATGTTGTCCTGTTTGCAGCTTAACAACTGCCCATGTAGAAAGGAAGAGACTGATGTGTCAACCAAAAAATTTTGTTTTTAAAGTTCATTTAGGGGCAGGTTAGTTAGAAATTGATTTTATCACTTTAATTTACTGGCATGGAGAAATTCAAATATCTCGTGCTGAGATATCTAAAGAGATTAGAGCAATTAAACGTACTAAGTTTGCGAGAGACAATGCTGATTACCAACAAGGCAAGATCTATTTTTGGAAGGACGGAAAACCTGAATCTAATATGTTCCATCGGAATCGGGCGGCTACTGCTGGTTTTCGCACACGCCAACAACATGGTAATAGATCCCTGGCTTCTTCTACCTCTTGTGATTCTGACTCAGATTCTGTTGTACGATGGCGAAATGGCTCCACTTTTTTGGGCCGTACCCAGCCCGACAATCAACGTATAGATCGAAGATTAAATCGACCAAGAAGAGGTGCAGAAGGGGCAAGAGAAAAACACTCCTCTCTACCTCCACGGATGACAAGGAGCAACCAGGGGACACACTGATGAACTTTTCAGATAAGTCTCTTTCTAGCTCTTGCATTTCTGCTTTGAGTAAGGGTCTTTCTTTTGCTCCCACCACTGAGGCTAATGATTTTGATACTATAATTGACTTTCAAAAATTTTTTAGAACTTTGAGACTTCGCGAATTCTTTGGCACGAATGAACAGTCGCTTCCTTCTAACGAAGTATCACCTGCTACCACACAGGACAGCATCACTATTGAACAGTCCACCACTCGTCTCCCTTTTAAAAGAAAGTCTACTTTTATTCCACCTAAGAATAGGAATTCATCCCTTGATACCTATTGTAGACTTGTGGAATGTGATGTAAAGACTGCTCTTAAGAACAAAAGGCAGTATAAGGTTTACAACAACTTGTCGAAAAAGGAGAGGGATGCTTTACTTGATCTTGGCAAAGATAATACGGTGATAGTGCGTCCTGCAGATAAGGGTGGCGCGATTGTACTTCAACGTGCTTCGGATTATGAACAAGAGATTCGTAGACAATTGAATGACCATACTTTTTATCAATCTTTACCTGCTGATCCTACCAATAAATTTAAAACCTGCATTGACTCCAAGTTGTTATCCCATTTTGAGAATGGGGAGTTTAGCAAAAATGAATATAATTTCCTTAAGGTAGACTTTCCAATAATACCCATTATATATACTCTGCCTAAGGTTCACAAAGGATTAGACACCCCTTTAAAAGGCCGTCCAATAGTGAGTGGCATTGGTAGTCTTACTGAAAACATCTCCTCTTATGTGGATTATTTTATAAAACCTTTTGTACCAATGTTGTCTTCCTATGTCAGAGACTCTATGGATTTTATTGAATCACTATTTTGTGTTGATTTTGCTATAGATGATGTGCTCTTGGCCACCTTTGATGTTCAGAGCTTATACACAAATATTCCTCACATTGATGGTTTAGGTGCTTTAGAACAATTTCTAACAAAAAGACCTGCAGATGAAAAACCCAGCACAGCATGTTTATTGGACTTAGCGAACATTGTCTTAACTAAGAACTTTTTTCGTTTTCAGGACGATTTTTATTTACAAATCAAAGGTACTGCAATGGGTAGTAAAATGGCACCAAACTATGCTTGCTTGTATATGGGAATTTTTGAAAATGATTTTATTTTGAATGAGTCAAATTTCTTTTTTCCTAAGATTTTGTTCTACAAACGGTATATTGATGACATTTTTATGATTACCAAGGCTACACCTGCAGAGATGATGTTATTTCTAAATTATCTTAATTCAAGGAATGAGCATGTGAATTTTACTATGGAATATGACTCTGTTAGCATCAGTTTTCTTGATGTTAGAGTATACAAATGTGACGGCAAACTTCATACCGATCTATATCGTAAACCTACGGATCGAAATACCATTTTGAGAGGGGATAGTTTCCATCCTAGACCTTTAGTTAAGAGTTTGCCTATCAGTCAGTTTAAACGTGTGCGTAGAGTGTGCAGCACGGATGAATCTTACACTTACCAATCTAATCAGTTAACTAAAAGATTTCTGAATCGTGGTTACCGTATGGAATGGATAGAAAATGCCAAACAGAAGTTGAATGATACATCTCAAATGCAGTGTTTACAAAACAAAAGTAACAACAAAACGCAGGCCTTCAATGCTCCCATTTGCACAACGAAGTACTCATCTTTGGGTGCGGAGTTTCGTAGAATTTTAAAAAAACACTGGCATATTATTTCTAGTGATCCTAGTTTGTCTGGCGTTTTTAAAAACAGTCCTAAATTAGTTTTTAAACGTCAAAATAACCTCCGTGATTGGTTGGTAAAATCTGAATATCCTGCACGCATGAAAGGTATTCCATCTCTTCCTCCAGGTAACTACAGGTGTGGCAATTGTGCTCAGTGCGCTTTCACACACAAATGTAATTCTTTTAGTCATCCACGCACTGGTCGCGACATTCCGATACGAGGCACTATCACATGTGCTTCAACCCATGTTATTTATTTAATTCGCTGCCCGTGTGGTCTTGCCTACGTGGGTAAAACATCCAGACAATTACGTATTCGTATTTGTGAACATCGCAGCAACATTAGGAGCGGTGATATGCGCAGTCCCATTGCGTCTCATTTTAGGCAAATGGGTCATAATGTCAGTGTGTTAAAGTACATCGGTATAGAAAAGGTAACCAAACCATCAAGAGGTGGAGACTATGAGAAGAAATTATTACAGAGAGAATGTTTTTGGATTTATTCTCTAAATACTTTGTCACCATTAGGGTTGAATGAGGATTTTGATATCAAGCCATTTCTATAAATATTTTCATATTTTTGTCTTTTTCAAGTTATTTGATGCTGCATTTTGAGTGTTTGTTATATGATTTTCAAGTTATTTGATGTTGTTTTTTGAGTGTTTGTCATATGATTTGTTTCTGTCACGTGATTTGTTTCTGTCACATGACTTCTAAGTGAGGAAGTCTAATTAAGGTGAGCACCTGTTATGTATTTAAAGGTGTTCCTCACTTATTGAGATTGTGCCTGATGAAGACCTGAGGGTCGAAACGTTGCCTTGTAAATAATTAAATACACTTTTGTATGGAGCAGTATTTTTCAGTGTGCAGACTGCATTTTTGTATTTATTGAAATTCAAATAATGGCATAGCAGTCCTGGTTATAAGGAAAATGATTAATAGCATCTCTTTATTTTCCCATTTTTCTAAAAATTTAAATTTTAAATAACAATTTTAAAACAATTTAATGCATATAAATAAAAATAATGGTAACACTTTAGAATAAGGTTCCATTAGTTAATGTTAGTTAACTACTTTCGTTAACATGAACTAAGCAAGAACAATCCTTCTACAGCATTTATAAGTCTTAGTTCATGTTAATTTCAACATTTACTAATGCATTATTTAAATCAAAAGTTGTGCTTGTTAACATTAGTTAATGCACTGTGAATTACCATGAACTAACAATGAATAACTGTATTTTCATTAACTAACATTAACGAAGATGAATAAATACAATATTCATTGTTTGTTCATGTTAATTAATACATTAACATTAACTAATGGAACCTTATTCTAAAGTGTTACCAAAATAATTAATACAATGAATATACTGTATACTATATTTATTTTAATGTTACACATTTTGGGTTTTGTAAGTTTTATTTCTTCTTATTTATTATAAGACGGTCAGCTGGAGTGCTCTGGGAATCCACCAGAGGGCACTCCTTTTTTTACATCATTATCATTGATATGATACACCATTATGCTTCTGCATTTGGATCCCAACCTTCAGCTCCCTTGCAGTCTCATGACAGGAGATTTCACCACTTTATGGATCCACCAGTTAAGTTAATACATCTCCACCAAGGAAACTGCTCGATTGAGAGCTATGTTCCCCACATAGCTCTCAAACTTTCTTGAACTGGCACATCTAAAACCTTATGATGAGCTATGTCTTATATTTTTCTGAGGGTGGCTTTCTAAGCGGATTTGTTCCCTCATGCCATTTGCTGAGTCTGGTTGGTCATTAGAGCAGTATATAGATTTGGTTTTACCACTGAGCGGATCGCAGAATAGCAATGCAGCTAGACCCGAGCCAGAGCTTTCCCTATCCAATCTTTTTTTTCTTCGTTCTAAAAACAAAATCCGTAAACACGAAGTCGTCTCAAGGCTTTTAGCCTGATAGCCAGGATTGCTCTGTTTCCTGAGCTTCTTACTATGCCAATGTTTGGACTGATTTTGTGTATGACCTCATGCCTGTCTGATTACAATTGTGGATTACTCCTTTTACACCATTAAACGTCTGCATTTGGATACTAACCTTTGCCTCCCTTGCAGTTTTGTGACAATCTTAATATATTATAAAATATAATTCATTCCTGTGACAAAGCTAAATTTTTTGGCAGCCATTGCTCAAGTCTGCAGCATCACAGAACCCATTCTAATATGCCGTTTTGGTGCTTAAGAAACACTTGTTATTAATAACGTAAAAAAAAATTCCAAATATAATAAATAATTAAAACCTTTTAGAACATTACAAAATATACTGTCAGTTTTTTATCAATTAAATGCTTTCCTTGAATAAAATATTAATCTTAAAAAAAAATACTTACTATACAGCATATGAGATTCTAAATAATAAAATCTCTCAATTTAACACACAATTTACTATAATATTGTCAGTCTTTATTGTTAATATATTATGTACACTGCATTCTGATATATGCAGTGTATACTATGCAATATTTAGTTAGTAGTAATCTTATATTTCTGAATATACCTTCATTCATTGAATGGCAATCTTCCTAAAAGCTGTTCAGTCAGTGTATTAACATTAAGCATTTTCTGTCTTTCAGGAGTAAGGAGTGACCCCCTCTCCTCTGGTTCAGATGGCAGATGGTCGGCAGCCTGAGGACAGTGGCCCCCAGTGGTCATCTCCAGGAGCTCAGGGCTCATCCTCCCCAGGTGGGCATGGAGAGAACGGCTTCTCTTCTACCTACAGGACTTGCCAGCCTGGCGATGCCCATGCTGGTTCTGCCGGTTCCTACGCCAAAGAGAATGGCTTCAATGGAGACCTCACCTCTGGACACGCTGTGACTGCTGGTGAGAACCAGTGCATTTCACATGAGCTTGTGTACACAGGCATCTCTGGGACTTGTATGACTGATCCCATCAATTAGTGCTGGATGATTAGCTTCTGAATTTCCGATTTTGTACACTGCATATGAAGTGAAAGATATTAAGGATTTCCTTTCCAAGTTGTCATATGATAGAAGTCAAATAGTCTTGTCTAGGCGGACGTGTGACTTGCGGCGTAGCGTCTGGTCCATATTGCTTTTGTCTGGCCAAAAACTGCCCAGTAAGACAGGAAGAGGCTGTAAGACTGTGAATGTATGCATATATCTGTGTGTATGTGGCCTGTTTTTATTTGCTGTTTTAGGGTTTCAGTGTTACTTATAAATTAAACTACAATAATAGACTTGCATGGAGAAAAAATATAATGGAATGTGACTCTCTTTGAGTGGATCAGATTGAAACTGGTGATTTCAGCCAGCAGTTGACATTTTTTGTGCAATATGCACAGGTCAGACAGTCTGTGTGTCCACTGGGTGAGTCGTCTGAGGTTGAAAGTAGAGGTCAAAAGGTTTTTTGCATGAGTGAGAGCGTAATAAAGTTACAAACTCATAAAGTTTCTATTGCTGGAGGCTCTACATGATTTGAAAGGTTACAATAGATATAATAATTATAACATATACTGTAGTTCAGAGCAGCCAGACTACATATTGTCCTCAGATGGTTTATCTTAATATTTCATAAAGCATAACACAAGCTCCCTGGATTTCATTGTGCATGACAGCTATTAATGTAAAATAAAGGAATGACATAATTAGCCAAGAGTGAAAAATTATCTCTGGTTTTTCCCATTGTAATGATAGACTAGGGTTAATAACAGTGTGTTGCCATTTTAGGTCATGATGTGTCATACACTTGAACTTATATCTCCAAAGCAGGTTAAACTTGTTTTTGAGAACCAGAAAGTATAGACGACTCTGGCATGGAAGGAAGTAAGTTAGGCCAGAGCTTTTCTGTCTGGGTTTTTTTGAGCCCTCGGGGTGTACGAGGAAGAAAATGAGGAGGCGCTTCTCTCATGTCAGCACAAAAAATGTAAAAGGAAAGATTGCAGGGATGCTGAACAGAGGTCTGGCAGAGTAAATTGCAGGGGAGCAGCTGCCATGGCAACCCTCTGATAGTGAGAGCTTCTGCTGTAAACCCTGCTCGTGGGGAGGGAGTGCTGCTTTTAATGACCCCTGATGGATCATAACTGCCTATTACACACACAAAAACAATACTGCCGCGTTGCTTTAAATTTGTAAAGGTATACATGTACACGCAGGCACAAGAACATGTGCACCATTACAGGCATTTAATACAGAATTTCACAAATATTTCACCCCAAAATCAATGTTCAAAAATTTACTTCTGGTAATTGTTTTAAAATAATTAATACTTTTATTAAGCAACTATATATTCAGTTAATCAAAAGTGACAGTAAAGACATTTTAATGCTAAAAAATATTAATATTTTAAATAATGTGTTTCATTTTTAAAACTTTTTATTCATCAAGAATCTTAAAAAATATATAAATATATATATATATATATATATATATATATATATATATATATATATATATATATATATATATATATATATATATATATATATATGAAGCATCAGATCAACATATTAGAATGATTTCTACTTTTATGTTTTTAAGAATAGTGTTAGGAATCCATTGATTTTATGTTCACAGGATCGATTTTTCCAGATACCGCTCCCTTCATGTACAGTTTACCTTTACTGTATGTCAATGCTGATAGTTAAGTGTACTGTACAGTAGGCAACATATCATATATTTTTCTTAGCAGTGTTTTGTTTGTTAAATACCTGTGCTTTTCAGTAATCTCTGTTCTCTGTATAAATCATCACCGTTCCATTGTCCCCTCAATAAATACTTAATACAGCGTAAAGCCTGGCAAAAAGCATCACCGCACCGATCCCTGACAGTGAGTGATTGATATGGACTTTCTGACTCTAACTCTTATGATCCTCCAGCCAGGGATGTGTGTTAAGATTGCTCATGCATTTCTCATTACCAAACCTGCTGTTATAAATCATTGTGAGGCAAGAAAACAACTTGTTCCTTTTACTTGCGTCTATGTTTTAATTAATGATTCCAGGTAGTGTCTTCATATTTCTGAGTTCTCTATTGACGTGAGCAAAACTGCTTGATTCTAAAGAGCAGCTCTAATGATGTGTCCCTGTGGAAAGAAGGACCTTCCCTGAAAACAGTTTCCCTGTCTCTGTGACTCTGTGATGGTGAGATTTTCGAGCCGAAGGTCATTGGCAAGGCCAGCAAACACAAGGGCCCTTCAGACACATAAGAGGTGCTTATTGTTATGTGTTCATTAATCGTTTTATTTTATTTTTTCCCACGTAAAATAGATAACATCATAGATTAAGAATTTAATTTATCAACCAATCGCAAGCAAAAAGCAATACTTTTACTGTATTACTTAACAACTTAATTAAAAAGCTCAATTTACAGTGCACTAAACATTTTTATAATTTCAGGTTGAACAAGAAGGAAATAACAATGAACAGTAGTATAATTATGCATATTAATATTAACCTACAGTAGATTATAAAAAAATAATTTACGGTTAGTTCATGACACCAGATGCATAAATTGAAATGAGCCTTATTGTGAAGTGTTGCTTTGGAATATTTCATGAACTACAAGCTATGTATCAGCAGTTTGGATCCACTGATTTAGAGAAATCATGAGAAAGCAGCACAGGTGTAGAGAGTCAGAATATGGCTGTTTGTCACTCACACACTGAGGGCGGCAAAACCCACAGCCGAAGCATGCTGAGACCATTCAGATTGGGCCCAGGCTGTGTGTTGCTATGGCAACAGCTCTGCTCTTTGGCGGGGGAGTCCTGGCATGGAGTACCACCCGCCCCCCTCCTCCTTCCCGGCTTGCTTTTGGCAGGCAGACATGACTAAGAGTGCACAGGGAAGCATTTGTCTCCAGACAACCAGATAACCGGCACTTACTTTTTGGTAAGAGCTTTGCTTTTTCCAATGGGTTGTTGGTTAGAGGTTCTTTCTAGGTTTAAGTGGCATAGGTGCATGAGAATGGTTGTTGACATATTTGTACTTGTGGTTTAGTACAGATTTTGTGTGTCTATATTGCATGTTTGCTAAAAGTGCTGGCAAATAGATTTGACTCCGATTTCTGCAACCTGTCTAAGGGGAATTTATGACTGTCCATGTGAATAATAGATAAGTACTATGCAATATTCTTCATTTTCTTGTGTGTGGCTGTGTTTGAGCAATTTTTTGGGGTATTTACTTATTGTGTGTGCTGATGTCTCAGGGATGTGAGCTATTGTGTGCTGGTGGCAAACCCGTCTGATCAGCAATCCGAGCACATCTCTTGCAGACGGGTGTGGACAGCGCAAGGGGGGGGAAGAGGGGGATGCTGGGTAGACACACAAGCACATCTGTCAGACACAAAGACGCTGATAGACTGGTCAGATTTGGCCTGAAAGTGAACCCATAGAGACACTTACAGACATGGTGTAATGATAAAGTAGGTGGACAAAGAGGAGAGAACAGAGGGGTATACTGAAAAAATATAAAGTGAAAAAGATGACAGGCCGTATAGTTTCATCTGTTTTGTCATTAGACTAGAAAGAGCTAGATAAATGTATACAATGAATCAATTCACTCGGTCTCTGGTCATGTTCATATTTTCTGTCCTCCTGTTGAGTCATACAGTAATTAGCTACAAAGATCAGCTTATGTAATTTGTTATTTTCAATTAACCGTGAAGCTGCTTTGAAACAATCTGTATTGTATAAAGCATTATGTAAATAAAGGTTACTTGACTTAAGTTGTTAAAGGGGTCATATGATGCGATTTCAAGTTTTTCTTTCTCTTTGGAGTTTTACAAGCTTATCGTGAATAGAGAAGATCCCTAAAGTTGCAAAGACTAAAGTTTCAAAACCAAAAAGATATTCTTTATAAAATTTAGGACTCAACCACACCCTCTTAAAACGCCTTGTTTAAAGACGACCCCACATGTCTACATCACGATGTGGGAAGAATTGCATAATGCCACCCAAATGTTTACCCAAAGAAGGCGTAACTTTTATTCTCACTGTTGCTGCTGTGTTTTGTTATGAAAGTGAAAATACTTTATTTGGCCTTCCAAGAGAGAACACAACTAGAATTAAGTGTTTAAGTTGTCTTTACAACACTGTTCCAAAACAGTTCAACCCAAATATTCAGATGTGTGTTGCACATTTTATAGAGGACAGTTTCCTGATCCTTGGAGAATAGACTACAATGCCGGCTGTTCTGACTCACAGTCTGTAAGTATGTTTTAATATTTAAAGAATTTGCCACTGATGATTTAAATGCAAGTTTTAAGCAGAGTACAGTAGCACTTGTTATTTGTCATTTCTTCGATCACAAATGCAGACATGGTTTTATATTTAAGCATCACAATGCAACGCCATGTGTAAAAAGACAGCATAAATCATTATAATCTGTAATTATGTCCCTACTTAATGTGACAATTGCCTTGTGTGCAATGGGTTTTATTGGTTTTGTCTTATTGTGCCAGGGGATGGCATCAAAGTATGTTAAGGGGCGTAACATTTCCGTCCCACGCTTGAGGAATTTGGCCAATCACAATGCACTGGATAGCTGGCCAATCACAATGCACTGGATAGCTGGCCAATCAGAGCAAACCACGTTTTTCAGAACGATGAGCTTTGTAAAAATGTGTGCGTTTCAGAAAGGTGGGGCATAGAGGAGAAAAAATAGTGTACTATATGTGGAAAATAATGTTTTTTAAATGTTAAACCGCATAAACACATTTCAATACACCAAGTACACAAAATAATGTTATTTTTAGCAGCATCATATGACCAATTTAACCTTAATTAATTAACTAACATTAAATAATAATGAAAAATAGATTTGTTACTGTATTTATTATTCCTTGTTAACAGTAGTTAATAACTGTTCATTGTTAGATAATGTTAGCTCAGGTCCTTTAAAAAATATTAACAGATAAAAATTTTGATCGTAATAATGTACAGTATTAGTAAATGTCGAAATCTACATGAACTAAGATGAATAAATGCTTTTTATTGTTATTGTTTGTGTTAACTAATGTAGTTAAATAATGTTAACAAATGGAACCTTATTATGTAGCTCTTTTCCTTACAATGAAAATTCAGAAAAAGGAATATCATTAAAAATTTTAAATAATGAAGTAGTCCACATGACTCATGCACTATTCCAATTTGTTTAAAGTCATACAATGGTTTTTGTGATTTAAACAAATTAAATTTGTTATTTTGCTGCTCTCGCAGCTCTCAAATCTCATTTTCAGCTCTCTAGGTTTTATAGAAAAGAGCTGCATTAAAGATTGTGTGTTGTATGATTCATCTATGAAGTTCAACAAAATGATTCAGTGACACACTGCTCTGTGAAAGACGTTCAGTGTATAATGACTTATATTTTATTCTGTTCATCACATAAAACTATTGCATAATGTCAGAAGATTTGTAATATAGTCAAAATTACTTTTCTGCTAGTTCTTTAATATTTCTTTTGCCTTAGAAAATAAAACATCAACCGGACTTTATTTAAAAATTCTGATTTTAAGTGAAAAAAGCAACTTCATACAGGTTTGGAATAGCATGAATGTGATTAAATAATGACAGAATTGTACTTTTAGAGTGAATTATTTACTGTGTAACTGCGGGTTGATGCCGTACCGCAAATTCGAGTCTGGTGGGTGAATATTATTCTAATGGGATCTGAACAAAACTCTTTTCCCTTTCTGTGCATGTGTGTATGTAAGTGGGTAGGCGGATGCCAGGGCTGTAAGTGGGTGGAAATAGTGCACAAGAAACAAAGGCGGTGCATCGCTGACTCCCATCATGCAGTCTGTTTGCACTGGAGAGAGAGTGGGAGTAGCAAATGACCCTTAATCACTTCGCATCACTTCAGAAAGCTTTGACGTAAGCCACGCTGCTAGTTTTTCTCTGTCGGTGCGAATGTGTCGGCCTTGTGTCTGAGCACATGTTAGCTGATCATTGCAGCATCAACTTCAATTAAATCAAAATACCTTGTCTTGTGCTTGCAAGTTAAGAGTTTAATATTGCAAATACAACAAAGATTTATGGCTGTTTACTAGATTATGGGACACATTTAACTCATACTCCTACACAGTGCGTACACTGATTTGTAGGCACTGTCTTTGACAACCTTCAGCTTTGGGTAGCCTTTGCAACACCATCTAGATCCGTCTTTAGGTTCAAATTAGAACTGAAATGTATGTGTTGTGTTGTAAGAATGCAAGAGAATTAAAGAGCCAAGGGATACTGTTAATAGCACTGTTTTAAAGCAGAATCTATCCCTGGATGCATGTTGCCAGCCAATCTGTGGGCTGTATTCTGCCTACTGCTTAATCGGTTGCAGTTTCTTCTTATACCTCGTCAATCTGCCGTTACCATGACAATTTACTCTCTCTAAGTGTTCCCAATTTTTTTTAGCTTTCTGCTTTTTTTTGGTTTAGTTAGAGGTTTAAATTAATATCCTCTGAATGGACATAGATAAAACTGCACATTGGAAGTAGGTGTGAAATTATATTTAAGCAATTATAGAGAAGAATAGTTCTGTAGACTGACTCAGTCTTTAATAATGTGCACTTATGCATTATTTTTGTCTAGCTGCTGATATTACATATATGTATTCTCTAACACTGTTTTCTAACGGAAGTGACAAGCGATAAGAAGTGATTTCTTCTAAAGTTGAGTTAATAAACTGTGATTGCCAGAAGCAATGAGTAACAGGATGTTTTAAGTTTAGTAGTACTGTATCGTTGTGCTGGGAAGTTCCACCAACAGTGAATCTTATTGGTCCACTGTGTATTATTAAACATCAAAAATAAATAAATAATTGTATTAGCTGTGATTGTCACTAGTCATTGAGCAGCAATCTTAACTTAAAAGTGATAAATTATATGTCACTGTAATTTTGTAAAAAGTTGTATGTTAAAAAGTAATCTTACAAAAGTTTCCCTTCTAGGGAACAAGATGCTGAGTCCTCTTGTGGACACATTGGAATTCCTGTTTTTGAAGCACATGTAAAAAAAACTCCTGCCAGCGGGCACCTGGCAGTATAAAAAGGCACCTGCTGAATACGTCACCAAATTATGTTGTCTTCAGGAGACGTTTGTTTGTTAGCAGTGTGACTATATGGCTGAAAAATCGGGACACAAGTGTTTCAAGAAGTGCGTGCCTCCATGTCACAGGCTCTTGACACCTGAGGACATGCACGACTTGTCTGTGATGTAACTTGGTGAGGAGCCCTTCTCTCGAGAGCTCGAAACTCTCGAGAGATATCTGTCACTTCCTTGGAAATCCTCACCAGGTGGTCAGGCATATGCCTTGGCATGAAATAGTTGCCATTTCATTCCCCAATGTGTCCACAAGAGGACGCAGCGTAGGTTCCCTAGAAGGGGAACATCTCATGTAACCATGGTTCCCCAAGAGGGAACGAGATGCTGCATTACTTCACCATGCCTTTGGCCTGCCTGTTTCACATCTCCTTCAAACAGCTAATTTGGTGATAAATTCAGCAGGTGCCCTTTTATACTGCCAGGCACCCGCCCATGATGTCACGGGCTACATGGACCAATAGTATAAGAGTTTTTTTCACACATGCTTCAGACACCAGTCCTGCTGCCATCATTCCCCAATGTGTTCACATTAGGATGCAGCATCTCGTTCCATGGTTACATGCATAACCTGAGATGATTAAAAAAAAATGTTAAGCAACACAACTGTTTTCAATATTAATAATAAGAAAGGTTAAGTGCAAAATCAGTATAGTAGAATGTTTTCTGAAGGATGATGTGACACTGAGGACTGGACTAATGGCTGCTGAAAATTCAGCATTTCATCACAGGAATAAATTATATTTGAAAATATATTAAAATAGAAAACATCTATTTTAAGTGTAATAATGTTTCACAGTATTATATACTATGTTATATAACTATTTTACTGTATTTGTAATGAAATAAATGCATCCTTGCTGAGCATAAGAGACTTTTTAAAAACAAAAAAATTAACCCTAAGTTTTTAAATAGTAGAGTAAGGGTATTTTATTTTGAGAGTTGCTTGTTCTCTGTCTTTGTTTATGGAAGGCTCTCATTAATATTGTTTCAAATCATTTGATATTTATTATTAATGCCAAAAAAAAGACCTTGATTGTGTGTGTGTGACAGTGTGTGGGTCACCATATGTGTGCACAGCGGTCTTATAGTGTTCTGACAATGTAATACAGTCTCATTCTCATTTCTTTTCAGCCTTTTGTGAGGACTGCATGGATTATTTGATTAGTTCATTATAATGAAAGAAGTGAAGAAAACTTCTCGGTATTGATTTAGAAAGTATGTGTGAATATTTGCCTGTGGACATGCTCATGTGGGCATGTTGATGTATGTGTGTATGTGTATGTGCCGCACAGAGCAAGTATCAGCGCGGATCGTGCAGGAGGTTACAGCCGAAGCAGTAGCAGTACTGAAGGGAGAGCAGGAGCTGCATCCGGACACTGCCGTCAGGCTGCCATCAGGTAGGCCTGCAGGAGAGCATCTTGGGATACTGGAGGTTGGCAACAATCAGCCCTGCTCTTAAAGGACTTAAATGGGTTGGTGAGACATGCAGAGAAGAGAAGATAAAAATGGAAGGCATTGGGAACATTAAGGTTTTCTTTTTTTCCTGACTCAAAGGCTTTTGCAGAAGGAGCAAAGTGTTACGCAAAGTCTACGGAGATTAGTCACAAGTATATTTTACACTCTATAATCACATAATCCTGGCTTTTGTGATTTATTTTGACACTGAAGGTAATTTAGAGTTCACCTAAAAAATGAAATTTGTCACTGTTTAATGATTTTAAACTAATACTTAAAATACTCTTTGCCAATTTGTATTTCTTTTTTTCTTGGAACATAAAAGGAGAGTTCTGAATAATGTATGGTTTCCTTCATTTATGTACACTACAATTCAAGAGTTTGGAGTCAGTAAAAGTTTTATGAAATCAATACTTTTATTCAAAGATTCATTCAATTGATCAAAAGTGACAGAAAAGACATTTATAATGCAACAAAAGATTTCCATTTCAAATAAATGCAGTTTTTTTGGGGACTTTCTCTTCAAAAACTGAAGGAAAACCCACAAAAAATATTAAGCAGCTCATCTATTTTTAACATTGATAATAATAAGAAATATTTATTGAGCACCAATTCAGCATATTGGAATAATTTCTGAAGGATCATGTGACTAGAGTAATTATGTTGAAAACTTAGTTTTGCATCACAGGAATAAATTACATTTAAAAATATATTATAATAGCAAGCTTTTGAACGGTAGTGTTCTTTTACAGTTATTACCAACTGTTGCATTTACATTTTTAAAAAGGATTCAAAGGCACCATAAAAGTATAAGAAAAGTAGTCCAGGTGTCTTGTTCTTTACATTGCAAGGATTCTAAGACCATACAATACATTATGTCATGAACATACCAAAATATAAGTTATTAATTGTGTATTAACAGTGAGTTGAACTTGAGATTTGGATCATTCAGATTGTGAATGAATCATTCAGACAGGCTTTGTTAACTGTATCAACTAATTTATTAGTAATAGCTAGATACTGAAATAACTCAAATCAGACATCACTACTTCTCACACACCAATGAGAGCTAGTGCAGATTTCAAGATTTCAGTTCATTTTCTTTTTCAGGTGATCTGTTCCTTTGAATGTTTATGTATTTTCATGGTTGTCAAACACAACATGGAAAGACAGCACTCAAGTTTTATTTTTGCTTTCCTATCACTGCATGTGATCATATTATATCATTTGTTCTGTGTGTCTGTTCCTCGCTTTGTGTGGAAACCATCAGGAGGGTGCTTTCTTTTCCCTCATAATGGCATTTCTGCCTTGACAGCTGGCTTGTCCCAGCTTCTCTCTGCTTGATTTCTGTACCCACCAGCCCCTGGCTCTTTGTGTTTGTGTGTGTGTGTGTGTGTGTGAGTGTGCAGAGAGGGTAGAGAGGGTCAGCATTAGGATGAGCCCTTAGCCCTCTCTGTCCTCTACGGCTTCCTGGAAAAGGGGTGGACTTTTTTTTCCTGGTTTCTGTGGTCATGCTGCATGTCTTTTGTGATGTGGTTTTGTCTGAGCTTTCTTGATTTTCAATTGTTCATTTGTGAGCATGTGTTGCTGCTGTTATAGCAGTTTCTGTGTTTTGACAGTGGCATTCTGAGGACTGTGCAGCATGCTGGCGACGTTAGTTTATGAATATTGTAGTACTTCATGTGATAATGCAAAATTGTTCACTGCTATTAGAAAGCTAAAATAGTAGAGATGCATTGCTTATAATGGCACACATGAACTTAGATCATTTACAGTTTTGCTAATTTGAAGTTATCCTTTATTTATGTTACAAATTCAGTCCAAAATGATCAGATGCTTCACTGTCAGACTTAAAAAGAAAAATTAAATAGAATCTATAGCTCCAAGTTTCCACTTGCTGTGGCAGAATTAGTCAGCAAAAATTAGATAATGATTTCTGCACACTTGATGTTGAGTCGGTCTGTCAGAAGAGCTCAAAGAATTAGAGACGGCAAAGATTTCAGCATACCAATCCTGAGCCCAGACTCCTCTCCGCTCAGCAAATCCTTAGAAATACTGTAACTCTCACATGGGGGGGTTTACATTAAAATCTATTGTTATTAAACTCCTTGCCCCTTGGAGTCTCTTTATAAGCTTATACAAGCTAATTGCATTTTATGATACAATTTTATCCATTCATGAATCTACTTTTCCTTGTTAAAACATGACCATTGGGATTCACATGGTTTCTTTTTCTTGTGTGGGCACTAACAGAAATTTAGCATGTTAAGATTTAAGAAAATGTCACTTCTGAGCTGGCTTGCATTTCCTGATCTTGTTCTGTTCTTTACTATAGTGAACAACCTCAAATTTGTAGTCTCTGTTCCAAAACCTAGTGAGTTGTCTTGCTTTTTACATGTGCAATACACTTTTAAAAGTTTGAGGCCATTTCTCTTCAGCCATCGCTCCACTCTTCAGTGCCACACAATCCTTCAGAAATCATTCTAATCTGCTGATTTGGTGCTCCAGAAACATTTCTTATTATTAGCAATATTAAAAACAGTTGTGTTTCTTAATACTCTTATGGAAACTGTGAAGCATTTAGCATTTATTTAAATAGAAATATTTTGCAATATTATACATATATTTACTGTGACTTTTGAGCAATTTAATGTGTCCTAACTGAATTAAAAAAAATATATAAAGACAGATCCTAAACTTTTGAATGGTAGTTTATATATGCACAAAGATCGGAAAGTAATGTGACGATGTGAAATAAATTGCACAAAAATATTCGGAGGAAACTTAGAACTTTACTTCAAACCTCTTATGATGCCTTTACATTCTTGTTTCATAGGCAATCCACTAGGTTTTGGAATAAACCCATAATGGGACGCCCAAACTGTAGATGTGTTGATCTTGAACACTGCCTTGATTTCTTCTTTTCCTCTGTTTGTTTGTAGTGGAGGACTCTGCAAACCTGCCACCCTCACCTCCTCCGTCCCCAGCAGCAGAGCATTTTGGGCCTTTGGATCCAGGTAGGGTCATGCTTGATGTGTGTATGGAGAGAGGTGAGGTGAGAAACAAACTGAAAGAACTTGAACACCTTTTTTCCATGAGTATTACAGTCAGCCTCTGGCCCTGGCTTGAATGAGGGTGTTCTATTTGGGGACACCTGCTAGTCCCATCAATTCCAGGCTGATTTCACCCCTCTCACAGTGCCCTACAGATGTCCACGCTCTGCTGATCTGTGGGACTGGTCCAAAGATTGATGGAGTTGTGTTTGCAGGATCAACTTTGCCTCCTTTGTTGACATCATTCAAGTCAACCTCCTCTTCCTCATCCAGCATCTCCAGCTCTTAAACATGGCCTCATCTTCATCATTGCTAACTCCGGGAGCTTGTCTTGATGAAAAACTCATGCCAAAGTGACCAGTCCTCCTAAGCAATCAAACTCAACCCCTCCTTATACCCCGCCCAACCATGGATTTTGACTCCGCCCTGCATGAAAGCCTTAAACCTTAAACTGAATGCTGTGCTGTCTCACCTGCAGCTGATATTTCCAGGCTGTTGTTGAAACTGTGTGGCATTCAGGTTGCCTGCTCATCCTCTCTCCAAAACCAGATCTGTTTATTGCTCCAAATCTCTCCCAGTTCCTCTGTGCGTCCCTGTCTATAGTTTTGCATGTTGTATCGTAGGTGCTGTTGATGTTGTGGGCTTGTGCTCGTTCGTCATTTTGACTGTGTCTGTCTGTACTGCCTGTGGTAGGTCAATGCCATGCTCAGATCACTCTCTGAAGCAACTAAACTAAACGTTAATGTCATTAACACAATCACTAACAGCCTTCAGTAGGAGCTACGCCAGTCATTAAGCACCTACTTAAAGTCAACATGAAATCAAAATTTACATTTATTTCTTATTTTTTATTTATGGGTTCATATTAGGTTTATAATGGCCATAATCAAATGTTTATTTGTATTGTTCATGTTCACCTATTTTTATATTTAGGTGTTTTATCTTTGCTGTCATATAAGGTTCATTTAAAGGTAACATTAAATTCACTTGTAACATTTAAATTATATTAAATGTATATAATGGACCCAGAACAACTTTTTGTTTTATTTTATCAAGTACAATTAATCAGTTGATTAGAGACAAATTATTAATTTGTGTTTTTTTTGTGTGTATATATATATAACTATTCATTTTATTTCTGGTGTTTTTATTTTCCATTTTTTTTATGCCATATCATATTGAATTTGAATAATGACCAATCATCAGTTATTGTTTAAAAGATGAAAATAATGATTTTCTTACTGGTATCAGCTAGAATTTGTATATATATTTTTATTAGTGTTTCACTCATAAATATTTCATATTACAGAAGTAAAATGGTTTGTGAATGTTGATTCATGTTGACTTTAAGCAGACACTTAATACTGATGCGGTTTCATCTGTTTTAGACCTTCCTCACACAAAACAAACCTATAAAAATTAATTCAAGATGTTCAGAATCTGGTTATGGCATAGCACCACTGCAGTCACAACTTGTGTTTCTCGACACAGTGTTTGTGTTCGGTGTGTCTTTCCCTTTTTCGTACACATACTCCTATATTGTTTTCTTCTCTCCACTTGACTTTTTAGCTCTTTATTCTCTCTCTTTCTGGCTCTTTCTTTACCTCCTCCCTTCCTTTCTCAATTTTATCTTATTTTGATTCACCTCCTTTTTTACTCTCTTCTCTTACTTGCTCCACCCTTTCTAGCTTCCTTCGTTTTCCTCTCTTTCTCTGTCTCTGTCTCTGTCTCTTTCTCCAGATTTCCCTGCAGTTCTTTTCCTTTTGTCTATTTGTAGATGTAGGGGATGAGGAGGAAGCAGGTCCTCTCCGCTTCTTCCAAAATTCTCGCGAGAGGTGCAAGTTCCTCGCCCCCTCCATCTCAGTGTCTGTGCCTGAGGATGACCCCTACCACTCTGACGAGGAATACTATGAGCACCCTTTATTCAGCCCAGAGTGGACGCGCTCTGGCTCTCGCCCCCCAGGGCAGGCCGCTGCGTTTAGACAGATTGAAGGTGAACCTCGCATGGTTCCTCTCTGCCATTCTCTTTCCTCCCCTCCTCCTTTTTCTATCTCTTTCCTTCTACTTCTTTCTTTAGCTCAGCATCAACACCTCTCTCTCTCTCTTTCTCTCACTCTTGCTCTCTCTCTCTCTCTGGTCTGCCTCTTTCTGTCTTTTGTCTCTACTGTGTCGTGCACACTCTGATGTGGGGGTGGTGTCTGTTTTTGTACCTTGTTCATTGCAAGTCATTTGGATTTTGCACAACTTTAATGCCGTGTGGTAAACAGGCACAAGCTTGCTTTTAGACAAAATCTCTGCTGCTGTGAGGTGCTCAGTTTAAGGAGGAAAATCACTGACTCTGAAAATTAAATCCAAATGACTTGCAACATCAGCAGGACATTTGTGCATGCTGTGCACATTTTTTTCTTTGCCTGTTTGCCGTCTTCTTATCTCTGCATCTGTCTGCCCGTATGTTAGCCTGTTTGTCCATTTTATATTTTTGATTGTTCCTCATTTGGCCCAAAACGTGCTCATCCCAACTGGCCCCTCTCATTTCTCCAACCTGCTGATGTACACATGCTGTAGATCACAGTTAGACTTTCAGCTCTTCACATGGTGGCCCACACACACACAAGCATCTCTGACCTTATTTCATCGGTGAAGAAAGGTTAATCACTTTCAGCACCAAAATGATTATTTGCACTGTGGGTTGTGTTTCCAATTGAACTAGGGTTGGGGAACAAGAACTTAGAAAATACTGGAACAAAATCATCATTTTGTGGTATCATAACATCTTCATTGCATAAAGGTGTGAGCTTGCAATCTGAATTGAATGTGATGAGAAATATAATGTACAAAATAAGACAATAAACTGACAACACACTTTATGTTACAGCCTATGTTGCAGTACAATTAATGACTGAATTGAATGATTGAAGTAGGGCTAGTTTTTGTCCTCCTCTCCATTTTTCTCACCCTCATATACTGTCTTCTCTCATCCCTCGTTTCACTGCAGCATCCTGCTGAGATATGGCCTGGTGTGGTCTGCTTCTCCATATCTAGCCTGGCTCCCAGCAGAGACTGTTGCTGTTCCTCATCTCTCTTTCTCTCTCTCTGTCTCTCTCTCTCTCTCTCTCTGTCTCTTGAACATATATAAAGGAGCTGATGTAGAGTATTTGTCATGAACTTTTGAAATAAGCATTAATAATGTAACTGAGAGGTACATTTTTTATATAAATATAGTTTATAGAGTTTTTAGATTTTTTTATTAATTAATAATAAAAAAATAGAGAATAGGGAAATAGGAAAGAACCAAATGAAAAACTGATTTAAGCAATATCACAGAAGCAAGCTTGGTTTTCTGCTGGAAATTGTTGTTGGATGTAGGTTGCAGTTCTGCAAACAAGTTTAATTTTAGACAAAATATGGCCAGTATTTTGTCTTTTTTTGTTCCTCTAATGAAAATAATTCCAAACAAAGCCAAAGAAAAATTAACTGATGCATATCACAGAGCAAATCTGTGATCAAAACGTATTGTTTTTTTTTTTGTCAAATACATTACTAAACAAGTAGGTTTGATAAATTAAGTATATTGAGGAAGAACAAGTTTAATGAGAGTTTGGTTAAAGTGCACGAAGATCTTCCTTATTCATCTTCATTTAACACCTCTTCAAATACTCAAGGTCAGAGAAAACTGCACAAATACATTCTACAAAAGTCATAAACGCCATTGGATATTTCCTCATAACTGACGGAGCTGAAAGTGTCCCACCTTTTTTATTCCCAAATAATCCAAGTCTGTGTTGTCTATAGTCTTGATGTTTCCACTTGTCTCCCTCTCTATGAAGAAGAGGAGACCATAGAGAGTCTCTCAGCTGCGGAGGAGGAAGAGGAGGAGAATTCAGAAGCCGCAGCAACAGCAGCAGCTCTAGAGGAAGAGGAGGAAGAGGAGCAGTGGAGTGGAGAGGAGCCTGAGCAGGAATCTCCAACTGAGCTCCTAGAGCGGGCAGAGGTCATAGGCGAGGCCCAGGCTCTGCCCGGCCTGCAGGCTGAGGTTCACAAACAGGCAGCTACTGTTGCTAACGAGGCCCCTAATGGGGGAGCTGAGGAGACAGGGGGGCAAGAAAACCTTGCAGAAGGTGTGTCCATCCTTCTCACAACCTGCATGTTTCTCTCTCCCGTCAAAAAAAAAAAAAAAAAAAAAGGCAAAGCCAAACCACCGTGAAAGCTTTCTAAGGGATTGTGGGTGAATGGCTCAAATATCTCCTCTATCTGCTGATGCTGCAAGGCAACACAGGCTTGATGGTGATCAGCTTCTGTGGCCCGAGCTGTGTGTCTGTCTGTCATTGTCTTTCTTAATTTCTTAAATGCTTTTCCCATAGCAACTGCTGTCTGCAAGCTATTTGATTAAGCTTTTTCTGAACTTTACAGCTTGTTTCTCTGTTGATGCTATTGCTGCCAGGTCGACCTCCTCCATATATTATTGTCCATTGCTCAGTTAATTTTTATTTGCCAGCTACATTGCCAGTTTGTGGGTGATTTTTGATGCATGCTTCAACAAAACACCTGTGTTTTTACATGTGGGATTCTATGAGAATCCTCTCTTTTTGTGAAATTGTGATATTTTGTCATGCTTCATTTTCAAAAGCATTTGAAAAGCTAAGCTTGTTGATTTAATTTAAATTGTATTTCATTTTTTTCATTATTTTCAAAGCATTGTCATTTCACATGGTTTACATAAGTGTTTTTTATTCTCTTAATTATGTGAAATGCAGAAATTTTTTGAATAATTAAGTATACTGTATTATTTCAGTGGCAAATTAAGACATTTATAGCTAAATGTTTAAGTGTAATATCTGATAATATGAAAATGAAAATCAGATCCACTATGCATTTTCCATAATCTCTGAATATGCATTTGGTAGATGTTTTTAGATGAGCTATTCCATCTTACTGCTGGTATACTGACGTCAGTATTGTTTGGACCACCTCCTTGGATATTCCATCCTCATTTTCTGGACCTCATCCACGCGACATTAAATGTACTGGGTCTGCATGCTGGTCCTGTCATATCCATGCCATCACTCCATCACTGAATTGGTATGTGTGTCTCATCGGCTGCTGCTATTTGAAAGTGGAAGTTCATTTGACCAAGAGCTTTGCCTTTGTCTGTGCGGTGGTTGGCCTGGCAAATGTATTGTACTTTGAATTATTAATAATACAATACAATGCAGACTACTTGAGATTTGCTTTCAGCTGTGAAGATGGAAGCAGAGCAACTAGACAGTGAGAGGACAGATCCCATTGGCATGGACTTCACTGAATCTGCAATGCATCTAGATGATGATCTCCCATCTTACCAGAGCCTTGTCAGAGACACAGATATGCCGGAAAGCGCCTTTGCTCAAACATGCCCCATGGAGGACTTTGAACTCCCTCCAAGTTACCAGGTTCATGACACAGAACCTTGCGAGCCTCCAACTGAAAAGCTGGATGGACAAAGCGGTGCTGTAAAAGAGACATCAACCGAAACGTGTGATTCCAGCAATATCCTTGAGGTCAAATCAGGGCAGATTCAAGACAAACAAATAGAAATGTCAACAGATGTGGACATGAAAGAAAAATCTGGCATGTCTGCTTATTTTGAGACCACTACAATTAAGACAGATGCCTCCGGGTCTCAAGGAGAAGGGTATTATGAGCTAAGTACTACATCAGAAGAACAAAAGGACTCTATTGGTAACCTACAACTTCCTGAAATCAGCTACAGCACCTTGGCTCAAGCACAGTCTTTGGAAGTCCAACCAGATCTTCCAAAAAGTAGTGCAGACACACTACAAACCACTTCACCTGTAGACAGAAGAGATGAATGCAGACTGTCTCCTGGAAAACTGGCTCTAGAGCAAAGAAGTTACTCTTTAAATATCACCATTGGGGCAATGGATCATGGTGATGCCCAAGGGCGTCCAAGAAACTTCTCTCCATTAGCCACTGACATCATGTCTCATACTTGTGGGAGCCTTGATGAATCTGCTGATTACCTTCCTGTCACCACTCCCTCAGTAGAGAAGCTTCCTCAGTTTCCGCCACTGATTCTGGAGACAACTGCCTCTGCCACAACTCCATCATTTTCACCCCCACAGACAACAGTCACTAATGTAAAGACAAGTCCACAGACGGAGTCTCCAGAATCACCTGTCCAAGGTAACAGCTGTTACAAAAACGGCACTGTCATGGCCCCCGACCTACCTGAAATGCTGGACTTGGCAGGTACCCCATCAAGGTTGACGTCTGACAACACAGACTCAGAGATTATGAGGAGGAAGTCCGTCCCAATGGACATGTCTTCTCTAGTAAGTGATTCTTTTGCACATTTGTTCAAAAGTGACCAGGGCCAGATGGCTACAAAGAGAGAAATGAAGTTGGAGGAGCAAGGATATTGTGTCTTTAGTGAATACTCTGGTCCCATGCCATCGCCTGCAGATGTGCACAGTCCAATGGACTCTTCTTCTCAAATATTTAACACTGTGATATCAGAGGAGAAGGAAACTGGTCTTGTTGCATTTGGACAACAGGAGTGTCTATCAACTGAAGATTTGGAAGCAACACAAGTTGTTACACCACAGGCAAAACCAGAAGAAGGAAAGCCAAGGAATGAAGATTCCATTCAAATTGAAAGTGCACCTTCTGAAAAAACTTCTAGAGAGACCAATCAAGAGGAGTCTGATCTTTTGAAGACCAAAACTTTGGAAGAAACCAAGAGTCCAACTTTACCTGATAATGAGAAAGCACAGTTAGACAAACAAGCTGAAACCTTTATCACACCAAAGGTGACGGTTACTCTTGATGAAGCAAAGCCTGATATTGATTCAGGTTCCAAACTTGCAGCTGAAACTGAAGCTGAAATAGCTGACTATGAGAGGCAAATTCGCAAATTGGAGATGGAGGACAGACCTTTGAGTGTAGAGGAGGAACGGGAGCTCCAGGAACTCAGGGAGAAGGTGAAGAATAAACCAGACCTTGTACATCAGGAAGCTTATGAAGAGGTGGATGCAGAGGATGCCTACCAGCTCACTGGAGCTGCAAAGGACAGAATTGCTCGGCCTATCAGACCATCCCCAGCATCTTCTGTAGAAAGTGCTACTGACGAAGAGAAAATGCATGTTGGTGACACTGAAAAACCTAGATCACCAGGTGAGAAAGAGTCTCTTAAAACAGATCCCAATAGGCTATCTCCTGTTGGGTCTTTTGAGAAATATTTTAGAGAGGAGAGACCTTCTGAGCAAGAGGTAAAGCAGAAAGACTCAGTGCAACTCCTTAAAGATAAAGTTGCTGAGGAGAAACCTCAGCCATCTCCTTCAAAGACAGACGAGGCTCCTCTTGATACCATGGTGATTCAAAAAGTAGAGGAAGAGGTAAAGCTTGCTAAGGAGCCGGATGAGATCATGCCAGAACCAAAACCAGCTCTTAATGTGGAAGAGAGGCTAGTTGTAGATACAACTGAACCAGATGAGGATGTAGATGAAAATGAAGGGGGAAAAGTGATTGAGAAAGAAGAAGTGGAAGACGAGGAAGTGTTGGAAGGGGCCAAGGCTGCAGAAGACACTGTTGAGCCTAGAGCTGCGATTGAGTCAGTAGTGACAGTGGAAGATGATTTTATTACGGTAGTGCAGACCATTGATGAAAGCGAAGTCTCTGGACACAGTGTACGTTTCTCAGCTCCCTCTGAGGATCAACATCCACAGCTCCTCCAAGAGGAGGAAGAGGAGGAGGCGGCTCTGGAAATGGCACAGGAAGTAGAGATAGAGGCTCCCAGTTTGGAGGAAGTCGTAGATGTTCCAGAGCCTGTTGAGCCTCCTGTATGTCCAGCTAAAGAGATAGAAGTACCAGAGAGTGAGGCCCCAACTCAAAGTTATGATGACTACAAAGATGAAACTACCATGGATGACTCCATCTTAGACAGCTCCTGGGTGGATACACAAGGTGTGATTTTAATATCTGTTTTGCATGAGATTTGCTCAGCAAATGACAAAACCTTTCAGCTTAATCTGTTTCCTATCTTTTTAAGATAGTTAAAACATTACAGTCAGATTGTTTCATTTCTGTGAGGGCAAGTAAATGTATGTTTATGTCCTGATATAAGAGTAGCTTGCCTGTTTTACCCCATGTACTATGTAGATGATGATAAGAGCATGGCCACAGAGAATATTGAGCCTCTACCCAGAGTGATGAGCCCTGTCAAGAAACCACATGTAGAGAAATCAGCGAAACAGAGGGCCAAAGGTGGCAGGGCCAGAGGACGAATGAACACGCCTGAACGCAAACCTGTTCGCAAGGAGCCAGTACCCATCCAGAAGGATGAGATGAAGAAGAAAAAAGGTTTTTGTTGCTGGAAGTGAAATTTAGTTTTGTTTTATATGTTCATTTTCTTTGCATATTCTGTATTGTTTTTACTATTATGACATTTCCATATAGCCCTTTAATGTTTTTCAGCAAACTAAATGTTTAAATGTTTATGTTTAAATGTTTATTTCCATTTTGGTTAGATTTCATGCATCAAATCTAAAACTTTGTATTAAGTCAAATTAAAACTTTTTTATTAATTAATTTGTTATTATTATTATTATTATTATTTATTTATTATTATTATTATTTTTTGAGGCAAATGAAAGTGTGCATGCAAAGTACATGCAATTTTAGATATATTATGATTCATGATTCTCATGCTTCAACCAACTTTTTTTTCATTACATCTATGTTAAATAAGTCTTTTAGTAAAACATTATTTGTTCATTGATAAGGTCAGTGACTGTATCGCCTGTTGTCCTGAACTGTATTACTGCTGTGCCTATCCTTGATTCTGTGTCTCCCTCTTGTAGCTGTGATTAAGAAGGCTGAGCTCACAAAAAAATCTGATATTCAGACATGCTCTCCTTCCCGGAAGAGTGTTTTAAAGTCTACCGTAAGGCATCCTAGACCTACCCAACATCACCCGTGTGTTAAGCGGAAACCCACAGGTGATCTCTGTCACAAGAAGCTGTTTTGCAATGTGGCTGGCAAACATGGGCATTGTGGCATGTTATTTTAAGAATGATGCTTGTCATTCGGATTTGTTTTTCTTTTTATGTATTTTGTATAGCAGATTGTATTAGTTATGCAAGTTGTATGTGCAGTGTTCGTAATGAGGCCCACTGGTGTTTTAGTCAATACATTTGTTTATAACAATACATTTGTTTTCAGTTTCTTATAGCTTGACCTTTCTTTTTGTTTTCTGCATGTAGAGTATTCTCTGTTTCCATGCTTATTTACACTTAGCTTTCTTTTCAAAGCGTTGCTGCTTATTGAATATTGTGAAAATGTGGTGCATCCAATCACTCTCTCTGTGTGTGTGTGTGTGGAATATTTTTTTAGGGATGTCATCTTGACCTAAATGTGTTAGACAATTTATGAGTTGCAGCATCACTATTCAAGTCATCATTATTTCCTTTCGTTTTATAATATTTCTATTTTTTTATATACAATATTAAGGGACTAACTGCACTGGTTGCCAGGCAACTGGTGGTTTGAGTAAGTTCCGTGTGCAGAAATCTAGAGGAAAGGAACTTACTGTGCCATAATCAAGTTCCAATGTTAGCTTTCAGGGAATTGTGCTTGAATTTATGGTAGACATCTGATACATTGCTGCAATGGCCCAGTTAGCCTTTACTGAACAGCCTCGTATGTAATACAATTCATTTCTAAACTCTCTGTTTTTCTTTGCCAAGTAGTTTCAGAGCAGAGCTTTCAACATTCAATTTCATATTTGATCCTAAATAGACAAATTAGAAATACCTTGGCTTGAGCATTTAAAAAAGTAAACCAATGGTGGTTCAGTCTTGAAAGCTGAAGTGTTTTTTTCCCTCAAAATTTGCACTTTGATATTTAGAGACAACTCCAAATAAGCCATTTCTATGTTGCTTTGCTCGAAAAGTTAAACACTCTGGTTGTGTGGTGCTTTCAGAACATTCTTCTGTTAGTTGGGACATCTGAACCACTCACACAGCAACATTGACTCAACAAATGGCTTGAGTTTGAGGCAGGATCATCTTTGACCAGTCACACCTATCACATTGCACACTTCAGTTTCCTGAAATGAGTGTGAAATAAATATAATTAAATATTCAGATATAAATAATTATTCAGACTATAATTTCAAGCTCATGTGGCTGCTTGTGTATATAAGATTGCTTCTGCAGTGTATTTGATTGTGTGTAATGTTCGTTTGGTTTTATTTTAATTGGAGAGCATATAACTCAGTGGTCTTGGTCATAGTCACAGTATGTATTTCTTAATCATTCTCAGCCTCTCTTCTCTTTCGCTCTGCAGTGTCTGCAGATGGTCGACTGCCCTTCAGTGTGGCCAGGCCCTCCAGAGACCGGGCATCTGTAAGCATCATGTTAGATTTCAATCGTACAAATATGATGATCCCTATTCAAGTCTAAATCTAGGTTATCAATACGTTGTCAATAGATAGTAAAATCTATATAATAGAGACCTGCTCAAGCACTCAGAAATAACAGCATTAATGACGAAAGACACAAATTGTGGCTTGGTTTTTGTTTTAGTGGGAATCATTATTATCATTTTTTTAATCAACTTCAAAACCTTTCACAAAAATCAATAATATTGACAACGACACACAAACATACCAAAGGTCCTCTTTTACATTTTTGTCATTTGTAACAGCATAATTTTTGGTGGTACCAAGAATTCAATATATAGATGTATTTTTGGACCTCAGATGCCTGGCTGGTTTCCACTCTTTGTATTGCCTGCACATCCCATCTTATATCTGTTTTGTGTTTGTTTTACAAGTTTGCATGACCTTTTTGCCTTATTTCCTTTTAACTTTAAATTGATACATTGTGCCCCCCCCCCCAAGCAGTTTAATGGCCCATGTACTAATACTACATTTAGAAGATCTAGATACATTTTATTCTTTTTTACTTGCTCATTTTTAATTCCTGAGTGGTTAAATGCCTGGTTAAAACTCTGGTAAATGCCCTTGTATCCCCAAATGTTTGGCCATATGTTGCTCATTTCATTTGGTTAAACATGCTGTCATGCTGATTTTCATATCATTTTTTGGTTTCATTTTCACTGTGCATGAATCACTCATCTGTCCGTGTTCCTCTCATCATAGACCTCCAATCCCACAACACTAACAAAGATCCCCACCTCTAAAATTCGGGCGGAGGCTTTGCTGCCAGCCCGGCCGCACTCGGCCAGCTCCTCCAATAAAAGGAGCCCATTGGTGGAGGTAGATCTTTATGAGCCCCGCCCTTCTTCAGCAGACCCAAAAGTATTGCTATATTCATGTGCTGTAAAGGTAAGCAGGGAGTGAGGTTTGAAAAGCTATTTGGTTCTGCACAATACTAACTAATCTAGAACTTTCAAAGAACATGTCAAATAAAGACTTATTTTCCATAACATTTTGATAATTTGGAAAAAATAATGAGGGAGAGTACAGTACATTTTAATTTGTGGGTGAACTATCTCATTAAGTTTACCATGATTACAGCAAGATTAATGACTCTGTCCTCAGGATGGTGGTTCTCGGAGCCCAGAGAAGAGGTCGTCCCTTCCACGGCCAGCATCCATACTAACCCGCCGCCCACACATGGCTGATCATGAGGAGAGTTCCACTTCCATTACCAGCTCTGGGTCAACAGCACCACGCAGACCCACATGTGAGAGGCATTCTCTTGTATCTGTAAAATCATTACGTATTTTTTTATTGTTTCTGTCTCTAGATAGAATAATAGAAATGTAATGGACACTTAACAGGTTGTTTAATGCACATCCACTAAAATTGGAACAAAGTGGCTTATAAGTCAAAATAACCAGCAGATAAGCAATATGCATCCTTAATTTTTAATACAAGTACAACCACTTTATAATAATAATAATATTTGACACTGATCGGACTTAATTATGGCTGATTTGATTGTACACAACTTACTACTGTAGAATCAAATGAATCCAAGAAATGTGATCTATATTGCATGTTTTTATTGCAAAAGCCAGTATGTGCTGCCAAAATTATTGAAGGAAGCACTAATCTAAACTCTTTTCATGAAGTGCCTGAAGAATTTCCTTAAAGCTTTCCGGACACATTTGGATCTATTATGGGACACGTTCAATCTTACTATATACTCACCCCTTCTCTTCCCCCTGCTCCTGTAGCTTTCCGTACTGAAGTCAAAGCACAGCACAGGACAGGCAGGTCTCATAGTATGACAGGTATAGAGTATTAGTCCCTAATGTTTCGATCTGTTTGTTGCCAGTCTTTCATACTTGCCGTCCTGTGCAAGGATACAGTCACCATAAAAAATACAGTGCCATAGAATATTATTCACCTCCATTGCATATTTTTACAGCGTTAGGAACACAATGTTTACCACTCACATCCAAACTAACTAATCCAAAAAGGTGAATAAATTTTTATGGGCACTGTTATATTTTCACTTTTTTGTCTATACCTTACCTTTCCCATTATGCATGAGAGTATAATTCATTTTTCTTTGTGTTTGTGCCATTTTTTTATTCAAAATTCAGTAATGCGATTTCATATCTATCATTATCATCATCATCTAAAGTGGGGACCAAAAGCCTGCAAGAAATGCAACAAATTACTTTTTAATGATCCTATGAATGGTCTTCTTTTACTTGTTTTCCAGTAAACAGATCTAAAAATCTTTAAAGAAAAATGCACTTGCATGAGAAGCAACATTGCATAAGATATTAACTCAGTTTTATTATTTTATTAAGACTCAGACTTATTTTCATTTTAGATATATATATAACATATATATATATATATATGTTAAATAATAAATACCATATTTATTTTATTTATTTATTTATTTGCTGATTTTGTGCTCAAGAAACACTTCTTATTATTAATAATGATAACAGTAGTGCTGCTTAATTTTTTTTCAAATTGTTATGCCGATAAAATAAAATAAAAATAAAAAAATGCTAATGGACTTTAGACTCCACTGTATATTTTCTGTGAGAACATATGAACAAGTCATCTTCACATTCGTTTGCTGTTGTTGCACTTCCTGATTTCGAGCGTTTAAGCTGAAAAGTTCTGTTTCCACTGAAGGCGCAGAGACTGCTCGGTCCCGCTCGGCCCGCAGTGGCACCTCCACACCCCGCATGCCCGGGTCCACAGCCGTCACCCCTGGAACCCCTCCCAGCTACTCCTGCCGTACTCCAGGCACCCCCCACACACCGGGCACCCCCAAATCTCTCAGCCTGCTGTCCCAGGAAAAGAAAGTGGCCATCATCCGAACACCTCCAAAATCCCCGGCGACTACACCCAAACAGCTGCGCCTCATTAACCAGCCACTGCCTGACCTCAAGAACGTCAAATCCAAGATCCGTTCTATTGACAACATCAAGTACCAGCCCAAGGGGGGCCAGGCAAGTCCAAATGCTCATGATTCATTCTGATTTCACCTCAGCTGGTGCATATAGCCAACTCTCTTTTGCCCTCCCCATCTGTCTTTCTTGCTGTTGTAATGCACCTTCAGGGTCGATTCTGTCCCTTGTGGACACATTGTCTTTTCAAGTGTGCTTTACTGTGTCTCGCACTCATCACTATTGCCAGTGCACTGTGTGCATACTAATGGAGGCACATAATAGCTGTCAGGCCAGTTCACTCATCATAGAATGGCTTGTTCCTTCCCTGACTGGAAGGTAATTTATTCTTATGACATGGCATTTATTCTTATGACATGACACAAAGCATGCTACAAAACTTTACCTCATTTTTTTTTAAATCAATTTAAATATTTACTCTAAATAGCAAAATTTCATTCTGAAATGAATCGGAGATAATCGCTAGAACACTTTTCATTTGTTTTATACATTAGTTTGTCAAAATCATGACATTACATTTATCTTTAATGTTATATTTCATCTGTGTATATATATATATATATATATATATATATATATATATATATATATATATATGGCAAGACGATTCAATTAAGTGCATATTTTTCTTTTTTTATTATAAATAATTATTAAATTGACACTCCTAAATATATATTAAAGTTATATAGTTTCAATATATACAGTAAATGTGTCATTTATTGCATTATATTAAATTATGTGTGTAAGTTTATGTTATATTGCTCATATTTTTACTGTTCAAAAGTTTGGTTCAGTAAGGTTTTTTTTTCAATAAATTAATAGTTTTATTTAGCAAGGATGCATAAAATTGATCAAAACTGACAGTAAAGATATTTATAATGTTACAGCAAAAATATTAACATCATGATTGTATTATATTTATATAATTTTTTTAAAGACATTTCACCATATTACTGTTTTTGCTGTATTTTTGATTAAATAAAAGAGAGTTCAAAACCATTAAATCTTACTGACCCCAGACTTATATGTAGAACAACTGGACTGCATCCTGGGATTGTGGAGTATACATGTGTACAGATATGCACCAGGGTGGTTTTTATGTCTAGGACATAATGGTCTCTAAGGGAAGGTTTGTTTTCCAGGTTGAACAGAGTTCAGCCGGGACAATGAGGACATGCTTGTGATGTAAACACTCATTGTGTCTTTATGTCATTTCATGCAAGCTTGCTGTAATGTCCAGGGTGTAGGCTGCGTGTTGGAGTGACATATTTATGTCTGGCTTGTGGCAGAGTGCAGCGGTGCATGAGATTTTGAGATTACTGGGGTGGGAGACTGCAATGAGAAACAATAAGGAAGGACATTAAATGATGTGTTTGTCTTAGACACTGTGTAATATTTCAGTTCTTGAGAAACTGATGTGTGTTGTTTTTTAATGGGGGAAACTCTGGTTTTCTTGTACTTTTGAAGTAAAAACTTTGAGAAAGCAGCTCAATATTAAAACAAGTTAATTTTTCAGCAGTATTAAATGAAGATAAATGTTGGTCAGGACTTTTTTTTTTCTATCATGAAATTATTAGATTTGTATAAGTTGGAAAATTTGTACATATACATTTGAGAAAATTTCTATTGAGGGTGCATTTGTTATGTTACTTTTAAAGTCTTTTCCCTCAATTGAAGCCCATTTATAATGTTAGTGGAGTTTTTTTTTCCTCCAAATATTTTTTATATATATAATTAAGTTATGTTTACTTAGTACAGTGTGTACAACTTTGATTTCATATTGAATTTATACATAAATAAAGAAAAGCTAATTTCTGTCCAAATAAATTCTAAAAGTCAAATAAATTCAGAGTAAATAGATAATATTATGATAATATTAATAATAATGTTTAATAATGTTTTTTTTTCTTCTTCATCAGAACAGTCATAATAATTAAAAAGCCCTTTACAAACACACACACACAAAATGTAAATAATGTGTCACCCCTTGTAAGCAATGACAAAAAATACTAAAAGGCAACATTGAAATCATACTCACTTTTTAAGTTTGTCGCTATAGTTTATGAAGTCCTTGTGATTCCTGTAGCTTCTACAGTGATGAATCATCTAGTGAAAATGGCATTGGAGTTCATTTTAGGGCACTCAGCAGTGTTGTATAACCTCTGCAATGGCCTGAATCTGTCTGGGCCCAAATGCTCTCTCACCCTTGGATGACAGCGGGTGTCTCCCCAGCATAGTCACTCACAGAAAAGGTCTAAGAGACAGTGACATGAACCACAATCTCTCAGGGTTGAGTGACCAGGCATGTAACGGCCACTGCCAGTCTGTGTTTGCCCAAGGGTGAGACTGGGTGAGGGTGCTGTGCTTCTCTGTGCCTTAGTGACATAATATGTCTACTGAGGGCCACTGAAGCAGACAAGGACAGTCTGAAAACTCAAAAAAACAAAAAACTCTTTGTTTGTTTAATAATGTCAGAACTCTTCATTAAAATTGATATACTAAAATATCTAAAAGCTACATCAATTCTAAAGCTGTGTTATGTAGATGTTTGCATCTGTTCTTTTTCAAACACATCTAAAATATTTTTACTTTACATATATGCTAACTAATAAACTTTATAATTTAATTCATAATTTTAAGAATGATTCTGATTCCCCCCCCACTGTAATAAATGTAATGATGATATTTAATAAATACTATTTGGACATTCCTGTTTAGATAATATCATACCTAAATTCTTAAAATGTAGTATATAAGACTTAAATCATACTTAAGGAATTTAGTTTATAACCAGAAATAAATAAATAAAGAGTCTGTTGGTGACTTGACGAGCATTGTCGTTAAAATGTCATTTAAATGATTTTTTATTTTATTTTATTTGACAGGTCATACAATTACACACTGTATTATTTTACGATGTGAAGAGAGAGAAAAAGTTACTATTACTAATCTATTTTGTCAAATAATTTGTTATTTGTGTTGAAGCAGCATATGGGGTTCTAACTGTTGGAAAGAGTGCCAACAATGAGTACTGCTGTAGTTTGACCCTTCAGTGGGGTGTTCATGGTGACAGTGTTCAAATCACAACGTCTCTGCACTGCTGGTTGCTGGTACTGTAGGCAGACATTTCTCTCCAATGCTAAATGGTAGTCGCTGCATTGCGTTACTGCACATTTGCATAAAGTTGACCTATGCTCAACTTTGTTGCTTCGTCAGTGCTTCACTTTTATTGCTGGTATTTCTTGGTTGATTTTTGGCTACAGGTGCTGTGAGCACATCGTCAGTGGGATCAGGTCCATCTTCGGTTGGAGTTATGGGATGTCTTTGAATACTGATCTGTCTCATAAGTGCATGGCTATCAGTTGTCTGTATGTGCGTGTGCATGTACACATATCTTTGTATTTTTTAGATTCAAATTTTAAAACAAGAAGCTGGACTTAATGTCACATACAGTCAAAGTGCGGATCCAACGATAATCTGAAGCATTCGCCCCATGGAGGCAATGTGTGTACTGCTTCCTCTCTACAAATGTCTTTTCCAAAGCCAATAGACCTTCCGTAATTTTGAACCTTTACTCTGTCCGTTAGGATTAAATATGAACATTTTGCTTCTCTTCTGGATCTTAAGATCCCAGACTTCCAACTTATAAATGTTCCGGACTAATTTCTGATGAACGGGATGCTCAAAGCTACAGATAGGAAAAGATGCCTACCCTGGCAGAATCAAACATCATATAGATGAAATCTCAATGAACACACACATCAGATATAATATAAAAAACCTGTACATGGGATAATATACAAAACTGGAGTCCCTTCTTGTTGTTCATCTTGTGAAAATATATACACCCCATATGCATTTATTTGTAGACTGTAATGCAGGTGTTTTTATGTTGACCTATCAACACTTGTGTCAACTGTATAGAAGTCATATCAAAACAAGACAACACATCATCAGCCCTTCTTTTCAATATTTCCAATTTCTCAGAGTAAAAAAACTGTTAATTTATATATTTACAGTTTTGCTTAACAGACTGTACCATGGAGTAATTCCAAAAACCTTCATTGCTTCTCATTCTTGTTTTCTTTAGGTTTCAAGGTCTCCTGTATTATACTTACTTATTATTATTTTATTTTTTTTCATAACCTAATAAGCTACCTTCCTGTCTTCTGCCCACATAATTGAGATGGAAACTCTTAACTGTATGTCTACTATGTAGACTGCAGTTTACAGTTCGGGGTCTCTAAGATTATTACCCTTAACTGTTTTGAAAGAAATTTGAGTGTCATAGTAATTTTCAACATGCATGTTAATAATTGACATTATCCTCTTACTTTGTTTTTATTTTTTACATTTTTTTTACTAAGTATGTTGCAGTGAATTCATGGGATTGCTTTTGCTGACTCGCAATTTGACGAAGGCAGCTGTATAATTATGCCTAAAATATCCCAAAGGGCTTTGGTGCTACCTAGTCAGCTCACGCTGTAGTCTCTGTCTTATTTCCGATTGTGCATATTGCCAACAGAAATGACTTAACTGGTTTTTTCTAAAGTTAGAGCTCGTATGTGCTGAGTCATGTCTGTGCTTCAATCAGATTTGCTTTTTCTTCCTCTCGCAGCAGCAGTCAGTCACTGTGAGTGACTATTACACCAAAGCAATAATGACCACAAGGTGTAAAGCATGATGCTAGCAACACCAAGGTCATGGGTTTGGTTTCCAGAAAACGTTACTTATGCTGTCTGTTTAAGTTTATTGCACGTTGATTTCCTTAATGTTATGGCATCCTCAGCATATGGATCAGTTCTGCTTGATTTGCAGCTTAGTCGGGATTGCCAACATTGGGGGAGGACGATCTCAATCCAAGCTGAATTTAAAAGTTGGAATGTCTGGCATAGTGAACCACATTTAGCAGTGTAGTTCTCTGTGACTTTTTAACTCATCATTTATTGCTCAGTGTATATATATATATATGGGTCAATGACATGACGTGTATTTTTTGTGTCCGAATTCATTATTTTCCTAAAAATAATTTGAATAAATACATGTAATACATCAAATGGATCTACAATATGTCCAATATGTAAGAAACCCTTTTCATTTTATCAAAATTCAATAGATTTTTTTAGTTTTGGTGTTTGAAAGACCAAAAATGTCAGGTGGTGCGACCGTCCGAACATACAAGCAGAGAACAAAACTGAGAAATAAATGTAAATTTTCTCAGTTAAATTCCTAATCAAATATTTTGGCATGATTTTATGTTAAATTCCTTATAAACGAGGGGAAATAGTGTATCGGTGTTATTTCAAAGCTATTCTATTACTTAAAAAACTTTTGTCCGGAAATTTTACTTCTACTAATGTCAGGGAGAGCGACTGACTTAAAAATGCAATTTTATGCAATGTTCCTTTAAGAAAACCATGTGACAGCATATGACATCACACAGAAGACTCCTGATGACCCCTTATTGCAGTAACAAAATTAGTCACCCTCCCATAAATATTAGATAATTTGACCTTTTTGAGTAATGATGAGGTTGATTCAAACAATCATGTCAGGTGGTATGACCCCTGGAAATCTTTGAAAATGTGTTATTATAAAAATGTGTATTTGATTTAAAAAATTTATCTATAACCATGAGCACAGGGTCAAACATTTCTATAGGCATCCAAGTTAATGCCTGTTAGATTTGAATTGAGTTTGAAATGTCAGGTGATGCGACCAATATGTCAGGTGTCGCGACCAGAGTTACAGTTAAACCAACTAAAAAACGTCATATTAATTCATGTTTTTAAAAAAATTTAATACATTTTATTTTTAATAAATATTTAAAGCTTTTAAATTGTTTAAAGATACAATCTACATATGTATATATATTTGTTTATTTTATCATGGTATGAGTCCTATTCTTCAAAAATGTTGGACTGTATAATCAACATTGATAGTAAAACAATTGCAACTTTAAATTAATCTATTCAAAAAAAATAAAATAAAATTGTAGATACCATTATCAAGCAAGGAGAAAACAGCACGGCATAGAGCTTGTTAAAAAAGTGATCCAGTTGCAAGGGCAGAGTAACTAACCCTTTCTTGACTTACTGTGAATACTGAATCTATTGAACAGTAGATTGAATTCTTTCCTTAATGTTTCTTGGCCCAATATTTGCACTAATTCACTGTTTCATATAAAAGATGTTCTCATTTATTAAATGTGTTTCTTGAGGTTTCAATGTTATATTTTAAAGAAGCGATGATCAAATGTTATCATAACATGCAGTATTGTTTTGCACTTTCTTGTTAATGAAATTTAATTAGATTGAGATAGAGTATAAATTGGTCAGAGGATTAAAATAAAAAAGCCAATTTAAACCTGAATAAAATTAAATGACATATCTTCCTTTTTATTTTTGTGAATATCAATCATTATTGATCTTAACGTCAGGTGGTGCGCCCTCTCATGGTCAGGTGGTGCAACCAGCAAATTTACATTTAAATGTATCAATTCAATATAAAAATTCAAAAATCAATATATATATAGCATGATATGTGAAGAAGATATCCAGTTTCTGTTTTATGTTTTGTTCTCAAACTCTGGTGTTTCTCACAGGTTCAAATTCAGTCTAAGAAGATTGATCTTAGTCATGTGACTTCCAAGTGTGGATCATTGGACAACATCCGCCACAGGCCAGGTGAGCATGCTAATGAGTTCTGGAAATATTAACCACAGACCCGAAATTTGCAGTGCCATGCAGGTTGCTTGTAAAGCATGTAATGCCTGAGCTAGAATATTGGATGATACATCAGTGCCACCTTGTGGTTTTTAAGTATTTAATGTCATCCTTTGCCAAAGTGATTCGGCCATTTCAGATTATGAATGTGAAATTTATGAATTTGTGGATGTGAATCTTGCAAGACCTTTCCAATGATGAACACTGGACAGCGATTGTAATTTTTTATATATATATATATATATATATATATATATATATATATATATATATATATGAACACATATATACATATATATGCATATTTTTCCCCCATTGAATTTTAAAGAACATAGATTTTATATAGGTCTATTTTTAGACTTTATAAAGATTTCATAAAAACACTGCTGTTCAAAGGTTTGGAGTCATTAATGTTTTTGTCATTAAAGTAATGAAGGATGCATTAAAGTGATTACGGCATTACATTTATACCTTTTACATTTATAAAAGTGATTTAGATTTTAATTATGTGTTAAAAGCTGTTATTTGGAGCTTTCTATTCATCAAAGTATTCTGAAATAAATGTATCATGTTTTCCTCAAAAAATATAAACCATGCACATCTGTTTTCAGCATGGATATTAATAAGAAATGTTTCTTGAGTACCAAATCAGCATATTAGAATGATTTCTGAAGACTGGAGCAATGGCTGCTTGTTAACAATTAAGCTTCACTGTCACAGGAATAAATTGCATTAAGAAAAGTATAATATAGAAAACAGTTCCTTTAAATTGTAATAATATTTCACAATTTGACTGTTTTTACTGGATTTTTATCAAATAAATGTAGCCTTGGTGATCATAAAAGCCTTCTTTCAAAAGCATAAAAAAAACGTTTAAAACTGTAGTTTAGATCTTTACCTTCATAAAAAGTTCAGTTGTTTTGTTTTTTTGAGATTGTAGCAGCAGACAAAATTAGAAATTGATTGATTGTTTAATGACTCTGTCTGTGTCTCAGGCGGTGGTAATGTGCGCATTGAGAGTGTGAAGCTTGGCTTCAGAGAAAAAGCCCATGCGAAGGTTGGCTCCCTGGATAATGCCCACCATACACCTGGAGGAGGACATGTACAGGTGAGTGCACAAAAGCAGATGTTCATACTATCCCACATCATACATGAAGACCGTCTCCAACTTCCTGTTTCCTGCTTCCTAAGATCGAAAGCCATAAGCTGATGTTCCGCGATGTGGCCAAAGCACGTGTGGATCACGGAGCAGAGATTGTGATGGAGGCGCTCAGGCTGTCGGGTGGCACCTCCCCTCAGAGGCACAGCCACATGTCCTCGTCCGGAAGCATCAACATGCTCGAGTCCCCACAGCTGGCCACGCTGGCCGATGATGTGACCGCCGCCCTGGCCAAACAAGGCTTGTGAATTCCCCAAAACACCTCCGTTCGACATTCCCCTCTGCTCTGTCTTCAGTAGTCCCCATCAGTGGTGTCACAGTTCACCTTTCCTCCCTCTGGTATTTAAGGAAGACTACAGATTCACTTCCCATATTCACACTTCCCTCTTCATCAACCAACAATCTCGCAGAGCCCTGTTGTGATTATCTGAATTGGAAAAAATAGATTTTTTTGATGTTGTTGTTCATTTGAATGAATAATGACTTAGCTAGAGGTACCAGTGCTTTTTATTACCCATGTTACGTGTGACTTTTTATGGTTGTGTACAGACAGTGGCCTCAAATTCTGGTTTAGGGTCAGCGTCAGGTGTGTTGCGTAAAAGTCTGTCAATCAGAATTTTTTATATATTCGGGAATGTGGCGCGACAATCTCATGCTGCACGTGTTATTTTGCCCATTCAGTGCATGGACTCGAAAACATCTCAACGGAGAGTCACGTAAGATCAAACACGAAATACACTATAAGGGAATATATTTATAAATATGCCAGCTCTTTGTCTCAACATCTCATGCTCAATCAAAAAAAAAAAAAAAAAAGGAAAAGAAAAGATTACTCCTTAGATAACTTATACCTGTAAAATTACATAAAAATGAAACTAGGTAATATGGCGAGCATGTATTCTAGTACACAAAAGAGGCTATTTTCTATTTCAAGGGATTTTAGTAAGTTATTTGCTGTAACATTGAATAAAAAGAACACATCATGTTTTGTAGATACTAGCGACGATGTTTAGCTTGTACATTATTTCGGATGACCTTCGCTGTAGTTAAGAAACCGTTGCTTCCGTGGATCTTTGTCGGTACACAGTTTAAGCAGATTTGTGTTGCGACTTACACAAAACAATGATATTACGGTTACGCAAAGACATTCAAGGGCTCCAGGTATACATGAATCATGCAAGATCTGCTCAAAATTGCTCAGTCTTGAAATGTGAAACGTACGGCCATTTTTCAGTTGGGACGGATCTGTCTGAGCAAGATGGGTGGTCCTGCGGCCCTCATTTGATTCTTGGGAATCTGTCGGTGTGTTAGGCCCTGTGTTTGTTTGCCGATTCCTGCTTGGATGCTTAGTTTTCTGTCTTAGGAAGTGAAAAAAAGAAACACACAAATCGCAACATTAAGAAGGTTACTCACTCCGCTTGAATCTGTTTGTACTCCAGTATATTTTTTCTCGTCATTTGTGGTTCTCCCCTGCCCCTTTTCCTCTAGAACAGCTGTCATTCGTATGCTTCTGTGTTTTCTCGGCCCCTCTGAGCCTTGCCCACCCTTTCCCCGATTCCTTCAGCTGCTGTAAATGTATTTAAAAGGTCACATAGATGTACGCAGTTTTTCTCCTGTTGGTATGATATGGATTATAAATGCCCTTAACAGTTATGACAATAAAAATACAGAAAATGGACAAAACATTAGTGTGATCTATTTTTATTTTATTTTTTTGGACTTTGTGCTTGTGAAATGTGTAATGACCTATAGTTATGGAATTTTTGCCTTGTTACAGGTTTTAAAAAAAGCAATAACAGTTACAGTATAAGCTGTGCATTTTAGTGATTTTAGGAAAGTGGAAATCTATTGTGTGAATGAAAGTGTCCAGGACAAAAATGTCTCCTTAGCTATAATAATAATAAAATCTCTTTAGACTTAATTGACATTTTACAACATTTCATCATTTTTTTGCAGACCTCATGTTGTGAACTCAGTGTTAAATAAATTTCTGTTGAAAAGTTGTCTTTTTCTTAGTTTGTCCGGTGAAATTACAGTCAATTTTAGCATCAGGATATGGCTAATATATATATATATATATATATATATATATATATATATATATATATATATATATATATATATATATATATATATATAAATATATACATACATACATATAATTTAGCAGAGCAACAGTAAGATTACTCTAATAATATTTATGCCTGTCTCAATATCTTTGCTTTTATCAGTGTTAAACAATTGAACTTTTATTTTGATAAAAAACTGCAGGGAAATCTTTTTTTTTTTTTTTTGGTGAAAACTGATGATTTTTAAATGCATGATTGTTGTCTTGTATTGCATTTTTAATCCAGGTCACAAGGCCAAAATGTGACAAGATTGCATATTTGAGTTTCTTAGCAGTTGAACCCTTTAACTTTCTTGGTACACCTTTCTGGACTTATATTAAAATTTTATTTTATTTTTCCTTATCCAGTCTTGTTTACCTACCTGTGCCACTTGCCTTACTGCCTCGATTGTTGTGTATGAGAACATTAATCACAAGAAGACACATACTTTGTGAAATGTTTATTATGAGAATTGACAGAGGCAAAAAATAAATTAAGACTCTGGGGAAAGGGGAAGGAGGGTTTTCAGCCAGTCTATTAATGGCAGTATATTTAGCACCTTTGACTTTATGATCCAGACAGTGAGGGGTCAAGGTGGGTGGTTTATATATTTGTGTAACTACGATGACCCACCCCCCACCAACTGTTCCGCTACGGAGAGCCTTGTCCCGGCACGAACAACACCAAGAAAATTAGCTGGAAAAAAATATCAATGGCTTCCAAGAATAGACAAAAGAAATAGGAGTCAAGTGGACGAAAAATAGGAAACACAAAAAACTAAATAACTGTTTATGACTAACATCCATGTCCCTTTCATCCATTTCTGAGTTGGTTTTGGAAATACTGTGTGGATGTCCTGACATCATGGAATCTGGAGAAACGCTTCAGTTTCCTCACAACTCAGACTTCTTACACAGACATGATGTGTTTGACGAAAGCTGCTCAGAATGGAGAGATTGAAAGAAAAAGTACAACTGGAATTTAGAATTACAGGACAACAAATAAATATTAATTCTATAAATCAGTCTGCCATTAAAACAATTTACTGTAATATATATTCAGTGAGACAAAAAAGAAAGGATCATAACTGACCCTCATAGTTCACACAGCCATTTTCATCCTCCTGGCCTTGCATGAGGGCATCGATCTCAGTTTCATTCATTTTCTCACCTGCAGGAGAAGAGAGGAAAATGGGTTGTTCAGGTCATTAAATAGATGGAAAACTGATGCATGCCATAAAAATGCATTTAAACTCAGATATAGGTTAGTCTGAAGTATCAATGAGCTGTTTGAGGGGGAAACAAGATTATATATATATATATATATATATATATTAAAATTCATTTTTACTGTGAAAATTTTTAATAAACAAAGACTTTTCTTTCAATTTCTAGCATGAAAAAATTATGTTGAAAGATACCGTGCAAATAGTGAATACATTTTAAATAAATTTGAATAAATTCTCCTAATTTTCCCAAAATGTTTTATGACAGATACTGTTTAAACTATTATAGCTTGAAAATAGACTTGATTAGAATCATAATATTAATGGTTCTCAACTACACTGAAAAAATTGTAGCATCTAAATTAAATGGTTTATTCAGTTCAAAAAACACTTCTGGCTCCTTACCCAGTGTTGACAAGACAATACGCAACTCGGCACCCATTACTGTTCCGTTGCCCTCCTTATCGAATACACGCAGACCCTCAACGTAGTCCTCGTATGTGGCCTTGTTTGGGCTGTTGACCACAAACTGCAGCATGGGCAGGAAAGTCTCAAAGTCGACTCTCTTGTTTGCCATATCTGTAAACGGGGTCAAAAGTGAATGGAGGGGTCGCAGAGGGCAGATGCTCTACAAGCACCTGTCACCACATCAACCTTCTACCAATTACAGTTAAAGAAACAGGCATCTGAAATATGTCATGGTGAGAGCTTCTGAGAGTGCTGATGTTGACTAAAGGTACTTTTGGGAAAGCTAATTAAAAGTTTAAAGAAAAGGAAAAACAAATCCGCTTACCATCAGCTGTAGGGTTGCCCAGGATCTTTGTAACCTCTTTGTTGGTTGGGTTCTGTCCCAGTGCACGCATGATATCTGCAATCTGGTTGTAGGCTACTTTGCTGTCCCCAACTCTGTCGAAAAGTCCGAAGGCTTCCCTGTAATCTGTAATTGTGAAGAGACTATTTTAGTTAAAGGTGAAGTGTGTCATTTCCAGTGTTGTGCTGTAACTAGTTACTGTAATAATATTACCTTTTGCAGTAACTAGTATTGTGACTAATTACTAATAAGATTTCAGTAATAATATTACAGTTACCATCCATAAAACAGCTAGTTACTTAGTTATTTTTGGTGCCTCAACCCCCACTGATTTGAAATCCAACAATCCAATAAATGCTAGATTTATTTTTCATAATTTTCATGACTCACACAGGCACATGAAGTCACCAGTGCATCAGGAAAGCTTGGAGTATGAAAAAGCTTACATTCAGGGGATTGAAATATTGCCATTACACCAATTTTGTCAGGAGAAAAGGTGATCTGAACACAGATGTGGAGGTTGTAGCATTACTTTACTCTGGCATGCTCACCCACATCTCTCTGATCCCCATATAAATTATGTTATTATAATTACAATTGTAGTAAATACTAGCCCAAAACTGGTCATTTCTCAACACACTACTTTCAGACATGTTTCATAAACACATCCCTGTCTGCTATTGGTTGATCAAACCGATAGTCCCGCCCATGCTTCCAGTTATTTTAGTTGGACAAAAAAAGTCTGTAATCATATAAGCTGGTCTTAGTTATCATATTATTATTTTTTTGTCTGTTTGCTGCACTTTTTTCTAGTTGTTTGCCTAACCTTATAGTGGTAATGAGTCTGAAGTTTCACACATTCACATGAAAAAAGCTTACTTCTCTGCACAATTTTACGCATTTTAGGGATCAGTTTTATTGTAGTATAATTTTTGTTGATATTATGAACTAGATTTTATTTTCATATTTTCCACTTTTTAACTTTATATAAAGTTTTTGTCATTTTTATTAGTTTTTGTTGTTTTTAATTGTCTGTTTTAGTTATTTTTTATTTTATTTTTTATTTGTTGCTTTTGATGAGGTAGTTTCAATGTATAATCATATTCATATAATTATATAATTCATATTAAATGAAAGATCATGTAAGTTTTGCCTATAGCGAAACTCATTACCTTGGAAGTGAGAAAAATAGCTTTTTTATTGATTTGAAATAAGATTTCACTCTCAGTTTTATCTAGATCTATCACTCTAAATATTAAGATAAAGTTGTCTAGTCAGATTATCTCAGTTTTGATTTATTTGAGATTTTTTGATACAACAATAATAATAAAAAAAGTACAGTTATTGTGTTTTGCATTTGTAGACCATATATTTTATTTGGATCTCTCAAGCTAACATGCGTTACAAAATATCAGGTTCCCTTGTTAATCACTACATATCAATCTTATTAAATTCTGCTAATTTAAAACAAAAATGAGCAGACTGAATAATAATCAGTGCTCACTATTTCAATGGACGTCATGGCAATGAGTCTAGTGGTTCACTGGAAGATGATCTGCTAAAAGATTAATAGCTTCATCTGATTTCCGCACAAAGTCAGCTGCCACCAACGATGTGACAGGGGCGGGGGGAGACATTCAAAGAGTCATCTTGGAATTGATATGCTCTCCCAAGAATATAACTCCCTCCATATAAAGGCAGTACCATGTGAGGCCAGAATGCTGACTGCAGAGTAACTCACACCCAGGCTGCTGAAAGCTCCCCCTCACTGAGCAATGACCACATTCTTCCACATAAGACGCAGGCCTGGACAATGGTGCACATTAACTGTGAAGTTGCATGGAACTGCTTGACCTTTATACCACAGTGGAAGTAAATCCCAGAACACTTTGGGAATTTGACACAGGTTGCTTACTTCAAACCACTTAAACGTTCTAAGCTTTTGAATTAATATTGCTAGTGCCATTACATTCAAGCGTAAAGGCATAGTTAGGATATTTATTAACTAAATTTTCTTCTTTTTCCCCCTATTTTATTCTTCATTATTTTAAGCACCGCACCCCATGCAAATTCAATACAATTTGTAAACATGGGTCATGGAATCTATAAAAAATAATCCTACCTTCCAACTGGTCCTGGTTGAAATCGACCTGCAGGGAAACAGAGGTACTTTTTATTCTATCCTACAACTCAAACTTATCATAATATGCTTAATATAGTATATTATGTCAATTCAAATAAACGGATCAACATTTCATGACATCTTTGTTTGAATCTGCTTTATACTACAAAGTGTAGTTATCAAAGTTAAATAATTATAATAATATACTGTCAATGGTAAAGAAATACCAATTTTGTAAAATAATATTAAGTAATGCAAATGAATTTTCCACAACATAAAACAATGAGACTAGTGCATGGCCTGAAGATGCTGAATTATTATCTGGACCTGAGAAAATACTTTACATCACTAACTTCGTTATGACAGGTGAGTCATTCACAAACAGCTGCTTTAATAGAAAAGTAAGAGCCCCATCTTGGCATGCTTAATTTAGTCGCTCTGCTGCTTACAGAACAGTAAGGACCTCCATGTTTGGCCATGTGAACCTACTCCACTTTTGGCTATCTGGGCCAATCAGAAAAGGGGTGTGACGTTCGATTGTAGTTACGCAGAAGAAGAAGAAAAAAAAACATCCTGAGCTATCCGTGGTGCTGAATCATCCGCCAATAATAGGTATTTTCTGCAGTCATCAGACACAGAACAACCTTAGGCAACTGATTATAAGGGTTTAAGTCATTAACCATTATAATATGCTTAATACATCACTAGGTTAAGTACATTCAAATATATGGCTCAAACTTTTATTGCAGCTCCATACGAATCTGCCTAAACACATTATGAAAGCAATTATAAAGTGTAACGCAACCTTCATGCAAACATTTTCATAAATAAAGCAATAATACACGAGAGGCTTTAGAATACAAATATAATGAACTATAATGAACCTGACGTGGATGATAACAAAGCATTATTCTGGTGCAGAGTTGGAATTTATGTAGCTTACTAACCAGACAGCAATTCAGGACCTGTTTATTTTTATTATTTTTCGTAATTTAGTAAAAACTGTAAATCTTTAATTTCAGCTAAACGGAAAAAAATCGCTTTAAAGTCTGAGGGAAAATTCCATTAACTTTCACAGCACATCTATCTGTATGACGTCATGTATCACAGTGGTCGTTACCTTCACACCGGACAGATCTACTGCTGCGGGTTTCGGTGCGGCCTCGGGGGCAGGCGCGGGCGCGGGCGCGGGGGCAGGTGCGGGCTCTGCTTTCTTGGGAGGCTCTGGCTTCTTAGCGTCCTTCTTAGGTGCCATTTTGTTATGTAATTTTTTTGTCTATTTGTCCGCCGGGAAGGAATCAACACAGGGAGTGGACCACGGCTTGGAGGATACTCGGCATTCTCAGGGTAAGTATAGACGTTTATATACGCGTATAGTTTACTTCAGAGTTGATGTCAGACTGATGCACAATCGGATTGGGTCGTTGGTTTCAGAGGGGAGGGCTCGCGCGCCGCATTTGGAGAAGGGGGCGAAGCGCGGGCACAGCCAAGGGTCGTAAACCGCATTTCAACTTCAGGGCGAGACAACAACCCGGGTATTTTCTTTAAGGATATTCTATCTTTGGGTAAACGCGTAAACATGACTCTTGAGTTCCCGTGTAACGTTGGATGTAACCATAGCAATAGCGAGACGCTACAGCAGTTTTCTTTAGAGTCATCATCTGGCTGAAGTTTGACAAAACAAACACTTTTTATTTTTATTTTTGGAAAGAAAAATTTTTCCATCACCTGCTGTATTTTCATATTAATATATTCTCTATAACATATTCAGAAATAGTGTTTTGTTTGAAACTTGATGATTGATTTTGCCTTTTCCTGCTAAATCAAAGTTTTATTTAAATAAAAAAATGTCGAACCCTTCTCTTATAAATTTACCTGTATTTGACAAAATTATTTTCCACTCTTCGTCCCCGATTACAATCCCAATGTCCTTTTCCCATATTGTCTTTAAATTGATGCAGTCATTGCTGAACACATGGTTGGTCGTCCCAGTGAAAATGACATGACAGAAACCAAACAAGGAAGTTCTCTGCAAAGCATCATTGCTGGACTAATATAAATGTTCTAAAAACTACAACTTTGATGAGAGTGAATGAAAGGTGGTTTCTTTGTTGATGCTAAAATATAAGATATAAATTATACAGATATAAACTATATTGTTTAAGTTTTAATTTCTTTCAATTTTTTGGTTGCTATACATATTTCTCATTTACTTAATTTTTTTGTCATAACATTGTTCTACTATATTGTGGATATTTTATATTCTACTCTTCTTTTTGTTCCATTTTCCACTTTCATAAAAAAAAGATGGAATAAAGTAAAAACAAGAATAAATAGAATCAAACTTTAATTGGTGATGTAAATCCATTGTATGGGTGTCCAGATTACATATTCCAATCTATGTTGTCTGAATTTATTATATATTATTTTAAGATGTATTAATTACTGAATGCAAACTATGTTTCATCCGACTTATCCATGACTACATGCTCAAAGGCCAGGGGTTTTCTCAGTTTTGGGTTATCTGAGCAGAGAGAGAGAGATGTTTGTCAAAGAATGTGGTGATCGTGGAAGTGCATGAGCAAAGTGCAGACAGTTTGAGAAATCAAACTGTGAAGTGAATGAAATCTGATAGTGACAATGAGTGATAAAACGTCTTTCTTCATCTCAGCCTGGACTCTTGGGAAAGGGAGTTAATGGAGTCTTGAAGTCTTGAGGAGACCTCAGCTGCTGATGCCCGTTACCCCCCATTACCCCGCACAGAGTTTGTTTTCTCTTTTCTCTCCCATCTAAATATGTGTTGTAGGCCCTTTCCACACCCCCAGAGGTGGGCCAGTAAGAGAGACTGGAGATATTCATTCACCCTTCTTGACCCCCTGCTTTCCCCTTGGACCTGCTTTCTCTGACCCCCTTTCAGTTGTAGCCCCCCAGCTGTCATCAGGGCTCACCCCTGCCATCTAGAAGCACCTTCTCTAAAAACCTGCCCCCTCCCGTCCCATCCACCTGCCCACCAGAAGTAACAACCCCCTCAGCTCTTAATGATTTTAGCAGCTAATTTACTTTTAGCCTACTTGGTTATTTGGTATGGTTGTTTTGTTGGTGGGGAGCCATTTAATGACTATTAAATATGATGGACGACGAAACATGTCCTAAAATAACTTTTCTAGTATGCGTAAGGTTTGGCGTAACAGAGATTTTTGGCCTTCATTCCCAACTTGTATGATTTACCTGGGTTGATTTTTAAATTTTTGGGTCGACTATCACTTTAAGGATGTTCAAATCTATCAGGAAAGCCATTTTTATTTTTGGTGAAGGTGTAACATGTGATCTGCACAAGAATATCCTGTTTTCCACAGCAACCCGAGATGGAGCTTTCCAAACATCAGTGGAGTATCAATATAAAACTTCTGCATCATCATAAACATGCTACTCCAACTCATATATAAAAACATCTTCATCTGACTCTCCTCAGACTACACAAGCTATACTAATGAGGTAAGCGTCCTTACGCCCATCATACAGTTAAAACCCTGCAGGGTGTCATGTTGAAATGATTATCTTTTCAAGAACGCAACAGAGAAGACGTGCCAACCGTGAGGGAGGAGACACTCCAAGGTGAAAAGGTCTACGGTGAAACACTTCTCCATGTTTGGCTGAGGAAATCATCATGTTTTTCTTTAACAGCACACGTCTTCTAGCTGCTAAATAACATGCTGCTTTATTAGTTTGTAAGATTTTTGGTTAAACTTATCACTTGTCATTTTTGATCCTAACTTAAGTTCAAATCGTATCCATGGCTAAAAAAAACACAAAAAGTGAAACTGATTAGTACAGAGTGTCTTTCCTGTGTCTAAATATATTGAAAACTATTTGAGGCATTAGTCATGGGTGTCTTATTACATTAAGAGACACAGATATGGGTCAGTGTTTTCAAGAACAGCTCCTCTAGTAGTTCCCTTTCGAAAGGGAACTCCACATTGCATCCTCTAGAGAGTGCTATGGGAACCCTGTCAGCATGGCCTATGTCTGAAGCATGAACGAAAAAATGACAATGAACTTGACATTGGCAGGCAGAAGCCTATGATGTAAGCAAATGAGCGACTGCGGAAATAAAAGGGCACCTGTAGAACACATCATCCTCTTTTTTGTCTTCAGGGTGTGAGTGGTAAGAAGAGAAAATGTCTAATCTTAGATGTTTTAAGAAGTGTGCAGATCAGTGTCTGCGCAATTTGACACCAGATGACACACACAAACTTTGTGTTATGTATTTGGGATGAGGAGCATGCGCGCTCTGCTCTCGAGGGAACAGAGTGCGTTTGTTTTGAGCATTTCTCATTGAGGAAGCTCCGATCTCATTTGTCCCTTTTTTCAAGGGAATTGGGACAATCAGTTACCCCCCCATGGCTTGGGTCCTGCGGGTGCTGCCTTGCATACAATGTCTGTACTGCAGGCGTACCAGGCTGATTTGCTGAAGGACCTAGACCAGGGTCAGGGGCTCTCCCCTGAGGCGGTAGTGGAGTTGTGCCGCATCATAGACCTGGCCCTCAGGGCCACCAAGCAGACAGCTGCTGCTATTGGTAGATCAATGGTGGTAATATGGGCCAACAGAGAGGAACCAGTGGGTGAACCTGGTGCACATCGGGGGGAGAAAGAAAAATGTTTTCTTCTTGATACAACGGTTTCGCCCTCTCACATGCATTGAGATGGTGGTCGGTAAATTCAGGGAGGCATAGTGCACCCAAGCATGAGGAGGAACCTTGCCCATCCTGGTCTGTGGGTCAGAGACAGGGCCAGGTGGCTAGTGTGGCTACTCGTGGTCCTCCTCCTAGGAGGAGCTGGTTGCAGAGAAGAGGTGAGTGCAGAAATAGAAGGAAGGAGCTAAAGGGACAGTTCCAGTCTACATAAGGCCAGGGCAGAAGGGCTTAGAGAAGGGACCCTGAGGCTTGACCAATGATGAGAATCCAGTCTGAAGGTCAGGAACCAGCTTTCATTATAAATTAAAAAATTAAATAAAATGTATGCATTTAGCAGACACTTTTATCCAAAGCGACTTACAGTGCATTCAGGCTATCAATTTTTACATATCATGTGTTCCCGGGGAATCGAACCTCCAACCTTGTGCTTGCTTGCTTGCTAGTGCAGTGCAGTGCTCTACCAGTTGAGCTACAGGAACACTAGATAAGATAGAAGTAGACTTTGTTCCGTGAGGGTGTTGTGGTTTTCTCTCATTACTAGAGTCATTTTGCTGAAACTCTCCAGAGCTCCGCTTACACAGTTTGGTATGCAGGCTCATTTTTTATGCAGCGTTGCTCCTTTATCGTTATATGTTGTCAGGTCTCCTCTCGCTTTAGAGAGTCATTATACTGAGACCTCGACTTTTAAGAGCTCCCCTACCAGGGTTGAGTGGTGATAGGTTTCCTCTCATTTTAGAGGGTCATCCTGTTGGAGTCTCCACTCCCCAGAACTCTGCCTAGGCAGTAGTAGGCTCTTCTAATTGAGCCTCACTAACTGCCTTTGACACTGAGTGTGGCTAGGTCTCCTCTCGCTTTAGAGAGTCGTTATGCTGAGGCCTCCACTCTTAATAGTTTCTCTAATAGGGTTGAGTGCTAGGCTTCCTCTCATTCAAGAGAGTCATTCTGAAGCCTCTGCTCTTCATAGCTCCGCTTGGACAGTACTATTGGTAGGTAGGCTCCTCTTCTTTTTGTTAGACTCCCTAACTGTCTTTAGCGCTGAGTGTAGTCAGGTCTCCTCTCATTCTAGAGAGTCGTCATGCCTCCAATCTTAAGAGTTTCTCTAATAGGGTTGAGTGCTAGTCTTCCCCTTTATTAAGAGAGTCTTCCTGCTGAAGCATCTGCTCTTCAGAGCTCCGTCATGGGCAGTGATATGAGTTTGTTGGCTCTTTCTTTGAGCCTCGCTAACTGCCTGTGGCGCTGAGTAGAGCCAGGTCTCCTCTCAGTTTAGAGAGTCATTATGCTGAGACCTTCTCTCTTAAGAGCTCCCCATGCCAGGGTTGAGCAGGTAGGTTTCCTCTTGGTTTAGAGAGTCATGTTGCCGAAACCTCCACTCCCCAGAGCTCCGCTTAGGCAGTAATGTGAGTAGTAGGCTCTTTTTATTTGAGCCTCACTACCTACCTCTGGCGTTGAGTTTAGCTAGGCCTCCTCTTGGTTTAGAGAGTCATTATGCTGAGACCTCCACTCTTAGAGCTCCAGACTCTGGCGGGTGAGTTAGTCTATAAAGCCTAGCAGTTTCACTAGCAGGGATGCTGTTCCTTAAGTCTTGACTTGGGGAAACAGTTACCTGGGCTTGTCCTTCAGCATGGCGGTGTTGGTATACCGTTCCCATAGCACCCTCTAGAGGACACAGCGTGGAGTTCCCTTTCGAAAGGGAACATCTCAGGTTACGAATGTAACCATGGTTCCCAGAGAATAGGGTACGGCACGCTGCATCCCTGTGCCATGCTTCAATATCATGCCTGTATCTCCACAGACAAAAAAGAGGATGATGTGTTCTACAGGTGCCCTTTTATATCTGCAGTTGCTCATTTGCTTACATCATAGGCTTTGTCTCCAGGTGCGTCGGACTGGGGGTAAAACCAGTACTGATTACCAGGTCCCCAAAAGAAGAGAGGCCCTTGAAAAGTCTGGAATATATATTTTCAAGGGGGGGTGGGGGGTGGCATTAGGACTGCCTATGCATAGGGCCCGGGATCTTGTGCAGCGCCCCTGTTCGTCTCTCAATGTCAAGTTCATTGACATTTTTTAATTCACGCTTCAGACACCGGCCACGCTCGCTAACAGCATTCCCATTGCGCCCTCTAGAGGATGCAGCGTCTCATTCCCTATTCTCAGGGAACCTGAGAGATTTTTTACAAATATGCTTCTTCCCACAGGCCTCTTCTCTCCTTGACAAAGCCTCATAAATTACAGTACCTTCTCACATATTTCAGAGAGAGTGTGTAATATAATTTATGTGTAATGTTTAAATACTATATGTAAATAATTTTAAATAATAAATATGTAAATAAAAAGTCATGTAGCATCTGTAAAAAGACCTGTGCATTCTGATTGCATGTTATCTTGTGTGTCAGTCTTCCTATTTTGTTATTCTGTGTCTAAATGAGTAATGGTCTACAGTATCAGCTGACTTTATATACTGTAGGTAATTGGTTCAGAGATAAAGCTGTCACTTCCTGTCTAGATCAGGTAAAAGTCTAATATTCTCATGATGTCATGTTGAGTGTGACTCAAAGTGACACAAAATTATAAAAAAATCCTCTGACAACTTAAAGTTAACTACAGCTGAGCGTGGGCCTTTAACTTTCCCCTGAAAAGCGCTTTTGTCCTTCACAGTGTATAACTAGATATTTTTGATATAGCGCTGATATATACAAGTATGCATATGTGGACAATTTCTCAAATCCTACATACTGTATAAAAAATAGTGTGAAAACATATTTATCTTAGTTTATGACTTAAGAATTAGAATAAGAGATATTGAAGCACAAACTGCATTCTGGTGAGCAAACGTGGTGCTGCTGTCTTAAGAATAGAGCAGGAAGTGAGTGGCGCTATTTTCAGATAACCTTAAGGCAGAGCAATAAAAGCATTCTGACTTAGAGGTCACAGATTCTGCATAGTTCAGACCTCAGTGGTTCTGATGTGAGCCCCCATAACTAACAGTGCCACTCACCCTCTTGGACTTCATACTAATTCCATAAGGAATGGGATTGTAACTTAGCCCCTGGACAGATGGGCCTTATTTATAGCCCTTCCTGAAGAGGTGCAGAGTTTTCTTGGCATCTTTCTGGGGGGGGAGGGGGGTGGCACAACTCCTTAAGGGGTTTGATTCAGCGTCACCTGCCTATGCCCTTAAAGCCATAACAGACAGATTATAAAGGGTAAAGCTAAACAAAGCAGCACACAGCCTTGGAAAGTGGCTGTAACTTCCAGTTAGGGTCTCCAAGCAGCCCTTGCTGTAAAAGAATATCTATTATAGTTCCCTGGAATGGCTGAAGTCACAAACACACGTCATTAAAAAGGCCTGCCCATCACTCCTGGTTCAAGTGTTGAGATAGAATGAAATACAAAGTAATCATTTGCATATCCTTGAGGCTGCTAGAAAGTTCTGCATTGGTTATGAGATGTGGATAAACTCTTTAGCATAATGAAAGAAAACAAAAATTTGAAAAAAAAAATGGAAAATGGAAATAAAAAACACTTATTACAATGTGAGGCCCAAAATCTCACTCATAAATCTAAACAACTAAATAAGAAATGAATACAAACTATTTATGTATTTATTATTTAGTTTCTGAAATGGAATCTTCTTAAATGGCTATATTAATTTTGAATACATTCATTATTTTATTGTTCATATTAATTAAGTTGTTGCTTGGTATTAAACATTTGTCTTTTATTTTATTCTGTTGTTATCAAAGGAGGGGAGACATGCCTTATAAGCATTTAGACAGAGACCAACATGGCCTTGGTTATTTTCGGACCCTTGTATATGGCTGTGGATCTTTGAAAACAGCAAATGGGATCCCCACCAAAATCCAGAAGGAGAAACTCACTGTGTTTAAGATGCCACTAGAGTGTAAGGATGCAGAGCTGAGCTGTTATAGAAAGCTATGCATTTCTAAAGCACCACCATACTTACTAATCACTTAGCAATTTTCCGTCTTATTATGCCAACAGGCTCTTAGAATAGAAAAGGAGCACAGAAGAATCAGAGGCTGTTAAGACCGGAATGCTTTTTCCATTCATTTTCTTTTGTACTGTAGACACAAGGATCATATTACAGGAGAATTTGTTAATGTAAACATGATGGTTTGATCCCATAACACATGGCTATTAAAGATATTTCACCCTGATACTGAAGCACAATGCTGAATTTATGCACTGTGCTACTGTACATTATGACACAAAATATATGTTTACATATGTAAATTAAGTGAACATCATTATAATAACTCAGTGGATAACATATTCTTGATTTTAAGTTTTTCCTCATTATAACAATGCCAGCTCTAAAATACTGACTTCATTTTAATCATAACATAGTATTCATTTTACAGATTTGTCTCAAGGAATCTCAACAGAAGGTGAGTTTTCACAGGATGACGACTAGAGGGCAGTGGAGTGGACTGTATAAAACGATGGTTCATGGTTTGGCTGGTTATTTTCTACAGTAAACCTCTGCTGGTAGAGGCCGTAACTACACGATAGCATATTTCTTCATTGACCAGTGTTATTTTAGTACACACACACACACACACACACACATATAGGATAGTGTTACAAAACAGCATTCCATAATGAAATAGGCCTACATAGCTCTAAATAATGTCCACGATAATTACACAAATATACAAACTTAACCATAACTAAACTAATACACAAATTACAGTATTATCTTTTCTGACTTGAAAGGGTATTATTCAGTTAACTTGTGGTGTGGCATGAAGCCAGAGCCAAAACAAATTGTGATTGTACCTAGAAATGTTACAATAACTCCCTTAGTTAAGAGTTGATTTGGACATGAGTAAGTGAACAGAAAAACCACAAAAATAGAAAGTAGGCTGATTTGAAAGAGTTTAAAATGTACATTAATTATTTAATTAGTGTAACACATAACTGTTAGTAGGATCAGTGGATTTTATTATGCAGTGCACTACACACACATACCATGGTCTAATTTGTGGTCAAGTTGTCACTGGGCACAACCTGCCACAGATTTGACCTATGGCCTCGAGATGTTAGCTCGGGGTTATTTAAGTCACACAGAAATTATGTAGTTTTTGTCTGAGCTCTGTATCCTTGCTGAATGGTGCTGCACATTATGTGTAGTTTCTGACAGACTGCTGAATCCACCAGAGTGGCGGCCTTGGCACTGAGCCCTACCAGCATGCTCAGCAAAAGTCCTGCACCAGTATTAATCCCCTGATAGAGGTGCCCACTATTGTCATAAGGAAAGGAAAAGAGCAGGGATTTGCTCACTGTAATAAACTGTTAATCTGAGTTGCAAATGTGAATGCATGGTTGGGGAGCACTGCAATCTGATCAGATGTCTGTGTAAAAATACAACCTATTGTATTGATGGATTATCTTAAAATTGCATAAATGAAAGATCCCAGTAATGCGGTATGACGTGACCCCCCCCCCCATGACGACCCAACATTGTTAGAGTGCAAATGAAATCTCACTACTAGACAGAATTTCATTATATTTTATGATTTATTAATCTTTTCTATAACAATTTTTGGGGATATTTTAAGTTAAATAGATGTTATTTTCAAAGAAACTTATTATAAATATATTATAATGTGCATTCATGATGCCATGCAGTTACCACAATACACAATATTACAGTATTTATTTATATTTTAACGCTGATTATGGCAGCAGCTGTTCAACAATCATTGTGCATCGTCTTAAGCCCTCGAAATCAAATTTACCAACCAGAGCACAGAGTGTTGAGTAAGCGATGAGAGAATGAACATCTCTCACAGAGATGTTCGCTCCAGAGCCGATTTACAACTTTACACACAGCGGCAACAGGTCAACAGAGCACGCTGTGTGCGTGGAAATATTGATAAAACCCCATCAAAGTAGTTTGATAATAGTGTATATCATAAAGGAGAAAAGAACACCTCTGGACAGAATGTGTCAAAAATCTTAACGGTCTTTGAAGCTGCGAAATCACAGAGGCTTGGATGACATAACTGCCCACATTGCAAACGGACTTGGCCCACATGTGGCCTCAAGGTGGCACTGCTGGCCTCCTGTTGGCAATGCCATGTACCCTTTCAGCCAGAGCTGAGCCATGTCTTTTACTGTCTATGGTGGCAATGACGGCACGGCGGGGATCCGATCAGTCAGGTGATATGTGGCCCAAATCAGGCTAAGATCTGGCGGCATATTATGTGACCCATGATAAACAAGATAAATACAACATTGCATTATAATGGTTAAATGATCACATAGATTTTAATGAAATTAAGTATTGTTAAAATGTAGTCTTTGAAATGGCAAGTCAAAACAGAATGAAACATTATCATTTAAAAATGATCAATTAATATAATTTTATAAAATGTTATATTATTATTCTTGGTACAAATAATCTTAGAATCCTTACATGAAAAGAAAGAGAAAGGGAGAGAGTATTTAACCGTTATCATGTAATATTTATTTGGTTTACTACACACCGATCTATAATAGAGAGTGGGGGCACATAATTTTTATTAGTATGATGTCATGCACAAGCATTAAATAAAATGTTCATGAAAGTATTTTATTTTTTATTTAAATCCTATATCCATGTGACACATATCCAAATTCAAACCGCATTCATTGGCGATATGTATCTCCTTCCTCTGTAGCTGTAATAACTATTTAAAAATGTGCCGAAGTTTGAAGTTTTACAACACATTAAGCTGGATGCCAACCGCCGTTAAAAAAGAAGAAGAAGAAGTTTTACCACAAGTTTTACGGCAGCGATTTCAAACGCTCTCGCCGGTTTTGTCAGAGATTGCGACATGCCGTGTTTCCGGTGATGCGTATTTTGAATGAGAAACGCGCGAGTTTCTGAGGGAGTGGATCGACATAGTATTTTCAGCGTTTAACAACTTAAATTATGCCCTGCTCCTCGCACTACTATTATATTCTGCCAGAGTGGACTGCAACTGCAATGCATCGTCGTTTGGATTACTGTGGTAGGTTACTGCTCTTTGACACATCTATAATACATTCTTATGATTAAGTTACATGTGCCTATCTGTTACGTTTCTCTGTATACTTTTTACACTCACTCTTTATTGGTTGATATGTACTTTATAAAAATAAATAGAAAAACCAATGCCATACGTTTTTTTATTGCACAGTTACGTGATGTGTGGGTTTTAAGTCTGATTTTCTATTCAGTTTCTATTCAGTTTAATGAACTTTATTGGCATAGTTTGTGTCTACATCAAAGCATGTCACAAAATGAATAATTGCAATATACAAGGTTATAATATGAAATATTATAATTCCCAGACAGCAATATTGTGTTGGCCCAGGATCTGGACCGACACTGCTTGCTATCTGGGTTGGGTCCGGGCTATATAAGGCTCAGGTGTGGCTCAGATTTGGGGATTCTGGTTTACTTAAGGCTGAGAATTGGTACCAATAATAAAACCTGTTTTGGCCCAGTTCAGGGCCAGCTAAGGCTGATTAACTGGTTGAGATTCGGGCCAGTTGTGGCCCGAGTCTTTAATCCAGTTCTGGGCCACTCCAGGTCTGTCATCCTTTGCAGTACCTGGGCCGAGGGAAAAGTGATTGTGTGGCCCGGATCTGGGCCATAAGACATTTGCTATGTGGGTGGAGAGCATAGACAAGATTGCTCAGTGTGAAGGTGTGTTAACTTTGAGTTAATTGGTTAGTGGAGTGATAGAAAAGTTGACAGTCAGAAATCCTGGAAATCTGGCAGACTTCGCTTGATGTTGTACTTCATGAATCCCCACATTTGTTGCCTTTAAATATAATTCCTTATATAATAATTCCTAATTCCTTAGACTAATTAAAAAATGTATTCTCATTTTGTACAGAGGCCAAAACCAGCCGGTTGTGAATGTGATGATGGGCCAAACCTTCATCACAGCTCAGAATCATGGGTATGGCACAGACAGGGAACCCCTTCTTCCAGGCTGAAGTCCTCTCTTTATCAATGCAAATGATGGAAACATATTCTGGATTTCATATTTCATAAGTTAACTGCGCTTATGTCATTCTAAACCTGTATGACTTTCTCTTTTTACATGGAATAGAGGTAAAAATGTAAATCTTTGGATTGGCTTGTCTATATAATGAGAGTAACCAGGTAAACTCGCGCTAAAAAACAAAACAAACAAAACATATGATGGCATATTTCATTATTGCGAATTAACTCTTAGGCTGTTTAGAAAAGATTTATATTTGTTAAAATCTTTGTTTTGTTTTTAGTGGAATCTGGGTTAAAGTCTAACATTGTTTTCTCTCTTCTCTTTCAGGGCATTATGCATCGTACCAAGCCAGTGTTCACAGCACAGTTCCACCCCGAGGCCAAGGGAAAACCCACAGACACAGAGGTCCTGCAGCACTGTCAAAGGATTGTGAAGAGTCTGATCTTTTTATTTTTCATGGCTGAATGTTCTCTCTTGATCATGTTGTGTTGAACCCTCTGTAGAGATTCAAATATGGCTGCCCTAAACAGAAGGCCGCTGATTATTTAATTAAAAACCAGCCAGCGTACTTGAGCACTTTCTTCAATTATCTTTTATAGTTCCTGTTTGATGCTTTCATCTCTCTGATAAGGAAGAGAAAGGAGGGGAGCATCGCATCTGTGATGCCAAAGAAACCTGTTGTTCCTCAGAGAATCCAGATGGGGGAGACAAACTACATAAGTTGGAAGCCATCTGTTGAGTACAGTTACAGATAGATACTTGTTTGCTGTCTTTTTTTTACCCAGGTGTCTAAAGCGCTGGTGCTGGGTTCTGGAGGCATGTCCATCGTCAGGCGGGAGAGTTTGACTACTCCGGATCCCAAGCTGTCAAAGCTATGAAGGTGAGAAGTTTTGTTAAACTTTGCTGGTTGTGCCTCTTTTAAATGCATTAGTTTTATATATATATATATATATATATATATATATATATATATATATATATATATATATATATATATATGTATATGTATGTATATATATATATGTATATATGTATGTATATGTATATATATATATATATATATATAGCCATCAGCAGCAAATTGACTCTTTTTGAGCACATCTTGCTGATGAAACAAGCTTAAGCCAGCATATTCACAATGGTCTATTGTAAGCTAGTTTATCCTAGTTTGTTGCTGATGTTATATCCTTAGATGCATTGTTCACCAGCAAAAAAATGCTTTTGTGGTGAAGCTGATTAACTAAAGTCTTGCTGGTAAAGCTAGTTAAAGGGTTAGTTCACCCATATAGCAAATTTATGTAATTAATAACTTACCCTCATCTTGTTTCAAACCCGTAAAACCTCAGTTTATCTTCGGAACACAGTTTAAGATATTTTAGATTTAGTCCGAGAGCTCTCGTTTAAAACGATTCAGTTCAATTTGGTGAACTGAATGATTCGTTCGCGAACCGGATATCCAGCTGCTTTGATTTGAACTCTCTCTCACACAGACACGGAAGAGAAGACGATGCTGAATAAAGTCGTTGTTTTTGCTATTTTTGGACCAAAATGTATTTTCGATGCTTCAAAAAATTCTAAACGACCCTCTGATGTCACATGGACTACTTAATGATGTTTTTCTTACCTTTCTGGACATGGACAGTATACCGTACACACAGCTTCAATGGAGGGACTGAGAGCTCTCGGACTAAATCTAAAATATCTTAAACTGTGTTCCAAAGATAAACGGAGGTTTTACGGGTTTGAAACAACATAAGGGTGAGTTATTAATTACATAAATTTGCTATCTGGGTGAACTAACCCTTTAAGCGAGTTGTGACACTAGCACATAAGCATCCAAAATACAAAAGCGGGGAGCTCTTAAGGGCTGTTAGTAACATGCACACAATGCCATATTTTGATTAAAGTAAATTTAAAAATAAAATAAGTTTTTTGGTCTTTTTTTCAGTGATATTTTATTAGTATTTTTATAATACTATAGCTACTATAGTAATATTTACATCTTTTCTTTATTTTTATTTTTCACACACTGTTGTGTACATAATCCCGCAAAAGACTCAATAACATATTGTATGTATGTTTACATGCTCACACACTACAAATCATCTTGCACGGTTACCCAGTCAGCTGCTTGACTTTCCCTTTGCACGTATAAAGTATTTATGTGAAGCATTTGTACAGTTAGTACTCTCCAGTTAATGTATAGGTAATTATTTATATATAGTATATTTACAGTCCATTGTTATACAGTATGTCTGCTATTTATGTAGCACAGGTCCTGTGAGGCACGACACCTGGTTTCACTGTATGTCCCCACATTTTGCAGAATGATAATAAAGCTTGAATTGAATATGTTTTTCAGGTTTCATTTTAAGTTTTAGTAATTTTTTGTGCTTTTGTCATTTTTATTAGATTTAGCTTTAATTTTTATAACTACGTTATCGTGCTGCGTTAATGCGAGACTCTTATCGGGCGAAAAAAAAAAATATCGCCGTTAATCTATTCTCAAAGTTGGGTTGGGAGCTGGGTCTATACTAAGCAAGCTATGATGACTTTCACCTTGATATTTTATATAACCGACTGGCTGAGGCCAGCCTAAATTGATGCTCAGGACAGTTGACGGGCCACTGCTGCGCATCGTCACGAAAGCTTATCTTTTTCACATGTTTTTAAGCCTTACCGCATGTCGATTTAAACATTAAAGCATCCAAAAACAAGACGCGGAAAAGCTGAACAGAGTAGCGCGTGCCGTGTTAGGTGCGCACGAGAGAGAGAGAGCCGTGTATCACGGACAGCGACACTGAACCGAGCTCTCTTCTGCGAAGTTATCCTCAAAGTCCCTCCTGCTCCTGAACGAACAAATACAAATCGCAGTTTGAACAAACAAAAAGATGTGAAAGAGCCCAATTCAGCACCGCGGTGTTCTGGTGTTCAGGGCTTACACAGAGAAAGGCGTCTCAAAACATTTGAACATCGAATTTGATTATTTTTGCTCTTGTGCCGACAAATACATACCAAATATGTCAAAATATCCACCTTGGAAATTATGCTCGAAAAAACTGTCAGTTATTTCTTAGGTGAAAGTAAACAGTTGAGGAAAAAAATGGGATGTGTATTATATTGGATGCGTTCATCCTCTCTTAAATGGACGCGCCTAATTTAGCTACTGGCTGCTGTAATGTTAATCCAAGAAAATGAAAATGAAAATCATAATTTTTGATATATATAGCAAAACTGTACTAATGTGAGAAATGTTGAAGGTGTCTGAATAAATGTAGGTTTGATTGTATATTTCATTTTTACATTGAAGTCTATCCAGTGCTATTTTACATTTAATTATTTGGTTTCTGTACCTTGACACCTACAAACTTGAAAAAAACTTAAACAGTGGTGCGAAACAGGTGTAAGATTGTTTGCCACGTGCAATGTGGAATTAGTTTACAGCTTTTTCAAGGACTTTGTGATGCATTCTGGAAACAGGAGATGAGCCCCTTTTCTAATGCACCACCTAGCTTGATAAACCCCTTCTCAAAGACTTACTGTTTGTCCATTTTATTTGGGTAACATATATTCTGAATGCCTCCGGCAAAATTCGAATGAGCCATTTTAATCTAGATTAATTTCAAGATCACAGTGAGATTAATCTAGATTAAAAAAATTAATCTATGCCCACCTCTAATATATATATATATATATATATATATATATATAAACGTAAAAATGGTGCTGATTGACCCCAACATTGCCTCGGTACAGACTAACGAAGTTGGAACCAAGCAGGCAGTCTCTGTGTACTTCCTGCCCATCACTCCTGAGTTTGTGATGGAAGTGATCAAAGTAGAGCGACCCAATGACATCCTGCTCACCATGGGACGATAGACGGCTCTCAACTGTGCTGAGCAGCATTCAACATCAAACTTTACCAAAGTCACCAACACTGAAAGGCTTGATTGATGATGGTGGAGCTTTGGAAGTATGGAGTACAAGTTTTGGGCACACCTGTGGAGTCTATTATGGCCACTGAGGACCGGCAGCTCTTTTCAGATAAACTAATGGAGATCAACGAAAAGATTTCTCCCAGTATCACTGTTAGAACGGTGAGTTGAACATTTGCAAATTCTGGCACTGCTCAAAGATTCCAAAACTTCATTGTAGATGCTACGTTTGGACACTTTATAATAGATATTTGTTCGTTATTATTTACTGATGATCATCTTTGTCTGGAAGGTGGCAGATGCCTTGAAGGATTGGCATCAGATTGGCTACCCTTGGTCATGTTGAGATCAGCTTATGCCCTGGGTGGCCCTGGATCAGGCCTGTGTGCTAATGGAGAGAAGCTAAAGGACACTGCTCGCAAGGTAAGCACTGTAAAACATGACATAACATGATGTTGATTCATCTCATTAATTCTGACGCTATGAATTTAAAACACTGAATTTTTCTGTACAGATAGATTTTTATTAAAGGTTGTTTAATGTTTGAAATATATGTACCCGAATTTTAGAGACTCAATAGCTTTTTTTCACTGGGTATGAAGTTGTGTTCAGAAAGTTATGGTATGTGGTCATAGCACAGTCTTTGATCTCTAGAAGATCAAAGACAATTTGATTCCTCTTGATATGGCTGCTTTTGAGATGGTTTGGCCTGATGAAAGTGGGTTAAGTCTGTTCACTCTCGCTCTGTTGTGCTACACGCTCTGGCCATGAGCAGCCAGATCCTGGTGGAAAAGACCCTTCTGGGCTGGAAGGAAATGGAGTATGAGGTGGTTAGAGATGTTGCTGATAACTGTGGCACTGTCTGCAATATGGAGAACTTAGACCCTCTAGGCATCCAATCCATAGAGGTACTACTGTCTATGCAGAACACAATCTTGTTTGTATTGTTATACTCATTATTTTGTTACATTTTGTTATTCATAAAATAAAGGGTTAAGGTTTAAATAATATTTAATTATAAAAAAAATCATATATGTGTATTATTATTTTTTTTAATTGCTTTTTAAACTATATAATGTAAAATTTGAAATGCATATAATTATAGGATATTACAAAGTTTAGGCTGTCAAAAGGATTTCAATTTCCATCCAGACAACTCCAGTGATATTCAAAATAAAAAATAAATTTAAATGAAATAATTTAGAAAATATTGAACAGGGCTTGCATGTAGTAAACAGGGTGTAAGGAAAGCATTTTATTACTTTTTACTTCAATGGTTGCAATAATTGACCTGTTTTAATGTATGTAGTCATTCATTCAAAACTGTTGAATTGTTAACTGTTATATTTTTAAGAACATGGTACATGTGTGCTAAAATAGATTTTCAAAGGATTTCTGCTTTTCATTGTCTTTGAAGTCATTTGTCATTAATCCTTGCATACATACATTCATACATGCATGCAAATACTCAACCTACAGTATAAAGCCATGTGAATTTAAATGCCACAGTACATCACGAGGACATGCATTGTAACTTTCTGGTTATCTCAAAGGTGACCCCATCGTGGATGCACCCAGCCAGACTTCTAATGAGGAGTACCACATGCTAAGAGAGACCCATATTAAAGTAGTGCGTCATCTGGGCATTATGGGAGAGTGTAACATCCAGTATGCCCTGCATCCGTCCTCTCTGGAGTACTGTATTATTGAGGTGAATGCCCGTCTCTACAGAAGCTCAGCACTGGCGTCCAAAGCCACAGGGTAAGATCTGCACTACCTTGCAGTGTTATTTAATAATATGTTAGTATTTTGTAAGTATACAGTCATCCAGGCATTATTGTTTTGTCTTTAGGGACCACACTGCATTGCATTTGAGTTCATTTAATGCTGCAAGATACAGATTTAAGAGTGTAATTATTTTGGCTTGGTTCGAGTTTTACCTGCAAAACAGACATTTCTCTGTGATCAGTTTCACACAACTATTGGGTTTGGATTTTTTCTTCTTCACCAAAATATTGAGAACTGACTGCAGCCAAAGTTCTGTGTATGTTGAGAGCCAGACTCTTAAATAAAAAAATAAATAAAATAAAAACACCCACCCACTACTCTGTCTGTTCAGTGTGAAATGAATCCATATCCTTTGAAAGCAAAGACAAACAAACTGTGTGGAACAAACGGAACAGATTTTGTTGTCTTAAAAAAGATCAGTGTGAAGAGGTAAAAAAAAAAAGAAATAGTTGTAATACTTTGTGGGACAAATATTTTTTTTTTTCCCTTTCTAAAAATCATTGCAGAGTTTTTTTTTTTTTTTTTTGGAAAGCGTAGTTATTTAAACTGTGCTAAGGGCAGGTTTAGTAGTCATTTCTAAATTGCAAGAGAAAAGGTACTAAATTAATATTTTTTTCATTTTTAAGTTTATTCATTTTTCACTTTTTCAAATGTTTATTAAATAATTTTGGAGAAATACAAAAGTCACAAATGAGATAACTGTTGACATGCAGTATGAGAATATAGGCTATAGATATCATTACTTAGTTTGGTTTTGGAGATCTTTGACATTTTTGGTATCTTGACAATTTGGAACATGGTCGATTCACTTTTGAGCTCTTTCTGAAACTCCAGGAGAGACACGTATGAGATGAAATCATAAAAAGTCACAACTTGCTCTCCCTGAAATTTAATTGCTGTCGAGGAGCAACAGTTGAGATATTCAAAACATTGTTCACCTCTAATGAATATAAACTAATTGTTCTATTATTGTTGAAAACGTTATTCACCATAACCTGGCTACTTTCGGACACTTCCTCATTAGGTATCCGCTAGCATTTGTAGCTGCTAAAGTAGCACTGGTCATCCCACTGCCAGACATAAAGAATGCAGTGTCGGAGCAGATCAAGGCCTGTTTGGATTACATTGTCACCAAAATACCTCGCTGGGATCTGGACAGCTTTCGTGGGATGTCCCGGGAGATCAGCAGTGCCATGAAAAGCGCTGGAGAGGTGCGAGTTGCCATGGTGACAGTGCACTGGTGCTTTCTAACACAGTTTAAAACTAATCCAGGACCAAATTATGATTTTGATTCTTCATTGCCAATTCTACAGTATTTTAGTGTGTATCACAGTAAATTCAGTTCTCTTGATTTACAGAAATAGACAGACGTCTGTCTCCATCCTCTTATTTTTTCCCTCTTATTTCCTCACAGGTCATGGCAGTTGGCCGAACCTTCCAGGGGAGCATCCAGAAGGCTTTGCGGATCTGCCACCCCTCAGTAGACGGCTTTGTTCCATGTCTGCCTCTGAAAAGAGCCTGGGCAGAGCAGCAAGACCTTCAACGAGAGCTCTCTCTGCCTTCAAGTACTCGTCTCTTCTCCCTCGTCCAGGTGTGTGACCCAGAGCATTAAGAGAAGTGCATTAGAGTCTAGATGATAGATTCTGATTGTGTTCAAGTCAATGTAACAGCCATGTTTAATTCAGGCTCATGATTTATGAATCAGTCCTAAACCTTTGTGTTCAGTTTAGATTCACAACCATTCAGAAGTTTGGGGTCAGTAAGACTTTTTTTTTTTTTTACTTTCATCCTTAATTCAGCAACAATGCACTAAATTGATAAAAATTGCTGTAAATATATTTGTTACAAAAGATTTCTATGTGAAATAAATGCTGTTCTCATAAACTTAATATTGAAGTAAAAAAAAATGTATCATGGTCTCCATAAAAATATTAGGCAGCTTAAATGTTTTCAATATTGGTACTAAGAATACATATTTCTTGAGCACCTAATAAGGACATTATATACTGAATATATATGAAAGAGTTAAGTCATGTGACACTGAAAAATGGGTGTTGGAAATTCAGCATTACAGGAATAACTTACATTTTTAAATATGTTGAAATAGAAAACTCTTAATTTAAATTGTAGTGATGTTTAAAAAAAAAAAAAAAAAAAACATAATAATGCAGCCTTGGTGCATTAGCTGTGCATTAGTAGAGTAGTGTACAGTCAGCCAGCCAGCCATTTTGCAAAACAAACTCCTTCAGGGTGATACAAGACCCCTCCATATCTCCTGGGCATTCATTAAAGTTTAAAATGACCTGTCTGCCTAAAGAGAAAACAGCCTACTTTTCATCAGAAAAATGTGTCATGCTGTTAATGCTGGCAGATTTATTAAGGAATAATAGGGAAAATCCTATCAAGACATCAGTAACTCTCAAGGTTAGTCTCTCTTGTAGTACTAGAGTTTGATGTTAGTCTCCAGGCACATCATTTCATTCAGCGCAGGTTATGCCTCCTATTAAGCAGACAGGCAATTAAGTGTGCTGTGTCCTGATTGGCCAGGAGCCCCCCCCCACCCCACAGCACTACAGCAGTAGCCAGTTACAGCTCATTGGCCTCTGCTCTGTATTCAAGGGACACCACAGACTAACAGCCAACAATCAAGAGACATTATTTCTCATTTAACAATGACCCAACAATTTCTTGTAGACCACAATCATTTATTAGAAAAGCCTGTTTATGTTCATGCCATTTATAGTATCGTCTGCTGATTTGAGGCATTATGAAGGCCCTGCACAGTGGTGTGACCATTGATCAGATCCATGACCTCACTGCCATAGACAGATGGTTTCTGCACAATGGAGCAGCTCCTGGGTCAGCATAACAGGTGAGAGAGGTTAACAATTACATTCGGACACTCATAACTGATATTAACAGACAAAAATAAGGACTCAAAATTTAAGACTGAAGCTTCAGGTTTTCAGTTATTGGAACTCTGATATTTCACCACTAGACTACTTTCAGGTGAGCGCTGACCTTTTTACGTACAGTATGAAGTCTCACATTTGGTGCGTGGGATAGTGAGGACTGGTTGTCTCTGTCCACTGCGACTGACACTCTGCGGTCTCGCACTCCTGCTGCCCCATGCTGGTTTTAATGCTCTTTACCTTATTAATAAACAAGGGCCAGATTTAAACCAGACCCATTACGTATACTGAGGGCTTGCTGTATACATAAAAAAAAAATAATAATTAAAGAATTTTTTGAGCTACTATTTTTTTTTTTACATTACTACAGATCAGATGTTTTAAGTTTTGATTTCATTTTTCTGTTTTAGCAAGCTTTGTTCACATTTCTCTTTTATCTTTGTTTAAATTTTGTATTGATTTTAAAATAAGTATTAAGCATCTTTAGCCAGGATTTTTCTTTTTTAGATTTTCTTTCGTTCCATGTACACCGAAGCTTGAACTCTTGAATGATTTTGCATGTATTTATAAAAGAAAAAAGTAACAAAAATCTGCTAACTTTTTGGGTTAGGGTTAGGAAAATGTGTGTCTTGATGAGTTTCTTAATGCAGTTTCCACTCTCAGTGCCACAGTGCAGAGAGATCTACTTCTGAAGGCCAAGATGGATGGTTTCTCAGACTGACAGGATGGCCAGGTTCTGAACATCTCAGAGGGAGAAGCTCGGACAATCAGTCTCAACAGAACATCAGACCTTTGGTTAAACAGGTTTGAACCCACTGGCAGAAATATCTGTTTATGATTGAGATACAGTGGTTATGACATTTGCTTTGTGATAAATGGTTTTGTGCTTGCTGCTGAATACTAGAGATGTTCCGATACCCTTTTTCTCTTCCCGATACCGATTCCGATACCTGGGCTCAGGGTATCGGCCGATACCGAGTACTGATCCGATACCTGGGTGTATATCTGTATATACAGCTGTATATACTACTAGCCCTGTGTAAATTGCTAGAATTTTTTTATGGTGTGCTTCAGACAGATCCCTCAATAAAACATGAACAAATACATGGTGAATTACTGTATTTATTACAGTATTTTTATTATCTAACATGAATTTGACAGTATTATTTATTTTCTTATGCAAAAAAGAACTTCAAATGCAGCCAAAAATCTAACACCGCAAACTAAAAAAGGTATTTAAGTTTTACAATATAACTGTATAAAAAAACTGCAACAAATAAGTCTAGGAATATAAAAAAAGATCTATTAATCAGATAATCTCTAACAAGTAAAAAACAAGTAAAAAACAAGCAACCATCTAGGCATAATTATTATTATTATAGAGATGTATTATTATTACTGTAGGCTACAACAGTAGCTTTATATATTGTCAATTTACTCATGTAAACCAAACATTTATTTTAATGGGCTGCCATGAAGATCTTTGAGTGTCTGTGTTTATGATATGACAGTATTCTCAAATGAAACGGTAAATTCTCATGAAGTGACGGTTTATGCGTTCGTGTCCTCATGACACACAGCAGAGACTACAAAACAGCGAGCTCTCGCGCATCTGTGCCAGTCACCCACAGAGATGTAGATTTTGCGGGAGTAATATTTAAATAGTATTTTGCAGTTTAATATTCACAGACACTAGTATATATTCGGCTACTGTCTGGAGCCCTGCGTTTTGACTTACACGGAAGCGACTGAACGCAGTTGCCGGTACTGAATATACTCGAGAGTCTGTAACTACCGGTACTACAGAGACATACTGCTAACCACTGATCTATAATATAGTAGCGGCTTCACTGTCTTTTGGCAGTTTAGAATGTGATGAGTGATCCAGTCATATATAGATAAGGGCTGCTAACGCGTTTTCATTTCTTCTTCGCTGCTCTAAACAGGGGTTGCTTGTGGCAACACAGCACAACTTCCTGTGTTTTCAATGCATTTTGAGCAGCGAAGAAGAACCGTGCAGCGGTTAGGCAAAGCTTGCGGTCATAACTAGGTCTTTTTTAAGAAAATGGTATCGGATCGGTATATGGGTTCATGTACTCGCCGATGCCGATGCCAGAATTTGTTGTGGTATCGGAGATATTTCCGATACTAGTATCGGAATCGGAACAACTCTACTGAATACCCTGCAGCCACCAGCTATTTGTATTGTACTTATCACGGTCAGGTAAACCAAATGTATTGTTATTTTGCCATTGTTCTCCGTCTAGACTTTTTCAGAGTAGTACAATTATACAAGACAATTTTAGTACACAAGAAAAACTGAAGGAAAGTTTTGTCAGCATGATTGTTAACATTTACAATATTGACAAACCACATACATTAGAGTACCTAAAAGCACAATACAGAAAATAAAAAAGGGGGATTTAATAAATAAATATGTAAGTTGAAAAGGGAAAAATAAAATTGTATTCCTAAATTCTAAAACGGAATGGAAGAAAGTGAGATAAAATAAAATTCATTGTGGGATTTGGAGTTTGTGGCATAAATGCATATAAAATAAAACAAGCTAAAAAAAAAAAAACATCTATAAATTAAGTATAAATAAATTTCAATAAAATATATAAAACAAAACAATTCATTGGGGAGATTGGAGATTGTTGCTGATGTGTGAGGATGAACCCAATTTGTTTTGTCCTTCTCAACAGGAGCGTGACTTGGATTTTAAGGATCATGCTATCATGATTGTGGTCTGTATCACTTTGGTGAGCTTAAATCTTTTTTACCATAATCATCATCCTATGATTGTCATTTCACACCAGCCCATTCATGTAATATCTTCATTAGTTTTAATGAGCAATTAGTGCAAGAGTGGGTCAGGGCAGCGTTTCGCTCTACTTTCCCACAGGCAGTGTGGAGTTTGACTGGTGCGCCGTGTCAAGGCTCTGTGCCTTCAGACAGATGGGCAAGCGTACAGTGGTGGTGAACCATAATCCAGAGACGGTCAGTACGGACTTTGATGAGTGTGACCGTTTGTACTTTGAGGAGTTAACTCAGGAGCGCATCCTGGACATCACACAGCAGGAGGTGTAAGATCAAAATTCAGCTTATGCACCTGGCACCTTTAAGAAACTGAAAGGTATTATTCATATTTTACAAGGTCATTATGATATGGTCCCATTTTTGAAAATTCCATGAAAAAATTTACTGGCATTTTATACAAAATATCTTCTAGGGGATTTTGATCTAGCAGCCCTATACTTATGTTTTTGTGGAAAGTTTTATGGGAATGAGCAGTCACTGCTGAGCTCCTTTGCCTCAATTTCTGTTTCCATGGTAACAAGCTTCTGTGATTGGTCATTCTTCAGTATAATGTGTAGAGCAAATTCCAAACAGGAATTTGGCACACAAAAAAAGTAAATTATGGTAAAATCACACTGCTACAGAATCATATACCATCACTTAACAACCTCTGAGTGAAAAGATTAACATTTTATTGCTAGAATGTTCTCTATAGAGATAATAAATGGGGTTTTTATGCAGCTCCAGTCCTAGAAACCATTATCTCAAGAGACTAACTAGGATATGCCTCTGAGCTTCTGAGCAGTGAGTGAGGAGCTCATTTCTATTGCCTTTATAGAGATGGAGCCACTAAAGTCTTCACTGATGATGCAAAACCTGACCTCTCTAACAGCCATTGACTTCTTCATTCAGAAACATTATAAGCTAGTTAAAATGGTGATTAAAGTATGGGCTGATCAGGTGTTTGTTGTTTTGCTCGGAGGTTGTAATACATTCCCAGGTGCTGTGCAGCAGTTTATTACAATCACGTTAGTGTGCTCAGATACACATGGAGTTCCCACAGAGCTGGTGTATGTACGGTGAAAAGGGCATACATGTAGTTTGCTATAGGAATGTTATGAATGGGATCAGAAGGTATATGAGAGCATAAAATAATGCCATGTCATGTCCCAGGGTCAGCTCCTGGGACCACAGCTCAACTCTGAAACCGAAAGAGAGAGAAAGACAGCACCAGTGGATGAAAGTCTAGACTGAGCAATGAACTCTATAAAGAGTGGATTCATGCAATGAATTAGTACTGATTGTAGTCATTTCTGTCAAAATAGCGCTCTGATGAAAACATTATTTGCTTGAAACAAACTTTTTGTCATGAAGGATGATGAGGATGAAGGATGCTTTAATTCATAAGTAGTAGAATTTTTTAGTCTTCGGTCATGGACAGATACAATCAATCATATGTTAAATTGTAGAGTTGAAACTGTAATTATAAAAAGCTTTGTAGATGTATGTTTACTGAAAGGAATAATTAGGTTTTGAAAGAATATTTCATGAATGCCTATTTCCAGTAATTTTGTCAAAAAATTTAGTCACTTAGTTTAAAAAACAGAACAGGAAGTGCATTTACAACACACATAATGAAAGAAAAATGTGAAGATTTTTTGATAAAGTGCATCAATTAGGCAGTAAAGAAAGTTTATCTAAATAGACGTTTTCACTGTTTTTGATGGATGAACACCTATATGTTGTAAAGACTAAGGTGGGTCTTTTTTGCACAATGTAAATAATAACTAAACTCAATTCAAATGTTTGTTGTCAGTAAGGTGTTTTTGTAAACAAATAGTTTAATTGAGCCAGGATGCATTACATTTCCAAAAAGTGACCGTAAAGACATTTACACTGTTAGAAAAAAAAAAAAAAACAGTTTGGAATAAATGCTGTATGTTTGAACTTTTGAACTCTTATCAAAGAATCCTGAAAAAAAGTGAAGCAGCACAACTGTTGTCAATTGCGATAATAATAAGAAATATTTCTTAATCACCAAATCGGCATATTATATTTATGAAGCATTTTGTTACACTAAAGACTGGACTAATACCTGCTGAAAATGTAGCTTTACTTTAAAAAAAATAATATTAACCTTTTTAAGTTACCCATATTTTGGCAAGGCAGACATCAATGACAAAATATAAGTAATTCTGGATGGACAAATAGCCAACACTTGAAAGTTTACGGTTTAAGAATTACTCTGACTGTTATTGTTATGGAGGTATATTAGCTCAAACATCAAAAAAAAAAAAAAAAAAAAAATGCAAATATTAATAAAAAAATGGCTGTGTGAATGATCTATTGACATAATGAGGCTGAAGGGACAAGTCTGCTCATGCTTCATTTCAAATCTGAGGATGTTATCTCAAAATATGAATTATATATAACATTTTCTAAGACCGTGTTCTGTATTTTTAAAGAATGTTAATAATTTTTTTTTATTAATTAGAATATATTAGATATAATAGTTATTTTAAATTGTAGTAATATTATTACAATATTGTTTTTTTTACTGTATTTTTGATCAAATAAATGCAACTTTGGAGTGTCCACAGTACACAGGCCATAAATACTGTATATTTTATGCAGTTTCTCAAAAGAGACCTTAAAACATTTATTTGAATCTTATTTTATTTTTTGCTGCTTCTCCTCGCTATTTGCTGCTCTGTTATTCACTTCATGATCACTTTACATGCCAGTCAGATGTTTTCTTCCATCATGTGTGGGCTGTTTTTGACCAGAATATATTGCAGTGTGGATCAGGATTCATTGTGATAGTCAGAAGTGTTTCATGCAAGACTAAGACTACAGAGCCTTGCTCTGTTGCTACTGGCTCTTAATTTTAAATGCTTTTAATTGAACCACTTAATAATTATTTTGTACGCCGTTATCTTGATGAAGCACATCATGTTCAGGGATAAAAGGGAAAGGATTTTCTGGAGTTTGTTGACTTAGGTCATTTGAGTAATACAGATTTGATTTTGATTTTTCAGTAATCGTAAGCACCACCCACTTTACTTATGCATTTTCTTGTTAAATTAATAATTTATTGCTCCCGTCATCCTAGGCTTTTAAGAAATCACCCACTCGTGCAGCCATGCAGACGTTCTCCCAATATAGTTGCATTTCCAGACTTTTCACTTCTACAAATGCTGCATTCACCCCAAATACTCCAGAGGTGTCGGAGTGCTTTCATACACCATACATTAGAAGTGCTGAAACATGTTGACTGGAAGCATGCTCGCTCGTCCGTTAGCTACATCCAGCCTTCTTGCCTCGGGCCTTGGAAGTGAAGAGCTGAAGTTGGTGTGATGAAAAGGGGAGAGAGGGTATTCTGCCCCACGGCGCTGCCCACTCACCTCTGCTAGTCTCAGTCTCAATGCTGAGGGTACATCCAGCATTTTAATGGTCTCCCTGTTGTTAAAACAAGCCAGAAAGGCAGCAGAGATCAGCAGAATCTTCAGGGATTCTGTAGTTCACTCAGTGTGCTGTTTCTGGCTAGAAGGGCAGTGCTTAGGAAAGGTGAGGAGAGAAGATATAGTTGCTTCCTTATATCACACAGCATTTCTTGCTTAGTTAAAGGGATAGTTTACCAAAAAATTTAAATTGAATCAGCGTTTGGTCATCGTTGTCATTCCAAACCTGTATAATTTTTCTTCTAATGCAAAAGGAGACATATTGCAGAATATGTGCATGTTTCTAATCCATATTTACAAAAAAAATAAAATTGCCAATCTAAACACTAAATGCACTGAATTCCAAATATTTTAAAACTTAACAATAGAGTACTGGAGAAGTAAGTTCTAAAAACCAGAAAGGATTTACCTGTTTTTTGCAAGTTTGGTCCCATTGTCCCAAAGTCAATGGGTTTTCCTTCAACTGAATTTTATTAGAGAATTAATAGTATAAAAAAAAAAAAGGATGAGCTTAGCACAATAAAATATTTTAGAATTCTATTAATGGTATTAACGGAACTTTTAGAATTGTCTGAAAGTTACTTGGTTTTTAGAATGGGTTTTGGTTAAATACTTTAAATAAGGTCTCTGGATTACACAAGCTCAAAATATTTTCATATTGAGTCGGACTTGCAATCGAAGGGTTGTGAGTTCGTGTCTCGGGCCGGCAGGAATTGTGGGAGGGGGAAGTGCATGTACAGTTCTCTCTCCACCTTCAATACCACGACTTAGGTGCCCTTGAGCAAGGCACTGAACCCCCAACTGCTCCCTGGGCGCCGCAGCACAAACGGCTGCCCACTGTTCCGGGTGTGTGTTCACAGTGTGTGTGTGTGTTCACTGCTCTGTGTGTGTTCATTTCGGATGGGTTAAATGCAGAGCACAAATTCTGAGTATGGGTCACCATACTTGGCTGAATGTCACGTCACTTTTATTTTACAACAAAAAATGCATCAGTAATACTTTTTTTAGTAAGCTTTTATGTTTTTTTAAAAAGTTACTAACCAGTGGTTATCTGGGGCTACAGAGGTTGTCCATCACGCTGAACAGGAAACCCTATCTCCTCCTTGTGTTTCTACTCACCTTGTTGCAAACTAATCTAATTCCAATTTTTTTAACTAGTACTTTAGATTAGAAGGAAACTAGATTAGGAGAGCACTCCTTAGCTTTATGTGAGGTACAGACAAAATGTAAGTCTTTTTTTTTTTTTTTTTACCCCTCTTCTGTAGCTCTCAAATTGAATCAGAATATTTTGAATGAATCAGAAGAGAGCTTTTATGGTTGCGTTTTAGCTGTAGTAAGGCAGTATTGTATCCAATATGATTTTGAATTCCACTTGCTAATAACGGTTTGCTCCAATAGACAGTTGTTCAGTCTTAATTTTTTTTCCTGACAAAGTAGCCAGTTTACAATGCATTAAAAATAAGGTGAATAGATGTGGTCAGCAGTAATTGTCTGGCCCTTTTTGCCCACAGTCTGGAATATAAATGGAAAAAACCCCAATAGCCTGACCTCATCTGAAACACAGACTAGGTGATGTCATGCAGCTGATTGCAAAGAGATATCTAACTCTTGTCTTTTTCAGGAAGATGCTGTTTCTTTTGCCAGTAATGTGGGCTACCCTTGCTTCCCGAGGCCATCCTATGTTCTGAGGTGAGTTAAAGTCAGTGAAGTCAGGACACAAACACAGTATAGGAGATCAGTTTTGGAACTGACTTCCCATGTGATTTTGTCTCTTTGGCAGAGGCTTTTGTGTAATGAAAGGGGCCAAAAATGTAATCACATTTATCTAACAATCTTTCCCTCCAGTGATTGAAAACTACTGCAGTCAGATCAGTGAGTTAGTGAACAAATCGATTTGATTGGTGAATGAATTATTCAAATGGTGTATTTCAAAAGAATCAGCTCAAAAGAGATTCACTGATCCAGTTCTCAAATTCAGCTTAACAAATCAGTTAACAGCTCCACAGGGCATTATCTTCCATGAATTAATGACTTGAATGAATAATAACAACAACAACAGTAACAATAATAATAATGATAAATAAAATTTTCCTCGCATAAATATGGTTCCTTTTTGCTACCATGAATTGTCATTGTATGGAAAAGACCTAAGTGAATATTCTCCAAAATTCCTTAGATGACCAAAAAAAAACATAAATAAAAAATTAATAATAATATCACAGCATACTTGTTTGGAACAACAACATAAATGTTTTCTTTTTTATTCAGCTAATAGCTTTCCCATGTTCATAAGTACTGTAGACTGCCCTGAACCAAATGAAAGTTGGCATCAGTCAGTGTAAAGCTGATTTGACAGGAGGAGCAGAGAAATGTCACTCCAAACTTCTCAGTGAAGGCCTGTAGAAATCCTGGGTAGGATGCAATTTCACCCACATTATAAGAATCTCAGATTGGCAGGACTCGAACAGCTAATTTGTACATAATCAGACAGCAGGCATCTATTTTGAGTGCGAAGATGAGAAAATTAGGTTCCTTTTAAACCAGGCGCCGGTCCGCTGTGCATCAAGAGGTCACACAGAAATAGCTGAAAATACTGCTTTTAACCATTACCCATTACACATCACAATCATAAAAGCACTTTTATCCGTGAAGCACTTTTCTATTTGTTCTCATTTGGTGTTGCCTCAAAGGTTACTCTCTGTATTGAGAGAAGATTAGAGTTTTTTTCTTTGGAACTGCAGCAGTCAAAATACAGAGACTCATATTGTGCTAAGTGTGAAACTAATAGTTATCAGTGGAACCAGATTGAAAACATATGAAACTAAAGCTAATAGAAAGTAAAGTGGTATACTTTCATTTATTTTAACATTTATAAATCAACACCCACAAATAATAGCCTCTTGTAGAGACAAATTTGTTTTTAGTTTTCAAGAAAACCCAACTGCCAAAACCAAGACTTTTTAACTTCTTTCTTTCGTTTGAATATTAACTGCCCTGTGTGACCATTGAACTGCTCAACTGAGAGCCATGTTTTGTGTCTTGCTTTGTGTTTCTGAGGGTGTTTGGTGCCAGCTGTGGTTTGGCATCATTATATTGACTAAATCTATGCCTGAGGCTCAGACTCTCAGGGACTGCAGCCCAGACACAGAACCTGACAGAAACACTGCCAGTTCATCTGGACCGTGGAAGGGTTCATAGTGAAGAGACGCTTAGGGCTGTCTCTGTATATTTCCCACTCGTCTCTCTGTGTTCACTGTATTTTGATGTGTTAGTGAAACATATTGCTGACTGTCAGTTAAAGTGTAAAGGTAAGCAGTGGTGTTTTATTATGGGATTCAAACAGAGTTCAAAATTAACTTTTTGCCATACCTGCCAATAGTGAATGGGTGCTTTTTCATTCTAGTATATATATATATATATATATATATATATATATATATATACACACACACACACATATAAATACACATTGTTCTGTTTGCTGTGGAGTCAAGAAATCTGTAAATATGATTAAAAGGTGAATATGAGACAAAACTACAGAATGTCACATTTTATTTTTGGGTGATTTAACAAAGATGTTTTACCAGCGAAGAAGATCAGCACTTTTAGAGTTTCATCTTCTTACCTGATGTGAGCATAAGTATTGGAACAGTTGCCTCACAGGTCTTACTAAGCATTTAGCTGTTAATTCTTCATATATTAAAACCAGGAAATGTGTCTAATCAGTAATATCCATTGATTCTGCATTCTAAGTCTTGCATTCGACAATGACACACACAAACCAGGATGAAGATGAGGAAGCCGACTCTGAAAGAAAAGCAGGCAATTTGGATGCTAAAAGAAAAGGGGAAGTCAATTAGAACTATAGGAAAAACAAAGAGCATGGAGAAATCAAGAGTTTGGAAACTAACGGTGACATCAGCAACCAACGATGACCTGATCGCCTGAGAAAAACAACATTAGCTGATGACAGATAAATCATAAAAGCTGTGAAAATGAACCCTAAAATACATATCTATAAAATCACTTACAACCTCCAGAAAGCTGGGGTGATGCTCTGTCAATCTACGGTCTACAGGAGAATTTGAAACAGAATTACAGAAGCTAGAAAGCAGGATGCAAACCTCTGATCAGCACCAAAAATAAAAAAGGCAAGATTCTTCACAAATGTGAACCAGTAGAGTTTTGGAACTGAGTTGATGGATCGATGAGACAAAGATAAACCTTTATCTAAGTGATTGGAAAGCAAAAGTGTGGAGAAAAAAGGGAACTGCAAATGATCTTAAGGATGCAACCTCATCTGTAAAGCTTGGTGGAGCTGGTGTCATGCCAAGGGCGTGCATGGCTGTGTCTAGAACAAGAGCTCTTCGTTTTAATGATAACTTAATGTATGATGGAAGTAGCAGAATGAATTTGGAAGGGTACAACATCATCTTGGCTACCAATATTCAAGAAAATGCCACCAAAATTATTAGAAAGCACCTCATAATGGATCAGGACAATGACCCAAAACACCCTGCCAGTTCAATCAAGGACTTTATCAGGGCAACGAAATGTAAAGTCTTAGATTGCCCAAATCAGTCTCCAGATTTAAATCTGAACATTAATTTCACCAGCTGAAGAAGAGACTAAAGACAGAAACTCCCCAAAACCATTGGAAATGGATGCATTAAAGGCTGGAGAAAAGCATTTCAAAGCATAAGACCAAAAGTCTGGTGATGTCTCTGGGTTGCAGACTCACTGCTCTGATTGCATGCAAGGGATCTGCAACTAAATATTAGCTTTTAATCTTTTATATCTGCCTTAAATTCAACTGTTCCAAAACGCTCACATCAAATAGTGGGATGAAATCTAAAAGTGCTATCCTTTGTATTTGCTAAAACATGTATGTGTGGAAAGACCTAATAATACAAATTTACATTCTGTAGTTTTGTAGCATATATATATATATATCTTTTAATCATATTTGCAAATTTCTTGACTCCGTAGCAGAGAAAGCAATTTTGTCTTTACTGTTCCAATACTTAAGGATATATATACACACACACACACACACACACACGGTCACTTTTTAGGTACAACTGTTCAAATCAACCAATCACATGGCAGCAACTCAATGCATTTAGGCCATCTAGATGTGGTGAAGACAACTTGCTGAAGTTCAAACCGAGCATCAGAATGTGGAAGAAAGGGGATTTAAGTGACTTTGAACGTGGAATGGTTGTTGGTGCCAGACGGGCTGTATTTCCAAAACTGCTGATCTACTGGATTTTCACGCACAAACACCTCTAGGGTTTACAGACAATAGTCCAAAAAAGAAAATATCCAGTGAGCAGCAGTTGTGTGAATGAAAATGCCTTGTTGATGTCAGAGGTCAGAGGAGAATGGACAGACTGGTTAGAGATGATAGAAAGGCAACAGTAACTCACATAACCACTTGTTACAACCAAGGTATGCAGAATACCATCTCTGAATGCACAACATGTTGAACCCTGAAGCAGATGGGCTACAGCAGCAGAAGACCACACCGAGTGCCACTCCTGTCAGCTAAGAACAGGAAAGGGAGACTACAATTCACACTGGCTCACAAAAATTGGACAACAAAAAATGGAAAATAAGGTGATATCATGCTAGTTGAGTTGATAAGTATATGAAAAAGGCTGTGAAACATGTTTGGGGATGGGATTTAATCAAAATACAGTAAATACAGTAATATTGTGAAATTTGACAGTTTAATATTTAGTTTTCAATGTTATTGTATTTTAAAATAAGCTAATTTAAAATGGTTGGTCTGCTTAATATTTATTTTTAGAAAGACCTGAAGAACAGCATTTATTTGAAATAGATATTTTGTAACAATATAAGTCTTACTGTCACTTTGGATTAATTTAATGCATCCTTGCTGAATAAAGGTACTGATTTCATAACAAACAAACAAACAAAAAGTTAGCCCCAAACTTTTAAACTGTTTATGTATATATGGATGATCACTTGATCAGGTGTGATTTCGGTACCTTTCTACAACTGCATCTGGCTATGCCACAAATGTTAGCTCCAGGGATGATGCCATTAAATGACAAAAAAAATTCTGTCTTTTTTTTTTTTTTTTCTCAATATGAAACAGATTCAGTGGCGATTGCCTCGAGGAGCAGCTGACCCAAATATATTTCTCTAGTTTGCTTTTTCTCTCCCTATTCTTTTACATAACTCTACATATCTTCCCGTTTGATAGGTTTAACTCTACAACCCTCGAATAATGCTTTCGTCTCCTGATGGGCTCATTTAAATGTCAGAGTGATGAATGATGATAATCTTTCTGTTTCCAGTGGTTCAGCCATGAATGTTGTGTATGGAGAAGATAAGATGAAATGTTTCCTGGAGGAAGCCACACAGGTGTCACAGGTGAGGTCTGCACATTTAACCATTTGGCCTGGTTAACATAAATAACTTAATGTGAAGCGTGTTGGTTTTGCCATATGAATCATGCAACAGCTCCGTCATGAATAATGTAACATGCAGCCTTTTTTACCCATTATCACAAATGAATGATGTTCTTGAAATTACATCTAAACCTACCCTTTAGGAAAATATGCCCTAAAGAGCTTTTTTATTTTTTAAAGGCAGACAAAGCACATTTCCAGCAGCTCCAGTACCTCAGAGCCAGTATTGATTTTCATCTCCTGTTCTTGCTAACCCCTCAAAGTTTTTTAAGAGTGCAATAGTGTTCCTGAATCCAGCAAAACCGCTACAATCAATGTTTTTTTCTACTTCAAAACCAAACTTCAAACCAAATCAAGATGAATTTCTGAACAACAAAAACTGCACATTTTAGACTGGCCTTTTATTGTGGCCAGTCAAAGGCACACCTGTGCAATATCATTCTGTCTAATCAGCATCCTGATATGCCACACCTGTGAGGTGGATGTAGAAGCACTCACTGACACAGATTTAGACAGATTTGTGAAAAATATTTGAGAGAAATAGGCCTTTTGTGTACCTAGAAAAAGTCTCAGATCTTTGAGTATACCTCATGAAAAGTGGGGGCAAAAAGGAAAGTGTTGCGTTAAACAATTTGTTCAGTATATACTACCATTTAAAAGTTTGGGGTCTGTAACCTTTTTTCATGTTTGTGAAAAGCCTCTGATGCTCATCAAGGCTGTATTTATTCAAAAACAGTGAAACAGTAATAAAATAATTGATATATTATTACAATTTACTGTTTTCTATTTAAATATAGATTAAAATGTAGTTTAGTTCTATGCTATACTCACCAAAGCTTTACCAACCGCCACACAGGTTAACTAACTGAAGAAAGGATGAAATAATCAGCATCTGCTCAGTGCCCCATTTAATGAAAATCCTAAAGCTTAATTTCCCCACCTAAATTATTATTCTCAAAGTGTCTGTCAGGTTGTCTCATAAAGCCAGACAAATGACTAATAATGGTTGTTATAAGATAGCAAGGAATAGAGACAGGTCTTTCAGACAGGTGCTGGATGGAAGGGTTTAGTTATGCTTTTATTCAATTACTGTAAGTTACAGAATGACCCTGAGCTGCATGAGGCTCATGTTGTGGCTATAAGAGACAGTTTACAATTCTGGGAAGCACTTCATGAACACTCAGTCCTTGTTAATGTACAGCTATAGCCTTGAAAGACCCTTTGAATCAGCTTTTTTAAAATACAGGGCCCTATTTTAACGATCTGAAACGCAAGTGTCAAAGCGCGAAGCGCAAGTAACTTTGTGGGCGGGTCTCGGCGCTGTTGCTATTTTCCCGGCGGGATAAATGGCTCTTGCGCCCGGCGCAAATCTAAAATGGGTTGGTCTGAAGTAGCTTCATTATTCATAGGTGTGGTTTGGGCGTAACGTGAAATAAACAAATCAGAGCGTCATCCAACATTCCCTTTAAAAGCAGGCGCGCAAGTTCCATTATGGATTGCTATTATTATGGCGTATTTACCAGGCGCACGCCAGGAGCGGTTCACAGCCGAGGAGACTGATGTTCTTGTAAGAGCAGTGAAAGACAGAGAAGTTGTGTTGTATGGGGATGGGAGAATAATTAGCCTGAATAATTTGTAAGCTAGATTTATGCCTATTTTTTCACATCTTCGTGTCACACCACAATGATTTCCGTCATCTCATGTGTTAATATTTTTTAGTGTAACAATTTATGATTTGCAAAAATAACTGTTGCATCTGTGTAGATTACATGAGCAAAGTGTATGCGCGTTGTGCACGCTATACATTATGGTCAAGCATGCGCCCTTAAAATAGCATAATGAACAACGCGCAACGCGCCACTGACTTTAGACTAGGTTTTTTCTGGTCAGTGGCGCAATTGTTTAATGGAACAGCAAAATAGCACCAGGGATTGTTTGCGCCGGAACACGCCTCCTTTTTTGCGCTGAACCGCCCAGGGAGCGCAAGTTCATTCACTAGTTTAGCGACGTGCTTCTGTGGAGGGAAAAGCGCGCTTTGCGCGGGTGCAAAATAGGAATGACACATGCGTTGGTGTACAAAGTCAATTGCGCTGGGTGCAAGATAGGGCCCACAGTGTTTTTATGCCCTTTGCAGTATTCTTAAAATATCTTTTTTTTTTTTTTTTTTTTTTTTTTAGCAATAGTGCTATTTACAGCATTTTTATGGGGAACAGGATCATCCTGTGGTTATCACCAAATTCATACGAGGTGCCAGAGAAGTGGAGGTGGATGCAGTGGCCAGGATGGGTAAGGTGAGAGATGGTGGAATAATTTTCCAGTAGAAATGGGTAAGAATTTGTAAAATTACTTATCAGGCATTAAATAGAAATCTGAACACACAATCCTTGTTGCTGTGGTTTGTGTAGAAGATACAACTGGTTGTGTAAGACAATATAACAAAACAAGAAAAAAAAAGCTCTTAAGTATATTCCTTTTCTTTTTGTTGCTTTATCATATAACTACAGCTAAAATAAACTATAGCTAAACAGCTGTTTTAAGCACTGGTTGTGGTTACAGATGTTGGCTCATGTTATCACAGAGCATGTGGAGGATGCAGGAGTGCACTCAGGAGACGCCACACTCATTCTACCCACCCAGACCATCAGCCAGGGAGCTCTGGAGAAGGTTCCAGGCTTATTTCCATTCAACAAAGCTTGCTGTGTGAAGCCGGTTTGCACAGACAGACATTTTCTTTTCTTTTTTACATTGAGTTTTAATGTCAGGTGTTTTCTTTAAAATATTTCGCCTTTTCCCTCTTTGACTGGCGATTCTGTCCTCGTGAAGAACATAATGCTGAAGCATCCTTTACTAAAGTTTGTGCCATTACTATTACGTCCAATTTGTGGCAACTTTAGTCTGAACAGGAAGAATCAAATCTAGCTACAAATAACTTGCAGTTGATCTAAAAAAAATAAAAATACTGGTGTCATTTTTAATATAAAGTTTCTTTCCCTTTAGAATGGTGTTGTCTTGATTGTCTTTTTCATGAACCACAGATGTGACGTTTCATTCTCCTTCCAGCTGAATCAAAGCCAGCTGTCAAAAATATTTTGCGTGTTTGTGAAATCCTCAACCTTAAACACATATGACAAGAACAGTCTCCCAGAGGGCCAGCAGTCCGTCAAAGTCTTCTCTTTTCAGCTGCCTCAGTTTATCAGAATTAATATTACGTTTTCTGCGCTTCCTAAAATGTTGTATATTAGATTGGTGTATATTTGAGACGACATGCATAACCCAGACTGTGATTGATGTTTTCAGCCTGTGCATATGTAAAGACTTTGAGTTATTACTTGTAGTTTATATACATATATATATATATATACACACATTGTTTTTTTTTGTTTTTTTTAGGTGAAGACCTAAAAGAAAGTTGCAAAGGCGTTTGAGAGTTCAGGGCCATTTTACACTCAATTTTTAGTGAAAGGCAATGATGTAATGGTAAGTTAATGGTTCTTCATGAAAAGTTTGTCTGTGACATCAAAAGATATGAATTTAAACATTACTTTTCATGACCAGTGAACTGACAACATTTAGAAGCATTTTTGATCCGGAATCATAATTTTAGAACTATTTGCAATTTTTCTTCTTTATTTACTCTGTAAATTATGCTTTCCATCAAACAACATTTGGTCAGAGTAAGAAAGAAATGAATCCTGCTAAGCTGTTGAGTTTTTATTCAGCTTTATTTTTGTAATTCATAAAATATGTCTGCTGGTTACTCAAGACCATGTGTTTCTGTCTCAGGTGATTGAGTGTAACCTGCGTGCCTCTCGATCTTTCCCTTTCGTCTCTAAATCTTTTGGTGTGGACTTCATTGATGTGGCCACCGGGGTCATGGGTGAGCCACTGGACGAGTCTTGTCTGCCCTCCCTAGAAAACCCAATCATTCCAGTCGACTATGTTTGCATTAAGGTATGTATGTGTATTAAGTTAAGTAAATGTATGTTAGAGCTATGAACTAGCAGTTCTAAACTAGCACTAAATAAAAGTACTAGTTTCTTAAAAACACACACACACACACACACAAACTAATAAATAAATCTTACTGACCCCAAACTTTGGAACAGTAATAGATATTTCCAGTGTAATATTACATACCACATACTGTTTTATACATTTGTCTTTTATTTCTCTAGTTACTACTTACTGAGCAAGCCAGTTAATCTGTTTTAAAAGTGATTGATTGAACAATGAAATTACTGGAGTGTTAGTGCTGGTCTGTATCACAGGTTCAGGAGTTGAGCCTGAGTGGTGTCTCTATTCTCCTAAAGTCATTTCCTGTGAAATGATCAAGGAGCTTCAGTGCAATAGCCGCAAAGAGGAGCCAGTCACAAGGGAATAATCCCCGTCTTCTGCCAATCTCAAAGTTTTAAATACCTCATTTAGTGCTGACAGGAATTTTAAGCAGCTAACTGGATGTTTTCTTTTGGAGAGAGACATTTACGGGATTTAAACTCACTCGCAAGATTAAAGATTCATTCTCTCTTTCTATCTTTTTCAAATGCATCTCTCATGATATTTTTCTCCATTTCCCATAAGAGAAAAATGTCATGAATGAAATATCACTTATAAGTAAGTAATTTCTTCTCCTGGTCAGCAACAAGAGCAAATGTATAATATGATATGGTATGATATAATAAAATATAATAAATATAATATAATATATAAAAAATAAATAAATACTTATCTAACATTCACGTTAATCATTGACATTAATCATTAATCAAAAGTGACAGTAAAGATGTCTATAATAAAAAATATTTTAAAATATAAATGCTGTTATTTTGAATTTATTATTAAAAGAATCTTGGGGAAAAAAAAATATATATGACTGTTACCAAAAAAAATATTAAGCAGCACCAGTTTTTAACATTGACAATAGTAAGAAATGTTTCTTGTGCACCAAATCTTGAGCATATTTCTAAAGGATCATGTGACACTGAAGACGGGAGAAATGGCTCCTGAAAAGTCAGCTTTGCCATTAAAGGAATAAATTACATTTTAAAATACATTCAAATAGAACATTTCACAACGTGACTGTTTTAACTGTATTTATAAAATGTAGGCTCTGTGAGCATAAGTAACTTTTAAAATCTTACAGACCAAGACTTGTAAGCAGTATTGTATCCATATTTATTATCATATTTTCTTTATCTGTGGCACCTAAGAAAAAGTGTAAAGGTAAAGATGGTTAAGGTAAAAGGACCTTAAAGTATTTCAACATAGTGTTCCATTCTGTCATAGTCAGGTGCGAGATAATATAAATATATATGACACATCCACATCAGTATATTGCCATGTTTCATGTTTCCGCTGCTTTTGTCAAGCTGGGAAACATCTCGGAAACAGTGCTCTTCCAGTCTAACAAGTCCCTAATGTGAAGTCTTTACCACTTTCCACAGCTTCGCAGATGGCTGTTGGAGGAAGGTCGGCATGTAAGAGTTTTTCAGAGTGCATGGACACATTCCTTTAGGTTTCATATAAGTGCTTGTTTTCCTTGTACGGAAATCTCTGCTCTTCACAACCACAGAACAATGGGTTTTTCGGGATATAGGTCTGCCAAGATGATTCTGATATCTCTCTAAGATCCAATATAAATTCGCTTTTCTTTCTGTCATTATGCGATACAATTGTTGGTGTAATATATTTGCAGTTTTCCACTTGTAATGTATGCCGTGATCCGTTGGGACCAGGAAGGCCTGGTTTCCATACCGACCACCAGCCTTTAAAGCAAGGTCTATAAATTGGTAATAGGAAAGACCACTTTTTGCTACTTCACCCAAGAAGTTCTGGGACTCTCCTCACAGGCCGTCATGAATTCTCAAGGGGTTCAGTAGTTAAAAGTCTATCTGCTATTATGAATGGATCTGGAACGGTGCCAGGTTTGTAATAATAGTAGAAGTAGTAGTGTCCTTCACCTCCACAGTTCTGCCTGGTGGAGTTGCCCACCGGGATTCCTGCCACATTAACAGCCCACAATGCATTAATACCAGAATGAATCAAAGCTGCTTGTGTTTATTCACACTGGTGCGGCCTTTTCTCTCATTTGTATGCGTAAGTAGGCTGGCTTATCCAGGGTTGATTAAATGGCTTCAAGGATGAGTTCCCCCTGGTGGCGCACTGCAGTGGAGGCCAGGGTGGAGTGTTAATCTGTGCCCCACATCCCCTGTGCAGGTAATGGGAGCTGTCTGCTTTTAATTGGAGAGATAAGGGCGTCACTTGAATAGAAGTCAAACTGCTGTTGGTCTAGTCCAAAATATTCAGACTTCAACAGTCTCTCCATATAGCACCCACTTTAACAGTCTCTCAGTAGCACCCAATTATCAAAATTCAGCATCTTTTTTTTTCAGTGAAATGTGTGTTCTGCTTATTAACAGATAGATCATTTGTGATATCTCTTTAAGTCTTTTCATTGTGTCCTTTGAGCTTGTTGTGTCTCTTCCACAAACTGATGTTTTTGAATGTCCCTGGTGTGGATTCAGGTCTGCAAATGTTTTGGCCTGTGGGTGGCAGTGGTGTAGCAGGTTTACTGTTTTCTCATTCACTTTCATATGAGGAGTTCTCTTATAATATCATTTGACTGGATGTGAATCACCGTAACTTGTCAAGTGCTCTTGAGACCATTAACCCTCTATTAAAAATAGTCACATTAGACTTGCATTAGGCTTTTATACATTTTCTTGCTTTCTTGTTCCCAGGATTCGTGATAAGCACTGAGCAGTAATGTTTCACAGATAAGTGTCAGGAAGTAAACAGCATTTGTATCAGATGGCTTTTCTAAATAAATGGAAGCCTGTATCTCCTGAGTTGCATATATATATGACAAACTGTTTCTTTTGTAGTGACACATGCTTGCCAAAGGCATTCTAGGCGTTTAGATGATAGAACAGTATCTAAATCATTGTATATTTCATTTAACATAAATCATGGTCACACATCTATCTATCTATCTGATCACTAAAGTACTGGAGTAATGGCTGTTGAACATACAGCTTTTCCATCATAGGAATAAATCAAATTTTAAAATAGAGTAAACAGAAAAGTTATTTTAAACTCTTAATAATATTTCAAACTAACACTGTTTTACTGTATTTTTCATCAAATAAATGCAGCATTGATGAGAAGAGACTTCTTTTTAAAACATTTTAAAACTTTTGAATGGTAATGTAAACGCATCAACCATTAAAAAAAACTTTAAAAAAACAAAAAAACACTGAAAGACCACTTCTAGAACATTGATTACCATTACATCCGTCATAAAATCTGAAGTGTCCCCAGCTCGTGTTTTCATCACAGGCTGCTGGGAAGCAGACCAGCATCAGGGATAAATGTTTACATATTGTGTACCAGTTGTAGTCTTATTTGTTCAGTGGAACTCATGGGCACACACATCTAGTTTTTCCCGTCCTCTGTCCAAATCCATCAAATAATATTTTTATGTTTCCACACGGGCCGGTTTACCTGCTCTGTCTGCTCTTCCTGGCAATGGGAAAATCATAGAAACCAGCCTGGAGGACAATGAAGCTGAAGGAGCATTTTAATCGTGCGGCACTGATTTCCAGCTTTAGAACAGGAAGTACAATATCTCCTCCCCAGATTTTATGATGCCCCCATTCTGTCCGTTTTTTCACAATTGTAATATCACACTAGTCTTCCTTCATTCAGCAACATCTTTAATATATTTGATTTATTTCACCTTGGCTTTCAATATTGTACTTATGGAGACAAATGAAAATTTATCCAAGAGATTCTGTATGCTGTGATGAATATTTGCAGATTTGTTTCTGATCTTAAAGATTAAGATATTTCTTTCTCTTGTTTTTTTAGTGATCTGTTTTGATCACTGCAGGTGGCTTGCTTTGGACCAAACATCTACTCAGCATTCCTAAAGGCCATGCTCTCTACAGGATTCAAGCTTCCCCAGTAGTGGATTCTCATTGGGATAAAAGTGAAGAAGAACTTTTTTTTCCTTCCTTAATGGTTGAATCTCAAAGGACTCAGATTTACTCAGTGGAACATAAGCATTTCCAGCTTGTTTTGATCAGAACAGGTTGCTATATCTACTTGCAGGTTATTTTCCACATAAATTACAAAATCCATAATATGAGGTTTTCAAGTAGGAAAACAATTCCTGAATATACAGGTGCATCTCAATTAATTAGAATATCGTGGAAAAGTTCATTTCAGTAATTCAACTCAAATTGTGAAAGTCGTGTATTAAATAAATTCAATGCACACAGACTGCAGTAGTATAAGTCTTTGGTTCTTTTAATTGTGATGATTGTGGCTTCCATTTAACAAAAACCCACCTATTCACTAAATTGTGGACTGTGAATTGTTGGCCTTCTGGAAAGTATGTTCATTTACAGTAAATGTACTCAATACTTGGTAGGAGCTTCTTTTGCTTTAATTACTGCCTCAATTTGGCGTGGCATGGAGGTGATCAGTTTGTGGCACTGCAGGTGGTATGGAGGCTTAGGTTTCTTTGACAATGGTCTTCAGCTCATTTGCATTTTTTGCGATTTTGCTTGATAATCCTCATAAGGCTGCAGTTCTCTTTGTTGGTTGTGCATCTTTTTCTTCCACACTTTTTCCTTCCACTCAACTTTCTGTTAACATGCTTGGATACAGCACTCTGTGAACAGCCAGCTTCTTTGGCAATGTCTTACCCTTCTTGTGAAGGGGTGACAATGATTGCCTTCTGGACAACTGTCAGATCATCAGTCTTCCCCATAATTGTGTAGGCTAGTGAGTCTGTATGCATTTAACTTTTTTAATACACCAGTTTCACAATTTGAGTTGAATTACTGAAATAAATGAACTTTTCCATGCCATTTTAATTGTTTTAGATACACCTCTATTTAGTACATATTTATGAGTTTAAGAATTGGCATGTAAAAATTCTGTTAGATTCTCATCCTTGAATTCCTGCAAAACTGTGAAACAAAAGATTTTGCAGAATGTTTTGGATTCTCTTTTCTAAACAATGCAAGTGAATGGCAAGTAGGTTTTTCTAGCAAAAAAAATAATAATACAAAAAGCACCATAATGGCATTATGAAAACGGTAAATCTTTGCACTATATTCTAAGTCTTCTGAAGATATACAGGCGATTTGTTTAAGGAACATACTGTAAGTTAGGGGCCTGTCGAGTTCATGAATGTTGTGCTGATGAAAAATTGTCTTGCAAGTAATTGCAATTAGCTATTTTATATTAACTATTAATTTAACTTACTCTCATAGGTTATTTTTAGGTTTTACTTGTAATATATGTATAAAATATAATAAAGTATAATAAAATAGACTCAAATGTTTTACTTTAATGCTGTGAAAATGAATATTTATATAATATAACACAATACTACAAAGCAGTTTGATTAAACGCACATGCATTTTTATGAATTTATATTTTGATATCGACAAACTGCACACTTATTTTGGTTATCATTTTTATTTGATCTAAGCTCAGTTATTTAAGATAAGACCATTATGTATGTTATGTACAGTATTGTTCAAAATAATAGCAGTACAATGTGACTAACCAGAATAATCAAGGTTTTTAGTATATTTTTTATTGCTACGTGGCAAACAAGTTACCAGTAGGTTCAGTAGATTGTCAGAAAACAAACAAGACCCAGCATTCATGATATGCACGCTCTTAAGGCTGTGCAATTGGGCAATTAGTTGAAAGGGGTGTGTTCAAAAAAATAGCAGTGTCTACCTTTGACTGTACAAACTCAAAACTATTTTGTACAAACATTTTTTTTTTCTGGGATTTAGCAATCCTGTGAATCACTAAACTAATATTTAGTTGTATGACCACAGTTTTTTAAAACTGCTTGACATCTGTGTGGCATGGAGTCAACCAACTTGTGGCACCTCTCAGCTGTTATTCCACTCCATGATTCTTTAACAACATTCCACAATTCATTCACATTTCTTGGTTTTGCTTCAGAAACAGCATTTTTGATATCACCCCACAAGTTCTCAATTGGATTAAGGTCTGGAGATTGGGCTGGCCACTCCATAACATTAATTTTGTTGGTTTGGAACCAAGACTTTGCCCGTTTACTAGTGTGTTTTGGGTCATTGTCTTGTTGAAACAACCATTTCAAGGGCATGTCCTCTTCAGCATAGGGCAACATGACCTCTTCAAGTATTTTAACATATGCAAACTGATCCATGATCCCTGGTATGCGATAAATAGGCCCAACACCATAGTAGGAGAAACATGCCCATATCATGATGCTTGCACCTCCATGCTTCACTGTCTTCACTGTGTACTGTGGCTTGAATTCAGAGTTTGGGGGTCGTCTCACAAACTGCCTGTGGCCCTTGGACCCAAAAAGAACAATTTTACTCTCATCAGTCCACAAAATGTTCCTCCATTTCTCTTTAGGCCAGTTGATGTGTTCTTTGGCAAATTGTAACCTCTTCTGCACATGCCTTTTTTTTAACAGAGGGACTTTGCGGGGGATTCTTGAAAATAGATTAGCTTCACACAGACGTCTTCTAACTGTCACAGTACTTACAGGTAACTCCAGACTGTCTTTGATCATTCTGGAGGTGATCATTGGCTGAGCCTTTGCCATTCTGGTTATTCTTCTATCCATTTTGATGGTTGTCTTCCGTTTTCTTCCACGTCTCTCTGGTTTTGCTCTCCATTTTAAGGCATTGGAGATCATTTTAGCTGAACAGCCTATCATTTTTTTGCACCTCTTTATAGGTTTTCCCCTCTCTAATCAACTTTTTAATCAAAGTACGCTGTTCTTCTGAACAATGTCTTGAACGACCCATTTTCCTCAGCTTTCAAATGCATGTTCAACAAGTGTTGGCTTCATCCTTAAATAGGGGCCACCTGATTCACACCTGTTTCTTCACAAAATTGATGACCTCAGTGATTGAATGCCACACTGCTATTTTTTTGAACACACCCCTTTCAACTAATTCAACTAATTGCCCAATTGCACAGCCTTAAGAGTGTGCATATCATGAATGCTGGGTCTCATTTGTTTTCTGAGAATCTACTGAACCTACTGGTAACTTGTTTGCCACGTAGCAATAAAAAAATATACGAAAAACCTTGATTATTCTGGTTAGTCACATTGTACTGCTATTATTTTGAACAATACTGTATGTATTCAGTGTTCTGCTTGGAACTGATCTAAACTTTTTCCTCATAAAATGTGAAGCAACATATCACAAAAACTGATTGTTATCCATACATAACTACTAAAATAAAGCAGGTGCAGAACAGTTGAAGTTTATTTCATGTAAATCTCCCTGAACGTTCACAAATATATAACTGTTCCAAAAAGGCGAATACACAGTCACATATATTCACTGGGTAAAGTTTCTCCTTGAAATGCATTCTAAATCACTCTTATGGTGTTTTATGCTCTTGCGATACACCTATTTTTATTTCAGAGGGTTTCAGATGACAGATAATCACAGTGAAATGTCTCACCAAATTCAGGTAGTGCAACAACCTCACGCTGCAGGCACAAGATGTACTGTATAAAACAGGATTTATAAGGAAATTCTTAAATGATTCAGATGAAATAAACTAGTTATGGTCTGATCGGTTTCCTCAAATGGTTTTCTATAGGCAAAATGTTTTTGTTGTTCATCTCCCTTTGGTGTAACTGTGTGATGTTCACACATCATTTTAAACCTAGACTATAACACAGGAATTCAGAAGCTTAGTTTTATGTTTTTATGTAATATCTGAGAGAGCACAGGAGGAAATGAAAAAAGGCATGCCGATGATGATGTTTATTATTCATGCCCACTCTTAGCGTGAAAATCAAATTACTTGTCAGGGCCAATGACAATGCTCAGACAGCACTGTGTTCTAATAGAGTCTCTGGCAGAGATGGGACCAAGTCACACATGTGCAAGTCTCAAGTAAGTCTCAAGTCTTAACCTTCAAGTCTCAAGTAAGTCCCAAGTATTTTTTTCTTGGGCAAGTCAAGTCAAGTCAAGTCACAAGCTATGTCAAGTCAAGTCCAAGTCAAGTCACCTTAATATTGTTATTTTACCTGCAGAATCTGATCTTAATAAAGTTAAAAGACAAGATATAAGTAACTGTCAGTAAATTAAAATAATTTAAATGTAAATACTCATGTTCAGTAAAATACATCATGGAATCAAACAAAATTGTAAGTTCCTAAAATTATTTATTTTTCACTTCTGCCAACAGTGTTTGAAATGTTTTACATTTTCAACATTGAGTCCATAAAACTAAACATCCAACAGACTCCTCTCTGAACACCTCTCTCTCTCTCTCTCTCTCTCTCTCTCTCTCTCTCAAACACAGTTTACATACAACATTAAACTGTTACATTTCTCCTCTCTCTCTCTCTCTCTCTCTCTCTCACACACTCTCTCTCTCTCAGAGTATAGAATATAAATATGACGTATTTTCAGTTGTTTCATACTTTTTTGTTATGTACAGTACAGACCAAAAGTTTGGACACCTTCTCATTCAAAGAGTTTTCTTTATTTTCATGACTATGAAAATTGTAGATTCACACTGAAGGCATCAAAACTATGAATTAACACATGTGGAATTATATATGGAATTATATACATAACAAACAAGTGTGAAACAACCCGAAAATATGTAATATTCTTGGTTCTTCAAAGTAGCCACTTTTTGTTTTGATTACTGCTTTGCACACTCTTGGCATTCTCTTGATGAGCTTCAAGAGGTAGTCACCTGAAATGGTCTTCCAACAGTCTTGAAGGAGTTCCCTGAGAGATGTTTAGCACTTGTTGGCCCTTTTGTCTTCTGTCTGCGGTCCAGCTCACCCCTAAACCATCTCGACTGGGTTCAGGTCCGGTGACTGTGGAGGCCAGGTCATCTGGTGCAGCACCCCATCACTCTCTTTCTTGGTCAAATAGCCCTTGATGCCTTCAGTGTGACTCTACAATAGTCAATAGTCATGAAAATAAAGAAAACTCTTTGAATGAGACGGTGTGTCCAAACTTTTGGTCTGTACTGTACATAACAAAAAAGTATGAAACAACTGAAAATACGTCATATTTATATTCTGTACTGTGTGTATATATATATATATATATATATATATATGTATGTAATATGCACTTGTCATGACTGGGTAATCGCGGCAGCTACATTTGTTTTTCTGATCAATTGTTTTGCTCTATGAGAAAGACAAGGTAACAAAATATTCGGGGCTTATGCCCCCTTAGCCCAGCCCTAGCGCCGCCCCTGGAATGCGTTTTTTTGACGGCCTGCTAGCGGATCATTAGGGGCTGTTCACATCACGTATTTTGTGCGCGCAAGTTCGTTATTTCCAATGTAGGCGCGCGGTATGCGCGCTTATAATGGAAGCAACGCGCTCAACATCTAAACTTTTCAGAATGCCGCAAGCGCACCGCAGGTCATGTGACAATAACTAACCAATCAGCTTCATCCTTTCTCGTATCAACGTTGAAAGCTCAGCTAAGATGAAGGAACAGCTGTTCATAGCTGTATATGGATTGCCATTTTAAAATGAATTTAGTGGCAGAGCTACTGCGAGCGATTTTTAGTGCTGCAAATCCATTTATCCTTTGCTGAAATTTCCGCGTTTTCATTGAGAGAGAGCGTGTCATGGATGCTTAGCAACGACAGACGCCCCGGGAGCACTTCTGCCCGAGCGCTTTGGAAAGACGGAGAAAGCGGCGCGACTAGCGTTTTCCACGCGTTTTTAGGCGCGAACTATTGAAGACAAAAGCGATGACCCTCGGTACCTCTCAGGCTGACATGTTGATGTGCTGGGATATCTGATTTAAGTGGGCGTGGTGTGTGTAAGGTAGAGAGGGCATGACTGATGATAGTGTCCTGATCCAGTCACGACGCTATTCTCTGCCTGCGCTCCAGCTGAGTAATCAACTTTATTTTAAAAAATAATTTATATATTTTATATTCAAACTGAAAACATGATGTAATTAACACTCAAGTCATTCAAGTCATCGTGTCTCAAGTCAAGTCAAGTCCCGAGTCTTTGACTTCCAAGTCCGAGTCAAGTCTCAAGTCCTAAAAATAGCGACTCGAGTCGACTCGAGTCCAAGTCACCAAGTCACAAGTCCCCATGTCTGGTCTCTGGTATGAATGAGAGCATGAAATTCCCATTTGAAACAAACCCTCCCGGTTTCTGTAGATGCTACCTGCCTGATGGCTGTACCTGGGGACTGCAGATCTGACATGCTTTTTAAAGCCTGATTATCAGTCCATGAATCTGCGCTATTGATCTTGGAGTGCTTAGACCTTTTGGCTTTAAATATTTATTTTTTTTTCAGGATTATCATTTTTCTTTTTGTTTTCTAAGCTTTTGTTTTTTCGTTTTATTTTTTTGCTCCAGAATTCATTCAGGCTTAACTTCCTGTCTACTGCTCATCGGCTTCATGAAGAGGGCTTTCAAAGTGAGTTTAAGTTAAACCAACAAAACAGCCGCAGACAACACTCAGTAGTAGTTTTTTCTTAGCTGAATTCCATCTTGCATGGATAAAGAACAAATCTGTTTCTGTTCTGTCTTTAGGTCTGCGCCACAGAGAGTACATCAGCTTGGCTCAATGCTAATGATGTTCCAACCATCCCTGTTGCTTGGTCGAGTCAGGAAACCAAAAATACAACTTTACCCAGCATCAGCAGGTGTGTACTTTGACTTTCTGTGTAATCTTTTAACACATTTATTACTGCTCTCAATTTATATATTAATATTATTTGACAGAGTTACCTGTCCCTGTTGGTTAGCGCAGCACTCTCACACATACACGCAAGACGATACACAGTACACAGCACGCAAACATATCCACTCCATTTCCATCCCCGTCAGAATCGATGCTGCTCATAACAACACGCATACATACATACATACCTGAGTTGTTGATAATTACATTTTTTGGACAAACCCGGTTTCGCCTGACAGCGGGCCTGCGAAGACCCGTTGTCTCTCATATTAAATTAAACAAACAATTTATTTTAATTGTTATATAAATAAAATTGAGATTTAAAAAAAATATATATAATTTATTGTTAGTGTAAAAAATTTATATTGGGAAATGGTATTACAATTTATACTTTAATATATTTTTTAAATGGTATTTTTTTTCAACAGCCATTACTTCACTGTCACATGATTCTTTGGAAATCATGCTAATATGCCGAATTGGTGCTGAAGAAATACTTCTAATTATTATAATGTTGAAAACATTGTGGGTCCTTAATATTTTTGTGGAAACAGATACATTTTTAAGGACTATTTGATGAATCTAATGTTAAGAAGGACATCATTTACTTAAAATAGAAATCTTTTGAAATAATATAAATTTCTTTGCTGTCACTTTTAAACATTTAATGTGTCCTTAATTCACTTTTTAAAGGGTTCCAAACATTAGAATAGCATTCATTTGATTCAATTGTATAAAAGCCACTGTCATGCTACAAAAAATGAATAGCATCGCTACTGAGCGTTACAGTAGTACTCCATAGTCCTACACATTGGTATTATTTAGTATTACTTTCATGCCCTGATTGTTGGCTTTGTTTACCAAATAAAACATTCAGCTGTGATAGTCACCGATCAGCTGTCATGAGAGCCCAGAAGTCAAGCCTGTCAACAGAAGATCCAGTCACCTTTGAGGCATTCAAGCTTCTTTGTGTCACTTATGTTAGCATTCTGCTTTGGTGCATGGCTCTGTGGTAGCAAAATGCTTTCACTGAAAGCGTACTCTAGAAACTGCATGCTGAGATACTTCAAGTATTTCTGCCATCGTCGAACCTCAAGGCTTGCAGTCAAATTACACTATTTTGCTGTAATAAGAGATGTTTACTAAAGTGAGAGCACAGATTCAGTTGATTGCAATTATAACTAATCAAAGGGCGCTTTTAACACAGCTTCACATACATTATTTGAGACTGGTGTTTACAGTTTAAAGTTTGGTGTCTGGTTTGAGTAGATGATTAACATTTTTGATACTTTTATAAAGGCGTATACTCTAAATAATTTATAGCATTTTTGAAAAATGTTTAAAAAACATGCACACTCACAAGAGAATCTACTTATTGCAGTAAACTAATAAAATCTGGTTTATTTTTATATTGGAAGGGTTGCCTCATGGGGAGCAAAAACTTTGTGTACTGTTTGAAATGTGTTAAAGGTTTTTAACGGATCACTTTTTGCATTATGGTCTGAATAGACCTAGTGGTCAACTTACCCAATAACACCAAGTTCTTCAAGGACAACTTCCAGATCCGCAGAAGGGCGGTGGATTATGGAGTACCACTTACACAAACTTCCAGGTCAGCCTTCTCGTTTAATTGTATTATTATTCATTTTTGTTCTAGTATTAAACACCTGTTTCCCTTTTCTGCAGGTAGTAAAGCTGTTTGCAGAAGCCATTAGATATTCCAGTGATTTAAACGCCACCAGCCTGTTCCACCACCAACAAAGTGATCCCAGACTGTCGGAGAGCTCTGCTGCAAGGTTAACTTCTAATCTCTAAAACAGAGGACTCAGCTATCCATCTCAGTTATCTGTCGGGGCCAGTTAAAGTTACAATTATTTTCACAATTATAAATCTGACTAGACAGGGCTCAAGGCATAGCTAAGGCAACACTAAGCAAGATAACTGATGATTATTTTAGCTTTATACCAACGCATGGTAACATTGTGTTTATTATAAGCTCTATTTGAGTTATAGTTGTGGTATGTATTCATATAATATTTCTAAATTTTTTACAATTTAATTCATTTTACATTATATCCATGACAGCTGTAAATTTATTTTAACACTAAACTAAACAATACTGATCTATTTTTATTGTTGAGCCCTGCAACAGTTATCGGCACAGTTGCAGGATTGGAGGATCTGTCTTGACTTTTCTCAAAGAACATTAACAAATATCACAAGTTATTTTATGCTAGAGCAGATCTTCAAGAACAGGTCATTTATAATTAACATGTTTAGTGAGATGGAGTTTCTATTAAAAGACCCAAAATATTTATGCACCATTTCATAGCCTTTTATTTCATGCTTTAATTTGAAATGCTTCGTCTGACTGGAAAAACACAAACAGAAGATATCTGGTTCATATCACCAGGATAAATTAATAGATTTTAAAGTAGTACACTTATAGCAGCTTCTTAATTGGTGCAATGTTATTTATCCATTTACTCTAACCTCAAACTGTCATTCATGAGTGAAACATTTTAAGCTTCTTGGGAGATTCCTCATTTAGCTTTATTAGCCTGCCAGTAATATACATATCAACCACCTATTAGCAATACTCTCACAAACATTATGTTTATCACTTTAACATCAGTTAAACACTGTGCTAATTGGAAAAAGCTAATATTATGACCAAACAGCCCACTAGAGTGTTGCACATTATCTACTGGTCTAGATATTTATGCCATAATTAAATCCCAACTCATTTGTGTTTGTGTGGGAGAGCTAAGTACGCTACATGTCACATCTCATAACAAAAAGATTGCAGAAAGGGAGAAACTAAACCGAAAGGGGGGGAAAATATCAGTAGAGTGTGAGAAGTCCTTTCATTGTACTATAGACAAATAGAAACTGCAGTAATCTGTATTTGTAGAATGTTTGCATACCTCACACATTCACTTAAAGGGACCTCGCCTCAAAAAGAAAACTGTCAAGATTTCACCTTTTGTTTTTCACAGGAAAAAAAAAACATCTAACGGTGATAGTGAATTCCTTATTCTTTAAATGCAAATTCCTATGGTATAAGGGTTTCAGTTTTAGCAGTTTCAGATCGAATCTTTGAGTTCATTAGATAAGTGGGAATCACTGAACTGGCACACAGGCATTTGAAACGGCAGCAGGCAGATGGCACCTTATGCCAGCCAGATGAGAGGGCATCCATGTGGCAGTGATAGAGTTCATATTTAAGCCATTTTGTTATTGCTAATGGCCGTTCATTTACAGAAGGGCATGTTAAGGCATTATTCTGAATGTGCCCATTTTGACCCTGAAGCTATTTTGCAGCTGATGGATCAAAACAGCTCCATGCAGAACGTCTGCTCAAATGGATAACAAATGGATGAAAACCTGGAGTTATTTTTCTGTGTTGTAGAATAGATTTATGAAACAAACAGCCTAATGCAGGTTATGTGCAGTCTAAACACACAGCAGTGCCAACAGGTGTTATGTGTTTGTTCATTATCAGACCTGTATGGAATTTCTCTCTCTAGCTCTCTCCTCATTTTCTGTACTGATTTTGTGGGAAAATCTGTAGAATTGTAATGTGGTGTGTAGTTATTCATGACAAAATTAAATAAACTTTTAATGTGAATAATCCCTTTATGTAAAAAAAAAAACAGGGGTGGTGTTGGCACAGTGGATAAGTCACATGCCTTTGGTGTGAGAGACCTGGGTTCGAATCCACTGACATCAATGTGTCCCTGAGTGAGACACTTAACCCCTAGTTGCTCCAGAGGCGTGCGACCTCTGACATATATAGCAGTTGTAAGTCGCTTTGGATAAAAGCGTCAGCTAAATGTAAATGAGAACATTTAGTGAGGGAGCAGGCAGTGCATTTCCTGTTCAATCATTAGTGCAGGTTTAGACTTGCTCAAGATCTGCTTCAGGCTTTTTTTCTTATGCGCTCTGGCTTAGAGAAGAGAGCAGCCACACACCAACCGAAGAATCAAATGATCCAAAAATGCAAAGTGCTCAGTTTACCTTGTAAAGGGTTTGAAGGGGATTTGCGGCGTTCTTTAAGCAAATGGAGGTTAATTTGTTTTAGTCAGGGGCTCTGATTAAGTTCTTTACAGACGCAGGACAGCACCGATAGCATCCTTTTTCACAGAACTGTCTACATCTATTAAGACTAGGGATGGAACAATGCATCTGGTCGTTAAGAGCCCATGAGGAATAGTCTATTAAAAAAAAAAGTTGAACTAAAACTCTCTCAGCCTGCATCTAACAGGCCTATCCAATTTCAGTACATCCTAAAGAAAACTATGGCAAGAGCCCACGAGAGGATAATATGCTAATAACCATCTCTCACGTTGCCAGACTCGGGGCGAAGCTATTACTTATATTAGTTTAAAAAATATGCTATAGTCCAGCTGTGTAAAACCCTAAATACTGTGTACTTATCTTTTCTGGTGAATAAGGAGAACCAGAGGCCATATGTGACAAATAAGTCGTGGTTTTGCTCACATAAATGTTATATCGCCTCTGGCTGTTTTTCAGCAGCTTAACCGTCGCAGAATGGGTGTATGGAGTAATGACTTGTGCACTCTGAGGGGCACTTGGTACATCGTTGCTGACAACAGTGTCAAAATGGATCCTTAACCCTCTTCATATTATTACCACTCGAAAATGAAAAGCGATAGAGGGAGAACAGAGGAGAGAAAAGCTGCCGAGCATAATTACCACAACACATTACAGAGCGCGTGATATTTTCCCCACTATGTGAAACCTCTCTGAGGATTCCGACATTCCTTGATATTCCGTTTGCGGTGAGAACTTTTAATTATACATGAATGAGCTTTAGTGCTGCCTCTTGGTGAGGACCTTTGAGATTAGAGCGCTGTATGCCAAGCTTCCAGGGGTCATGATCAGCTAGTCACACAAGGCTGAGCGTTTGATTGAATTTAGCTGGGAAAATGAAATGTTAAAATTTGATACAGTAGAAATTACTCTATAAGAATCTTAAACAAGGCCATCAGGAGAGTGGAGTTGTTCCTAAGCCTCTGAGGGTCGGCACTGTATTATATTATAAAAAGTAGAGTAACATTGATTAGAATATTAGATTGATGTCGATCCCACTGTACTGTTGTACATGTAACTTAAAAGCTCTGTAATGAGATAGAGAGTGCATTTCTTCTTACCCGTAGATCTCTGGCTTCAGAGGGAATGAAAGACATCATGTACAGTTGTGGCCAAAAGTTTTGAGAATTACATAAATATTAGTTCTCAAAAAATGTGCTGCTAAACTGCTTTTAGATCTTTGTTTCAGTTGTTTCTGTGATGTACTGAAATTACAAGCACTTCATACGTTTCAAAGGCTTTTATCGACAATTACATGACATTTATGCAAAGAGTCAGTATTTGCAGTGTTGGCCCTTCTTTTTCAGGACCTCTGCAAGTGGGCATGCTCTCTATCAACTTCTGGGCCAAATCCTGACTGATAGCAACCCATTCTTTCATAATCACATTTGGAGTTTGTCAGAATTAGTGGGTTTTTGTTTGTCCACCCGCCTCTTGAGGATTGACCACAAGTTCTCAATGGGATTAAGATCTGGGGAGTTTCCAGGCCATGGACTCAAAATTTCAACATTCTGGTCCCCGAGCCACTTAGTTATCACTTTTGCCTTACGGCACGGTGCTCCATCGTGCTGGAAAATGCATTGTTCTTCACCAAACTGTTGAGGGTGTTTTGGTACCATTCTTTATTCATGGCTGTGTTTTTGGGCAGAATTGTGAGTGAGCCCACTCCCTTGGATGAGAAGAAACCCCACACATGAATGGTGTCATGATGCTTTACTGTTGGCATGACACAGGACTGATGGTAGCGCTCACCTTTTCTTCTCCGGACAAGCCTTTTAACAGATGCCCCAAACAATCGGAAAGGGGCTTCATTGGAGAATATGACTTTGCCCCAGTCCTCAGCAGTCCATTCACTATACTTTCTGCAGAAGATCAATCTGTCCCTGATGTTTTTTTTTTTTTGAGAGAAGTGGCTTCTTTGCTGCCCTTCTTGACACCAGGCCATCTTCCAAAAAGTCTTGGCCTCACTGTGCGTGCAGATGTGCTCACACCTGCCTGCTGCCATTACTGAGCAAGCTCTGCACTGGTGGCACTCCGATCCCGTAGCTGAATCCTCTTTAGGAGACGATCCTGGCGCTTGCTGGACTTTCTTGGGCGCCCTGAAGCCTTCTTTACAAGAATTTAACCTCTTTCCTTGAAGTTCTTGATGATCATATAAATTGTTGATTTAGGTGCAATCTTAGTAGCCACAATATCCTTGCCTGTGAAGCCACTTTTATGCAATGCAATGATGGCTGCACGCGTTTCTTTGCAGGTCACCATGGTTAACAATGGAAGAACAATGATTTCAAGCATCACCCTCCTTTTAACATGTGAAGTCTGCCATTCTAACCCAATCAGCCTGACATAATGATCTCCAGCCTTGTGCTCGTCAACATTCTGACCTGAGTTAACAAGACGATTACTGAAATGATCTCAGCAGGTCCTTTAATTACAGCAATGAAATGCAGTGAAAAGGTTTTTTTGGGATTAAGTTAATTTTCATGGCAAAGAAGGACTATGCAATTCATCTGATCACTCTTCATAACATTCTGGAGTATATGCAAATCGCTATTATAAAAACTTAAGCAGCAACTTTTCCAGTTTCCAATATTTATGTAATTCTCAAAATTTTTGGCCACGACTGTAAATTGTGTTAGTATGACTATCAGCACAGCCCCAAGATTTTGCTCTGAGAAGGCAGAGATTAATAAGAGACTTGTTCTATGTCTGTGAGTGATTAAATGTGGTCCAATTGCACATTGAAATGTAGAATTTGCCTCAGGATAGAGATTGCACTTCCATTCATCTGTATATGCCAGAGCCAAAGAATACATATTTAATCTATATTTGATATTCTTTGCACTCTGCAGTTTAGGTAATTTGGATCATACATAACTAACTGTAATATTTCCATTTAATCTGTGAAGTCATGTCACTTGAAGTTCATAAATTTATTTAATAAATTCAGTCATTTTTTTTTCTTTTCAGTGTCTTGAAAGGCTATTACATTTAAATATCATATTTATATATCACACACAAATATATATATATATATATATATATATATATATATATATATATATATATATATATATATATATATATATATATACTTATTTATAAAAATATCAGAACTCCTGATTAAAATGCATTGATTAAATGCAAATCCCCTTTTTACAAGATTTGGCACTTTAAGCAAATTTGAATCAAGTCTTATTCCATTAAAAACTGCTTATGTCACATTCAGTAAAAAAATAAATAAAAACCCTACATAGGACAGGGATGTGAACCTGGCTCTCTTTGAACACTTTTAAACATCAACTGTACCACAAAGACAATTTATGGGACTGTAAAGTTCCCACAAAAAGCTATTGTCAAATGAAAAATAATGTATTGTAATTAAGAATAAGTTGACATGAAATACCTTTAATTTGGAGAGTAGTCATTACTAAAATATAATAAAACTATAATAAACAATGTAAAAAAAGTGTGATATCCACTTTTGGTCATACCCCACAGTGTACTCCCCTCAATGTAAAATTCTTACTATAGGAACTTGAGGTCAAAGGGGTCCTGCTCTGATGCCACTAGATTTTCTGAGGTTGAAATCAGCCTGAAATCAGTGGTTCAGCCCTGCTTGAGAATGTCAGCAGGAAAAAAGAAACCTAGATTACTGTAATTGCTTTTTGTTCAAAAACCAAAGTATAAAAAAAGTTGCGCACAACCCACAAAGCAAAGCTTTCTCTCAAAATCCCGTAAGGCTGTATATACTAAAGCACTAACTAACTTTACTAAAATGAAACACTATATGGTAGCATTCAACTTCCATCCTAATATTACTCCAATGTTCACTAATACAGGTGCGTTATGATCTAGAAGTTTTTCCAATGTATCGTATTTTTCGGACTATAAGTCGCACCTCATTATAAGTCGCATCAGTCCAAAAACACGTCATGATGAGGAAAAAAACGTATACGTCGCTCTGGACTTTAAGTCGCATTTATTTAGAACTAAGAACCAAGAGAAAACATTACCGTCTACAGCCACAAGAGGGCGATTTATATTTTCAGTAGTAGACAACAGGAGCAGTGAGTAGCATAGAGTGCCCTCTGGCGGCTGTAGACGGTAATGATTTCTCTTGGTTGATGTCAAATTAATTTTGATAAATAACTCGCACCTGATTATAAGTCGCAGGACCAGCCAAACTATGAAAAAAAGTGTGACTTATAGTCCAGAAAATACGGTAAGCAAGACCACATGGACAACGAATAAGGTAAATCACATGTGTAGATCAGTATGTTACGACCAGTGTGTGTGGTTGGCTAAAAGATTTACATTTATATGTAAAAGTACACTGGTCACAATTGCCGCATCTATAATAACCAGGAGGAGGAGTAAGAGTGACAGGTTTAACTACACTAGACGGGAACTCCGATCTCACAAGCATGTCAGACAGGTTACTTTGACGTTTAAAACCAAACGGAGGGCCATCCTTGAAAATATGAGACAATTTGGAGTAGCTGGAAATAATATGCCAGTATTTTTTTTTTTGTCATTTAATCTTCCTTTAGTATGGATGAGTGAAGCTCATGATGCTACTCTTGCTGCCTCACCACAGGCGGGAACAAATTGAGCTAAAGCTCATTAAGGAAAGTATCATGACGACGGTGATCTAACCTTCAGCCATCTCTCAAAGGATCTTCAGAGGAGGCCGGCAGCTGCAGTTGTCTCTGTCCCTGTGCTGATCGAGTGTGCATACTCAGCCATACTGAATAATGCACGGCACCTTCCTGGGCTGAAGGAGGTCTGCTGTGTGCAGAAGAAAGAAGAATACTGATTGCTAATTGACGTTGGTTCCTCATGCTATGATAATGAATTATCCAGGAGGCAAAATGATTGACGTCCTATGAGGTGAGTGCTGGTATCTTTAACAGACAAATGATGGGTGTTTTTAAGTGACATCGGAAATATTTGCCCATTATGTTTCTGGTTCTCGATTAGAAGAGATGTCAGGAAAGAGAGATTTAAAATTTATTTAGGGAAATCCTCGATGTTCAACTCATGGCATTAACATCATGGTTGTCACTACACTAGAACTCCAGGCTATTAATATGCTTGGGCAAAATGTCTAATAGATTAATTTTGTTCCTTTTTCTACACCTTTTGATGTTTAAATGTATATTCATTCTTCTGTAGAACATTGAACAGTAACCACAAAGGTTTTACAAAAAATATAACAGATTTACTTAGAAAAGGAAGGTCAAAATCACTTCTCACATCACAAATGCATTTAAATTTACATTAAACACACAAAAGCCCAAGAAAATAAAATAGCCGGCAAAAACCCTAGCTTAATGTAAAATACCCTCCCTTTCTTTAATGATGCAGGCCTGAATGTAGCTCGGGTATGTTGTAGCCTTAAACCCAATGTTTAGGGAAGGTCGTTGATCACTAATGTCTTGTTTAAAAGTTTGTGTTGAACATTTTCAGGTGCATTACATGCATTACAGTTTGTCCGGAGGAAAAAGTCTCTCAAGTCCCTCACTTCCTTCTCACCCATGACCCATGTGATTGGCTCATAAACAAAACTTTCAGAAAAAAAATAAATAAATAAATTCACAAAACATTTGTGAAACTCTTACTATGTTAACAGGCATATTTTAAGCATTTTCACATATATTATTACCCAACATATATTTAACATTTTAAATGCTGTATACAGTAAATGAACATTACACTAGGCATTTCTCTCATTGAGCAAAATCTAAATTTCTTTGCTAGTCAACTTTTTTAACCTTAAACTATTTATTAAACGGTGAAATTATTTATTCAAACTAGTACATCTTATACTAAAGAACACATTTCAACTGGGTTACACCATAATGTAAAATGTGGGGGGAAAGTAATAATAAAGCACAAGGTGTTTCCAAACTTTTAACTGGTGAAACTTGTCCAAAAGGTGGTCAGTAATGGGACAATGCAAAATGAGAGTGAATTTTGTAAATGTAACTTTATCTTTGGTTTATATAGGAGCCACTGCCATACTTGGAACAAAACTGGCCACTGCCATGCAAGCAGTTCCTCTTCTGCATCGCATACATCATGATCTGGCCAGATTTGAATCCAACAGAGGACAGACGGAAGGGAAATTCCTTTTCAACTCTGCTGCAGATTTCTATCCTTTTTAATAGGACAATTAGGACTACCCGTTCCTGTAAAACACGTTGGTACATGGTAAGATATCCTTTAACAATTATAACATTTTTATTTCATTTACTGGATCTAATTAAACCTTTCTAATTTCAGATTATGTGGTTATAGCACTACAATACTGTACATTCCTCTACACAATGCTAATAAAATTCTAACCATGTAATCAGATCAATTGATCAGTTTTAAACCATAGGTAAAAATTGATAGCCTGAATACACTGTAAGTCGCTTTGGATAAAAGCGTCTGCTAAATGCATAAATTTAATTTAATTTAATTTAAACCACTGATCTAATGTGCATAAAGTATATTCTCACCTGGTATACTGTAGAAATGCTAAATGATGATCATTTTGTTTTATTCCCATTCAAAAAATGAATAACAGATGAATAACAGGTTGTTTATAATGTGTCTTCAATATGAGCAATCAGTTTAGAAAGTGAACGTCGAGCACATATTTTATCCTGTGCATTATTACCCATAATAGGTGCAGATGTAGAAACAGAAACAGACCAACAAACCAGAAACAGCTGTATACCAGCATGCTTAAATCACTGCAGGAGCCAATGTGTTGCACACAAAGACAAGCCATTTATGTCTGTTATTGTAAACTGATGCTGCCCACGGCTTGGTTTCATACTTGTTGGCTTTTTAATTCACTTTCTTATTTTCTATGTGCTGTTATCTGAATGTACTGTTCAAAATTACTGTCCTTAATACCCTATTTAGACAAACCTTGTCTCAGAAAACCAGAAACATAATTTTTGCCACTTCATGTGGAATAAATTTTTTCTGTTAAGTTAACCTCCAAACCAAATTAGAAAAAAATGTTTTTTCTAAAATGTTTATATTCCGGGGTAGATTGCCGGCAAGAGCCATTTTAGGATATTTTCAGATTTGGTCTTAATGACTTAGGAGTCCTCTTCACGATTTCTTATTTTTCACAGATTTAGGAGCAAATTTTAACACTGAAATGCTTTGTGAAATACTCTTAGAGCAAAGATTTAGGAGTCCTAAATTTAGGACTGACACGCCCAATATTTTTAAGATTTTCTCCTAAATCAACAAGTTAGGAGCAACTTTTAGCCTTAAGATGTTTTGTGAATACGGGCCCTGAACTACAGCATTCTTAAGAGCCGTTTTCCCAGTAAAGTTAGGTGTGAAAGCCCCCTGCCTTCAGACATACACTTTTGTGCTGTTTCCGGGTAATTCTTTCACTGTTAAAACATTAGGAATCTTTCATTGTAAAAACACATACTGGTTGCTTTAAGAAAGCTCCTTGTGAAGGCAACAGAAAATGCTGGATTTTGAAATGGTGCTAAAATTTATATAGCTGCAACTTACTTTGAGTGTAGAAATTTGTCAAGTACAGTCACCTTTATTCACATAGCACCCAAGAGCATCATGTACTGTGTATAAGAGTAACAGTCCTGGTACTGAGCCCTGCAGTACTCCATACACTTAAATTATACGACACAATTTGAATTTACTTCTACAAATTGATAAGATTTAAGACATGGTCTAATAGTGCAAATATATCTATGACTGGTCTATTTAGGGTCTCTCTAAAGGTGTATCCTTTCAATTCTCGCTCCAATCTGTTCATCATGCAAAAGTTTAACATGAACATGTAATTCTCCTCATTTCTCCATTACGTAAGAATGTATTTGATGCCTTACATTGCTTGTGTTCTTGTTTTCTACAAACTCCAGCATACATACAGTAATGCCTTAATTTGCATGTTTTCATTTTGCAAGACAATTTGAGAGAGAGGGAAACAAGATGCTTGCAGGCTGATTACTTCTCCTCTGTGAATTTAAACATCAGCCCACATCCAATTCTCTGTTGCTATGTCATGTTTTTCTCTCCTGTCATCTCACTCTCCAAGTTCCTTTCTCATAGCACCAAACTCCCTGCTCCCTCCCTTTGCATCTCTTTTTAATGAACACCTACTGAACGTCATGTCTTAATTTGAAATATAAATTAAATTATTTATTCTCCTTGTGATGCACTACACTCACATTCCATGGGGAATGCAAATTTTGTGTTTATTTTATTTTTATTTTAGGGTCATGTGGCCTTTATTTCACATAGAAATGGACAAGGATATAATTGGATTGGGATTAACTAAAACTGAATTATTGGGTCTCAACACCAAATGTTAAATCTGACGGAAATCCAATATAGCTCACCATCCAAATAACACCATTCCTGTAGTAAAGCATGGAGGTGGTAATATCCAGTTATGGTGTGTTTCTCTGCAGCAGGGACTAAAGCACTTGTCAGACTAGAAGTAAACATACTCTGCTGCCCTCTGCCAGAAAGTTTTCAGTGGGAAGAAGGTTTACATCCAACATGACAATGACCAAAAGAACACATAAAACTGAGCACACATTGAATGTAGGAGAAAAACACCATTGCAAATCTATGGAATGACTTGATGACTGCAGTCCACAAATGGTCACCATCAAATTTAACTGAATTTGAGCAGTTCTGCAGAAGAGTGGGAAAATATTGCAAAGACTAGTTTTAATCAAGACTAAAAACTGTAATTAAAGGAAAAGTTGGTTCAATAAAATACTGGCACAAGTGGGCGATTTTTGTTTTTCTGACAAGTTCTTTCACATTGATATTATAATTTGCACGGAGTAAATTCAGATAGATAAAACAAAAACTGTATCCTTCTACATTTCAGGCTGCAAAGCAACAAAATGTGTTCATTTTAAAGAGGGGTGATACTTTTCTAAACCCACTGCACCACCTTTAACCATAATAAACTAATGTCCTCATGGTAAGCAAAAAACTTTCTCTGTATGGGGGAAAAAATGTAGGATGTAGCAGCCAATCAGTTAGGTTTGGCATCTTGCTATTGTGGGTGAGCTTTTGTAATCTGTTGAGTGAAGCTTAATAAAATGCGTGATTGGAGAGGGGTGCTAAAACCGTGCCTGTTGTTGATGATTTTGTATATCCCTCTAAAGCCACTCAAGCAGGGATGAGGGTGGCCTCACTTTCAATATTTATGAAATTGGCTCTGTGTGAAATTGGTTTTTGCCTAATGGATCCTTGCATGACTGCACTCCTTAAAAGACACTGGAGTCACAAGAAAGAAGAGATGAAGTAAGCAACAGAATTGAAGAGAACGATAATATAAGTTAAGAAACGGCGAAACCCTTGAACCCAGGCCTACTATAAATATTAATATATTACAAGAGAGATCAACTAATAGGTTTGCGCACAATTCAAGGAATTGTTCAATGAAAATACTGACACTTAACATGAACCCGCAGTTATCTCTCGCAGGTTTCCTATTTGCAGATTTGTGAGCTCTCAGAATTTCACCATTACTTTATGTATGCGCCATTTTGCTTCTGATGAAGTCAACCAGAAAACCGAATGCAATTTACACTGGTTGCAAAAGGAAGCCATTTCACTGCACAGAGGGAAGCATAGGCTTTCCAGAGAGCTCTTTGCACTGGTTTTATCGTCTGGGACCCAACCAGCCAGCTAATGAGGATGACTGTGAGCTTGCTCACTGTAACGGTGATCTGGGTGCTGGGGAAACTAAAATGTGAGCTGCCCGGACAGAATGGCATGCACTATAATACCGTGGTACATTAAGCATTAATTGGAAGGACCTTCTGATTATGAAGTCAACCCATTTGGCTGGAGTGCCACATCTCCCCTCTTTCACAGATGGTTAGCTTAGATTAAGTAGGGGAAAATCAAATGTATGGGCCCTATCTCGTTGGGGCAGTGCTGGAGCATCTTACTCAGCGGCCTTGGTAATTTACGAGGAGGATGGGGCTCCATGGATCCCTCTGTTTCTCCATATGTCTGCCAGTGACATTTACCAGACTATCTGGATTAATTAGTTTTCATGGTCCGTACGCTAGGGGCATGTTTGGAAGAATTCCCATGGCCGGTTTAAGCTTCCAATTGTACCAAAGCATTGACCTGTCTCTTAAGACTTTTAAAGCCATTTATATATGAAGTGTGAACCCAAGAGGTCTACAGAGGACATCTAACCATTACCATTCATCTCAGTGGTAGTCTGCAGGAAGAATGTGATTTGAAATTTTTTTTCTTCTATTTACTAAGTTCGGACCCCACTAGATTTAATTGTGTAAACAAAGTTTAGGGTCAGTAAGTCCAAGAACTTGCTTATACTTACTAAGGCTGCATTTATTTAATAAGAAATACAGTAATATTGTTACAAATTCAAATAACTCTTTTCTATTTTAATATATTTTTAAATATAATGTATTCCTGTAATTGCAAAGCTGCATTCAACAGACATTATTAGAGTTTCCAGCCTCACATGATCCTTCAGAAATCATTCTAAAATGCTGAGATCCATGATTGTTTTAAAGTGGTGGTTCAAGTTTTTTTGTTTTTTTTTTCTAGGCTTGATTTTGTTCATGGGGTGCAGTCTAACATGTGTTAATGCTTAGTTAAAAAAAATAAAATAAAAAATATAGGTATGTGCTCCGGTTGTATTGTAAACAATGGCGTACTTATCAGTTTGAGCCCGATTTGGCTGATTTGTTGATGTCTCATACTTTTAGATATGCTGTTATTTGTAAATGCTACTGCTTATGTTAGCTTTTATATACGGTTTTATCCTGATTAAAGCTTTAATACAGTAAGGCAACTGCACATGCGTCCATGTTTAACGAATGAGAGGGAGATGCAGAGAGTGTGCAGACCACGGCGACGCAAGGAACAGTATTAAGAACCGCTGCTTTAGAACATTGATTTTGAAACTTGTTAATACATTAAAATCATTAGAAAGAAGAATATTTTTTGTATCTCCATTTGCATGGAACTTTTAGCTTCGTAACTTTGCAGATATCGTTTATGCTCAAAGAGGTTTTTGTTAGATTGTCCTGTTTTTAGTTATGTTCTTACAATTAGTTTCACCAATGACAAATTGCTGAACATTCAGCAGTTCACATTACCCAATATTTCACCTCTTTCGCTGCTGTTCGATAAGCGCCACCTGCTGTCATAGAGTGAATCTGCATTTTCATTCAGATGGTCTGCTGTTTTTGTTTCGTGCATTTGTTTTGGTCAGATGTTTTATGTAGCATAATTTGACAAAGTTAAAGTCAGTTTTTGATTCAGATTTTGAAATAATACATTCTAGTTTACATCTGAAACTGCTCATGTATGCAGCATGTTTGTTTGGATCATCATTAAAATGCAGTGGTTGTTTCTACTTTTAAATGGCAACAGATACAGACTGTTATAGACCAAATAAATGTCTTGTTTATTTTTATTGTCTCTCGCTTAAATTAAAGAAATAAATATTAAAAAAATCTGTTATCAGAATCAGCTTACTTGCTTCTAAAACATTAGCAATTAGAATAAAGATGAACAATAAATGCCGGGCCAAGTGTGTGGCAAAGAATTAAGGAACAGGTTCAATTGTTTAAGCTATTAATCATCAGGATGTTGCCAGCCCTTCCGCTAAATTGGCAGTTGTAATGCGCCTTTAGGGTGGTCCTAAATTTTTGTTGGTGATCCTAACATCTTGAGGTTTCGAGCACCAGTTCTACCAAGTAATAAAGTTCATTTATTTATCTAAAGTGCTTACCCTACAGTTGTCTGTCTGGTGATGAAAAACAGTATTGCAGTATGTGATCTGCAAAAGAATAAGAGACTCAGTGGCCCACAATGTCTGCTCTGTGTCTGTGCCCTGTGTTAAATGGGAAGGACCGCAGGAGGAAGATCTTCATTATACAACAGCTTAAAAGGAGTGAAATGCCTCAAGAGAAGGAGAGAAGGGAATAAGGGAGGGTAACTGACAGACTCATCCTTCTCTGTCTCTCTCCATCCATCCCGTGTGTTCATGACAGCTGTCAGCCAAGCAGAATGCCTAATGCCAGTCAGGTAATTCATATTCCCAGCCTGGAACCAGAGAGAGGCATGGGGTGGGAAGACAGGATGCTGGACGGGGAAATGTAGAGGAAGAAAAAGGTAATTACTTTTGTTTAAAGTTAAGAGTTTTTAAATAGGAATTAAAAAAGATGGTCAGACACTGAAAGCAATAGAAAACATTAAAACATCAGTCACAATCTCTCTCTGAAATTTGAATGTAAAAAAAAAAAAAAAAGATTCTATATAAGATCAAGGTGCATAACAACACTTTTCCCCAGATATTCTAACCTTCGTATAAGAAGTGCAGGAAACCAGGATCACCAACACTAAAGGTCCACAAGCAAGAGTGTACCAAGCCAGCATAACTCAGTTGGACAGTCTGATTTGTCATTAGAGGTTCAGGACAATCCATAAACAGGAAGCAGACAAAAAACTCCCCATGTGAGATCAAGGGAGAGAGAGTGGGCCTGCTTTGCCTTGCTTGACCAATAATTGATACAATTGTACGTAATTCTCCATAATGGGAAGGCAGACTCAAGGCTGTTAGCAGTAATGTGAACACGGAACGTGCTTTAGGGCCACACTCTCTGATGTCTCTTTTTTTCAATGGAAAAGCTCCACTTTAAAACAAGCCTGAGAAATGGCTCTTACAGACACAAGTGCAGAATGTACCTGGCTTATGTCTGTTACCCTGTCAGCACCCAATCGGAAAAGCAATACTGGTGAACATTTGAATGAAGCATTGAAAAGCTGCCCTGTTTGTGTTTTGAATAAGGCTTTGTGAATGAAAAGCGCTCTCTTCCACCCTCAATACCCATAGCTGAAGTGCCCTGAGCAAGGCACTGAACACCCAGTTGCTCCCCGGGCAGCTGGATATATTGCTCTGGGAATGTGTTCACGGTGTGTTCAATGCTCACTGCTGCGTGTGTGCACTAGGATGGGTTAAATTGCAGAGCACCAATTCGGAGTATGGGTTACTATACATGGCAAATGTCACTACTTTCACTTTCACTAATTATGTCTCTATTTGTTTCTCCATTTCTGCTGGGATTTGCATCCCATGGTAACTAGGATTTACACAAGCTTCACACCTGTGAAGACATGATGCCAACCCCTCAGACGATCTCAGATGATGCCAACCCTGAAACAACATACAGAACTACCAAATTTTTTTTCAACGTTTGATTGTATCATAATAATTGCTGTTAACAGTGTTCGCTCTCTGTTTGATTATGTCTTTGATTGATTTTTTCCATACATTTCTGCCATATGTACATAAGGGGTGAGTCACCAATGATTAGCATACTACTAAATAATCTAGAAACTTAATTTAATGTAAAGTTGCTTTGCAATGATTGTATCGTAAAAAAATAAATAAAAATAAAACTGAATTGAATATTTTTGATTTGCTAAACAGAGCCAGCTTGTATACTGTAATTTGTTCCTGATTCGATTTATAAAATGGTAAGCTATTATCCCACAAAAGCATTTTGTTCATCATTGAGAAGCCTCTCCTCTTCTGACATCAATTAAAAATGGGTGCAAAAATCCATAAGTTGTGAGTGGTCCCTGACTTGGTATATTGTGAATATTATTTGATAAATTAACAGCAGGGCTCTAAACTATGCAGTCAAGTAAGTAAAGTCCATCAGGAAGCAATGACATCTGCATTTAGAAATTTTCTTTAGCCAGCCACCGAAAATATGAATAGAGTTAGTGATCGATCTTGAGAAGATTGCAATACATTATTATAGATTTACCCAGCCCTGATTGTGATCATCTCACTTTGTCTTCCAGATCTGCACCATTTTCATAGAGCGACAGGCTGGCATAGGCGGTGCTGCCTGCCGTCCTCTGCCTGGCACATGTTCCTGGCACTGGGATGTGCAGTGAAAACTCCCTCCTGTCCTTCACATGTCACTAGCATGTTGCCAGTGCCGTACTTCCACACCCCTGCTGGGCACAGATAGTGTGATCACATCATCCTTCTGCTTGAGTCTCACCTGTTCCTCTCACACACCTGCACTATAGCGTCAGTTCGTGAGCAGACAGCCACCACAACAAACACAATCAGCCGTACACACACCCACCCACACACATGCTCAAACATTCATTTAGCGTGCATTCAGAAAGGTACAAGTAACCCAGATTTGTGGTTTCCTCACAGCTTGGTTTTGCAATGATTACTTTAAAAGTAAGTTTCTGCAGTTCAGTGCTCTTGAATTGCTACATGGGAACAATACATCATACTCTCTCGGAGTGGATGGTTGATGGATAATTTGCTGGAATTACCAGGCACAATGAGTGACTGTGAAACAGCCGCATAGAAAGGGACTTTATGACAACCAGATGCTTTATTGTTCTCTGGTAAATCACAGATCAGAATTTGCTCAGGGAGGTAGAGAAGGCTAATGCAGATATTCCAGGCGAGGCCAAACATTCCAACGATCTACATCAGGGTCAGAAATGAATTTTTGCAACAAAAAAAAATATATAATAATAATAAAAAATAAATCAAGATAAAGGGATAAAATTGTCCATGCACAATTAAACAACAAATTATGGCTGTCGGGATTAAAATTAAATGTGAAAATAAATAAAATGTTTTTCGTCCACTATTCTTATTCACCGAAGTCTAGCCTTACTTTGTGTATGCAGTCATAATCGTAAAAACTGTTGTTCTTGAAAAAAATAACAATTTTTTTTTTTTTTTATTGCTAATCAGGCTTCCATTTGTCTCTTTCGGAACAAGACAAGTCACTCATTTCACCCAAGGCTTTTACCAAACATTGCTGAATACAATTTATACTTCACTGAAATGCAAACTAGAGAACATAGACGAGGATATGATAAATATTGACAACATTAGTTTTTCTTGGTAGTCTACAAAAATGACACGAACCTCTAATAATGGGTGTTCACATTATCTTGTACCACCCTGTTCCTTTGCTGTGCTTCTTATAGGACTGTTTCACCAGCAGAGGGTACTATTGCAGCTTCCAGGTCGGAAAAATTGTTCTTGACAATCCCAGTCATCCTTCCTCACTCACTTTATCAAAAACATCCACATGATATCATGTGAGAGTCACATAGGGTGCTGTTAGTCGTGTATCCTTTTGTCTCTCTTAAAACATTAAAGCGTAGTGGGTAAAACAGAGCAGCAGCAACATTTGGATGCCTTAATGCCCAGACTTCAAGGCTTTGAACAGTTAATAAGAAATGTATGCTTGTCTAGTAAGTCTTTTTTATAAGTCTCTTGAATAAGAGCATGTTGAAGTTTGTTGTCATACATATTTACCAAATGCATGCCAAATTACACATTAATGTATATCCGTTTTCCTTTCAGGCTACAAAGCAAATTATGGACATTTCATTCACACTCAAAACCTGAAATATAAATTCTCATAGTCTGTATGCATTACTAATATATTGAACCATTTCATTGTAGTTTTTGATTTTCTGCGATTTAAAATGCTCAAACCAGAAGCAACAATATCTGTTAAGTGTTGGCTCTTCACAAAACCTAAATATCTTTTTTATTTTTAATTTTCGTTTTAAATTGTAGTCATTCATATAAGCCATTATTTAAATAATCAATTTATACTGAATTAATTAACAGTAATATTAATCCACTATGAGTTAGCTAATATATTCCACGCTCATATATAAATCTTGCCACAAAGCACAGGCAAAATTAGCCCGATGCTTATGATTGTGTAGGAAAAAGGATACATGTTAATTATTTATTAATAAACTAGTGTTTTCTGAGTCCTTGTCGGTTGCATTCACAAGGCTGACTCTCATCTCCACTGGACAAGAAATGCAACCTTCAAGCAGATTACATAACAGGGAGTATTTTATTTAGTTTTGAATTGGTTCTTGTAAAATACATTTCAAGCATTCTGTAGATAGTGGGGTGTAACAGTATATGTATTTGTACCAAAAATGTTCGGTACGGGTCTTTTGGTTCAGGAGTCCATATGTAGCGAACAAATACTGCATGCTGTAACCACTGCATGAGTGAAACTTCATTGGAAACTTCCAGTTTTATATATTGTTACTTTTAAAATAAGAAATAATCTCATTTTTCAAATTATGTCCTTTTTTCAGGAAATTCAAACAATCTTTGATGTGGCACGACATCACATAAACGCCTCCTTTAAAACTGCAGTGGGATCATCTCATCCTCTTTACTGCTAGTTTTAACACAAAATAAACATGAATGAACATTCATGCCTCACGTAATCGCTCAATCAGTGTTTCAACCACAGGAAAATGGAAATAATATAGCTTGAACAAAATGCCACATAGCATTTCATTTATGAAGTCTAAAGAAGAGCATTACGCGAAATATTAGGCTAGACTTTATACTCATTATATTTTACTTTGGAATTAAATCTGTTATGAAACGAGCTATGACAGTGTAAATTAATATATTTCAACAACAAACTGAATTAAGAAGTTAATTTACAAACTGCATTACGTGGAATTTACATGTTTGCATAGCCTACTTTTATTTGAGTGTTGCTTGTAAAATATTTTACAGTAAATAGTATTTGAATTTACGTTTGGGCTCTGTTGTTAGCTGTAACCTTATAGTAGGCCTAATGTAAAATGGCTCACTAAAGTCTAGAGCATAAGCCGAGGTAATTTTTTATCCCTTAGAAAATTGTAATTATAATTTAATTTATTTTAAGAAAGAGCTATTTGTTCAGTTAACCACTGTTTAATAAAAAAAAAAAAGATTTTCTCCCTTCTGTACCGAAACTGTGCCAAAACGTGATGTCAAAATCGAGGTACATACTGAACTGTCATTTTTGTGTATCATTACACCCCTAGTAGATCTTTTGTCTGTGAGGCAATATGCAGAGTTCCGTCTCATGTTTGTGACGTGCTCCAGTTCACAATGAAAGAGATGGCAGGAAGCAAATCCTTTTTGTTTTCATTATTTTACAAAAGCACAACATTTTGTTGTTATTATGAGTTTACAGAAATAAAATAAGTTTTGAACTGATTTTGTTGAATTATCAGGGAAAAATGCAAGTGATCGTGCGGGCACCTCCCTGTCATGCAGTTTATTCCACACTCTGCACAAACACATGAATATGGATTAGTATTAGAGCAAATTAGGTTAACGCTAGAGAGTGGATCCAGAAGTCTACATCTGAGACAGATTTGTAACCTATAAATTGAAGGTTATTTGCCATTTTAAATGATGTAATGGTTCGATGCCCCTCCAATTAGTTGATCATAACTCTTGTTTATCAAGATTAAATGGATGTCGCTGTGACATGTCATGAAAAACTTGATTCAGTGATTCATTTGACCCTACAGAACAGGTTAAGGTTAAGATACAAGTTTAATTTTTAAAATGTTATGGACATGCACTTTAGTGAAGAGTCTGACATCATAAATCTAGCCCTTATAAATCCCCCAAATCATTGCTGTTTAGACAAATAGTGTTTCTTTTTCAGACGGTTTAATTATTTATTTCTTTACAAAATGGTTGATGTTGACATTAATTAAAAAAATTGGCAGACTTTGAATTCTCATTTGAAAGCATGATATATATTCGGTTGAAGATGTATTGTAGCCTAGCCTAATTTTACTCTAAATGCACAACTTAAATAGAGGTTTGTTCCTTTTGCTAAAAACTATTTATTTTATTTATTTTTTCATAATAAGGTTGACATTTGGATGGAATTGCTCATATGATGTAAATGGGCAAATATTACAATTAATATATCTAATTAATTACACTCTGAGATTTAAACAAGTTTGTTGGCACAAAGCTGACAGCCTTCTTTTGACACTTTGCAGAGAAAAAGCAGATTTACAAATTCATTACTGTGTTTTTAAAAGATAGTTGGCCGAAAAATTAAGTCTTATGAAATCCTTCCTTTCTTCTATAAAACACAAAAGGAGATATCAAGCTGCTCTTTTCCATAAAGTGAATGGTGAATACAGCTGTCCAGCAATATACAATATGAATAAAGACATCATTTTAGTCTGTTGCACATTAGTGATGAAGTCACAGTATTGATGACTTGTGATGCTTTTATGGTGTTTTTGTAGACCCTAGTCCCTGCTGTTTAGAGCTGTAAGAGTCCCTACCCATTAAACATATTTGCCAAGTATCTGTAGTCACTTTCTGTTCTGCTTGACTGGTTTTTTTTTGTTTCAGAGCATGAACACACTGTTCAACGGAAACACCTGAGAGCTCTTTTTATCAGGTTACATTAAATGAGCAAACACAAGCACTGTGAGCTCAAATGAAATACACAGAAAGACGTCTGCCGCTGTCGTCTTCCTCCAATTAAGGCTATTTATTTTGCATGCAGCCTTTTTTGGATATGATAAGGCACAGCACGTTCCTGGCTCTCACTGTTCCTTCAAGCATTTCCGATTTATCCATGTAGGAGCAAGGAGACAAGCGGCACACATCCATAATTACAAACTGCTTCAATAATCATTGTTGTCATTACCATGACTGATACATGCTGGCGATGACAGCACCGCAACGCAAAAGTGTGACACTCAAAGCCAATGCGCTCCCTCCTCAATGTACCTGTCTGTGTAAGAGAGGGCGAGAGATCAGAGTCAAAGAGCCAGATTTAATAATGCCATTGTTCTGATTTAAGAAGTGTGACCCCAGATGATTAATCTGATCAGATGGTGCCATATGAAGGACAGGCATGTCACGGGACTCGCTGTGTGCACCACCTTTTACATGCAAGATAATATGAAATTGAAAATTCTGTCATCTGCATGTCAACCTTCCCATCGTTCCAAAGCTGTATGAATTTGTTTGACAGTATTTTTTTATTTTTTCTTTTATTTTGAAAGTCAGTGTGGTCCAGTGTCATTATATAGAAAAAACAGTAGACACATTCTTTAAAATAGCTGATACTGTGTTCCACAGATGAAAGAGTAAATGATGACAGAAGGTTCATTTTTGGGTCAACTATTCCTTAAAATGTAAATACCCTCAGGATGACTTTGTTTCTTAATGGAAACACATTTGGAGAAATTTAGCATTACATCACCTGCTCATCAATAGATCCTCTGCAGTGAATGGGTGCCATCAGAATGAGAGTTCAAATAGCAGCTAAAATTATCACAGTAATCCGCACAACTCCAGTCAATCAATGAATGTCTTAAGCTAAATGCACATCTTCTATCCATAATATTGCTTTTGCAAGTGAAAAAAATCTGAATCAGGAGAGAAATATGCACAGATCAGGGACTGTTTACAAGTGAAAACAAACATTTTGGTTGGTTTTTGATGCGAGCGGACAAGGGAGGATATTTTTCACTGGAGGAAGTGTTATTATGAATAATGGATTTTTGGTATTTTAACGACGGTTCAAAGTTAAAACACCTTGATTAATTTATAACAAACACACAGCTTTTGACTTCACAAGATTTTAACTGATGGACTGGAGTCGTGTGGATTACTTGTGGATTATTTTATTGTTTTTATGAGCTGTTTGGAGTCTCATTCTGACGGCACCCATTCACTGCAGAGGATCCATTGGTGAGCAAATGATGTAATGCTAAATTTCTCCAAGTCTGTTGGATAGCCTGAGGGTGAGTTCTTTTTCAGGAAATGTTCAGTTTTGCCATTGACATCCATAGTAGGAAAAAAAAATACTATGGAAGTCAATGGCAACCACCAACTGTTTGATTCCTAGCAATCTTCAAAATATCTACTTTTATGTTCAACATAAGAAACTCATACAGGTTTGGAACGCCATAGGGGTGAGTAAATAATGACAGAATTTTTATTTTTGGGTGAACTATCCCTTTAAGGATTCTCAAAACAGTGTTGCCTTTAATCAGTTATCTCAACAGCAGAGTTGAGAAAGTTCACTAGTGCCATGACCTCTACCAGATTTATTTGATTCATACTTGGTTTCTTTCGTTTCTTCTGTCTAACATTGATTCAATTTGATTTTTTCCACGATCAGGCTCACTTGTCTTTCCAAACACGTAGCTCAGGAGCAACATCTCACTCTGTTGCCGGGAGCGACACATTAAAAGCACACCACTCACAATAGATATTTACCCGCAGACAGCCAAAATGACTTTTATACACCATAGTAGTTGCTGGCTGTGACTGCTCCAGAGGGGATTTCATCCTTGTGGAGTTTTGGTAAGCATGAAATCAGAGTGAGACCATCTGTTGCTTAAACATCTGTACGTAGAGAGGAAGAGAACCAGAAACTAAAGTGACACTGAACATCACAACACAACAAGAATGCTCCATTACAATAAGAAAAATCGAGTATCATGGTCTGCTTCACAGTAAGCATGACAACAAGTTTTTCATTCAAAGATTTTGGACATTGTCAGAGTAAGTGACCCATGCCATTTATGAACTAGACTTTCAGAAAATTGTAATTGCTCAATTCAAGCACATGTCATTTTTGCCACATGAGTGTTAAAGAGATAATTCACCCCAAAATAAAAATTATTCATAATTTTATATCATTTACATACTCCCATGTCCTTCCAAACCTGTATTTTTCTTAGTTTTTCCACCTGGACTGTAAATGTTACATGACTTAAAGTGCTGTAGACAAGGTAATGACTTTTGAATGAAATTTATGCTTTTTGTGTAATTATAACATGTACCAGTAGGGCCATTTTAACCAGCTGAACCTTGACTCTCTGATTCAGAGTACGCATGACTTTAAAATCCTGTTCACACCAAGAACAATAACTATAAAGAAAGCTAGAAAGATAACTATATTAGCGTCCACACCAGTGAACAATGCCCTCTGTTTATTCTGCTTGTCACAGCAGGATTTATTCTGACTGGGTGTTTTTATCATTCATCAGCTGGAAAAACAAAATTCTGAATGTGATTCCAATGATATCGTTTCTCTGTACCTTTATTGTTATAGCTGCTGGACTCTGCTATTCTTTAATGTTGAGAATGATTTTTAGAACTATATCTTTATAGTTATCATCCTTGGTGTGAACAGGCCTTTAGCAACCATAAAGCAGCATCAACCTCTTATGATGTTTGCGAGAACCTCCTTAAGCATGTTAATTGCAGTGAAGTAGGTTACTAAACAAACATATCTTTGTATATTTTTAAAACTAAGTCTTAGCCACTGATCTGTAATATAGATTATATATATAGATCAGTGGTCTTAGCCAAGAATCTTTCATAATTAACTGTGTAAATTATTTGAATGAATTCAAGAAATAATTCAATGAATTCAAGTTCAAAGCAGCCATCTTTTCTCCTGCAGTACAGTTTACATTCATAACACGTTTTTAGTCCAGTCTGTTGAAAAATGTGAAAAATAACACATTCATTTTCAATCCTTTTTGTTATATGAACCTATATTCTCAGATGTGATAACAGTAAAAGTGTGGATCACATGTTCAAAAGTGTTTGCAGAGGGAAGTAAAAAAAAAAAAAAAAACATATCATGTAAGATAGTCCAACTTCTTGACAATTTACACCAGAGAATTATAATAAAAAAAGGATTTAACTGGAAATTTGTGGTAATCCTAAGAAAAACAACAAACTGTTAAGCTAACACCTGCTTCCGTCAAAGTTTTTCTGCCTCCCCCACCGTCCATTAATATTCTGTGGCTGCACTTGTCTCTGAAGATTTGTAACTCTGTTTGAGCACATTAAAGCACCTCTCATCTGAACAGCAGGCAGATGCCAGCTCTTTCATCTCCAATGCAAAGCTGCTCATTTTTTACAGGATAGGTTCAATGAGTTACATGGGCGACATCAGATGGTATATCTCAGAGATGGATATAGCAGGTTAGAGAAGGCTCCGAAAGCAAGTAAATACTATAATTTCTGGTGGAGTCAGCAGGGGAAGAGAGAAATGAACATTAGAGAAGTGCTTGATTTAGGGCTGTTTCTGTGGAAGAAGTCTTTCAACAGAGGACACCAGAATCTGCAGCTTTTTCTGCTCTAGTGGAAGAGACTCTTTAAGACTTTTGCTTAACATTTTTTGAGTTCTAATTGCCATTTTAAGGAAAAATAGTTTACAATGGCTTGTGGAAAACCAAACATGCACAACTAATTTATTTATTTATTATTATTTTGTCCTCTCAAATAGTCCAACAGTGGACATTATTTTCCCTGAACTGTGATGTAACTGACAAATGTTAACAACTCAAATATATTATGCTTGATATTCTGCAATGGAAATTATGGTGATGGAAACATTTTATACAATAACATTCTGCTAATAAGTGATATTTCTCCCAGGTAAACATTATATACAAATAAAGAATAATAATAATAATCGTTTTACGAGCATTGGTGGTTATGGAAATGACACCAATTGATGAATTAATTGGCATAAAAGTGTATATAAATGTATTATTTTTTACACATGAATCCGATGTAACATGACACATATGATCAAAGTGTATTGTCATATTTTTATGGACTTTCATAATTTAAGATTGAAAGTCTGGGTCTGAGACAAGGTAAAATCATTAAAGTAAAAAATGAATGAAGACATGAAGACAATCTTAAATCTTTTTGCCCATTATGCACAAATTAATGTATGATCAATTAATTCAAATGTATAGTTATCTGATCATTCATTAGAATCTTAATGTGTTGATTACAGCTCAAAATCCCTTAAAAACTCTGCCCTAATGACCTGCACTGTATACATATGCAAATTATGTGATAGAGACATTTATTTTATCATCAAGCTTTGAGTTGGTCATTGATAAACATGAGATTCCATGGTGGGAAGCCATTTCCCTGGAGAAGAGAGGGTCATGTGCTTGGCAGAAGGACAGAAGGGGTTTAATTCATATCCTTCCAAAACATTTGGACCAGTTCTTCAATTGAAAACCTCAAAAGAACACTGTGAAAGCATAGCATTGGTCAGATCTCACAGATAGAGTAAAATATTCCCTGAAGAAGCCCAATTGAAGAGCTACCTAATTTCTGCATTCTTACCATAAAATAGAAATCCATTGAACTAAAATGTTTCATACACTTGCTGCAAAATTTCTGCATTCAAATCTTTTCAAGGAACTTTTATGGAAGCTCAACATGAAGTGCTTTTGATTTTTTTTTTATTCTTTCTTATTTTATTCTCTTTTTGTACATATCTTTTTTTTTTTTTTTTTCACTGAGTCCTGGTTTGATATTGTGCCAACAATAGAGGCAATTAGCAAAAACCTCCCTCTCCATACAAAGTACATAAACAGAGATAATATTAGCTTATGGAGAAGCTAATGGTCCATCTCTCTGTGGATACACAAATCTGGAAATTAAGGGGTAATGTGTTGTCATGGCACTGTTTACAATGGATTTGCATTGGTAAGAAATTTGTAATTATGTGGTTTAGCTGCCATCACTGATGTTAATATTAGTCTGAAATGCCTCTGACCTTCGCCCGTGGAATCCTCTCTTCACCTCCAAATAGTTTCATGGGTCTGAATATCCGATTTTAAGTCAATGTTGCCATGGCAATAAGGTAACATGGAGACAAAGTCCACTACAACGCCATGAAAGTGTAATTTATTTTTTTATGGCACTATTGTTACCAAAGTTGTTTTTCCACTAATGACAGACAATAGCTTTTAAAGAGGCATAAGTATATTTCTAAGTTGTATTATTTCAAAGTGAGTCCCATAAGCTGATATAACGGCCTTTTATCATGGTGTCTTGAGTGCCAGCACAATGATGTTGCCAGTGACACTGCTTCACCTGCTCAATGCTAGCAAATAAAAACATGCTGCAATTCTTAATAGGTTGACAACTAAGTATTGCATTCTATGTTGCATGTAAATTAATTCACTGACATTAAAATTACATGTTTTTTTCTATATGCATATTTCTCATCTCTATACATAGAACTCTAAATAATGAGATAAACATAGAATGTTAAAAAAATGTGATCTGTGTACAAACCAACTGGTGAACTTTTTTCCTTCAAATTTTTTAAAGTGCAGTTACAGAACTCTAAACTTGCTGAATATTCCGTCAGATTCCCAGAGCCATCACAGCAACTAAGGCGGTGTTCTTTTGGTTAATTTCAGGGCCATTTTAAAGCATAAGTGAACTTGGTTGTTGTATGAGGCAGATTAGCTAAGGGGCGCCAATAACATTAATATAATCAATAACATCATTATGCTGTGTTCACACCAAACGCGAATAGAGCATCAAATTCGCGTCTACCCCGTCTAGTTTGCGTCTTGAACATTTGGAGATCATTCGCTTCATTCGCGCGTGAAATTAACTTCACAACAGACGCGTATTTCAGGCGAGAATGTAGTTGTTTTAAACTCAAATATGCGGTTTATTTATAAAGACATATTTAAAAAATGTGTTTCGCAGATTTCGGAGATGAGCTCCATGCGATCAGCGGGAGCTCCGTCATCATGTATCCGCCGAGAGCAACCTCACCTCGGCTAGACCTTCTGACATTTGCCACTGGCTCTGATGTCTCTTTAGTGGTTCAAGATAAAATATAATTCATTTGGGGTAAAACGAAACGTTTCTTATCTTTGGCCTTTATTCAATTTATCTATTAATATGTCATATATATATATATATATATAGGTCCTTTTTATTTCTGTCTCTATAAATATAAACTTTTGTCATATAGCTCCGGTTGACTGCTCACTGACAACATCAGTCGTTCCTCCATGTTGAATGAGTGACTCCTAGCAGGCTCCTGATTGGTTAACGTGGCGCGAATTGACACCAAAGTTAAAATTTTTCAATTCTTCGGCAGACGCGAATTCGCGTCAAATACTAAATACGCAAAAAATGCTCTATTCGCGCGTCATTCGCATGAACTAGACGCAAGAATGAGGCGAAATCGCGTCTTCTGCGCCGCGCTAAATGCCTAATTTGCGCCGCGAGACCTCCAGACGCGCATAAACGCACCTTTGCATTGACTTAACATTGAAATCATTCGCGCCAGACGCTCTATTCGCGTTTGGTGTGTACACAGCATTACACATTTCATGAATTCACCCTTACATCTAATCTGAAGGCGAATAGTAGGTATATTTTGCCGTGCTGTCCTGGGGGAGGGGTCCAGAGCATAGCCCGAACCCAAATAACTCCCCCTATCCCTAAATGTAGTTTTATAACAAAGTTCGGGAGGAGCAGTCGCAGTTCATTAACCTGACTAACACAAGTGGATACCAATCAGTAATCAACTCATTACAAGGTATAAATAACAGCCGAACCTACCTCTGTTCATTGACAGTTTTCAGCATCCCTCCTCCACCTCATTCTCCTCACTATAGATCCATCTACTCTTTTACCACAACCGGGGGGGGGGGGGGGGGGGGGGGGGGGGGTACTCTGGGTCCGGGCCACATCCCGAGCTCGGAGCCCTCCACCCGGACAGCACGCCAAATATGCATAACCTTACTGAATTAATATACGTAGATGTGAACTCGTGAATTCAGGATAAATAGATTAGAAGTGAGGAGTTGGGGTGGAGGAGGGATGCCGAAAAACTGTCGTGGGACAGGAGGTAGGAAGATTGGATATATATATATATATATATATATATATGCTTGTGTGCTAGTTACGATGATTAGCTAAACGAGATGCACCTGTGCCAAATTGGATGATTATCTGATCGTGCTCCTCCCGAACTTTGTTAATAAAACCACATTTAAAGGTACAATATTGTCAAAACTCATGATAACTGAGGGCTAGGGGATATTTAACTACCATATAAGTTTCAAAACCATCAATCCACAGTCATATGCACACAGCCTGCATAAAGTAGCTGTGGAATTTCACAAACCGTTATGACTTTTGTATAAATGTGACATCAGAACTAGTCACCGCCTTCAGTCACCACACTGAGCACTGCCCACTGTCCCACCAGACAACAACGAATACATGTCATTGCCAAGCAACAACACCACGGAAACGTCGAGAAAACGCTGTTCAGGCAATGGATGTCAGTAAACTACATCACTGCACAGGCTTCCGAACAACATTAATATAATAGACCATTGGCTAATGTTCATTTATTTTGAAATACCATAGCAATTTAGTTCGAGCTCAACCATCTGTTGCACATTTCAAAAGTGACTGCTTCGTCAGTCAGGCACAGCTCAATGCCAGTTTTTCAAAGAAAGTACTCAGCAAAGATGGTGCAGTCGCTACTTTGTTTGTAGATTTAGGTTATATTATGGAGCCAGCATAATCTGAAATTATAGTTTGTAAACAGTTATTCAACGCTAATGTGATGCTAACCTCAACTAACTCTATCAGTAGGAAAGCAATAGTTATTCAGTGTTGTTACCATTCTGAAACACTGTTAACTGTTGTAAACACATTTGAGAAGGTGGTTGGTTGCCTTCTGTAGTCGCTGATTCAGGTCTAAGTTTGGCTTAAACGTGTAATGTACATGTAAGCTGCGTTTCTATTTACCATACTTATATCACCAAGCCACAGCAGACTACAAGATACATGACCCTAGTTAACTGTGGTTAGCCTGGCCATGCGTCACTCAGGAAAAACAGACCAATCAGAAAAGAGGCTCATGAACATTAATTAGACAGGCAAAAATTTACCTGGGGCATGTTCAAGTTCGAAACGGTGCGCAACGTTTTGCTACGGTTTCCAGATTGATCATGTTTCCTGGAAAAGGCGTGGACCGTTGTGCAACGGCGTTTGAGATGCGTTTTCTCTTGTTTGGTGGGTGTGTCAGAACTGCAGTCCAATCAGCAGCAACATGTATATAAAGCACACGGTATTAAAGTGAACTCGCACAATGGCTTGAAGGAAAGTAATGTACAAATGTGTTCGTTGCAGCTCGGTATACGCAACAACTGAGGATTTTAGAAGACATGTTTGTCGTAAGTTTTATTGTAAAAATATAGGATATCAACATAATGATGTAGTGGTTAATATTTTTAGCTTCATTGCAAGTGTATGACATTTGGTATAGAAATAAACAATGGTAATTAAGTGCTTTTCCTAAAAATGAGAAAGAAAATACAGGGTATTAAAACCATATGAACTACAAATAAAGTCAGTATGTGATGCTAAATAGATGGCTCTGAAAATTCTTCACAAAGAATATCCTTCTCAACTGCCATAGTTGCAACTCTTGCGTCACTAGAACAGTGTGTTCAACGCATCACCGTTTCTGTTTAAAAAAACGTTGTGCAACGTTTTGTTGGGGCTGAACGCAACCCTGTTCTTAGCAGAACTCTTGAGAAAGGAGCTGTCAAAACATATTGAGATGGTTTTTGGTACTTATACCGCAAATATATATTAGGGATGCCCCGAATCCAGATATTTTGGGTTCAGCCGAATACCGAATCCCCTGTTTAAGATTCGGTCGAATCCGAAACCGAATCCTACTCGCATCCTCATTCCATTAACACAGTAAAACACATTAATGAAGTAAACAAGGTCAACAACAGTGTATTTTTCATTTTATAATTTCATTTTTATTATTTCATTTTTATTTTAAAGAATAGGCAACATTATGCCAGGATGACAAGTGGGAAAAACTATTTTGACAATTACCATAAGCCGCTTACAGAAGTACAAACCAAAACCATTCAATAAAAGTGCAACAATGCAAAGAACAGTGTTTTTCTTTTCTCTTTTAAACCAGAATATGTTTGGTGACTTTAAAATGTAAATTAATGTTATTGAACATTTACTCAAACATGGATAGTAGGCAGTTTTATAATAGTAGGCTAGGCTATGATTAGAACAGTAGCCAAATATTATGAAAAATATTAAGGAAGAGCACACACATGCCCTGCATCATAATTACATTAATATAAAACCTCTAACCTTTCACATGAAATGAGAGTTTCCTTTAAAAAAAAAACAAGATGCTCTGCATTAACAGGTGACAGCCTAGGGTTCGGTTCGGTGAAAAAAAAAAAAATTCTAAGATTCGGCCGAAACTGAACCCTGTCAAAAGCCCAGTATTCGGCCAAATCTGAATCTTGGATTCGGTGCATTCCTAATATATATATTCTTAAAGGGACAATAAGTAACTTTTTAGGTATTTTATTATCTAAAATCAATATTTTTATTCATAAATATGCCCTCAATGCTGTACAAATACCCATGCCAATGTTTAAACTAATCCTTGTAAATTAAGATTTTATTATCTTTATATACATGGGACGGGTAGGTCGACGGAGGCTTCCATGTAGTTCCGCCATCTTGCAAAACTATAATAGCAGAGAGGGACAAAAAGTACTTAGCCAACGCGTTTCCACAGCGCGTTTTCGGTCAGAGCCAGAAACGTAGGTGCAGAGCAGTGAGAGGCGCTTGAAACTGCACCGGCAAGTTTAAAAGTCTGGATTGCATTCTTATTATGGACCATACATATGCTGCGCCACAGGAGAAGAAAACATAGTCGCCAAAACAGTAAAAAATAGAACGTAAAAGGAAACGTGACCGTAGATTACAGAAAACAAGAGTTAATGTCGGGGAAGCTTTTTCTAGGTGGAAAGAGCTAATGCTGGATAAAGATTTCAAAAGAGACGCTGAAGTGGCCAGTTTTCTTCTTGACAGGTAAGTCAGTGTTACAATCTATATTACAATATTTTTTTTATATCTAACAATGCATATAATTCAGAAAATATAACGAATAAATTAGACGTAACTACTAATTACAATATTTCATGTTTTCCACAGTCAGTAATTCATACTGTAACATTCGTTTGTTAGTTGTCATGTTGCAGTTTGTTTGAAATAACACACCTGTTCACCTGAAGGAAAACTCGACGAAGTGCTATTAGAAGACATCCTGTCAAAGCTTTTTGGTACATATCGCCTACCGTAGATGCAACGCGCATTTGAAAAAGCGAGGCGCTGGAGAGCAAAATTAGTTTGAATGCAAAATACAATTTCACCATTAGATGGGAGTAATTCCTACTTAGTGTCCCTTTAAGGACATCAAAACCACAAATAAAACACCAGAAAGGTAAAATGTGTGACCTTTTTTGAAATCTTATAAGAAACGATTTGATCAGAATGTCAAAATTTGTATTTTTTCCCCTTGAATGAATGTGGCTGCAATACAATTCGAGTGATTGTAATGCTTTGCTGTTATTAAATTTTTTTATTTATTTTTTAATCCAGAAAATAGGAAGTTTTCCAATCATATTTGAATATATAAATTAAAGGCTGTAATTTTTTTGTAATAATCATATACTTAAAATGTATATAGGCCATGATCCTATAAGTACATCAAAGTGTTGATTGGTTGTCATTAAAAAGGTTTTCTCAGGTTTTAAAAAAAATTTGCTCATATTTGGAAATAAAATCTAAAGGACCTGATATTTTGAATAATCATTTTATTAAACATTTGAATTTGATTGAGCTTTGAATAATGGATATAAAGTAATAAGTGTATTGAGCACATTTAAACTTATCTTAATTTGTGCTAAGTGGGGGAAAAAGTTAAAAACATCTGTATATTTTGTCTGGTAATGTACCACCCACCAGTGACCTGACAAACTTTGTTCTGGCCTCAGAATCTGTGTATCTTGCACTGCTGTGATACAAAACGGAGGATTACTTATACCAGCCGACTGCACATGAATGGCACCTCTGCAGCAAACCTGACTTCATAACCTACTTTAAGGCTATGACAGTAAGTCTCGTCTTGAATTATGATGTCAGCCTCTCCTGGGCAGAGTCAGGAGCAATGTTTTATTCATCTGTGTGTAGCATTCAGCAGCGCTGTAGAAGAGTTCTCTAGTAAACACAGATTTAATGGGCCAGGCTTGTTTTTTTGCTGTCTGGCAGGAGCAGCAGCGCTAGAGAAAACCATGTATAAGAGATGAGGAACAATGCTAGCCTGGGCTTGCTAGACGGGGAACGAGAGGCAACTACAAGAATGCACTACAGACACACGCCTGGCAGACGTAGGCATACTGCTGCTTCTGAATGCAGTTTGAACATACGGAGTAAGAGATTATTGAGCAGATGTAACATGACAAGTTTGTTTTTGTTACATATATAGAAAGTTGCAGTATTTTTCAGAAAATGATGGGCAGTGAACTACAGCTACCAAATATCTATCCAAATGCAAACGATTACAAATAGGCACTCTCTTGTAAAACTACCTTTTTAATAACTGAAAACAATGTTATTTTGTTCTTGAATGAATCAGAGTTATTAAACAAGACTATGACTCAAAGGCAGTTACTTGTTTCACTATAGAATAAATCAGTGTCTGAACAAACTGGAAAACTTACTCATAACGGAGTTCCTTCTCTGGAGCTACCCTGTACTGGCATATCGATGTAACCTGAAAAACAACAAAATAACCACTCAGAGGTCTGAAGAAAGTCTCCCCCTTGTTTACCAACAACACAAAGGTTAAAGTCAAGTCAAACAACAGAATGTGTTTAAAACTAAAATGTAGACGTTCTCCATGGGCTATACTTGGGAACAGGAAATGTCTTTTTTATTTGGTAATTTGTTCCTAGGCCTAAATTAGTTTCCCTTTTCTAATATTTCTATTAATTTGACGATAGCTCAACTCTCATAAGATAAAAGTGTGTTTTACAATCATGCATAATATTAGCATTTAAATTTGCAGTAGGTTCAAGAAGGTTCTGTCACTTTCTCAGGAGATCAGAAAAGCCAGAACTAGCAGAGAGGGCCCTAAAATTAACTTTGGTATTTAAACTGTGTTTATTTTATTGTTATTTTTTTTTTTTAATGGTGTAATTTAAGAAATGGAAATGATATTTTCAAACTTTTACTTTTATTGAAAATACAGTTTGTATAACAAATTATAAAATTATTGGAAAACTATAAAATTATACTATAATTCTAATTACTATAATAAAAAACTATGTGCGTTTTAATATAAATAACACTTTATTTGACACACCACACAGGAGCGAGGAACTAGAAGACAGGAGTATTACCATCAGACAGTCCTTTATTCACAGACATGTAATCACACAGAGTGTTGGGGGGGGGGGGGGGACAATATGAACTAAACAGGGAACATCTGGACTCAAATTAGAAACAATCAGGGAGCAGGAACAGGAAGATAACCAAATAAGGGAATAGAAACATAAACAAGGAGCACATGTGGGGAAGATAACACACCAACAAGGAAAACAAGTCTGACAATAATATATTAAAATCACCCCCCCCCCCCCCCACACACACATACAGTCCAAATAAAATTAATCTTCAATCAGATGTTTTTTTAAATCCTGGTCCTGCTCTGTACACTGCAATGACTTAGCATAATCAAAATAATTGTACAAGTAAATTTATTTATATGGCTAGACAAAAAACGTGATTTAGAAACTTTATTGTAGTATTACATATCACCCACACTGAGTGGAAAACGACCAGCTTTAAAGTTTTCAGGTGGCTAAAGTAAATCACATTGAGTCATGGAGCTCTGCAATCATGAGCTCTGACAAATAAACAGTGGAGGATTTGTGTTCAGGTCGTGAAATCTGAATAAATGGCACAAGCATGCAGGAAAACATTTATTACCCCAGCAGATTCATATTCATAATGCACCAACCAGCTATTACTCTGTAAAAGTGATCTCAACACATTTCTCCATGGCTGCCCTCATCAGTGAGTTTTCTACGCTGTGTATCAAACGCCAGCATCATACTCTGCCCACCCGAGCCAGCAGCTGCAGCCGTCAGACGCAAAGCTCTGCTGGGGCGAGTGGGTCTAGGGTTGAGCAGTGCATCACCAGGAACAGGCACCATACATCAGAGGAGCGTAACCTGTCAAGGCATGAATGGGTTTTGTCATGAATGAATAACTACTGCAAATGTAGTGGCAAGGAGGAGAGCTTTACGCTACTAAGCCTTTTCTTCTTCTCTGATCCAGGCTTTGGGCCAGACAGAAAATAAACAGAATCTTCTACAAACACAAAATCTCCGTCCCAAATGAAAATGCTGCGAGAAGTTTTTTTTCCCTCTTCTGAGACAAGGGACAACTGACACAAAGATCGTGTGAAGTCTATTATAACTGACAGTATGATTGTCTGCGTTTGGCTTTTGGTTGGTAACAGCCGTCCCGTCTGGGCGAGTACAGCTGACTACAGTTGTGATCATAAAAGAAACATCCATTGGGTGTTTAAACCCAGTGAATAGTTTCATCCCTGAGGCGATACTTTAATACAGCCAACTAGAGTACAGCCATGCTGAATACAGCAGTTTTATATTATGCAGAGTGAGTCTGTGATAAAATTAATTAGCAGTGTTGACACTGTACAGCAGATTGTGACCCACATACCCAAAGGATGCTTCACCATCCATTCCAAACAAACAAAAACAAATGAATAAAAAAAAACATAATTAAATTATACACAAACAACATAAGTTACTGATAAAATAATGAAATTAAATAAGAGATAAAGAGGTCAGAGCAGTCACATCACTCTGAGGTGGTTTAGTTCATGCCCCCAAGTTATGGAATTACATTTGCTTCAATAAAAATGAACGAAACTTTATAAAACTGAACGTAAATTTTTCAGAAATTATCAAAAATATGCCATTACAAAAAAGAAAAACACAATGAAAATGAAAAAAAAAAATGAACACAGTTGCACTAATGTAACAGGCTCTTCAAACATGCTTCATTTTTGTTAATGTTTTTCAAAGATTCGTTTTCGCTAATTGTGGATTCTGAATGCATTGCCACAGATTTCGCTTTTGCTTCGCAGTTTGGAGTTTGGAGTTTTGACACAAACCTCTCGTGGGGGCGGGGTTAACGGTGATCTACTCTGATTGGATAGTGAGCTTTTGATGGACAGGTGCTCTCTGACCGGGAAGTACAGGTGCCACTCAGTGGCGCCAGAGAGTGACGTGCATATTGGAAAGCTCTCGCAGTGATTTGTATTACTAAATATGTAAATAATATTTGACCTCCGATTGTCTCAGTTTGTAAAGATGAGCTCTTGTCCTTCAAGGCAGCTTGAAGTAAGCCTGTGTTACTGAATGACAATAATTACCCTCAACAACTGTTGCATACTGTAACATTAAAAACTTGTATTGATGTTATTGGTTACTTCAATAACACAAGCTTACTTCAAGCTGCCTTGAAGAACAAGTGGAGGAGGAAGACGATGCCGCTCCGTATCTCCTCCTGAGAGCTCATCTTTATAGACTGAGATGATCGAAGGTCAAATATTATTAACATATTTAGTAATGCGAGGCACGACGTATTGCATACAAATCACCGTGAGAGCTTTTTTTCTTTTTCTTTTTAATATTTTATTAATGCAGAGAACAAAAAGAGTTACTTTCTAGACTAGACTAGAGCAATTATTAAATATATTTCTTGTTCCCCCTTTTTTGTTACTTATACATGGCTAAAAGGTGGCTAATATTCCTATAGGCTAATGAAATAATACTGGCATTAAAAAAAAAAAAATTCATTAGGCTATTTTTGGTGCCCCCTCAGCACTTGGTGCCCTAAGCACAGTGCGTGATGCGCATGGTGGGAGCGGCGGCGCTGCTCATAGCAAACCAACGGTTAGGGGGGAGTGGTTAAGGATGTTCTCATCAAGCCATCAAAATGACATCATTAGAGAAGGAATGTTCATATTTTTATTAAAGATTACCAAAACATTTTTTTTGTTTTCATTAGATTAACTTGGATAATTTTGACACCTCAAGACAAACAATGAATGCTAACAAAGTGAATAGTGTCAAATGTGTACTGAAGTCCTCCGGTTTCATTTTAAATACAGTTAATAACTGAGGTGCAAGATCTATGATTGAATAAGACAAGAGAAAAAATGCTACAGTGTGATATGATAGACATGGAAGAAGTGTTGCCCTCAGACGACAGTATCGGCAGTCATTATACAGTGTTGCTACTGACCCCGGAATGTCAATACTGACCAATCAGAGTGAAGCCTTTCAGAGTAAATAAATGAGTAAAATAACCAGCAGTTAAAATAAGGAAGTCAATGGCAACCACCAACTGTTTAATTCCCAGCAATCTTCATATCTTCTTTTATGTTATCATACAGGTTTGGAACGACATGAAGTATAGTAAATGATGACAGAATTTTCATTTTTGGGTGAACTATCCCTTTAAAAGTAGTGGCATATATAAGTCTAGTTAATGAATATGAATTAGGTGATGTAATGTTTATCAGTGGCGCTGAATGATTTGCTAAAATGCAGGTATGGGGAGTAGCTATCGAAAATAACAAGTAAATATTTAACAACAAATAATTTAATAATAACAAATAACAACTTTTTCCTTTAGTACACTGTAGAAGCAATCAGTTACATTGATTCTACAGAAGGGGGACCTGGAACAAGATTTTAGTCGCAAACACAACAACAAAAATATATTTACAGACTATTTAGTTTTACAGTTGTTATTTTATTCAACCTAATGCAACATTTCTTACCTAGGCATTTAAAGATGTGAGTAGAGTTCTGTGGCGACTTACATTTCTTATTTTTAACTTTGTCACAAATGACTTGCAAAAAAACAAAAACAAAAAAAAGTTCAACCTTGAGGTGGAAAGTGATGTAAAAGATCAGGAATCTTCTTTCCATATTAAAGAAAAGTAGTGCTTTACTAATGAATACAGTATTGTTCTCCTTGCTGTGGCCAGGTAGGGAAGCAGTGGATTAAACAGCTCTTACTGTGAGAAGAAAAGTATGAGAGAAAGGAAGGACAGATTCTTCACCACATTGCATGTATTTTTCCTCACTCCCAAAAAACCTCCTGCTGCTACCCCATCTGCCTTGGCACTCAACGAACATGGCAGCTGGCACGCAATTCCCACTAATATCAAAATGGCAACAATGGATTCACTACAGAGAAGAGAGGCAAACTCTAACTGTTTATAGGGATTTTAACTTATGGACTGTTTCACAAGAGTCACAGGCTTTCAAAGCCAACCTATTAATTCCACACAGGACAAGATGTGGTATTGTTTGATGCCAGTGATGGGAAAAAGATGATGTTGCCCAATGTGCCTACTTATACTACGCCCTTAAAGTATATACTCTTTTGGTGAAGAAAAAGTACACACTTTTGAGTGTGTAGTAGAAGAGTAGTCAAGCTTTGGGACATACTATCATATCATCACTTCACCACTCTGTCGCAGTTATACGCAGCCAGCCAATGTAAACTGGCCAGCCTGTCAATCAACTCTTCACAGTTAACATCCTCCACATTTAATTCCATTTAACTTCCTACCCGATAAGAGAGAAAAGGGGTAGCAGGTTGATCTGTCAGCCGTGGGTTTTTATGCAGAGAACTGTACTCTATATTTTTCGCATTATGCATTTAAAAGTTAATGGCCAAATTCACATTGTTGTTGCAGATGAAATACAACACAGATAACATTAAATATTTATATGTATATATATATGTGAATATATAATTTTTTTATTTTACCAGGTTAAATGTTGATTATTAGTAACCCAAACCCCTTTATCTAAACATCTCTACTTAAAGTCAGCATGAAACGGAAGTAGCTTTTTTTCCGAGTGAAACTGCATCTGAAATGAGAGGGCTGGACTTAATTATCGTTCTTCGGGAAGTGATTGGATCATTGATTGCGTGTAGCTCGTGATCAGAAGAGAAGATTAACTGTTTTAAGGGGAGGTTAACGTTTTTGATTAAAGATTACTAAGGCACTTTAATGAAAAAATAAATAATTTTTTTTCAAAAAGTGCACAGATAAATTATGTGTAATAAACACTACAGTATTGATTTCATGTTGACATTGGTTGAGCACATCTGCTATGTTTGTAGTTTTTTTATGCTTTTTATTCATATTTTTAGTTCCGAACCAAGTCCTTCGCCAAAGCCAGAAAAATAAATAATGATAATAAATAAAGATTTTCCTGCACAGGGTTGGAATATTAAGTAAGCCTACTCATTTATTATTATTATTATTATTATTATAATAATAATTATTATTATTTTTATTGCAGAACTTATAAATACATAAAAGAACATAGAAATGAGACATGGTTGCATCGCCTACAACAAATAAAAACTGATGTGACTGGTCTGATGTGACAAAACATCAGCGGCAGATTCTCTATGTATAGCCTACATGATCTAAATAGTGCTGGGCAATCTAGATATTCATCAGCTATTTGATGCTATAGTATATATTATTATTATTATTTATTTACAGTGTACATCAAAAATGTCATAAAGAAATTTTAGTGGACATTCTTGACAAACAATTCTAATACATTCAAAAACGATCCACTGAAACAAAGTTTGAAGTGATTTAAAAACAAGAATAATGATCCTACCATTACAAGTTCCATTTTGCAATCAGAATGTTAAAAAAATATCATAAAACAGTTAAAATTATTGTAGAAATACAACAAAGGTCCATTTTCAGTATTGTACTCTCCATTTTACGCAACAAGCAATCCAGCACAGAGCTGTAACTGTCCACTTACGATCCTCTGAATCCCCATTTAAAGTCCTAGTAAAGAAATAACAGAGCTCTTGTCTGTTTCTGAACTAGATGTTCAATTATTCCTTCATAAAGCTCATATGTTGCCAACTAAATTTTTATGAGAACCATACTTCATGTACCTACAAACCTTAAATCGCCAGGGGCAGAAGTTAAACCAGAGTCCGGGGGGATCCATAAAATAATTTGGGGCTTGTGTGATTACTGTTGGTACAAATGTAAGTTTCATTGGATTTATGGAGCAATTTCCCCGGAGTGTTCATTTCAGCCTATACATAAATCTCCTAGATGACCAGCACTTGGAAAGCTCCTGAGGACCTGCGTGACTGTTATAGACTGATGCAAAAGTATGACAATATGACAACATACTGTAACAATATTATGGTGAGTGCATTTATCGACACAAACTGCATTACGTCAGCGACAGCTATAGATCAGCAAAGCACAGCATAGGTGTCTCCACATCATTGTAATGCTGTCTGTGTTTATATGCGACACTATTTCAGGTTTACAGTCACACACTCGCATCCACATGCATGCACACAGCTCACCTCTCATTTCCCATCCCAGTTATTAGTTCATTAATCACCATAATGGAATGACACAAAACAAAGAAAGGTTCTCCTTTACCAGCTTCACCTATAATGCCCCTTTATGCACAGAAGAGGGCGGCACTCTTCAGCTCAATGGAGGGGAGGTGGGACACTCAATCTATCAATTACCTTATCGAGGATTCTTGCTCCGCCAGCGCTGCACCAGGACATTTCCCACAGGACAGGTTTTGTGGAAGTATTTCATTAGACAGCAATCAGACAGCACTCTGTCACAACTAACTGAAAATAAATTGCCGTTAGTATGAAATGTGTGATTTGTTAGAACATGTCCAAAATGTACATGAGCGTTTCTGCTTGGTAAACTTTTGGGGAAATAATCATTATATTTTAAAAGCTTTATTCTTCTTGGCTGCAGTACAAAGTTTGTAACCAGCCATGTAATGTTAAAACGATAGCTTGAAGGCTAAGAAGCAGCCTCTGTAACAGTCACTAAGTAATTACTTATTCAAAAGAATTCTGACAAACGTAACATACCGTTTTTCACCTATTAGAAGTATGCAATTTCAGATGCAGCTATAATGTTAAATGTATAATGTTAAAGTTTCTATTGAAGAGAAGCTCTGTTTGAGTAACTAAGTGCTACGGCAAGTCAAGATACCCAGTTCACTTATATAACTCACTGGAAGAAGACAAAACTGCTATAAAACATTAACGCAACACTGCCTATGCACAAAGATAAATAATAATAATTGCATGCCTTTGGTTTTAACCTGGTGGGTTATAGGCAGCTGATTATGTATGTAGGTACATACATATGGTAGATCCGGAAAATATTCACAGTGCTTCACTTTTTCCAAATTTTGTTGCAAGACCTAAGACTTATTCCAAAATTGATTACATTATATTCCGCAAAATTCTACAAACAATACGCCATAATGACAACGTGAAAGGAGTTTGGTTGAAATCTTTGCAAATGTATTCAAAATAAAAAACGAAATAAAAGTATTTATTAGTATTCAGACTTTGCTCAATACTTTGTTGAAGCACCTTGGCATCGATTACAGCCTCAAGACGTTGAGTATGATTGTGGAATATTGTTGGACAGTGATATTGATCCAGGATCAACAAAAGATGTTGACCCAGGAGCATGTCTTACTTGGCATGACCTTGTTGTTTGTCAAAAAAAATAGTAGGTAATTTTGAGATGTTTATATGCAAACAAAGAATATTTGTAGATTTTCTCTACCCCTGTATTGTTCTGTGCCATCAAAGTGTCAAGCAGCCGCATAGATCTGTGGCTGGTTGCATAAACTGCTTATTAGACACCAATTGTTTTTCTGCAAGACTGGTCATAACTTTTACTGTTACATAAAAACTTAGATTGGTCTAATTTGAATCTGAAAAAGTAAGACTGATAACCACTTGGTTTACTGCTAGTAAGTCAAAGTAGTTCTTAGGACACAGCTTTAACGTGCTGACTATGTTTATGCAACTGGCCCATGATCAGAGGTGCCAATCCTGCTGGTTCTGTGTAGTTTATATATTATTTAATGTTGCAATGATTTTTAAAGGATTTTTAAAGTTTAATTACAATTCTTATAAAGGTGTTATTTGAAGTATTGAGTGACAGACAAGTAGAAGGGTGCTGGCACACTGGGAGATCAGTTTTCCCCTGTCTACGCAGCTGTATATATATTAAAATTGTTTAATGCACAGCTGAATTCACAGTAAAGCAATGCATCCAAATCTGGCAGGTCACAATGACAACATTCATACTACAGTATATAGAACATCTGTGTTGTTGTTTTTTTTGTACTGTAATTACAAAAGTGCCACCTACTCAGAGAGTATGCAATTTCAGTAACAGCCATCATCTTTCTTTCATTTAAAATTAATTCATTCTACGATAATTTTTTGTGGCTGTTGCTTTATAAATAAGAAATCACCCCAACCATATGAGCATAATACACAGAATCGTGCCAACATGGTATACAAAAATACCTTTTGCACAGGCTACATGTGTAAAATTCAGTTGAGACGCAATGATCAATGGGTGGGCCAATCCCTTTCTGCCTCATTTCCCTTCTCTAGCATGTTGAGCATGTGCATGCAGGAAGAATCGACCCAAAAGAATCTTTAATCTGGAGATGATCTGAGCCTTTAGCCAGGTGAGTTCTCAAACAAGCCTGCTGACAAATGAAAGTAACTCCACCATAGGAGATTGTCTACCCACTCTTAAACATGACATCACGCACAGAACATATATATTTTTGACATGTGTGTAAGACTAGACTGCAGTTCCTGCACGTATAGAAATGCAGACAAACACACTTCATCTCCCTGTTAGTACGCTCTGAGTTTGATGTGCACGTTTCTTCTCTGTGTCCATCACCTGTAAACTATACAAAGAACAGTAATTGCTTGTCTGGGCTGTCAGCTCAGCTTTTGGTGAATCTACACTTGCCGACACCTAGCATTTACACATGAAATGAAATTACTCCCTTTTCATTGCACCACTCCAGAGAGATGTTACTCATAGACCTGTCAGTCTGTTTGTGGCAAATTGTTTATTTAATCTCATTGAATAATGTACAGGAGTTGATGTTAAGTACTAAGAGTGGATTTCCTCACTTGTTTGCATTCTTGCAACAGCAAAGAAATCCCGAACACTGAAATATGTTATTTGTTCAGTCAATAAGTTTCCTGTTATGTCAGAAATACAGAATTGCAGTGTCATATGAATAATTTTATGGTGAGGTTACAACTCTCACTATTAACACAGGCTTCACATACAGCAGAGGGCAGATTAGATGGTAAAACCATCCAGGTCACATTTCATTCCTGAATCAAGTAAATAAATTAAATAATTAGCACTTTGCATGAAGAAAACTAAACCTATTTAGGACCATTAAGATAGTTTTTTTGTTCTAATTGAATCAAAAAACTTTTTTCCTCTCTTTTCCTCTAAATCATTACATAATGCATCCAGAAGTTATGCATTCTCTCATCATCAAATTATAATTGCATTATTATTGTAAAGAATAAAGAAAAGTATAAAATAAAATACTATTATTTAAGGGGGTCACTATATAAAGCAAAAATGCAAGAATATGAATAATGGATAGCAATGATATCATATGTAGAATTCATCCAGAATGAAAGTTTAAACATTTAATTTAGCATAAAAAATACCCAATAAATAAATCAATAAATAAGAATGCATTAATTAAAGGCAGTACAATCATGATGCATAAATACAATGACAAAAAAAAAGTTCAATGAGAAAGAGACTTTAACTTTTTGTTTTATGCTTATGAGAATTTCTTTTTAGGATAAAATACAGGACGACCCAGAAAAACAAGAAACAGATGAAGACATTTCAGTACAAATGATGAGATTAAAAAGTGCATATGAGGAAAAAATAATTGCATTTTATTTTTAGATGTTTTATAAAACATTTGCCATTTGTGAAACTGTCCTAAAGAAGCCTTCTCTTCCAAATACTTGAGGATATTGTCTTATATAAGATTATCATTTCAGATGATCTCTGAAAACGTAAAAATAGCAGCCAATATTCGCAATGCTCTATTTACTGACTAACAGCAATATTGAAGTCAATTCCACCACCACCCCAGGCATATACACCTGTCATAGTGAGCAAAACATTTACAAGGCACTTTTCAAATGGCACCTCCCCTGGAGAAATCCACAAAGCGATCAAACTCCTTTTATTTTTAGACAGATCTTAGGTATACATGACATTATCATTCAGCAGACCAGGGGTGCATTTCCTAAAAGTATAGTTGCTAACTAAGTTAGCAATTTTGTTGGTTTCAATACAATTTCCCATTGCCAACCAACTAAGTTTTTAACAGGTTAGCCTGCTTTTGGGAAACGCACCCCAGATACGTCAGTTAACAGACCAATCCTTCAGGTCCAATGCTACTGCATTATACCTGCAGACATTGTGGAGAAAGGCTGGAGTAAGTTCATAGACCTTAATCAGGGTAGACATCATATTTAATTGTATGCAAATGGCTGTAAGGTATAAACAAATAATCAGTTTAATAGGTTCAGCTGTCTCAAAATGTATAAGTTCTTGACCTCACGCAGCCCCTTTTCATTATTTATAGCCTCTTCAGTGTTTCTTGACCCATTAAAATTATGATTAACCCAGTAATTGTGCATGTGGAATGTGTCCAAACGTGAATATACATCTTTATTTAATTTTCTAGGTACAACAGGTGGATGCAGCTAAGAAAAGACACTCGCACGGAATTGAGAGGAAGGAGAGGTCAAGAAGGACATCCCCATAGACACAAACAATAGGTGAGAATGTGGCACTGCGGTACACAGTTTTAGCCATGAATTAAGGGAATAACAGCACTGCAGTCAGTACACTTTTGATCACCTTAGATGGAGGTAAATGTGTTACACAGGGGTCATTAGACACAAGACAGGAAGAAGATGAGAGTTTCGTATGGCTGTTTCACACTGCACTCAACAACAGCACGCAACAAGGATCTATCCATAAAATAAAGTGATTTCTGGATCTCTACAGTAAGTATTTCCTTTAATAGCAGCAATAACACATTTATCTGATGTCTTGCACAAGTTCAGAATGAAACGTTATTGTCAATTTATGTATTTTTTTTTGTACCGAGGGAAAGTTATAATATGTTTTAATATACATCAAACTCTGTTTTCTCAAAGGATCAAAAAAAAAAAAAAAAAGATGTCTCGAGGAATAAAGGAAAATTTTGTTCAGTGACTTTCCCACAGACCACCCAATATAAATATTAGGTTAGCTATATGCATTTAATGACTCATTTATACTGTAAAATGTATACATTTCTAATTAATTAAAATATGAATATATTTATTATAATATATTTTATTTTAAAATGTTAAAAATTTAAATAAAATACAATAAATTGAAAAAATATAATATCTTTAAAATATTACCTGAAAATATGTTTTCAACAGAGTTATCTTATACATATAAACCTAAGAGGAAACAAAATAATAATTTTGCTTCATTTTCTTTAAATTAATGGTTATTGTCATGGTGTAAAGAACAGAATCTGCTCTTTGTTAATAATTTTAATCTTTTATGGGAGTGTCCTAGGCTGTTTCGCGCTGATGGCCTGCACCCCAGCTGAGTCAGAGTGGAACTCCTCGCGGACTACATCTCCAGGACACTTCACTTGTTGTGACTAGTAAGACAATGCTCAAATATCTACTATGATGAATTTTGTTCTAGTACTTGCACTGTCCAATCTATTAAGACTGTGTCGGTTCCCTGAATAGTGGGGTCAAAATACAAATTTAATGTAGGATCTAGAAAAAATATTATTGTGATTAAACCAGAAAAAAGTGTTTTTTTTTTTATTTGGGCTCTTAAACATTAGATCACTCACACTCAGTTATTGTAAATGAAATGATCACAGATAATAGTTTTGATCTGCTTGACTGAAACCTGGCTAAAACCAAATTATTATATTGGTCTAAATGAGTCTACTCCATCAAACTACTGTTATAAGCATTGAACCCCGTCAGACTGGTTGTGGCGGAGGTGTTGCAACAATCTATAGTGATATTCTCAATGTTACCCATAAAAAAGGATACAAGTTTATATCATTCGAAATACTTCTGATTTATGTTACACTGTCAGATGTGCAAAATAAATCTAATCATACACTAGATTTAATTATATTGCATGGAATTGATCTTACTGATATAGATATCGTACCTCAAAGTGATGATGTTACTGACCATTCTGCTTATTACTGATATTAACTATATGGCTCAGTGTTACTATCTGGGCAGAACTATTGTTCCAGCTACCAAATACAGATTCGCAGATTGGGAGAAAAACTTCACTTTCATCTTCAGTTTCATCCATCGCACCCAAAGATTAACTGCAGTGCTTTACAACTATTAGATCTTGTACCCACAAAATTACTGAAAGAGTTGTTACCTGTAGCAGAAGAACCACTTCTCAATATTATAATCTTGTCGTTATCTTTAGTTCATGTCCCAAAACCATTCAAGCTGGTGGTTATTAAGAAACCTCTTATTAAGAAACCACAACTAGATCCTACAACTAGACTGGCAAATTATAGGCCCATTTCAAATCTTCCATTTATTTCTAAAATTTTTGAAGAAGTTGTATCTGCTAAATTGTGCTCCTTCCTGCAAAAAAGCACAGAAACTTCTACTTGTGTCAGACTGAGACTGCATCTCATTGCTAGTTTTACTTGATCTTAGTGCTGCGTTCGACACTGTAGATCATGACGTACTCATAGATTGATTACAAAACTTTACAGGTATTCAAGGGTAGGCTCTAAGATGGTTTAGATCCTACCTGTCTGAGTGCTACCACTTTGTTTATTTAAATGAGGAGTCATCTCATTTATCACCAGTAAAATATGGAGTGCCACAAGGATCTGTCCTAGGTCCTCTGCTATTTTCAATATACATGTTGCCCCTTGGTTAATATTATTAGAAAATACAGGATTAGTTTCCACTGTTATGCTGATGATACTCAACTATATATCTCAACGAGACCAGATGAAACTTCTAAATTACCTAACCTAACAGAGTGTGTTAAAAATGTGTGTTAATAATTTTCTTCTATTAAATTAGGATAAGAAAGAGATCTCGTATTGGAGAATCTCGTAGATTAGTTTGCAACTAGACAGATGTACTGTTACTTCTTCTACGGTCAAAAATCTGGATGTTATATTAGACAGTAACTTGTATTTTGAAAACCATATTTCCCATGTTACAAAAACAGCATTCTTCAATCTTAGAAACATTGCCAAGCTACAAAACATGTTATCTGTTTTTGATGCAGAAAAGGCAGTTCATGCATTCATGACCTCTAGACTAGACTATTGTAATGTACTGCTAGGTGACTGTCCTGCATGTATCATAAACAAGCTACAGGTAGTCCAAAATGCAGTGGCTAGAGTCCTTACCAGGTCAAGAAAATATGATCATATTATTATTACTTATCTATAAGGCCCTAAATGGTTTAGCTCCTGCATGCCTTCTACCACGCTACAATCCATCAAATTCTGATCGAATGCGCATTATTATTCTTTAGCTTGGGTTAAACTAATTAATTTTACTTGGTTGGAACAGCAACTACACTAATTTTGTCTCTGTTTGTTTCTCTGTTTTGCCACAGTCTGGATCCAGAACACCCGAGAAGAGATGATGCCAACAAGTGTGATTGCATCATATAATAAATGCTGTTAATAGTGTTCATCGCCCGGTTGACTTTGTCTTGTATTCATTTGTCCGAGAATTTCTGCCATATGCACATAAACTGACAATCACCACTGATAAGCGACTACTAAATATTATAGAAATTAATTTTCTGTAAAGTTGCTTTGCAATGATTTGTATCATAAAAAGCGATATACAAATAAACTTGAGTTGAACTGAATTGAACAAAATTATATTTTTATTTCATTAACAATTATTTTATAATCACAACTATTAATCATAGCTATGTTATTTTTTTAATAGCCATAGTTATGACAATAAGAGTAAAAAAAATTATAATTTCTGACTTTTATAAATCTGCATAAATACAACTTATTTACTATACTATTATTTGTGCATTTAAGTATTATATTATTATATATGTATTATTGTTTTTTTATGTTATTAAAAAAAAAAAAAAAAAAAAACATAAGCAAAAACGCTGCAATATTTCCCTTGTCCTCAAGGTGGTGTTGAGTCTATCATCATCCTTGTAAGGATGGCTTAACTCAAGCCTCCTTCCTGTTTAAGAACTTACAAGAGCAGCAGTAACCATGGTAACTCCTTCAGAACCTAGGACAAACATTTATAGGGCAATGGATTTGCTTGAGAAATACTAAAAAGAACTAAAATAGAACACAGTCATCAGAGACAGGTACGTCTGAGCATTTGGAGGCCAGCACGGTAAAAACAAAAGCAATTAAGAGCTTGAATTGGGATATATTTGTTTTCAGTTAATCTGAATCTTTGTATTGCTTCCATAATTACAATATTATGAAGGATTTGTGAATTCTGTGAGTGCTGCCTTGGATTCTTTTTCTCTCTGTTACTGAGTTACAGCAGTAATTTAGCATCACTGAAGCAATATAGGGGAGCGTGCAACACCATAACCCTCTCTCAGAGGAGCAGAGATGAGACCAAAAAGAGAGCTACCATTACCTTCAGGAAGAAAGACAGTCCTTATTGTTGTCTATTTCTGTGATTTCTGCTCCTGAGAGAGAACTGTCAGAGCTTGGTATGACACATTCTGTGATAATAGACTGTCATAAGGCCCAAAATTTACACCAGAGGATGTATTTCCTCCTGGAGAATCCAGATTCAGATGATGGTTGTGTTTTGGAACATGGCGGATTTCTATTTCTAGCTGGCAACTCTGAAACATACTTGACCACCTTGATGGTTTGTTGATGGTCTACCATGTACCAAAACCTTTTTTTTCCAGGACTGTTTTAAAAGTGTTCTGCTGTTTCAAAGTGAGCAAGAGAGAAAACGTTAAGACTCTTTCTTAGTCCGTGCCATGTCCCTCTAGAACAGTCATCATTACAGAGACATGAGATGTTACACACCTTACATCAGTAAAATGATCCTGCTCATCAGCGATCATTCCACTAATGAGCAACCTAATTCAGGATTGTATCACACACATTCTGGCTAATGAGTCTAACTGCTAGTAAGGGAAGACAAACAAAGCGGAGCACACATATGCACAGGAAGATTTTAATTGCACAGCGCTGCAAAAAACAACTCCTTGTACAATAGCGAAGGTTATCACTTTTTGCTACTGCCCTGCAGCAAACAAACAAACAAAAATGCTATAGTGATCTGCCTTCCTTTTGTATTATATGCATTTGGTAGACAATTTAATTAATGCATTGAATTTAAAGTACACATTTTATCAGTTCATGTATTCCCTGGGAATGAAACTAATGGCCTTGGTGTTCCTAGTGCAATGCTCTGCTGTTTGATCTACAGAAAAACTTTTGCTGGGAAAAACACATTTCTGGCACTTCTGAGTCTGACACTGACATATCAGAGGCCATTATGTACAGTGGAATCTTAACTCAGTGGTTTCTGTTTGAGCAGTACTTGAAGTGTCAATTCAAGCGAAAATTCTGCGATCATTCACTTTCTTTTATGTTGTTTTAAACCACAGACTTAAAAAAAAAAGGTTTGTATATATAGGTTTTTACAACTAAACTTTATTACTCACATTAAAAATAACAAAACTTTCTAAACTGCATGCCAGGCGCTTAAAATGTAGATGACGTTAATTATGGAGGGACTGATCTCATTTTGATTTAGTTGTTTCATGATGTCTGCTTGTAGTTTTATTTAAATTTGGATTATTATAGTAATCCAAGTCATTGCATGCATTTCTGACATGACCACTCTGAGAATTTGCTACTGTCAATACATCCAAATACATGCTGCAATGAGCATGTAGGAAATACTACTGCTGGACATATATATCAAGTAAAATAACCCCCATAGATAACATACATGAAATCACCCTAAAGCAGATCTTTACAGGTGGAGCTGGGGAAGGTGGGGGTTTCTGTAGCACGTCGCAACTGCTACAACAAGCACTAGCTGAGTATTTGATTGTTGAGCAACAAGCTCATTGGCTACTTACTGTATGTAAAAAGAAACAAATCAGCTGCGCCATGTGAATGATGATGTGCTAAAATCAGATTGAGTTAGAAACTATCAAACTGCACCATCTAGAGTTTCACAACAGAATTTGGAAAAACCCCCAAAAAAAGTGCCAGATGAAATACACACAAATTAAGTCCTGTTGTTGCTAATGTGGGTGGGTTTTGCAATGGATAGCAATGGATTGGAATGGATAGCTGAGCTGCAGGGATGTTTACTGCATGATAGCAAGACATAATAACATACTTCCCATTGTTTGGCTGCTCAGGAGAGAGAACAGGGTTTGATATTATAGCAATTCTGATGCAAGGACAAAACCGAGAGCTCTTTCTCCCTCTGCAAGAGTTTGTCCGTAATGAAGCATGCAGGGGTAAATGATTGATGTCAGGATAAATTAAAGTGCAATAGAAGGACATGATGCACTGTTCAGACTGACATCCATCAATTTAACCCAAAAAACTTTTAAAAGGCAATTACAGGACTGTGGAACAAAGCAGAAAAAAGGGCAAATTCAACATACAGTTGCCATTTGTCAAGAAGACATGTCATCAGTCTAACAGCCCAGATTAACATGTCATCACCTTTGATTTATCTGCTGACGAGAAAAGGAATAACATTTCTTACCCCTCACTTGTGTAGAAAAGCACTGTTTTTCTTAGACATTTTAACATCCGACATTATCACAATATACTTAGCAACAACAAATGAAGCTTGGGTAGGAAACCAGGCTGATATTATATAATTTGACTTAATGAACAAGAGATGGTATGAAGCCTGGGGGAGCCTACCTTTGGATGGATTGGCATTTCTTTGAGTGTTTGGAACACTTGTTAGCTCAACCAGTCGCTGAAAGCTTGTCATTTCCGACAGCAATCCTCCAAGGGTGCAGCAATTCTACATAGAGCGACTTTCACAGCATTTTCTTTCTGGCTTCTAACAGCACCTAAACGGATAATAATATAATATGCTAAAACTCATCTGAACATCTGGTATTTTCTGACGTCACAACACACTGTCACTTAAATCTGTGCATTTGACAGATGCTTTTACCCTAAGTGACTAACAGAGAATTCAAGCTAACAAAGTAATTCATGCGGCTCTTGCATTCCCTGAGAATCTAACCCGTGCAAATGATGAAGGAAGAGTTATCTGAATGTAGAGACAGACTTGTACTCCTACACAAAGTCATGCTGGGATAGTGATGTGAGGAGACAGAGAGGGAGATTGATACTGTCGTTTGCTATTGGATGGGTGGAGGATACTGCTTGTATAATGAATTGTGACACTTCAATTAGCCCCTCCAAGATAAACATTACAAAAATAACCCTCTTGCCTTTTCAGTTTTATGGCTAACTAATAGGGGTGTAACGGTTCACAAAATTCACGGTTCGGTTCGGTTCAATACACTGATGTCACGGTTCGGTTCGGTACGGTTCGGTACGTTTTAGATACAGCAAAAAGAAAAAATTGGCAGATAAATTTCCTTGATTTTTTAAAAAATGTTTTATTTATTAAAACTAACAAAGTATGTGTTTTTTTTACATTGAACAATGATGGAGCTATTCTTTACCCATCTTCTATGGTGTTTTCTTAGCAGCATACTGTATAAAACAAAAATAGCTCCTTATAAATTTTTTTTTTTTTAATTAAATGTAATATTGTTGTAGTGGTTATGAACAAATACAAAGATGTAACTCTTTTTATATGGAACTCTATAACTCTTTATATTTAGTGTGTTTTTACTCAATTGGTTCTCTATTTGGGCTTATGTTTTTTGGAACAAAGCAGGAATTACGGTCTGTCTGAAATGGGCTCGTGAAGGAATATTGTAATGGGGCTCAATTACATTAAGCATGTTCTTAAAACCTGCGTTTTCCACTACAGAGTAAGGTCTCATATCCGCGGCTATAACGTAAATGCACCATTCGCTGCGGTGATGTCCGTATACGGAGCCCGGGACGTCACCTGTAGGAGAAAAAAAAGCAATCCGTGGCGACGGTTTTGCAATCCGTCCCCTCAGTTTATAAACCGTACTCACGAATTCATAAACTGTTCACTCGATTTAACAAATCGTGCCCACGGATTAACAAACCGTGCCCACGAATTTCCAATCCGTGCACTTAGATTTTGTAAACCGTACCCTCGGTTTTTGAATCCGTACCCACGAATTCATAATCCGTGCGCACGCTTTCGCAATCCGTTCCCTCGGATTTGTAAACCGTACTCACGGATTCATGCAGCAAACTCCTACGTGTTAACATACAGTTTTATTGAATATTATTATGTGGAATAGGTTTACAGCAAAGTGTCTTAAGTGATTCTCTATCAAGTGTAGTACGAGGTGGAATACAAAGATTTAATAAGAAAGATGCGCATTAAAATCTTGTTCAATTGCTGATAATCTATAATAGCACTTGATTATTATTGTGCAATAAACCTGGCATTGTGACTGACTCTGGAGTAATTTTTTCCTCTTTTGTAAGTTATTTTGGATAAAAGATTCTTATGCATAACCTGTATAATAATATATAATAATGATACAAATAAAAATAAAGTTATTTTTTATAATTTTAATTTGTAGGCTAAATAAATGAGTACAAGACAGTAAAAATATTTGTCATAAAATAATTTGTGAATTGCTTTATTTTTAAATAACCTTTGGACAGTTTTGGAAATGCTTGTGTACAATTCTTTCTTAACATGAAGACTTATTTTTGTGATTTTATTATACTAAGCTCCACCCACCTCACCCCACCTGCCGGAGTTAGATGCATGTTTCACTGTTAAGTGTAAAATGCGTGTCAGTTTTCAAATCCGAGGGAACGGATTGCGAAAGCGTGCGCACGGATTATGAATTCGTGGGTACGGATTCAAAAACCGAGGGTACGGTTTATCTAAACGCACGGACTGGGAATTCGTGGGCACGGTTTGTTAATCCTGGGTACGATTTGTTAAACCGAGTGAACAGTTTATTAATTCATGAGCACGGTTTATAAACTGAGGGGACGGATTGCAAAACCGTCGCCACGGATTGATGTTTTTTCTCTCCTACAGGTGACGTGCGGGGCTCCGTACCGAGCCTTCAGCGCGTACTGAGTGAGCGAGCGCCTGACTGAGTAGCCTAACATAAACATATAAGTTGGTGTTTTTTTTTCTTCGGGGGTGTCAGGGGCATTGCCTGTTACGTCGTTTGGGTTATTGGGCTACCTTGTTGAACGCATAACATTATATTTCACACACCTTTTTTATTTTCCAAATTTAATTAATTAGTCCAACGAACCGTTCGGTACATAATGCGTACCGCGTACCGAACCGAAAGCCTCGTACCGAACGGTTCAATACGAATACGCGTATCGTTACACCCCTACTAACTAACACACAACATTATATTGTTGCCATAAATTGCGTACAAGGGCTTAATTTCTATTCTCTGGCACAACTGATTCTTGGAGAATTAGTGGAAAGCCAGAATATGTGTGAGAGTTACAGGAGATAGATCTCTTTAGCAGTAACATAAGCCTTAGCGGACTCTAAATCCTTCATCAAAAAGGATTCAGTTCAGAGACAGCTCTCAGCAGGACTATCTGATACCCATTGACTTTATAAGTGAGAAACTCAGAGCCACATGGGAAGCGTTTTTAACATTAGTTGGAAGTATGAAACAACATATTGAATACAGGGAAATCAGGCTGGATTCAAAGCCAGAGTCTTGTGGCCAACACAAAGACCGACAATCTCCATTGACTTTATATTGCAGGAAGTTACCTCCTTGTCATTTCTGACTTACAAAAAAAAAAAAAAAAACAACAGAAAAATGTCTAAAGGTTACTACGTCACAAGGTGTACAGTAAGCAAGTAAAAAAAAAAAAAAACTAAATTTTTATAATCTGTCAACCCCCCCCCAAAATTAAAAAAACACAAAAATGTACGTTTAAGGACATAAAAGCATAACGTGTCATATTACTCCGAGAACTACGCCCACTGGAGGAAAACGTAATCAGTGACAGGAAACATTCATGTTTAGTGATCCTTTCTTTCCTTTCCACCAGTAGGTGATGACAGTAAAAATGGTCTTTCCTATAGTGTTACAGCATATAGAACTGGATGACTCATCGTTATTTTCTTCTTTTATTAATGACAAACCTTTTTCCTGTTTGACGCTGCTTTGACACAGCCAGTATTTTATAAAGAGCTTTACAAATAAAGTTGAATTGACTTGATTTGACTATAGGTCATTTAAATTCATTCAGTGAGTTGTCCATAACCAAAACGAGTCAAAACCTACAAACTAAGACTAAGAGACTTCAAATAGTATTTAAGCATCATAAGTGTTTTTCCAAACTAAATAAATACATTTTAATTTGTACAATCACCAGTAGTGTTTACGTAGTTATGATTTGTCTCCCTCTTATTCTCTTGTTGTGAACAAGATTGACTCGCATAATTCATTTAATTGCTACTTTTTCTTTTTACGTGGATCAGCACAGTAGATTTTCCATAACGAACGAGATGATTCATTCAGTTAATTCACAATCAAGATGTCCTCTCTTTACGTTTGCCACAAACCATTCACAATCAGTCAAGGAAAAACATGAGTCTTGAGGTGAACTTCACTTAAATTAAAAAAAAAAAAAAAATTCTGTACAAACTACACACCACTATTTTCACAGCCAAACGGATGATTTCAGAGATTTAAAATGAACCAATTAGAGTCCATGATGGGCAGGGCTACATGCCTGTCACTCTCGATCTCAGCTTTTGTCTCTTTATTTTTTTCATGTCTGTTTAGGACACAGTGCAATGTTATTGTCCATTTGTTCTGATAATTTATTATTTATTAGAGAGGTTTGCAGCAGCTCTTTTCTATGGAAGAGTAAACAAAACTCTGTGGTAAACTGGTAATTGAGCAAAGTGTGGAGCTAAGCATGTCTTCAAAAGCGCTAATGATCCACGGGGTTCCAGCTCGCACTGAGATGCATGACTGTGTGTTTATGCTGTCTGTGAACATATTTATATAATAATGCTGTATGTGTGTGTGTTACCGCCATTAGAGCTACGGGCTTGTCTGAAGCAGGGGTAATTTGAGGTACAGTTATGCAATAAGAATAAAATAATATCTGTTTACTGGAGTCTGCCAGTTTGGATAAGAGGAAGGGAAATGAGAGGATAAGATCATGTATCATAATCAGGGGTGTGGAAACAGTCTGCAAAGTGAGGGGACATATTATAAACAAACTGGCTCATGAATATTAATTAGATGATATACAAACTATTGAACCGACTGAATTTGGTTTTATCCCTCACAGCCTTGTTTCTATTTTTTAAAATTAAATCCCAGGGTTATAGCCTACTAGTTAACTAAAACCAAAACCATAACTGATTTTATTTCAGCTAGCTGCTAAATCAGCATTTATTGCTTACATTTAGTTTAACTTGTAGTAAAATAACTCAGATTGAAAATGTATAGACCATAAATAAATAAAGCTATATATGAGCTATATGTCAATAGGTGTGTTTACATGGACACTTTTTGCTTCCGTTGGAATGAATTCATTCTGATTGACGAATCCGAATGTAGTGTCAACATGAAAATTGAATAAAGTGATTGGTTGATAAGCGTGTTTATATGTCACAAGCTTCTGATCGGATTTACTTTTTTGCCATGTACACACTGCACGAATATACAGAGTTTCCCACTGTTGTTGGTGACTAGCACATGAACTGTTGTGCAGTCATGCTTACTTAAAGGTGCCATATGCAAAAATTGAGGTAAAAATATCCATAACATGACCTACACGCATCAAAAGAATGAGAAGAAAGAAGGGTGATGATGTCATAAAAAAAATGTCAAGTTATAGTGCTGCAGAGCTATCAACCTTAATTAGCATTAGCATTACTAGCCCCGGCCCGACAGGTGTCGTAATACCAGTTTCGGCCATGGGAGGCGGTATGTGGGCAACATAACCACCAGCAAACCTGCAATACACAAATACCTCGCAAGGCTTGTGGGCGTGTACTTGAACCTGATGTCAATCATGTGGAAAGTACAGCCCACTACTACTTCATTTCAGTTCAGGGAAGAGAGAGAAATGATGTCTCAAGCCCTTGGCAAGAGACCCCTACCACCACCACCCGCTACAGGGAAACAACCGGGCTCGGAATCACAAATCAAATCCGATAAGAAAAGGAGCCGACCCAGAGTAAACATCGGCACTGCTTTCAAGCGCTGGAGACAACTGATGGACCATAAAGAAATGAGGCTCGACTCCGAACTTGCAACATTTCTAACAGTAAGTTAGATGCTGTTAGTATTTCGCTGAATGCTTGAGAGTTGGCACATTATTTCCCAAGCAGAATAAAGGACAGGTTGATTATTGCGGTTTAGCGTTTGTATTAATCTATGATGTGTCCCTGTTTGCGTAAAGGGACATAAAAAATAAATTAAACGTGATACGTGGACCAAGGTGTCTGAGGGTGTACTCACACTAGCCAGTTTGAACCGTGCCCGAGTGCGTTTGACCACCAAAGCGCAGTTCGTTTGACTAGTGTGAGTGCTCCGAATCGTGCCCGGGCGCTGCTCGATTAGCCGGCCCTGGCCCACTTGGAAGAGGTGGGCCAGGGCACGGTTCAGTTGGACTCGGGCGCGGTTCGCATGCAGTGTGAGCGCTAACCGTGCCGGAGCACGGAAAAGGACGCGTTGCGTCACGGTTTTGCGACGCTCCAAAACCAACATGGCAGGGAAAGGGTCGCTTTGGTCTACGGCAGAGGTGCAAAACGTATAAAAACTAAAAACTGCAAAGTCCTTGCTGCACTTCAGCTGGTACCTTGCAAACATCCTCATACGAGCAGCACGATTACGTGAAAATTTTCGCGCCACTAAGGCGACACATCTGTTTAACAACAGGCTGTGGACCAAACAACACAAAATTATCCACAAAGAAAACAGAGCGATGCACTCCATTGTGTTCAGAGAGCGCCGCTCTTACTGTTTATCCCGAAACCGTCGCACCATAATGACGTAAACGTGCTCCGGCACGAATGCTGAAACCCTATATGTGAGTGCAGGCCAGAGGGGGAGTGGGGAGGGGGGACAATCGTACTCGGGCCCGGTTCATGGCAACCGTGCCTAGTGTGAGTACACCCTGAGATTGTTCATTTTAAGTAAAGGATCATAATATTTAGTCCACAACAATATTTAATGAGGTTAAATTATAACTCCTTGTGGTTAGTCTGCACGAGATCAACAAGCTTGTTTGCTTTGCGGCCGCTTTAAATACAAAATAAGCATTCAATCTACGTCAGAGCGTCTGAGCGCTCACAAATCTTTCTGCAGCGTCGTGAACAGAGCGGCAAGATCGATTTTTGACGCTCTAGACGCCGGCGGTGTGAACGCACAGTTAGGCTTCGGCTATTGCTGTAGTGTTGTTGTGAAGGTAGGGGCGGAGCATAGAGACTATGCCGTTTCTCGTTTGTTACTCTAGAGTAGACCAATTCACTTTATTGAGGCATACCGCCCCTATCTGTTATGGAATGTGGAGTATGACTTGATTTTTTTTTGCCAAACATTACAGATGGCACCTTTAAAAGTGCCCCTTTCCACACCCAAAACCAGTCATTTGTTGATTAGAGTCTGTGGTGATGATAAAGGGATACTTATTTATGACACTTTATTCGCCAGGAAGTCACTGTGCATGCAAAGTACTTTCCAGTTTCGGTTTTCAATCTGATCAAGTGTTTACATGTTCTCTCGCTCAGATTACAAAAGGAATAAACCACCCCTTACAATTCGATCGAAATTTTAGTAGGATCTGTCAAATTCAATCCGACTGACATATTCCGAACCTCTAAACCTATTATTATCAGATTAGTAGGGTCCATGTAAACACAGCTAATGATACTAAAACAACACTGGTCTATCCTGACTAAAGTTGCTACACTCTGATTACAATCCATGTTCATATGATACTAGTCAATTTATGGAAAAATTAGAGAGTTAATTTTAATATCAGCCACAAAGGTGACACAAACCCTCTGTTTCCTGATTAGACAATAGTTGTTTCTCAGTGTAAGACAATATCTAGGGAAATTAATCAACTTATGTCATGGTTGATTTAATTTTTCTGATTTTTGGGCTAATTTGTCACCGAGTGGCTGGTGGAGCTGAAGCTGAGGCTGAGCAGAATGGAAATGAATTAGTTTCTGGCATCACACATCCAATGCCGTCACTTTGTTAGAGCACAGACGTAAACATGCAGTCAACGCAGCGGTCAAATGACTATTTATGTACGGGAGCGACACGCTAATGATGTGCATTAGCAGTTCGCTCTGGATCTGGGCCTAGTCATAATGGCTTCGATCCTACAATAACTGTACATATGCTTTCACTCTGAAATTGAAGCCACTTTGCTTTTGCGAAAGACCATAGGCGGGGGAATGTTGACTTGAGACCCAGCACAGAAGCAGTTATTATGGCATTAAAAAACCCAATAACGCTGTCAGAGGACATTCGCATTTATACTGCAGTGATATTACTGCTTCGAGGTAACTCCCAAGAGTTTGCTTTAGGCTGATGCTCATTTTCTAAAGGAAAACTGGACCAATACGGTACAGAAAGAGTTGGCAGCACTTCCTCAGCACTAGCCACCAAGCTGAGTGGAAAATCTTTGGCACTGCAGTCCCTATGGAGCGACTACAGGGACTATATATGAAGGAAGACTGTATTTACCTGTGATGTCGAAGTAACTTTGAAAATGTAGTTTAAAAAGCTACAGGCAAAATGTAGTAATAACGTAAAAATTCCCCTTTAAAAACTTTGCTACATTATTATATGTTAAATAATATATTAAAGAGCCAGTAAGATGAAAATTCTAAGCTTCCTATCACTGTTTATAAGTCCTGTACATTAGGTTTAAATCCATCCAAGGTTAAAAAACATTGTCATTTTGTCAAAATATCATTTTAAAATTACCTCAATTCTCAGAGATCCCCAAACGGTTCGCGCGAAGCTGTTCAAAAGATTCAGTTTCCTTAAACCCCACCTTTCGGTAGCATACTGTGTTCTGATTGGTCAACTAACATAGTCAGGTTTGATTGGTTGTTCCTCACACACCTCCACGGTAAACTATGCGTTAGCATCTGTTTGGGGTGAATTATGTCTTATTCCTCTCATCGCGAAGCAAACAGTAAAATAAAAAACTTTAACAGTCTCTCTGCTTTTTCTTCTGTGTGTGTATTCAAGCCGCGCGCTTCAGTTTGAATCTGAATAGCGCGTTCAGCGCGGGGGCGTGGTCACGAAGGGAGACATGAAAAACAGATATCGCGTTGTTTTCATATGGATTACTTTATCACAGAATATCTGTTTTCGGCAGCACTTGTTTAGTTTTAAAGTAGACATGTCAAGCTTTCTATAGATATCTCTCTCATGTCTCTTCGTTGAGTATTCACGGAGTTACACTTCATTTTAATGACGTGTTTGTAAATGAAGATCAGCGCAGACAGGCTGCAGACAGCACACATACTGATAAGACGCTCGGGAGAAAACAGACACATAACTTCATAATTATACTTCGCGTTGTGATTTGGAGATGCTCGTTGTTCTAAATAAAGTTGGTAATGAACCATCTTTTATGGCCAAACGCTTTGAAAATCCCGCTGTACTCACCGAGATTAGAAAAGCAGTCATCAGTGAAATGTTGTGAACACAACAAAAGGGATTTGTTGTACTGCTCTGGTATTGTGGTGAAAATGAATTTTAGCCATTGGTTCTTCTGATCTTCATTCTTTGGCAGTGAAAATAAAACAAACGGTCTCCTCGACATGATGCTCTCACACCAACCAGAGCGTCTTTGTGGGGGGTGGGGCAGGTCAGAGTTCCGTTTCTCCCAAGACGGTAGGCGGAGATTATTATGCAAAGTGCTCCTAGTGACGTACATAGAGATGGGCAAAAGATTTGAAATCTATAACGACTCGTTTCAGCGATTCAGAGTCGACTCCTTACTTTAGAAGCCAATAACTTTATAAATCGTGTACTTTTTGGTTTAATTAATTGCATATTGTTTACACAGATGGGCAGCTACATCATACACTGTTATAGAGGTAATTTTTGATTTCCCATCTGTGTGGCTCTTTAAATAGACATAAGAACTACAATGAATCTCATTGATAGCGATTGTCTGTTAAACTGTATAGGCTAATTGGATGAATAAACAAAACCCAAGTGTGCACATGCAATAATTTATCATGATATTACTAAACATACACGCATACTGCACAGTCGACTGATGCTGATGTTGATGTCACCTGCCGCACATTTAGCCAGTCATGTGGGATCAGCAGACAGATGTGATGATGGTTTTTAATGTGATAAGGGATCAGATTTTGAATTCATAGCAGTATGATCACAATGCCACAGTGGCCTAAATAGAAGAGTTACAAGGTAATGAGTTAGTGAGTGACTCAACTCTCAAAACTTGAATGACCCCCATGTGGAGGGATATGACATTAAGGTCTTATCATTGTAGCTGAGCACAGCTGAATAATTTAATAAAAATCAAAACTGGTTATGGGTCTGTAGGATCTTGTCCTGCATCAGGATATCTTATAAAATTTTCCAACTGGTATATCTATGAAAGATGCTGGACTTGATTAGTTTTGACTGTGCAAAGTTCTGTATTATGTTCTTCACAAAAGACGTCCACAGTTTCTGTTTGAAGTTTAAGTGCATCATGAAAGTAAAGGCATTTTTGATTTAAATTTTTCAAATTATTGGATTATCGTACAGGGCCTATGTATCAATGACTGACGCAGTTTTGACTGTCATGGTGTGTGCATGTGAAATAACTGCTAGTTACATTGCTTATTCCAATCACTTACAATGGACCCTTATTGCATTTTTATTGGCTTATTCTGACTGTTGACATTGAAAATGAACTGTGTCGCAATTTCCCGCAATGCATCCCTGGCAGACAAACACACGTCTTTATGGCGTCTTCTACGGAGTCGTTCACTTGTCATGCAATGGTCTTTCTTTTGAACAAACCTGCATTATTAAGCCATAAAATAACACCAAAAAAAAACGAGAATATTAAACATAATTTGTATATTTTTAATTGTGCACATTAAGCAATTATTATTTATAGTCTCCTTTTGTTTGGGTTATTACTAGTTATGAAAAAAAAAAAACAAGTGTAATGATAGTGATATGAAGTTTTAGTTTGTAAGTAGCCCATTCATTTTCACTATTTTAGCAGCTGTTTAAAAACAAGTGGTTTAAACATTATTATCTCTTATTTTGTAATTACATTTTACAATTATGCAATTAACAAGCGTATTCTGCCATTTTTGTTCCGTTTTATTTTTGAAAACAAACTTGTCAAACCAAACTTTAATATTAACCCTTGAATCATTTATTTATTTATTTATTTTTTATCTCATTGCAACCATGTTAGTGATTAAAAACATTCATTTTAGTTCTTCTCTACTTAATCTGATAGTTGCACTATTAAACATTTGATCCACTATCAGGCTCAAATTCTCTAAAATCAAGCCAAAAGGCTTCCTTGGTGCCTGGCAAGTGAACAATCTAAGACATGACCTTCATGACCATAAGTTCCAACAAACAGCTCTCTCATAAGTCATACCTTCCATTCTGCAGGTGGGTTATGAGACACATCTCTGCAGAGACAGCAGTGAGAAACATGAGAAGTGAAAAGCCCAGATGTCCTTCAGCCATCCTGGGTCAGCATCATCTTCCTCTTCCACTTCATCTCCTCACCCTACAGCTGCATGGAGATCAGCTGCTAGCTTTAAGAAGTTTTTTCTGAATATAGTTGTCAGTCCAGAGAATGTCTTAAGACATATCCCATGAGAACAAGCAATGCATGGAAATTTATACAATGAAATGCAAGGTACTGGCAAATATATTCAGTCATGAACTCTCTTAATAATGCCTTCATGGCTACAGATAAATATCCTTACAAAAAAGCCAAAATGGCACAAGCTGGAGCCAAATCAAACCTCCAAGGAAACCAAACTCTTTCTTTGTCTTTCTCGCACATATATGCTGTAAATATCAGAGTTGGTGAAGTCACTACCTAAAAGTAGTGACAATACTAAAAGAAATTATGTGTTAAAGTGCTTTTTAAAATAGTGTAGCTTTTTAACAAGTATGTTTCCAAAAGAAATGTGATAAAACATTACATTGAAGTATTTCTCACATTGAGCACTCAACTTTGTTTAAAAACCTACATACTGACCCCAAACCAGCCCAAGATAAATCTTACATCACTAAAAGCATTCTACACCAAACAAATAAAGTGAACGCTGATGTCAAACAGACTCAAGCCTTTGAAAAACAGAACTGATAGGCCCAATCAAACGCTGCTGATTATGCTCATATGAGTGAGTAGTGAGACTCTCAGCTCATTTACAAAGAGCAAATGTGTGAGCTTCTTCGAAACAGCCATGGAACAATTACAGAGACTAACATTCAAACGCACGTCCTGCCACGGCTTTGCATGTTTCCTGATTGCTAATTGTGATTAAAAGCAGCACCTGAGGATGGAGCTGAACTGGAGAATGACCCTGTTGTGGGAAAGAAATAATTGGGGTAATTTTCTTCGCTACAGCCACTTATACGAGCCTTTTTTTTAGAGAGAGAACAAGAATTCATTTCTAATGATGTTTCCTTCATAAAACTGAAGCAAAAGATTTAAGAGAAACAAGTATGTGCAGGAAGAATGCTGAAAGAAAAAACAGACATTGTACATTTTATAGACGATTCTGTAACCACAGTTTACTTCTGTTGCATCTCTCCAGGTGTGATGAATAAAATGAGCCAAGCATCATTACCTATTCAGCCTAATGAGACATTGTGTTTAATAGAGTCTCTTCCTTCTTCTACAACAAAACCCCTTTCAATCATTGGAAATGAGTTAGTAAAGCTCAGTTAATATGTGCAAAGGGGCTGCATTGAGCAATCAAGGGTGGTAGAGGTTTGTAGCATAGTATCATACCAAATATATATGTATTGCACCTATATCTGCAGTATGTGCACACGTCAGCCACATGCTACCGGGTTGGACCCCTGTTTGCCTTCAGAACTGCCTTATTCATGGCATAGATTCAACAGTGCTGGAAAAATTCCTCAGATTTTGGTCCACATTGGTCCAGATTTGTCAGTTGCACATCCTTGATGCTGGTCTCCCGTTCCATCACATCCCAAAGGTGCTCTATTGGATTGAGATCTGGTGACTGTGGAGGCCATTTGAGCAGTGAATATGTTCAAGAAACCAGATGATTTGAGCTTCGTGGCATAACATCTGGCTATGTCATTTATGCAATGCTCAATCGTTACTAAGGGGTCTCCTCGCCACACCATTATATCACCACCAGCAGCCTGAGCTGTTGAAATAATGCAGGATGCATCCATGCTTTAATGTTGTTTAACATCAAATTCTGCCCCTGCTGTCTGAATGCTGCAGCAGAAATCGAGACTCGTCAGATCAGGCAACTTTTCCCAAGCAACTCACATGAGCCTGTGAGTTGTAGCCTTGGTTTCCTGTTCTTAGCTGGCAGGAGTGGCACCTGTTGTGCTCTTCTAATGCTGTGATGTGTGTTCAGAGATGTTCTGTTGCATACCTCGGTTGAATGGCTTATTGAGGAACTGTTGCTTTTCTAGCAGCTTAAACCAGTCTGATCATTCTCCTCTGACCTCTTGCATCAACAAGGCATTTTCACCCACAGAACCATAGGATATTTTCTCTTTTTCTCTGTAAATGCATAGTTTTGCTCAGTTTGGAACTCTGGATAAAATTGAGTAGAAAGTATACTGGTAAAATATATAACTAATTAAATGTTTCAGATTTGTATATTGCTTGCAATTGTATTTATTTATTTTTTAATGCACAAATACTTTTGAATGGCTATCAATGCAGAAAAATGTTTGTTACTGCCAGATGATAGAATTATGGCATCTAATGACAGGGGCTGACAGGACCATGATAAGGTAACTTAGCAAAACCATGAATCCTATAGTTAGTTACAATCGGAGTCATATTTGTGCCATTACTTGACTAAAGGATTAGTTCACTTTAAAATTAAAATTTCCTGATAATTTATAATAATTCAACCCATGTCATTCAAGATGTAAATGTCTTTCTTTCTTCAGTCGAAAAGGTTTTTCATGAAAACATTCCAGGATTATTCTCCTCATAGTGTACTTCAACGGCTACCAAACGGTTAAAGGTGAAAATTACAGTTTCAGTGCTGAGAATGAGTGTTTCATTTTTACAGATTAGCAGACTATAGCATTGCTCAACCACAGCAGCTGGGAAAATATCCAATATGAAATTTCAAAGTGTTTGGTGGCAATCATTCTGTTAGATTTAAAAAAATTTGATTCAGTCAATGAGATTGCTCTAGAGATCGGTCCATAGATTACCTGTAGGCTGAGGCATATCAATGGGCACATTGAGGGAAAATGAAAGACTCTTGATTGGTGGCTTTTGCGCCTCATCTCTCCAGTGCAGGGAATGTAATACGCGTCCTATAATGAAAGCTCTCAGGGGAACTCTTCCTCTGCTTAGTGGTCTATACCGGGCCCACTCAATCACAAATGCAGCGCGTGCTGATGTACCGACCGGGCTTTCAGTAACACCATGCTGCTAAGTCTGGAAAATGCCTTCTATCGTTTTTAGTGGCATACACTTTGTTGCCACATGACGAAGCACAACATTTATCTCTGCATTTATGGAAATGCTGAGTTCCACAATGCGAAAATAGAATATGACTGCTCTCTTGTGAAAAAGAACACCATTGCTCTTTCCCCTGGTTTAGTTGGTTCATTAATACAGACAGCTGCAGTTTATTATCAGGTTACATAAATGTGACTCTAAAGGCAGTTCTTTATAATTTTGGCTATATTTAAAAATTAATTTGGAGTGCAATTGACAAACCAGTGCAAACCAGTGCAATTGACATTAGTACAAATTTCATATTTTTGTTTCGAGATTTAAAAACACTAGGCATAATACCCTTGCAGACTGAATAAAATCAGAGTGTTAAACTAAAACGCTGGAGTTTGTATCATCATACATATGTGATTTTCTGTGAAAAATCTCCAGACTGCATATTGGGGCTAAATCTGAAAATAAATTATGACAGAATTGTTATTTTTGGATGAAGAATTCCTGTAGGCAACGGTTGCTGGATTTAATTTTCCGGCATTTTCAGGTTCTATTTACACAAATAATATGAAAGCACCTAATCTGATCCTAATTTAAAGCATATTACCCAACCAAATGAATTATTTTAGGGTAAAGGTTTTAAGAAAAACAGGTACAAAAACAGCAGCAGTAAATCATCACAGCGGGAAAGATCATTTCTCTTCAAAGGAAAATCCATACAGAATGTCACAGGTAAAGAAGGAAGGGCTGGGAAAATGATGGATTGCGTCTATCACACTCAATTATGTGCTTGAGAAAAGTGACTCAGTATGGGAGGGGAAAAGAAAGACAATACTGATCACAACCTCTTACAATATTGGATTTCTAGTGACAATACCATAAAATGTTACTGCGGGGAAAAGAGCAGATTCTGTCATGCACAAGCACACAAAACAAATAATCACTCTTTATCTTCTTGTGTCGTGATTATCAGAGATATTAAGGTTTGAAGGTGGTTGCAATGCAATTCAGCTAAGAGTGCAAGAACTTTCATCAGATTGCAGTGTAGGGCACAATAAAATCAGTGACTAGCAACTATGAATGCTAAACTACCTCACATCCCCATATAAAACAATTGCCATCTGAATAGAGCTTAATTCTGAGTTCTTCTGTTGAAACAAAGTGATGAATATGCAGTCAAGAGCACATGGCCAGCACATCTAGCGTTTCACTGTGACATTTTGATGTTAAATTCCATCTTTTTTTATGCTGATTAAAAAGGTTGTAGTATCTGATTTTAAGAGCATGAAATTCTGAATCATTGCCTTGAGATAACTGCAGACTTGACAGACACTCGCTATCCATCCAGACATTCAAAAAAGAAAAAAATCTCTGAGCCATCTTAATGTCATGTGTAAAGAATGTGAGATGCAAATAAAAATAAAAAAATTGGACAGACTGCTAAATCAGGTGTTGTATTTATTTATTTATTTAAATTAAAAATATAGATTCAGGTAACAAAACTGTGAAACAGTATTTAAATGCTCTAGCTTTGGGGAATGGGAAAGCTGTGGTGGAGAAAGTTACTGTGACCAGAGCTGAAGATGGGTGTCAAAAACTGAGTTTTGTTTTGACGAGCCACCACTCAGTAACAACGTGGCCAAATGAACACTCCAGACAATTAGAGACTCTCTTGAAGGAACACCATGGCAGATGTTTTTGAGAAAGTTGAGTTCAGTGACTGTGGCTTTTGTCATCATTTCTCACCGTGTTTGCACTCACAGTCTTTTAATAAGCCTGAGCTCACGGTGTGGTTGGCTGCAGATGTCAAGAGATGGAAATATGAATTACATATTCAGAAAGAACTAGACACTCGCAATATGACCAGGACTAAAGTCAGGAAAAGTCTATCTGGAGTTGAGAGAGATTCCTGGGAGATAGAAATGCTATTGTCAGACAGCTGCAGATTCCCCACGCTGGATTCTGTACAAAGAGAACATTGTGGGGTGATGGAGGGAGGCTATACCTGACAGAAAGAAAACATCTCCTACCTCTTGAACATGGGCAGAGGTTAAAGAACACAAAAAGCACCAAGCATACGGTGCACGGTGCATACGGTCACGAAAAAACACACCGAAGTACCAAATGAACCTGCAAGATCTACAAAATCAAATATGTGCTGTTCAAATTACAGATATATACAGCCATCAAATAAGAATAACTGGTCACACACAATATAAGTGAACAAAACATAATGAAAAAAAAAAGGTCAGTTCAAAAAGAGCATAAGTTTCCCAGCTATTTACAAATATATCTGGCCAATTCAACTGTCTATAAAAATACTATTCACATTTTCTCAACGTACAGTATTAAAACCACGAGGAACAACTATTCCAAATGTCAGTGTTGCAGGAAGATTTTTTTCTTCCCTTTATTTGTCCTGTGTAATATCAAATTATTTTTTAAATGTGCTTAAATCTAACGATACTTTCCGACTACCTTGCCACATGCAAAATAAGTTCCAGTGTGCATTTCAAAAGAAATGATAAAAGACAATACAAAAAAACCCAAAATACACTTTTGTTTGCAATCTTCGATGCTGCAGATTTGATATGCAAACAAACATTATCAGATTAGCAAATGCAGACTCAGTAAAACTGCAAATTAATTTAATTGTCTGTGTTAAACGAAGTACCCTAAAATACTGTAAGTACCTAAACAGTAATGTGATAACAGAAGCTGAAACACATTGTATTTTGTAAAGCTTATTGCCTCTTTATACTGTAAAATGATATCAGGATTATTATAAAAGAGCTTTAGGGCTTATTTAAACATACGAAGGGACTTTTATGTGCCTAAATCATCCAGGTGGATGCAGCACACTAGTGGTGGACGAGGAGATTCCCCCTGACAAATGTAAAGCGCTTTTAGTGCCTAGAAAAGCGCTATATAAATGTAAGGAATTAATGAATTAGTTGTATGTTACAACTAGCTGATGAGGAAGAAAAACATATGGAAAGCTTATGATTTTTAAACTCAAAATCCCACAATTTCCAACAAACCACCCATAATCCAGTTTAACCAGACACTAAAGGTGGTAAAATAGTTCTGCAGTGCACTCTATTTAAATTAAGTCTTAATTATTTTTATTGCCGTTAACTCATTGCTATTGGCCTATTACTCCTAACAGAAATCAGGCAGTAAACCTAAGTACATTAAAGAGTTGTGCACATTTTCTCCTGATCGTGGCAGTAGTAATTCATCAAATGTTTACTGAATGTAGAATAACATGCCAAGCAGGCATTACATCTAGATGTGCAGTGTAGTAAAGCACACTTTAAGCATTTTGAAGAGATGATTCAAGGGTCTGGAACTTAGTGAACTCACTTAGTGGACTAAAGAAAAAAAAAGAAAAGAAAAGAAAATAAGCCTTCACCAATAATTTTACCACTCTTTACATAATTGTCTTTGAGCCCCTTCTGGTATATTTAGTTCATGTCAAGATGTCTTTGTGTTGTTCTAGATTTTTCTAACAGGGAGTCAAATTGTTTGTGCTCCATCCAAAACTCATATCCTAGAGTTTCAAGAAATTGGAAATGTTTCCAAAGAGAATGAGTCCAATCCTCTAACAGTCGCTAATAGTGAAATTATTAGCAAAGAGTCATCCTTAAATTTCAGGCATTCTTCTCCCTCTATTTTGGTCTAGTTGTTCCTCACTTGATGGATTTAGTTAATCTTTACCCACCATGTATTCACAGCAGTTGCTACATATATAGATTTAGACACCCTGATCTGCCGTGACATTATCAGTAGCATATGCACAAGGTCCTTGCCTTTAATTGGTTTAAGAGAAGTTAACTGCAAGCTTCTACCCTTTTGGAAACTGTAAGGTGGTTTTGATGGAGGTTGCACCAGAATCATTTAGATAACTATGCATTGGGTTCACTCATAAATACAAGAAAGATGAATAAAATATAATTTGGTCTTAGTTCTTAATCTACACAGTGTACTTCACAACTATTAAACTAATTTCCAAACTCTATAGGAGCTTAAGTGAAGCAATTTCAAGTATGAGTTTTTGTCCTGTGCATGCATCTTCTATTATTGTTATAGGTATTCTTAGCATTCCTTTACTGTGACCCACCTTAAATTCTGCCCCAATTGCATTATTCTGAAGGTTAAAAGCTTGAGATAAATACTTAAATTAGTAAACATCTGTGTTTGGCAAATATTATGGCACGCCACAAACATTCCCTGATTTTGTTTCCAGTAGAGAGCCAAAAATGTAATTTGCCCAATCACATGGGAACAGCAATCCCAAAGAACTCTGCTCTATCTTTGTTATGTTCATTAATTAAAGTGCTCCATGTAACTGTAAACCTTCATATTCAAAAGCACAAAAAAAAAATAATAAAAAAAAATGATAGAGCAAAACAAATGTTTTGATGCATGCGGGTGGTGTTTGCTATCATCATGTAGCTATGATTATTATAAATGAGTATTCAATCAGTGCCCTTGGTGTTTAAAACAAACTCATGTGGCTGTGCCACGCTGTTAAGTGCTATAAAACCATTTCCAATCTCCAAACCAGCAACACAATATCATTATTCTCCTTAGCAGAAACGCATAGTGACTGGCAGTGTTAAAAACTATACAAGTCTGGCCAAAGAAACGTGTGTGTGGTGAAGATTTCCCCAATATGTAGCAAAGTTGTTTTCCTCCATTTGATGAGAACAACATGCCCTAATAAGCTGCGTTATCTTCCTAAATTCATATCAGTATAGCTCCATGAGATGCTTCTTAAAGAAAAGTCATTATGGGAGACAGTTCAAATGGAGTTGACATATTTGAAGCAGTCTCATCTTTGACCCCAGGGAAAATATTCCATCCGTAAATTCTCATTTGTTCCTCATGATACTGTTTGATGGTACTCCTGTCTTATAGATTTCAAAATGTCCCCTACTGTTGCAGTTTTAATGAACCCAGCTAGAAAAAGCTGCCATCTTGAATGCAAGTCTTGTGCATAACAGTTTTCCGGCCGGTCAGGCATTGTGTGCTGTTGAGTCTTCCATGCAAATCTTGGCCTCTGTAGCTGTGTAAATATCCATTTGCCACCGTACATCCATCTACATGGATACTCTTGGTTAGGCTACCTTAAGGTGACAACTCTGTGAGCATACAGATCAATGCTGGCCAGATCAACAATAAAAATGTTATTACAGTAGACTGTTGTAGATCTGCTTTTATGAAGTTATTGATTTTGTGGCAGGCTGCAGTATGGTCTCAATTATATGCAGGCGGATACAGTTCTAAGCATGAGATGCTTGTCTTCATCAGGTTGCCTTTACGCATGTAGTTTTACAGTGTCCAGTTGGGAATCATTCCATTCTCACTTAAGAATAAAAAATGATGAGAGAACGGCTCAATAGAAGTAATAAAAAGTAGCTTGTTTGAGCAATACAATACATGTGCAGAGGAATTATGGAGATATTTTGAACAGAACATTAAACAATGTGTCTTTTGAAGATACACCATTCGAGAAGGTGGTGATCCAAGGTCCCAGTTCACACCATTCTGTAATGAACATATGTTTTGTTGTATATAATAGCATGTAGTTTACAGCCAGGGTTGTCATTTAAATTTTTTTTGAGTCTCAGTTAGTTGGTGACATTGAGGACCTTTTTGGGCCCTTGTGTCCCAGGGCTCACAAAGACATTCCCAATATGACGGATTTGCATACAACACATCTGCCTCATAAAATCATGTATGGTGTGCTAAAATAAACTGTTAACTGAAGTCATAAATTACAACAGATCATATCGTAGCTTCAAATTAAATTCCCCCAAAAATTCCCAGTTCTGTAATTACAGATAAGAATGACCCCTCTCTGCTATTGGACCAACCCACATTGCACGTCAACGTCAGTACTTGCTTTCAATGAGATGACTGTAACATCTACAAAATGCTAGGAAGAGTATCACTTTCCGAAAGTTGGGCTCAGGTAGGGGAAACAGATCTTAATGGTGCATGAGGTGAGAAGAGACAAGCAGGAAGGAGCTTTGATTGATGTGGCCATCTGTGACCAATGCCTCTGGAGGAGAAGTTCACTCAAGTGGATCAGTTCTAGGTCATTGGAGGTTGAGTGTTAAATCCAGTTCAGAGAAGAGCGCAGAGATTGCAGTGCTGGTGTGAGAGCCAGCATGAGAACACACTATGACTCTCTCTTTACCTCCATCTTTCCTTCGTTGTCTTGGCTGTTGTTGCTACACAACAGTGTTCCTCTGACGATAGGGAGGCGGTGGCAACACTGTGCCCGGTTTTAGTGCATACTCAGACAGGTACTCCTGGTTCTCAGCCACGGCGGGTCGGATCCGACCATTTTGCCGGTAGAAGAAGCGTGTGCTGCAGTCCTGCAGATACTCAGGGTTGTGGAGAGTGCCCTTAGGGGGAAGACTGTGCTGCCAGTACTCGGGATTGTCAAATGTCTTTTTGGGCTTTATGTCTGCTTTGATAGTACCAGAGTGTGTGGGGTGGAGAGTGTGTCCGGGATGGGCGGAGTGGTGGGTGTGGCCTGAGAGGGTGGAGATGCTTTGTTTGCCTTGGTACAGTGGCTGAGTTGAGACATGGGAACTGGGTGCTGCTGGTTGCATGGTTTGGGGAAGGTTTTGGCTGATGGAAGTTCCACTATTTGCTGCTGCTACTACTACTGCTGCTGCTGCCGTGTGTGCCATAGGCACTCCGTTCTTCCGCAATACATCATGACTCTTTTCCCCAGAATTATGGAAGGTGTTTAGGTACAACGGGTCATTGACGTACTCATCCTCCACTTTGGGCTGCCCGTTGGAGGTACTGTGGTAACCTCGCTCGGTAGTGTGGACTTCTCCATTTTTGCGATGAGTGACAAAGGGGTTCTCTTCCACAGGGTTGAGATAATCTGCATGGTAAAATAAGAGAACTGTCAGAAGAGAGGGGGTAAGCAGACTTAGAACATTGTGGCAGCTAGCGCTCTAAGGTAAAGCCGACTACCACTGATCTCAGCAGGCTTTTTTATACAGACTCAACAGATTGCTCTCTGAAGTCCTAGAGTTATAGTAAATCAAAGTTCTGTCCATGAAAAGTTTTGGTAGAGTATACTTTAGCATACTTTAGAAAAGAATGCAAATTATTGAGGTTATAAAGTGTGCAAGTGAACCCATGCAAGGATTAACACAAATTAGCCCAAGATTAGCCCAAATTTCAAATGGATTAATCACTGCTTTGAACCCTGTTTTATGAAGAACTGCTTGATAGCATGTTTAACAAAACTTTAGTGGGTACTAAGTACAACTTGTGGTTTTATAGGTAAGAAATGTGAAACAATAGTGGCTAGGGTTCCTGTAGGTAAAATAACATAATAATTTCTTAGGTTATACAACCGATAAAATTTGTGTCTTGATCCAATGTCATTCACTTTGGATAAAAGAGTGTTACATTACATTTAATGTAATGTTTAGCAGCAGACAAATAATCACAAATGGCCTCAAAGCTTTTCTCGTTAAATATTTATGAGCTTTGTAGTCAGAAACTTTTACAGGTTCTATTTAGTTTCAACATTTAAAGGAAAGTCAAAAAGGTCAAAGCGATGGAAAACTGTCATTCTGTCATCATTCACTGTATGACTGACTTTCTTCTGTGGAAGATAAAAGATTATATTTTGAAATGTCTCTGTATTTTTTTGTCCATACCATGAAAGTCAGTGGTCTTCCACAACTGTTTGGTTTCCAACATTCTTCAGAACATCTTTTGTGTTACACAGAAGAAAGTCAGTCATACAGTTGTGCAATCACATGAGGGTGAGTAAATGACAGAATATGTTTTTTAGATAACCTACGCCGTTAAAACGACCAGAGTGGATTTCACAAGTTCATGCTTACATATAATTAGCTGAAGTATGGTAATGCATATTTGGCGTGCTGTCCAGGGAAGGGTTTCGAGCTCGGGAATGGCTCGAACCTAGAGTACCCTCCCCTGTATTAGTGTAGAATAAACTCTAAGTGAGGAGATGGGGCTGAGCAGGGATGCTGATAAACCGTCAATGGATATAAAAGTTATCTTGAGTGTGCTCCACCTGTGTCAATTAAGCTAAGTATCTGATGCGCTCCTCCCGAGCCTTGTTAATAAAACATCATATGGTGACATTTACACAGATGGACAAGCAGTTATTAAAAAAGTTTTTTTGCAATACTATTTCCCTTGTAAATATGCAAGAACACTAACCCAGGGTTTTTAAATGTACAAAGTGAAATCTCAAAACTTGACTACACAGGATTAATTACTAACCACTGGGTAAAAACGTGAACAGTGTGAATCATTGAACAAAGACAAAAAAGGGTCTCAAATGGCACTGGATAAATAATTTCAAGTGTAAAATGAGTAAGGGATCTCTGTGTGAGCTCTGTTAGATCCAACTCCTCTATCACTCACTCGCTCCAGTTTATCCTTCCATTACCTGAGGGCTTTTTGTCCTGCATGGCGCTCATGTATGTAGCCTGGTCGGTCTCAGCTCTCGCTCCACGCTCACATAGTATCACAGTTGGGTCTGAACTGTAGCGCTGGACACTGCTTTCCTCCCCTGTGCTCGCCCTGGGTGAAGCCTTCTTCCTGAGAGTGCCATTACAGCGGCTGTCTTCAAATGCCTCCGAAGTCCCCGAGGCTCCCTGCTGGGCCATAGATTGCTTCTGAGTGGAACAGCCTGGGCTGACCGCAGACAAAGCCACAAACCGCGGGATAGTGGCCATCATCTCCTCCATTCCGAAGCTGCCGTCCTGGTATGCGAACTGGTTCTGCAAAAAAAAACAAATGAGCCTTTTAGTATTTTTGGCATGATCTATTTCTGTTTGCTTTACAATTAAACACTTCAAGAGAGGCAAATATTTTGTGCTAGCAAGGCTCCAAATATTAATACGGTTTAGGATATTTAATGAAAACTTGGCAACAGTGAATGAACAGACAAGAGTGTACTAACACAACTCTCCTGATTCATCACTATTATTATTATTTTTTTTTACTTATCCCTAATCCTCAGACTCTCTCCATCTGCCTGTCTTTGTTTATCATCTTACTGTGCACTTCCTTTTTATTAAGTGCTGTGGTGGCAACAGAGTGTAGCAAAAAGGCCAAGGATATAATATATAAGATGGTGAAACCATGTTTCTTTAATACCATGGTACTGACTTATCACCATATTCATGCACTATAGTATTTTAAATAGTTCTTTAAAGTACTGTAGAGAATACCATGATATTACCAAACAACCAATCTGAAGTCTTTCGTGGAGTCTTTTGTTTTTAATCCAACTGTTATATAATGTGAAGAAGACATTCATTTACTATGAACAATCTTGTTTGGTTTGTTATTAAATATAGTTGTGATATACCCCATTATAAAACCATGGAAATACTCCAGTTTCAGTGGGTATTGAAAATAATCACCCCATTTAAAATAATCACATTTTGTTGCTTTGCTGCTTAAAATGAAGACAGTTTATTTACTCAGTTCAACTCATAACATCCAATTGAAAGAGTTAACACCAACAGAACGAAAATAAAAAAGAAATAAAAAAACTGAATCACTGAGTTGTAAAAAGGATAACCCCCATCAGGTTTAGGAAATAAAGCCATTTCACATTCAACTGTGATCAGCTGTGGTAATTTTGATTAGCCCAGTATGAAAATAGCTTTTGTCAAGCATTTCAGTCCTTGGTAGTGCAAGTTGTGCAACTGAAGCAAACAATCAACTATGGGCGACAAGGCACTGTCAAAAGATTTCCGGGATTAAGATGTGGACAGCCACAAGTCAGGAGATGGATACAAAATAATTCAAAGGCTTTATCAATGCCTAGAAGCACAGTGAAGTCTGTTAAAGTGGAAAGTATTTAGTACAACACAAACCCTCTCAGGATCAGGACATTGCTCTAAACTGGATGAAAGAGTCAGGAGGAAACTGTTCAGAGAGGTGACCAAGACCCCTACAGCAACTCTGAAGCAGTTGCATGAATTCATGACAAAGAGTGGTCATTGTGTGCATGTGACAGCAATGTCACATATTCTCCACAAATGTGGCTTGTATGGGAGTGTTGCAAGCAAAAAGCCTCTCCTCAAGAAAACCCACATGCAGTCACGACTGAGATTTGCCAAAACGCACATTAAAGATTCTGAGGCAGATGGGAGTAAAATTAAAATTAAAAATTCAAATAATTATTTGAGTGGGCAAATACTGCAAAGTCTAGATGTTCGAAGTTAGTAGAGACATATCTCAACAGACTGAAATAATTAAAGAAAAAAGGTGTTTCAACAAAATTCTGTGATTTTGTTTTATTTATTTATTTATTTCACTTAGATGTTGCACTGAGTAAATTCAGCTGGATTAAACAAAAAACTTTGTCTGTCTTTATTTCAGGCTCCAAAGCAACAAAATGTTATTATTTTGCAGAGGGGTGATTCTTTTCTATACCTACTGTATGTGATAGTATATTTCTATTGCTGCTGTGATCTCTCTGCGGCAAGTTCCTAGGTGTTGTCTGAATGTCCTGAATTCAGTGCGTCATCTCTTATTTTACTTTATCCATGACATTTTCTCTGCTTCACTAACTACATAACACCAGTCTCATCTCATTCTCTTTTTCCATCCTGTTTTCACCAGCACCCATCCATGATGCTCTTTGAGCACCCTGGAGCTCATTGCTGAGAATGAAGGGTGCTGCTGGGGGGAGCATTACTCAAAACAAGAGAAACAAAGAGTGGAAACTGTCATATATAATATATAACTATACTGGTGGAGTGGGCAGTATCTGTAATATACTAATTTTGGATAATCTTGAGTATAAATGGCTTCAGAAATTTCATTTGAGTATTCAAATAAATTAATCAAATTTGCAATATACAACAAGAAAAACAAAAACAAAATATAATATATTTTACACAAATAAAAACTAAATAAAACGATTTTTCAACGTTTACTTTTTGAATAAAGTAGTTGTTAATGTTTATGCCAAATCTGAAAATTGTGCTTTTATCCCAGTATCCTATTAAACATTTACAACCCACTGACCAAGGAAGAAATAGTGCTTTTTATATAATGCTCAAACTTCAGTGGAGATGAATTTGGGTTAATATCGCAATCCACTGTTTGGGTTATTTGGCAGAGTTTCGCTTTCCCTCAGTTTAGCTCAGTTTATACGGCAAACTGCAGGCGAAAGATTTCTGTTCCAAAGAGGCTCTGAAGGATTGATGTCCCTCATTGATATTCATACCACTCACTCTGTTTTCTCTCCCAGTTAGACGAAAACAAAACGCAAGTTAGAATGCAAAATGGCACACATGGTTAGCGAACACGGTCCAGGCGAAAAGAGGAAACATTTCATCACACCCACCTCTCCCACACACTCTCACACCCTGGCTAAATCCATTCTAAGTCCCTGGCAAAGACTGATTGAACCCTGAGATTTTGTCTTTCTAAGTTACAGTTAAGAGCTGTTTGAGATGCATCCCAATCGGTTGTCCTTTCCCATTGCCGCTGCGCACACTAACAGTTAATAACATGCTCATGGCTGACTAACATAATGAGCAAATACCCACTCTGGACTTCCTGTCTATGGGCAAATATCATCTTCACTTTAGTGAGGACCTAGTTATTTACACTGGCATGCCTCTGTAATGAAAGCCAAGGCATGGAGCCCATTATAGGCACACTTATTGAGGGCGACTTTTTTTTTTTTCTCCACTCCACAGGAAAACCTTAATGCATGTCACAAAATCACTGCTGCTTTTCAAAATGCTAAGACAAATTAGGACCTGTAAATAAAAAGGACTCTTTATCAATAGGGGGCATTATTGAATGAGACTTCCTTTTTTTTTAGTCATCGCATTCATGATTTCATATTTCAGTGGCAGACAGGTTCGATCTGGGAGGGCATAGCATCTGTCAGAGAAGAAATGGTGGGCCGGTTTTTCTGGGATGCTTGCGTCGGTGCCACTTAATTGGTTAGGAGAGCATCCATCCACTCCAAGGTCAACGTCAGCTAGATGATAGACTCAACTGAAAACTTTATTCAGCCTCAGACAAGCAATAAATAGAGCTTCATGGATCGAGAACTAAAAGTGCATTAAAATGTAAATGGTATTCTTAAATATGTAAATATGTGCAAAATACCCACATGTGGATGCATGATGTATGTGTCAATGCATCAACGACCTCTTGTCTTTTGCCTACTTAAGACATATTTCACTGTTTGACAGGATTTATATGCTATATTCTACGCAGTCTCCTCCCAAAGAGTGCGACCAAAGCTAGTTGATTCTCTCCAAACATTTTACCAAAACAGAAATCTAGGCCTTACTATGATTTCAAGTATTCAGATGAAGTGATAGGAGCCTTAAAGACCTACCGTTATAACAATCCAATGTTTCTGAAACTCTTTACACAAAATACAATCTAATTTAGCCACTAAACATTGATTGATTTCATTCCCTTTCGATACGTTAAAGTACCATCATTCAATGGTACTTTTTAAAATTATTTTAAAAAGAAGTCTCTTAGGCTCATCAAGGCTGCATGTATTTAATAAAAAATAGTAAAAACAGTTATACTGTGAAATAATATTTCAATTTAAATGAACTTTTCTATTTTAACACATTTTTAGATTTAATTTATTTCTGTGATGGCAAAGCTGAATTTTCAGCAGCCATTTCTCCCTTCTTCAGTCACATGAACCTTAAGAAATCATTATATGTTGAAAAACATTTATTCTGATCATCAGCATCAAAACCATGACACATTTTTTCAGTATCATTGATCATTGTGTTCTAAATTAAGTTCTATAGTTTATAAAACAATACAGATTTTTTGTAACAATGTAAAAGTATTTATCATCATGTTTGATTAATTTAATGCATACTTCCTGAAAAAAAAAAAAAAAAAAAAAAAAAAAAAAAAAGATATATATATATATATATATATATATATATATATAGTACACTCACTCTGTTGGAGTCAATGCGTGATCTGGTTGTGTATGCCAGTGGAGGAATACTGAAGGCGTGTGGCACTAAATACTCCTCGGCATCCATCAGATCCTCCAGTTCCTCCTCATCTAGCAGACTCTGGAAGAACTTACTGTCATTGGGGCTGGGCAGCTTCATGCGGTCGTCTCCCTGACACAGAAAGCATCAGGCTTGAGATATCATGCTTATTATGCAAATAAACAAGGCTTTATGACACTTACATGTTCTATTTATTATTTGTTCTTTCATTTTGTTATAGATTTTATTATTGTACAGTACTTCATGGCCATTTGAGCTCAGCTGTGAGGCTCTTACCTGGATGACTAGGTAACGTTGTGGATCTCTTGCCATTCGGCTGAACTCTGCTGCAAGCTCCTTAAATCTGGGTCTGCTGTCTGCATCTATCATCCAGCCTGGAGGGACACACATAGCACAACTTCAGTCAGCAAAGTAGAACACAAAGGATGAACAATACTGTGAGCTTTCTGTACGTTTAAAAGAAGGTTCTGGCTTCATCATCTGTGAAATGCTAACAATCACCACAGAAATCATTTTCCCTCTCTATTTTTAAAACAATAGAAAATGTGTTTACAAAAACGCACATAACATGTTGATAAGTTAATCTGCCTAGAACAGTAGAGCGCATTAACAACTCAAATTATTTTGTAAGTAACAATTAAAATAAGTGATTTAACAAAACTGCAGTCTTCATATTTCTGCAGTTTAATCCTTTGGAATTATATTTTCTATAGACTTTCATCATGGTATGTTTTGTAAACATAATACTGCCCCATAGCCTCTACTCAGTTTGAAGTGAGAATAAATCTTAATAGCTGTTTAGCTTGTGGCTCACAGTGTCCCGGACACCAGTATTTGAATGATTCAGAAAAGATGAGGTTAGGATCATAGTATTTTGGTAGTACTACAGCACACAGTGATCGTATTACATTTTAATGTTAGTTTGAATACTGAATAAGTGTCAATATTAAAATAAAAAAATAAAAAATAGCAGCGTCAATTAGTGATAGAGGCTATTTAAACTAAGTTCAAATAGCCATGGATGCTATTTACACTGTGCAAAGTGCAAAGAGCTAGATTCTATTTACACTACGTTAAAATAGTAAGTTTTCTGCTATTTATACTACTTACTGCAAATACTGGCTATCTGCACCACAGTATTGTAGTACATTATAAAAAGTATGCAATATTAACTAATTGAGTGTAAATTTAAATCAAATTATTACATTGATGCCACCTTATTGGGACAATAAAGCCCTCCCTACACATACCCTGACCCTACACAATACTTTATTTGAAACTTTTTGATTATTTCTGTCATTTTCTTTGAAAATACGTGCTTTTTTGATGTGATTTGAAATTTGAAAAGGGTTGAAATTTGAAAAAGTTCGCCAAAAGGCGGATTCGACCCCGGGTTCATCACGTCAAAATGAGTATGACACACTTTACCATCTGCACCACTGCTGCTGACATTTGACACATGTCTTTTGTGATCGTGACCAGCAGAGTCACACGTTGGTGGACAGAGTTAGTGTAAATAGCCTCTGTCAACAAGGCGGGCTATTTGCACTAAAGAACTTATGCAGAACTTATGTTGTATGCAGAATTGTCATACAACAACAACAAAAAACTGAAAAAACATCTGGAATGTGCAAAGCTCTCTTACATTTGACCATGACCATGTAGACATCAATAGTGCAAATGGGAGGTTGAGGAAGCCTCTCTCCTTTCTCCAACAGGTCAGGAATCTCTCGGGTTGGGATTCCGTCGTACGGCTTTCCTCCGAATGTCATCAGCTCCCAGATAGTCACTCCTGGAAGAAAACCCAATAAACATCATTTAAAAAAGCTTTTAGGTGTGTGCTGAGACTATCGGGTAGGTGTTTGTCTGAATCATACAGAGTATAGCTGCAAAAATCAATTGAAACTAGACTTTAAATAAGATAAATTATATTTTATTGAGGCAATTAACTGTAATTCAGGCTCATCTCACCGTAACTCCATACGTCACTTTGGTGGGTGAATTTTCTATAGTGGATGCACTCCAATGCCATCCACTTTATAGGCATCTGACAAAACAAGAGGGAACATATCATTGGAAAAATACACAGTGGTACAGTACATGAAAATGTCATAAAAAAATAAAATAAAAAAAAGCATTCATCAAGCGAGCACAGCGAGTACTGCTTTGTTGTTTATTTATGCAACTTGACAAAGTTTCTTCAAAGCTTAAATCCTTAAAACCAAACCTTATCACAGAATCATGCATTATATATTAAGTCTGGAAAGTGAATATTTCAGAAATGGAATAATCAGTAATATCTGAGTCTTTTCATCTTTTGCTTTGGAGGGGAAATAAAAACAGGTTGGGCTAAATGTGTGTGCAGTGCTTCGCTAAAGCTTTACAGTTTCTCCTCTGTGGGAGAAAAAGCATGGCTGATTTAAAATAGTAGACGGTTGGAGCTGAACAGAATAGAGCGAGTCCCAGGATATTCTATTCTGATACAGCAGCAAGAGAGAGATTCAGATGGACAAGTTTGAATCAATGTGTACATGAAGTGAAGTGCAGGAACAGGACACAGCAGCTGGTGGGTGGACGTTTGTTTCAAATGAAAAGGTGCAGTTAGTGTGTTGCTATTTGCCTCTCCTTATATTCAGCATAATATAATGTTTTCTAAAGGATCATGTGAAAATTCAGCTTTGCCATCACAGAAATAAATTACATTTAAAAACGTATTAAAATAGAAAAGTTATTTTAAATTGTAACAATATTTGACAGTATTGCTGTTTTTACTTTTTAAAAGGGTAGTCTTCTGTCTTGTAGTGTACATTTGGCCTTAGAAAACCTTGTTAATTAGCCCGTCATTAGAGGCTGTGCTCTAAAACCCAGTGACGAATGTTTAGTCAAGCACATTTCTTGATTACTCAAAGCATTGTTGTTCCAACACAAAAAGCACATTTAAAGTGATGCTATGCAAACAGGACATTGTATGCCCTTTGTCTTGTCAGGGTCATGTGACACTGACCTTGCCCCCATCTGCGTTGTATTCCTTCTCATCTGCATCCAGAAGGCGAGCCAGACCGAAGTCAGTGATCTTTATATGGTTGGGTGACTTTACTAGGACGTTCCGAGCAGCCAGATCCCTGTGCACAAGTCTCCTGTCCTCCAAGTACATCATACCCTGTACATGCACACACACACACACACACACACACACACACACACACACACACACACTTTTTAAAAATATAGTCAATTACTGTGACAATAAGTTGACTGTTTGACAGTCAAAATCCTCATTAACACTAATACTACCATAAGCATGATGATACCATCTCAAGCTAATCATAAAAAATAAAAAATAAAATCCAAACATTTAGTCTTTTGAATAAAACAGTGTACATCTGCAGTACTTTATTTTGCAACTTAATGGTTAAGAAAATGTATCTAATATTACATATAATGTAAAATTCAGTCTGATGGTATAGTTTTTTCCCCCATTGTACTCCACAAATATATGCCAAGGTGACAGTTATGTCTTAAGAGTATTCATTAAAATCAATCAAAATTTTCGTTTTTTAGTTTAAGTTCTCGTAATTTTTCTTATGTGCTTATGTCATTTTACATTGTAAAATTTTACATTTTGTCATTTTTACAAATAATTATATTCTGCTATTTCAGTTTTAGTTCAAGTCATTTTAGTAATTAAATTTAAATGTATATCAATTAATAATTAATTATTCTTGTATGTTTAAGTTTTTCATCTATTATATATATATATATATATATATATATATATATATATATATATATATATATATAAAATCTTTATTTTAATTACCAAAAATGTTTTAATAGCTTTAGTGTTAGTTAATAAAAACAATAAACTGACCATGAAAAAACTGAATTTATTGTATTTATTTATATTTACCTAACATGCTTAATAAGGTATACTAAAAAAACTGGTAGATATTACTGCAAAATACATATTTAAACTCACATGATCAACACCATCAATGAATTTCACAAGCTAATCAAATTCTTCATGAATTTCTGCATTTGTGTCATGATAAAATGAAGATTCATTTTGAGGAAGAGTTTGTAGCCTTGAAATTAAATGGTTAGGAAGAATAACATTTAGAAAATCTAAATTTGTTTGTTCTACCATCACTGTCAAGGACACTCTGGGGAGGGATTCCACTGAAAAAAAGTCATAATATTATTAATGGAGATTGTTCACATTGATAAGCAATGAGTCTCTTCTCAGGTGTGGCCATGTATTGCAAAACAATGAACTCCAGACATCAAATTTCTGGAGGAGAGAATGGAGCCGTGATCCATTCGCAAGAAAACAGCCTCTCTACTTTTTCACCAACAGGGCTTTTAAGTGCCCTTGAACCGGTGGCTGGCTGAAATTTAAATCTTAATGTGATTGGTGGAGAGGTAAGGACAGCTTATGGCAAACTGGTTTTACTAGGCAAGGGAGCTTGGAGAAGTGGGGAAATACAATTGGAGAGGTCTAGTGTAGCACATCACAGGTGCTCTATGAGATGAGAAGCCTGTTTCTGTCTTCACAGAAAGAGTCTGGTTACAAGTGTTTTTAATATCAAAGCTGTGAGAATTTATTCTTACGAGGAAAGTGTATTACATCATGTAAAGCACCAAGTTTCTGTTGCTAAACACAGCAGGTAATGCATCATATACTTGGGGAAATCCATGCAGTGCATTAATTTTTATAGGCAACTGAAGGGAAATATAAACAGATTTGGCTATTGCTGTAAGAAAAAAAAAATCCTCAAAATTTTTGTGTCTTTTGCACTGGATAAAGATATATTTGTTATATAGTTTTAGTTATATATTTAATGGTCTTAGTTATTTTAGTATGTCAGTTATTATAAGTACAGTTTTTATTTTCCGATTAATATTTACATTTTATTTCAGGTTTCAAATTACCAAAACATATTTTTAATAGGCTCGTGAAGAATAACAGTACAATTGAATTGATGGTAATATCAGAATATGAATTTTTTTTGCTGTTAACTCAAAATGGGTTGTATTCACTGTAGTCTTCATTTAACTTTTTAAATTCAAATGACTGAAGATAAAACTCAGATTTTCTGCTTTTATTTGAAGTGCAAAACAACACATAAATGGAGTACTTTTCTTTATAAAAATAACCAAATCTGCTGGATATTATTTTAATTTTATTTTCCCAGAAGAGAATATTTATGCTAATCAAATGGTTATATGTCAAACCTGAGTGAGAACTCCATTCTAATTGGGAACAAAGCAGTGACACATAAAACATATAATGAATGAGGAAAGTGACTCGCTTTGCAGCAAGTCAACAGACTCATGAATTGCAGCACAGTCAGATCTAAGAGCATGTTTCCCAATGTACTTATTAAAATGACAGCAGCGGCTCTAAAAGAGAAATCCCCCAATTAAAGATGAGCTGAGAAAATGAGAGGACCAGCTATAACAGTCTGGGAATGAAGAAAGGGGTTTATTTCAACCATATTCAGATGAGTTTGGGTTAAGCTGGGAAAGAGGATGATGCTTTAATAACAAGATTTAAAAAAGACTGATATGTTGCTCAGACAGTTCTTATGTTAAGAAACAAGTGTTCTTTACCAAAACCAACTGAGCTGCCTATAGAAGCAGGTTTCAAAGGCATTGTTTACTATGTATCTTAATTTATGCTGCCCCTCGAGATACCTCATTATGGCTTTGTAGCAGGGGCGTAGATTACGCGGGGGACGTGTCCCCCCACTTAATATCATGGAAATTCGTCCCCCGCACTTTTTCGGTCAAGTTTTTCTCATAGAGGTTTTCAAGAGCGGGTGTGAATAAATATAGATTTAAACTCAAAGAGACGGGATAGTCTGCATATGATTTGATATTTAATTCGGACCCAGAATACAGTGAGATGGACATCACAGAGCGCAAACTCTCCTGCAGTGTGCGTTTCATTCATACTCGAAGCCGGAGGGCGCTCTCGTGCAGAAAGTCATTTCAGAAAGATCCTAATATGGGCAAAAGCGTCCAGCTATAGCTGTATGAAAATAGTTTTTACACAGAGAAAAAGCAGAGAAACTTTTGCAAAGACGAAGACATTCAACATAAGATTGCAACAATATATGGTTTTTCAAGTAATCTCCAGCAGGTGATAAATAAAGTATGAACAATTTAGTGCCAATTGACATAGCATTTATTACAGAATAGAAACTATTCTGCCTTATTATGTGATAAAAAAAATGTTGCATTATAGGTAGAGCTGAAACAACGAATCGATTGAATCGATTAAAATCGATTATTAAAATAGTTGTCAACTAATTTAGTAATCGATTCGTCGTTAAATAAATTTTATTTGCCATGAGCGGCTCATTTCGTGCATATTTCAAATCTGCGGTGACCAAAGTGTGGCAGTAATGAGCCACCGGAGGTTTTACTCAGCCAGTACAGCAGGTGAAGTAGCGAATAGCCAATAGCTGGCCTCGTTTTATGTCACGTGCTTCCCGAACAGCGTCTCTGCAGCATTCAGCGGGAAGTGGGAGTACTTTACTTTGAGCCTTCAAAATGAAGAGTAACCTGTTAACTCTGCACTACTGAACTGTTTAAGGGGCCGTTCACATATCGTGTCTTTTGCGTGCTCAAGTTCGTTATTTCCTATGTAGGCGCGCAGTATGCACTCTCATAATGGAAGCGACGCACGCGGTGCGATGCGCCCGTTTTTCCAGGCGCGTCCACACCGCATCCATTTATTCTTTGCTGAAATTTCCGGGTCTTCATGGAGAGGGCACGTCATGGAGAGAGCACGTCATGGTTGCTTAGCAAAGGCAGACGCCTCAGGGGCGCTTCTGCCCGAGCGCTTTGGAAAGAAGGAGAAAGCGGCGCGACTAGCGTTTTCCACGCGTTTTTAGGTGCAATATGTGAACGGCCCCTAAGAATTTTATTTGTGCAGATTCTCCAGTACAAGGTTGTTTGCAAATGTTTAGTCGTAAAAGCTGATAACATTGCTTTTTAACAGTTAACATTTAAAGCTTTACAAACATGTTATGTGATCAGTTTGTCGTTTACCAGTTCATAATTCAGACTTGCAGCCTAATTATGACTGAATGAGAGAGGTAAATGTTTGAGTATATTTAAAATGCACTTCTTTTCTAAGTATTCACTGCTCTTTTTCACACAGCAGGTTTTTTGTGTGTCCCAATTTTTTTTTCTGGACAACCTTCTGATGGATTTTACTTTAAATTGTGAGTTCCATTCAGGTTTCATGCCATTGGCACTTTTTTTCGAAGGATTGTTTACAATTTCACAGCATAAGCTATAAAGCTTTTTCCCAGTAAATAATAAAATACAATGCACTGCAATTTTATTCTGTTTTATCCTTATACTTCGTGAAAATATGTTCTCAAAGATTCCTTAAGCTTTGTTTGGGATGTTAAACTACTTTAGGAGCTCTAAGGACTGCCATGGTGAAAACAATATTTGAAATCTCCTTGTGAATTTTGCTAGAGTATGGGTCAGTGTTTTGATTGCAGAAGAGTTCGACAAAGGATAACTAACATAATAAAACAACTCCAGGTATATTTTTGATGAGGATATGACAATGCAAAATGGTTAAAATCTCTTAAAAATCTATGCTGAATGATAAAGACCCTTTATTAATAATTTACTTGGGGAAAAAATGGAAAAAACTAAAATATAAGTACATAAACCGATTAATCGATTAATCGTAAAAATAATCGACAGATTAATCGATTATCAAAATAATCGTTAGTTGCAGCCCTAATTATAGGAAACATGATGCATTAAGAGCTGGGGGGTGAAAACTTTTGAACACAATGAAGATGGCCAAATTTTTCTTATTTTGTTGAAATATAATTTTTTTCCATTTAGTTCTGCCCTTCGTAAGCAACAGAAGATCCTTGTATGTTTCCCGGTACACAAATTAAGTACAAAAGTTTTCCAAAAGTTTTCATCCCCCAGCTCTTAATGCATCTTGTATCCTTCTGGAGCATCAGTGAATGTTTGAACCTTTTTAAATAGTTGTGTTTGAGTCCCTCAAATGTCCTCAGTCTGAAAAGATGTATCTCAAAATCATAAAGTCCCTGCTGGAAAGGGTTCAAATATGCAAAGATGCTGGAAAACTGAAGAATCTGCAGGACCTTAAAGATTTTTTCTGAAGAACGCTGCTCAGTTTAACTGTTCAGAACAAACAAGGGACTCATGCACAACCATCACAAAACAGAAAGACAGCCGAGGATCATCAGGTAACAGCACACAGTATTAAGAACCAAGGGTTCCCAAACTTTTGAGTGGGGTTATTTTAATAATTTCAGCAATTTTTTTGTCTTGTGGACTAAATGTTAATATCTTTTATGTACAATATCCTACTCAGGACAGTACTAAATAAAATATAACATGCATTTAGTATGATCTCTCTTATTTTTTGAAAATTACTCATATTTTCACAGATTCTGCAAGGGGTGCCCAAACTTTCGATCCCCACTGTGTATATATATATATATATATATATATATATATATATATATATATATATATATATATATATATATATATATATATATATAATATTTCTGTCCCCCTCACTTCTGAAAAGATGGCTACGCCCCTGCTTTGTAGCGAAGTTACTCTTAAAATGTACCGTGATTGAGTCAGTAGGAAGTAAATCCAGTCTAGCATTATATTATTATATTATATCCATTATAAATATACAGAATTTATTCAATACTGAAAGAAAAATATGGACAGCCTTCATCCAACTTTATCGTACACAAGCCAACTTGATGTGTCTCCCACAGTAAAAAGTGTCTCTGGTTCTAGTTAGTTTAGTCTAGTAAGGCCTCATATGAGGGTAGTGTAAACTGGATTTGTAGACAATAATAAATTAATAATATGCCCTCAATGTCCCTGAGGGTTGAGGTCAGTGTCCAGTCCAATGTTGTTCCTAGAAAGGTTGTGCAAGAAATGCTAATCTGCCTGCTTTGAAATACACAAAAATCTGCAGAACTGTGAAGAAGGAGGGAACAAACTCTTTATGCAATGCATTTGTAATCGTTCCCCAGCAAGCAAGTGTAATCCATGGTAATGCTGTGGGGATTACACCCTCTGTGCCCGCTGAAGGAAAAAAATAATAAATAAAAATTCACTTCCTCCTCTCCATACTCACCCATAACCACATTTCACAGGAATGTATCAATTCTAGAATGTATCACTTACATTAAAATGGTGGAATCTTTAAGATTTGTAAAAATGAATTATTGCTTTTATTCAGGAAAGACACATTAAATTGATTGAAAGTGACAGTGAAAACATTTATAATGTTACAAATAATTTCTATTTCAATTAAATCCTGTTCTTTTAAACTTTGATAGATGTTTTATGGTTCAAACAAACATATGTTTTCACTGATAAATAAATGTTTCTTGAGCACAAAATCAACATATGAGAATGATTTCTGAAGGATCATTTGACACTATAGACTGGAGTAATGACTGCTGAAATTGCAGCTTTGCTATTACATGAATAAATGACATAAAACATATTCATACAGAAATCTGATATTTTAAATTGGAATTGGAATATATATATACTGTTCAAATAAACAGGGCCTTAGTCAATTTAAGAGATTAAATAAATAAATAAAAACAATTGATGCAACCATGAACATACACAAGGGAAGTGAAAATCAGAACAAATGACCACGACTGAAAACCATTCTGTTGCTTTCCTCCTTCCTTCTGCATGCACTGCAGTATGTCTCACCAAAGACATGTCTTAAGAGCTTTTCAAAAATTAATGAGCCTACATTAACATTAATCGTCTATCAAAATGCAATTATCTGAGCATTTGCGGAGCTGAGGTAGAGAGGAGGGAAATGTATATTTCAGGGTAAATAATACTGACTTCTGCACAGCTGTACTTGCAGAAGGGGGAAGTGCTTGATTGTACCATATACAAAAAAACGATTACCTCGTACTGGCATGGCTTTTCAAGAGTCTTATTTGTACACAAAGCATTTTTGATCATTTTCAAAGTTTCAAATAATTTAGGCAGTAGAAAATTAGGATTAAAATGTTAGTGGAGGAAAATAATTTAAAGTAAAGAATCACATACCTTACACATGCCTCTGTCAAAGGCTTTCATTCTCTTTTTATTTCTGTAATGAGTAAGGAAGTTTGAGAGACAGGAAAAGGGAAGCACTTTTGTAATTTAAGCCATGGACAGAGAGATTTTTAGCATTGAGGCCACTCAAAAACATGGAGACAAATAGAGCTGGAGTGCTCTCAAGAGCCATACTTTGTCTGGGGAGAAAATACTGCCTACTCAGAAAATATGGAGCCCCCCAGAATGTCTTATTTTGTTCATATTATTGTTTCCCTAGCTCAGTGTGAGTAAACAGTGTACAGCAGATCCTTTCAGTTGTTTCACATCTCTCGTAGGACTAAATCCGAACCCATTCCACAGTCAGAGCACAGGCCGTTTTGACCCATTCACTCTGGTTCCAGTGTATTTAAAACAGATTACTTCTGCAGCCTGGACAGCCAATCAATACTCACTCTGATTACAATAAGACACAAGATGGCCATGCCACACAATATTTATCCCCAGAGTGGACTCCAGTGTAATTAGAAATCAATGGCTCACACAGTCCATTAATGCAGCGGATAGAGCAACAGAGATTGTCGTACACATGAGAATATGTGTGAAAAGCCCTAAAGAGGGAAACTCTGACTTTATGAAAGAACAGAAGGCGGAAGACATTTTAAATATAATGTTCAGTGGGGGATTCTAATCTTAATGTGTTTATAAGGGCTAGCAGAGGTTTTCAAAGAGACACTGAGTTCACAAAAGGTACAGTGTCTGTTCAAGGCGAATACAAAACCAAGATTTACCTTAAGTTGGAAGAAGTATCAATATAGAGCAGGTGTATTCAACCGTTTTATAGGCCTATAATATAATGAATCACAAACTAATATACTACAACATGTGTATATTGCCATATTAAGGCATTTAATGTTGTAGTCTTTGTGGACTATACACAGTAAGAAAAAGCGTGATCAGTCTGATTCACAAACAAATACCTCTGATAAACCTGTGCTTTTAGTGCATAAAAGTGAACTAGTAAAATCTGATGACTCTTAATGAATCATTGAAAAAGATTAATGAACACACAAAGTTCTACTTTGAAGCTCCAGTGAGAAGTGACGGACGTGGAAGTGCAGTGGAGAGAGCAAAACAAAACACCATTCACCAATTAAAAGTACAATATGTGTACGAAACTTAGATGAAGTTAGAGATTATGGTTTATAAAGTTTTAAATAAGGATATTTTCATACACAAATTAACTTTAGATAGACTTTATTAACCCTGGAGCCATGTGGAGCACTTTTTTATGATGGATTGACGCACTTCATTGAACTTCTAAATCTCAACACCCATTCACTAGCGTTATGAAGCTTGGAAGAGCCAGGACATTTTTTTCTGAAAGAAGAAAGTCATTTACACCAAGGATGGCTTGAAGGTGAGTAAATTATGTTCATTTTCTTTTTGGGTGAACTATCCCTTTAAATTAATTGATTGAGTAAATGATCCAATACCTCACTCATTAATCCCTTGATTTGTTTCTGAATGAATCAGTGTGTCTAAATTAAGTGAGTGAATGCTTTAATGGTTCACTTGTTTTGGTCCTGAATCAATGAATGTTTTGAGCAAATCAGCTGAATGAATGATCTTGTTACTACTTACTGAAATAATGAAGCAACCTGGGTCACTATCACCAATGCTGATTTACCTCTGAAATGTTCATTTTAATATATGTTCATACATAATAGTTTTGTAATGTAGACCCATTCTTATCTATTGTTATAAGTTCAAAAGATTTTATATATCAAATATATCCAAATATAATTTATAGCAATAGCCAACTCTTTATTTAATATAATATACAAAACAAGCATCAAAAATTTAAATAGGATTGCAAAATATGTATTGATACCCAGTCCAACTATTAAATTGTAAATTTTAATTAAACTTTTTTTCTTTCTTTTTTTTATGCAGGAGGGACACATTGAAAATGTATACTTCATTTAAATTTAAGTTTAAATTAAATTTTTGAGATCCCAAGGAATCTCAAAAAGCATTTGTCTCAATGTTTAGTAATCATGTTTCAAAACGAGAGCTTTAAAGGAATGAAAAACCCTCCTGTATCATCATTATTGGATTAGTATATGGACGCCCTTACTGCTTCCCCCATAAATGCTCTGATTAAATTGACTTCCTTTCCAACTTGCTTTTGACCTTTTGAATGATCTCCTCTATTCCTTAAGAGACACATTTAAATTGTGTTAGTCACTTATTAAGTGTATGCCATTTTGCAGTGATATGAACTTCAAAACCATCTGCATCTCCTCCCTCTGTGGAGGATGTGTTTGTGGAATAAGACTGGAAATAATCTCTGAGTAAAGAGTGAGGAAGGTGACCTGTGAGGACCCACCACAGAGAAAGTAATTCAGTTCTCCTGTCTCTTAACTCTCATCCGCACTCTTTATCCTCTCTTACACCTGTAACCACATCTAACCGGGATTAGACTCTTTCTTTTCCTCATCCGAGCCAAATAATCTGTCCCTGCTATTTCAGTTGTGCAGTGCATGGAGCCGTGTGATAGGCTTAGTCTTGCAGTTGTCATCATCAGTATTCTGAATGTCCTTTCTGAACAGTTTTACTGCCACAAAACCATTCCATTAATTCCAGAGCTGTCAGCAGACCACAGTCGCTTGAAAAAATTATGACAATCAGCAAAATTGGAGGGGAGATCCGTCTATCGATTAGAACTTCAATCATACTAGTGACTCCTTTAAATTGCCAGTTGTTTTTTCAAGAGGAAATTGGGGCTTTGATCTTGCAGATAAAGTGTCAGGCAATTCAAATCCCTGTATAAAAATGCTGCGGTGTCAGAAAAGATTGAACTGACCATCAGTACATCAAAAGCATCAGCATTCCATCTGGATCAGATTTAAAGGTATAGTTCAGTCAAAAATGAAAGTTCTGTCATCATTTACTCAACCTCATGTTGGTCCAAAAACTCTTTTAGTTACTTCTGTGTAAATCAAATGTCTCAAGTGTTCTCCACATAATGAACATCAGTAGGGTTCATTGTTGTTTGGGACCCCACTGACTTATGTGCAAAAGTAATTAAAACCCTCTTCAAAATATCTTCTTTTGTGTCTTTAAGTTTTAGAACTGCTTTCTTAATTATAAAAAGCTATTTACAAGGAACATGATTGAGTGTAATATACTACTTTCTTTCTTTCTTTTTAAGAAGTCTCCTATGCTCACCAATGCTGGATTTATTTGGTCAAATTACAATTTAAAACAGTAATACTGTAAACATTTATAACAATTTAAAATAGCTATTTTATCATTTTATGCAGCTGTTAAATATGTTTGGATATATGTTCAAAAATAATGTTCCTGCGATTCAAAGCTGAATCTTTAGCAGCCATTACTAAAGTCTTCAGTGTCACATGATCCTTCAGAAATCCTTCTAATATGCTGATTTTGTGCTCAATAGCTATCAATTATTATTGGTAATCAATTATCAATAATAACTTGTACTAATATCAATGCTGAAAAGAGTTTTTGCTGCTTAATACTTTTGTCTGTGTTTTTCAGGTTTCTTTAAATAACAGAATGTTCAAAATAACAGCATTTATTTGAAATATAAATATTTACAGCATTATAAATGTTTTTGTAACATTATAAGTGTCTGTCACTTTTGATTCATTTAATGCATAATTTTTGGAGAATAAAATAATTTTTTTTTTTTTTTTTTTTTACTTACCCCTAATGTTTGAAGTGTATCATGGTTTCTTTAAAGATATTACATTTATATTTTCGTCTTCCCTAAGAAAAATAAATGTTTCTTGAGCACCAAATCAGCATATCGGAATGTTTTTTGAAGATTATGGGACACATAACTTTAAACTGACAGAACAGATGACAGAATAACAGTTTTATCATTTATATTAACTACTGCTAAATGCCCAGTATGTGACCATGAAGAAAAATAATTTATGACAAAATGTGATATAGTTGTAAAGACAGCTCCAGTGGGGACATCACCCTAGCCTGTGTGTCCCAATTTGAGACTTTAAAAATCGGTCCCTCTTGTTCTGTACAACTAGTTGCTGAACAGAGGAATAAGAAATGCTTATTATAAATGATGACTCCTTTTCCTCTGTCAAGCATGCTATTATCCAGCACCTGGACTGTGCAATAATAGAAGTTAAATAATCTCTCTATTCCTCTCTCTCTCTGTTACACACACACACACACACACACACTAGCTGCTGGAGGCAGGCGATAAACTCCCTCTGTGACCAATTTTCAAGCCAGTGTTTGGAAAGAACACAACCCAAGCACAGGAAAAATAATAAAGTAGTGCATGCTGCACAGACAAAGGGCTAATTAAAAGCTGAGCAGCACAACGTAACTGACAAAAGAGAGGCCTGTTTAAGTAGTTTGTGTAAACATGTCACTGAAGACTACCAGTGCAATCACAGACAGGAGGAGGACGGTGTGTACCAAACAATGCCAGGTGGTGAGAGAAAGAGAAGAACATGGCATCAAAGAAATGAGGAACAGTACATAGACAGAGATAATACACAAGAGACAATTAAACACAAGAATGTGTTAAACTATTCAGTATGTGTCTCTATGTCTCTGCAACCTAAGCTGCATTAAATAGTTGCATTGTTAACGCCACTGATATAATGTTTTAATGTATAATGTTTTTTTTTTTTTTTTTTATCCCAGGCATAAAAATATGGATGTAATGATACATTGATTTTCATTTTATACTTACATAAAATCTATATAATCCTGACCTAACCTAAACTTAATATCCAACCATTTTCTTTCCATCCAAGAAAATGAAAGGGAATGGATCATCATCATTTTCAGTGCATGAAAAATGACAGCTTGTATATTTTCAAAATGATTTCTTTACTCCTTTGGGTAATAATTATAGAAGGAATATACAATAACTACTGTTCAAAAGTTTGAGGTCAGAAAAATGTTATGTTTTTATAAGAAGACTTTCATGCTCACCAAAGCTGGATTTATTTGATCAAAATATAATAATACAGTAATATTGTGACATATTATTACAATTAAAAATAAATGTTTTATGTTTGAATATATTTTAAACTGCAATTTATTCAATTTCGTCATGTCATGCCTTGTTTTTCAATATTCCGAGCCTGCGAAGAAATGCTCAACATTGTAAATGTGAGTGGGTTAATTCTAGAAGAAGCAGCTAGCAAAACAACTGAAATGTCTTACATCATCTTTAAGCCTTTATTATAATTCTTGGCTATTTTCTTTCATTGGCCAACTTATGGTGGGATTGTAGTTACTTTAGTAAAAATCAATTTGTCAGTGTACAAGTTCTGCAGGCTGAAAGTTGGTGATTTATTTCCAAAATCATTTTATTATTTTATACACAAATACAAAATAGCACACACACACAATTGGCAAGAGCAATTCCAGCACGTAATACACAGAGAAATTGGTTGTGCTGATCAACACTGATTTTATGGCATATGTTTACAACAGAAATAGTTTTTTTTTAGTGATGAGCATGATGTTTTATTTCACTACCTAGCATTCAAATTCAATAAAATTTAGGGAAAGAGACCAAAACACGAAGAAGTTGGAAGTGTGTGTGTGCTTGTTTGTAGCAGTGTGAGTGTATATGTGTGTGTGTGAGAGGGTGTGCCCTCGTGTGAGAGCCTGGCTTCTGTCCGTCACACTTCACTACCCCTTCAGCAGTGCTCAGAGTGACAGAATACCAATAGGGAACTTAGACAGGAGAAGGACAAGCGGGCCCCAGCGAAACTGAGCTGGACGCTGACAGAAAAAGAATCAGGCAGGAGAGGCAGGATGCTGATCACATCCTTCAACATATTACTGACACCTGCTTGGTAAATCATGGAATTAACATTAAACTGTCATTCCTATTTATAGCTAATCCATTATAGTCAGGAATCTGGAGTCACCATAGTGCTGAGCTATGCTAAGTTGCTTTGCTTGCTTTAGCAAAATCTCCCAAAAAAAACTTTCAGTCCAGACACTTTCAGTTACGCCTTAAAGCATAAAAAGAGCTGTACATTTGTGTTTGAAGCTAAGATGGCAGTGAAAAAACACAATTATGAAAATGATACTACAGCCTTGTCATCATAATGTCTTTCTAATGATATAAGTGGTGAGTTGTAAGTGCTCCCAGATTACACTCCTTTTGATTCACTGACTTCTCTGGAAAAATTACATCTACTGATGCCTCTAGTTAGCTCCAATTCACACCGTTCTGATCTCAGGTATTGGGCTTTTGGGGAGGGAAACGGTGTGCCAGTACATATGCCAACACATGACCTTGTCCTGACGGGCTGGGCTGTACTTGGCATGGGGCGCAGGGCACCAGATGGGCTTGGTAATGTGCTCGGTATGAGAGAGGAGCGAGACCTACATGCTCCTCTCAATCAGGTGAGACCTGGAGACCCGTGGAGGCCTTGAGGGTGGGGGGCAAATTTCATTAACGACACAGTGAGGGGGGCACAATAGGGGAGAGTGGGCATCACCCCCCACCCAAAACACATCGTCTTATTTGTCCTCTGACGTGACCTACAAACATTGAATCATGCAATATAGTCATAATTGGAAATGGAACAATGCTGTTTTCCTCCATACCATAATTCAGCACAAGAATCCCTTAAAGGTATAGTTCACCCAAAAATGAAAATTCTGTCATCATTTACTCACCTTCATTTTGCACCAAACCTGTATGGATGCAGACTGCAAAAGAAGATATTTTGAGGCCCAAGCTACTTTGGAATTTTGTTGTATGAAAAAAAACAAAAACACTCCATACGGGTGTGGGATAACATAAGGATGAGTAAATGATGAGACACTTTATTTTTAGGTGAACCATCCCTTTAAAAGCTTCACAGCATCTACTCACTTACTAACAGATGTTATGAGCAACAGTATATAACTGTTCATTACAGAAGAACATTTAGAAAAATAAATAAAATACAATTCAAAATGCCATCCAAAATTGAACTGTTTGAAGTTAAGATTGACTTCCACTCTTCAGACTTAAACGTTTAGGGAAAATTGAGTGATGGTGACAAACACACTCACACTCTCTCTAGGATGCCGTCACTCTCTGCACATGCCTGTTGCTCTTAATTGAACCTCATATCCACCAATTTACTGCTCAATTTATTGGCCTGGATGCACCTTTTTAAGCTGTAACAGATGCCTGGCAACACATTAACCGTTCAGTGGGAGAAAAACACGTTCCTGGGGAATCACCATGGGAGTGAGAAAAAAGACTGATGACAGTATAGGTTTCAAATGACAGGTATAATTCAATATTAAATCTATAGTAACCATCATCATAAAGAGCTCTTTCTGTGTTTACACTTTCCATAATAAGTAGGGTTCTGAATTATGTGAACGATATAAGGCCTTGATGAAACACAGCTGGAGCAATGACCTCAAAAGAGAGAAAGAATAAGATACAGACAGGCCTCAAATTTCACCTATGTATGTGTGCAAGACATATAGACTACTTTTTTGTCCTTTTTGGAGGTTTTCTACTGTATCTGTATGGAAAAGCCCATTGTGTTCTACAGAGGAAAGAAACTTGACGTGAAATGACGTGAGGGTGAGCGAATGATTCATCATTTAAATTTTTGGCGAACTAATCCTTTAAATCAAACCACTGAATCCAGTGTGAATTCATCTGCTGTAAGGTCATGCAGTCGTCCTTTGCCTCATGTGGTATTACACCAGGGCACAAAGAAGAGCTTAGCTCTCATTTGCTGGGTGATTAATTTACTCACGATATGATCTTAGATAGTTCCCTGGCATGTCGGCCTAGTCCCTTCTAACAATATTAGCTTCTAGCCCATTTTACAGTCTTTTTCTCTCCCTTTTCCTTCAGTTCTTCATTGCCTCTGACCTGCCCTGAACAATTGTTTACAGATTCAGAGCGAGGTCTGGCCTTCCCCAAGCCACAGTAAATAATACACACCTGTCTGCTCCTCAAAACACAGCTCAGTCCTCGCAAATCAATACTGCAGGTAATGTTTGGCGCCGGGGGCCTGTATGTATTTTTTCAGGGAAGGGATGTACGTGCCTTTCCTCTGAGGCTGCTCTGGCTCCATTGCAACCATTACTAAACATCTGGAGCAGTGAAGATAAGGGCATCAGCATAAGGCTTCTGTGAAATGTAATGAAATGTCATTGGTGTGCGAATATTGGGTATTTTACAACGGCTTGTCCAAACATATTTACGTCTTTTGGTTTTGTTGACTTAAGTGTTACGTAACTTAATAACACTAGAGATAAATTTATCAATTTGCTATGAATAATCTTTTTGGTGGGTTACCAATTAAGTAATAAATAAATAAATAATAATAATAAAAAAGCAAGATTTGAATGTTTTCGAAAGAAGTAACTTATGTTCACCCATGATGCACTTATCTGATGAAACCACAGTAAAAAACAGAACTACTGTGAATTTGTATTGCAATAAATATTATTTAATTAAAAAATAGTTCTATATAGCGATGTTTATCAGCATGTCTGCTCTCTCTCTTTTTTCCCTCTTACAGGACTAAAAAAGAACACTAAACTAATCTTTAAGGCCATACAGGCCTCTGTGTATGGATGGCACTATCTGCTGATGTTCGCATGCCTGGAAGAAAAATAAAACAAACAAAGAAAAAGCATTTTTTTTCAGAAATGAGAAAAATGAGAGAAGGGAAAAGTCATTTTGCCTGAGGCAGCACAGCACATTCATTCTTACGCTCCTTTAACTTAAAGCAGTATGCCAAACAAAAGCCTCCTTCTGACAGCAAATGCCTGGCTTGGACTACACATGCATAAGCCAGAAATACAGAGAAAATAGAAAAACAAAAGAGTGTGGGAGAAAGGTGCGAGATCATGCCAGACAGGTACTGTATGTCAGAGATAAAGGAAGACGATGCTAAAAAAAAAAGTTATACGGTTTGGAACAATTAATGGTCTAAAATTTTAAAGCAGGAACGATTCATGTTATAAATATAATAGATGTCCTTCTGGCAAAAAAAAAGAAATTTGACAATTAAATACAGTTATAAATTGTTAACATATTTTTCCAACTCTGTATGGTTTTCTTTCATTTTTTAATGATTGCACTGCATTTCATTATTATATATTGAAGTATAATACTTAAGTCATATAGTTTGGAACAACAGGAAGTAAATATTTTTTTTTCCCCCTTTAAGCTTTAATTATCTTTGTCCAGGCATCTCTTGGGGTCTCATATTGGCTGTGCATAAATTAAGCTTATATACACCCATAAGCTTTTAAAGCACTGACTTAAAATTTAATTAAAACCCTGTGTGTTATGAAACTGTAGCCCTGGTGGAAAACCTCAATAGCAACCGACAAACACTAAGTGTCAGTCAGAGATTCCGAAACCTCTCCTATTTTCCCGAGAATTTTCTGCTCCAAATGTGCATCTGTGCTCCCAGCTGTCTGTCTGTGTGCGAGCAGCCAGTGAGCAGTCCGTGATACGCTCTGAACGCAGCCACATGGCTAGTCATCCTTTCTGTACACACTAGAGCATAACAGATGGCTGTCTGTGGTAAATATGGTTAACTTGACCTGATGAAATAGCACAACAATCGATCCAAGTCATTATCATCTCCTGCTAATTGCAGAGGCCTTGATGAAATGGTAAGACATTTAGATTTGCATTTGCAAATGACTCTCATGTTTCTATAGCTCATTAAGTCTAATAAAAGCCATTATGAATAATTTTCTCTTCCTGTCATTCCAATACAAATTCAACATACTGTAGTAGGTGTGGCCTATTCAAATCCAGTTGAATTCAAAAAGAGTCCAAATTACAAAAATACTGTTAATTTCTTTTATGCTCCTCAGAAGTCAGTCAGTCATACAGGTTTGGAAACTATAAATGCTGGCAGAATTGTGATTTGTCTGTTCTTTTACATTTGTTTTTTTTTTTTTTTACCTAACCCTGATATTATATGAAATATAATATAATGAATAATAATAATGGAAATATATCCATGATCTTATATTTATCTTTCACTGACCTTCTCACAGTGCATATTAGGATTGAATTATCTGCTAAGATATTTAGGAGATTATTTATTATTATTATTATTTTAGCATTATTTATTAATTTTGCATTCATTTGAGCACTTTTATTAATTTTATTATAATCACTTTTTTATATCTTTCAGTTTTCGGTTTAATTTTTTGTTGTTGCTGCTCTTTTTTAATTAAAAAAAATATTTTTATTTATCCTTTTGTCACTTTTTATTATTTAATTTATTTTCATTTTGAAGTTGCATTTTAGTTTTTATTTATTTCCAGTTAGTAATATCAGTACTTCAATTATTTCTGGTGCTAAGCAGCATTTTTTAATTTTCATTTAGATTAAGTTTTTCATTTACTATTTATACTTGATTTTATATAATGTATTTATTTATCAAAAATGTTTGCAATAGTTTTAGTTAACGATAATAACCCTGCTTTGGAATACATGCAAAGCTACCTTGACTGCAAAAGTCTCAAATTGGGCAAGATAATGTTTCTGACAAATTTAGGAATGAGTGTGCCCATTATGCCTTAACATACTGTCTGTGTAGGCAACTCCCTAGAGTTTAGAACACAACAAAACCAAAACACAATGTCCTTCCTTTCTTATCAAATCATTCAACTCAATAAATGTTCACCTCTTTATAAAGTTACAGCTGATTTTGTTTGCAAGTCACATTCTCACACAAATTAAGGACAAATGACAGCTCTGTATCCCCTCTTTCCCACCACAAACAACCGAGAGATCAACGAAGGTCAAAGCAATTAAAGCTGCTAAGTTAGACAGATGGTTTTGATATTCAGAAAATTTAAAGTGAACCCCCTGCTAAAATGTTGGTGTCCCTTTAACTTCATCTCTAACACAGGCGAGCCACTCTAGAGTCTGCAGGTCTATTGAGCTGAGAAATCCTCAGTGTTCACTGAGACCTGTGCTGTCTTCCTCTCTCGTCTGTTTAAAATTTCAGCAGGCCCACATCGAAAAAGAGTAAGATTGAGAAAGAGTGAAGGGAGAAAGAGGAAGGAGATGTGAGATGAATGATTGTGTGTGGGGGGAGAATGAATATTATGAATATTGAAAAAGATCTGTATGGATGGCCTTTAAAGTAAATTGCTTTGCATGTATTTGTTTGTCTTGGGTTGGCAGCAACCAGAGGATGTTCATGAGGTTCAGTTCAAACAGGAGGGTTCTAAGTTCAGGCATGAGCCAACTGAGATGAGATATCCATAATGTTAAATAATGGTTTTATTTAGCTAATTAGGTTACATTGTTCTGCAAAGGTGTCATTTCAAGACATCTTTACATGTCTTACTCTACAGTCAGTCTGTAGCTTATAATTAGAGCATTAGAAAGCCAGTCGATTGTCCTCTCAACTTAAAACCATTGAATATCAAGCATCTACTTAATTTCATCTATTGAAAATTCAATTGGCTTAGCTTCAGATATGAAGAATGGGATGAATACAAGATAAAAGTAACCATGAAAGGATAAAAGGCATAATTGCTGCCTGTGATAGTATCAGTATCCTTATTGAACTTAATAAGAATCCTGTAACCTGCAAAGCAATTGAACCTTAAATCAGCATCTACCCAGATTTCATTTAATATCCAATTTCAATCAATCAATCAATCAATCTATCTATCTATCTATCTATCTATCTATCTATCTATCTATCTATCTATCTATCTATCTATCTATCTATCTATCTATCTATCTATCTATCTATCTATCTATCTATCTATCTATCTATCTATCGTCATGTTTTATCATATTTATGCTCGCAACGGCCTTCAATTCAGCCAAATTATGTCAAACTTGTAATGCACTAATTAAAAAGTAAACACATCAGACACCACTAATGGTTACCAAAATGTTAACTTCTAATTACTTGAAACTACTGTGATGTGTGTTTGTCCCTTTGGGTGCTTGCTTGAAAGTATACTTTACTAGAAACCGATGGAAAGTCTGCAGGGAACCACTATGTAAATGAAGCTTTACATCTGAAAAAAAAAAAAAAAAAAACAGTTCATGGGATGCAGCCTTGATGAGTATGCAGGCATGTGTGAACATTTAGCTGTTTCATGCTGTGTGTCTGTTGTTTGTTGGTGTCAATGTCTGTGTATCACACTCAACAATTACAGCTCTAAGCTTCTTTCCTAAATGCCACTCTGAAAATACAGACTCTAATGGTAAACATTCTAAACACAACAACCAAATGTGTAATTACTGCATAAATGTTATGGTACAGTGCCTCACAATTAGTCTTTGAGGGAAGCCTCAGTCCTGCATGGGTGTAGATGGTTGTCAGCTCCACACTGTTAATCTGAGAGAGGCTGCTGCTTTGTAGCCTTCTACTTTTTACTTCTGGTATATGGTATTGATGATTTGAGTATTGTGATATTGTATCTATAACAGCTCTAAATCACTGACAATTGCTCAAAAATAAATGATATGCCTCTTTCATTTTAATTGATCACTGATAGGAGCCCTGCATCATTTTACTGGTCATCTTTTCATGGCAGTGCCTAAACCTTTCTCCAAGTACTGGTCAAAATGTAATCTTCACATGTCAGGCTTGAGTTGGATCTTGAGTTATCTATACTTTAGTAGTGCAAACGCTGGTTTAGTGCACCTCTGGCCAATCTCATCTCATCTCATTGCATTATTCATTTATTAATCTACTCAGAAGAATTAAACTGATTATTTCATAAATAATCTATTACATAAAGTGTGTTTTCTTTCACAGACAAGCCACTGATGCTCAGACCGCTATTAAACTGTTGAGAGCACAGTGAGACAAACCACTGAAAAGAGGCTTGTAGTCACTCTCTCTCTCTGTATGGCACCTCTTAAAATCACTTTCCTTCAATTTGTTCTTCATGTCCTACTCTTGCACTTTAATTTATCTCTCTTTCCTCTGCTCTGTTTTACATTTACATTTAATCATTTAGCAGACACTTTTATCCAAAGTGACTAACAAATGAGGAGCATATAGAAGCAATTCAGACAAATAGAAGTTCAACAGTATACAAGTGATGTAACAAGTCTCATTTAGTGTAGCACAGTACACATTCCAGTTTTTTTAAGAAAACAAACAAACAAACAAACAAACTACTTAAGAGTATCCTTTCCATATACTTCACAGTTTCTTTTCCAGAAGAACAATCATTGTGTCTGGTCCAGCAGTCATTACTCTGCAGGGCTCAACAATAACGATTTTCCTACATTTTAAATTCCAGTTGTATTATAGCTGTATTTGCAAATAGAAAAATAAATGTATTTTCTTTGTCAAAAATATTGTTAAATGAAAAAAAAAAAAATACTAATAGTAATAATACTAATATCAAATATTTTAATGAACAGAAACTGTTTTAAAGAAAACGTAATATTTAGGAAAAAAATATTTCTAGCAATAAACAAACAAACAAATAAAAACTATTTTGCATCGAAAGTAAAAATATCAACTACTGTCTGATTGGACAACACACACATATACACACGCACACACACACACACACACACTTGCATTGAAGAAGAACACCGTGAAGCTACCGTGTCTGTTACTGTTATAATACATACATGTAGAACTACACAAACTCTCAATACCAGTGCTCACTAACTGATTGTGAAAGAGTACTTTCCCTGTGTCTCTTCTCTGTTTATTTGACAGTTTTTCAATTCCTCTGGCCTCATTAGAAGAAGCCGCTCATAGCCAGATAGCCAGGCTAAGACACACTTACACAGACTCAAGTTTTTGAGTATGGGTTTATAGAGTATGTCAGAGGAGCTGCATGAAGATGGCATTGCAAAGCCATTGAAAAAACAACATGTACTATGTCAGTAATATAGCACTTGTAAATAATGTATATGGTTTTGCTTCATCAATAATGTATGGACCACAGAAAAACATATGCAGTAAAAAGTTTCTTTTTTTTTTTACTTCTAAAAATGAGTTGTGTAATGTGTGTGTAAAAACTGGCCAGCTGTACAATGGAATTAAAATAAAAAGTATGTAGAAAATACTGTTTTAGAAACGTTAAATCTCTACTGTATTTCACTGATAAAGCTTAACTGCATCAACAGTCCCCACAGTTGTTTTCAATAAGGCTTAATATGTCCAAGAAATTTGCACACTAATATATCCCTTTATATCTTTGTATAATGCACAAGTGAAAGGATGGTTTAAGGTATTATTTTGAAGCCAGTAATTGAACACTATGAGTATATGGGGTGACATTTCTAAAGCCTTGGCTCGTTTTACCCATTATCTGGAAAAGAACGGGCTAGAGACTTCCTGATTTTACTCCCACATCGCAGCCCACTATTAAAAAAGCCTCCTTGTATGAGGTGAGTCTAATACATAAATAATAACCTCCGATTATATCTCTTCAGGTAAACATTTCTCAAAAGTATTGTGCCTAAAATCTTACATTTTTATTTTTTTTCATACAGCTGATTTGGAAAGCCTGGAGAGTGGTCATGTGAGTACAGCTACAAAGTGTCTGAATACCAACTAACCTTATAAAACTATGATTTAAATGCACGAGATTCATCTAAACAGCTGAAACAAATATTCAGATCTATGCAACACAGGCTTTTGTCTATTCATCTGTACAATACAAAGCTAAATGCACACCAGTGGTTGACATGAACTTCTTTTACTTAAAATATTTACATGTATTTATAAGGAGAAGATATTTCAAAGTATACTTTAGGCATGTTACATTGTTACATTCGTAGGTGGCGACAAAGGACTGAGTCTGTTTGAGTGAATGAATCCTTCACAAACGGTTCATTCAAAAACACAGATCATTCAGGAACCAAACTTATTTATGAGTTAGTCATTCATTCAAGCGATTAGTTTCAGAAACACCACAAGATGTGTGATGGTTATGAAACAATAAGCCATAAGAAGCCATGGTTTATTTGTGCCTTGGCTTTGTTTGGAACTATTTCTGTTGGCAGAGCAAAAATAGACAAAGTAACCGGTAATACTGAGTCTTATTATTATTATTATTATTATTATTAGTAGTAGTAGTAGTAGTAGTAGTAGTAGTAGTAGTAGTATTATTTAATGATTACACTTGCAATCGTGCTGTTATGTATGTAATTTTATGTATATATATCTATATATTTTTTTTAATTTATATTTTCATGGAGCAAGTACATATTAAATTGATCAAAGGTGACAGCACACAGTACAGACAATTTTTCAAAATATTTACATTTCAAATAAATGTTATGTATTTTTTATTCTCACCAAATAATCCTGAAACAAATGTATCACAGTTTCTTCAAATATATTAAGCAACGCATAAAATGTCTCTTGAGCACCAAATCAGCATATTATGATTTCTGAAGGATCACGTGATACTGAAGACTGGGGAACTGACTGCTGAAAATTCAGCTTTTCATCACATGAATAAATGAAATTTTTAAAATATATTAAAATAGAAAACAGTTATTTTGTAATGATATTTCACAATATTTCAGTTGTTACTGTACTATTTTATTAAATAGATGCAATACTGGTGACCATAAGAGACTTATTTTAAAATAATTAATTTTAAAAATCTTAGAAATTAAAAAATCTTAACTTAACTCCAAACTTTTACAAGGTAGTGTATGCGATCTCTCTCGCTTCATCTCTGTCTTTGTAAAATCATCAAAAACCTTTCAGGCTGCAAATACTTTATGAGTTTTAGTTATAGTACATTAGTTCCTACTGCAGGCAATGCTTTGCCTGTCATGTCAACTACCACCTGCTGTGATGTAACTCCTGTACAACCTGGTGCATCCGCGTTCAAGAGCCCTTTTTTTTTCTTTCCTTTTATGAATGATTTGCAAACAATAACTCCTGGAATAGCTGCTTTGTTACTATTCTGTTCAATCACTGTTTTTCAAAACCCCCACACAAAGTTGATATACCATACAGGTCTGCATCTCAGAGATGTCAGATTTTTTTCTCTTGAGTAACACAAAGCAAAGCTCACAGTTACAACGTGGAACCCAGATCAGACAGAATGTATGTGTGCTTATCTATCCCAGCAGTCTTTGAGCTGATGCTGCTCTGAGATCATTCAGAATGCACTCCTAGTCTGGGAGAAAGAGAGAGGAGGAAATATGACCACCATTGGTGTACGAAGATGATAAACAGAGTGATACAGAAAGCAGATGGTGGGTCCAATATCAAAGAAATTTGGAAAAATGATGCTCGCTGCATGACTGGGAGGAAGAGAGATTGAACGAAGATCTTAACAGTGTTTTAATGCAAGTTAAAAAAATAATAATAATAATAAATAACAAAACAAACATCTTATCACTTTTAGTTTAAACATGCAGTAATTCATTTCTTTCTGCTTCATATCTAATTCATATCAAAATGAATTATAATAATAATAATATAGCACTTTTAATAAAACAAGAGCCATACCAAATTCCACATTAAGGTAAAATACATAAGAGAGATTTCTACTAATGTTGAGTTCAATACTTAAAGTCTCACCTTGGCGATCTGAACACACCAGTTGAGCAGTAATTGGGAGCCGATGTGGTCTTTATGCTCATGCACGTAGTCCAGCAGACAGCCATGGGGCATGAGCTGTGTGACCAGCTGAATGGTGGGGCTCAGACACACACCCAGTAACCGCACCAGGTGAGGATGCTCCATGCTGGCCATGATCAGAGCCTCCTGGAAGGAACAAAAGCAGGAATCTATAATCAACCAGTCACTCTCAGTTGTGACTTTACAGCATGTGAATAAAATATGTCTCTCTCTCTCTCTCTCTCTCTGTGTGTGTGTGTATGTATATGTCCAGCCTTTAGTGTTACATGATCATTCTCAATCATTCTAATATGCTGATGTGGTTTTCAAAAACACTTTTATATTATTGGGGGAAGGTTGGGTTAGCAGCCCTAACTGCAGCTCCTGTGAGGGAGAAACCCAGAAAGCTACAGATAAAAGAAGAGAAAGCTACACCCAGGGGAGCCCGAGAGGGGGGAGGGGGGTTGGGTAGAAGAGCTTCCTATTTGACAGACACAAGGTTATCGACCCGAAGCAATGAACTAATGATAATGAATATCCAGTGTGCCTGTGGCAAAATGTGTAAGAATCAGAGAGGTCTGAAAATCCACCAGTCAAGGATGAAATGTACGGAGCAACAGACAATAGTACCACAATACACAGGTCTTCGATCTGGTGAAACAGAGGAAGAGAAGGGTCAGGAAGCACCCCACAGTACCCAGAGCCTCCGCCTGGTGCATGCTGTGCAGCCAAACACATCATAACAGACTGTGTGGATCAGACGGCCTGGAGCCAGTCAAGCAACTGATTGGGAATGGGACATAGACCTGGCATTGGAAATAATAGTGAAAGGTGATGTGGAGAGGAGACTGCAGGCAATGGCAACATTGGTCATGAAAGTTGCTGCTGAGAGAATTGGTACAGAGGAAAAAATCCAAGTAGCCATATGTTGGGTGTAATAGAGCCAATAAAATCCACAACATCCGTAAAGAATAAAAGGCCCTCAAGAGGCAATAGAAGTGGGCAAATAAGAAGGGGAAGGCACCACTGGAAGAATTACGAGTGATGCTGAGGAAAAAGCTCATAAGCCTGAGAAGAATGCCAGGCTGCTTGGAACATACAGGAGTCATGGTTATATTTAGTAAATGCCTATGGCTCAATTCCCCATAAAGTTGTTGAAAGTTCCCTACCGAGGCACCATGTTCCTGTAGGCATCACAAAGCTCATTATGGAGTATTACAATGAGTTCCACCTACAGTAAGAGTTTAAACAGGGCCAGTTACATCGGACTGGTGCAGGTTGGAAGTTAGTTATCCCAGGCTGAACTATTTCAGTCACCTTGTTTAGCCTGTTAACCATGTTAGTTAAATCTGCAGAGCAAGAGAGTCGAGGCCCAAAATCTAGATCTGGAATCTGCCAACCAGGTGGATAGTGAAGGGGTGGAGCAGCCGATGTTAGGATGTCCTTTAACCCTGCAAAGTCGAGATCTGTAGTGCTAAAGAAGGGGAGAGTCTCTGAAAAATTCTGATTCTCAATAGAGAATATCCAAATCCCAACTATAACAGAGAACCCTGTTAAAAGTCTCAGGAAATATTTCAATGGGACACTCAAGGACAAAGCTGCAATAAGGTACACCTGGGAGGAGTGTGAGCAATGGATGCAGGAAGTTCACAGGAGTGAAGCTTTGTAAAGCTTGGGTCTATCAGCATGGCATATTACCAAGAATCCTCTGGCCATTGCTGTTATACGAGTTCACAATTTCAAATTGGAGACGGTAGTCAGCCAGTTCTTGCGAAGATTGCTTGGGTTACCAAGAAATATCAGTAGTATTGAACTGTATGGGAGGTCCTGCAAACTGAGATTGCCCTTAAAATCTATTGAGGAGGAGTTCAAATTATGCAATTGAGAGCAGTTTTGCAGTACTCTGAATCCCCAGACCCAAAAGTTAACATGAAGGAAGCGGAGAGCAGAAGCAGCAGCAGAAGGAGCTGAAGCGCGGCTGTGACACAGTGCTGGTGGGAGCAGTTGCTAAGGGAAGACCTGGCATTGAAAGCCTTGAAGTGCCACGTTTCGATAAAGCACAAGGGAGGGAGAGAAGACAGCTTATTCAAGAGGAAATTGCGGCAGTTGTGGAAGAGGAGAGAATGAGCAGATCAGTAGCGATGAGACAGCAGGGTGCCTGGACCAGATGGGAGCAGGTGATGGAGCGAAAGATTACATGGAATGATCTCTGGAGAATGGATTCACAGAGTATCAAATTTATCATCAAAGCAGTCTAAGACGTCCTCCCAAGTCCATCTAATTTGCATTGCTGGGGCCTAGAGGAACAACCGTTCAGTACTCTTTGTGAGAGAATTGGGACACTTGAACAAATCCTAAGTTGCTGTAATAGAGCTTTTGCAGACGGTTGCTATCGGTGGTCCTCAGTACAATAGCAGAATCCATGTTCTGATGCTTGAGCTCACCGTACCATGGGAAGAGTGGATGGAGGAGGCCTTTGAGTGGAAAAGAGAAAAGTATGAGGAACTGAGGAGCAACTGCCAAAGAAAAGGCTGGAGTGTTGGTCCGTGGAGGTTGGGTGTCGATGCTTTGCCAGTCGCTGGGCATACACAGCACTCAGAATATCAGAAGAGAGGTGAAGGAAAGTGATTAACACCACCATAGACACAGCTGAAATAGCATCTAGGTGGATTTGTCAAAAGAGGGCAGATCCGTGGGTTGCTGCGAGGGCACAGGTCAGGGTCTGATCAACCCTGGTCGGGTTGCCTGGGCGAGGGTGTATGATATTCGAAAGACCCGAAACACCCTGTGACCCCAGGTAAGTGACCATCACTTATGATGTGCCCCAGCATAGCATCATAAAGATGTTTCTAAAAGCAGATTATTATCAATGTTGAAAACAGCTGCTTAACATTTTTGTTAAAACCACGAAGTACTTTTTCAGGATTCTTTGATAAATAGAAAGTTCAAAATAACTGGATTTATTTTAAACAGTAATCTTTTGGTCAATTCAATGCATCCTTGCTGAATAAAAAGTATTAATTTTAGTGTCTTAACAAACAAAAGAATGTTTCAATTTTAATTTTCAAAATGCATACATCTTACATTTACAGACAATTTATCACAGATTGTTTATGAAACACACATTGTCATGCATGTAGAAACAGACACACACTCACACACACAAACACAAACGATGTCCCACTGCGATTCATAGTTATAGTCTGCAAAATGAATGTTTATTCACTTTCTTTTACTACACTTGCAAAAGCTGAGGAATCTACTGGGCAGTATTACTACCTATGAATGACTAACACTGCACTCTTACATGCTGAAAGTGACCATCTATGATATTCCGAAAGAGTAATAGGTCTATTTCACTAAATCTCGGTTCAGTACACTAAAACATTTTAGTCAAAATTTAGAAATGTTTGTGAAGCATCTCACTAAACAAGATCACAATTACGATCCTAATTCCAGTGTAGATGCAACATATTTAACCTGTGGTCCAAACAAAAGATGGCACATGGTATAAAAGTATAAAAATACAGCTAACAGCTAAGGGGATAATTCAGAAATAATATCCAAAACTCAAGCCATAAGGTTATATTATGGCAATAAAAGATACCTCTGCCATTAATATGATTTCAGAGCTTGGAGGGATCTTAAGTTTGTTATAACATTTTAAAAACTAAAACAGCGTGTAACACACATCCTACATCCGCAAACACACACACAAAGCCATTATCTGAACACTACATAAAATTACACACTTGACAGTTATATAAAGAGCGTTCTGCTCCTGCTATTCTCCAGCTGCTGAGATGATTGCGTACGCACATGCTGCTCACCCAATCAACAGCGGGGGCCAGCGTCTACATGTCAGATCTGCCTTCACATGCTTCTGTGCTTTGAGCACAGTATGAGGGAATCTGCAAACCCCTAAGAATATTCTGAAAGTGAAATGCCCATTAAGACTGATGAATTGTGGGAAATACCTTACATGGGGGAGTCATGGAGAGACCACTCTAATACATGTACATATACACAGATACCTCACTCAAGACAAGACTACCATCAAAACAAACTTTAGTCTACACGCAAGTGAGCAAACATAACCTGTTTTAGATTGCACTCTTCCTGGGTGTGAAAGGCCTTTGGTATGTGTTTCATAGTCCTTGCATCATCTAAGAGGATGGGCCAATTTGAGGTTTACATGCATTTTTCCTTTTGAACTACTAAAGAGCTGAATATTTGCTAAGTGATATTACACAAACTGCAGTTGCAAGCCTTGCAACAGAGTGACACTCACGTCCATGAACTCTACATTGGCTTTGGGCCCCGTTGCCTCGTTCAAGATCTTTATGGCAACTGGAATCTTCACAGTCTCGCCCTCAGGTACCCAGATGCCCTGAAAAAAAAAAAAAAAAAATTATATATATATATATATATATATATATATATATATATATATATATATATATATATATATATATATATATATATATATATAGAGAGAGAGAGAGAGAGAGAGAGAGATAATTGGGTAGAAATGTACTGTTATTTTTTTCATTGCAGACAATGAATAAATGAATGTTCATACAAAACATATTAAAGCTAGGTTGATTGTTTTCTTGCATGTTCCCATTATATTGCTAAGGTGTTTTTAGTGGTTTTTGGGGGTATATTGGTGGTTGCTAGGTGGATTTACAAAAGCCTACCTTCAAATGTCTCCTTCGGAGCATGTTTATTTGATTTTTATTTCCTTGTGTTTTTTTATTTCAAGTACACTAAAGATCAAAAGTTTAGGGTTGGTAATTAAAAAAAAATTATATATTTTTTGAAAGAAGTCTCTTATGTTCACCAAGGCTGCATTTAACAAGGTAATAATAATAAAAAAAATAATAATACTAAAAAAATAAATAAAAATAAGCCTTTTTAATTGGGAGGAAAAACAGTTCACCAAAATGAAAAATGAAATAAAGATAATTTCTCATTTTAGTTTAGTTTGACTTGACATACTAAAAAAGATTAACTAAAAATAACTGAACCTGAAATAAAAACGTGTATTAATAAAACAATATAGACATGTATAAATCAACAAATAAAAAAAACTGTATACGAAATATTCTAAAACAACACTTATTTGATAGATACAGTAATATAGTGAAATATTATTACAATTACAAAATAATATGTTTTATAAATGTATAAAAATGTAATTGTATTCTTTCGATGGCAAATAATTTTTTTATATTACTGTAAAAAAAAAATACTGTCACTTTTGATAAATTGAATGCATAGTTTAATGCATACTTGCTAAACAGAATAATTAATTTTCTCCAACCAATGAATGAATAAATAAATAAGTCTCCACTTTGATTTCATTACCTTGTAAACAGTGCCAAAAGCCCCAGCTCCTAGGGTCTTCACCCGTTTCAGCTCAGTTTCTTTCAGAATGCGCAACTGTGCTTGGTTTGGGGCCGCACCGCTGGGTGTCAGTGGCTCCACCAACTGAGACACACAAAGCAAAGGAAGGGAGACAACATCAGAGATGCTACAATCAATCTGGACAATCAATGAACTTTCACCCTAACTCAAACAAACTGAAGAACACAGACCATAGTGTATGAATTCCCAGTCATTTATTTAGTCTCTCTGTACCAATTATGTGCTGCATATTAGAGTTTGGGAGTTCAATCAATGTGTAAAACCCCCTGGTAATAAAAAAAAAAAAAAAAACGAAACAAAACAAAAAACATGAAATGCGACTAGAGAGAGAGAGAGAGAGAGAGAGAGAGAGAGAGAGAGAGAGAGAGAGAGAGAGAGAGAGAGAGAGAGAGAGAGAGAGAGAGAGATAAGGGTAAGAAGCAAATAGAGAAGATACAGGAAAGAAAGACAGAAAATGAGAAGGTTAACCTGATAAAAATATGAATGGAGAGAGACTGTAGGAGAGAGATTGGAAACGTAAGAGAGAATGAGAGATATAGAGATTGGTGGTGAGAGAGAGAGCATAAATCAGCCGTTCTATCGACCCTTTGTGTTGTCCCCTGGCTCATCACAGCCGCCTGATTAAAAAACAGTAGTGCTTCTTCATTTAAATGGAATTGTAAATCAGGAGCCCAAACACAGAAGCCAGAGGAGAACCAGGGGAGGGACGAGCTGTGATCCGGGGAGCTGTCCGCTGCATACGGTGCTGAAACACAGATCAGGAGCTGTCTGTGGTGCTGAAACCTTGGGGGCATTGTAGTGCTCCAACATAATATGAATTTATAGTCCTGGGAACCCCCATTCTGGTTAAAAAATGAGATATGGGAATGTTCAAGACCATATGTGTTATAGACATACATGATGCCCATTTTCACACTTTCTTATGTGGCATGCCTGGGCCTGCTCCAGACCACTTTGTGGAGTGTCTGAGGAGATCGTTATACTCTCCATCCAAAGCCTGAGGCCATATGGATATATGCATGCATAGAGTGGAGGGGTCAGAACCTTTGGGCACAGGAAAAATAATCATATCCTATCCATATTAGGATATAAAGAGAATTAGTGAAAGAAAAGGGAAGACAGTAAGCATTAAGAGGGAAAAAACTAACCATGAGTGAGGCCACCATCACACTAGCAAGGACACAAATTTTCATTAATGTTTATTTAATTAACACATACAATAACTTTAAAAAAGAAGCACTGGAATAAATTCAGTTAAAAAATACATTAGTTTCACGTAATATTCAAAAGCAGATTGTGTGAGCTTGTTTTAACTGTCCATAGAACTTTTATAAAGCTGTTGTTCATTTATTCATCTTAATTGCCATTTTCCCATGAATAGATTACAAAAGAGGACCTGAACGAGATTTTTTTTTTTTTACAAATTGTCTGGGAAAGGAAATAGTTATCTTTCATAAAATGACGATAAACAACCTCAGGAGGTCAAGCTTAATATTATATGAGCTGATTTCTAATTTATTTTCTATCCATTTTATAACGAGGTTTGCAATTTTTGCAACTCTTACCAAAATTTTGGATATTAAAATAGAGTTTAATATCTTGATTTGTGAATTTTGCCGTTTTGTCATTTTCGATAACATAAAAATATTTTACAATAAATATTTAAGCTTTAATATCAATCAACAGAACATGTAAAATGTTTTTTAAACGTATAATTGGTCTTTGAACAAAAACATGGGTTGCCTCTAAAGCTTTAAAACAAAGTGTAGAGAGCTTTGTTGATTATAGGGAAACTGTGAGATTGCTATGACCTAATTTCAGTGGTTATAAATGGAGAGCTATTTTTCATTCAGAATTTAAATAAATTAAAATAGTTTTCTGCTAAAAGGGCCAGCAGCCACATGCTGTAGATTCACGTTCAAAATTGCAATGACATTGTGATAACCTTAGCAATAGACGGGACAAAACTATGAATTGTCAAAATAGATTGTTAAAGCTAGAGTACCCTCACTAATTTCAGAAGCACCCTTAGTGATTTGATTCTGAAACTGTTCCCGTGATGATAAAGTTAAAGTAAAGTCGTGACATTTGCCAAGTATGGTTACCCATACTCGGAATTGGTGCTCTGCATTTAACCCATCCAGGTGCACACACGCAGCAGTGAGAAGTGAACACACACCCGGAGCAGTGGGCAGCTATATATCCAGCGCCTCGGGGAGCAACTGGATATATAGCACGTGATGATTAGAGGTCTGAAGTGATAATTGATGTAGCCATGAATTTAATGGGGCAAATGTGGTACAATTTTACTCATGATACTGTGAATGTACTGTGTTTATTACTAGCACAGAAGTGTATGTTAGGCCAAGTCATAAACTGCCTTGAGTAAATTAAGCAGAATATAATGACTTAACCAGCATAGGTTTCTTTTTCAACTTACAAAACTCTAAATTAAAACAGGATATGACCTGACTCATCTCTTGCTGGTGGGTACTTCCTCTCAAAGAACCATCTCTAGAGACATACAGAGAGCCATGGGTCATAATCGCTTGTCTGGTTTCTTGTTCTGTCTCTGACACGCTCTCAAGTTCTTTCGGAATTTTAGGCCCCATGGAATTGGCTGAGAGAGCCGTCTTTAGGGTGTTTTCAGTCTGTTTTCTGAATCCAAGCTTGAGGAAAAACTGAAAAGTAGATGGACCGTGTCTAACCTCAGTCTCCAAGAAGCGTCTCAAGGCTCTCTTCTTCTTGATGCTCTTCCTTCTCACTGATATGGCAACACTTAGACCCACAATGATCACCACAAACAATCCCCCAATAAGCCCGGCTGCAATGAGGGGAGTCCTGAGGGAAACACAACGGAGAAAACAAACATTAGCCATAAAAAGCAATAACAATAAACTACTAGGTAATTGGTCCCACATCACACAAACCAGTGCATCTCAACTAGTATTGCTTCATGACCAAAACATGTTAATATCAGCCTTCCTTAAAATTAAAGGCATAAATAAATAAAAACATCAATTTATTTATTAAATTATTGACACTATTGGTCAAAAGTACAGAATACATAACATACAGTAGTTTCATATTCTCACCTAGCCATAATATCCATTAAAAAGAGCAATATAATGAAACATTATTACAATTTAAAAGAACGGTTTCTATTTTAATATATTCTGAAATGTAACTTATTTGTGTGACGGCAAAGCTGAATTTTCAGCAGCCATTACTCCAATCTTTAGTGTCATATGATCCTTCAGAAATCATTCTAATTATTCTAATACATATTCAAATAGAAAATAAACATTTTAAATTGCAAAGATATTTCACAGTATTATCATTTTACAGTAATTTTGATCAAATAAATGCAGTCTTGGTGAGCATAAGTGATAAAAAAATAAAAATAAAAAAATTCCTACCTTTTGACCCGTGGTACATTTATTTGTTATTTACTTGTTTAAAATGTACTAAATTGAACACTTTTATAAAAACTCAGCAGACTTGTCTTTATAGTTGAGAGCCACTGACACACACTAAAAGAGCAGAACAGATCAGTGGAGTCATTAGAGAAGGGGGCTGAGAATTGCCAATATCCCAGAAATGAGCAGAAACCTGAACAAAACCTTACACTCACAAATGAAGGAGATATTTTGTTGGATGTATCTGGAAAAATCTTTTCCAACTGCTGTCATCTTGCATCAGCCTCCTCTGAGTTGTACTGAAAGTGTTTCCTTAGCATCAATGACAGGCCTAATTCAGTTAGCATAGAAGACGGCAGCACTAAAACAGCACAGACTGCAAAATATTCACAGCTCATAATCTCCTATAACAGATCCAACTCCAGTCTTGCTATCTAATTGTCTCTGCACGTCTTCATCCTTATTCCTAACATCACATGGATATAAAGTAGAGCTGCCATCTGGAGGACAGAACCAAAAAACTGTCCCAGGCCCAAGTATGAAGTCAATTCATTTATTTTTATATATACATATATATATAATAAATATTTTTTGATTTTTTGATGGAAATAAATAAATAATAACTGTGCTATTTTACATTTATTTGTCTAGATAAACATGCATCAGATTGATATCTCTGGCATTTTACATCTTAAAGTTGGATCTAGCATTGCATTCTATAAAATAGCATAATTAAATTGCAAAACAACTATTTTATTGCAACCATGACATTAGTCAGAGTTTAGTGCCTTGAAACAAGGTGTTTGTGTTTGATCTTCCTTCCTGTGTAAATTTGGAACTGTAAGTTTGTGGAATGGAAATGAAATCCCACTCAATAAGGCAAGGACAGTGAAGCATTGCCTAGGCATGACGAGCGATAGACTGCTAGATTATCTCTGGGCGAGATGAGAATCTCTCCAGTTAATTCGATATTGATCTGCAGTCACAATACAAAGCTTATGAGCCACGAAAACCATAGTCGAGTGCATACCATCACCCTCTGAAGCCTGTGTGAGTGTATAGATCCCACATGCATGAGGGAGCTTCTCTCACACTGACAATGAGCAGGCAATTATGTTGATACCGCATTGCTGTCAGCACGTAGTGTGGCACTGTCGTATATTGCAGGGGAAGGAGGACAGGATGTCAGACATCTTGTTTTATGTAACCTGCCACGTCTTTTCCAAATGTGCAAGAGAGAGTCTGAAGAGAAACACTTAGAACATGCATTACAGAGAGCTTAAACTGGGATTTTTGAAGGTCTGGTGGTGATCCTGATGCCCTAGACAAGATAAGACACAACCCATTCATGCCATATCATGTGGAAGCCTAATTCACATTACAGATCATTCTGGCAAAACAAACAAACAAAAAAAAAATCATTAGAAGTGCTTAATGAAGAACCTCTACACAAGTCTTCATATTCCAGGGAACATAAAACTATGTGCCCTGTCTCAAAACAAATCATCTAAAAAGATCCAGTCAGACAGAAGCTTGTGAGAAGCTTTTGCCTTAGTTGATTTCAATATGCTTGAAGCAATCCATGAACCGTTCATGGTTGTGATGTCTAAGACTGAGACAAATTATTTCTAGCTTCAGCTTCCCTGCCCTGCCAGGACTATGTGTAACATAATGGCAGATCTGAAACAGCAAAAGCATTTGCTCTGAGCAGTTAATGGTATTTTGTTCCAGCTCTCCCATGAGAGCAAAGTAAAGTGATATCAATTTATCAAATATGCCATGAAGCAAATGTGTGTGCGCGCACACACTCACAGACCTCACAGCAGCGCATTAATCACAGAACTGTGGCCTGGTCATTATATAACTTTCCTTTCCCCCATCTTGCATAAATATTAAATGTTAAAATGAAAAACTTTTTTTTTTTTTCAACGTAGACATTTGTTTGTGCACAGAAACCTTGCAACTGAATCACCAATATGATACATATACATAACTGTGGAGGTGTGTGTGTGTGTGTAGAACTGTGTGGTGTCAAGGATTTCCAGACACAGTGATTTTCTATGGATGCCAGTGTGGCTAGAATCAAGTACTGGACACTGGGCACAACACCAAAATAGATGGCATGAATAAATGATAGCTTAAGGGTGGCTGAGCAATACAGAAAACAAAGATAAGAAAGAAACTTAAAAATTCTGACCTTGCAAACCTGATGACTGTGGAAGTCACGGTGCCTTGGAGAATGTATGTGTAGGATGAGTGTGTGTATATGTGAAATGTGTTTCTGCTTTAAGACATTGTTTATGGTCTAGTTAAGACTTAAGTAAAATAAAATAAAACTTCTACAATTTATATATGGTGTTGGAGCCACACTCGAGGTTCTTTCTTGGTCCTGACCCCTCTCTAAGCTCCTATTGTTTTCTGTCTGTTCACTTTTTGTCCTGTCCACCAAAGGTGAAAAACACCTAAATATATATATAAAAATGTGTGTACCTGTCCATCATGCCAATGCAGTCTTGCAGACGAGGTCCTGTGCATCTGAAACAATAAAAATATGTATGAACATAAACAGAAAATTTATATAACTCCACACTTAGCGATCTAAATGGGGTCATTACATAGACTTCTATTGTCTTTATATACATCTATACATTATAAATTCTATAACTTAACGCTAACGAAAAACTGCTGTATTTCTTACAATATTATATACATATACATATATATAACTTTTTATACAATTGTATACAATTTCTACAAACGAGGATGTACCGAAAAGAAGGTTTTGTCAGATTTAGCTAAAAAAAAAAAAAAGATCCCCAAAATACAGTGTGGTTCGGTACATAAATACACAGAAAGACACACATATATAGATAGATGTAAATATATATGTACAAAGCATCATAATTATTTATCCAGTGAACTTTTCTGATGTTCTACCATGAATCAATGTACCAGGCTCTCAAAATATGAATCAATTAATTTAAAAAGACAGTTTGAAAAAATTCTAAGAAGCAAATCATACAGAATCTAACAGCAACATTCTTGCTATTGAAGTTTAAATTAGATATGCTGTTTAGATCAAGTGCTCCATCTAAATGCTTTCATACTCACAAGACGAGTAAAGATTGTCAGTCTAATCTAATGACTATCTTTAAGCAACTTAATGATCAAATAAAAAAACACATTAAAATCATCTCAATGCTACTTCATTTTATATAGCCACAATTCATCAAAGATCTATCAGTGCTAGACCTATTTTAATAACTGTCTCTTATGTTTTTTCCTTGACGTCTGAGTTCCCGCCTTTCCACCCTGATGCTCACTGCTTTGTCGGTTTGTCAGCTCGCTGCTAACATTTCAAAGCTCAACATCACTGATCGTCCCTGGCTGACAGAGATCTCAGATACGACAGTCAGCAGTTGAGGGCTTTCATGTGACACAGGAGGAAGAAAAGTGAATCCATGACTCAGTGTGAAAACTCCTTGAGCGGATAATGTTTTTTTTTTCTGCAGGAAATCTGAACCATCTCTCATGTAACCCCATGGGACTGAGGTTAAGTTGCAGGTGCCCAGCCGGATAAATTCGGAGAGTTTGATGGTAATAATTTAGACTAAAGTTAGACGGCAGAGACGCAGCAAGGGCAAACTCCTTCCTCTAAAATTAATGATGCTTTATGCACAGCCAACTCCGAGGACACAAGGGCTCTAAAAAAGGGTCAGTGCGCTGACAAATAGGCAATCCGAACTTCCTGAGGGTAGAACTGACGTTGCAAACAAGCACAGGAATTAGTTGGACCGCTACTGATATATCCCCACCCCACACACACTCACAAATTGCAAACATTTAACAAACACTTTCATACCCCTGGGTACAGTTGACATGGCAGGGGTGACACTCATTGTTGGCCTCAGCATATTTGAAGATGAAGCTGTTTGCTCCCTGTAGGCCATCAGGGCATTTCTCCACACAGTTGGGTCCGTCTTTAAAGTGAAGACATTTAACACAGTGATCAGGACCCTGCGAGAGAGAGAGAGAGAGAGAGAGAAAGAGGAGAAAAGAGACATAAAATACCAGCAACTATGGATAATAACCATCCCTCACCACACACACAATGACCATAACAATCAGCCGGCGCAGGATTTATAGCAGTAATATGGAGAGAGGAGGCTGAAGAGGGGGAATTGTTAGCTTGGATATCAATATGAGCACCCTTAGAGTCATCCGAGCACCTCATCAAACAGAAAGACAAATAACGCTTCCCGGAAAATAGGAAGAGATACCCTGTACTCTTCTATGCACTCAACATCTGTATGTGAGTGCATCTGTCTGTGCTCATTGAGACCGAGGTTGATATGAGTTTCTTTATGAGTGAATCTCTTGTGAGAGATGAATAAATGCCTTGCAGCAATTAAAGCTGCTCTTCATTTCATGCTGTAAACCGCCTCTGATGCAATAAAGTGGCAGACGGCACCCAGACATGGGCATGGGAGCCAGGCAGCACACAACAGATGCCGCTTCAGGTCCACCAACCTGCAGTTTTCCATCAGAATTAAAAGGGGATACCCTATTGTTCAAATTTTTGGTGTCAGTTCTTTTTAAAGAAATTCTGTAAAGGTGCATTAAAGGGACAGTGAAGACATTTATTATCTATTTAAAATAAATAAATGCTACTCTTTTGAACTTTCTATTCTATTGAACTTTCTATTTAAAAAATCTACTGTTTTAAATTGTAAAAATATTATAACGGTTTTATCAAATAAAAACATTAACTAAAAAAAAAAAGATTTAAAATAAATGATAATAATAAAATATTAAAAAGTAAACTTATTATTTCAGCTGGTTGCCAAGGTGTCCTTTCCCATTTTGCTTTAGTTTAATAACTAAAACTAAATAAAATTGATAAATTAAAAATGTATGTATGTATGTATATGTATATATATACACACATAAACATAACATTACTAACTTTAACAATATTTAAAAAACAACTATAATATTATAAAAATGATTCTAAAATAACACTGGTCCTGCACAACATTTTCATTGAATTGACAATAAAAAGACATTTTACAATCATCTTCTTTTGAAAAGAAAACTCATACATGTTAAGAACAGCATGAGAATGAAGACAGAAATGTTGTTTTGGGGTGAACTATCCTCATCATTTCTCATCCACCCTCTACTATTGTTATTAAGTGGTAAAAGAAAAAAAAAAACACATTGAAAATTGAATATGAATAAACATTCAAACACAACGAGGGCAAATCTCTGAAGACTACCATGCTGCTCTATTCAGCACTGCATTATTCATTTTAGATATTAATAAATCTATTGCATTTATTCTACCTTCAAGTCTTATCAAAATGATTGAATTTATGAGAATAGCATGCATGAACGTCACCAGCATGTTGTCATTACCAGTGGGGAAACTCTGGATGTTCACTGAGTTTGGGGGCATGTTAATTAAAGAAACCTGGTGGAAGCAAAATAGTATTGGTCGTAATTAAGTTTTAATTGCAAATGTTGACTGTTTAATTTGTTTTGCATGCACTGTGCTTTGCTATAAAGTTTGCCAGAATATACTACTTATTTAGCTGGTTTACGAGAAGACTCTTGCACTTGGCAACATAACAACATTTCCCATTTTTCTCTTTGGGAGCACAAGATTATAAAACACATAATGCATTAATCCGACACCTAATAAGCATCATTTTGTTATTTTAGCTCTGAAAAAGCTTACTGTCCTTCTTGATAAGTAAAAATGCGTCAAGAAATACGATGGCCCAGTGTGTCACATTTATTCCAACATTTAGAGTGCTGAAAACAGGTGAAGCATGGCTCATAGAGTAAATAAAGGTGGATGCAAAGCTCCTCCAGGACTAGGTTAGCTAGAAAGCAGAATCACTTTCTCCGTTAATTGTGCGGCTTCTCCAGACACCGGCTGCACACAAATCTCCATTTCCTCTCCACACGCAAAACACTGTTTGTTAGTGTTGTTTAATTATGCCTTTGTGAAACAGATGTTGCTGATTGTTTCACAGGTATAGAGCACTCAGCAGTTAATCTGTAGCAATAACAACAAACATTTTAAGTGTGAGTGTGCATGAAGAAGAGTATAGGTGTCATATAAATGTCTAGGCACAAGCAAAAATAATTCTGGACACGCACACAGTTTTCTAGAGTTTGTTTCTGACTATGTTTGTGCTGATATGGGTCTCAGAGCTCATAATCGTGTCATTAGTGAGACCTTTCTGTTTGACTCAAGCAGACAACAGCCCGAGGCTTCAGAGCATTAGAGACGGATCACCTAAATCCTCTTTCGGCAACACACATAAGCACACGGCCGTACACACCTTGGCACGTAGTCATTAATTTAAACCAAAGCGCTTGAGGCTGTTTTGAAAAAGGGGCAGTGCTAAACACACATCCCATCTGAGGTAATGTCTCTCTAACCCGATCAGATTCATGGACATCCGAACATCTTATTCATCCCAATCTCAGGTGTCTCCTTTGGGGCAGGAATCTCTGTAAACACTTGCCAAGATTAGGCAACTTAATCTACTTTCTCACTAAATTAACAAGAAGCAAAATCAATCCCCTAGCAGCAAAAGTACACTTCAACATGGGATTCAATTAATCACGGGGCCAAGCCAATCGAAGGCAGCGTCTGCCGCTCAGCTCTGTTTGTGCTTTAAGCTAATAGATACTGAAAGAGATTGCACTGAAATGAAATACTCACGGAATCAAAAAATAACTATTACAAATCTCCAAATGCAAGAAAAGTCAGCTTTGGTGTGAATTTGAGTGAAATTACAAAATCTCAGTATAATAACAACTTTTATAGACATGAAAGAATCAAATAAAAAAGATTAAATGGTCTGTCCATTATATATTTTCTTTTCTGCTACAACAGATATTTTAAAATTAATCCAATACAATATAATGTTAAAACATATATAAGGAACACAATATTACTTAGTTCTGTGACTGACACAATGGCCATTTTGCCATAAATATTACATATTCAGTTAAATTGAATTCATCAGCTAATTAATTAATTTGCTATAAGAATAACAAATACAGAAAAAAAAAAAAAAGTTGGCTAGAAAAAAACCTCACATGCTACTTTTCCTAGACGTATTTGTCTCTGTCTAAGTCTTGTGAAAAGAACACTTCATATATGACAGAAATGTAAAAAAAAGTAAAAAAAAAAAGTTTTATTAGATTAATTGATCAGATTTTAATTCTGAAGTCTACACTACCATTCAAAAGTTTAAGGTTGGTCAAGTTTATTATTATTATTAATGTTAATGTTAATGTTAATAATTATAATAATAATAATAATAATAATAATAATAATAATAATAATAATAATAATAATATTATTATTATTATTATTATTATTATTATTATTATCATATATTTTTTAAGAAACATTTCTTATTATTATCAGTGTTTAATATTTTATTTTCCGGATTATTTGATCACTAGAAAGTTCATATAAACTGCATTATCTTTTGTAATCTTTTGTCTTTAATGTCACTTATGATCAATTTAATTTGTCTTGCTGTAAAAGTATTTCAAGCAATTTACTATCCAAAACTGACCAAACTTTTGAACAGTAAAAACACCATGGCACTCTATTATAATTTATAATACCACAGTACTGAATGATTCCACATTCATATACCATGACATTAAACTGGCACTCATGAAAACAATGTTCAAAACTCCATGGTACAGTTGTGTTAGTTTGGTTGTTTTGAAAGACTGATATTATTATAGGCTGATTGTTTTGTGTAACAGGGTAGAAATGAGACTGAACTCACAGGCCCAGTGCAGGTAAGACCGTTGTCATCTGCCACCTCACACTGCGCATCACACTCCAGGCACACTGAACCGTTTGCGAACTCGCGTACATCCCTATAAAACAGAAAGAAAGGGAACAAAGACAAACATGGTGTAACATAACACACTACAGTGACATATAATGACCACTTCAGAACACTCAAGGTTCAGATGTGAGAAAAAAAAAAAATACACCGGCATGTACATTTTCAAAGTTCGTCAAGGATTCCCTACCCAAGATTCTATATTATTCAGTTACTAGCCTTTTAAAGACAAGACAACTTCCCATTTTCAGACCAGATATTGGAGATCATTAAATACACTTCAGATTTCAGGACCTGACTGAGGAAAGTCACAGGCAGTAAAAGAAGAGCCAACACACACAAGACAGGCAGATTGTGAAAGTGCAGCCGAAGGGAATTCAGCACCTGAGGCACTGCAAGGCCGTAGGGAGGCAACAGTAGAATCTAACACATCCGCCGGGTGTTTACAGCACTTCGCTTACAGCTGCCACAGCTGGCAAACACAGTTACTATGAACCAGAAGCAAACAGTCGGCCTTCACCACCTATTGAGGTGACAATTCATCAAACACATTCAGGGACACCTCAAAGCACCACACTGAGAAAATCAGCCAGGGACCTCAAAAAAAAAAAAAAAAAAAGATCACAAAATGGTTCAATATGGGCAAACACAGTCGCTTCCCAGTCCCATCAGTCTCCTAAAGAATGGTAGTGACATTTTAGAAGCTGACATCCATTGGTGTGACAAGTGGAGGATGGTGGCTCAGCAAAGGTTTTTTTAATTTTATTTTTTTTTTATTACTATTGATGTGTTATACCTCATTGAGTGCTAAATTAAGTGACAATTGGTTATTCTTTATCTAAAAGGCACAGCACATTTTGAATAGACTGTGAGGACAGCTTTTTAAAGACCCCTTTATCATTAAAGGGCTTTTCTTTTTCCATTAAATAAAACAATTACTTCATAGGCTCCGCAATGTTTGCATCTTTGTTCTCAACTGGTTTTGCACAAGGACATGGATTTTTCATTGGACAAGTGGAGACCCAATACTGTATAACCACCAATACTTGACTGAAATGGTTCAAATGAAAGTAAACAAAAAATGTGAAATGTATTAATACTACTATGAAAAAATTATTAACATGACCTGACTAGATTTTGTAGACTGATAAAAAAACAGCAGAAGTGTGATTCACGAGATAAATACAAAAGATATACTACTGTTCAAAAGTTTGGGGTCAGAATGATATATATATTTTTAATATGTATATTTTAAATATCTTATGCTCATCAAGGCTGCATTAAAAAAAAAAGAGTATAGTAATACTGTGAAAAATTAGATTATATTTAAAATAACCGTTTTCATTTAATTCTTTTAAAAATGTCAATAATTCCTTTGATCTCAAAGCTGAATTTTAGCAGCCATCAGTCCAGTCTTCAGTGTCACATGATCCTTCAGAAATCATTCTGATATGCTGATCTGATGGTCAATTTGGAAAACCGATATGCCGCTTAATATTTTCAAAATGGTAAAACATTTACATTTTTGGAACACCATACTGTAAATGTCTTTACTGTCACCTTTGATGAACTGAATGCATCCTTTCTGAATAAAAGTTTACATTTCAGTATAAAAGTATAAAAAAAATGACTGACCGCAAACTCTAGAACCATAATGTTCATCTTAACATTGTCTGAAACTGAAAACACTAGCAATTTCATAGGGCCATTTTCACTTTAAATGCAATACATCCGAGATTGGATCCCAAAGCCATTTGAACGCTATCTCCTTGTATTTAGCACTAACCACAAAACTGCACAACAAAAACTGTCATCATCTTTTTCAAAGACTTTCTGATAGAGCTCAAACACACCACAGTAGGTCTGTTCATTTTATTTTATTTTTGGGGGGTGTTGTTTGTTCCCAAACACAGAGTGAATCATCTTGTGCGAACAGCGAGTGTGACCGCAGAGGTCGACAACCAGTGGAGAGACAGAGAAAACACAGACTCTGAGATCACCCTGCAAAAACACATCTCTCTCTCTCTCTCTCTCTCTCTCTCTCTCTCTCTCTATATATATATAAATATATACTGTAAACACACACACACACACACACACAAACAGCACAGATATTGGAGCACTGGGTGAAGCATGTGGGACGGGTGAGTAGGCAGACATGACAGTGCGAGACAGTGATGCGTCTGTGGCCGTGCCGTACCTCTCCAAACCTGCCTCCCGCTTCTCGACCACATAGGGCCTGGTGAGCAGCTTGGGCCTAGAACCGGCCAGTCTGCAAGGCAAAAGAATCATGTGGGACGATCGCAGGGTGTACGATCCCTGGTTCTGATTCACTTTCAACCAACATGATGTGGCATACATATAAAATACAGGCTCCCATCCATGCTTGGCCTAGTTAAAACACACAGAGGACAAGCTTCTGATTTAAACAGGTAGATGCTGTTGTTTTAGAATGTGAAAATCGATGCCGCTTGTTTATTGTCTTGTTTTAGCTCTGGGCAAAGGAGAAAATACATTTTGCTACCTCGCTCAGTCAAATCAGTCAAAAGCTGATATTCATCTTTCCCTTCGAGCAGTACGTAAGCACACAACAAACAAAGAGAGAACTCAAAATCAATTTGTAAATTACCTTCTTCACTGCACTGATCAACAGCTTTAGTGTTTACTTATTCCAATTCTGTAAACCAACAGAAAGAGCTTATCAATGCCAAACCATTTTTTTTGTTTGTTTAAAGAATTAGACAAACAATCGCTACCAAAATGAATGAAGTCATGCTGGTTTGGTACTGGCTGATATTCTGGTAAAGATGGAAACCATGCTGGTTAAGCTAGTTCAGTAGCCTGTCAGGAACATCAGCACAGCATTATCCAAAACTCAACTTTTTGAATCTACAGCACTTCGGAAAACAAAATAATTAGTTTTATCCTGGGTTGTTTAGGAATTTATGATGAGATAAAGACACAGGGTACCATAAAATATCACAAAGACAATACATGAATAAATACACGGTCAATATATTACTGGCTGCTCACGAAACAAGAAAAGACCCAGACTTCCAAAAATAATATGTTTTCTAGAGTGTTTTGGCACACTTCCTATGCCGTACATAATCCACGCACTCTACTTTCATGTGTGTTTAGTCAAACACTTTATATCTACACTATTTGTGCTCTTTACAAATACCTCTAAAGGGATAGCTCACCATTTAAAGTTAAAATGTTGTCATTTATTCACCCTCATGTCAGTTTCAACTGTTTTGTGTCCATTCAATGAAAGTCAGTGCAGTTCAAAACAACACTGGACCCCATTGTTTTTCATTGCATGAACAAAAAAAAAAGCAATGAGACATTTTTCAAAGTGAAAATTCTTACAGGATTGGAATGTAATGAAGGTGAGTAAATGATTACAGAAATAAACTGTTTGTATGAACTATACATTTAAAGTTTAGATGACATTATTTTATATTTGTCACAGAGCCAATCTATGAAACATAAGGTACTATTAAATTGTTTAAACATTTATTAAGACTATAAAAGCATACATTAATGTAATATTTTTTCACCTTAAGGAATGATGACATTATGATACATGTGTCTAATGTTGGACACTGCTAGCAGACACATTAAATAAACTAGTGAAAGTTTTAAGAGTTTATTTTCTTATGTCCACAGGGTCAGACGTGCCCACGGTTGAAGAAACACTTGTACGTGTGTGTGTGTGTTTATCTGGCCTAAATCTTTGTGCCTTTGTGCAAACAAAACCAAGGCTTTACTCAGTTCTTCATTCTGTCACAGCGCTCTGCACACCGCTGTATTGGTGTAGACGTCATATAAGGTAGAAGATGTACCCAGCTCATCTAGCTCACCCAAACACTGTTATTTGTTTTCCAGCTCAACCGAGCTTACGTTTCATCATTGCAACCTGCTCTCCAAAGCCAGGGGACGTGCTGTTCTGCTGTTTTGTTATTGTTTGTCTAGAGGATGGAGACATGAATCTTGGTGAAATCCCTGGAGAAAAGAGCTAGCTATTGTCCAGTCTTAGGAATACACGTTTTCTACAAGCAAACATTAATAAACAATGTTTTGAAGCATATGCAAATAATCCCACAACATAGCTTGGGTGCACCTGTGATCCTTGAGATTTGTAGATTTATGTAGTGAAACTCCTGCACAAATAAAGTGTTGTGGAGTTATATTCATTATTTCTGTGGAAATGTAATGTTTAACAACTTACCCTTGGTGCAGGTTGCAGGATTCGACACAGGTACGTCCCCTACTAAAGAACCGACAGGACAAGCACTGGTCAGGCCCCGGACCCCAGCAGCCAGCATCAGAGCACAGCGGATCACATATCATACGATCCAAAACTGCAAAAAATATGCTGATTATTATTAATACAGGACCATTAATGTCGGTAAATAACTAACTCCTCCTACATTTATATACATTGCTAAGTTTATATTTATATAATTTATAATTTCAAATGAATGCGATTTGTTTGAATGTTCTACAAAATCTATCACGGTTTCCACAAAAATACTTAAGAAATAAAATTATTTCTGAAGGATCACTTAAGACAGGACTACTAGCTGCTTAAAATTCATAGATCTAAATTACATTTAAAAAATATATTAAAATTCAAGTTATTAAAAAAATATATTTTGATCAAATAAATGCAGCATTGGTGAACATAGAAAGCCTTTAAAAATAATTGTAAAACATAAAAAAAAAAATCCTACCAACCTCATAGTTCTATTTTGTGTACAGAATTGAATGTGATTTTAATATAATAATTTTTTATTTTTTATTTGTATAGTTATGGCCATATATGACATACAGCACTAGTATAATTTTAGAATAAAATGTAAAATTTAAGTTTGCTTAAATTATGCAAATTGTGCAATATATATATATATATATATATATATATATATATATATATATATATATATATATATATTTTTTTTTTTTTTTTTTAATTTTTATTATTATTGATTCTAAACCAGTATTGACATTTTTAAGTCTGACTGCTCTAATTGACTTTTTCTCTATCAAAACATCAACTGTTTCAAGGTGTCACAACTAATTTCTGTCCGCAGCTGCATTTCGATGTATAGCAAATTTGTCTCAGAATGGTGTTGTCAGTCCATCCCTAGGAAACATCCAGTTGATAGAGGGAAGATATTCTTTGTAAAACCATGATTGAACACAATGCACACGCCATCTGTTACTTGTGCGGTCATGGATATATTATGCTTGTAAAAAGCTGGATGTATGTGAACCGCTGTATTTCAATTTGAAATGAGGACAAAATGGTCCGGTCGCCCACCCACTGAGGCAATGGATTTTGCAGCAGCTGGGAAAGTGTTTTATAAATACTGCTGACTCAACTTCAACATGTCTCACAGACATCCTCCTCAACAGACAAACTTCTGAAACTAATAATGAGAATTTCATCATCTAAGAGTATACAGAGTGTGAAATGTAAGCAAACTTGTGAGCATGTGAACAAAAAGTCAGATGTTCTTGCTTCCATTGAAGCTCAGGATGCAATTAGGAACAACTCTAACTGTGCTTTGCAGCCAGTTTATGCTGTTTAAGTACTGCTGATATTAAACTTTATTTACTTTTTTAATAATCAAATTGAGCATAATTTTAAAACATCAAAAACAACAAAGACGACTAAACTGTAGACAAATCAAATACTAACCATCTCAGCATTCATATACATTTTTAAAGTAAACTTTTCACTCAAACAGTTATGCTGCTAAAATAATAGCCTATATAAGAAAAAAATACTTTCAATTAGAAAAGAAAGAAAACATCCATAATGTAGCATTTTATTTTGAGGACTAATTCTCTGTAAATACTGCTGAATGAATGAGCAATAACATGGAAAAGCACTCCAGGGAGCACTATACAAACATCTCAGCATTTCTCAGTGAACAACATGTTCTAGTTCAAGGACCAACTAGGTGTTTAGAGCAGGAATCCAACAGCATGAGGAGCGACACAGAAAAGTGGGAGCTGTACGTTCATGGCAGATGGATCAAAAAGATGCCAACTTCAAAGTTTTAACCAGGTTGAAAGCACACAATTTGGGTTGTGTTGAAGTCAGACGCAGTGCTAGCTTGGTTTCCAGGGAGATAGGTTAGAGCCAGGGGAATTGCAAAGCCCTACAAAAGGCTACAGTTGCCCTGAGACATTAATGATTACTATTGCATCACAACATTCTGTGCAATGAAAAAGAAGGGGAAAAACAGCTTTTAGATAGTCATAAACATCACTCAGCAGCAAGAAAAGAGAAAGTTTATAAAGACAGAGGTGAAATAAATTCCCTGTGATGATTACCCTGTAGCTTCTCCTAGGAAAAAAGTTACCTGAAATGCCATAAAATTGTTGCAGGGTCTCCCTGCAATTAATTTCCTGTGATCGTTTATGAAGCAACTTGACGCTAGCAGAAAATGGATTATTAGACTGGAGGTCCAGGCATAAACCTGAAGCATTTGTGGTCTTTTTCAGGTTTATGGTAACACCGTTCCACATTTCTTCAAGTCTTCAACAAAAAAAACTCAAAGAACTCTGTGTTCTGAATCTCAGGGTGATTTTGAAGGGTATAAAGGGAGTACGCAGTAGGGGGCTTGGATCAGTATTCGTCTTTCACAGCAAAGTGAGACTCTGATCATCTGACACTTCTTGACCCCCTCCATCTGCAGAGGAACCCGGGGCCCTCATGACCCCCGCTAGGCTCAGTGATGTGCACTGAACCAGGCGGAAAAGACGGGTATAAGGGAGCTGCGCCAGCACCTTACAAAGTGACTTGAGTTTACTGCCTCAAAGTCAGCGAGCTCTGTGTGAGACGATGTGAAATCTCACTGTGGTTCGGGTGAACCAGAACAAACAGCAGCTGGAATAACTGCTTTTTATAAAATGACATTTTTATGTAAGACACCCCACTTAGTAGGTATTTCTTGACCAGACCTCAAGTCAAAGATATTGCTATGCTAGGCTTTATCTAATTAATTAAAAAGCTAGAACTACAACAAAACAGAGTGATGAACTCACTGCATTCCTTGGGGTCGCGGTTGTTGCGGATCAGGGCCTTCTGGGTGCTGGTGCGGAAGAGTCCCGTCCAGTTGACAGTGTTGTAGAAGCAGAGTTGACTGTTGTTGGTGACGTACACGTTTCCAGCACTGATCTCACCCAGAGACTGCAGCTTCAGTGAGGAAATCCACTGCTGCTTCAGCACCAGTAGAGAGATACCACTGAACACGAGAAAAATGGAGAGGTTACTGTTTACACACTGTTCACAGAGGGGTTCACTTAATTATAAAATATTGTGATTCATTTAAATGCACAGTATTTAATCAATTTAATTTAATTTTTAGATGTCAACAATTCTTTATTTTTATTACACATACTATACATTTGCAACCAGAATTATTAACACCCCTCCCCCACTGACTGCAGTACTGTTATTTGAAAATGTAAGCTTTTATGAAGATTCAGAATTTATTTTTTAATTGTATCTGTAACAGTTTAGTGGTATATTAAAATTTATAATGTTAATATATAATGTAACAAATGTCAGAATTATTCAACCCTTTATGCAACCCCCTGATTTTAAGTACATTTATTTGTATGGGAGGGTACAAAATTGTGTTTAAACACAATTACAGTAAGCCTTTAGAAACTGTCAAACAAAACTGAATATGATAGAGCTGTTACAGGTACATATACAGTGCAAGTATATCACATGCATGTGCTAAAGTTGAGAAGCAAATATGGACAATCAAAAGAACTCTCACAAAAGCTACAGAGAATACATTGTTTTATTACATTAGAAAGCGACAGTTACAAGAAGATTTTCGGCTACAAGGCATGATACTAAAAGTTATATATATATATATAATAATAATAATAATAATAATAAAATGTTTTGTTAAAGGAACTGACAAAAACCCTCAATTTACTGCCAATGACTTGCAAGATGACCTGATAGAAGAAACTAGACAAGCATGACCTTCATGTCGGACACTGAACAAACTCTTGACCAAGAAGAACTAGTTCTGGAAGAATATTTTATTGAGTGACGTGACCATATTAGTATTTTTTAAACTCATGGATAAAGGGTGTGTTTGAAGCTGGAATAGTCTTGTTATGGGGATGCTTTGCTGTTACAGGAAGTGGAAATCTTGACTTTATGAAGGACATCATAGATTCGTTGAAGTATCAGGCCATTTTGTCAAAGATTGTGTTGCCTTCGGTGCATAGCATGGGCGTAGGTTTAGGGGGGGACGCTAGGTACTAGTCCCTATCAATATTTTGAGATTACTAATTTGTCCCCACCAATATTTAGCAAGCTCCTTTGAACTGCTATATGGATCTTTGCACTGTTATTTGGATAGATTATAACGGCCAGGACGACGATAGTACAAGAAACGCTGTAAGTTGATTGATGGCGGGGTATCTGACAGGCTACACGTGCGGGCCGGGACTACTTTTGTGCTTGCACTAGCAGCGAGCGGGTGGTGTGTGTGTGTGTGTGAGCGCGCGCGCGCATGTTGACGATGCCGACGGTAAGTTATCAGAGCTGTCTCTCTGACACATACAAAGGCCAGGGTAAAAACATTTTAATATTCCGTTTTTTTTTTGCCACTTACTGTACTTTGTAGATGACACCCAAGAAGAAGAAAGGGGACATATAGTAAGAAGCTTTTTCATAAAGCAGGTAAAGCAGAGTCAGAGTGTAAGTAGGCAAAATAACTAGCTAGCCAGATTTGTTTCCTTGTGACAGAGTATCTTTTGTTTGTGTAATACTAATAATACTAATGAAAGAAGTGAGAAATGAAAACCAAAGATTATCAGTGATCTGGAAGCTTTTTCAACTGAAGAATGGGCAAAGATTCAAGTAGAAGGGTCTCAGAAGCTTGTAAGCATTTAGAGGCACAGATTATTAGAGGCTATAAATAAAAAAAAAAAAAAAAATTCTCTACACAATTTAACTTTTGAGGATTGTGCAAGAATGTTCAGAGCCATAATTTTCAACATTCAAAACAACAAAGAAATCCAAACTTTGTTTAGCCTGAAGACTTTGAGACACGCCAGACAAAAAAAGATCAGAATGGAAAAGAAAGAAACAAAAGAATGAGATCTGAAACAAAGAAAGCTACAATGATGGCTTGATGAACAAAAGATACGAGCGAACTGTCAGTATGAGAGATGCTGTTGTATTTCTAAAGCAAGTGTTTAGCTTGCATCCCCCATCTAGCGTTGCTAAGGATCTCCCACTTCAGATGTGATGAGATCGGTTAATGCCGAGGTGTAATCACAACAGTGTTTTTAATCACAGGCAGGCGTGCTGAAGAGCACATCAAAGGGGCTTTGAGACGGCCTTCAGTGAAGAGTCAGAGATGGCAGCAGAACGTGCAGGTGCACTTAGACACCGACATCGCTCTCATCTTGGTGATCTGCCTCTTAGGGACTTCTCTTCTGTTTTTCCTCTTTCTCTTTACCTTTCTCTCTCTGTGTTTTGGGCAGAAAGCCAATGCCAGACACATCAGACACAGAGCACATCATGTGGCAGACAGCAATTGGTACAGTAGAGCTTTCAATAAATGACCCCACAAACGTTAAAACAGCCTGGCAGATCTGTGCTCTCACACTCTTCTGTCTTTCCTGATTCTTTAACTCTAAGCAAATGGGTTTTGCACTGTGTGAATACAGCTTTTCATTCATACTCTTTGAACTCTTGGCAAGAAAGCCTTGGCCTCTTTAGAAAACACAAAAGAGGGGATTCACTATGAAAGAATTATGCTGTTTATTTGCACATGCTGCCTGCACTGTTTTAACCCAATTCACTAAAAGAATGAAACAAACAAGGAAATACTAGATAAACTAATATTAAAATAAAAAATAACAAAATGTGTCACAAATTTAGTGCTGAGCACAATCCAGCCAACTTTATATTTTTGCATGTTCCCTGTTACACAATTATTGTAAAATGCATTTCTCTTTTGCAGCACATTTCCAAATAAATAGCCTTTTAAGACCTGTTCAAACTAAGGACGATTAATTATAATGATAAATGAAACTATAATGTTCTAATAATTGACACAGAGGAAAAATATGGTTGTCCCTATTCCCTTAATGAGTAATGAGTGTTTACTCATTAAGAGAATACATTTTTAAAAATTTTTTGTATATATATATATATATATATATATATATATATATATATATAATAAAATTAGCCTACCAATTTTTTTTTAATGCATTGCAATCCTTTAATTTTTAATATTTGCTATGTTTGTGTGCTGCTTTGTGTCCCTGTGTACGCGTATTTAGGACCCGCCTATACTAACACGTTCTTTAAATAACAAAGAAAAATATTGTGTCAGACTTTAGACCAGGTTTGAGTTGGTCAATGGTGCAGTCTATTTTCAGCTCCTTAAAATAGCACCCGAACAAACCTCTTTTTTAGACCAGCATGCCCATGGGCACACAAAAGAGCGCAAATGCATTTGCTAATTAAATGACATGGTGCTGGACGAGAAAATGCAAACTGTGTCGAACTGAAATTAGCAAACAATTGCGCTGTGCCTTTCGTCGCATTACACCGGGTGTATTATAGGGCCCAACAACTGTAAAGAGAAACACTCTAATTTCATAATTTACAAACAGTTACTTCTCACGTATAAATATAAATAATTGCTGGAAATTAATAATTTTCACAATAAAACTATTATTCCTCCAACTTTTATTCATTAAATTGTAATAATGAATGTCTGACTCTGAGTTTCCCAGGTGCACCTGAAGGCAGTGATAGACCTGTGGAAGTATGAGATGGAGGGTATTAGTTCTGGAGCTGGCAACAAAGGGTGAGCCCTGGATCTTACCTGTAGAGAGACCTGCCTCCAATGGTTGCCAGATTGGAGAAGACACTCAGATCAGTCATGTTTTCTGGCCAAGATTGTATGTTTAGAAAACCTGGTAAACACAAGATGACATACTCAGTGGGGCAAATCATCAGCCCACATTGCAGACACAAGCGATTCCACCTACTGTAATGTTCAAGGGAAATGCATTTACTTCATTGCAACATGATAAATAAAATGTAATTCCGTTTTAAAAGGCGTATTAAAGTCAATAATGAGTCTGGATGAGTAGTGCTGACTGTACATGATATTTAACAATTCATATATTATTTGAGAAATATGACCACTATAGTCAGTGCCTGATTATATTTCTCATATCCTGCATCTATCTCCATTTATTTAATGGAGATTGAAGAGCTGATAGCTATAAATCATTGAGACATTTTAATAATGGATTAATATATATATATATATATATATATATATATATATATATATATATATATATATATATATATATATATATATATATATATATATATATATAAATAAATAAAAGGGAAGACAATCCCGTGCATTCACACAAAGAAAAGACAAACAGGCCCTGAGAAAGAATAAAAAAAGAGGACTTTCTTTTTCAAGGACAAGGAGAACATAAATTATTCCAATTATTTTAACAATGCAAAGCCTGGATGGTGCATATTTCCAGTAATACGTGATATTTGATTGCCTTCAAAGTAGATCATTACTTTCGGAGCATCATGTTTGAGCAAAAGTTGTATCGTGTTAAGAGGCTAATATAAATATTATTCCTGTTCAGAATTTATGGTCATATCTCTAGGCTTGCAGTAATCATTCCTGGCCTGCTTCTCGGTGCTTCGTTAAAATTAAATTTCCACATTCATTGGCATGTCTACCGGAAAAGACTACAGTAAATATAAATGCATCCATTCAATTAAGAAATGTGCTTCCAGTGAGGGTTTTCTGGAGGAGAGAGACCTGGCATCAATAAATCATAACTTATTACATAACTTATGATATTTTTACATTAATTTAGCTTTTTTCAAATTGTTTATAGCCAGACTATTTATTATGAATGCAAAACCTACAAAAAGTGACACAAATTTCATTATGTTCACTCTTAAAAACTGATCATTTAAAAAAAAAATGGGGTTAAAAACTAGAGATTTAGAATTTTCCACTGCTTGTTTAAATTAAACTGAGGTTGTGGAAGCAGATTAGAGGAGGTGTCTCAGTGAGGTGTCTTTAGCTTGGTGTCTGCTGACATTCATTGCCTTAAACAACAAAACTGTACGACAGGAAGTCTGAAGGAGTGTGTGCGCGGTGCCTTGAGAGTGGGCCGCTTGTCTGTCTGTGTTATAATCTGTTTATTTTACGTGTGGAGGCGAGACTTCATCATGCTAATAGTGCTAACGAGGTCCCAGCGAACACCTGTCGGCTTCAGACTAACATCAGGGGAGTAATTCTGCCCCACAAATGAATTGCAAGAAACACAAAGGGCACTGCTAAAAATTAGTCTGAGTAACACAAAACACAGCTGCTGACTCCAGAGAGTTTATACGTGCATCAGTATGATACTAAAGCTGGCAAAATGCTTTTGATAACGTTACTTCAGGAGTGTGGCCATTATTTCAGAGAGGGGAGGGGGACAGAAATGTCAAAGGTAATAATAATGTATTTTTTTTTTACCTTTTTTTTTTTCATATTTCTTACTTTTAATAGGCTAATAAATCAATAGTTATTACTGCAAATAAATGCAGCATTGTCAAGTATAAGAAACTTTCAAAAAACATTAAATCGTTTAAAACATTGAAGTAAAGAAAACTGCTGGTTGGCTGAAAAGAAATACATATAATTATAATATATATAAACACACACATATATACAAATATAATCATATATCATTTTGGCTAGGCATTAGCATTCACTAACCACTGTCCACTGTTATTTTTAACAGAAAAGAATGCAACAAGCTCATAATCATGACTTTATAAATGCGAAATAGGAAAGCAGAGAGGTGCTTGCTCAGCACAGTGGAATACATTGTTTTGTTAACTTTGTGGTTTATTATTTTGAGTCGTATGGGACACGGTAACACGTCACTCTCACAATATATTACTTTACATATCTATCGCTTCTGCGCACGATTTAGCAAATCTAGGGAATGAATTAGTAAACTGTGCGCACAACTCATAAATTGAGTGAACGCAATAGTAATCGTGGTACATTGAGGGAACGAATTAATAAATCGTGGACACGATTTAGCTTTATATTTTTCCTGTGTGTCATGTGCGGGGCTCCGTATAGGACTAACCCCTCCCTCAAGACTTGAGACAGAGTAGAGGGTAAATCAGGTCAGCCTCTTCAGACCATCTCTTCTGAGAGATGATTCCCACTGGGCTTGAGCTGAAGGCAGTGCCCGCAAGAGCTGCAAGCATTTTCCCAAATCTTTAAATACTGGTGGGGAAGCATCCGACTGAGACCATGAAATGTTCATTTAATGTCAGTCAGGGTGCTTGGGGTTTACTGGGAGTCATACAAAAATTAAATAACAGACTTGGTCGGTGCTAAGGAACAGGGATTATGCATTTTACAGCCATCTGAAGGTTCTTTCTTTGCTGCAACTCCTGACAGTTAGATGACCTTCTCATGCGTTTGCCAAGAATTTACACTGAATTCAGTGTCAAACTTAATAAACACATTCAATTTAAAAACCCACTGTAAAGAAATACATATAGCAGGCGCATCTGAATCTGTCAAAATCTTCAAGCTGGGGTCACAGAGCAGAAATAACACCTAGCCAGTGAAGACATTGTTCTGTCAGAGACTGTGGCCACATGCATATAGATGTGACAGGCTGACACGCATGCCTCACTGACTTGGAGAGCCCTCTTCACTGTCACCATAGCAAGAGAGAGCGAGAGAGGTAAACATTGAAAGGGAGAGAGACAGAGAAGTGTTTTCAACTGCTTTCATGTTTCTTATAAGCCAAGAGTCCTGCTCTCCTATGGGAAGCTCTGCTCAGTTGGATAAATCTCCCTCATCATGTATTCATCATATATAGGGCCTCGCTGCTGAAAAATGGAGACTCGTACAAACACACACTCCCTTACACACATACACAAATCTACAAATGCACAAATACATTAGATCTTTTCCTCTGTGCTGTGTTATACATTTTTTTATGTATTTATCAATAAATCAGGTGGATTATGTGAATCTGGGTATGCGAACCAGCATTTTTCTTTTTCTCGCAGGCCCTTCTTTATGAAAGCATATTAATGTTCTGAAAAGAAAGAAGCTGCCTTGCAGTTAGGCAGCACCCTAACTGATTTGGAACCCTATTAGTGACAGATTTGGAACACTCTCTTAGTGTGTTATACAAATAAAAGTCATCACACAAGCACAAAGCAAATGTGACTCAATTGATTTCAGAATGTGTTAGCAGGTGGCTAAAAACACGATACTCTTATAAGCATAAAGGTTCATATTTATGTAGGTAAAATATTTCCATTTTAATCTGAGCAAACCGTTTGGAGTTGGTAATATTTTTTATGTTTCTGAAAGAAGGCTCTTATGCCCACTTATGCTGCATTTATTTGATCAACAATACAGTAAAAACAGCATTATTATGATTTAAAATAACTATTTTCTATTTTAATATATTTTGCACTTTACAACTTAGACGGCAAAACTGAATTTTCAGCAGGCATTACTCCAGGCTTCAGTGTCACAAGATCCTCCAGAAATCAGATGGTTTGGTGCTCTAGAAGCATTTTTATTATCGTCATAAACAAGTCGGAAATAAATGTGCTGCTAAATATTTTTGTGGAAACTGTGATACATTGCATTTTTTCTTTGATAAAAAGAAAGTTAAAAAGAACAGAATTTATTCAAAGTAACATGAAATGCCTTAACTGTCTCTTTTGATCAATTTAACATGTTCTTGCTGAATAAAAGTAATAATTTATTAAAAAGAAGAAGAAGAAAAAGACATCCAAGGTGATTTGTGGCATGAATTTGTAGTAACAAGATTAAGAAATGGTACATATCACTTCCTGATAATATTAATTAATAAATAATTTATATGTGTAATATATATATAAATATATATGTGTGTGTGTGTGTGTGTGTGATGTAGCTATTAAAAATTGTCCAACAGCACCTATTTATATAGATTACAGTATGTGACTGCCAGAGGAACATGGGCTCCCCTTGCTGAGTACTGCTTCCTCTCAAGGTTTATTCAAATGTTTTTTTTTATTTTTTTACTTGCTTAATTTTCTCTATTATTTTTTCAAAGATGCTTTAAAATAATATGTATTATGCTATTATATATGTAAAATTTCAATCCAAATAAAACTAACTTGACTTACCGGTGATCTCTCGGACGGTGCGGAACACGCTGAGTTTCTCTGGATCCAGAGGCTCTATGTTGTGGTATACGTCCCTGTAACACACAGAGATTGATGCAAATACATTAATACTTGGTATATACTGACAGGAACATTTTTACATCGAAGAAAATCTGTATTTTTTTTCTAACAGATGAAGCTGATTATGAAACAAGCTCTTAAACATAAAGCCAATTATTATTAAAGTGCAGGCTATCAACACAAATCCACTCTGACCAGTGCCTGCTGACTCCATCCATCCCAGTATGTTGAATTTTCTACATCTTTTCCAAGTCACCATGCATTATGCTATTCTGTTGCACAGTACAGCAGATTTTAATAGCACCATTGAGCCGGAGATCTTTAGGGAGGATGCGTCTAGAACACCTGCTGATGCAGCGTGTGTGAGAGTGTCTGTGTGGGGAATACATGTAAGACATATTTGCACTCCATATCACAGTTCGTGGTGGAGATGATGTCATCTGTATGCCTATCAAGATGTATGTGTGTGTGCACATGGCTTTGGCCCTGGATTGCTCTTTAAGAGCAGAGTCAGCTATATGGGGTTAGAGGGTCGACCAATCAGAGACAGCGGGATCAAAAAAGGCCAATGGAGGGAACGGGTCAACCAGAGGTCAAAAGACTTCTTGACAATCTGACAATCAAATATTTCACAGCACTTATATAAAAAGGGGGCAGCACATTTCTTATATAAAATCACATTAACTGTGGTCGTCTTGATAGTCAGTAGAAGGTCTCATAGGTCTTGCTTGACTGTCTGAACCCAAAAAGAGTTTTGACGGTACATTTAACGTGTGCTATTAAACTGGCCAGTGTCTTTTTTTTTACACAGCCTTGATGTGAAGGGCTTCCCTAGTGTTTTTCTTCTACATGATTCCCCTCCTGCATCATTAAAGCTGATGTTATCTGATGAAAGGAAGCAACAGAGGTCAAATGGCTTCCGACAATCCAATATCCGATATTTAGCTGTAAAGCAGAGTGTAATGGCTGTGAAGTGAGCCAATAGATGGTTCGAAGGAGCAACTCTCACCCTTTAATGCCTGTGATGAGGAACACCAGGTTTCCGTTGATCTTGGTGCAGTTGATGAATCTGTCGATGTTGCTGGAGTCTACGGTTTGGGCCATTTGAAGGCTGGCAGTGCCGATTCCATCGCATGCTGTAACAAACCAGAAAAGTATGTGAAACAGAAAACTTTGAGAGAAAGAATAATGAATTTCAGGTGAATTGATCCTTTCAGAAATTGGTAAGCAAGGTTTCAAAGGTTTTGCTATTACTGCAGTATAACTGTGGAAACTAATTTGAATTGTAGGTTGCTAAATTGCTTTAAAGATGTTAAAGTCAAGCTCTTTAAAAATAATAATAATAATATAAAAAAGCTAGTTTTGTCACAACACAGCACTGCTTGTTGGACAAGATAGCTTGTTCACTGGAAAGGCTGCACTATCCTGATAACAGTTGAGTGACTTGTCATTATTTACAATATAAATCATTATAAAATGTAAATATACTTTAAATTAAGAATTTATTAAATAATGTTAACTAAACTATTTAAATCTATATTGTTTATTGAAATAAAGATAAAATGAAATGCAGCAAATTACTTACATTAATCACAAATTATTAAATTTTCAATGGTATTGAAACTGACAAATAGAAATTTGTTTTGGTGGCAACCCTAATACATGGCATTTTGGTAACCTCTGATGATGTGTGTGTGATCACCTTTTGGGCAGATATCAGTGCAGGGGATACACATCTTGATCCTATTCTCCTCCACCTCCATCTTGTTGGTGGGACAGGCTCTGACACAGGAGCTGTGGTCCACCACAAAGTTATCTGCCATACCACAAACAGAGGCAGAACAAACGGTCAGATGGTGGAATGCTCTAAGTCTTAGGAATCTCTCTGAAAAAGGCCATTGACTTTTTAAAATGGTAGAGAAGAAACATCCATTCCCAGACAAAAACCGTTAACACATCCACACGGATGCAGTGGGGACTGTGACTGTGGCGTGTGTGCGCGATGGAAAGAACCCATCTCCAGCAGTGACTGTGCAGCGTGGCATCCATCACCAGAGAGAAGAGAGGGGATCATGGAGGGACAGATAAAGTAAGATGGACGTCTCTCTGCACCTCTTACATGTAACGTGAATCTCAGACTCTTACTGTGAAGAACTACGTGGCACTAGATTTAACATCTGACACCAGGAGAACAAATAACCCTGGGTAAAAACACAGCCCTCACCTTCTCAACCCTGACAGCAAAGAGAAACTGAGCACTTCACTGTCGCCCCACTGAATAAACTGGTCTTGCGTGACTGTGGAGGGCAGTTTGGGTTTTGGGGCGGGTCTCCGAGTACTGCACAATAACATGCATCGTGGACTGAGCACTGGAGTGGGTGTCTGTCAGTGTGAAAACCCTTCATTCTGCAGCAGTGGCGGCCCAGCAAGAGGGAATCATGGCACTCGTGCTCACCTATCATCACTGTTATCACAGCTCTCTTTCATTCTTTCACCGTTCGCTTCTTTTCAAAGAAGTCAGGTCAATTCACATTAAGCTTTATTGGTACAATGAAAGATACAATAGCTGGTACGAAAGATTTCTATCTCCATAATTACCCCATCAGGTCTATTCTCATTGGATAGAGAAATAGAGAAGGAACAGGAACTTTCTGTTTAAGAATGTGTTGAATTGTATGTATAGTAATATATTGACATACTTTTGTCATGGTGCTGACATTGCAAAGCAAATACAACAAACATTAAAGATGTGCATTTTAATTCTATTAGATACATTTTAATGTGGACTGGACAATAAATTATTTTGCTGTGGTTGAAGTTAACTGTTCTGTTTGGTGTCTCGGGCAGGATCCCTGCACTTCTTGACACATTAATTTCCATGACGTTTCTAGATGTTCATGAAATTTATAGAGTTGCCATTCAAAAAGAGCAATTTCTAGCCTTCTAGCCAATTCAATATATTAGGATCTTGTTAATTTGCATGACCTGGAAATTACATTTTCAAATTCCCTGATATTACCAGGTTATCTATGACTGTGGGAATTCTGTTCAGAAAGTTTAATAGCTCAGAAAATTTAATAGCTCAAAAAAAACAAAAAACATAATCACTGAAGTATCAAGTTGAAAATTCAGGACGCTTCTGATTAAACATGCTTACATTTCATAAAGTCGGTTTGGGATTAGTATGTAATGTTTTTGAAATAAGTTTCTTATGCTCACCAAGGGTTCATTTATTTGATTAAAATACAGAAACCACAGAAATATTGTGAAACTGTATTACAATGTTAACAACTGTTTTCTATTTTAATATATTTTTTATGTAAATTTTCACGTGAAGACGAAGCTGAAAATTTTCAGCAGGCCTAAATCACATGACTGGCAAAAAAACCGGAATGCATCACCTTATAATATCTCTCTACTAGGATTTGATCAGGTTAGAGTAACTTATTAAAATAATACAAGTGTAAAATAAATTTAGTTACACAAATATTATTGGTGTCTGAAAAGCAAAAATAAATAAATAAAAATCTGAACAGAACATGAGGATTAACTTAATGCAGTTTTAATGCATATTTTACTATTTTCACATTAATTATTTTGAGATCAAACAATTGGTGGACCCCATGCTGTTCTGCCACTGATCCTCTGTTGAAGACCCCTGGGATACACATACCCTTCCTTCTTTCCTTCCTTCCTTCCTCAAGTCAATGAGGAAATCAGAAGTCAAGAAGCTGAGTGAGATTTAGCAGACAGATTTACTCCTGGGGCTTTACATGGGTACCGCACCACATCAGGGGCTCGGAGGAGCGCAAGGACTCAGGTGCAGCCGGTCTGATTCATTTGCAGTCAATCTGAAACATGCTTGCATTCCCAAATATGAACGCGCCTCAACATGGCACCTGATATCCATTTATGTGAGTGAAAGATCCAGCTAGAAGCGTGTGCGTAAGCGTACACATGTCTGTCTTACGTGGGCACTTTTTGACGCAGAATGCTCCATATGTGTATTTGGCCCGTGGGTTGTGCTCCAGCTGGAACGTGTTGGGGTTGTAGACAAAGGGCTGAGGGCATTGCGTCACACATGCGCCGCTGTCGTTGAAATTAGTGCAGGCCTGGACACAGAGAAACAAAGTTATTGACAGCAATACACATTTCTTTAATAAAACAGCTGACAAAACTTATGTTGCTACTTGTACAGTCTCATTTTAGGATTTCATGCAATAGAAAAATGTGCCTGAACACAAAATTGCTCCACTAATCAGCTTCGACCCACAAAAAAAGTATGTCAACCAACACCAATACCGCATATAAGCAATATAAAGTAGCAATGCTACAAATAAATAATGATTCAAACAGGCTTACAGAATATAAAAGTTATTTGCTTCATCAGCCTGCCGTCAGATGCACAAAAGAACTGTTTTCTTCCTTAAGAGTTGCTGAGATGTAAAATAAATAAATAAATACATAAAGGCATTGATCCAAATCCCAATGCATACAGCAAAAGTGCATTTTCAATTAAAAAGGAAAAATTGTGAAGTACAATACCAATGATTACAGCTGAGGATAACTAATTAAAAAAACCAAAGAGGTGCGATAAATCGCTTTCTCTAAGGGCCGGAGAGATAAGGAGCAGTCAAAGACACTCGGGATCTGCCCAGGCAGCACGTAACAAAAGAGCTACAGAGGTTTGGCCCCCAGTCTCATTCACAGCAAGGTATTGTGGGTGGAAATGAGATTTTAATGGTATCTCCCGTGCAAAGAACATGTCCTATAGGGAGATTTTTGGTCAAAAGCGATTCATCTGTAGGCAACATGGATCTATTTTGGAGAATTTAATATCATTGCAGAACAAAAACTCAAAAATGGAGAGCTGGAATGTAAAATTGACACTGGATATAAGAAAGTTAGGGTTTGTACTTGACTAGTAGCTCATACAAGATGTTGACTGTTTGTTGATTTAATGTTTGAGCATGACCACACCAGTTTCACGGCACTTTCACATTTGCATAATTATACATACAGTTGGGTTCAAAGAGTCCTCATTGAAAATATGGGATTCAAAATCGAATATTCTAATTATATCAAATGTTCTTACTTCCTTTGAAGCTCAAGATACTCATTGGATCATCTCATTGGATCACCTTAAATCATGCTGGAGAACATGATAACCAGGCTTGACACAAATTTGTGAAGTTCACGCAGCTCAAGTGCTGCTGACCCTGAAGCTAACAAAATACTGAGATATTCTGAAATTAATGTACATTTTTCCATTCAACTTTCACTTTTCACAAATGGTGATGCTGATCATGTAACTTGTGTTGAAAAAAATAAATAAATAAAAATCCTGATATTCTGAAATTCATGCTAATTTTTCAATTTACCTTGGTAACATTTTTCAAAAAGGTCCCATTATTTAACATTAGTTAATGCATTATTTATTTACCTTTGTTAACCTTAGTTAATACAAATACAACTGTTCATTGTTAGTTCATGTAGGTCCATTAAATAATATGAACAAATACATTATTATATTTTAATAATGTATTAGTAAATGTTGACATTACAATTAACTAAGATCAATAAATGCTTTAGGAATATTTTTATTTCTTAACCTTTCACTCAAATCATGATGCCGAATAAATAAATTGTAATGAAAAAAACTGTATTCAAATAGAAACATGCAAAATTGCTGATGAACTCAGACTGTGAAATCCCACTTTATATTGGACAATTACAGCCAAACACACAAAGACACAGTTTGTAGACAGAGGAATTTTCGGCCTGCTGTCACCATATACTGTAGAACAAACTGAAGTCATGTGATTCATGACTAGTCAACACAGGACAGTACTAGACACTGCAGTCCCTAATATGATTGAGTGCTTGAGTGTGTTACAGGAATACTGAAGACATACAAAGCAGTCTGTGTCCTTTGGTCCAGAACAGCCTCCAGCACATTCACGATGACAGCAGTCACTGACGTACGGCCCAAAACAGCGGCCATCACATTGCTCAGCACACACGGTCTTCGTCACTGAGAAAGAACAAGAAAATGTAAAAGAAATATGCATTTTAAATGAGCATTTGTGTGATGATTTCTTTAACCATAACGCCTCATTGTACTACACAGCTGTCTGGATGCCTGTAAAAGTCATACTATAAATAAACAGAGCTCTAACCAGGGAGAACATGAGGGGATGTGTGGTCTCTTTAACTACAGAGTGATGGTGATCACAAAGCTGCACTGCTTTCCTATTTCTGCTACTGATACTCATAGTAATGCATACAGACATTCACAGTAATTCCAACCATATGGCATGCAGAATACGTCTCCAGCGTAGCTGCTGAATGAGCTTGGGGAGCTTTTTGAAATAAGGCCAGAAATATCCTTTACAAACTATAAGGATGCAAACGCAGACACGAAAGCTTGGCTGACATACTGTATCTCTTCTTACATTGCCAGGATGGGAACGAACCTCAGGAGCACAATAGAATTCCCCTTTGAAATGGAGGATACATAGGCACACTACAATACAAAGGTTTAGGGTTGGTAAGAAAGGCATTGCTTTTTCTGACTCTAAGCCTACAAAGGTTGTCATTTTCATTTATGTATCGGTCCTTGTATGAATATGAGTGTGTGTGTTGGTAGCACAGTGGTTGTAAAATGCTGTAATTTCCACAGCAGCATTTGTATGTGTATGCTTGTTCGGGCTGACAAACACCACCCAGACTCTTACAAATTCCTGTTAATTCTTTATCAAGAGTTTGTAAGACAGGATTCGGATCTGGGTATGATTACAAAATTTCAAGTTGTGACAGCAGTTCCCTGCTGGGTAACATGCTATACTTCATCTAAAACTACTTTAAACATTTTCTAATTTTAGTATATTTATTATACATCCAACTTTTTTGATCTCATGCTAATTGAATATTTATATTTTAAATATTCATGCAAGACGCACTGATTACTGAAAAATATTAGAACTTTCAGAGCTTGTGTTCTATATAAACTAAGCTCATCTGCGTGAGAGAGAAAACTTGTTCTGAACCTCTTAAACTTTACATCTAAAAATGATCACATGATCAGCTGTGTTTACACATCAGTGATACCGACTGGGTCACCAAAACAGGGCCCATCCAGGTGTTTTTTGTTTTGTTTTTTTGTGTGGTGAAAGTCAGACAGATACAACTTGTTTATTTGTTAAGGATTAGAGAGAAAGGTTAATGGCCATTATAAAACTTTATAATAAAAATGTTTGATATGACCCTTTTAAGAGAACTGTAATAAAATCTAATTTGCATGGTGATCTCTTTTTATACACACTTTCCCTTATACATTTCTATAACACTGAAACTAAAATGTTGATAGAAAAAGGTAATCTACATATTCCGTACATATTCAATACACTATGAGAGCCATGTGTATAAAAGTTATTATATGAACAGATTTAGTGTGAACTGGCCTTCCTCTGAAATACCACTTTACCACTGCCATTATGGTGGTGCAATCTATTACCGCATAGACACCAAATGGCTTATTTTTCAAAAACAAAAGACACTGCACTGAACTAAAGGCCCACTCAGAAAAATGATGTTGCTGATTCATTTGCCATAAAACACGCTTTTAAAAATACATGTGGCACTGGCAGTTATACACTATCAATCTGATAAAATACACAGACGACTATAAAGTACAGAATATTAAGCCTCTGAGAGTTTCATTAGCAGCACAAATGCCGTGTTTTATTGCGCAGACCGATTTCAGGTCAAAAAGTGGTGCTCTTGTTAAGATGTAATCCCAGTTTAGCAATGCACAAATTGATTCCAAGTCTAATTATGCTTAAAAAAATCATTATTTGAATACACTTGTTTGAAATATTTACTCAGTATCCACTGGGTTGAGAAGAAATACAAATTTAAGTTGGCAAAAATGACAGAAAAGCTAGAGCAAAAATCCAGTGAGAATGTTTAATGCTCTTACTAAATGGTTTCATTAGCGTGAGATGGAACTCAAATCCATTTCACAGTTGCACAGTTCTCCAATTACTTCATCCTTATCGTTCTGACAATTAAGACTACTCAAGCTAGGAGGCTGGTGACGAGGCAAGCTGTGGATTTAACCACTGTGATGAGAAGAAAGGTGAGGACGGCGAGACCAGGGGAGAAGAGAGAACACTTATCTGGTGCAGTGCGGTGACATGTAGTGTTTTTGTGGAGGCAGTGCAAAGGTTTGTTTAAGACTATCTAAATGAGATCAGAATATACTAGACAGTAAAAGAAAGAGAGAACAGGGTCTGCTCCAAAACCTAGTGAGCTGCTTATGTTTGCAACATTTTTACTTCACAGAAAAAAAATAAAATGACGTTATTATTTAATTTTTGCTCCAAACCAATATGCTGTTATGTGTGTTATGGAAAATAACATAGGCATTTTTGGAGAATAGTTACACAGATTTTACCATACAAGAACAGTTTAGATGAATTTGGAACTACAGTATATGAGAATGAGTAAATAATGATGCCTCTGTATCATAGCATGCAATTCCAAAAAAAAAAAAAAGAAGTTAAGCAGCATGATTATCTCTCTCATTGTGCACGACAAGCATTTGTAGTTAAACATATACATTTTTTTTATTTAGAAAATGACTGATTATTTCACTAGACAAGACCGTTTTCCCTTGGCTGGGATCGTGTAGAGCCCTTTGAAGCTGCATTGAAACTGCAATTTGGACTTTCTACCCATTGATCCCCATTGAAGTCCACTCTATGGAGAAAAATCCTGGAATGTTTTCCTCAAAAAACTTAATTTCTATTCCATCTTTCGGATGAGACGTTGAGGTCCTGACTCTCTGATGTCATTAAAAATCCCATGGCCTTCTCGTAAAGAGTAGGGGTATTACCCCAGTGTCCTGGCCAAATTGACCCCCTGCCATTTGTCAATCATGGCCTCCTAAAAATCCCCAATCACGTGATTGACTCTGTTACTCTCTCTACTCTCCACTTGTAGCTGGTGTGTTCTTTTTGCATCATCCAAGTGGATGCTTTGGGTGTACAACAACAATACACTATAAAAACGCTATATAAATGCATAATTCATTCATAATTCATTCATTCAACTGAAAAAAGACATACATGAACATCTTGGTTGACATGGGAATAAATTTTCAGGAAATATTTATTATGGAAGTGAATTAATCCTTTAATTTCTTCAAAAAAAAATTACTGACTCCAAATTTTGAACAGGACTGTATACATTTATTTCAATAAATAACATTTTATGAAGAGTACACCAGTTCACTATAATTAGAAATGGAATGTTCTATTAAAAATCGTGTACTGTGAACCTTGTCCTTTATACTGTAAAGAGCTTCACAAAGTTAGCTTAGCAACAAGCTAATGCAAAACTCTATTGAAATCAGCTGAGAGCCATCTCCTTTGTGTTTAGCTATTTGTACGACACAGAGTTTTGAGATGCTGTTCCAAATCGATTAGTTACGAACAGTGGCTGACGCTAAAGTGCCCTTGCGGTGCGGTCCGGTCTGCCCCCCCGGTCCACGATTTCTGCCGAGGGTAGGGGTGTGCAATATTTAGATTTTTGACAAATGTCTCCACAATCTGCTTTTGAACAAATATCGTTGTATTGTGCTACAGTGCACATTCTATCAGATGCAGTTCTGGCGCCGCAGAATTAATATAGTGCGACAGACATTAACATCAGTGATAACTCAGCGATAGAGTTACTCTCATGGGACACTGCACTTATTCACAAAAGTACTTTTGTGTGTGTGTGTGTGTGCGCATCGGCTTTAACGCCTTAATGATTATTTAAATGTTTCATTCGTGTGCTGTTCAGACGTGCGGTTTGTCTGAGCGCACTCAAAGCGCATGCACAAAAACAATTTTGTCTAAAATGAAAGTAAACAACGGAAAGAAACAGATGCATGTCTGTATAATAGATGTGAGCAGGTTTTAAAGGGACAGTAGGCTACCTGCTGCCGACTGTAATTAAAGGGATAGTAAAGGGATAATTTAGTTGGGGGGGGGGGGGGGGGATATGGAAGTCACTGTGAACTAGCAACTGTTTGGGTTTTTTTCTTCAAAATAGAGTTGATGTTTAGCAGGAGGAGGAAACTTGAAGGTTGAAAGTGTGGGTACATGAAGGTTTAAAAAACAAAACACTAACCTATTTCAATTTTGGGGTGAATTATTCCTTTACTGTTAATAAAACACCAAACACAAAGAGAAAAATCACTCAAAACTCTTCACTGAAAAAAAATACAGTTACTTTAAAAGGGAATCAATGTAGATAGTGTTTTATTTTTATTTGTTCATAAAAATTTTAGAATGCTCCTGCTATATACTATTGTACATGAAAATAAAGCACGGTTTATTTTGATTAGTATATTATGTGTATTTGTAATGTATATCTTTGTTCAAATTTTTTTTTAATAAAAAGGATAAAATAATTACAAAGACTTCTCCTGCTTTTGCCAAAATATCTGCCATACTTTTTCATATTTTGTTACCTTAAGGTAATAAGCTTTGTCTTTATAAATCTTTGTCCTCCAATTAATAACCCCCCCCCCACCCCATCTCCAACTGTGACCTCGTAACGCCATTTCGCCCCTGCCCATCAAGAGGTCTATGCATGCCACTGCTCACGTGGTTCCATGTTAGCTAGTATGCTTGTTAGATTTAGAACACAGTCATAGAGACAGAAGAGCCTGTTCAAGTAAATAACAGATTTTCTCTCAGAGGTCTTGAAGATGGAATGAAAACAAAACTGAGCAAGAAGAATAAGAGTGTGTTGGTACCCAGATGGAGGGACAGGGTGAAATGACAGGTACATCTGCAGAAAAGAGAGAAAAGGGAAAGCAGGAAGAACATAATAATTCGTTAGGGAGTATTTGAGAAGGGAAAAGGCTCATATTCTCCTACTTGACCCACCAAACCATTTTACTGTGCGGAGAAGTCTTTAAAAATGATTGTCAGTTTCATTAATAAATGGTGATATCACCAGGGCAGTACAAACTTCAGGTACATGATAGTTTTGCTGCCGTTCTGTAAAGTGAAATTGCTCTGCTCTACTCATCTGTGCGATGATACTGTCGTGAATAGATACATGGTCTCATAGAAATACTGTTAGAATGTCCAGACAGATTCAACAGACTCTCTGCACTTTTTAGGGGAGAGTGAAAAATGAAAATGAAAACCTGAAAAATAAAATCTTACACTAAAATAACAGCAAAAAAAAAAAAGAAAAAAAGCTGTTTTTAATTGAATTATCCTTGTCAATTACTTTATAAGGATCAACACCATCAGATGCAAAAATGATTTATTTTAAATATTGTCAAATTCACCACTAAATTCAATATACAGTAACAGTGACTAGAAATCACATGGCGATTTCAGAATGAATTTAGCTCCACATCAGTTGCGTATGAATATGCAAGGAGCAGAAAATGTTTTTAACTTTCTAAATGAAAGGTGTTCAGATTCTGTGGGACAGTTTCTACAGAAATGATTTTGCACAGAATCTGTGTGGGCCTGCCTATTAGCTTTCCTTCTCTTCCAGCTCATGTTAATGACACAGGAGACTGTAATGCAAAATAACTGCTATGCGAGATTTCTTTTTCCAACATGAAAATTTTAAAAACGGTTTCTTTTTTTCAACAGAATTAAATCCGGTAGAAGCTGAGTGTTTTGTCCTTAAAAAGAGATTCTTACGTGTGCATTAGTGAGCTTTTCGAGGCAGGGGTAATGACATGTTTTTGAGCAGTCTGACTTAGCATTTGACTGCATTATAAGAGCACGCCGGGGGAAATCAGAGTTATGGTGAGTTGTGATCAAGCTTGTTGAGTGGAAGCCTGAAAGAGAGAGACTGAGGATATGACTGTGTGTGAGAGTTTTGAGGGACCTGATGTAATTAATCTCAACAGTTTTAAGTGCAGCTGGTTTCTGCGGCTACACGTGAGAGGAGATGGAGAGTCAGGCTGCCCGTCTCTCTCTTCAATTATCCTGCACTGGGAGGGCAGCTGCATGCCACGGCCTGCTGGAGGTGTCTTACTGAGCCTGTGAAGATAGCTGAGGAACTCTCACAGAGTGGAACGACTCTTCACCTCTCTCTGGTGGCTGTATCTGCAGTGTCTAGTTATTATATTCATAAGTAAAAGTTACTTCTGAGAGGTTTTTTTCTCCATCCTGTTTGCTGTTTGCTGTTGACGGCTGTACTGCGTTTGAGCTCCGTCACTATATTCTTTTCATTGACTATTTTTAACTTAAAAATCAATTTTATACATCATTGTTTCCGTTTATATAACGCGTGAATATATCCTCTATTGTATTCTACAACAAAAACAATCAGAGCGCCTCGCTATCACTAGTTTTATTTTGATCTCCCGGGTCCGCTATTAGCTTTTAGCCAGTTAGCATCAGCAAGCGTGTTTGCTGCTAACTGCGCTTACATTGCTAATACTCTATTCTCACACATTACCACTGCTGTACTCACTGTTACTTGCTTTAATGGCGGATGAATGTCTCCACTCTGTGCAGCTCGAGCTCGAGGCCGTGGGGAAGCAGATTCGCGACCTGGAACAGAGGCAGGCCAAGCTGAGAGAGCGGAGAGCCGCGCTGGAATCATCCCGGGCTGACGCTCACAAGTCCGGGGTAAGTATACAGCGTGCTGTTAACAGTCCCACCACGTCTACTCCGTGTGTTTCTCTGCGCAGGCCCGGTGCACCCAGGACGCGATCTTCCCAGATGTCCTTCACTGCGACGCCGGGACACCACGGACCCTGGGTGCATCCACAGCGGAGGACGCGAGCCGGGTCCCGGGCGACTACTTCTCCCCCTCCTGCCTTCGAGCTCTCCATCCAGAACCGCTTCGCTCCCCTCCGCGAGACAGGACGCGACGCTGTGATCATCGGAGACTCCATCGTCCGACACGTAAGTGCTACGTTAGCCGAAGGTAAAGTGCACACTCATTGTTTGCCTGGTGCTCGTGTTCTCGATGTTTCTGCGCAGATACCCGCGATCCTGAAGGACGGCGAGAGCCCCAGAGCGGTCGTGCTTCACGCCGGGGTTAACGACACCACGCTGCGGCAGACGGAGACGCTGAAGAGGGACTTCAGGAGCCTGATCGAGACGGTTCGCAGCACGACGCCCGCGGCGACGATCGTCGTGTCAGGACCACTGCCCACGTATCGACGAGGACACGAAAGGTTCAGTAGACTTTTTGCTTTAAATGAATGGTTGTTGTCATGGTGTAAAGAACAGAAACTGCTATTTGTTAATATCTGGAATCTTTTCTGGGAGCGTCCTAGACTGTTTCGCGCTGATGGATTACACCCCAGCAGAATTGGAGCGGAGCTTCTCTCTGACAACATCTCCAGGACACTTCGCTCCATGTGACTAGTAAGACAATTCTCAAATAACCATTATGATGAGTTTTGTTCTAACCGCTTAAATGCTAAAGGTACTTGTGCTGTAAAACCTATTAAGACTGTGTCTGTTCCCCGAATAGTGAGGTCAAAATATAAATATAATGTAGGATCTAGAAAAAATCTTATCGTAATTAAACCAGAAAAATGTAAAGTAAATGAACAAAAACAATTTTTAAAGTTTGGGCTCATAAATATTAGATCACTCGCACCAAAAGCAGTTATTGTAAATGAAATGATCACCGATAATAGTTTTGATTTACTCTGCTTGACTGAAACCTGGCTAAAACCAAATGATTATTTTGGTCTAAATGAGTCTACTCCACCAAACTACTGTTATAAGCATGAGCCCCGTCAGACTGGTCGTGGCGGGGGTGTTGCAACAATATATAGTGATATTCTCAATGTTACCCAGAAAACAGGATACAGGTTTAACTCATTTGAAATACTTCTGCTAAATGTTACTCTGTCAGACATGCAAAAGAAATCTAATGTATCTCTTGCTCTGGCTACAGTGTATAGACCACCAGGGCCGTATACAGAATTCCTGAAAGAATTTGCAGATTTCCTCTCAGACCTTCTAGTTACATTTGATAAGGCGCTAATCATGGGAGATTTTAATATTCACGTTGATAATGCAAATGATACATTAGGACTTGCGTTTACTGACCTAATAAACTCCTTTGGAGTCAAGCAAAATGTCACCGGGCCCACTCATCGTTTTAATCATACACTAGATTTAATTATATCGCATGGAATCGATCTTACTGCTATAGATATTGTACCTCAAAGTGATGATATTACAGACCATTTCCTTGTATCGTGCATGCTGCGTATAACTGATATTAACTATATGTCTCAGCGTTACCGTCTGGGCAGAACTATTGTTCCAGCCACCAAAGAAAGATTCGCAAATAACCTGCCTGATCTATCTCAACTGCTAATTGTACCCAAAAATACACACGAATTAGACGAAATTACTGACAACATGGGCACTATTTTCTCTAATACATTAGAAGCTGTTGCCCCAATCAAATTGAAAAAAGTTAGAGAAAAACGTACTGTACCATGGTATAACAGTAATACTCACTCTCTCAAGAAATTAACTCGTAGTCTTGAACGCAAATGGAGAAAAACTAACTTAGAAGTTTTTAGAATTGCATGGAAAAACAGTATGTCCAGCTATAGACAGGCTCTAAGAACTGCTAGAGCAGAGCATATACACAAACTCATTGAAAATAACCAAAACAATCCAAGGTTTTTATTTAGCACAGTGGCTAAGTTAACAAATTACCAGATGCCACCTGATTCAAATATTCCACCAACGTTAAATAGTAATGACTTTATGAATTTCTTCACTGATAAAATAGATAACATTAGAAATACAATAGCGAATGTAGATTCTACAGCGTCTAACACTTCAGTTTCATCCATCGCACCCAAAGATAAACTGCAGCGCTTTACAACCATAGGACAGGAAGAGCTAAATAAACTTATCACTGTATCTAAACCAACAACATGTTTATTAGATCCTGTACCCATTAAATTACTGAAAGAGCTGTTACCTGTAGCCGAAGAACCGCTTCTCAATATCATAAACTCGTCGTTAACTTTAGGACACGTCCCAAAACCATTCAAGCTGGCGGTTATCAAGCCTCTTATTAAGAAACCAAAACTAGATCCTAGTGTACTGGCAAATTATAGGCCTATTTCAAATCTTCCATTTATGTCTAAAATTTTAGAGAAAGTTGTGTCTGCTCAATTGAGCACCTTCCTGCATAAAAATGATATGTATGAAGAATTTCAGTCAGGTTTTAGGCCCCACCATAGCACAGAAACTGCACTTGTTAAAATTACAAATGACCTGCTCCTTGCGTCAGACCAAGGCTGCATCTCATTTCTAGTCTTACTTGATCTTAGTGCTGCGTTCGACACCATAGATCATGACATACTCATAGATCGATTACAAAACTATACAGGTATTCAAGGGCAGGCTCTAAGATGGTTTAGATCCTACCTGTCCGATCGCTACCATTTTGTTTACTTAAATGGGGAGTCATCTCATTTATCATCAGTAAAATATGGAGTGCCACAAGGATCCGTCCTAGGTCCCCTTCTATTTTCAATATATATGTTGCCCCTTGGTAATATTATTAGAAAATACGGAATTAGCTTCCACTGTTATGCTGATGATACTCAGCTATATATCTCAACGAGACCAGATGAAACTTCCCAATTATCTAAGCTAACAGAGTGTGTTAAAAATGTAAAAGATTGGATGACACACAATTTTCTCCAATTAAATTCGGATAAGACAGAGATATTAATTATTGGACCAAAAAACACTACACAGAATCTTGTAGATTACAATCTGCAACTAGACGGATGTACTGTTACTTCCTCTACAGTCAGAAATCTGGGTGTTATATTAGACAGCAATTTGTCTTTTGAAAATCATATTTCCAATGTTACAAAAACTGCATTCTTCCATCTTAGAAACATTGCCAAGCTACGAAACATGTTATCTGTTTCTGATGCAGAAAAGCTAGTTCATGCATTCATGACCTCTAGACTGGACTATTGTAATGCACTTCTAGGTGGTTGTCCTGCTTCTTCAATAAACAAGCTACAGGTCGTCCAAAATGCAGCAGCTAGAGTCCTTATGAGGTCAAGAAAATATGATCATATTACCCCAATTTTACAGTCTCTGCACTGGCTACCTATTAAGTTCCGTATCAGTTACAAATTATCATTACTTACCTATAAGGCCCTAAATGGTTTAGCTCCAGCGTACCTAACTAGCCTTCTACCACGCTACAACCCATCACGCACCCTAAGGTCACAAAACGCTGGACTTTTGGTCGTTCCTAGGATAGCAAAGTCCACTAAAGGAGGTAGAGCTTTCTCACATTTGGCTCCCAAACTCTGGAATAGCCTTCCTGATAATGTTCGGGGTTCAGACACACTCTCTCTGTTTAAATCTAGATTAAAAACACATCTCTTTCGCCAAGCATTCGAATAATGTTTCTTTTTAATTGTGAGTGTAGTTGCATCTGTTCAAAGTTGCATTTTTATTCATTAGCTTGGGTTAAACTAATTTTACTTTGTTGGATCAGCAGCTATGCTAATGATGTCTGTATTTTGTTTCTATGTTTCGCCACGGGATTTACATCCCGTGGTAACTAGGATTTAAACAAGCTCCAGTCTGGATCCAGAACACCTGAGAAGAGATGATGCTGACCCTCAGAGGACCCCAGATGATGCTAACCTTGAATCAACAAACAGAACTAACAATTATTGCTAAATGTGTGACTGAATCATATAATAACTTAATAATATTGATAGTTCATCGTCTAGCTGACTACGTCTTGTATTATTATTATTATTTTTTCTAAAATCCTGTCAAATGTGCACAAACTACTAGCTACTACTAAATATTGTAGAAACATAATTTTCTGTAAAGTTGCTTTGTAACAATTTATTTTGTAAAAAGCGCTATACAAATAAACTTGAATTGAATTGAATTGAATTGAATTGAATTGATAATGTAAATGAAAAGTAATTTGAAATTAAAAAATGAATAACCCACAATAGGCTGTTTGTTACAGTGATTTTTGCCATACACATACCCCTTATTCTAGATCCTCAACATGGAGTGTTAAATTTTGTTAAAGGGCACCTAAGCCCCTTTTAACAAGATGTAATATTAATCTTATGGCTCTCGTGATTGTGCCTGTGAAGTTTCAGCTCAAAATACCATACAGATCCTCTCTGCTTTTTGTATGGCAATAAACAGAGAGGAGAAGCAACACAAGGGAGAGTGAGTGGACTGGTATTCAACTGTACATGTATGAATCGGACAGCAGAAGAAACTAAATTAGGCTCAATCGAGATGCATCGGCAATGTGCAAACTGATCAGCATATGGCATCAAAGTACCATGAGTGTGATTTGCGGTCCAAACTAACTAACTAAAACTAACATTTTATTCCCCACATAAACACCACAGTTCAAAGCATTGCTAGGCCATAACTCCAGGATTATAACTTTTTTATCGTTTCATTTTCAAATGGTAAATTCACTCTGATCACGAAAAGCTCTGATCATAAAAAGGATGGTGGCATCATATTAAACATGAGGTGCAGTGTATTCGTCAAAGATCTGGGCTGCTTACTGAGAGGTTGCAGATTCAGAACCATCAAGGAATGACTGAACTAAAGGCCACAATCTAAATTAATTAATTTCAATGAGGATGGTTTGACATTTTTGACAATTTCTGAAACTCACAGCTCTGACACTGGTCCTCCTTTGGCCCCCAGCAGCGTCCATTACATCCTCTATGACACCTCTGACCTGCAACCAGAAATGATGAAACATTTAGTCATAGCAAATTTCTGCATTATAATAAAAGATGACAACCTAACATTATTTATTTGAAATAACATTTACTAAAACCAGGAACATAAGTCTCTTTAAAAAGTCAGTTCTGATTTCATATTGACTATAAAACGTCATTTTTAAGTATGCATTCTCATCACACTATCCATATTGGTCATCATCATATAGTTCATAATACTGTCATAATGTTTCATCACAGTAACCGAAATCTGGACCATTCCGCTTTAGGCTGGATCTCTTTTCATCTGCACTGACCCTGTTCTGATGAAGTGGGAAAGAGTCGTTGTTGACTGACAGAACAATGTTCTGCCTGGCTCTCCAGAGCTCTGCCCGAATCCTCCCCGCCCCAGAGGAGACGTCCCGTATGGCTTTGTTACACTCATCTGCTGTGGCTGTTCTGCCACCCAAGCTTAATTGACTGTTGGGTAATTGCAGTGTGAGCATGGCTGACTGATGGAGTGTTGTCCTCTGTCCCTGTTCCACTTCAGTTAAGAGTAATTACACTAGTGGCTTACGCTCTTCAACTACATGGGCCAGGCATTTTTAAACATCACGGTTTTTACACTCTCGGTCTCATTTCCTCTTTTTCTGCCTAAGTACTTGATTTCTCTGTCATTCATTTTTTGTGAGATATGGTGTAAAAAGGCTGCTCCATCGGCTTTCTAATAGCTCAGTCTTCTAATAGTCTTCATTCACTCACCATCATACAATGGAATTATAATGTTTCACACTGCAGCTCTCTAAACAGCACCATAACAGTAGTCTATTCAATTATAATCTGACTTCTGAAGCCATACAAAACTTTGAAGCTCCTGGTCATTAAAATGTCTTTCAGGTTTGAAAATGAATTCAGTGTGAATAAATAATGACAGAGATGCTCATGCTAATGTTTACATTGATTGTCAAGACCATTCTATGCTTTTCTTTGCTGCCCATGTGGCTGCTTCTAGTCTAATCTGAAGGTTACAAACATCGGAAAGAAGTCATTGATAAACACTGGCTGGAAGGGCAGGACTGCATTTTAATTGGTGAAAGCTGCATTGCTTATTCCCTGTTGTTGTTTTTTTCTGAACAGACATTGTAAATAACCTCACTAAATAACTAAATAAAATCAATGAGGACAATCCCTGCCCCGAAACACTAAGAGATTATAGTGGATTATAAATTCAACACCCTTAATTTGGAGAGTGGGGAGCCAAAACCGATCAAGAGGATTGATTGACTGGATATATTGTGAGCCTGGAGACATTATCAAAAGTATCAGTAAGAGCTGTAAAAAATAGCTTTTCTTTAAAGAGTAATTAAAACTCACCCTTAAATAAAGTAAAAAATAGTCACATGAAGAGTGTTATTGTGTTTTTGAATCCTTTTTGGAGATTGCCAACTCCCTGGTTTCATTGAGTTCATTCATTGAGTGTGAGTAAATAGTTACTGAATTTTAATCTGAGGATGAAGTATATGTCTAATAAAATGGTAAAAATAATTATTCCATGGTTTCTGGATATTGTGTCACTGTGTAACATTTTCTTTAGGATTCTTTGAGTAATAGAAAGAACGACAGTACACTACTCTTCAAATGTTTGGGGTCAGTAAGATTGTTTTATTTATTTATTTATTTATTGAGAAATTAATAACAATATTCTGCAAGGGCAAATTTATCAAAAGTGACAGTAAAGACATTATAAAGACATGTTGTAAAATATTACAATTTTATAAATGATTTTATTCCAAATAAAAGCTGCTCTTTTGAACTTTCTAGTAATCAAATAATCCTGAAGAACATGTATCAGTTCCACAAAAATATTAAGCAGCAAAAACTAATACATATTATAAAAAAATTTAATAATAATAATAATAATATAAAAATATAGTATAATGATTTCTGAAGTATCATGTGACACTGATAAAATAAAAATATGTTTAAATAGAAAAGTCATTTTAGACTACAAAAAAAAAAAAAAACATTTTATAATATAGTTTTACTGCATTTTAACTTAAATGCAGCCATGGTGAGCATGAGAGACATCTTTCAAAAACACACAAAAAATCTTTCTGACCCCAAACTTGAACAGTTGTGTATTAACAATCCATTTTAGCACCTCATGCTCTGAATGGTCATTACTCACATGAGCTGCTGCTATTGGACGGCACCACCAGGTGATCAGGGCGAGCGTTCTTCACTATATCCTGCCAGTGGATGGTATCAGCATGACACAGGAACTTGTTCTGGTCCACGTACACCCCTCCATTCAGAATTTCTGGTAAAACACAGACAGCAACAATAAAACACCACTGACTACTTAATGACTTATGTCAGCGGACACCTCAGAGTGTATCGTGCAGTGAAGGTGACCTCATCTCTGTCTTATAATACATGGAAAGAGCAAGGTGTGGCTCACCAGAGAGCAAAGATAATGTATAAAATAATTTGATTTATTCACACAATGACTCTTTTTGACCCTCTGGTGTCAGTACTGGCCTACTTCTTGGGTTAGTCAGCCTAGAATCCACAGTCAGACTTTAATGGTACAGTTCACTAAAAAGCAAAAATTAATTTACTCACCCTCACGTTGTTCCAAACCTGAATGACTTGTGAAAAACGCAAAAGGTCAAGTTTTGAATAACGTACTAGTCTTTTTTTTTTTTTTTTTACAATTAAAATGAATAGCCACTGAAGATTTAAAACTTAAAATGACCTAAACGATCAATAAATTATGATAAAAGTTATAAATGTTCTCCATACATGATGTGCATGTGTTTTATAGGTGCAACAATGTGACTGAATCTTTCAAATTAGATTTTTTTCATTAAATTTGTGATATGTTTCACAAAGTCTCAATGATAAGTTTACGATCCTGAATGAATCAATCCAGTCACAATTAATAGACACCTGACTTTCAGTGAACAGTGAGTTAATTGTTTGTCTATAACACAAGCCTATTGTATGATGTATAATAATGGAAATATTATATTTTTGTGGTGCGTTTCCATATTGTATGGACTTTGAAAGCACCAGCACCCATTCATTCTAAGAATAACTCCAGAATTTCTCCTTTTATTACCCAAAAAAGAAACCACTGTACAGTAAATCATACAGGGTTGAAATGAAATGAGGGTGAATAAATAATGACAGAATTTTCTTTTTAGAATAAGCTATCCCTTCAAAAAAAATCTAGACTAATTAGACTCTTACTGCTATTATTAATAACCATAATCTGTTTTGTTTTGATTTTCTCTTCATTGTATTTCTCCCCACTTTCTTCCTCTCCTACTCTCAGCAGACGCAAACATAGGAAAGGAAATGATAACATTCCCAGACAATGTCAGAGTCAGATCCATCCTGGATTTGAAGCGATGACATTCTGGACAGCGGTGCTAACAGGTTTGTAATTTCATATTTAATCTGCAGGGAGACGTCTCTCAATCCTTTGCCCTAATATGCATCATACTGTCTCACACGGATCATCGGATTTGGAGAGAAATCAATCTGTTGTTCCCCTCTCCATGTGTTCACGGGTAACACATCTCTGTTTGGGCACACCAGACGACAATGAACATTATGATCTTAATGTGTCTGGAGTAATCCTCACTCACTTGGACAAAAACACCAGAGAGCTTATAACAGATTTGCATTATTTACTGCACTGGATTTCTCTTTCACAGCTACAGGAGATTAGCCGTGTGGTGGAAGAACAGATGAGACATATTCATAACCACAGGCCATCTGAAATTGATAATAGCCTAACAAAACCTTGATTAAACTGTATTCCATGGATGATTGGAGATTGTGTTATTATGTATTTCCCTTCTCTCTAAGGGGAATTGAGAAACCTGTCGCTCAATGGATAAATTAATTTGAGCGTTCTCTGCATCTGACATGCTGGGAGGGCTGAAGTCTTGCGCTCTCCTAGAGGTAAGAGTCAGAAAAACAAATAAATGCAATGGCAGAACTCAGCAGGGGTCCTCAGACAGCCCAACCGGTTAAAGCAGATTTAGGATCACTATCTTTCTCTCTCTTTAGATGATTTCTCTCTAGCTTCACTTAGGATGTTCTTTTACAGTTAGGATGCTGTCGAGCTTCACTGAACTTGAGCGTATGCATCTTAAAATCTTCAGAGAGAAGAGAGAGTCCACAACAGAAGACTACAGAGGCTCAGTCAGCACCTGTTTTTTTTTTTTTAAATCAAAACACTGATCATACAAGAGAAGACTAAACACTGAAGCAGATACTAGCATTTGTTTACATCAGTGGTGTCCAATCCTGCTGCTGTACTTAAAAATAAAGGTGCTACACAATGCCATAGAAGAACCTTTTTGTGGATCTAAAAATGGTTATTCTATGGCATTACTTGAAGAAACTTTTGAAGCCCCTTTATTTTTAAGAGTGTAGATTTTAGCTCCAACCCAAATGAAACACACCTGAACAGCTAATCAAGGTTTCGCTAGGCATACTAGAAAATTCCAGGCAGGTGTGTTGAGGCAAGTTGAAGCCAAACTCTGCAGGACACCGGCCCACCAAGACTGAGTTTGGAAAGCCCTGGATTACATGCAATAGTCATGTAAAAAGGTACACCAGATCTTGTGGTTAAAGCTAGTTACACAAATCCATCTAATTAGTTAACTTCCTCGGTCAAAGATCCTTAAAGGGTTACTCCACCCCAAAATATGAAGCAACTGGAACACTTTTTGTAAGCGAAGAAAACAAAAATAAGTGACACAGATGAGATCGTTGACAAAGGAATTATTGAATAAAGTCATCATTTTTGTTTTCTTCGCTTACGAAACTTAAAGGGACAGTTCACTCAAAAATTTATCTGTCATTATTTACTCAACCTCATATTGTTTCAAACCATTATAACTTTAGTGTGTGTGTGTGTGTGTGTGTGTAACAGAAAAAAAAGATATTAATGAAAGAATTCTCTCTGTTTTAGTGTTATTTTGGACCCCCAATAACTTTCGTTGTTTGGACAAAACCATTATTCAAAACATCTTTTGTGTTCCATATAAGAAAATCAGTCATAAACCAAGTGTTTAGCAGTTAAACATTTACAAATTTAGATTTAACATTTGCTATTTAGATTTAATGATCATATTTCGTATTTTAATTTATATTTGGGATTTAGTGGGAAGTCGTGGCCTAATGGTTAGAGAGTCGAAAGGTTGTGAGTTTGAGTCTCGGGCCGGCAGGAATTGTGGGTGGGGGGAGTGCATGTACAGTTCTCTCTCCATCTTCAATACCATGACTTATATGACTTAGGTGCCCTTGAGCAAGGCATCGGACCCCCAACTGCTCCCCGGGCGCTGCAGCATAAATGGCTGCTCACTGTTTGGGTGTGTGTTTACAGTGTGTGTGTGTTCACTGCTCTGTGTGTGTGCACTTTGGATGGGTTAAATGCAGAGCACAAATTCTGAGTATGGGTCACCATACTTGGCTGAATGTCATGTCACTTTTTTTTTAAATATTTCATATTTATTTATTTATCCCTACAACATAAAATTAAATTTAAAAGAACATTTGTGACAAATCTGAAGAAAAAAAGAGGCCACATTATCACCCTAATCTCAGTTTCTCAGCTGGAACATATTGGCAGGCAAGATACCTGTATCAAAGGAGGACACACAGCTGGAGGGGTAGCAGAGCACACACACATACACATATTGGTAGTCTAGATGCCAACACTGTCACTGGGTTCAGTAAAGCATTTCTCTCGGCAGTCATGACAGCTGGTTTCATTTGAATGACTGTTTGATTGTTGTTGGAGCTCTAAAAGCTAAAGATTGAATTTAGTCTCAAATGAAGTGAAAACATCCATGTCAGTTATTGGGAAATGCTGTACACACACACACACACACACACCGTAATTTCTATGTACCTGCACACTTAAAACGTGGCTGAACTTTGAGTATGTTAAAATAGTATTGGCTCTGTTCCAAAACAGTGAGCTGCTTTACTGTCTACTACCTACACAGACAGCATCCTTCTAAGACAGCATCCTAACTGAAATGGAACATCATAAGTGGCTGATTAGGAGCACAACTGCATTATACAAACACGGCTTCTAATGTAAAGCAAACAGGAGACTCGATTAAATAACTGACTTCAGTAACATTTGCTAATGGCATGAGACTAATAAGCATAAAAAATACATAAACATTTTAATCAATTTTTAATTATAATATACTATTTTCTATTAGTATTTAGTATTTAATGAAATGTAACTATATAATTGTCATTCGATTAGTCTGCCAATGAGAACGCATTTTGTCACTTAGAGTTACTGTATGAGCAATACAGTATGGGACTGCCATCTCTGGTGAGGATAAATGTGATGTTTTGAATTTATAATTCTTAAATATTTTCTAACATTAAATAGTATCTTATCTTTTGGAACACCCTTTGGGTCAAGAACATGCCTATAGCTATGTTTTCATCCTCATATCTTTATGCACATTTTGGGATATTGTATAGAAATTGCTGAATGTATACGCCAAGATGTACATAAAATCTTAAAATGCACATATAAATGTATGCACTCAGTTGAGGATAAAATGTTCATAAACTATAAAGGAATACATTTACAGAATAAATTCCTCAATTTGCTACAAAAAACTCATGTGACTTGCCTCAAAAGATTATGTGATTGGATGACAACTGATTGCATCCCAATGCATTGCATACCAAATGTAGTTTTAATATTTCCTGAGCAAAAATCTGTCATCAGAATTATGTTGTATAATAACCTCACAGAAATGTGTCAAACGATAACATTCCCAAAATGTAGGCATCTGCCTCCAAATGCAAGATAGCATGACAGTGTTTGTAACTGTGTTTTGTCTGTTCCTCATTATGTAGGAAAAACATTTTTGAAATGGTTGCAACTCATTTTTATTATTAATAATTTGTCCCAGTTTTCTTCTCTTAAACACATATGATAGAAACATTAGGGTTAGGGTTTATATGCACATGTTTTATACAATGTTCAGATTTTACGCACAAGTTAAATTCGAAACTTTGGATAGAAACATGGCTTATGATAGTGATATGATGTCTAGGTTGAAATGTAATAGATAATGAGTTTTGTCTGCCTTAATCAATCAGTTTTGTTTAACTAAATTGACCAGAACAGGACATCATATGGTATGCGGGACCTTTTTTATTAGCTCAACTTGAAGATCAACATTAGTCCAAACAGATCTAGTACTAGTACTAAAATGATCAAGTCAATCAGGCATAGATAAGTCCGCCTATTCACCACAGAGTGCCAACATCACCCTGGCCTTATGCCAGTCTTTGCCAGCAGTCTGGCTCTGTGTGTGGCACAGAGGGACTGAGCCTGGCAGGGCTTATGAGGAATGATATGCCAGACTGTGCCAACTACCCCTGCTGCCACTGTACAAATAGGTGATCTTCTGCACCATTCATCAAAGTGAGGCTCTGCACCACACAACCTGACTTCTCCAGCTGCATTACCAAGAAGATGCTGTCTGGGTGAAAAAAAAAAAAGCAATGAGTAAAGTTGAGCAAACAACGAAAGGGGACAAAGAGTGATTTTTCTTTCTGATGAGGAGAACAAAAATTGCCCTGATCCCAACACATCAGGACTTTGTGAGAACAATAAACACTTCATGTTTTAAAAGTGGTTTAACTGAACATTGTTTTTTGCACCACTGAGGGTGATATCTGTCGTGTTGTTTTTTATTTTTTTGTGACAGTGAGTGCTCTGAAACCACAGGCTAAATGCTAAATAAGACCCAAGGGAGAACACTGGCAAGACTTTTTATGGATTCTAACATATCTTTCAATGGAAATTTGAAGATTGTGAGTCCCTCTGCGTCCAATTTGTGAAAAAACACAAGTAATTCCTTCCATGTGTCTCGTAGGCTCTTATCACAACTGACCGACACAGAAAAGACAAAGGCAGGCAGATAATAAGTAAATAATACAATTCTGTGAACTTTTTCATAGTTTCCAGAGTCTAGGACTTTCAGAGACAGGTGTGATTTCTCAGGAAAGCTACCTGAAATGTTCTTACTACCTGACAAACACAGATTGAAAAAGGGATTTTGGTCACACTTTATTTTAGGGTCCAGTTCTCACTATTAACTAACCATTAACTATGACTTTTGC